>NC_064621.1:305814378-308214378 GCF_023898315.1 Schistocerca nitens | reverse complement strand
GGCCAGGGTAGTTGACTTACACCTTCTAGAGCACGTTGGGTGGCACGGGATACATGCGGACGTGCATTGTCCTGTTGGAACAGCAAGTTCCCTTGCGCCGGCCGTGGTGGCCAAGCGGTTAAAGGCGCTACAGTCTGGAACCGCGCGACCGCTACGGTCGCAGGTTCGAATCCTGCCTCGGGCATGGATGTGTGTGATGTCCTTAGGTTAGTTAGGTTTAAGTAGTTCTAAGTTCTAGGGGACTGATGACCTTAGAAGTTAAGTCCCATAGTGCTCAGAGCCATTTGAACCATTTTTTTTTAGTTCCCTTGCCGGTCTAGGAATGGTAGAACGATGGGTTCGATGACGGTTTGGATGTACCGTGCACTATTCAGTGTCCCCTCGACGATCACCAGTGGTGTACGGCCAGTGTAGGAGATCGCTCCCCACACCATGACGCCGGGTGTTGGCCCTGTGTGCCTCGGTCGTATGCAGTCCTGATTGTGGCGCTCACCTGCACGGCGCCAAACACGCATACGACCATCATTGGCACCAAGGCAGAAGCGACTCTCATCGCTGAAGACGACACGTCTCCATTCGTCCCTCCATTCACGCCTGTCGCGACACCACTGGAGGCGGGCTGCACGATGTTGGGGCGTGAGCGGAAGACGGCCTAACGGTGTGCGGGACCGTAGCCCAGCTTCATGGAGACGGTTGCGAATGGTCCTCGCCGATACCCCAGGAGCAACAGTGTCCCTAATTTGCTGGGAAGTGGCGGTGCGGTCCCCTACGGCACTGCGTAGGATCCTACGGTCTTGGCGTGCATCCGTGTGTCGCTGCGGTCCGGTCCCAGGTCGACGGGCACGTGCACCTTCCGCCGACCACTGGCGACAACATCGATGTACTGTGGAGACCTCACGCCCCACGTGTTGAGCAATTCGGCGGTACGTACACCCGGCCTCCCGCATGCCCACTATACGCCCTCGCTCAAAGTCCGTCAACTGCACATACGGTTCACGTCCACGCTGTCGCGGCATGCTACCAGTGTTAAAGACTGCGATGGAGCTCCGTATGCCACGGCAAACTGGCTGACACTGACGGCGGCGGTGCACAAATGCTGCGCAGCTAGCGCCATTCGACGGCCAACACCGCGGTTCCTGGTGTGTCCGCTGTGCCGTGCGTGTGATCATTGCTTGTACAGCCCTCTCGCAGTGTCCGGAGCAAGTATGGTGGGTCTGACACACCGGTGTCAGTGTTTTCTTTTTTCCATTTCCAGGAGTGTACATTTGCGCCATGGGGGCAAGTTTTAATATCGACAGTTCCCGTACGATATTAGCCGCTCTGCGTGCAATAGCTTCTCGAGCGGTTTGATGCCTGCAGAGGGCAAGTCTGCGGGCCAGAATTTCAGCGCTGTCGCGGCCAGGAGGCGCTCTCAATGTTACGGGCGGTTGAGCGGTGTGACAGCAGCTGAAGTAAACGCCGTGACGTCGTGGCCGACAGTATCCTTGGCCCGCTTCTAAAATGCGCGTTTTTCATCACTGCAATTTCGGTGGGATTGAGAGTCGTCTGGGACCGTGAAGATCGCTCATTTGGATAGCTATCTTTGCTCAATGCACGTAGCCTAACATGTTCTCGGCATCTGAATTAGCGAGAAACTAGTGTCCACTGTGGTGCCGGGTTCGATTCCAGTATGCCAGCTTCAAGAACAGGCTGGATGGGCTTCTGCCGAATAAAATCGTTTTTTATTTTATTGTTAGCATACTCGTATTAACACGAACTTGATGGCAGCCCTTGGTCGAGCGGTTCTCGACTCATGCTTCGATCTATTAGAAATTATTGTAACCTTCCGCTTACCGTGTGCATGACTATGTTTTGTCGCGCAGTGGGTATTCTGACTCGCTATCCTGGTTATCCATAGTGACATGTAAACATATTAATTGACGAATACTTTAAATAATCTCACTCAAATTACTTTTCTATGAATGCGCGTGACGAAACTAGTGGTGCTCGATCTGTTTGATTAAGTTTGGCAGCGCCAACAATTAAATTTATTGTTTATTTTGAAATCAGGTGCTTCATGTGGAATTTTCACCTTTTTCAAGTGTATTTACGGCGTCTATTTGTGTTGTAAATGCCAATTTTTAATTAGTGGTTCGTATGTCACAAGACAGCTTATCTATCCGTTGTTCATCTTGTGAGTCCAGCTAAAGATGCCCATGTATGATAAATACCATTACTGTGGATGTTTCGCTACTGGTAGTCGTCATCCACTTTTCAGTGAAGAAAGAGAAATTGCTTAGCTCTGCATCTCTACCCTACCTTGAATTTAATGTTGTCAGATTATTCTGCTTGCTTGGAACCAGTGCCCTTCCTTCTAACTATCTACAAACTGTCACGTGATAGGGGACTGCTGGTGTTAATAACCTGTTAGTTATTTTCAATATGTATTTCAGACATGTAATGTGGAATATGCAGGTTAATTTATAGACATGTGATCTAGTTTTACATTTTTGCTAAGCATCTAAGAGTTTTCTTTTTCTAACTTAATGTGCTTCTCAATGTATATGTTGTTGTCTTCAGTCCATAGACTGATTTGATGCTGCTGTCTATGCTTCCCTATCTTGTGCTAGTCTCTTCATCTCTGAGTAAGCTCTGCAACCTACATCCTTCTGAATCTGCTTGGCTTTGATCTCTTGGCCTCTCTCTACGATTTTTACCCTCCACGCTTTCCTCCAGTACTAAATTAGTGATTCCTTGACGCCTCAGAATATGTCTTAGTCGGATTGAATCACAAACTTCTCTTCTCCCCAATTCTATTCAGTACCTCCTGTATAGTTAGTGATTTACCATCTAATCTTCAGCCCTTTTCTGCAGCACAACATTTCAAAAGCTTCCATTCTGTTTTTGTCTAAATTGTTTATCGTCCATGTTTCACTTCCATACATTGCTGCGCTCCATACATATACTTTCAGAAAGAACTTCATGACTCTTAAATCTATACTCGATGTTAACAATTTTCTCTTCTTAGGAAATGCTTTTCTTGCCAGTCTACATTTTATATCCTACTTACTTCGACCGTCATCAGTTTTTTTTTCCTTCCAAATAGGAAAACACATCTACCACTTTAAGGTTATCACTTCCTAATCTGATCAACTCAGCATCAACGGACGTAATTCAGCTACATTCCATTGTCCTCATTTTGCTCATATTATATCATCCTTTCAAGACACTGTCCATTCCGTACAACTGCTGCTCCAAGTGTCTCTGACAGATTAATACGTCATTGGAAACCTTCAAAGTTTTTATTTCTTCTCCCTGGACCTTAATTCCCACTTCAAACTTTTCTTTTGTTTTCTTTAATGCTTGCTCTGTATACAGATTGAATATCATCGGGGATAGGCTACAACCCTGCCTCATTCCCTTCTCGACCACTGCTTCTCTTTCGTGCTCATCGACTCTTATAACTGCCATCTGACTTCTGCATTAATTGTAAATAGTCTTCCGCTCCCTATGTTTTACCCCTCCGACCTTCAGAAGTTGAAAGGGAGTATTCCAGTCAACAGTGTCAAGAGCTTTCTCTAAGTCTACAAATGCAATAAACGTAGCTTTATCTTTCCTTAACCTATCTTCTACGAGAAGCTGTAGGCAAGTATTGCATCGCGTGTTCCTACATTTCTCCGGAATACAAACTCATTTTCCCCGAGGTCGGCACCTGCAACACTTGCCATTCTTCTGTAAAGGATTCGTGTTATTATTTTGCAAACGTCACTTATTAAACTTATAGTTCTTTAATTTCCAAACCTGTTTGCTCCTACTTTCTTTGTATTTGGAATTACTACATTCTTCTTGAAGCCTGCGGGTATTTCAATGGTTCAAATGGCGCTGAGCACTGTGAGACTCAACGTCTATGGTCATCAGTCCCATAGAACTTAGAACTACTTAAACCTAACTAACCTAAGGACAGCACACAACACCCAATCATCACGAGGCACAGAAAATCCCTGACCCCGCCGGAAATCGAACCCGGACGTGGGAAGCGAGAACGCTACCGCACGACCACGAGCTGCGGACTCGCAGGATATTTCACCTGTGTCATACATCTTGCTCACCAGACGGATAGGTTTTGTCTCCCAAGCTATCCGTTGCTGTCACGGGTTGTCGTCTACTACCGGCACCTTGTTTTGACTTAAGTCTTTCAGTGCTTTGTCAAGTTCTTCGCCCAGTGTCATATCTCCCCTTTCATCTTCATCTACGTCCTCCTCCATTTCCATAATGGTGCCCTGAAATGTATCTCTTTCGTATAGACCCTCTATACAAGGTAGTTCATTGATAGTGACCGGGCCAAATATCTCACGAAATAAGCATCAAACGAAAAAACTACAAAGAATGAAACTTGTCTAGTTTGAAGGGGGAAACCAGATGGCGCTACGGTTGGCCCGCCAGATGGCGCTGCCATAGGTCAAACGGATATCAACTGCGTTTTTTTAAAAAGGAACCTACCTTTTTATCACATATTCGTGTAGTACGTAAAGTAATATGAATGTTTTAACTGGACAACTTTTTTTCGCTTTGTGATAGTTGGCGCTATAATAGTCACAATTTTAGACGAACAGTTGGTAACAGGTAGGTTTTTTTAAAATTAAAATACAGAACGTAGGTACGTTTCAACATTTTATTTCGGTGGTTCCAATGTGATACATGTAGCTTTGTGAACTTATCATTTCTGAGAACGCATGCTATTACTGCGTGATTACCTGTAAATACCACATTAATGCAATAAATGCTCAAAATGATGTCCGTCAACCTCAATGCATTTGGCAATACGAGTAACGACATTCCTCTCAACAGCGAGCAGTTCGCCTACCGTAATGATCTCACATGCAATGACAATGCGCTGACGCATGTTGTCAGGCGTTGTCGGTGGATCACGATAGCAAATATCCTTCAACTTTCCTCACATAAAGAAATCCGGGGGCGTCAGATCCGGTGAACGTGCTGGCCATGTTATGGTGCTTCGACGATCAATCCACCTGTCAAGAAATGTGCTTTTCAATACCGCTTCAACCGCACGCGAGCTATGTGCCGCACATCCATCTAGTTGGAAGTACATCGCCATTCTGTCATACAGTGAAACATCTTGTAGTAACAAGGGTAGAACTTCACGTAGGAAATCAGCATACATTGCACCATTTAGATTGCCATCGATAAAATGTGGGCCAATTATCCTTCCTTCCATAATGCAGCACCATACATTAACCCGCCAAGGTCACGGATGTTCCACTTGTCGCAGCCACCGTGGATTTTCCGTTGCCCAATAGTGCATATTATGCCGGTTTATGTTACCGCTATTGGTGAACAACGCTTCGTCGCTAAATAGAACGCATGCAAAAAATGTGTCATCGTCCTGTAATTTCCATTGTGCCCCGTGGCAGAACTGTACACAACGTTAAAAGTCGTCGCCATGCAATTCCTGGTGTATAGAAATATGGTACGGGTGCAATCTATGATGATGTAGCATTCTCAACACCGACGTTTTTGAGATTCCCGATTGTAGCGCAGTTTGTCTGCTATTGATGTGCGGATTAGCCGCGACAGCAGCTAAAATATCTGCTTGGGCATCATCATTTGTTGCAGGTCGTGGTTGACGTTTCACATGTGGCTGAACACTTCCAGTTTCCTTAAATAACGTAACTCTTCAGCGAACGGTCCGGACACTTAGATGATGTCGTCCAGGATACCGAGCAGCATACACAGCACACGCCCGCTGGGCGTTTTGAGCACAATAGCCATACATCAACACGATATAGACCTTTTCCGCAATTGGTAAACTGTCCACTTTAACACGGGCAATATATCACGAAGCAAATACTGTCCGCGCTGGCGGAATGTTACGTGACTATTACACCGCCTATCTATCACAAAGCGAGAAAAGTGGTCCAACTAAATCATTAATATTTCTTTACGTACTACACGAATATGCAATAAATATGGGGGTTCCTATAAAAAAAAAACGCAGTTGGTACACGTTTGACCTATGTCAGTGCCATCTAGGGGTCAACCATATCGCCATCTGGGTTCCCCCTTCCAGGTAGACAAGTTTCGTTCTTTGTAAGTTTTTCGTTTGATGCTTATTTCGAGAGACATTT
Source organism: Schistocerca nitens (assembly GCF_023898315.1). NCBI lineage: Eukaryota > Metazoa > Arthropoda > Insecta > Orthoptera > Acrididae > Schistocerca > Schistocerca nitens. Next base: position 308,208,253 of record NC_064621.1, on the reverse strand, counting down.
GGCCCGGTCACTATCAATGGACCACCCTGTACACTCCTTCCACCCTTCTGCTTTCCCTTCTTGGCTTAGGACTGGTTTTCAATCTGAGCTCTTGATATTGATACAGGTGGTACTCTTTTCTCCAAAGGTTTCTTTAATTTTCCTGTTTGCAACATCTATCTTGCCACTACTGATATAGGCTTCTATATAATTACATTTGTCCTCTATCCATTCCTGCTTACCCATTTTGCACTTGATGTGTAGCCGGCCGAAGTGGCCGCGCGGTTAAAGGCGCTGCAGTCTGGAACCGCAAGACCGCTACGGTCGCAGGTTCGAATCCTGCCTCGGGCATGGATGTTTGTGATGTCCTTAGGTTAGTTAGGTTTAACTAGTTCTAAGTTCTAGGGGACTAATGACCTCAGCAGTTGAGTCCCATAGTGCTCAGAGCCATTTGAACCATTTTTGAACTTGATGTGTACTTCAGATTTTAGACATTTGTATTGCCTTTCACCTACTAAATATATCGCATTTTTATATTTTCTCCTTTCGTCGATTAAATTTGATATCTCTTGTGTTACCAAAGGTTTTATATTACCCTCGTCTTTTTACCTACTTCGTACTCTGCTGCCTTCATTTCATCTCTCAAAGCTACGCTTTGTTCATCTAATGTATTTATTTTCCCTGTTCTTGTCAGTTGTTCCTTAATGCTCCCTCCGAAACTCTCTAGAACCTCTGGTTCCTTCATTTTATCCAGATCCCATCCCCTTAAATTCCTGATTTTTTACAGTTTCTTTAGTTTTAATCTGCAGTTCATAACCAACAAATCGTGGTCAGTCTACATCTGCCCCTGGAAACGTCTTACAATTTAAAACGTGGTTTCGAAATTCCTGTCTCACAATTATACATCAATCTGCAACTTTCCGGTGTCTCCAGGTCTCTTCCGTGTATGCAACCTTCTGTCATTAGTCTTAAGCCAAGTGTTAACTGTGATTAAATTACGCTCTGTGTAAAATTCTACCAGATGGCTTCCTTTTCTGTTCCTTTCCCCCAGTCTGTATTCATCTACTACTTTTTCCCCTCCTCCTTTTCCTATTATAGAATTCCAGTCCCCCATCACTATTACATTTTCGTCTCCCTTAACTATCTGAACAATTTCTTTTATCTCATCATACATTGCCTCAATCTCCTCCTCCTGTATCAATATCAAGAGCTCAGATTGAAAACCAGTCCTAAGCCAAGAAGGGAAAGCAGAAGGGTGGAAGGAGTGTACAGGGTGGTCCATTGATAGTGACCGGGCCAAATGTCTCTCGAAATAAGCATCAAACGAAAAACTTACAAAGAACGAAACTTGTCTACCTGGAAGGGGGAACCCAGATGGCGATATGGTTGACCCCTAGATGGCACTGACATAGGTCAAACGTGTACCAACTGCGTTTTTTGTTTTATAGGAACCCCCATATTTATTGCATATTCGTGTAGTACGTAAAGAAATATTAATGATTTAGTTGGACCACTTTTCTCGCTTTGTGATAGATAGGCGGTGTAATAGTCACGTAACATTCCGCCAGCGCGGACAGTATTTGCTTCGTGATATATTGCCCGTGTTAAAGTGGACAGTTTACCAATTGCGGAAAAGGTCTACCACCTAGCAAGTGTGGTGTCTGGCGGTGACACCACAGAAGTCACACGCACAAGTTAAAAGTTGGCCACAGTGTTGAAAACACTCCAGAACAACAAAGTTTAAACCCACTTGGATCACACACGATGAAGAATAAAACTGCCACGTGGAACCTGCCGAGGGAGAGGCCTGAGATGATGGAGAAGGAGAGGAGACAATCAAACGTGCCATGGCGTTTCCTTTATTCACCGACCGTGGGTCCACAGCGCACGCACGAACATAACTGCCCTCTAGCGACAGGCACAACAGCGCACTGGTGGTGAAGGCTCGTGGAAACCATAAATCGATATCAAACACATCGACAGTTTTTGGTAACCGAAACAAGGATCTCTATATCTTAGTGTTAAAGAGAACAAGGTTCAGCTCTTACTTAAAGAATAACCCTTATCCATGTCTATAACACTGTCAGATACCCGGATTTTAATGGCTTCTTTCGCTATACAGTCCCATTACCACGGCGTAGGGGCGAACGCTTGTGACATTTTATGTACTTCAGTAAGAAAATATTCTGCCACCAGATTTTTCTTGCTGAAATAAACGCTTGTGGCAATGATGCTCCACGCAACGATCCTGGCCCGTACGAACCGTTTGTCCAACATAGGCTTTCCCGCAATGCCAGGGAATCTTGCAGTCTCCGGACTTTCACAAACCCTAATCATCCTTCACTGAGCTCCGGTCTCAGCTGGCAGTCAAAATACACTTTAATATCAAATTCGTTTAAAATTCCTCCTATTTTTGAAGATAAGCTTAACGTAAAAGGTAGAAATGCCATCGATTTGCTCGTATCTGCAGTTGGTCCCATGAAGGCCCAATCTGTAGAGCACGACAGATCTGATTGTCAGTATAACCATTCTGCTTGAACACAGCTTGTAAACGATCCAGTTCTTGTGTCAAACTATCTACGTCTGACATGGAGTAAGCTCTTTTAACAATGTACATCTGAGTGAAACTGAGCCTACTGTCTCTTTACTTGTTTTTATCGTTTCGACACTAATTTACAGAATTTTCCCTGACAAATACAACTCAGAATTATGCTATTCATTTATTACCCATAGTATACAAAGACAATACAGTCTGACTGCAAATAATGAACACAAAAGAATGGCCCTGATTTAGAAGGAATCCTAATAGTAACCCATACATTTCATAAGTGACTTAATCATCATGACATAAACTACAGTAAATACAGCAAGTAGCACCTATATACAGCTAAATAAAAGATTCTAACTACTGTGGGCTGTAACTACTAATAGGCATATGATTAGCAAAGGAAAGATTTTGTTGCAGAGCAAACTATGTATTTAGCAGATTTTATCTTAATCAAGTGACATCCAGTTCCAATTATTATGTAATCGTCAATAATTCTGTTTCCCAAAAATTAGCAAATACATCAATCATCATTTTACAATTCATTTCCAGTCAACACTAAATCTACGTGATGGACACACATCCAAATTGTCCGCTCACGCTAACACTTCCTACCTCCAACACTGCTAACTCTTAACTTCTAACTGCGAGTCCGTCTAGCCACAGAGTCTCTTAGCGAGGGCGCGGAGCGCTGTCAGTGATATTAATGCAGTCTATAGCGCTGCCACCACACAAACGTATAAACAAGCTACTTACAAAGTCTCCTGTTTAGTAGGCAGACGTGTTAAATGCTAAACCACCGTAGTCCAGCGGTTCACACAGCTGCAAGGAATACATTGCTTCAAAACCTTCCTCCTCGATCCAAATTCTCACTGCGTCCCCAGTCTACTTTAAATCCCATCTTACACACGCGTGCAAGAGCGGTAGTGAGAAACTGGATGAAGGAGGGAGGCGTGCCAGGGTAATCCCGGCAGTTGTGTGAACTCCTCTGCCAAGGCTGCTTAGTTGCTAAAGCACTTCCCTAGTAATTTGGTAGCTCGGTTCGATTCCTGGACTTGGTACAAATTTTCATTCGCCGCTTCAGTCTATACAGGGTGTTACAAAAATGTACGGTCAAACTTTCAGGAAACATTGCTCACACACAAAGAAAGAAAATATGTTATGTGGACATGTGTCCGGAAACGCTTACTTTCCATGTTAGAGCTCACTCTATTACTTCCCTTCAAATCACATAAATCATGGAATGGAAACTCACAGCAACAGAACGTACCAGCGTGACTTCAAACACTTTGTTACGGGAAATGTTCAAAATGTCCTCCGTTAGCGAGGATACATGCATCCGCCCTCCGTCGCATGGAATCCCTGATGCGCTGATGCAGCCCTGGAGAATGGCGTATTTTATCACAGCCGTCCACAATACGAGCACGAAGAGTCTCTACATTTGGTACCGGGGTTGCGTAGACGAGAGCTTTCAAATGCCCCCATAAATGAAAGTCAAGAGGGTTGAGGTCAGCAGAGCGTGGAGGCCATGGAATTGGTCAGCCTCTAGCAGTCCATCGGTCACCGAATCTGCTGTTGAGAAGCGTACGAACACTTCGACTGAAATGTGCAGGAGCTCCATCGTGCATGAACCACATGTTGTGTCGTACTTGTAAAGCCACATGTTCTAGCAGCACAGGTAGAGTATCCCGTATGAAATCATGATACCGTGCTCCATTGAGCGCAGGTGGAAGAACGTGGGGCCCAATGAAGACATCACCAACAATGCCTCCACAAACGTTCACAGAAAATCTGTGTTGATGACGTGATTGCAAATTACGTGCAGATTCTCGTCAGCCCACACATGTTGACTGTGAAGATTTACAATTTGATCATGTTGGAATGAAGACGCATCCGTAAAGAGAACATTTGCACTGAAACGAGGATTGACACATTGTTGGATGAACCATTCGCAGAAGTGTACCCGTGGAGGCCAATCAGCTGCTGATAGTGCCTGCACACGCTGTACATTGTACGGAAACAACTCGTTCTCCCGTAGCACTGTCCATACAGTGACATGGTCAACGTTACCTTGTACAGCAGCAACTTCTCTGACGCTGACATTAGGGTTATCGTCAACTGCACGAAGAATTGCCTCGTCCATTGCAGGTGTCCTCTCGTCGTTCGAGGTCTTCCCCAGTCGCGAGTCATAGGCTGGAATGTTCCGTGCTCCCTAAGACGCCGATCAATTGCTTCGAACGTCTTCCTGTCGGGACACCTTCCTTCTGGAAATCTGTCTCGATACAAACGTACCACGCCACGGCTATTGCCCCTTGCTAATCCAAACATCAAATGGGCATCTGCCAACTCCGCATTTGTAAGCATTGCACTTACTGCAAAACCACGTTCGTGATGGACACTAACCTGTTGATGCTACGTACTGATGTGCTTGATGCTAGTACTGTAGAGCAATGAGCCGCATGTCAACACAAGCACCGAAGTCAACATTACCTTCCTTCAATTGGAGCAACTGGCGGTGAATCGAGGAAGTACAGTACATGCTGACGAAACTAAAATGAGCTCTAACATTGGAAATTAGCGTTTCCGGACACATGCCCACATAACATCATTTCTTTATTTGTGTGTGAGGAATGTTTCCTGAAAATTTGGCCGTTCCGTTTTGTAACATCCTGTATACGTAAAATCATCTCTCTATGAGATCAGTAAAGTCTCTGAAACTGTGTCATTTCATTTTAAAAACCTGGTTTGTGTTTTTAATAGATCTTGGATTAAATTTGTGGTCCAGTATCCTTCCACTCAGTACCACCTCCCTACCACGTTGCAACATTTATGCAGACCTACTCGTACTGTAGTTTCACTCTCCCACACCACGCCATGTATCACATATATTTTTCATCAAAAACGAAGTCATTTTAATTGTCGCGCGTTTCAGTGTTCAAGATCGAAACAAACATGGAAATTCTCAGTCACTTCATAAACATTCAATGTACACTATGCACTTGTGAGCGCTGTAATGTGGGTAGTAGACACTACTGCGCAACAGGTCGCACGAATTTTCGATGTACTCAGGCTACAGTACTACTGACACAACTAGTGCACAGTAGTCGAGACTGAAAGGAGAACTTCGGAAGAACCCAATCAGGAAGTGAACAGTTGTTATCGGCATCTGGTCATGAAGAGTCTTGAAGCACGGGCAGGAAGTTTCGGAAACAAGGTTATTACCATTTTCAATGTTTCACCTACTGAGGAGCGTCTAGCGGCCTAGTCAGTGCCCCACAGTCATATCGTACAATGTCAGCTACGAAATACAGTGAGAAACTTATTTACAGTGTAATTTATATGGCAGGTTGAAAGTGGAAAGCGTTGATCAGTACATCTCTTGTGGAATAAGAACACAAACAAATCAAATAACATGTAACTCTCTAAACAACTGCGATATTGTATCAATATCCTTTTGAATATCTTCATGTCCTGTTCCATTTATTCTTTCACATCCTTTCACTGCTATACGAATGCTCATTTCTACTGCCTTGCATTTCTTATTGTTGCCTTTTATTCAGTTCCAAATAATAAGGTAAGTCAATCAATGGCTTTATAAAATTACTGCCTGTGTCTTTTCGTGTTGTAGACTTTAAAGTTCTGCTAATTGTTCCACAAATACTTTCAAACCTGTTTAATTTAATCTGAAACTCTTCTTCATATTCATATTATGTTTTACATCCTAGATATACTACTGTTTGTAAGAAGCGAAACACTCAGAAGCAATGGCCTGCGTCATGCCATGACCAGAGTTAGAACATTGGAATCATGGCATGTGATTTAAATGGCAGAGAGATGGTGTCCAAGTAGACCCAATAGCGCCCTATGTTGTGTGACCGGGTAGGTCAGTATTACGCAGTGCTCAGTCAGTCCGGAGCCGACGTTCGCAGTGGAAACGTGCAACTAAGTGTCACTATTCCTCAACGAGATCACAGAGTCGAATATCGCCATGTGAATGCGATCGAACGTGTCAGAATGATTGGTCTCTAGAGGGCGGGTCTGTCGTTCCGTGACACTGAAGCTCGTACAGGGCAGCTTGCATCGACCATGAGGTATATGTGGAGCCAGTGGAGAGAAAACAACCGTACACTTCGTCGACAGGGTACTGAACATCACAATGTGATTACAGTCGGAGATCGCCGTCTTGTACTCTTGGCCGTTACGGAGAGAACGGTTTCCTTCTCACTGTTGGCGCAATATTGGAGCACTGCGGCGGTAGTAGACATACCTGCATCCACTGTCCGACAGTGTCTTCTGTGCTCTGAGCTATTGACACTGTAGTGGCCCTTTTTTGCCAGTTCAAACAATAGAAAATTCATGACTAATATCTACTATCTATCTGCGACTCAACATCTCCGCTTACCATTTGTGGTAATCTGCTTCCAATTGCATTTCTCTGTAGTGCAAATGTTGATGTGTTTTTCTTTATCATATGTGATATGTTACAGTGTAGAATCACCAGTTATTTGTGGTCTCTGTTTGTGAGGCAGTAAATGTATCCACAGGCCAGTGACGCTGCGTCACTACAATACACTTCGGATTTGATCCAGTGGAAGTTGACAGTCTCGTGCCAACCTCCAACTGTGACAGTTCTACATCATTTAGACAGAAAATGTTAGCCTGACATGGCGGGTAGTGCGGGATTGTGATGGACGTAGAGTGGGAGGCTAGTTCAAATAGTAACATCGAAGGTCATCTGTCCCCTAGACCTTAGAACTACTTAAACCCAAGGTTATTTAAAAGGGAGGTTGGGCCCGAAGCTAAATCGGCTGTGATTGGCTGGCGCAGTGAGGTCACTGTAGGAGCAAAGCGAGGCAGCGGCTAGCGCAGCAAGCGATTCTTACTAAGGACAAGCAACTACTTATAACACCAATAAGTTCTCAGGAAATTATTTAAAACAGTGGATTTACCTGTTTAGATGTTTGCAGTAGAAGAAGAGTGCCACTGTCTTGATTTCCGCTTCTGTGCTGCTGCTGCTTTCTGCATTTTATGCTTCGTATTGAGGAACCGCATACGAATGAAAAGTCGTGTTCTGACATACAGTTTTATAACGTGTGACGAAAATTCCGGATATTTAGTTTGGACGGCAGTGCAGATTGTTTCCACTATATTTTTTCCTTTGGAAATACTATTCAATCCATTAAATTCATTAAAAATTAGTTCAAACTGAGACACCTTATGTAGCCACTCATCTGTTGGAACTGTAAGCCCACCGCGAGATAGAAATTCAATCCAACCATAATTTTCATTTTCTGGAGGACTTAAAATATCAGCAGACGGCGTTCCCAGTGTCTTGTCACAGTTCTTTGCACGATATACAATGTATCCAGCCAGGTAACGGAATCCTTCTGCAGAGCAGTCACATCCCTCTTTGACAGCAGATTCTTCTGGTGCAGGTTGAACAGGAAAGTTAATATCTCGTAGCTCTTTTTCACCATCTATCATTTGCAATGCTTCGCTCATGTCAGGCAAAATTCCTGTGAACAGATGTGACGTCAAAAATCGGTCACACTCATCTACCTCTACTGATGTGTCACTTGACAGAGGAAGGTCATGAACATTGTGTCCCAGCAGTAACAGCCGTAATCGATATTTGACTTCTGTTGGAGAAGGGTTCAAATGGAAATGACCAATTCCTCTGATCTGTGAGAAAAATTTTTCCAGTGCATCCTGGTTCAATCTTGCAGTTAAAATGTATGTTATTTGTAGTGGCTGAAGATCTGAAAACAGTGCAAATAATGACCGACCAGTTGTCATAATGCCTTTCTGGAATGGGAGCAAGTGATTTGCATTGCCTACGCGCATTTTTTCGGCACACGTATACAGTTCTCTCAATATTCTTCCTTGAACATCCTTATGTATCCCATAACCATATGATAACACATTCTTATTGTAGCTCAGAGCATTCAGAATGTCAAATGCGTCGTTTGGTAACTGAAAACAATTTGCTGCTTCCTCTTCTTCAGGCATTAGGTACTTTATGGCTTTAGCTGTGGTACTCGAAAAAAGTTGCATTGCCAAATAAACCCTGTGACGCTCTCTCCCCTTGACACTGAGATGAAGCTGTGACAGTTTAGGACACAACATCATTCCACTCCTATCTAATGCGAGCAGTCTTTCTACAATAGATTTATTAACAATTTTCCCACTTGGAAGCTTTAGTCCGTCATCCAGAAAGTGGTTCCTCATTAATTTAAACAAATGCGGAACATCTGAAAACACCCAGATTAGTTTATTTTCATACTGCGGATTTGAGAAGCAGGAATTTGTTTCTGTCACATTAAAATCTTTCCACACAGATCGATTTTTTGTTCCAAGGTCGCACACTACCGCAACAACATTGTAACCGATATCTTGTACAGAGCAGATAGTACTGTTTAACCGATCAGCTGTTATTTGTGTGTCAAAATCATAGTAAATGGGTTGCTTCCATCCAGAAAATAAACCACGTACAATAACAAATAGCACGTTACTGTGTGGCCCTAGAACACGATCTTCAACAGGATCATAAATAATATTGCTGTCTACATTCATTTCGTCGAATGATAGCACACACACACGTTCAGTTTTTGTCAATACAGATGAGTGGGCTTTCATTAGTTGCAAAACGTCTGTCAGCACACCAGGAAAGCATCTGAAAGAGCGTGACGTCCATCTCTTAAGTGTTGACAGTCCTGGAAGTGGGAAACCGACCAGATTTCTTAAAAACAAATAACACTTCTTCGACACAGCACGAAGTGTAACCGCTTTACAAATATCTTCCCTTTGACATTTTTCTCGTTTCTTTCCACTCAACAAGCAGTTTATCTGTGTTTTTGAAAATAATTTGCCTAATATTTGAGTCACTTTCTCCTGCACTTGCTTCTTTTGACACTTTTGTTGATATTTTATTTTCTCACCACAAGCTTTCACTTTGAGTTTCAAACGCTTCTCACTACACCTGAGATTTCCACACATAGCTGTCAGTCTGCGGTTCCTGTATTCTAATTCTTCTATACGTTTACAGAGTTCGCTGATCTGTTTACTATCAGTGTCACAGTCATCTGTCGCTGTTGACTGGTCTATTTTTCTTTCTTTCGGAGACACATTAACCAGGTGCTCAATTGCATTTTTCATTGTCTTTCTTGCCTGCAACCTGTCTGCCCTATTCGGAGAAACTGTGTCATCAGGGCCTGAATTTCCAGTAACACTGGGAACACTTCCTGGTATATTCACATTCGGCACTGCGTCTGGTTTAAGTGTTTTCTTCGGCGGTAGATTGAGAAGTTCTGCTCGCAAGTCACGTAGATAATCATCGGATGTGAAATGCAACGAACAAACAGTTGACGTTGCAACATTGAAGCGATCTTTTCGTTGGCACTTCATAATCCAAGCCTTCTGCACTTTTTAAGGTTGATTCACATTTATCATACGCTGTGGTCTTTCTTATTTTCTGTGATATGTTACAATACACCATGACCGGTTTATTACAGTCTATCTCTGTTGATGAGACAGTAAATTTATTCACAGTGCAGTGATTGAGTCACTGCATTTCACTTTGGAGGGGTGGCGGTGACACTTGTAATTCCGTACTGCCCTCAGACGGGGACACTACTGCTCGCTGTAGCTAGAATCCACATGTAATTTATATGGCTCAAAGATGCCTTACGACTGCGAGAGGAAAATTAACTCTGACTCGGGATATAAAGACTCGGATATAATGCGGGACATTACGTGCACAGTGGACTGACTAACTCTGAATGAAAACTGCGGAGAGTACGATCGCAATGGAACTGTAATTAGCGACATTGTTGTAAGCTGCCATATTGATTACGGAAAAAAATTAGATTAATTATGACATCATTTCATGTCATACATGAGGATGACGTATGCCGAAATGTAGCTATGAAGATCATTTATGCAAGAATATAATTTCATGAATGAAAAAGATACGTAGAATTCTTTATTTATTTTAACTTCTCCCGTGTCTGCGGCTCGGAACAATGCTTGGTGTGCCGTAACTCGTAGGAAACTTTGTGCCCTGGGAAATCAGTAGAGACTACACCACGGCTGTTTACGCTCTATTTTAAGAGATTAAATTCTTGACTTTATGATGATACACAGCTTGGACACTGGACACTTGTTCCCATGCTGCAGAGTGAGTAAGTGGTAGTCCCAAAGGTGGTTTCTCCATAGCATATGGTTGTGCCTCTGATTATTTTAAGAATCTGCAAAGTCGACGATCGCCGGAATTCGGCAGAGCCACACAGATTTTATTCCAGGTGCTGACTTCGACAACGAGCGTCTGACAGAGAATGATTATGAACTGTAAAATCTTTTGTTTTATAAACATGGGAGTTCAAAGTAATAACAAAATTTCTACCTGGTATTGCGGGCGATAATTGTGTAAAAATATTCTATAAGCGACTTCTCTCTCCTAAAAGTTTCCATTCAAGTAACTAGATATTATGCAGACTTAATAATTTAAGTTCAGATTTCAGGAGGAGAGAAGTTACAGCACGCATGCCATTGCGTCGACATCCATTGACCAGAAACCGCCAACGTCGCAGTCTGCAATGGGCACGTGGACGCCGACACTGGCGCGCTGAGTGGAAAAATGTAGGGTTTTCGGACAACTCCCGCTTCAACTGGTCCTACAGTGAGGGCTGCATATGCTTTCGACGCCGTCATGCTGAAAGCAATAGGACAACAGTACTATTGAGCGGCATAGTGGAAGTGCGCCACGTGGAATAGACTGGAGCAAAATTGTCTGTACCACGCGATCTCGCTTCCTACGTCTTGAGGGCTATCTGAACACCTACCACTACGTCAGGGAGGTTTTAGAACTCGAGACACTGTGGCTCATGCAGGCCGTTCCACATGCCATATTTCAGCACGGCAACGCCCTGCCACATGTGGCGAGGAATGTGCAAGCCTCCTTCGAAGTAGAATTGATACCGTCGCTCCTCTGGCCTTCCCATTCGCCGGACATGTCAAACATCGAATATGTCTGGGATATGGTCGGTCGGGATATTTTCCTTTCAATACCTCCCATCGCCACAGTTGACTCTGTGGGTGCACGAACAAACCGCATGGCAGAGTGGTCCCCAGCAGCGAATTCAGGTGTCCTTTGAATCCATATAACGACGTCCAGCTGCTCTCGTGGCAGCATGTGATAGTGCTAAAGTGTACTTAATTTCCATAGTCTCAATTGCATGTATAGGTCTGTAATGCTAATCATTTGTATAATGTCAAGTTCTTATTCGTGAAATAAATTACATTGTGATCACGTCTCTCGGTCTGGAGTCGTACTTTTTCAAAACAGCAGTGTAGCAACCATTATTTACTTGTTCTGTCATTTTGTCATCAAATTCGATTTTAGTTCTCACTGAGTACTTTCCACAAAATAGCACCGACTTTGATTTAATAGAACGTATTTTCATATTATATCTTAAACATCTTCTATTTAGTTCCAGAGTTCCCTTTTGTAAAACTTCTCCTCTTGAAAAAATAAAGTCATCATCATATACAAGTGACTTTAGCTTTAACAAAATGTTCAGCTGTACCTATTGTTTCTCCTATAACTTCTAACATAGTCATCTTCTGATTAATTAATTAAACTCCACAACACTTGAATGAATTGACTAACTTAATAACAGGTTTCTGTCAACTAAAACAAACTTTAGACTGCTAATAACTTAGCTTCTCTAACGGAAATGTCGACCAAGTTACAGAAACTGTACACTGGAGTGCTTTACTCACTTCCAGATAGTCCTGAGGACTCATCATTTCAACTACAGAAGATCTCTTTTCTAACGGTCGTATATTTTTTAAACAACATGGTCACACACACCTTCCATCCATCACATAACAACAACACAACCTGACCTTTTTCTCTTCCTTTTTTCCCTTTAAAATACCGAACTGCTTATAATTTCTTTACAATATGTGCGCTTTTCATCTCATTGTTTAGGAAATAGGTTTATCGAGCACAAAGAGAAAGTTACAAGAAATTCATTCAACACACTTTTGAAGTAAACAAATGTCAATTTATAATTAATATAGATTCAAGTGCTGGTTTCTAGGTTTTGAGGCGAAAATATTGATGAAATGCGGTTAACAATGCTTGACACAAAATTAAATTTCTAATTTTTCACTGAATAGCTTTTTGTGCTAAGATAAATTACAGAAATCTAGAGACAGCAGAATAAGATTACAAGCTTCACATTTCATACATAATGTTTGGTTTGCCAGAAACTCGAAAAGGTCATTTGTCTATATCAGAAACCTCTAGAAAGTGTAATTACAAAAGTAATTACAGGTATTCAGATTCTTCCACCTCCAATAACGTGATTTCCTAAGATCCTACATGAGTTTAATTCCATTTGATGTGAAAAATTACGAGTTGTTAATGTGGCTTTCCATGAAGTAATCGAATTTTACTGATTAATTTGCGAATTCGTTCCGAAGTAGAATATAATGCTAAGGTTAGCATAACATCTTCACTTATTGTATTCAAAAGTTAGTGATTTTCCCATAGCCATTATCAGATTCCGAAATATCGAATTACTGGCGATTACAAATTCTGGCTTATTACTTTCTGTTGCTGGCTGGTACGCTAATTAGTTATAATACATCATATATTTAATGTATGCGTTACCATTTGCTCATACATTACGAAACTGCGATGTTCCGTGTAATGTGTATCAGATGGTATTCCAAAAAGCTATCTTTTGCAGCATTGAACAGTTCATAAAGTGTCCTTCACTAACTCCAGTTGCGTAACTTCCACATCATCACTTCCATGAAGAACATGAAAGAGATGATATGTGTTTGATGACCAGAACTATGACAAAAGTTATATAAGTATTGATGGAACTAATAATTACACATTTTTTTATTAATTAATAAACCTATCAGCTTTTGAATTTTAAAAGCAGAATGTTTTCTAATTTCTCAAGTTCTAGTCTACTATTTAAAAAAGATTACAAAATTGACAAGTCATAGCCTGCTGCATACAAAATATAGTAATTCTCGAGTTCTAGTATACCATTTGCAAATGATAACAAAAGTGAAGAGAGTTAAGCTGTATAATCATTTTTTCTTAAGTTTCAAACTTAAAATTTTGCCTGCAATTTTTCTTTCTGAATATTTACATAGCGAGGCCTCTCTTTTCAAAATGTGTGTAAAATTTTGTAACGAAGCTTAGTTTATGTCTCTTCTTTGTCCTGGACCAGGCTGGGACATCCGGTAGCTTACCAAAATTCTGGTCTCTATCTGTTCCTCTAGTGGATGTTTTTAGGCATCATTGCTGCAATAGGACAGTCCGCTATGAATGTGCAATATTACATGTTGAATCTGGATTGAGATTAACATCCACAGCCGTGCTTTAAAGTTTGGTAGATAATCGTGCAGAAAAGTATTTGGTAGAAATCAGGCAGTTGGTAATTCGAAGATAAGAACATATTTATGAGCAGTATATGCATTAGCTATACAAAATATTTACATTCTTGTCATTACTTATTCTGCATTACTTGTTTGAGGAATGTGTATCTACTTTTCTATGTTCTCATCTTTGGATACTGTCTTTCATTAATATTAGTGAGAATTCAAGTGATAGAAATCAATATCGTAATTTCAAAAGCTTCTTACCCTAGACATTTTTTTGTATGAAACATTCGTTGGATTTATTGTAGCATTACTTGCAAGGTTTGTTCTTACATGCCTTATAATAACTTTTAGACAGATAAAATATCATCCACTTGCACAATACAGTTCGTCCTAGTTATGATATTTATGAATCTAGGCTATACATAAGAAAATTTAGAACAAAATTAGCTGTGAACAGGACTGATAAATCATTCTAACCTAACTACTAGTTGTTTTCATTACTTAAACTGAGGAGAAGGATAGTCATAACATCAGGAGATAATTGCAATTACCGATTTACAGAAGAGTAGAAGATGCAGCACTTGAAAATGAAAAAGGGAAAATGTGCTACATAGCTAGGATACCTAGTGACAGGCACGTCCTTGACAGACAGATTGTATGTCCTCCTGAGGTAGACATGACATTATATACACATATACATTTAGGCAAAATTCATACACAAAATTACAACTTGCTATTTACAAATGGTATAGTCTCTTTTATGGACAAGTTTTTATCAATAGTTTGCATTAGGTGCTTGCTTAAAAGATTTTACCTCTCTCAAAATTAGTCAGCCACACTGCCTGCCAGATCTTGGATACACAAGACAGTTAGCGTTAGGGTGGGGGTTATCTTGAACACTGAATGGCCAAATATAAATGTTGGAAAACTTTTTCGTCTCCGCTGTAACTGATTTTGACTTTTTGTGTGTTTTAACAAGCACCCTAACATCGACTTTGAAGTGTTTGAGTTTCAATATTTTATCATGTCTCTGTCTCCTAACATTTAACAAAGCTTCCACAATTTTCCTTGTAATTGATTCTCTCTTCCACTATTTCACCAATTAGATCTCATTTGGGAAAAATTCTGTCGAGGAGTGTTTGAGACTGTTTGGTTATCCTCAAACTTTCATACATGCTCAATCCAGCTGGCATGATACCTGTTACATTAAGTTCATAATGACCTCCCTATTTTGCACATGCATCATTCAGCAGGATATCTCAATGGGTGGTACGCAGATACCAAAATATGGTATATCCCTTCATCTTATATGAATTATTTCGGTGATCTAGAAGAAGCGTATTATGTTCCATTATCAGACAATATCTAATTTGGTTTAAATACATTGGCAAAGTAGATCCCCCTAGTTTTTAAGATAATATTCCTGCTGGCTGATTTCCTAAGTGGCTACTATTTGATAAATTTCGAAAATACAAAAACAATAACATAGTTGTAGCAGAAACCACCTTTAGACTTAAGGAAAGCTTCATACAGATTTACTGTGACCTGTTCATGTTGTCCTTTCGGTAAAATTTTCTGCATAACACCTCAGCAAGTTTGATTTGTCACCTTCACTCTTTGGCATCTGTCACAGGTTGCTTACAGTTTCCTAACTGTCTTATTGATATTGTAAAAGTTAACATTTTCCTGCTTTTGTTGTGTGAATTTCTGTGATCAACAATGCCCAAACCTTTAATGTCTGTGTTTAATTAAAGCATAAGTGTATTGTTGAGGCCAACAAACTCTCCAGAGTTCATTGTGAATAGTGTTTCACCTAAACAAAATACCTTGTGCACCTTATAACACCCTCTGCTTCTTCATATCTCCGTTTTCCTGAGTACCTCTTAAAAAGCTTCTAATTATGATCATGATCTAGATTTCTGTGGTTGTCATTACAAATGCTCCTAATTTCTTCCTCATCACTTACCCCTTTTAGATACATAATCCTGAATTTTTTCACGCAATCCCAAACTACTGTCTTCAAAATCACCTCCTACTTGAAGTTTTAATAACGCATCGGCGATTACGTTGTTCTGCCCATTGATACATTTACAGGTGTAACTAAACTGTGGCAGGAAATGTGCCCATCGTGTTATCCTAACATGGTGTAGCTTATACTCCAGATATAAATCAGCGCTTTATGGTTTGTGTAGCCACAACCTGATGCTAAAAAAGTTGTTGCTGAATTCGACAGAAGCCAGATAAATAGCAAATAATTCTTTTTCAGGTACAGTGTAGGATGTCTCATGCTTTTGTAAAGTTCCGTTAGGAAAGACAATAGATATGTGTTCTACATACCAATTTACTTCTACTTCTAGAAAAAGGTGAGCTCCCAGGCCGTAGTTACTGTTGTGTCGCGTGATACAAATGGGAATGGTTAAATCAGGCCTTTATAATGTTTTACTCTTCCACAGTTGCGTCTTCATATTACCAAAGGCTTCTTGGAAACCATGGTACCATGTCCATACAGTATTCTTCTTGAGAAATTTATTCAAAGAGTGCACTTAAAGCCGGAGTACTAAGGAATTTTCGGTAGTATCCACACATGTTGAAAAAGAACTTGAACTGTTCCTTTGGTTTCGAGATTCGAAGTTTTGCTATGGTTCGAGTTTCTCACGGTCTGGCAAAATTCCATTTTCTGAGATGCCCTGTGACAAAGAAATTTTAGTTTTTTTACAGAAAATTTACGTTTGGCTAATTTAAGTTACATCCCATCTTGCCTTAATTTGTTGCAAACCTCCTTCAGGATGTTAAAATAATCTTACCAATTTTCCCAGTGATCAAAATATCAGCACAAACTGTTAAATTAGAGAGAAGTCCAAAGAAGCTGTAAACTTCATATGTTGGAATTTATGTAGGAGCTCGTCAGAACTTTCACGACGATCTGTTTCTCTTTTTAGAAATTAGTTCAGGTGTATCGAATGTAATTCTAATCTGACATTACCATCACGTTTAGAAACCACTCCTCATGTGTTGTTACACTAACTATTGTTCTCTCCACAATATTCCAGGCTTCCATTTTCTGCAATTCCTTTTTCCCAGCTTTTGTTCTATAAATGGTCTAGTACGAAGAAAAGGTTAAATATATTTCAGTTTTTTCAATTTTAATCTGATAATTATGTTTATATTGTGTTTCATACTAGAATATCGTGTTCCCAGTTTGGCACAGCTTTGCCAGAGGAAACACGAGAGCGATCGAAGACGTCCGTCTTCTGGTCGGCTACTGATCGTTGTCAGAAGGACGCTAGTTTTTGATTACGCAGAGGTTTCTATTATTCGGAAAAGAACAACCCGTATTACTTTACGCAATCAATATAAATTTTAGAATTATCTAAGGGACCTTTAAGAATGAGCAATAAAAAAAATTGCATTTGCAAATGAAATCATTAATAAATGGGGCAGCTATGAGTTGTATAGAAGACAAGGAGCGGCCTTCTGTCTACGACCAGGATGCCGCAGTATTCTCTGCTGTAGTAAGGGCTGTTTGACATTTACAAAGATCATATGACATGGAGGTAAGAAAAAAATAAAGGAAAATAATAGAATAAGAAACCTGGTAAACACTAAATATATTCAAACAATTCTCACAAGCAATTAGGGCTTATTTATAAACAGTATAACTTATATAAGTAATTTTCTAACTGTATGGTGCGATCAGATTTCAGCCTGTCCTGTGCTAACTTCTTGGTTCATGTTTTTCTCACAAATTACTGTCATTACTTTTCTCCTTCCTTCGAAACAATTCTTGCACCTTTCAACACCTTCATAACAATAACTTGCCGGTTTACAGTATGGAACATAAATTACTTGAATTTTATTAATTAATAACTGTTTTCTGCACGCTGGCAAGACCGCTCACTTTTATGGCTTACAGACGACCTTCTTTACGCTTTCACATTACGAGAAAAAGTACGATAAAATCTAAGGATCCACAAAGGCTTTTACTATCATCATTTATTTATATCGAAGCGGAACGCTCAGTTCAGCTTCTGTTAAAATGTTTCTTTGACTGCCCAATTTATGTATTAGCGTCCGCACTAGATGCGCATCTTTACAGTTACGTAAATTATATAAAACAAATGTCTTTCAAAGAGTAGGTTTCATCTCATAAGTTGATCATTTAATATACAGATATGTGAATGCCTTTCGAACGACGGAAATTCCAATAATATTACAATGGGTACCCAATATGGCTTTGTCAAAAAAGAGTTGTATGACTTTAATACGTGTCTGTACTCAAAAATCCTTACCTTACCAGGTCTTTCATTGAATACATCATAATTACCCTACCACAGTTTCCTCTATTTAGTATTTGTCAATTTCTTGCAATTTAGTTTCAGTTAGACAAGTATATTCCAAATCATCACACTCTTCCCCATCATCTTCCTCAAAATATCCACTGTCACGTGCAAAACTCATTTCTAAAATTTTAATGCCACTGTTAGTACAATTTCGAATTAATAATTTTGTTGCTGAACTTACTCCCGATTCAGGCTGTGCAAATATAAAGAAATATAAACTTGTGTTTCGCTGAATCAAAACTTCCCCTTTCTTCAGTATCCAATTCATAAGTAACAACGTATCTGCATTCAGATCGAAGACAACAAAACAACCCTGTGTGAACTGGATATTCGTGTATGGAGAAAGATAGCAGTACTCGTCTATTTATAATTTTGATAAACCTGCCATTGTAATTCTGTCAGAGACAGCAAAGGGCCTGGAGGAGCAGTTAAACGGAACAGACAGTATCTTGAATGGCGGATGTAAGATGAACATCAACAAAGATAAACGAGGATAATGGACTGTAGTCAAATTAAATCAGGTGATGCTAAGGGAATTAGACTAGACTAGGAATTCTGCTATTTGGGGAGCAAAATAACTGATGATTGTCGAAGTTTCTGAAGAAGAGAAATTTGTTAACATTGAGCACAGATTTAAGTGTCAGAAAGTCTTTTCTAAAAGTATTTGTATGGAATGTAGCTATGTATGGATGTGTAATTTGGACGATAAATAGTTTTGACGAGAAGAGAATAGAAGCTTTCGAAATGTGGTACTAAAGAAGAATGCTGAAGATCAGATGGATAGATCACATAACTAATGAGGAGGTACTGAATAGAATTAGGGATAAGAGGAATTTGTGGCACAACTTGATTAGAAGAAGGGATCGGTTAGTAGGACACGTTCTAGAGCATGACGGGATCACCAATTTGGCGATGGAGGGAAGTGTAGAGAGTAAAAATCGTAGAGGGAGACCAAGAGATGAATACACTAAGCCAATTCAGAAGGATGTAGGTTGCAGAAATAACTCGGAGATAAGAAGCTTGCACAATATAGAGTAGCATGGACAGCTGCATCAAACCAATCTCTGGATTGAAGACAACAACAACAACACTAATCCTGCCATTTCTTTGTCTTATTGGAATGCCAACAATAGGTAACTCTAAGGAATCTGTACCTCGTTGTATTTTGTCTCTTAATTTCTCTGATACGGCACATATGGAACTACATACCATCAATGGAGCCTTCCCTATCTTCAGTCTTAATGTGAGTGTAAGGACTCCCATGGGTTTCAGGTTCTTTGTTTTCCTGTTTTTCGTGTAACGTATTTCTTACTTTATCTCTAAGATGCTGATCCCTTACAGAATTTTACGTTTCCATTTGTATTTTGCTGCGACACACGAGATCCCCTGTACTGTTAAAATTCTCGTATATAAGTTGGTCAGTAGTCATATTGTCATGTTGGTCAGAATCCACTTTGATAAAGAGATGATACAACTTACAAATTTATTTTAATTTGCTTTTTATTTTACTATTGTGACTATAGTCCCTATATTTATCCAATGGTTCTCAACTTAAAGATTTTAAGCCTGTATTACTGCTACCCACCTCATAATCATTAATAATGTCTTCCTTAAATTCCTACCAATTTTGCATCAAACTCTTGTATACTACTACTGTCATCATCATAGTTGAAAGTGCTCTCAGATACTAGATTCCCAGCAACATCATAAATCATCATACAAATACGTAATGATCTTGTCATCTACAGCTGTTTCTTCTTCTGATTCATGTTTGTTATAATTATTACTCTCTGAACCTTTCTTCGTTAATTCCCAGAATTGTTTTAGAATTGGGTCATTTTCATCTTGTGTGATCTGTAGCTATCTCTATTAACTGATGGTCTGTAATCAATTTGTCCTTAAGACGCAGGTCCCAGTTGTTACCATGTCTGATCCAGTTATGTCTATCGTGGTGCTGATTCGATTACATCGCCTTAAACTGACAGGCTCGTAAGGGTCGTCTTATAGTTTGAAGATCTATTCCTGTCATCACTTGGCATTTTGTCTGTTGTTGGCCCTATAAGCCCATGACCTATTTCTGTTGTCAATAAAGTGATTCCAATTTCTGTCTCTATCATTGCCATTAAAATTTAGTTTGCTTTCTCCCCATTGAAACTCGTCATGTTTGTTAGCATAATTTTTCCTCCTCTGGTTTCCACCACTGAATTTCTTATCCAGTACTCCATGTGGTGGACCTGCGTAATTATTCTGATCAAAAATTGGTCTCTTACTTCTTTAGGAAGATCTGTCTAAATCTCCACATATTTGAGCAGTTAGCTTCACCACCTATTTGAGAAACTTTCTATAGACTGGTCTGGCCACTTGACCAGCCCCCATTGAACTCTCTTCGGTAATCTATGTTTCAGTGCATCAATCTGCATTATTTCGTCGAACGGCTTATTAAGATTAACTAACTTTCGAACTTGTTCTCACGGAACGAATTCATAGTACCATCACTCTCTGTTAGACTGGACCGTACAGAATATCTTTTTTTCTTCGCACTTGCTCTGCTTCAAACAAAAGTTGGTTAAGAAGCTCTTTTCGAAATCATTAAATGTCATTCAGAACATGTGTTCAGGTTGGCCCACGTAATTGCTCCTCTGTCTAGCAATTTTTAACAAATTTTATTTTGAAGGCGATGGTCGTGTCATATGTAAAGTTTTCCTTACTTACTTACATATTCTTCTGTACTATGAACATGTGTCCACCTGCTTCTCCTGGTCGATTGTTTGTGGCCACACTAGCTCCTACTATCGGAGTGTTAATGTTAACTCCTGCACCTACTAATGGATCGCTGGTATCTACAATGAATGATCTCCACTGAAACTCTGATCGAACGCCAAATCTGCATTTACTGACTGATTTTCCTCACTTCCCTGCTAATTCATTTTGAATAGTCACACGCAATACTCTTTTGACATACGAAACAGTTTTATAACAATGTAATTGAAATATACAATACTAATCTTTGGGCAATAGCTGAAGTCTGGGATCTGGTCCCAAAATGTTTTCCACAGGATTTTTCTTCCTGTTTTGCAAATAACATTTTCGCTAAGCTGCTTTTCTGTCCACTTGTTGTTGTTGCTTACTTTTAGTTGCGTGCTGTTGAAGCTCAGGTACCATGTAATACTATAAACGTTGCTTAGCAAACTCTACTTCAAACAGTTTCAGTTTAATAACAGATTCACACACATTTATAGTTTATCCCTGCTATCCTCCGCCACTTCTAGCATAGCCACCTCCTGAGTAATTAATTGAACTGCACAATACTTAAAGAAACTAACTTACTTAATAACAAGTTCCTGTCAATTCAGGTAAACCTTATGAAGCTGTCTTCTTAGCTCTTATAACCAAAGATTCCACCACTTTGCAGAAACTGTACTTTGAGGTACTTAATCCACTTCCAGAAAACTCTACATGTTAGGATCGACTGCTTTAAGTAACAGTCAGCTCCAGAAAACTTTCGTTTTGAGAGCTGTATACTTTTTTAAACAATATAGTTACAAAGACTTGCGTCACAGAACAAGAACATTAGCTGGACTTTTCCTTTTATTTGTTTAACACGCAGTACTGCTTATATATATTCTTGACAACGCGTCCTCTTTTGGCCTCATTGTTTACGAAACAGATATATCGAATTACAAATAGAAAGTTTCTTTACAAAATAAAGTTTTGAAGTAAACATATGTTCAATTATAATGAGTATAGTTTCAACTATTGGTTTTTAGGTTCTGAGACGAACGTAAAGTGAGAAATGCGGTTAGGAATAATTGACACGGAATTACAGATCTCTTATTAATTATTGAATGAATTGGAAGAGGTGTTATGTTGTGGTTTTCAGTCCGTAAATTGTGTAATCCGGATCTCCTTGCTACTCTATCCTGTGCGAACCTCTTAATCGCCACCTAACTACTACAACCTACCTCTTTTCGAATATGCTTACCCTCTTGATCTCTTGGTTTCCCTCTACGATGTTTAACCCCCCGTCCCATACTTCCCTCAAATGTTAAATTGATGATATCCTGATGTCTCAGAATGTATTCTGTCAAAGGATCCATTCTTTTGGTCATGATGTACCACAGATTTCTTGTGTCCCCAATTCTATTCAGTACCCCCTCATCAGTTATGTGATTTACCCGTCTAATTTGAAGATGTAAGATAACGAAATTTCACACAAAGCGTTAACTTTACGATGCACAGCAAAGATATTTATCCCATTGTTTAGTAAGGAATTACACTTAAAATGCGATAAATCGGGATTTGAATAGGAAATGCATATGAAATTAGCGCTGGAAATTAGAGGAATCAAGAAATATATATCTAGGTCAACTAACATGAATGTGTCGACGTATTCGTATACAGCTATGCCGACTGTTTATCTTGGTGGTAAATTGTCTGGAAAGTTATTTAGTGTGAGAAGTTGCAGGTGCTTTGACCCCAACGATTCTTTCTCGTGAGCGTGATCTTTCAAGGGAAGCAGGAATATATAGGCAACAGACAAGGTGAGTGAACATATGGTTAGTGTGATCGATTCATTCACATAATATGAATATTAATCATATAGGTAAAGCAACTGCTAATATTAATGCTAGGTGGCTTGTCCTCGTAAAGATATGAGGGAACAGAGGTAAGCAACAAGAATCAAGAGCGGGGAAATCGGCATAAGATAACTGTGGCATGAGCACTGCTTTTGGCCAATAGCTGGTTAAAATAACTTGCTTTTGCCTGACTCCTGGTGTAAGTATAAATATCGTACTCTTTAAGAGCAGACTGACCTTTCTAAAAAGTGTGTGACGTTGCAGTTCATACCACCTGGAACCAGTGGACAATTTGAGCACCTGGATTTCTGTTTTTCCTGTCCCTATAAAACATATTATCGGACTATCGGCAGCTACACCTTAAAGGGTAGCTAGTTTCACGATAAGTTACACTACAGACTGTTTCATATCCTTTTGCATGCCATCATAATCCCTCAGTTCCCATCATCCCGCCACACTAATCTAATTCTATTCGCATTCATCAAAAGTGAATACCTAGCTGAAAGTCCTGGACGGTTTGTAATTCCTTAAGGATTTCGCCTTCGATCTTGATGACGCGAACCTTTCTGTTCAGTGTTGAGCGTGTCTATTAGTTTAGCAAGTAATATTTATCGTGTCATAACAGTTACCATAATACTTTCAATGAGCCTGACTAAAGACTGGACTTGCGACTTCACGCTCAAGAGGCTCCTAGTAAAACTACTGATGTTTCTTTGTACAACTGTTGATAGCTGATATAAGTTGTAAAGTGTAACCACTGTTATCCATTACTTTCCGTAAATATCCTCTAACCATATAATCAAAAACTTTCGTAATATCTATAAAAGCAATATCTGGCTCTTTGTTAAAACCTCTGCTTTTCTACAAGCTGCCATAAAATAAAAATAAAAATAAAATAAAAACTGCATGAATTGTTGACCGTTACTTTGTAAGTCCAACCTGTTGCTCCACTAGCAAGTAGTCTGCTGTTGTGTTTAGCCTTTTGTTTAAAATGTTCTCACAAACTTTATATGATGTGTTAAGTAAATTTATCCCTTGGTAATTCTCACACTTCTTCTCCTCTTTTATACTACGCTATTGCTTTTGCTTTCTCATTACTTCGTGGTACATCTTTTTTCATACGTTATACAGGCGCAAAATTTAAGGTGTTGTGGCAGTCCTCCACATTTAACTAACTATGCATTAATTCCATGAAATCTATTTCTTTTTGATTTTTTGTTGCTTCTAAAGCTGCTGACAGTTTTTTAATATTACATCATCTACATCCTTTACGTCTGTATCCGCATCTTTTTCTTCAATCTCTTTCATGTTAGCATCGGACTGTATGATTAATAGTAGTTGCTCCACAATTGTCTCGCGTGTATCTGTCCCAGGCTTGCTGGCGGTTTGCCTTCACTATTCTTCTTGCTCAATTTCTTTTCTGTTTATACATTCTTTTTTGTTACAGCATAGGCTTAGGAAGAAATTTTGTTCATTCTGTTTACTTTTTGCACTGGTTCCTCAATTTCTGTTGCTCAAATTTTCAGTCAACGTCTTCGACGTTATTTCTGTTTCTTTCTTAATGTCTCATATCAGCCTTTTCGATATTTGTAGATTCTTTTTCCCCAAAAGTCCAGATTCCCTGATTGTTCTAATTCTCTTCTTAGTCCATCCTCACATTGGCCCTTAATACCTTCATCCTCGAGTAAATATACTTTATAGACCTCTTCTTGCTTCTGTGCAGTAAAAGGCTGTTTCTGCTTCCACTTGGCAATCGTGTCAGTTTGACATATTACAACAAATGTTATTCTGAAATATCAAGTACGCCTACATCGCTTGTAAATATTGTTATTGATTACCTATTTCGATTGAGTTGATACCTCATTGTGATGTTAAATGAATGAATGCACATCATAATCAATATTTTATATTTGTGATATTTTGCGTTTGACAAGCTGATGTTCCCTGGTACCTTTTATTGTAAAACGACTCAACTTCACTATGTGATTTTCAAGTTTTTAAATATAATGAACCTACGTTGATATCTTACAAGATCCGAAGATGACAACACAGATCGCCGCAGCAGTTGACACAATGACAAACATCTATTATACTAAAAGACAGTGATCATTCTCCATATCAAAACTTCTGTGTAACCTTGTAACTTTTACTTGACGTTCTATTCTTCTCTTCATTATTACATTGTATGTAAGTGGCCTGTATCCTATAACATTCAAAGTATACTTGTGAATATATATTTTTTTCTAAAAATATATTAGATATCTTCAAAACATTAAAAGTGAAAACTTCTCTAAGGGATCGACCTTTATGATTCAAAGTTGTTTCTCTGTAGAGTCCAGTAATATTAGGTACTAAATGGTTTCCTATCTCTGTATTTAGGTTATCAAAAAGAACAACATGATGTTTTAGTTATACTTTTCCATAATTTTTTGAAGAGCGTCATAAAAGATAACAAATTTCTAAGTCTTAAGTTCCTCTGGTGCATAAACTGCTATGAGAGCTAGGTTCTGTCTTCTGTTATTATGGTTACAGTTAAAGTTGTTTCGTTTGTACATTCATAATTATTCATATATATTTTTCCCGTTTTCTATTTGTTACACTTTTACTTGTTCTTTCTTTCTGTTGATCTCCGCTAAACAACATCATTTATGTTCAAAAAATAACTTATAGCATCTTTTTAGTTTCTGAGATAGCTGCCAAATCTATCTCTTGTTGTGAGAATATCGTTCCAGTTTCTTCTTCTTTCTAAACAACTCCTCTTGCATTCCATGTAGAAAATCTTGCTTTTACATATATCCATTTTCCATTGTCGTTTCCAACACTGAAAATCCGTCCTGTTTTTTTAGAAATGGGCGTATTTTGAAATGTCCCCTAAGTTACCAGCCCTGAGCAGGTAAGAATTGTGATGTGGCTGATGTCTACGAGCTTATCGGTGACCTTCCGTTGTCTTACGTTAGCGATTCAAGTCTGTGCAAGATGAAGGTTTGTAATTTTTAATTGGGGAAACGATTTTTCTTTCGGGGCATGGTATGAAATTCTTCACGTTACATTCCGACGTAAATATCGGTCGTGAAACGGCGTTATGAAGGAATAATATGTCCACTGGAGTACAATGAATAACTGCCTACCGCATCATCATAGAGATCTTGAAGTTTTCCAGAAGTTTGGAGCTCAAAGTCCATCTTCAAATATTTGGAGTCTGATGGTTGCGTACGATCTTTATTCTCAGAAATATCTAATTTTATGTACAGGTTTATTTCTGACATTCGTTTACAACTGGTGATGTAAACAGGATATAGTGGCAGAAATTTTTTCCATTCTGATCAGCTGGGATTGGATATCGCCGACTGTTGCTGTGGTTGTCGTGTATAAAGTTTGACAGACAGCTATATCTAGCTAAATACACTATAATGATCTGCCCTCTTTGGAATTCACAAATGGGTCCCTTTCTGTATCTCCAAAACTTACAGAACAGTAGGCAATACTGGAAAAGGCATACTCAATAGCAACGTCCGCTACTGCCAAAGAATTACAGTCAACACTCCTGCAACATAATTATTCCGAAGTTTTCTTGTTATTGATCAAGAATATATGTTCGAGAGTTTTTCTAGTGACTCTGAAGTTAGCCGTTAACAGCTGTTGGTGGTGGCTTGACAACAGACAATGTGAACAGGTAG
The DNA here is from genome assembly GCF_023898315.1 of Schistocerca nitens. Lineage (NCBI taxonomy): Eukaryota > Metazoa > Arthropoda > Insecta > Orthoptera > Acrididae > Schistocerca > Schistocerca nitens. The sequence continues at coordinate 308,181,726 of NC_064621.1, read as the reverse complement.
TCCGTTAATTATATCTTTAAAACTGCAAGCAAGAAACCAACGAGACCCAGAGGAAGGTACAAAATTAAGAAGTACTGTTTTGTTTATCTCCAACCGGAGCACTGATGTAAGATAGGCTGCAGCTTTATAGCAGAAATGGCGTTAACATACTCATAAGCGAAAACCTTATGACACCCTCCTGGTTAACGTGTTGCTACACTCTAGGACGCAGTACAGCAGCGATTCAGTGTAGCATGCTTCTCAGACCACAGCAGCCTGATTATGGCTTTCTGAGAGGGACAGTGATCTTGCCGGAAGATGCCTTCGCCATCTGTTGAAACCATAAGAGACGCCGTGGTCCCCAATCAGTTTCACGTAGTCCATTTTCTTTTCTTTTTTCAAGTCGTCTTCTGACTGGTTTGATGCGGCCCGCCACGAATTCGTCTCCTGTGCCAAACTCTTCATCTCTGAGTAGAATTTGCAACCTACATCCTTAATTATATCTTGGATATATTCCAATTTATGTCTATCTTTGCAGTTTGTAACCTCTACAGCTCCCTCTAGTACCATGGAAGCTACTTCCTGATATCTTAACAGATGTCCTGTCATCCTGTCCCTTCTTCTCGTCAGTTTTTTCCAAATATCCCCTCTTCTTGTCAGTGTTGTCTTTCTTCGACTTACTTTCAGTCTATTTTATCTACTCAGTTGATTGTTCATTGCATTGAGCAGATCCTGTAATTCTTTTTCGCTTTCACACAAGATAACAAAGTCATCAGAGAATCTTATCATGTCGTTTTGGGAAACCCAGAATCTACTATGTAGGAATCAACATGGATTCCGGAAACAGCGATCGTGTGAGACCCAACTCGCTTTATTTGTTCATGAGACCCAGAAAATATTAGATACAGGCTCCCAGGTAGATGCTATTTTTCTTGACTTCCGGAAGGCGTTCGATACAGTTCCGCACTGTCGCCTGATAAACAAAGTAAGAGCCTACGGAATATCAGACCAGCTGAGTGGCTGGATTGAAGAGTTTTTAGCAAACAGAACACAGCATGTTGTTTTCAATGGAGAGACATCTACAGACGTTAAGGTAACCTCTGGCGTGCCACAGGGGAGTGTTATGGGACCATTGCTTTTCACAATATATATAAATGACCTAGTAGATAGTGTCGGAAGTTGCATGCGGCTTTTCGCGGATGATGCTGTAGTATACAGAGAAGTTGCAGCATTAGAAAATTGTAGAGAAATGCAGGAAGATCTGCAGCGGATAGGCACTTGGTGCAGGGAGTGGCAACTGACCCTTAACATAGACAAATGTAATGTATTGCGAATACATAGAAAGAAGGATCCTTTATTGTATGATTATATGATAGCGGAACAAACAGTGGTAGCAGTTACTTCTGTAAAATATCTGGGAGTATGCGTGCGGAACGATTTGAAGTGGAATGATCATATAAAATTAATTGTTGGTAAAGCGGTTACCAGGTTGAGATTCATTTGGAGAGTGCTTAGAAAATGTAGTCCATCAACAAAGGAGGTGGCTTACAAAACACTCGTTCGACCTATACTTGAGTATTGCTCATCAGTGTGGGATTCGTACCAGATCGGGTTGACGGAGGAGATACAGAAGATCCAAAGAAGAGCGGCGCGTTTCGTCACAGGGTTATTTGGTAACCGTGATAGCGTTACGGAGATGTTTAATAAACTCAAGTGGCAGACTCTGCAAGAGAGGCGCTCTGCATCGCGGTGTAGCTTGCTCGCCAGGTTTCGAGAGGGTGCGTTTCTGGATGAGGTATCGAATATATTGCTTCCCCCTACTTATACCTCCCGAGGAGGTCACGAATGTAAAATTAGAGAGATTAGAGCGCGCACGGAGGCTTTCAGACAGTCGTTCTTCCATCGAACCATACGCGACTGGAACAGGAAAGGGAGGTAATGACAGTGGCACGTAAAGTGCCCTCCGCCGAACACCGTTGGGTGGCTTGCGGAGTATAAATGTAGATGTAGATCTAGATATCCTTTCACCGAGAATTTTGATCCCACTGTTGAACGTATCTTTCATTTCCGTTATGGCTTCTTCGATTTACAGGGTGTTACAAAAAGGTACGGCCAAACTTTCAGGAAACATTCCTCACACACAAAGAAAGAAAATATGTTACGTGGACATGTGTCCGGAAACGCTTACTTTCCATGTTAGAGCTCATTTTATTACTTCTCTTCAAATCACATAAATCATGGAATGGAAACTCACAGCAACAGAACGTACCAGCGTGACTTCAAACACTTTGTTACGGGAAATGTTCAAAATGTCCTCCGTTAGCGAGGATACATGCATCCACCCTCCGTCGCATGGAATCTCTGATGCACTGATGCAGCCCGGGAGAATGGCGTATTTTATCACAGCCGTCCACAATACGAGCACGAAGAGTCTCTACATTTGGTACAGGGGTTGCGTAGACGAGAGCTTTCAAATGCCCCCATAAATGAAAGTCAAGAGCGTTGAGGTCAGGAGAGCGTGGAGGCCATGGAATTGGTCCGCCTCTACCAACCTATCGGTCACCGAATCTGTTGTTGAGAAACGTACGAACACTTCGACTGAAATGCGCAGGAGCACCATCGTGCATGAACCACATGTAGTGTTGTAGTTGATAAGGCACAGGTTCTAGCAGCACAGGTTGAGTATCCCGTATGAAATCATGATAACGTGCTCCATTGAGCGTAGGTGAAACAACATGGGGCCCAATCAAGACATCACCAACAATGCCTCCACAAACGTTCACAGAAAATCTGTGTTGATGACGTGATTACACAACTGCGTGCGGATTCTCGTCAGCCCACACATGTTGATTGTGAAAATTTACAATTTGATCATGTTGGAATGAAGCCTCATCCGTAAAGAGGACATTTGCACTGAAATGAGGATTGACACATTGTTGGATTAACCATTCGCAGAAGTGTACCCGTGGAGGCCAATCAGCTGCTGATAGTGCCTGCACACGCTGTACATGGTACGGAAACAACTGGTTCTCCCGCAGCACTCCCCATACAGTGACGTGGTCAACGTTACCTTGTACAGCAGCCACTTCTCTGACGCTGACATTAGGGTTATCGTCAACTGCACGAAGAATTGCCTCGTCCATTGCAGGTGTCCTCGTCGTTCTAGGTCTTCCCCAGTCGCGAGTCATAGGCTGGAATGTTCCGTGCTCCCTAAGACGCCGATCAATTGCTTCGAACGTCGTCCTGTCAGGACACCTTCCTTCTGGAAATCTGTCTCGATACAAACGTACCGCGCCACTGCTATTGCCCCGTGCTAATTCATAAATGAAATCTGCATCTGCCAACTCCGCATTTGTAAACATTGTACTGACTGCAAAACCACGTTCGTGATGAACACTAACCTGTTGATGCTACGTACTGATGTGCTTGATGCTAGTACTGTAGAGTAATGAGTCGCATCTCAACACAAGCACCGAAGCCAACAATATCTTCCTTCAATTGGGCCCACTGGCGGTGAATCGAGGAAGTACAGTACATATTGACGACACTAAAATGAGCTCTAACATGGAAATTAAGCGTTTCCGGACACATGTCCACATAACATCTTTTCTTTATTTGTGTGTGAGGAATATTTCCTGAAAGTTTGGCCGTACCTTTTTGTAACACCCTGTATAGTCTGCGCAGTTTGGGGGAGAAACTATATCCTTGCCTTTTTAATCCGATCACTTCATTCTTGGTTTTGCAGTCTTATTGTTCACTTTTGGTTCTTGTATATATTGTATAGTACCCGTATTTCCCTATAGCTTACCCTTATTTTTCTCAGAATTTCGAACATCTGGAACCATTTTACATTGTCGAACGCTTTTTCCACGTCGTCAAATTCTTTCAACGTGTATCCGTTTTTCTTTAGTCTTGCTTTTATTACCAACAGCTACGTCAGAACCGTTCCTCTGATGCCTTTTCCCTTCCTAAAGCTAAATTTGACGTCACCTAACTCATCCGCAGTTCTCGTTTCTATTCCTTCGCATATTATTCTCGTCAGCTTAAGTTTATTGTGCAGTAACTGTCGGAGCTTGTCATCTCTCGCAATATTGGGAACTGTGTGGTTGACGTTTTCCGAATGTCAGATGGTATATCGCCAGACTCATACATCCTACACGCCATCGTGCAGGTTGTTTGTTACAACTTCTCTCAACGACTTTAGAACTTCTGATGGAATGTTTTTTATACCTTTTGCCTTATTCTAACTCTGGATCCTGTGTCTCTCTCCTGTCGACGCCTGTTTCTTCTTCCATCATGTTGTCAGACAACTGCCTCTCATAGTGGACGTCTATTTATTCTTCCCACCTATCGGCTCTGTCGTCTGCATGTAACAGTGGAGTTCCTATTACTCTCATATTGCTACCGCACTTGCCTTTAATTTCGCCAAAGGCTGTCTTGACTTTTGTGTACGCAGTCAGCCCTTCCAACGATCATTTAATTTTCGACCCCTTTACGTTTTTCGTGCAAACATATCCCTTAGCTGCACTCACCTCCTATTTATCTCATTCGTAAGTGACCTGTATTTCTGTATTCCTGAATTTCAATGATTATTTTCGTACTTCCGTCTTTTTTTTTTCGTTTGTTACCCATGGTTTCTTCCCAGTTACGTCCCTTCTACCCATGTCTCCTTTCCAACTTCGGTGATTTTCCTTTGTAGAGATGTCCATTCCTCTTCAACTGTACTGTCTACTGAGCTATTCATTATTGGAGTACCTATAGTTTTAGACAATATCAAGCGTATCTATTTATTTTCTGATATTTCTGTATCCCCTCCGATTACTCCTTACCCGTCTATTAAACTTCAGGCTAGTCCTCATCACTACTGAATTTTGATCTGTGTCAGTTAACTGCTCCTGATATTCCTTACAACACATTATTTAATTTCGTTCTCGTGCCTCCTGGTCTGTTCAAAGTAAACCTCCTCCTCTCTAGATTCTTGAACAGAGTATTCGCTTTTACGAGCTGATATTTATTGCACAACTCAATTAATCTTTCTTCTCTCCCATTTCTAGTACGAAACCCATATTCTGTCGCATCCATCTCTTCTACTCCTTCCCCTACAACCGCATTTCAATCCCCCATGTCTATTAGATTTTTATCTCACTTTACGTACTGAATTATGGGTTCATTATCATCACATACTTTCAACATGTCTTCATCTTTTGCTTGCGACGTTTGCATGCATACCTGAACTGTTGGTGTCGGTTTATCACTCAACTGCTCGAAGTAACTCATTCTCTGCTCCATCTGCGTATTAACAACGAATCGTACCCCCCGTTACACGACTTTCAACTGCTGTTGATATTACCCTCTACTCCTCTGACCAAACGTCTTCAGAGCTTTTCGGCTTATTTCCATTACACTTCGATGACCCCCACTATGTCTAGATTGAACTTTAACATTTCACTTTTAAGATTTTCTAGCTTCCCTACTGCGTTTAAACTTCTGTTTTCCTTTCACTCTTCGATTTGTAGAACGTTATCGATTCGTGGGTTATCCAGACTTTTTCTCGTGGTCACCTCCCCCGTAGCAGTTCTCTCTCGGAGATCTGAATGAGGGACTATTCCGAAATCTTTTGCGAATGAAGAGATCATCATGACAGTTTTTCAATAACAGTCCATATGTCGTTTTGATATATGTTATGTGTCTTTAATGCAGCGGTTTCCATGACCTTCCGCATGGCGTTAACCATCACTGAATCTTTCGATTTTTAGGGGCAGTTTTCCACACCAAGGGCAAGACAGTGCCCTGAAGCTCTGTCTGTTCCTCTGTCTCCTTTAACAAGGCCGTTAGTAGAAAGAGAGTGACTTTTTATGCTGCTGGATATTATTGAGAATATAAGCGGTGGTGAGGCTCGAACCCATGATCCAGAAAGTTTTGGTTACTGCTTAAACACTCTACCCCTATAACATGGGTGCATTTCACTTCTTTAGCAGTCGAATTTAAAAAAAAAAAAAACACTGAAATAATTTCTTTATTTCCACCTGAAAACCTAAATAGCAGTTTACAAAGATGCAGCTTTAAAATGCGTTTGTAGTTCTATAATAATATATTTTCAAGACATCTTCCACCCTCTATTTTATCTAGTTAGAGGATGTATGCTCAACTGTGCCAAAACATGTGCTACCGTATTTTTTTTATTTTTGACAGAGAAGGCAAATACTAATTTCATCCACTTAGTGGTAGAATTTCGAAAAAATCCCTTCTTAAATAGTTCCTTCCCACATTTCAAATACATATCCTAGCGGTTTAGCTGGTTGATGATGTGTTATTGGGTCAGTCAGGAGGTTTCCTTTTATACTTTAGACAGAGATGTATCGAAATCGGATGAATCCTTCTGAAGCATCCTATATTTTGTAGTCATGTGTATTTACTGTACTTTACATGTAGTGTATGGCTCCTGATGGTGCTTATGATGCTGCTCCGTGTAGTATCTTGTGTAGCTGCCTCAGCTTTTCCCGGCTGAATGCAATGCCGTTACCGTCCGTGGCTGAGGCGCTCATATTTTCGGGGCGAACTGCTGAGTACGCCAGGAATTTACGGCAGCAAATATCTCACATGGCAGGCGAACGGAGCGAGGATCGCGCATCGGGCGATGAAGGAGAGGCTTCGCTACGCCCACGCCAGACCAAACCAGACATGGCGCTGCGATGCGAATGCTGATGGAGGGGAAGGGGCGGGAGGGGGGGGGGGAGGGGAAGGGAAGAAGCGCCGCGGCGCGAGATCCGCGGAGACCCTGCAGCTTTCGGGAGTTGGCTGAGTCTGAAGCGGCTGTTAGACGCCAGCTGCTGCATTATTCAGCAGCACTTCTGCAGGTAACTAGCAGCCGCCGGCGACGACGACGACCGGCGCTTGCTCACCGCAACGCACGTTACCGCAGTAGCGTCACGTTTGCTTCCCCCATGAGGTGGAAGCTCACGGCGATGAAGTTCACGTCGACCACCAGTTCCGCTCAGCGCATCATCGGCCGCTTCCATCCGGGTCCCTCCGTTTTGTGGTCTTCTTACAAGAAGTGATGGTGTTAACACGATGTAGAGGATGTAGGACAGGGCGGTAGTTTTTCTACAGCGATGGGTGAGAGGCTACCAAGTGGCGTAGGTAAGGTAATTGGCGCTCGGGTTAGTTCACGAATTTGCGTCTTTCTCCCCTCATCCCCTTCCCTATCCCCCACTCCCACGCAAACCAGACACCATCTAATTTACAACTCTCGAAAAAAATCGCAAAATCAAAAATAATTAATGTAGGATGTTGAAATTTCGGGAATACATTTAACTGCAAGATCACAGGTTAATGTAAGTGCGAAGTAAGCCACTGAAAATGTGATACACCCAGAAACTTTAATCGCTGTAACCGCCAGAAAGTTGAATGTAATCTATCAAACGTGCACACATTATAGTGCACCGGTGCTGAATGTCAATTTGTGGGATGGAGTTCAAGGGTGTTCCACTTGGCCGGTCAATACAGAGATGCCAGAATGAGATTTTCACCCTGCAGCGGAGTGTGCGTTGATATGTGTGCCGCACCGAGACTCGAACTCGGGACCTTTCCCTTTCCCTACCACCAGAGCACACAGTTTTAATCTGCCAGGAAGTTTTAATACAGAGATGGTTAATGCTTTTTCTCGATGACGCTGGAATTGTCGTCCGATGGTGTCCCATAATGTGCTCGACCGGAGACAGCTCTGGTGATGGAGCAGAACAAGGCAACATGTTGGCACTGTGTGCAGCATATTTGGTTACAAAAAGGTTCAAATGGCTCTTATCACTATGGGACTCAACATCTGAGGTCATCAGTCCTCTAGACGTAGAACTACTTAAACCTAACAAACCAGGACATCACATACATCCATGCCCGAGGCAGGATTCGAACCTGCGACTGTAGCAGCACTGCGGTTCGAGACTGAAGTGCCTAGAACCGCTCGGCCTCAGCAGCCGGTTGTTTGGTTACAATAGTGGTAGGTGGACGAGTGTTACCCTGTTGAAAAAACCACCTGGAAAACAAGGCACCAGGTCGAATTACCAGACTGACGTACAAATTTGCAGTACGGTTGCGTAGGAGAACACGAGATGGCTCCTGCTTTCATACGAAATCGCACGCCGGACCAGGTGTAGGGTCAGTGAGTCAGTTATGTAGACAGGTTGGTTGCCGTCCCTCAACTGATCTCCTTCTAACCAACGCACTGCCGTCACTGCCACCGAGCCAAAATCAACATTAATCAAAAACACAACCTACCTGAACTCCGCCTTCCAGTCACCTCTCGCTTGACTACTCAAGTCGAATATGACGGCAGTGGACTGCACGCTATAGGGCCTCTGGCTCGGTGTTGTCCTTGAAGTAACGGATTTGTAACAGTTCATTGTGTTGATCCGGCCGTCATATAATCATTGTCATATTGTTTGCTGTTTTGCAATACAGCATTTCAAATTTCTTTGGGATAACTTATTGAACGTAAGGTTTAGGGTCGAAAGAGTTTTGCAAATTTGCTCATTTTGTTAAAAAAGTTATGGTTATATATAGTTAAATATTGTTTGCGTGTGAAGAAAGTTATGTTGGTGGGTCCTCCCTTCCACGTTTTCCTTAATTCCAGTAAGTACCACGTTTCATGAGGCAAGGTCACAGAACCAGAATGTCAACCACTACGACTCTACACTGGAGAGACAAAGAAACTTATACACCTGCCTAACAACGTTTAGGGACCCACGAGCACGCAGAAGCGTCGCAACACGACGTGTCATGGACTCTACTAATGTCTGAAGTAATGCTGGAGGAAACTGACTCCATGAATCCCGCAGGGCTGTCCATAAATCCGTAAGAATACGAGGGGGTGGATATCACTGCTGAACAGCACGTTGCGAGGCATCCCAGCCATGCTCAATAATGTTGATGTAGGAGGAATTTGGTGGCCAGCGGATTCCTTGAGCCACTGTGTAACAATTCTGGACGTATGGTGGGTTGCATTGTTCTGCTGGAAATGCTCAAGTCCGTCGGAATGCACGATGGACATGAACAGCCGCAGGTGATTAGACAGGATGCTTACGTACGTTTCACCTGTCAGAGTGGTATCTAGCCGTAACAGGAGTTCCATATCACTCCAACTACACACGCCGCACACCATTTCAGAGCCCCCACCAACTTGAACAGTCTCCTACCGACAAACAGGGTCCGCGGATTCATGAGCTTGTCTCCAAACCCGTACACGTCCATCCGCTCGATGCAATTTGAAACAAGACTCGTCCGAGCAGCCATGCCTATACCAGTTGTTTTGCCGCTTCAGTGTAGATCACGTGTGTGATAGAACTAGCCACTTTTCTAGAAGCAGTGTACCGTAGGTCTCGGGAAGAACGAAGTGTTGCTAATGATTGGAGAATAGACTGTTCATTCCCGGTTTTACGAATGGCAATCGAAGACATACGAATCTATAGGCTTATATCAATAACAAAGATGTGTTTTAGACCTCTTGAACATGATTTTCCGGAGACTGAAAGTATCCTATGTACGAAAATCTCGTGTTCCAAAACCAGTGTTCGTGTGAAATCCATTTCGCTCTGTTTGTCCAAGAGACTCCGACGGCGGTAGACAGCAGCGTCCAGGTAAACGCCATATTCCTTCGCTTCCGTAGATCTTTCAAGAAAGTTTAGCACCTCCACCTTATGAACAGAATATGGACGTACGAAATATCAGACCAAACTGCGATTCAAACGAAGAGTTTCTGGCAGACAGAATACAGAATATCACTCTCAATGGAGATATGTAAAAGTAGCTTGGGGCGTACCTAAAGGGAGTTGAGCGGACGATTTGGATGGGATTTGGTTAATGAAAAGGGAACATACAATTCAAGGTTTACTTCCCCAAAACAACTAATTAATTGTAATAAATTACACTGGCTTACAAATTACAGTGACACAAACAAATCAAGCTGCTTACAATATCAGGTAATAAAAATGTTATATGCCACAAGTGAACAGTGACACTTATTTGTGTCATTTGAATCACTGCCAAACAAAACTGTTTACAATTTGATACATTAACAAATAATCATTGTGCATTAAATTACACACTTTCACGTAATACAGTTAAATTTTATAATGTGTAGCACAAATGTATAAATTGCAATTAAATTTTCAGCCCAAATTACTCCTTCCCATACCTTCATTAAAAGAGTGATAAAATTTCCAAAAGGTATCTCAATTAAAAATGCCCTAAAACTCTTAATACAACAACAGGTACATGACTAGCTGAAATAATAAATATATGTACGGCAAAGCCCCATATTTGCTCCCTTACAGAAAGTTTGCTGATTTCAACAGCGCAGACCACAATCAAACTCTAGCCAACATGGGCCGCTTGCCGGTCAAAACATGTTACGACTGCGGCAGCGGGCAAACTTACATAGGTAATAAAAGAACACAGGCCACCTAGCAATCTTACGAAAATCAGTTTACACGAAGGAGGAAGAGGAGGGGGGGGGACATAATAAATACCATACGCAAGTGCACTTGCCAAACCTACTACTAAAAATACAGTATAAAAGGATCTCAATTAATAAATCCAGGAGAGGCCCGGCAACATTGTACCTGAGCGCTAGTAGCCAAAATAAGGTTGACAGATACCAAGGTCTGATATCATCTTAGTGCTAACTGGCACAACAAATAAATAAGAGTAAAAGAACAAGCAAATGGCAATGCCCAAGAATTTAAATAGGATTAAGTACACACGAGACTAAAATCAATTGCTAGCACCTTGGACATCGTCTTAGGCTTAACTGACACTACAAATAAATAACGGTAAAAGAACAGGCAAATGACAATGCCCAGCAATTTAAATAAAAATAAGTAAGCACAACGCTAAAAGCAGTTGCTAGCAACTTAATAAGCACACATAAAAATATCAGACTGCTGCCACATCACAAAACGGAACAGGCGCGCGCACAGTCCCCAGACCACAGCTCCGTGCCTGGGCGGAAGGCAAAGTATCACCAGCTCGGTGCTAATCCAACTGCCAATCCGAGCGCGAGCGGTCCCCCGCGAAAAACGCTCCAGAGGGCAGCAGCCGCCCTCAGCGCCTGCACAGGCCGAACCAGACGGAAACAGAAATACAAGTCGCTATCGATAGTTCCGGATACGCAACGCGCCAGAGAAATGGCACAGAATTGTTACAGGTCCATTAATTTTCATAACATATAAAAATAACGTAGTGGACCACATTTGAAGGTTCCAAGAGGTATTATGTTGCTGCTTCACACAGGGTAGTCGCAACGCTATAACTGTAGTGAAATGCAGTGAATGGGAGATGAGCCTCAACGTAAAGAATGTAAAATGTTGCGTACTTATATACAGGAAGACCAATTATTTTATGGTTACACTATTGGAGAATAATCGTTGGGAGCAGTTGCTTCCATAAGCTATTTATTAGTATGTACGGAGTTAAAGTGGAAAGACTGCATCTAACAAACAGTGGTTAGGCAGATGCCTGACGGCTCCTTACGCCTCAGCAACAGGTACGAGGTGTTTGTTACCCAGTACTGAAATTACTTCTGAGACAGCGTGGATACCTCTCGCCCATCCTGCCGGATCCTGATGAGTGCAGGGAGCGGGGATGGTAGGCTCCAACATCAATATGGCAATGGAACGCCTCATGGAAATAGTAGGGAGGTCAGGAAGTAATTAAGGAATGTGAGTGTGCACTCCGTATGTTTTCCTGGTGGGTCTCGTCCGAGACGTGGAAGAAGGCTTGCTGGTGGCTATCGAGCGCAGAGGAAGCAATAGGCTGCAGAACGTGGCATAAGTCGGTAAGAATGACGCATGCCACTTAGCTTCTGGAGCTATCTGAACTTCTTGCAATGGATGGACAATTTGGTGAAAGGAACTAGCATAGCATGCGGGAAGTGGAATAAGCTCACTATTTGTTGAACCTTAACCAGTGTCGATCTCATCCGTCTAAACCAAAGGCTCAGATGATTCTGCGGCGTTATCGGATGCAAATATCTGCACCTCCACTATCGGCTGGAGAACTGTAGGGTTCCTTTTAATAGGTCGTGTGATCAGTACACGCAGGAAAAGGCTGCTAGGATAACAGAGTGTATGTGGCTTCGACTTGGGCTTTCTTAGGTTAGAGGAAACCGCCCTTGGGACGGTAGACAAACTGTCTGCCAAAATGCGAGAAACAGCAACCACAATATTGCCAGAGAATGGTAGAGTGGTAGAGCACTTCTGAGTAACAGTGAGCGACTTCAGCTTGCCAAGTATAGGTTGTGAGAGTCTTGCGATCAAAACTGATGCCACTCATAGGGATTCATGTGACACTAACGTAAATGTCTTTTCGGAAAATTATTTTGAACAGAAAGTTACAGAACCAATTAGTGAAGATAACGTTTTAGACCCCAACTTATTGAATCAGTTAACGTAGAGGAGGTATCAGTGAACCTAAGGACAATTAAGAAAGAAAGGAAAATACATTTCATTACCAGGAGTAAAGCATGCAAACTGTAGAGTATCTCAATCGCCAGCATCAATTACTTAGTGCTGACGAAGATGATGGGAATCACAAACAGAAAAAAATTCAGAAGTATCGTTTAATATGCCTTGGACAGCTGTGCTCGGTGCTAGGTCTTAAGGCGTGAGAAAGATACCGGGTGGTTTAACAGGCGTGTTGGAAGACTGCTAAGTAAACAGAGACAGCTTCATCATAGATTCAAAATAAGTCAAATATTAGCTGACTATCGAAAGCTAAATGAATCGAAAACCAACGGAAGGAAAGACATGAGAGAAGCGTTGAATAATACTGACTAAAAACCCTAACAGACTTTGGTATCGCGTAAAATCAGTAACCGGTACGAATAGCTCTATTTAGTCACTCAGTGACCATACAGGCACCAAAAATTAACGTAACAGAGAGAACACCTAAGTACTGAATTTGATCTTCAAAATTTTTTCATCACGGAAACTCGTAATACGGTTCCTCCTTTCGTTCACAGTACAGAAGTCGAAATGGCAGATATTGGGATAACTGATCGCGTGACTACAATAGCTTAGTAGCGAAAAAAACATTAGGACCAGAAGAGATACTTGCAAGATTGTACAGAGGATATGCTACAGTTTACTGTAGTTCGGCGGAGCAGCAAAGGATACCTAGCAACATGCATATGATAGATGCACCTCATTATACAGTGAAATGACAGAAGCCAGGCGATAGCAGGAGGCCCATAGAGAGATGGCGGTAGTATCGCGTACACAAGGTATAAAATTACAGTTCATTGGCGGAGCTGTCATATGTACTCAGTTGATTGATGTAAAACAATTTGTGCCGTAATTAAGCCGCACGACGGGAATTAACAAGTGTTAAACGAGATTCGTAGTTGGAGCTAGACGCATTGGATATTTTATCTAGGAAATCATTAGGGAATTCATTATTCAGAGATCCACAGTATCGAGAGTGTGCCGAGAATATGAAATTTCATGCATTACCTCTCACAATGACAACGCAGTTGCCGACGGCCTTCACTTTACGTCAGAAAGCAGAGTTGCGTAGAGTTGTCGGTGCTAACAGACAAGCACCACTGTGTGAAATAAGCTCAGAAATCAGTGTGGGTCGTACGACAAACATATTCGTTAGTACCGATCATTGATTGAAAATGATTATATTCGTCTACATGGGGACCATTTTCAGCCATTCACGTGCTTCATATTCCCAAACAACAGTGGAATTTATATCGATGACGATGGGCTGTGTCAGTGGGCCACAGTTGGTTCCGAATGGTTTGAAGAACATTCCGGACAGCTCTAGCGTAAGCGAATGGTTTGGCCACCCAGATCGCCCGACGTGAATCCCATCGAAAACTTGAGGCACATAGTCGAGTGGTCAGTTTGTGCACAGTACCCAGCAGCGGTAACACTTTCACAGTTATGGGCTGCTACAGAAGCAGCATGGCTCGGTATTTCCGAAGGGGACTTCCAACGACTAATGAAGTTCATGACACGACGAGTTGCTGCACTACGCTCAGGTTGCTGCCCTATTCCTTGACTTCAGGTGTGCATTTGACCACGATACGCACTGCCGTTTACAGAAAAAATGGGAGCGACTGGATTCAAGTGTGTGTGTGTGTGTGTGTGTGTGTGTGTGTCCGCAGTCCTGACACACATTAAAAGGGACGAACTTAGTACAATGGAAGCATTCATGCATAGAAAGCGGGAAAAGAAGTAAAATGCTGTATAAGAAAATAAAACTTAAGGAAAGAGAGAAAGGAGCGCCAAGGATGCCACAGGAAAGCGTCACTGGCTGGCCACTTACATAAAATATGGGCGAGCCAGTCACCCTGTGAACAAATTAAGACCCTCTCCCTAAAATATTGTTAAAAACGTTGGATAAGTCACAGAACTTTAAAACCTTAACCACATTAATTTGAGTATTTTCTAAAAGAGATGGCAGATCCGCCGGCAAGTCAACCGCGGCCTGCTGGTCGGACAATAAAACGAAATATAATAAAACGTGGCGCACAGTGACCTGGACGCCACAAGCACCACACATTGGAGGGTCCTTTAACCGTAACAGGAAACCATGCGTCATAGAAATGTGGCCTATCTGAAGCCGAGTGAGAAGAACCTCGTCCCGTATACGGGGCTGGAAGGACGTACACCACACACGCGTTATGGGCTTGACTAAACGGAGCTTATTTCCAGTCATTTCCAGCCGCTCATCCTCCCACTGACGCATGACTCGGGAGCTCAACAGCGAGGTGAGTGCGTGCAGGGAGATGGCACACTGAAAGACTTGTGGATATAGACACGCCTCCTTGGCTGCGAGATCTGCCCTTTCGTTCCCATCAATATCGACGTGCCCTGCAAACCAGCAGAAAGTCAGCTCCTTCCCAAGTCGTTTTAGTTGGAGGAGGGCATCCTTAATGGTGTGCACTATTTTATCTGCGGCATACAAATGTTGCATTGAGTGAAGGGCACTTAATAAGTCGGAACTGACAAGAAATTTAGGACTGGAAGAACGTCTCACCTGCTCTAGTGCCCTGAAGATCGCAGACAATTCTGCATTAAAGACAGTAATCTTTTGAGGCAGTCGGACTTGAGGACACAATCCGGAAAAAACAACAGAGCAACCAACGGAATCCCCCTGTATCGACCCATCCGCAAAAACAGCTACATAGTCGTGGTGCTCAGATAAAATGGCAAAAAATGTTGCATTAAAAACAGTGGCAGGAGTGCAATCTCTCTTACCGCACCAAATCTAAAATCACTCTTTGCCTCTCCAGTAACCAGGGTGGAAGGCTATTTAAACCTTGGATTTGGGGCTATACCGGCTCCACACCGAGGGACTCCGTCACACGTTGCACGCGGATCCCATTGTGGCTCGGGGATGGTGGGAAAAAAGACGGTCCAGAGGCGGATGAGCAACAATATGGTCAGCGGGTGAGGTTGGAGCTGCAAGAAACTTACAAGCCTGTCGCACCAACAGGAGCTGCCGCCGGATAGTAAGTGGCGGTTCCCCAGCCTCAGCACAGAGACTGGGAATGGGACTGGTCCGATAAGCACCGTGACCAGTCCAGCCGCGAACGCACAAAAGTCCGATAAAACTGGAGGAGACGAGTCCTGTCCACTCCCCGAGACCTGTGGCTGAGGCACTTGAGGATGTTCAATGCCTTCAGGTTTCTGGTTTTCAATTCTCGCGGGTGTGGCAATCATGACAACGTGGAGTGAAAACTGAAGCCCAGAAACCACAAATGGTTCAAATGGCTCTAACTACTATGGGAATTTATATCTGAGGTCACCAGTCCCCCATAACGTAGAACTACTCAAACCTAACTAACCTAAGGACATCACGTACATCCATGCCCGAGGTAGGATTCGAACCTGTGACCTTAGCAGTCGCGCGGTTCGAGACTGAAGCGCCTAGAACCGCTCGGCCCAGAAACCGCACTGTATCTCTAAAATGTAGGATAGTGTCCCCCATGTGCAAGGCAGGCATATTCAAAGGAAGACCAGAACATTAAAATGAACACACACACACACACACACTTATCGGCTGAAAACTGAAAACCCCTCTTTGCAGCCCACTCCTCGAACCGCCGCACTGTAAGTAGCAACTGGCGGCTCACCGTTGCTACACTGGAGGAGGACCGTTTGCAAATTAAGTGTTTCAGATTGTTGAAGTTTTAGTAAAGTGACCTGATATTTTGTATGTGTCGTAGTATCCGCTCGACCTCCTCCACAAGTAATTCTAGGGTGCTAAGACTCGGTACTCGTTCAGTGACGACTGGAATGTCTCAAGTGTTTTTTCGCTAGGCACTACATCTTAAGTGATACTTTACTCACACCAACGTCATAGCGACAAATCCAGAGATATGCGAAAGGTTCGCAGCTCGTGGTCGTGCGGTAGCGTTCTCGCTTCCCGCGCCCGGGTTCCCGGGTTCCCGGGTTCGATTCCCGGCGGGGTCAGGGATTTTCTCTGCCTCGTGATGACTGGGTGTTGTGTGATGTCCCTAGGTTAGTTAGGTTTAAGTAGTTCTAAGTTATAGGGGACTGATGACCATAGATGTTAAGTCCCATAGTGCTCAGAGTCATTTGAACCATTTTTGAAAAGCGAAAGTCGCGCAGAAAGCTTCGCGTATTTACAGTAAATTTGCTTGGACATGACGTATTTGCGTTACTTGCGGCGCTGTTCGTTGACAAGCGCGGAAGTTGTATCAGAGTCATCTTACAGATGTGCGAAAACATTTCTAAAAGTTCTTGTGTCTGGTACAAATCCTTCTGGTTACTGGGATTCGTCTTTCCTCCAGAGTTGTTCTGAATAGTTACGTCTTAATTCTTACAAACTGTCGCAAAATATCTAATATTCATGGAATCGTGAAATTTCTGTTATTTCAGTAGCTTTCAGTTGGTAAGAATCAATTTTATTAGAACGTTGTAGTACTTATGTGACATGTTTGGCTCCCCTGAACTGCGCCTTACGAAGACTTATTTTGCATATGGACCTCGACATGCGTGGTTAACTATTCATTACGTGACTGTCTCTCAAAATCAGAACCCGGCTACATAACGTGCAGTGGTAAAACACTGTATCACGCACATTCTAGTTTTTGTCAAAAACTCTACAGTATTTTAATGATTTGTTCTAAACACTGATAATGTCTGCAAAAGCACCCATGGAATCCTTTGAAAGACTGTTTCTGCCTTTCGCTGCAGTAGAGCAGTAGTAGCTCTCTATTGCATCCACTGGGAGACATTACAACATTCCAACGGAAATGGCGTGCATGATGTATGTAGGTAATTGCATACCACTGCCGTAATTGCAGACCGTTCGGTAAGACGCTGTGGTCGTGGCTACTGATGTAATCTGAATGCTTAGTGGTATGAACAGCATTACTGCTACTGTATTAGTGCTGTGTTTATTCTAAATGTGTTTGAATTCCTAAACTCAGAATTTCCTTTCAGACTTTGCCAAGTACAGCCACATAGACGTTATACTTCATGACCTTTTCTTGGGCAAAGATATGCATGAACCTTGAGTTTGAAGCAAACTGATCGCGATTATGGCAATGCTAAATCAAGCCATGCACTGTGTGTACTGTAAACAGCACCTGACAAAAAATTTGCACGAAGATGAAAAATTAAGATATTAGATTTTATTCTTTATTCACTGTTGAAATAGACCAGATTATGAGAAACGTAACTCCTTTTCTCGCTCTGTTTTGGTGTTAGGAGGTGATATCTTCATTCGATTATGCTTATTACACTAAAAAAGTAGAGAGGATATAAAATGTAGACTGGCAATGGCAAGGAAAGCATTTCTGAAGAAGAGAAATTTGTTAACATCGAATAAAGATTTAAGTGTCAGGAAGTCGTTTCTGAAAGTATTTGTATGGAGTGCAGCCATGTATAAAAGTGAAACATGGATGATAAATAGTTTAGACAAGAAGGGAATAGAAGCTTTCGAAATGTGGTGCTACAGAAGAATGTTGGAGATTAGATGCGTAGATCATGTGGTGTCACCGCCAGACACCACACTTGCTAGGTGGTAGCCTTTAAATCGGCCGCGGTCCGTTAGTATACGTCGGACCCGCGTGTCGCTACTATCAGTGATTGCAGACCGAGCGCCGCCACACGGCTAGCACTCTCCCCAGTTGTACAGCCGACTTTGCTAGCGATGGTTCACTGATAAATTACGCTCTCATTTGCCGAGACGATAGTTAGCATAGCCTTCAGCTACGTCATTTGCTACGACCTAGCAAGGCGCCATTACTAGTTACTATTGATGCTGTAAAACATGTACCGTCAAGAGCGATGTTCACCAATTTTGGATTAAAGTTAAGTATTCCAGCAGCTACGTACGTTTTTGGCTATTCTCATTTCCGTGTCCTGTTACAGACCTCACGCCAGCCTGCGTGAGCTTAAACGAGTGCCTTTCGGCTTCCTCCTAGTAGATTGGCTGTCTTGCCAATCCACAACAGATCACATAACTAATGGGGATTTATTGAACAGAATTGGGGAGAAGAGAAGTTTGTGGCACAACTTGACTAGAAGAAGCGATCGGTTGGTAGGACATGTTCTGAGGCATCAAGGGATCACCAATTTAGTATTGGAGGGCAGCGTGGAGGGTAAAAATCGTTGAGGGAGACCAAGAGATGAATGCACTAAGCAGATTCAAAAGGATGTAGGTTGCAGTAGGTACTGGGAGATGAAGAAGCTTGCACAGGATAGAGTAGCATGGAGAACTGCATCAAATCAGTCTCAGGACTGAAGACCACAACAACAACAGCATTAACGTCCAGAAATTTTGACCATTAATCCCTTTTAAACACATATTTCAATTTTCATGTTGTGAACATGTTACCCGTTTTAAGGGGTAGAGTGTGCCCACCTTCTGAAAATACCGTAATATAGTCTGAAATTTCCCATTTTAAAATTTTGAAAAATATATTTGTTATTTTTAATGATTTATTATATCAGACCACATAACCTTTTTAAATTTTTTATTAAAACTTTGCCAAAAACTTAAATCTTAGTAGTATACGTGTCTTTTCGCATCTAATTTCATAATCATATTTTCAGATTCAGGGCCATTCTGACATCATAGCTTTGAAAGGTATGTCGTGAAAGAAAATCAATGTCAATTAAATAAACTGTTATTTTTAAGACTTTTTGTGGTGGTCATAAAGCACCGCTCCACTCTATGTGAAACTACGGAAAAATCCTTGGTGTTGGGAAGAGTGTGCTAAAAATTAAACACATTTCACAAAATTCTTGGGGTGGTCACATTGCCACTATTTCGGTGACATAATAGATACAATTATTTATTTACATTACTGTATAATAGTGACAGGACATACACAAATTTGTCAGGCGTAAATACTACCACACTAAGGACTGGTCTTGGTAGAACATCAATAGTCAACAGATGAATTACCGACATTGTGACAGAGAAAGTTGGAGGCAGAGATTTGATCGCTGTTGTTAGATTTAGTTGACTGATGTGGCACCACCAACAAATATATTGGTGAGCTCCGTATAAGAGTCTGTAAGTTATGTAAGCGTGACACATATCCAGCGGAATTAGGCATAAAATTCTCACACTTGCCAAACTGATTGTACTAACACCAAGAGTTGTGTAACATCTTTGTTTAAACGTTTATGGGGTACTACAAGTCATCGCCACCATTTAGCCGCTACGAATTTAGTGCTCTGAAAATGTGACAGAGGAGCATATCCATGGTTCTGAATAAAGCTAGGCTCGTAGAAGTCCTAGGGACAAGCCGTACGCCCGCTGCCTTATGCCCTGCTGCTGTTCAAAATGGTTCAAATGGCTCTGAGTGCCGGCCGAAGTGGCCGTGCGGTTAAAGGCGCTGCAGCCTGGAACCGCGAGACCGCTCCGGTCGCAGGTTCGAATCCTGCCTCGGGCATGGATGTTTGTGATGTCATTAGGTTAGTTAGGTTTAACTAGTTCTAAGTTCTAGGGGACTAATGACCTCAGCAGTTGAGTCCCATAGTGCTCAGAACCATTTGAACCCATTTTGGCTCTGAGCACTATGGGACTCAACTGCTGTGGTCATAAGTCCCCTAGAACTTAGAACTACTTAAACCTAACTAACCTAAGGACATCACACACATCCATTCCCGAGGCAGGATTCGAACCTGCGACCGTAGCAGTCGCACGGTTCCGGACTGCGGGCCTAGAACCGCGAGACCACCGCGGCCGGCCCCTGTTGCTGTATTAGGGAATAATTTATTACAAGGTGATTCTCAGGATAAAATTTGAGGGTAGGCAAGTTATGAAAATTATAAATGAATGAACATAGAAAACAGGGAACCATTTGTAATAAACGCGGACAACATGACACATTTAGCTATTAAGATCAGGTGGTTTATTAAGAAACGTAAAAGCTACTATTGAATGGAGATCCTACAAGCAGTTTCAAACGAAAATAAACTTAATTATTGAAATACATCAAAAGCGCTCGAATTATCTTTGATGACACAAGTGATGACAGAATCACGACTGAGATCACGCCGTGTCGTGTACCCAATACGTAAGCTCCTTCACCCGCATTTTAGATGGCCATAACCCAGATCCGACACGCAATCCGTACTGTGTGTCTAGATAAATAATATCATACCACCCTGTCGTATTCTTCGATGGCAAAAACACCTTGAGTGTCTGCTTTTCAATCAACGTCCAGGATTGTTCTCCCCTTTTCTCTGTAACTGCTGCTCTCGACCCAGCACTATTTCCAACACTAATATCGACCAATGACACTACGCTTCAGCCAATAAGAGCTGGAGCATCTCGTCACCAGGTTATACACTTTCAACAACGTTCTGAGATATATTCAAATAGACCATTAGTCCTACCCTAATGAGTTATTTTTAATTACATATCTCATTAACGTCGACAGATTTAGACTACAAGTGTACCTTCATTCACGTTATAATCAGAATTGATCACAGATTAATAAAGTGACTCAATAATAACTAGATACTGTTCCATTTTATCAGTGTCAGTCCAAAGAACGGCCTGGTTCGTCACCCTTAGTATCTCAGAATATTTAACAACGGTGTAGCATTCATGACGATATTGTAATTCGGACTTTAGCCGCAATTGGGTATTGAATTCAAGTCAATAGGGACAAATGAAAATTATTGTTAGTTTGGGAAATAGAACTGAATTTCCTCCTGCACGCGAGGGTCGCCTTAAGCGCTTCGGCTCTCCGAGCACGCTTCACATGCTACCCATATTTCCAATTTGTCTCACACACACACACACACACACACACACACACACACACACATGTAGCGTCCCATGTCAGTTATGTTCATTACTCGCAGGCAAGTGCTGATTTTTGCAAGAAGTCGAACGAATTATGCACCTGCACAGAATGTTTTTATCGCGGTTTAGGGCACGTATATCAATATATGTGTGGCTTCCTTTCTGATATACCCGAAACAACCGACACCGATTGTTTTTGATCCCACTGCCATATAAACACATCACGAAATTTAAATTCCGAGATTAGCCCTAATCGGGCACTGAAATGAAGTGAATGACGACAAGTGAAAATCTGTACCGGACTGAACTCTAACCCGGATTTCCCGCTCTTCACATTCAGGCATCTTAACGTCGGTGAATCTCGGGTTTCTCCGTATATTTGTTACACTGTACTGTAGACTAAGCTGGTAGATATCGTTCAATGCGAAAAGAGGCTTCGAATTCTTAAAAACTCTAGCCCATCAATACTTACGAACTGTGTTTTTCCCTTTTCGAGTGTACTCTTATACATCTGTTTGTGAAAACTGCAACACACAAAAGGAAAGGCCTGAATTGGGTATGTGGGACCGTAACAGGTGGTTAAAGGTGCAGAAATATGGCGTGCACTTAGTCACAGCAGCGCCCTCGTTTGTGTGACGCGATGGTGCGTTTCACCATGCTCTGTCGCTTCGGACCCGTCAAATGATGTAATGTACAAGCAAGTGAAGCTAAGCGTCGTCAACGTCAGTCAATATGGATCAGCGTCGTCTGCAGTATTGGACTGACTTTGGAGAACTGCAACGGATGTGAAGACGAATGCCTCGATGGTTCGACGTCGAGTTCTAGGGGTGGATCGACTGGGATTGCGCCGATTTCATTGACCAGAAGCGACCAGCGCCTCAGGCAACGAATATGATGGGGACGGGGACGCCGCCGTTGAGCGTTAAAACGCATTCTTTCGTACTAGTCACGCTTCAGCGTTTCCTGCAGTTTTGCACGTTTATAGTCGTGTATACGCCATAAGTCACCGAGGTGAACGCAAATGACGAATCTGAACTGCTGAACGCCTAGCGGACTATAGCCAAGTGTGAAGGTTTGGGTGCCACAGGATATCATAGCGCCCCTGTCCATTTGACGTTTACGAGACGCAAATTACGTTAAAAGTAAAGGTAAATCTTTGAATCGGACGCGTTTAGGAAGTGCAGGTTCTGGTGACGTTAAATGAAATAGTAAAAAAAAATAAAAAAAAAGAATAAGAATGCAAGTTTACACCAGGTTGAATAGCAATGCACAACACACTATAAATTTAAATGGTTCAAATGGCTCTGAGCACTATGGGACTTAACATCTGTGGTCATTAGTCCCCTAGAACTTAGAACTACTTAAACCTACCTAACCTAAGGACATCACACACATCCATGCTCGCGGCAGGATTCGAACCTGCGACCGTAGCAGTCGCGCGGTTCCGGACTGAGCGCCTAGAACCGCTAGACCACCGCGGCCGGCATAAATTTAAATATTCTTCTATGTGACTGCTAAGTATTTGACCTCTGCATGAAATTGACTTAATGTCATATGTATGAAAACTGAGATACTAGTTAATGGAAATCGCACACACTTCTTTTATCGTTTTATCTAACGTAAGATAGTTACCCAAGTGCACCTTTTCGTAAGATCTTCATACACTAGGCTGAACGACAAAAAGCTGACGAGCAATGGACATCAACGAATTCAACTTTTAAAAACTTCGAAAAGACCCGCTAGATGGACTGATAGTAGCAAGGAACTCTTATACACTGACGCAGCCCCAACAAATAATTACAGTTATGAAGCTTCGGGAATAAATTAGTCTAGGCAATAGAGTTGCTCCAGGAACACTCCTCTGAGTTTACACACTTCCGCTGGCCCCCAAACTCCCCAAAAAACAACATTATTAAGCATATGAGGGATGCCTAGAAAGGTGCTGTTCAGAAGAGATCTCCACCCCCTCGTACTCCTAGTGTCATTTCCCTCCAGCACTGATTCAAACATTAGTCGAGCCCATGTCACGTCGTGCTGCGGCTCTTCTGCGTGCTCGTGGGGGCCATACACGAAATTAGGCAGGTGTACCAGTTTCATTGGCTCTTCAGTTTATTTCTCATTGTGTACAGGGTGTTTGAAAATGATTATAAAGATTTTCAGGCTTTCTAGCACATATATTACATTTACCTTACAATTATAAATAATACACCAGATGAAAGAGAGACACTAACGGTTTTTCTTACAATTATTCAGTACGAACAGCTATCGCACTTGGATTCGATATGCGGACTGTTCGGAACCTTGATCAATGTGTCAGGAGTAACTGTTGCCATAACACTGTTTCTTAAGTCGGATAGATCAGCTGGTATCGGAGACACATGCACATGATCGCGTCAGATCGTATGTGAACGTGGAGGCCATTCATAGAATGTTGTGTCAACCGGCCGCTAGCGCCCAATCCACGGTCGGATGCAACGTCGGTTAACCAGTCGCGTACCGAGCTATGCCAATGAGGCGGCGCACCATCTTGCTTCCAAATAAAGATGCGTTGTGCAGCTTCTTCCCATTGAAGCACGGGCCATAGCTGTAGCACATCAAAACAAACGTGAGTTACAGTTCATTCACCGAAACGAAAGGCCCATAGACTTTCCGCGGGGATACTTCTTGGGGCTAGGCGTGAAAGACTCGCACTCGTTCAACAAGTTTTTCAGTCGCTCTTTGTCATTCCATGCTCTTCCCACTGCACACAAGTATACAAACAAAACCATTTGAGTTGCTCTTTCATTTGCTGTATTATTTACAATAGTAAGTTGAACGTAATAAATGTTACATCGCCTTAAAACCGGTAAGTTCATTTTGAAACACCCTTTATATACAGACGTATGTTTCGCTGTTTAATCTTTTGCTGTGATGTGGATGTACAAATATGGTTAAAATTTACATTTGACCTATTTTTCGCCGTGTTTGTCCTTTTCTCCTTATATGTTACTAGCTTCTTAATCAGAATATTCTCGTGTTTTAGTAGGTGTTTTTTTTGGTAAAATTACGTAAGTTCTTGTCGCACCTTGTGAAAGTGCAAGTGCTGCAGGATCCGCCATCAGAAGTGTAGGCTCTGGAAAATCAGGCAGGTTCTCATGGGTGAAAGATTCAGACACTGCGGATATATGATATGAAACGAACGGCTCGTCTGTGACGTTAACTTCTATTTACGTCCTGAGAGTACAGGTTGTATCAAAATGAATATGCGGGTTTTAAATCTTTGTAGCACTTGTTAAATTCAACATACATTTACAAGTAATACATCAAACGAAAGAGCCACATAAACACTTTCTCTTTCAAATGTTGAATATGAGCACGATTCGTCACAGTCCGTGTCAATAGGCCAGCTCCTCTCAAACCTTGATCATCGTTTCTGGAATATAAGAACAGGCTAAACTGGTACTTTCCATAAAGATGACACGTTGAGTTGCAGAAAGGAACAACGAAAAAATGATCCGAGCTACCGGTGATGTGTGCGTGAGATGTGCTTGCTTGCGTGAATGAATGTGTGTGTGTTTCCTTCCAGTACGAAGGCTGCGGCGAAAGCTAATGTGTAGGTGCGTTTTCGTCGTTCCTGTCTGCAACTCATTGTGTGACCTAAACAGTAAGTAGCAGTCTTTTGCTTAATTTATAGGTACAATGATCAAGAGTTGGGAATAGCTCGCCCATCGACTCGAAGTGTGACGAATGGTTCTCACATTGAACAATTGTACGAATGATTCTTTGAGTTTCTCTTTCTTACTGTGTATTATTCATAACTGTAAGCTGAATTTAATAAATGCTACAAAGCCTTAAAACCTGTTTTTTAATTTTAAACACCCAGTAGTTATAGTTTAGTTCCCAATTTTAAACAGTAATTTTAAACTGCCAACTTTGAACAGTGACAAGTGGGATGTGACTTGAGTACCTAACAACTGAGCAGAAGGGCTAGGTTGAGGTGGTCTACCGTGACTTCCTTCGTCTTCGGCGTTTTCGTTGTTGCCGTGAGGCACCGTTATACCGAGTGCAAAGGCGCGTCGATCTTAGAGCATGAGATATAGTAACCTTAAGTCATTGACAATACACAACGGTCACGGTAGCACCTGATCCCAGAATAGTTGCAGTAGTTAGGATCTACGAACTACCCCCTCCAGACCAGGTCCCCAAAAGTTAACTCGTAGCGAGATACCTTCGAAGCAAATTGTCATAACGATCGCCTATAAAGTCTTCGTACAACGAGAAGAAATGTTACAGTTTATGGAATAATAACAGATACGACCAAACTGACTTGTTTCTTATGTTTTATTTAACATAACTTTGTTCACAGTTTTATTTCGCATTCACCACTCATTCACCGAAAACATTTGATGAACAGTTTTGGTTGCTTGACACCAACAGTCAATGATAATGATACAGTTTTTCTCCTTTTCATAAACTGAAGCCCGCTTTCCGCGATATAACGTCCCTCGTGAGATGCGTATAGATTTATCCCGGAATTGACCGCCCTTTAGGTGTACTTAATTTAATGACCAAACTTCACTATCCACGATTTCGTGTAACTAAATGTCCAGTTGTTAGTCTGATCGTATACCGTAGTTATTTAAAACTCGCCCCTATATTTTTTTCACTACCACAGTTAGCACTTCTTTACTTGTTTATTCTAAGAGTAAACGAAAAAAAATAACACCGTATCATCGGCTTCGTCGATATAAAGCAAAACACCTTAATTTACCCAATTTTACCTCTTCTTATAGGATCGGCTAACTTACTCATTAATTTACTACATATTATTTCCAATAACACTAAACAGGTATCGCCGTTATATTTTAATTGTATTCAAAAGCATGTTATTATTATTATGACCGACCAAATCGTAACAAATCGCTTGGCGTGAGTTTTTAACGATAGCTTTACACTCGCGCAGCTTTTTTCATGCAATATTATATATAAATATACAGACAGGACCGAAAGATCGAACTCTCTACCGTAACCAATAGAGGCAAATACGCTATTCAAGTTCCGCTACATCTATCTTGACTCGTATTGTTACAGTGAGCCAGATCCTTTTCTTCAAATCATACAGAACTTTTATTTCAAAAAGTCCCATTTAAAGAAAACCACAATATTAAAATTTAATCAGTTTACGACAGAATTTATATTTAAACAGCGACATCTATAACCTCCACAACTTTCTTAGCTACTACAGAAATTTAAGAAAGGCATCATATTAAAACAAATTTAATAAAACATGAAAAATCTCCCACTATCCATGGGAGGAAAATTCTGCTGTGACGTGACGAGATTAACCTTCAATAAAACAAATATATTCTTTACACAAACAAGCAACGGTCCACGTTCATGAACGCAGTTAATGAAAGTCATACAATATTTCACATCCCATGACTTATCTCCGATTAAATACTGCAACAAGCAACGCTGGAGATACTCCCCTCATAAACTTAGGACTGCCAAATTACCTTAGGCCAGCCACACCAACGGTTTTCGTGATCGCTACCATAGCCTTCCAGGGTAATAAATAAGGCCACCCATAACTTCCGCACATACAATGAGGTACTCCACGGTAAAAAACTCCGAACGGGCCCATTAGCTCATTGGACCACTCGATAGTAGACACCTCCGTTGACGACGCGCAGCCACATAAACAAACAATACCTCTGCTGCAGCGCCGTGGACTCCGTCCAGGGTCGCTACAGGTACGAAGAACGTGGCGGAAGAGATCTGGTGTTCTCAATCCTCAGCAGACGACTGGCAGCTTCTTTCAGGAGTTTCTTTTTTTTTTTTTTTTGTTAAAACTGTAACTCCTCCAGCTGTACTAAGATTTTATATTTAATTGGCTACTAGTTTCGACGTTGTGTCAACGCCATCTGTAAGTAGGCTGTTTAGGTTTTTGTATTGGTAACGCCACGTAGCGCTCTGTATGAAAATAACTGGCTGTGCTGTGTGCAGTCTGTGGCTGGTGGGCATTGTTGAAATAATCGCTATTGTAGTGTTGGGCTGTTGGCTGTTAACAGCGCGTAGCGTTGCGCAGTTGGAGGTGAGCCGCCAGCAGTGGTGGATGTGGGGAGAGAGATGGCGGAGTTTTGAGAGCGGATGATCTGGACGTGTGTCCATCACAGACAGTATATTTGTAAGACTATATGTCAAGACTTTTGAACACTATTAAGGTAAATACATTGTTTGTTCTTTATCAAAATCTTCCATTTGCTACCTATGGCTATCAGTAGTTAGTGACTTCAGTAGTTAGAATCTTTTATTTAGCTGGCAGTATTGGCGCTCACTGTATTGCAGTAGTTTGAGTAACGAAGATTTTTGTGAGGTAAGTGATTCATGAAAGGTATAGGTTATTGATAATCAGGGCCATTCTTTTGTAGGGATTAGTAAAAGTCAGATTGCGTTGCGCTAAAAATATTGTGTGTCAGTTTAGTGTTGATCAGAATAAGCAAAGAGAGTAATGTCTGAATACGTTCCGTTTTGCTCAACTGTTTGATAAGCAAATAATGTAAGAGATTTATCATCACAGGCATTCATAAATTTATCTAAGGGGACGTTTCACATCTTCAGACCATATATAACAACACGATACATAAAACAAACAATGTGAGACATCAGTAGTCTGTGAGCTAGTGCACAAAATAAATACATTATTAACATGGTATATATAGGATCTGTCAGTAAGCACATCTCCAACTTCTTCACATAAATCCACAACCTGTTTCCTTTGTAATTTTGAGAAGTGTTGAAGATCCTGAGTCGGAACATTGGTATCGACTAATTACTAACTTGATTTCGAGGTCTTCACCGTCCATTTACTACATGTTTACGAAACACCTGCAGGTCGTTTTGGTGTGCAAAGTTAAAAGAAAAAGTTCTCTGACTCCACTGAGGAACCAACTCAAAATTACGGATGAAGTCAGAACTTATGAAGGCCGATGCCGACAAATTACGTGCCGCCGTAACTTTGTATTTGCTCGTAAAATCACCAGTTGACATAATTAATGTTTGCCAAAATCCGCATCTCTTCTGAACTGGCCAGCTGACAAGATTCAGACCCACCTGATAATCCCAGGAGATTACACAAGACAAGTCGATGCCGAATCTCCATTGATCATTCAAACATAACTTGTAGCACCAAAGATGCTACAAACTGCCTCCTCATTAATCTCGTAGTAAAACATACAAAAGGGACTCGACCACTATGAATCACATTTCTTATGCTATAGGGACTTCATGATCCCCCTCAATATAACTGCCTTGTACACTTCCTTCATATGCGACCACTTCCTTTACGCTTAAAAGACTTTGTTGTTTACAGATCCGGCCGTTGGTCCGGGTAACTACCTTCAAGTATCTAGGATCAAAATCCTCCTCACGATTTGGTCAGCATACCTTACGGTTTGCACACGAATCACCAACTCTTCTAACTGACCAAAGCTTTGTGGACGATCACATAAAGCGCTCTGTAGCGAACAATAGGAATCATTCTTTCAAGGACATTTTCAATATAACCGATACACAAACTTCGTTTCTCTTAAAATACTTCTCCTACGGTTCTTAAAAGTCGTAGCACCCCAGAATAGCCCTTGCGAATTTGCTCATGTCAAGCACGGGCACTCAGGTAATTTCAATAAATTAGCTTCCGGAATTAATTAGAAGCCATTTTCGTGAGCATGGTCTCATACAACGCCTGCTCTAACGACCCCTCCACAAGGGACCTCAACAGCTAACGTCAGTGTTCAGTACGTAACATACCTTCCTCGTATTCACAGAGGGTTTTCCCACACCGATGCGCGACCTATTGATTTGGTTTCTTCCCTCGACTTTCTTATCTAGGATTTCAAGTGTAAAAGTCACATGGAACCCAGAAATAGTAGGTTTTTTTCGTGTATTGATTCGCCAATAGTATGACGATTTATGCATGTGAATCTAGCGTGTGGAAAAATAAATATCTTATATCATTGTGTGTTTTTTTTTCTGAAAAACTCTCTTGCTCTCACTATCATGTCAGACTTATCTTAAACACCCACTGAATGACTATAGTGCAAGATTCACTTCGATTTCAAATTTGTTTGGATTGCTTTGGCAGACTATTTTTCCGTTTTGGTGTCAATTCGGCGGTAATCCACGTAGACAACCGGCACAGCTCACTTCTCTGCTGAGCCTCTTCAATGCCATTAGTGTGATCGAAGAGCTAATTGACACATTTCCTCTCCATGACTTGCGTTCGAATTTTAGAGCCTTTGTTTCATGTGTAGGAAGTATTCCTACCGTATTAGTTCCTTTGTCATGTAAATACCGAACAGGTCTTTATCAACGTGCAGTATGCATCGCCTCAAAAAGTGTTGTAAGTATATGTTTTTTGAACTACGTAATCAAATACATAGGCCGTTCTCAGTAACTCAGAACAAACACTTATATCTAGTAAGCTGCCGAGCTTCTTAAAACTAGTAAGATATGATATGGAAATGAAATAATAGTGGTAGTATTTCACTGGAATATCTTCCGAAACGCTTTCTTCCGAGCATTCGGCACCTGGTGCCTAGTTATATCACAAAATAAATATTCGAGCAATCATCCTGTACTATTTAAATGATCGTCAAGTGGTTAATGGATGAAGAATTAAAGAACGGTCAAGATCTCAGCTGGTTGTAAATACATTTAACATGTCTGCTGGTGACCGTGCTAACATGTAAGTTTTAACTGATAATGTACATGTCAGTCATCAGCCACTTTTTTCATTTTTATATGAAATATAACTTATAAAGATCAGCGACAATTGTCTCTAGTGAATGCAAATTTATGTAGCCTTTTTTGAAAAATTTATGGGTGAGATGTCTATAAGCCACGAGCCTCAGCTATTCAAATGTGCCTTTATGGCCGCTCTCCAGGAAGGCTTGGTCGTATTTACGAGCTGTATCGTTATTTCAAAATAAGTGAAGTGATATTTACTTCCGAAATGAGTGCAAAGAACATTTAAACCATTGCATTCCCTTTTGGAGATGTTGAAAATGTGCTCCAAAGAAGTAGAGGGGCATTAGTTTAAAGCCGCCATCAATAGTTTTTGGCCTATTATGGGTAGATTTATAGGTTCAAATACACATTATTGGCGAAGGAATTGCTGACAAAGATCTCCGTTCTGCCTGTTCTTCATATCTTACCTGCCAAATAATGATGAAAACTAGCTTACAGTGGCAAAATTCTAGCTTACACAACTGTTTCTTAGTGATGTCGACTAGGGATAAGTGGGGCCAGCGGACCATTCATTCACAAAATGTTAATCGAAAGCGACCATGTTCGTCAAAACGAGGTTTTTTTTTATCCACAGTAATTCATCTTATCACGGTTCTAAGACTTACATTGTCAAAATCATCCAATTATGTTTCAAAGTACTTCGTTAATTGTTCGTTATGACTTTTGGCGTTACTTTGAAAATCAGAAGAAAAAATAGTAGATGGATATTTAATTTGAAGGAACAGTTCATAGCAGACATCCGACCGCAACCCATTATGCTCGAATATGTCCAGATAAGCTTTGGAGGTAATACAGTGACGTAATAAGAGAAATATATAGCACATAAGAAAAGGAGGACTTGGGGAGACTCGGTCCTGAGGAAAGTACACTGCCATTAGCGATAGGAATGACAGATAATCTTAAAATACTGTCTTTAGTGAACCGATCTCTTGCTCTAAGCGGTGTGTAAGGGTGCAGGACACAGGGGTGACGTCTTCAGTATCATGATGCACAGAGCTGTCAACGGGTATTATGTTTCTGAGTCGTTGTAGGCTTTGTAAATTTCAAAATAACGAAAGAATAAACACCAGCTATGTCCTGACAGCGAAGGTTTGTCTATCAAATACCCACCTCTAGAATAAACAGACATATAAGGCAGCGGACTAGCTATTAGTCATTGAAATCTGTTTGAGTTTGGCAGAAATTTTACTTGTTCAATGCGAAGTATAATAACGTCACTGATTTAATCGAGAAATTGCACTTCCCTAGGTTTTGGATATTAAAAAATGTTTCTTGTGGATGAATTACGTCATGCCATTGGAGTCGAAACTCATTGTTATGAGATTAAATCCTTGAGGCCTGATGAGCATATATGTTACTTTGTATCTGTGATAAGCATAATTTCAAGTGAGTGTATAATTTTTTAGTCTCGAATTATCTTTGGGTACGTACCAGCTGATGAGTTAGGCCTTAGAAAAAATTCCATTTATTTGCGTGCACAGTATCTTGTATAAATTTGTATTACTGTACTTAAATATCTATAGTGATTATACACTCCTGGAAATGGAAAAAAGAACACATTGACACCGGTGTGTCAGACCCACCATACTTGCTCCGGACACTGCGAGAGGGCTGTACAAGCAATGATCACACGCTCGGCACAGCGGACACACCAGGAACCGCGGTGTTGGCCGTCGAATGGGGCTAGCTGCGCAGCATTTGTGCACCGCCGCCGTCAGTGTCAGCCAGTTTGCCGTGGAATACGGAGCTCCATCGCAGTCTTTAACACTGGTAGCATGCCGCGACAGCGTGGACGTGAACCGTATGTGCAGTTGACGGACTTTGAGCGAGGGCGTATAGTGGGCATGCGGGAGGCCGGGTGGACGTACCGCCGAATTGCTCAACACGTGGGGCGTGAGGTCTCCACAGTACATCGATGTTGTCGCCAGTGGTCGGCGGAAGGTGCACGTGCCCGTCGACCTGGGACCGGACCGCAGCGACGCACGGATGCACGCCAAGACCGTAGGATCCTACGCAGTACCGTAGGGGACCGCACCGCCACTTCCCAGCAAATTAGGGACACTGTTGCTCCTGGGGTATCGGCGAGGCCATTCGCAACCGTCTCCATGAAGCTGGGCTACGGTCCCGCACACCGTTAGGACGTCTTCCGCTCACGCCCCAACATCGTGCAGCCCGCCTCCAGTGGTGTCGCGACAGGCGTGAATGGAGGGACGAATGGAGACGTGTCGTCTTCAGCGATGAGAGTCGCTTCTGCCTTGGTGCCAATGATGGTCGTATGCGTGTTTGGCGCCGTGCAGGTGAGCGCCACAATCAGGACTGCATACGACCGAGGCACACAGGGCCAACACCCGGCATCATGGTGTGGGGAGCGATCTCCTACACTGGCCGTACACCACTGGTGATCGTCGAGGGGACACCGAATAGTGCACGGTACATCCAAACCGTCATCGAACCCATCGTTCTACCATTCCTAGACCGGCAAGGGAACTTGCTGTTCCAACAGGACAATGCTCGTCCGCATGTATCCCGTGCCACCCAACGAGCTCTAGAAGGTGTAAGTCAACTACCCTGGCCAGCAAGATCTCCGGATCTGTCCCCCATTGAGCATGTTTGGGGCTGGATGAAGCGTCGTCTCACGCGGTCTGCACGTCCAGCACGAACGCTGGTCCAACTGAGGCGCCAGGTGGAAATGGCATGGCAAGCCGTTCCACAGGACTACATCCAGCATCTGTACGATCGTCTCCATGGGAGAATAGCAGCCTGCATTGCTGCGAAAGGTGGATATACACTGTACTAGTGCCGACATTGTGCATGCTCTGTTGCCTGTGTCTATGTGCCTGTGGTTCTGTCAGTGTGATCATGTGATGTATCTGTCCCCAAGAATGTGTCAATAAAGTTTCCCCTTCCTGGGACAATGAATTCACGGTGTTCTTATTTCAATTTCCAGGAGTGTATATATTGCAGAAAAACGTGTGATTTTATTTAAAAGAATCATCATGGTATCCAACTATAACCAGTTCGCAGTAAAAAAGACGTTGTTGTAATTGTGTCAGACAATAAAAATAACTCCAATAATCATAGAAATTACAGTAAAAATGCCAGACTTTATAAGATTTGGCTTAAACAATGTAATTAATGTTGTCACGTTAAAGACACATATTAAATAAATTCGAAATTTTAATGATGATTGTTGTCTAAGATTTGAAGAGGAAAGAGCACAAAATTTTGGAGAAAGAGGATGCCATTACCATTCTAGGTACTTCGAGGTCCATCATTGGTGTGTAACATGAAGTGCCTCGAAGTTAAACTCTTTTCCTAGGCTAGAAAGTGACAAAGGTTACAGCAAAACTATAACAAATATCTGCCTCCTGCAATGTGCACGCAATTGCAAAATGATTAAAACTTCGTAACAGCTTCCAGATGCATTCGCCATTGAGAAGTGCATACCCATCGGCACTCATTGGGAATGGTGCATCTATTCCTGTGCTCTGTGTTCATCCTGAGATGATTCTATTTTGAATGAGTTAATGAAGAAGAGGAGCTGTCAGTATATTCCAACATCTTAATTTTACAATCTGTTTGTGCAGAACAGGAACGCTACAGATAGTTCAGTAATGTAGGCAGTGGTATATAATTATAAATAATTAGTGAGCCATTTATGAATTTCGTTAAATCAACAGTTCATAGTCCAGAATGGGCTTGTCTCGATTCACCTTTTAAAAGTCTAATATGTGCTGTCGTAATATTCAGTCATTATGGGTTTGACTAAAGTAATGTAATTTTGTTTTATAATTCAACATGTGTTGCCAGTAATCATTAGTGGTTAACTCTTTCTCAGAAAAATGTTTCACACACTGCGCATTATGCACACTGATACAATACTGCGTACCTACGTTTCAGATCATTCTGTAATAGGTCCACCATTCACGTCGTCTTTCAATAATGCAACATTCTGTTTATTTACAAGTAAAGTTTTGGGTCTTATTTGCAAGGAAAACAGGGATATCAGATCACCTAATATGCTCTTTCTACATTTTCTGCTGGATCCTTGTTTACTGTACACACAAATAAAACTCAGAAGATGGGTCTGAGATATCTAAAATAGCCATTCCTACCGATACTGCCCTAAGACATTAAGTCTGTTTAACTCAAAGCTACCAACGCTATCCAGCATAACTAAAGGACCACTGTTCGAAATCCTGTAATTGTCTTCCGTTGAGATGCTTAAGTTTGAAACTTGGTTCAGGAGTACCTACAACCACCTTCTGTAACACTGCAAATGTATGGCGCTCTGTGACGTCACTCCAAGGCTTGTCGACGATCCAGACAGGAAGGTGTTGACACTTGCGAAAAATAGACCAGACCTCTCCAATTCGTGACGTATAAGTTGGCTTAATGACGTCACATTGGCACTAATTTCACCATAATTCTGCCTAGCGCCGCCATAGAATTTCACCCCTTCGTATGACTCCTCTGTGATGGTGAGAGCCTCGACGCCCAACAATGAAATCACGCTATCTTTTATGGATGACCGAGAAAACTATGTAAAACACAACGCCGTTCAGAATCCACACTGAAACTCCTTAAATGGTGCCTTGGGGCACCGATGCATTCATCCCACAAATTTCGTAAACGAAAACGAAGGTTCGCAAGCTGTGGGCAATAGGACGACTTTCCGGACCACTTTGACATTGCTGATGCCCCCTCCCATGACAATTCATCCTTTCTCTACAAACTCAGCCAGTTGTGATTACACCACTTTGGCGTGCAATTTTTACACGTGTACAGGGTGGAACCACTAGGGACCGATTGAAACAGACACAAATTGAACGTGATTTGAAGCAGCATTGGGTTTTTAGGCTTTTCCAGTCCTCCTGTTATGTGCCCTCATTTGACGTGATCATGGGGGGGATGATGCGTTGATGCATTCGTGAATAAAACGGCAAAGCGTCCCACCAACTCCACCCAATTCGGTAATAGTCTTGCTGCCACCGATCTCCTTCATTGAGCACTTTAAAAATGTACCTGAACAGAGACCATCTGTGATGGACTCCTAGAAGACTGCTGGTAGACAACCCCTGACACTCCTGCGATTCTGACAGCCTGCTATCAGGGGGTAGAGGTTCAACAAGCTGGCACCTGGGACACTGTCAAGGCTAGTCTCTATAGACTTAAAAGCTACTCCAAAAAGGATAGTAGGAGACTCTGACGATGCCGACCATTTGCCGATTTATTCAAGCATCTGTCAACGTGACACCTTCCTGTAATACCGCCACAGCAGGGAGCCAAACGAGAGGGCTGAAACCGCAAAAGCACACTTCGCTGCTTCAGATCATTTTCAGATGTCATCGAACAATTTTTGAGAATCGTTATTGTTTTTAAACGGTACACCAGAGCAAAAATTACCGTCGCACTGCCCTCCAAAGTGGTGCGATCACATTCATTGGTGTTACGGGACAACTATGTCCATACAGGAGGATTGAATCATCTGTTGGGTCTCATCAATGTCAGAGGTTGTCACTATGTCGCACATAAGCTCATCGCACTGAGAACTGTTGTTTTCGACATGGAATTATGTGAGTACCCACGTTGCAAGAGAAGTGGTGTCCTTAGCGACGCCCTTTGTGGCACCCCTGAAGCGCTTTCGTGTTGATTCAAGCGGCGGTGTGTCTGAAATGTTTATATCGGTCACTCAACAAAACCGTTTGGTTTCTACGCTGTCACGGTTCCGACTTCCATCACACAGGGGCCGAAGGAAGGGGTAAAATGCCGACAAGAGGGCGTCTGACTTCCCATCGTGTGACGGTGGCGTTGGGGGAGAATGTTGGTGCCAATGTTACATTATTAACCCACCTCATACCTTAAATGAATTTTTTTTTTCTTGTGTCGACACGTTTCAGTCTGAAGCGTCGCCGAGCCAGAGGTAGAGGTGTCAGTGCGCCAGCACATTATGCGCTGCGATGGGAGAAAATTAAGGCGTTACGGAAAAGTGGTCCTTTAATTGTGTTTCGCAGTGTAAATTTCCCATAAAATAATTCTCCTTTGAATTTAAAGATTTTGCAGTCAACGCATCTGCTCCGTATTTATCTTCCCAGGATGTGGCTAATTTTATGTCTGTTTTCTTTTGCACTTTGTGCATAGTTTCACACTACTATTCACAAGTTTGAAAAGAAAAGTCCAGCTAAATATGACAAGCGTTTCGCACAGTATGATAATATGAACACTACTGCCCTGTGCTCAATAGTTGCTTTAGCTGTAGCTCACCACGACGTAAATGCATGTTTGCGTGTTACAGTACATACATGCGCACTATACAATTCTTTTCTGTAGAATTTCTCATTCTATTAAACCATTTTCCGACACACTGTGTGCACGCGAATGTTTTTCAGTCCAGTTGGGATGTAGTTTACACAGTTGAGCACTATTTCTCAACAGTAAACGATAAATATTTTATATTGAATTGTGAATTTCTTAGTTGGTAGTTGTCGACCTGATAGATAATGGATTTTGCAAACAAGGTAAAACATAACTCCGTTTAATACATGGTTGACCATTAATCCTACATATCATAAAGTTGATAAGAAAGATCAATCGTTGTCTTGCACTTTAGCCGTTGTGTGCGAAATGATACTACCCGCTATTAAAGTGTCTCGCCGAAAGAATAAAGCGTGAAAGCAATGTAATTTACTGATGACGTTACAGTATTTAACATACACACGTGCATGTTCGTGTGTCTGCGCGAGTTTGGGTGCGCTTACTTAATTTTTATAAATAATAATCCAATACTTTTGACTATGGCTCCAATTCAGGTGGAGTTGCCGTAGATTTTTCTTGGTGTTGATGTACTGGAGTACAACTGAATACTCTCGAATATAGCGAAAAAGTTCATAAACTTTTGAACTTGTTGGGCTACATACTCTGATATGCTTGTTTCGTTTTAAGCAAAAATACAAGGTGATTCACTATTATGTCCCTCTTTTTATATTATTGGAGATGTGTCACAACGTTTGATACGTGGTTGACTTCACTTATATCGCCTGCTACGGTCCTTTCCATTTCATATTTCAACACAGGCACCAGCGTTAGTATCCCAACGTTTCAGTCGAAGTTCAACCCTATTGACAGATTGTTGCAACGCTTCACACTCCTCCCCAATCGCTGCTTTCAATGTGACCGTTATCCGTTGGAATGAGCCGTGATGTTGTCTCAGGGACTTATTGGGACTTTACGCAAACGCTGTAGTGGCGTTAGACATTGATGGCTGTGGGCCCGCTACCTTCTACAGACTAGCCAAGCCTGTACGCAATAAATTCACATGAAGTCTCTTTAT
This sequence comes from Schistocerca nitens, assembly GCF_023898315.1. Lineage (NCBI taxonomy): Eukaryota > Metazoa > Arthropoda > Insecta > Orthoptera > Acrididae > Schistocerca > Schistocerca nitens. The sequence continues at coordinate 308,144,324 of NC_064621.1, read as the reverse complement.
TGTTTTCGCATCGAGAGTCGCATGTCCTCCATTCCTCTGTCTCCACCACCTCTGTGACATTCGTGCTGGTGACCATGTCGAAATTCGATATAGTGATGACAGAAGTGAAGATAACTATGTATCAAACGTTATGGCCGATCTATAATGGCCACACGGAGTGGCCGCGCGATTTGAGGCGTCATGACACGGACTGCGCGGCCCCTTCCGCTGGAGGTTCGAGTCCTCCCTCAGGCATGGGTGTGTGTGTTGTTCTTAGCTTAAGTTAGTTCAAGTAGTGTGTAAGACTAGGGACCGATGACCTCAGCAGTTTGGTCCATTAGGAATTTACATAAATTTGAATATTTTTGAGATCTATAGTGAAATAATAAGGGAGATATATTAGAGAACTACCTTACGTAGTGCGCTCATTTGCACCATGTCTAAAACTTCCTGCCATAGCCAGGTTGCATTATTTAAATTTTCTACCATCGCCAACTTGCAAGTTTCTAAATGGTCGCCAACGCGATGCTATTGAAAAATGCGCTTGGCTTGTGACGTCATGTTGATGTCATAAACAAGGGGGCCTGGTTTTTGACATCACGGGTAGCACAGTCATGTCTATCATGGATCGAAAATCACCTGACTGCGTGTACATTGTGTGTGTAGTGTGTACAATTTCAGTAGCGTATGACAGGTATGAATTGCTGAAAATGAGATTTGGCTGACTATAGATGTAAAAGAACTTCTGGGGTTCATCAGTTAGAGATATTTCCGAATCCTGACCAGTTAGTTTACGCCTGTATGCACCAGTGAGCTGTATTATGTATTAAGCTATTTTATATATTAAGCAGGTAGTAACTCAGAGCTCGTAAGTATCTGTAGTAAATTTAGATTTATCACAAAGAGCTGCTGACAAAATTTTCTAACTGAACAGCTCTTTTCGGTCCACAGACCATCAGGTTGAAAAAGTAATTAGCTGTGCAGTTGGTAGGATGTAGAATGGCTCTGTATGCTAATGCTAACTATTGATATATTATGAATAACTGGACTGTTTGCTACATTTTTATGAGTAGCGATACTATTTACAAAAATGAGCAACTCAAGTATTTTATTATTTTGCGCGTTTGATTTTATCACGAAGTGTGATGAAGATGTTTTTATGAACCTGGACGTGCTCTGATGGTTTAATAAAGAAATTTTGAATTATGTCCTTTTGCTGTATAAAGTTAACATATTTAAAGGAACTGTAAAGATGATTAAACAAATACCAAACTTAATGATTTTCAGGAATTTTGTAGTATGTTAGTAAGTTGTTCTGTCACAGGATACAAAAGAGACACAAAAAATTGTGAATATTTTATTTTATGAACTGGCCGAAAGAGTCGCACTTTACTATCGTCATATAACATTTTTATTCGTGAAGAGAAAAGAGTGAGAGTGTGGGTGGAGGGAGGGAGAGAGGGGGATAGTACAAGTCAGGAACTCCTAAATAAATTTCCTTCTCTCTACCTATTGCACGATGTGAATGTACTAGCTTTCTCTCTGTCTCTATCTCTTTCTCTCTCTATTTACCTATCAATCTATCTAACAGCATGACTGTTTTGTAATAAGTTAGAACGAACGGAGAGCGAAGTTTGGATTGCTGTTGATGAGTACGGGAATCTGGTCGTTACATAGTCTCTGCATGAAATGTGACGTTCTGTGTTCTGTATTAGACAATGTGACCAGAGGCAACAGAAGCAAACGCAAATCGACGTAGCTACGTCAGCCGTAATTTACACGAGATAGAGCATCGCGTGTTTTTAATTCAGCAGTTCACTGCCCGTAATATTACACCTAATACACAGAAACCTGATTCCGCTCCGCACTGAGGTATAACTCATTTAACCTTTCGTTTGTTTAGCTGCGTTCGATGTGCGTATTTTACGGCTGAATTTCAGATTCGTCGAGCTGGCACATTGCGGCTCAGTAATTTTCTTTCTCTGTGTTTTAAAATAATGCGACATCTGCTTCGCTATTACTCTTGCTGTTTGCCATCACAACATTCAGAAAAATCTGCCGTGTACATTAATACTACGTCCAAACAACAAACGTTAATGATAAAGTGACATCTTATAGATCTTTCAGCTCCGCGTTCATACAGCCATTTCGCAATATCTGACAAGACCACAGCACCACACAGTAGCGATCGTCCACGAACCCTGGAAATTACGTATATTCAAAATGGCCTCTGCTAACACAGGCCAGAGCTAGAAGATCTTAAGTTACCCAGTATTATAGCTTGAGTACATCGCTCATTGAACCGACTATGTACTTAATTCCAAAAACAAGTAATGGCTTTGCGGCGGCTCAGGAAAGGAATATTTCTGATATGTTTCATTTTCAATGCGGTATTCAATCCGTGTAATCAGTCTCTGCATTCTGCATCAGTTCACATTTAATTATTTTTTTATTGGGTGATCTTCGTCTCGTATTTATACTGGTAAGATAACGACTATCAATATCTCTCGTAATTCGTACCTGACCGTCTATACATTTTACTCGCACATTATTTTCGGACAAGGACACAGTCTTGTTAATAAGCTTACTTTTTTGGAGAAACAACACAAAGAGGTACACTACGGTGACAAAAGACATGGGACAACGTATGGCGGTAGTATTGCGTACGCAAGATTTGAAAGGGCAGTTCAAGGGCGGATCTGTCATTTGTGCTCAGGTGAGACATGTGGAAAAAGTTCCGATGTGATTAGGACCGCACAGACTTTGAACGCGGAATGATAATTAGAGCTAGACGCACGTGACATAACATTTGAGAAATCTGTAGGGAATTCAGTATTCCACGATCCCCAGTGTCAAGAGTGTCACTTAAATACCGAATTTCAGACATTTCCTCCACTACGGACAACGTAGTGGCGACGGAATTCCCTTAACGGCCAAGAGCAGCTGCCTTTGCGTAGAATTGTCACTGCAGACAGACAAACAACACTGCGTCAAATAACCTCAGAAATCGATGTGGGAGATACGACGAACGTATCCATTAGGAGAGTCCGTCCAAATTTGGCTTTAATGGGCTATGGCAGAAGATGACCGACGCGAGTGTCTTTGCTAACACCACGACATCGTCTGCTGCAGCTCTCCTGGACTGGTGAACATATCGGTTGAGCCCTACACGACTGGGAAACCGTGGCCTGGTCAGATGAGTCCCTATTTCAATTGGTAAGAGCTGGTGGTAGGGTTAGTGTCGTCCAGACGTCACGAACCCATGGACCCAATTTTCAACAAGGCACTGTGCAAGACGGTGGTGGTCTCATATTGATGTAGGTTGTGTTTGCGAGCAATGTACTGGGTACTCTGGTGCAGTGTCTGTAAATGGTTAGGTTCGGCTACTTGGAGATCATTTGCAGCCAGATTGCTAGACATGAACCGGTGAAAATTCATGGGACATAATCGAGACGTCAGTTCGTGCACAATATCCTGTACTGGCATCATTTCCGCAAATTATGGACCGCTGTAGAGGCAGGACGGCGGATTGTATCTGCAGAGGGCTTCCAACAGCTTGTTGAATCGAGTTTCTGCTCTACCCTGGGCTAAAGGAGGTCCGACACTGTATTCGGAGGTATTCCAGAACTTCTGTCACCTCATTGTAACTATAACATAAATTACTGAATGCAGGAATAGTTACAGTCGAAGAGGGCAGACCTTATCTTAGTTCACGAAAGTGGAACGATGAAAGCAGATTATAGATAGGAGGGTTTAAACTGAGGCCACTGACAACACTAAATTAATGTGGGAGGGAAATAAAGGAGAACGGGACAGAATCAGAAGTTGTGAAGGGTGAGGAGGGAAGTGACGTGACTGTGAAACGAAAAGAGTGAAAATCATATCTGTGAAACGAAAAGAGTGAAAATCATATCTGTGAAACCCCTTAAAGCAGTAACAATGCTCGCCATCATTTGATGCAAACATCCAATGGTATTTCACACAGTGAAAGGTAGTGCATCTACATTAGCTTTTTCTCTTATTACACTATCGAGTTTAATCACAAAATACGAGTATATTAGTAATAAATAAAAGCCAGTTGTGAAGCTCCGTGTCGCAATTGGTAAGTGCCAGGCCTTAAATGCAAAGGCCTGGTTTTTTCCTTATGACGCACTTGTCTCTTTGTATACGGTAACCATTAAAACTTAAATGTGATGAATATTACTTCTGAACTAAAACTGTTTTACAGCAACGCATATCTGCGTCCAAGAGACAATGCGTCAAACTTACAAATATATTCAACAGTTTACATAAATGATTTGGCCTCAGTATCCTGTAGATCCAGGGTTCTTGAATAAATCATTGTTGGAGTTAATAGTTTTTAAATTATAAATCATATTTTATATACCATTTCAAATAAAATATCACATGTCTTTTCAAAATGTCACAGGCAAATAAGAAAACACAACGTCAGAATTCTTTTCGTAGTCTATTTCCATTACACATTTCCAAAGGTATTTCCTACATGTTATTTCGAATCGTGCCTAAAACTGAACCACACCGATGAAACTGGCGCCAAATGAATATAAGACTCGTAATGCTTCTAGAACAATCTACTGCTGAAATTTCAATTCATATAACTTCCCCTTTTCCGTTATTAATAGGATCTGAATTACATAATATTTCCGAAAGTACGTATTTATGTACAGATTCTTAGTGATAATGCCAACTGAGGAAGGTTAAAAGATTTGTAAATATAAACTTTAGAAACTTTCTGTTATGTTATGATAACAATTCTACATATAAAGTAAAATAAATAAAATTTAACAAAAATGTAAGTTTTATCTGCATTTGAACTTGAACATTAAAAGAAGCAAAATTAATGTATATTTGTTTTTAGAGTATTTGATGTTGATTGTTTTGCAATAAATTTTATAGTGTACGAGTGAATTTTGGATGTACACCGATGTTGTTGTTGTTGTTGTGGTCTTCAGTCCTGAGACTGGTTTGATGCAGCTCTCCATGCTACTCTATCCTGTGCAAGCTTCTTCATCTCCCAGTACCTACTGCAACCTACATCCTTCTGAATTTGCTTAGTGTATGCATCTCTTGGTCTCCCCCTACGATTTTTACCCTCCACGCTGCCCTCCAATACTAAATTGGTGATCCCTTGATGCCTCAGAACATGTCCTACCAACCGATCCCTTCTTCTGGTCAAGTTGTGCCACAAACTCCTCTTCTCCCCAATCCTGTCCAGTACCTCCTCATTAGTTATGTGATCTACCCATCTAATCTTCAGCATTCTTCTGTAGCACCACATTTCGAAATCTTCTATTCTCTTCTTGTCCAAACTATTTATCGTCCATGTTTCACTTCCATACATGGCTACACTCCATACAAATACTTTCAGAAAAGACTTCCTGACACTTAAATCTATACTCGATGTTAACAAATTTCTCTTCTTCAGAAACGCTTTCCTTGCCATTGCCAGTCTACATTTTATATCCTCTCTACTTCGACCATCATCAGTTATTTTGCTCCCCAAATAGCAAAACTCCTTTACTACTTTAAGTGTCTCATTTCCTAATCTAATACCCTCAACATCACCCGACTTAATTCGACTACATTCCATTATCCTCGTTTTGCTTTTGTTGATGTTCATCTTATATCCTCCCTTCAAGACACCATCCATTCCATACAACTGCTCTTCCAAGTCCTTTGCTGTCTCTGACAGAATTACAATGTCATCGGCGAACCTCAAAGTTTTTATTTCTTCTCCATGGATTTTAATACCTACTCCGAATTTTTCTTTTGTTTCCTTTACTGCTTGCTCAATATACAGATTGAATAGCATCGGGGAGAGGCTACAACCCTGTCTTACTCCCTTCCCAACCACTGCTTCCCTTTCCTGTCCCTCAACTCTTATAACTGCCATCTGGTTTCTGTACAAATTGTAAATAGCCTTTCGCTTCCTGTATTTTACCCCTGCCACCTTTAGAATTTGAAAGAGAGTATTCCAGTCAACATTGTCAAAAGCTTTCTCTAAGTCTACAAATGCTAGAAACGTAGGTTTGCCTTTCCTTAATCTTTCTTCTAAGATAAGTCGTAAGGTCAGTATTGCCTCACGTGTCCCAGTATTTCTACGGAATCCAAACTGATCTTCCCCGAGGTCGGCTTCCACTAGTTTTTCCATTCGTCTGTAAAGAATTCGTGTTAGTATTTTGCAGCTGTGGCTTATTAAACTGATTGTTCGGTAATTCTCGCATCTGTCAACACCTGCTTTCTTTGGGATTGGAATTATTATATTCTTCTTGAAGTCTGATGGTATTTCGCCTGTTTCATACATCTTGCTCACCAGATGGTAGAGTTTTGTCAGGACTGGCTCTCCCAAGGCCGTCAGTAGTTCCAATGGAATGTTGTCTACTCCGGGGGCCTTGTTTCGACTCAGGTCTTTCAGTGCTCTGTCAAACTCTTCAAGCAGTATCTTATCTCCCATTTCATCTTCATCTACATCCTCTTCCATTTCCATAATATTGTCCTCAAGTACATCGCCCTTGTATAGACCCTCTATATACTCCTTCCACCTTTCTGCTTTCCCTTCTTTGCTTAGAACTGGGTTTCCATCTGAGCTCTTGATGTTCATACAAGTGGTTCTCTTATCTCCAAAGGTCTCTTTAATTTTCCTGTAGGCAGTATCTATCTTGCCCCTAGTAAGATAAGCCTCTACATCCTTACATTTGTCCTCTAGCCATTCCTGCTTAGCCATTTTGCACTTCCTGTCGATCTCATTTTTGAGACGTTTGTATTCCTTTTTGCTTGCTTCATTTACTACATTTTTATATTTTCTCCTTTCATCAATTAAATTCAATATTTCGTCTGTTACCCAAGGATTTCTACTAGCCCTCGTCTTTTTACCTACTTGATCCTCTGCTGCCTTCACTACTTCATCCCTCAAAGCTACCCATTCTTCTTCTACTGTATTTCTTTCCCCCATTCCTGTCAATTGTTCCCTTATGCTCTCCCTGAAACTCTGTACAACCTCTGGTTCTTTCAGTTTATCCAGGTCCCATCTCCTTAAATTCCCACCTTTTTGCAGTTTCTTCAGTTTTAATCTACAGCTCATAACCAATAGATTGTGGTCAGAGTCCACATCTGCCCCTGGAAATGTCTTACAATTTAAAACCTGGTTCCTAAATCTCTGTCTTACCATTATATAATCAATCTGATACCTTTTAGTATCTCCAGGGTTCTTCCATGTATACAACCTTCTATCATGATTCTTAAACCAAGTGTTAGCTATGATTAAATTGTGCTCTGTGCAAAATTCTACCAGGCGGCTTCCTCTTTCATTTCTTAGCCCCAATCCATATTCACCTACTACGTTTCCTTCTCTCCCTTTTCCTACACTCGAATTCCAGTCACCCATAACTATTAAATTTTCGTCTCCCTTCACAATCTGAATAATTTCTTTTATTTCATCATACATTTCTTCAATTTCTTCGTCATCTGCAGAGCTGGTTGGCATATAAACTTGTACTACTGTAGTAGGTGTGGGCTTCGTATCTATCTTGGCCACAATAATGCGTTCACTATGCTGTTTGTAGTAGCTTACCCGCGTTCCTATTTTCCTATTCATTATTAAACCTACTCCTGCATTACCCCTATTTGACTTTGTGTTTATAACCCTGTAGTCACCTGACCAGAAGTCTTGTTCCTCCTGCCACCGAACTTCACTAATTCCCACTATATCTAACTTTAACCTATCCATTTCCCTTTTCAAATTTTCTAACCTACCTGCCCGATTAAGGGACCTGACATTCCACGCTCCGATCCGTAGAACGCCAGTTTTCTTTCTCCTGATAACGACATCCTCTTGAGTAGTCCCCGCCCGGAGATCCGAATGGGGGACTATTTTACCTCCGGAATATTTTACCCAAGAGGACGCCATCATCATTTAATCATACAGTAAAGCTGCATGCCCTCGGGAAAAATTACGGCCGTAGTTTCCCCTTGCTTTCAGCCGTTCGCAGTACCAGCACAGCAAGGCCGTTTTGGTTATTGTTACAAGGCCAGATCAGTCAATCATCCAGACTGTTGCCCTTGCAACTACTGAAAAGGCTGCTGCCCCTCTTCAGGAACCACACGTTTGTCTGGCCTCTCAACAGATACCCCTCCGTTGTGGTTGTACCTACGGTACGGCTATCTGTATCGCTGAGGCACGCAAGCCTCCCCACCAACGGCAAGGTCCATGGTTCATGGGGGGGATAGAGAACTGAAAAATAATTTTTACGGTACAATGGTGCCAAACAGACAGAAAAACTTAATAAACATTCATAAACATTCAAAAGTTACTTACATATGGAAATCATTTCATATCCGCCCTTCGTTTAGGTGTTGTTGTAAAGCTCGTTATCTTAACAGGAGTTCCGACCGGACCATATTCATTACATACCTCAAGTCAATCATGTAGGCTTTTCACCTGTGATCTCTGGCACTGATTTGTCAACGTAAACGGTGTCAAGCTGTACCGTGGTACCGTGGTACCGTGGTACCGTGTGCACGTTAAAAAGAACATAGCTCCTAGCTCATAGAAGCCCAGGAGCGTACTGAGAATCAGTTTCATAAAGTGTAAATGCAAAAATATTTTTCACTGCCCCTTTTCATAAAGGTTTATTTTCAAAAATTGTGATCTTTTAATAGAGTTAGACTTAATCATCTTTATTTCTTCTCAAATAGAAAAATACACACATCAATAACAGTTTAGCATCAGCCCGGTTCCCAGAACTCCTGAAGAAAGACGTTGACTGTGGATATTGTATCACAGACAGAATCCCTTTGACTGTTCAGAGATGTGACTAAACCTGCCCAAAGGCGTAAAAGATGTAAACAGGCAGGCATGAGTAGCGCCTATTAGACGTAGGGGGTCCGACCGTCTTACAAATAATGCATTCCATTATTTTTATTAGAGATTGCTCCGTATTCTGTTGATTTGTTATACCGGCAGTGATTGCTAATTCGACAAGTACTTGGAGCCGTTTCGTTTTTTGAGAATTGCATTTGGCTGTGCTGGCAATTTTACAGACAGACGGCGGAGGGAAGCTCAGGAAGGGCTCCATTACTGCCGGTTGTGAAAAGGGTGATTTCAGGTAGGTGGTTGTGTGCTGCGAGGAGGCTAGGGGACGCCTGTGGGGAGGCAACGTATTATTCCACCGGCGGTAACTCAGCTTCCCAGTGGCAGAAGGCAGCTCTTACCATGCCTGAGCAATATTTTACGTGCTGACATCGATCACAGGCAGGCAGCTGTGCACGTACTCTGTGGCGAGGTTATTTATGTGGATGTATTGCTCTATAAGTTCCGTGCAATTCTGGGCACCGTAATGACCGTGACTTACATGGACGTAATCTATCAGCTGTTCCACATTTTGTCTGGGAATCACAGTCTCCAGTGACCCGACTTCTTGTCTTTTCTGCGAAGAATCACATCCTTGTGGATCTTGAAATAGGTGGGTATTTTTTCGTAGACCTTGCTGTCAAAGTTGATTTCGATGTTCTACAGTTCAGGGTCATCATTTAGCGCTCTCCGCATATCCCTGCAGACCGCACGAATTTGCTTTTCCCCCGGTACTTCTTTCATGTACAGCATCTGAAATTCGTTCTTTGTCTCCTACCCGTCATTGCTTCCCCTCCAACGGGTAGCCGCGACAGAGTATTGACAATACAATTGTCGGCCCTTTAATGTAGCGTATCTGGTAACTAAATTGCTGCAGGAACATTGCCCAGCGCATCAAACGGTCGTTTAGTATTCTACAGTCTTGCAGAAAGCCAAGGGCCTTATGGTCGGATGGCGATATTACCTGTCTACCTTCCAAATGCATACGGAACTTTTTGAATCCATACACGATTGCTAGAAGCTCCTTATTTGATATGCTGCTTCCGCGTTTGTGTTTGTTGAGTATGCGGCTGGCGAAAGCCACACTACGGTGTTCTGTCTTCCCACCGATTTGTTTTTCTTGGAAGCTTTCGCAGCCTATTCGATAATCTGAACTGTCCGACGACAAACAGAACGGAAGTGTCATGTCATGTTAACAGAGCATCTTGCTCGAAAACAGTTTATCCTTTATGTTCTGAAATTCATTTTCACATTCCTCTTTCCAATTTCCAGGATGAGTTTTTCTGTAATAATTTACATAAAGTAGGTTTTTTCATTCCTCCATTGCCCAAGAATTTTCGATAAAACCCACATAATCCGAGGTACGATTTTAGTTGCTTTCTATTGGTTGGCCTTTTACAATCCGTGATTGATTTTAGTTTCCCGGTACTCGGTAAAATTCCCTCAGGTGTAAGAGTGTGTCCTAGAAACAGAATTTCCGCTCGGAAAAATTCACATTTGGTAATCTTTAACGTCATCCCACCTCTTCTAAAGGCCACAAGCATTTCCTCCAGCAATTTACAGTGTTTGTACCAGGATTCCGTCGCTATTAAAATGTCGTCCACATAGATCACCAACTTATTCAGCGAGAGTTCTCCTAAGACGTGGCTTAGCGCTCTCACAAATACTGCCACTAAAATCGTGAGGCCGAGAGGTACAACCTTAATCCGGCAGCTTCGTCCTTCGAATAAGAAAACTGTGTAACGTCTACTTTCTTCTGCCAATGGGATTTGGCAAAATTCTGAGGTCGATCAACACTAGACATCAAGTTATTTTCCTGAAGGTTTGCAGCAGTTCCTCCATATTACCAGGCTGGTCAAGTTCTCTCACAATTACCTTATTTATCTTACATGCTCAAACACGATTCTAACCGATTTGTCTCTTATTTTTTACAATTACGATGGGATTAAAATAATCGCTTCTACACTGCTCTATAATATCCCATTCTAGCATTTGCGTTAGCCTGGCCCTGACGGCTTCCCGCTAAGCAATAGGAACTATAAAACGATTGCACTTAATCGGCTCTTGCGCCCTCACTTTAATGGAGTCTTCGAAGTCCGTTACTTTACCGGAACAATCAGAAAATATTTCCTCATAACGGCACAACAATTCACTAACTCCTTTTTCTCTGTCTCCGATATAATTTCGACTGATTCTACAGTTTTCTTTATCTTGTCACGCATATTGTTCTATTTATCCTAAACACGTGTAATTATGGTGTGCGCAATCTGGTTATCCCCCGTCAAAAAATTCTTAAATTCTACATTCCTGTTTCACCTTCAATTTCAAAATCCAAACACTTTTCCACACAGTGAAGCGAAGTTTTATATTTACATAAGTAAACTGTTCCCAGCACCACATATTTTACAAGTCCATTCACTAAAAGGCATCCTATACTAAAATTATACTCCTTGCACTTGAATTCCAAGAGCACTTCTTACCATATCGGCTTACTTAAACTGCCAACTGCCATTTCAGTTTTTACACTGTTTACATGTAGTATTAGTAATTTCTTATTCTTTACCCTATGTACAGATACATTCTGACATTGCCGACACGTTACTTCCAGAATCGAGCAGTGCGCCTCCTTTCTCGTCATTTACTTTAATTTTAGTGACAGGCTGAATATTAATCATTTCTTTTCACTCTAAACACTGTCCCGTCAGTAAATCATTAATATAACATATAACAGCAGTAATAATTGTATCGGGAACGATATTAACGACTCATAAATGACGTAGGCCACACAGTTGTGATTTGGTTAGAATAATGTTTATTCAGAAAGCAAATGAATAGTCAAAGTGGTCGTATTTAGAGTTATTGTTACACTCGAGTGCATATCCATTTGACACAGTTCGACCATTCACAATCTCATCGCGAAATACATGCCCAATAAGCCACCTCGTTATGTACGCGAAAAGTTAGAGTTCACACCAGGCGCACGGCTGCTCGCGGCTCAGAGACTAAGTCCCGCGATACCACACAACGCGAAATTTTCTAAGTCGTTTCACTTACTAGCAACCTAAACACCAACTATCCGCTTTCGTGTCTCCGTCCGTCTCCAGCTGCGTCTCCTCCATGCCGAACATCTTCGCTCCACTCACTAGTGTAGTTCCCTTCCCTGCAGCCGTCCATCTGACTGGCTACAGCTTATTCTACATTTTTTACATTCTAATATATTTAACCAATCAAATCTCGACCACTTTACAACAAATACTCTATTTCTTAATGATTCACTAAGGCGTAATGCTGTCATCGTTCAATGTGTATTGTGTGGAGTAAATGATGATCTGATCATTAACTATAAAAACTGATAACTTAAATTTAGTATCGCTTTCAAACAAATAAAGTTACGGAGTTGATATTTACAACATTTATCATTTTAATGATGAGCATTTATATGAAATGTCGATCGTTACCATCGACCAAAGCGTTCAGATTTTATGAGTCAGGTCTTTGTTACAATACTTGTTAATTTCACTTTAACGGTAAATCCTAAACTATTATAGATATGATCAATATTCAAGTTTTACAGGGATCGCCATGAAAATTTTAGAAAAGAGGCAGAGTAAAATTACTGTGGCTTCATTCCCTGAATTATTACAGAATTAATTATTTTTCATAAATATTTCCCTTTATGGCCGATTTTAGGTCCGCCATATTCAACACTGCTACTCGTCCCTGGGCACACACAGCTCTTACGTGCTTTCCCTATGACGTAGGTTGTAGTCTGTCTCACTCACACATTACGGCCCTTAGGCCTGATCGTCCTGGCCTCATTCGGCACAATAAACGCCTGTGAATTTCCCCATCCCGTGGTTAATCTGCTCTCTTTGTGGCACACAGTCATGGACGACATGATTCGTTTCACAATTACTGGGAGGTTGTCTCTTTCGGCTGTATACTTAAATGAGAGCGAAATTCTCGTTAACTCGCACCGTACAAGTTCTATGATTGTTTGCGGATCGTTTACCGTCTAGTAAACGTATCAGATCAAAACCAAGTGCAAAATGATTTAGACAAGATATCTGTATGGTGTGAGAAATGGCAGTTAACGCTGAATAGTGAAATGTGAATCATCAACATGAGTTCTAAAAGGATCCGATTAAATTTCGGTTACACGATAAGTCACACAAATCTAAAGGCTGTCAGTTCTGTAGAATCCTGCCGACTTGTGTAATATATGGTACCTAGGGAGCTGCTTTCTCGGATATCTGGACAACATACAAGCTAGTCATATTAATGGAGTTTATTACAGTAATTGAATTGACAATAATTAACATGTGTATGTGCATGGTGGGTCGGAGGCAATTGGCGACTTGAAAATAATCAATGTCCTTCGATATATACAACTTCCATGCAAGTAACTGATTTAGATCACAAGTCTCAACTAAACAGTTAGGATGACGGCTCGTCTTCTAGTGCGGCTCTTTTAGTGCTCGTCTTATAGCGCGGCCACAGCTAGGCGGCGCGTCGCTTTTATTCTCTTTGTGTAGAGGCCGCTCCTGGCGTGGTGACGTCCTAGTCAGCGTGCTGTTGGCCGACGTCGCCTGAGAGCTCCCTCTGCTATATCGTTCCATGTCGACTTGCCGGCGCTTCATGTTACGCCAGAACAAATTCAACTGATTTGTAGGTATTACTATGATGAACAACTTTGACTGGGACGATCATGTTGATAATGTGGCTGGTAAGGTGAACAAAAGACTACTACATGCAAGAAGCTTACTAATGAGACTCGTCATACTATGCCCGTCCGTACTGTGCTAGAGTATCGGTTCAAATGGCTCTAAGCACTATGGGGCTTAACAGCTGAGGTCATCAGCCTCCTAGAACTTAGAACTACTTAAACCGAAATAACCTAAGGACATCACACATATCCATGCCCGAAGCAGGATTCGAATCTGCAACCGTAGCGGTCACGCGGTTCCAGACTAAAGCACCTAGAACCGCTTGGCCACTGCGGCCGGCGAAATTTCTAATTGCCAATACTTGGAGTCTTCCAGTGAAATACCCGGAAACCCGTGGCTACGGAAAAAAAAATCCACTCTCTAACCAGCGCTAACTAAAAATTTTTTGAACAGCGTGAAAAGTGAGCGTTTCTTACAATTTGGTTGTCGAGGGATGTTGCTGTTTCGGATGCAGAACGTAGATATAAAATAATCCAGCCCTGCGAAAGTAAATAGTTAAGAAGCCTCCGGACATCTACAATCAATTTGACAGGTTGACTCGAATCACATTCCTTAAAATGAAAACAGTGAATCTGCAATACTGCAAAAAGAATGTAAAGATATGAGCTGGAACACTTTAGAGAGAAAACGGTTGTTACGAGGAAGTGGGTGAATCACAAGATAGGTTCGACACTCCCTACGATCTATCCCGTAGGGAAATATTTTACGATATCGTAAGTGCTGAGTATGCTACCTCTCTGGCAAGTACGTAGAAACAGGAGGTAGATTTGGGAGAGAATCGGGAAGGTTACTTCAGCGATACATCTCAGCTCTTAGAACGCCACACGACAAAGAACGGTATAGGTACAGGTCCCTTTCTGGCATGGGTTACAATACATACTTCCAAGCATATTCAAGTGCAAATTTTCATTCTACTATTTTAAAAATAACGTTATGGAACATTCCAAAGTCTTATTTTATCAGCACATTAGGATTTCGAGGTAAGTGAAGTCTATTGACTATTCGGCTGTATTTCCAGTAGGCACGCTTGACTACGAAAGGCACCTTAATTGCAGGAGATCTCGTTAACGAAATATGCTGCAGAGACAGAAGACGCGGGCCGCTTAAATGACATCAAATGGGACAGATTTCTCGAATGGGACAAGTTCCATTTGCAGATATATTACCTACCTTTCTGAGTAATTGCGGGCCGAAATCAATGCGTGTGTGTTTCTCCCTACGCCCCCTTCCCCTCTCTCTTTCCTTCCCTCCCTCCACCCCTCTCTCTCTCCCTCTCTCTCTCTCTCTCTCTCTCTCTCTCTGTGTGTGTGTGTGTGTGTGTGTGTCTGAGAGAGAGACAAAGAAAGAGAGAGAGAGAGAGAGAGAGAGAGAGAGAGTGAGAGTGAGTGTGTGTGTGTACGTGCGTGCTCAACATACAACACTCAGTACAGGGTGACAATTACTGAACAACATGAAATAAAATCTTCATAACTTCTGAACGGTTGTGTTAGGACGTTCAAACTGCACGGTTGGCTGCGTGGCATGATGGGAATTAGTAAGCGCATGCATGGTTTGGTTTAGTGACGAAACTACTTTTCATTTGGATAAGTTCGGCAGTAAGCGAAATTGGCTCATTTGGTGTATTGACAATCCGGATTTCGAGATCGAGAAGTCTCTTCACCTTCAGTCACGGAATAATCGGTGCGACTACCGAACGCTACATGAACGTCCAAAGTAACCCTGATTACGACAAGATGCGGTTCATCCAAGATGGAGCTCGGGCCCATCGAAGCAGGAGAGCGTTTGATGTTCTGGAGGAGCACTTGGGGACAGCATTCTGACTCTGGGGTACCCAGAGGACACTGGATTGGCCGCCGTATTCTCTGGATGTGAACACATGCGACTCCTTATTGTTGACCTATATTTAAGACAAGGTGTACAGTAACAACCCCCAACCCATCGACAGCTTTGATGATCCGATACTTCAGCGGGTCATGCAGAATTTCGGGATTCGTCTTCGCCACATCAGCGCCAAGGATGGCAGGCATAACGATCATGTCAAAACACAAATCCGTTTGTCTGTAGTGACGTTTACATGTAGAATAAATTGTGTCCACACTGTAGTTTGTAACTAATTTATAGCTCTATAACTGTTATCCTGCACCTTAAGCTATAATAATCGAATTCTTTGGAAACCGTAGTTGCCAATTCAGAAATGGTTCAAATGGCTCTAAGCAATATGCGACTTATCATCTGAGGTCATCTGTCCCCTAGATTTAGAACTACTTAAACCTAACTAACGTAAGGACATAACACACATCCATGCCAGAGGCAGGATTCGAACCTGCGACCGCAGCAGCCGTGCGGTACCGGACTGAAGCGCCTAGAACCGCTCGGCCGCAGAGGTCTGCAGTTACTAATTACGTATTGAAATCACATTCAAGTTTCTTCCAATCCATATGTGGCAAACAGCAAACCAGTGTTTAACAGTATTGGTTACAAACAATCTTGGTTGCAGTTTTTTTTATTTTTAAACGACGCGTTTCGCCCTATTTAGGCATAACCAGAAGAGGCCTAAATTAGGCGAAACGAGTCGTTGAAAAATAAAAAAAAAAAAAAAATGCAACGAAGATTGTTTGTAACCAATAACATTCAAGTTTAATTTAATCATAGAATTCATTTCTTATTGCTCACGATGTAGACATATTTACGAATATTTAGAGTTGTTTCACCGCGACTCCGTAGATTGCGATGAATTGGCCCTGAGGCGCTCGGCTAAACGAGATCATACGAGGGAATCGAGCGTCAGCGTGATGCCCAGACTTCGTTTCACAACATGGTATGCTCATAACGAACACGTTGGTTTCTGACATCCTTCATCACCACTCATAATCACCCTTTGCGCGTATATGCCTTCGACCACGGTTCTACTGGATGTTACGATTTAAACACCGTCTATCGCAGTGTGACCTCGGTGCCCGGCACACCGGCAGTCACCAAAATCATCGACGGGCAGGAGCCTGCCACATGCCGCAATTTCGTCTCTGTATTACAATAAATAAAGGACGGTTTTAAATGGGGTGTATCCTGAACGGCTCACAGAATGCTTCCAGTCACCAGCATCTTTACGTATCCACATCCATGGGCTGAAGAGGTACAAACGGCCGAATCCTCCGCCTTCTTGGTGTCACGGCGTGACTCCATCAACGCCAAATATAAATCGAACGTGGGCGTCGTTGTAATATCTGCTATATGGTGGGTAGTAAAAGAAAGTGAAGTCAAACATGCCATCAGGTCATCAGTACCACAGTCGTTTGTAGACCAGCATCAGTACTCCGTAACACACTAAACGGCAGTTACAACTCACTAACATTAGTCAGTGTGGTAGTGAAACGGTAATCAGATTTGGGAACTTGTATTTGAGGACAGCTCATTAAGCTGTTGTCGTAATCCTAATACTCTAAGCAACTGACAAATTTCAAGTCAACAGCAATTCTAATATAATAGGTATGTTCTGTTATTGGCACAGTCAGAATGATGTACGTACTCAAATTACCTATTCATTGGTGCAAGCGTAATACAAAGGAAATATGCTCATCGCTCCCACATTTGAAAGTGTGTCTGCGAATGGCTTAGTTGATAGTGATTTGTACTTGTGTGTTAGTACCCATAATTTTCTTGTATAGGCTTTCACTTTGTTCCAAAAAAGAAATTATTTCAGATGACTGGCCAATTTTAACACCATTATACTTTCTGAGTGTACACAACTGTACGATTATGCTTTACTTGTGCTAACTACTGTGTGTAAGGGGCAAATAACATGGAATATTCCATGTACAACTGAAGCAGCCACAAGCTAACCACGCCGGCCGCAGTGGCCTAGCGCTTTTGGGTGCTTCAGTCTGGAACCACGCGACCGCTACTGTCGCAGGTTCGAATCCTGCCTCGGGCATGGACGTGTGTGATGTCCTTAGGTTAGTTAGGTTAAAGTAGTTCTACGTTCTAGGAGACTGATGACCTCAGATGTTAAGTCCCACAGTGCTCAGAGCCATTTGAACCATGCTACCCACAGAATTGTAGGACAAAAGAATGTTGATAGGTCACGTAAAACGTGCGTCCAAAATCAAGAAAATCTTCTTGACAACAAAATAGATAAAATCGAACCAGTATTAAAAAGTTTCGCGTGGCTGTTTGGCACAGAACTGTTCGCAACAGATCCCTGGTCTCGCCTAACTACGAAATTCTCTCTACACAGTGAGTAAATACGACTGTACTGGATCATGTGTTACTCTAAACGTGCAACCTAATAATACGAAGTACGTTCCTAGTCGTATGCCACTGTTTCGGAGCGTCATGCTAACCGTTTAGAAAATACGGGGAACAAGGTGCAGGAGCCTTTGTGACGATCTGCGGCGTACTGTAGCGGTTCGCATCTAAGAAAAAGGAAGTAGCAGATTCCAACCTGCAGGACGAGGTCTTTATTCGTAGTTTCCATCCACTAGATTTACTGTTTCTCTGGATTCGAGGCTTCAGTCTATGCTGTATCTTCAAACCAAAAAGATCCCTCCGCCAGTGGCGCCAGCGTCGCCGTATCAGAAAAGGAATAACCACAAAATTATCCAACGAAGCCTCGAAACTGGACGGTTTAAAAAAAGGACGCAATCCGACACAGGAAAGGACAAGAGGCATACGAAAACGGTGTGTGCATCGGATCTCTACTGCATCAAATGAAGTATTCAAAAAACTTTAGCAGTCAAAAGGAGACATTGATGGTCTAATAGAGACTAAACGGGAAAGAAAGGAGGCAGAGGAAAGGATTGATACTTACACATATATTGGCAGTCTGACATCACTGTAATCACATGGGCACTAACTACCTCGGTTAGCATTAAACAGCAGCTTTGTGCAGTAGGTGCAGTGAAAACAGTTTTTGGTCAGCAAGCAGGTGATCGGGAACTCGATTCTAGGTAAATGCGTGTTAGTTTTTATTTGCTAAACGTACTCTGAGAGGTATCTGGCGTCTCTCTCGTCATACATTGATTACAGTGGGTCAAACTTCCACTTTAGTTCTACGAGCATACAAATGGAAGTACAATCATTTTCATTGGTTAGCTTTCAAGGAAGCCTCTAGCATGTCTTGCACGCGAATTGTCCAGCATTACTGCGTCTACTAGGTTCCAAACCTGTTTTCTGTGTATTCTTTCCCCAATTGTATCATAAATTTGTACGAACTAGTATTCTCGACACGTTAGTGTTCATTACAATTCGCTACGCCCTTACGTCACAAGTAGGGAGAGCAGCATACTTTGCAAATAATTTACAAACTCGGTTAGCATTAGTATTTATTATCACCATGGAACCACTAATTATGCCTTTCGACATTGAGTCTGATCAGAGCACGCTGTTTAGTAAGTTTTTACATGCATCATTACTATTATTGTTATTATTAATGTCGCTGTTATTATAAGCGATGGAAATAAACATCACGTCCATTATCGTTAGTGTGTAAATATCGGATACGTGTGGTTTATGAAACGGTGTGTTTTGCAATATTGTATGGCAGCATAAATCTGGCTGGCTAAAAAAACAAATACGCCTCGACCCGGAACCATTGACCTCTTGCTTGCTAACCCAAAATGCCATCCAGTGCATCAACTGCACCAAACTACCGCTATATACTGACAGTAGTACCTACGGGTACGGGTAAATGTGATTACAATTTTGCCAGATTGTCAGTCTTTAGCGTCCAACTAATGTGGGAAAAATAAGCAGGACGAAATTTTCTGACAGACAGTTTTCTATTGCCAGTATGAGAGAACTCACCCTGCGAAGTCAAACTGCATGAACTTTTCTTCGCCCTGCATGTATTGATCGTTGGGTGCTGTATAATCAGGAATTGTTGAGAGAACACAGAGCTGAATATACACACATAAAAAACAGTTTTACATCACATCGATTCCGAGGGAACAGGAACATGTATATAAAACTGGAATAGAGATCAACATAAACATCATTTCGGCCTTTTTATTGCTCATGAAAATCACACATTGCATGTTGTACCACAATACTGCGGGACTTTCTGAGGTAATGGTCAAGATTTCTGTACACAGTAGTACCTCTAATACCCAGTAGCACGTCCTCTTGCGTTGATTAATGACTGTATTCGTGGTGGCACACTATCAACAATTTCATCAAGGTACTGTTGATCCAGATTGTCTCGCTTCTCAATGGCGATTCGGCGACGATCTCTCAGAGTGTTTGGTGGGTCACGTCGTCCATAAACAGCCCTTTTCAATCCACCCAGTCATATTCGGTAAGGTTCATGACTGGAGAACATGCTGGACACTCTAGTCGAGCGATGTCGTTATCCTGACGGAAGTCATTCACAAGATGTGAACGATGGGGGCGCAAATTGTCATCCATGAATACGAATGCTACGCCAATAAACTACCGATATGGTTGCACTACCTTTCGGAGAATGGCATTCACGTATCGTACAACCGTTACCGCGCCTTCCATGACCAGCGGCCTACGTCGGCCCCACACAATGCCACCCGAAAACAGCAGGGAACCCCCACCTTGCTCAACTCGCTGGACATTGTGTCTAAGGCGACGATTGTCTGTCTGAAGGCATATGCCACACTCATCGATGAAGAGAAGGTGATGCATTCGGCATGTTGGCGGGCTCATCTGTACCGCTCTGCATGGTGTCGTGGTTGCAAAGATGGACCTCGCCATGGAGTCGGGAGTAAAGTTGCGCATCATGTAGCCTATTGCGCACAGTTTGTCATAACACAACGTCCTGAGAGTGTTCGAAAAGCATTATTCAACATGGTGGCGTTACTGTCAGGGTTCGTCTGAGTCATAATCGGTAGGTAGCGGTCATCCACTGCAGTAGTAGCCCTTGGGCGGCCTGAGTGAGGCATGCCATCGACAGTTTCTGTCTCTCTGTAGCTCTTCCATGTCCGAACACTATCGCTTTGGTTCACTCTAAGACGTCTGGACACTTCCCTTGTTGAGAGCCCTTCATGGCACAAAGAAATAATGCGGACGCTATCGAAGCGCGGTCTTGACCGTCTAGACATGGTTGAACTACAGACAACACGAGCCATGTACCTCTTTCCTGGTGGAATGACTGGGACTGATCGGCTGTCGTACCCCATCAAGGCACTGCTCATCTTTGTAGGGGGGGGGGGCGGGGGGGGGGGGAGTTAGTGACATCTCTGAAGAGTCAAAGGGTCTGTGTCTGTGATACAATATCCGTAGTCCAGTTCTATCTTCAGGAGGTCTGGGAAACGGGGCGATGCAAAACTTTTTTTTGTGTGTTCAGAAGCTGTATAATGCTGGTGCAGAGAACTGAGGGGTCCAAGGAGATGCCAGCGGTAAGTCGTGACGAAATGGTACGTGCGATCAAACAAATGAAGACTCTGGAAACTCCGTTGCCAGACAGCGTACGTATCAAGATTGTGAAAGCTGCCCCCAGAATTCTTTTTGTAATTCCGACACGTATCTTTGATCAATGTTGAAAAGGCTATTTATTTCCTTAGGACCTGAAAAAGTTATTACTTTCGTGGACATAAAAGGTGATAGGAGCGAATGTAGAAATAGCAGAAGACAGACTGTATGGAGGAGACAGAACAGGTCCTGTAGACATAAATTCAAAATGGGTCTCGACTAGAACGAATATTTACGTTACGAATGTTAAAAGGGGAGATAGTGGCTAGTAATAATAATGAGCAGCTAACATACGTCGATCTATGTACAGGTTACGATACGGTTCGGCTAAGCAAGCTGTGGAAGAGCATGTTGAAATATGATGTCTACAAAATTTACACATCAGTTATGGCAGATACTTTTATTGGGTACGCTAATTCTGAAATGACGAGTAATCATGTGACCGCTGAATTCAGAATCCCAAAGGGACTCCTACAAGGATGTACTTGGTACGTTAGCTCCTACTCCTTATTTAGTGGAAGCTTTACAACAATGGAAATGTGAATCAGGTGGCATGGGAATTTCACGTGGATCATAAACGTTGTATACATTAATGTTTGCGAACGACCAAGTGTTTATTGCTACAAGTGTTGAAGGTGTGGAATATATGTTCCGGAGAGTCTGAGAACCACACGACTACTGGAGCCTTTCAATAAATCCGGCCACAACTGAATATCTTACAATGGGAGAAGAACAGGCAATGGATTTGGAAACTGATGTTAAGATAACGGGAAGAAAGGTTGTAAAATATCCTGGGGATAGATTATCTGTTAGTGGAAAGAGCATAGAAACAATGAAAAATAAAATTAACCTGACTTATGAAATAAAAACTAAGAATCAAAACAAAAAACGTATTGTAGCATAGATTTGTGGAAAGCATTGCACGGAAGTATCAGAAATCTGGGAAATTAATAAAACAGATAAACAGAGGCCTATTCCAATGAAAATGGATTACTGGAGGATTAGTATCTGGAGATCAAGATAGGATCAGGTAACAAATGAAATATTGAGTAAAATGGAAGTTGAAAAATCTATTATAGAAACAACTGAAACAAAAAGGCTTCTCTGGCAGGGCATCTTGAAATGATAAATGGTTCAAGATGGCTGATAGGAGTATGACAGTGGATATCCACTCGAAGAAGAAAAATAAATAGATCAGCAACATTATGGAAACAAGATTCAGATGAAATAATGTAAAGACCTGCAATATTAAGACTAGACCGAGATGAAGCAATGGAAAATGGGAAGCGAGAAACAATGACAGCTGTATTAAACTCAGACAAAAAACGCACCCCTCACATTTATTCTGTTTTCATGTGAATATACATCCTAGAATCATGAGGGCTACAGTTAACCACAAATTTACGTGCATTTTCGTAATTTGGGTCTGGTGTACCACAACAATACGAGGCCCAAGCTAAAATCTAATCGCCAATCGCCTGAGAAAGCCATTACGAGACCCAAGCTAAAATCGTCAGAGAAAACTAAGTTAACCAGTATAAAAACTCCTGGATGTAGCACTGAATTAGCGTAAGTCTATATGAAAATGGTTCCGCAGCTCCAGTGCCAGCAGCAGACCAGCGCAGTCAAAAATAACAACACCTAAGTGAAAATGATTACCGTAGTTCCATGCAGCAATTTAAAAACTGTCCAATGCACAGAATTAATGACAATAAAGCGAGCCTATTTTCGTAGTAGTTCACTCTGTAAAGTAAGTCACTGATCACTGAATTAAAAAGATAAATAGCGAATACAAAATGAAACTGACAAACATTAAACAATCAATTGTTTTAAGAAGATTTCTTTTTGAAAACCTTGTGACGTAAAGTCTTCAACCACTCACCATTCCGCCAGATATACACTCCTGGAAATGGAAAAAAGAACACATTGACACCGGTGTGTCAGACCCACCATACTTGCTCCGGACACTGCGAGAGGGCTGTACAAGCAATGATCACACGCACGGCACAGCGGACACACCAGGAACCGCGGTGTTGGCCGTCGAATGGCGCTAGCTGCGCAGCATTTGTGCACCGCCGCCGTCAGTGTCAGCCAGTTTGCCGTGGCATACGGAGCTCCATCGCAGTCTTTAACACTGGTAGCATGCCGCGACAGCGTGGACGTGAACCGTATGTGCAGTTGACGGACTTTGAGCGAGGGCGTATAGTGGGCATGCGGGAGGCCGGGTGGACGTACCGCCGAATTGCTCAACACGTGGGGCGTGAGGTCTCCACAGTACATCGATGTTGTCGCCAGTGGTCGGCGGAAGGTGCACGTGCCCGTCGACCTGGGACCGGACCGCAGCGACGCACGGATGCACGCCAAGACCGTAGGATCCTACGCAGTGCCGTAGGGGACCACACCGCCACTTCCCAGCAAATTAGGGACACTGTTGCTCCTGGGGTATCGGCGAGGACCATTCGCAACCGTCTCCATGAAGCTGGGCTACGGTCCCGCACACCGTTAGGCCGTCTTCCGCTCACGCCCCAACATCGTGCAGCCCGCCTCCAGTGGTGTCGCGACAGGCGTGAATGGAGGGATGAATGGAGACGTGCCGTCTTCAGCGATGAGAGTCGCTTCTGCCTTGGTGCCAATGATGGTCGTATGCGTGTTTGGCGCCGTGCAGGTGAGCGCCACAATCAGGACTGCATACGACCGAGGCACACAGGGCCAACACCCGGCATCATGGTGTGGGGAGCGATCTCCTACACTGGCCGTACACCACTGGTGATCGTCGAGGGGACACTGAATAGTGCACGGTACATCCAAACCGTCATCGAACCCATCGTTCTACCATTCCTAGACCGGCAAGGGAACTTGCTGTTCCAACAGGACAATGCACGTCCGCATGTATCCCGTGCCACCCAACGTGCTCTAGAAGGTGTAAGTCAACTACCCTGGCCAGCAAGATCTCCGGATCTGTCCCCCATTGAGCATGTTTGGGACTGGATGAAGCGTCGTCTCACGCGGTCTGCACGTCCAGCACGAACGCTGGTTCAACTGAGGCGCCAGGTGGAAATGGCATGGCAAGCCGTTCCACAGGACTACATCCAGCATCTCTACGATCGTCTCCATGGGAGAATAGCAGCCTGCATTGCTGCGAAAGGTGGATATACACTGTACTAGTGCCGACATTGTGCATGCTCTGTTGCCTGTGTCTATGTGCCCGTGGTACTGTCAGTGTGATCATGAGATGTATCTGACCCCAGGAATGTTTCAATAAAGTTTCCCTTTCCTGGGACAATGAATTCACGGTGTTCTTATTTCAATTTCCAGGAGTGTATTTGAAAGCAAATTAGCATTTTTCCTGGACGCAATCCTACATCCAGATGCTTCCACTAAGTCATAATAAAGAAAACCAATTATAATGCTGTTTTCTTTTTTTGAGTCATCAGACTTCTGACTGGGTTATTGCGGCCCGCCACGGATTCTTCCCCTGTGCCCAACTCCTTCAAATCAGAGTACCACTTGCAACCTAGGTCCTCAATTATTTGCTGGATGTATTACAATCTCTGTCTTCCTTTCAGTTTTTGCCCTCTATAGCTCCTTCTAGAACCACAAAAGTCGTCCCCTGATGGGTTAATAGATATCCTATCAACCTGTCCCTTCTCCTTGTCAGTGTTTTCCACATACCCGTTTCCTCTCCGATTCTACACAGAACCTGCTCATTCTAAGTTTATCAGTCCACCTAATTTTCAACATTCGACTGTGGTACCAAATTTCAAATGCTTCCATTTCCTTCTGTTCCGGTTTTCACACAGTTCATGTTTCACTACCACAAAATGCTGTGCTCCAAACATACATTCTCTGAAACTTCTTCCTCAAATGAAGGCTCATGTTTGATACCAGTAGACTTGTCTTGGCCTGGACTGCCCTTTTTGTCACTGCTAGTCTGCTTTTGATGTCGTTTTAGCTCCATCTGTCATTGTTTATTTTGCTTCCTATGTGGTGGAATTCCATAACTTCATCTACTTCGTGACTACCAGTCCTGATGTTAATTTTCACTCTGTTCTAATTTCTGCTACTTCTCATTACTTTCATCTTTCTTCGATTTCCTCTCAATCCATACTCTGTGCTCATCAGACTGTTCATTCCACTCAGCAGATCATCTAATTCTTCTTAACTTTCACTCAGGATGGTAATATTATCAGCGAAACGTATCACTGATATCCTTTCTACTTGATCATAATTCCACTATAAACCTTTCTTTTATTTCCATCATTGCTTTTTCAATATACAGATTGAACAGTAGGGGCGAAAGACTACATCGCTGTTTTACACCCTTTTTAATCCGAGCACTTCGTTCTTGATCATCCACTCTTATTATTCCTTCTTGGCACTTGTACATTTTGTATATTAAGCGTCTCTCCCTATAGCTTACCTCTGTTTTTTTCATAATTTCTAACATCTTGCACCATCTTACAGTGTCGAACGCCTGTTCCAGATGGACAAATCCTATGAACGTGTCTTGATTTTTCTGTAGTTTTTCTTCCACTGTCAGCCGCAATGTCAAAATTGCCTCTCTAGTGTCTTTACCTTTCCTAAAGCCAAACTGATCAGCATCTAACACATTCCCAATTTTCTTTTACATTCTCCTCTACATTTTTCTTGTCACCAATTTCGGTGCATGAGCTGTTAAGCTGATTGTGGGATAATTCTCGCACTTGTCAGGTCTGGCAGTAGGATTGCGAGGAGAAGATTTTTTCGAAAGTCAGATGATGATGTTTGGTTTGTGGGTCGCTCAACTGCGCGGTCATCAGCTCCCGTGCGATGTCTCTAGTTTTTCACAGTCCAATTTTTTACACAGTCCAATCTAGCCGCTGTCATGAATGATGATGGTGTTCATGATGACGATGAAGACAACACAAAAACACACTCCCCGGTCAGAGAAAATCCCCCACCGGCCGGGAATCGATCCTGGGACCCGGTGATCCGTAGGTAGCAACGCTAGCCACTAGACCACGAGCCGCGGACGAAATTCAGATGGTATGTCGTCAGAATCATACATTCTGCACATCAACGTGAATAGTCGTTTTGTTGCCACTTCCACTATGGTTTTAGAAATTCTAATAGAATGTTATCTATCCCTTCTGCCTTATGTGATCTTAAGTCCTCCAAAGCCCTCTTAAACTCTGTATCTAATACTGTATTCCCTATCTCTTCAAAATAGACTCCTGTTTCTTCTTATGTTATGTCTTAAACTTGAGCCCGCTCTTCATTACTACTACTTGGAAGCTGAGTGTATATCTACCCCTGACTACGGCTTTCACTTCAGTATCTGATTTCGGAATCTCTGTCTGCCCGTGATGTAATCTAACTTAAACATTCTCGTATCATCCGGCTTTTTCCTAGTATACCTCCTCCTTCTGTGTTTCTTAAACAGAGTAATCGGTATTATTAGTTGAAATAGTTAGTCTCTCTCGTCTCTGATTTCCTGACCCAAGCACATATTCTCCTGTAACCTTTACTTCTTCCCCTACAGCTGCATTCTAATTCTCCATGGCTGTTACATTTTCTTTTACATACTGTTTTACCCTTTCAATGTCCTCACACACGTTCTCTATCTATTCATGTTCAGCTTCCGACGTCAGCATGTACAGCTGAACTATCGCTGTCGGTGTCGGAGAACACTCTCTCCCCTATTTTCCCATTCATAACGAATTCTACGCCCATTATACAATTTTCTTCTGTTCTTGATATTACGCTCTATTCATCTGATAAGAAATCATTGTCTTTTCTTTCCATTTCACTTTATTGACTCTTGCTGTATCTGGACCGAGCCTCTGCATTTCCGTTTTTAGATTTTCGAGCTTCCTTACCACGTTCAGGTTTTCGACGTTCCATTCCCCGACACGTAGAATGTTATTTTTTCCCAGTTAATCCAATCTTTTTCTAATAATGACCTACCCATTGGCAGTCCACTACGGGAGATCCGAATGGAGCTCTATTCCGGAATATCTTTTTTCAGTGGATAAATCATCAGGAAACTCTTTCAGTTACAGGCCACATGTCCTGTTAGTACATGTTATGTCTCTTTAATGCAGTGGTTTCGCTGATCATTTCTGATTCTACCGACTTTAAATGCAATTTCTTACCCCAAGGAGAAGAGCATGCCCTGTATTTCCGTCCACTCCTCCACCCCCTCTGACAAGGCCGATGGCAGAATGAGGGTGACTTCTTATGCCGGAAGTCTTTGGCCGCCAATGCTGATTATTAACCAAAATGGAAGCGGTGTCGGGTTTCGAACCTGCGACCGAGGACATTTCGATTACCACACGAAGACGCTATCCATAGAGCACGGGTGTATCAGAATGTGGAGATATTACTACCATGAGGTAGCCACCAAACTAAGCAACAAGCAAAAAATATGCTCTAATTTATATAAAAAGTACATACTGCTTCATCGGTCTCATTTCGAAACGACTTATACGAGTGAACGAACTAAATGAAAATCACGGTAAATTAACATTATACTAACTTACTTTCACTGCCTATGATATTCCCTGTACAATTAGTATAAAAAAAACACATGTCACAGTCTCCTACAACCATGTTGTACAATCTCCGCATCGACTGTTCCTTTGAACGCTAGTAAGTTACTGCTACAATACACTACATTCTTAGAAACACCTCATTGTACCACTAGATATCTCTGTTTGCGGTAGAATCGATGATTTCGTGGCAAAGCTACTAGTACTAAAATAACTGTACTATACATATGATGGTTTCAGGCACAAATCACTGATACTCAAAAGGTTAACGCTTCAGTTACCCACTACTAACCCACGCACAGACATCTGTTCTTTCCTCAATTGCCTTATCAATGCGGTGAATCCAAAGATACGAAAAATGGTGCGCATTCTACCTTAAACTGTAAATGCCCTTTTCCCAGTAGAATTACTGGGGTACGTTATAGGAGCGCACGTCGGCTAACGGCGCACATGTCAAAGAAGTGGCGTCCAATCGAGAGAACTTCTTGAACATCCTCCTTTAGCGACTCTCAACCAATCATGCCACACCAACTTACGGCGCACGAGCATGTGTGTTTATGTTTACTTGTGTGTGTGTGCGTTTAGGCGTATGTGTTTGCGTGTGTGCGTGTGCGTGCGTGCGTGTATGTGTGTGTATGTGTGTGTGTGTGTGTGTGTGTGTGTGTGTGTGTGTAAACAGATTTTCACTTTACTAACTCGTACCTCACAGATTTATCCTTGTTTCTACTTGTCTTATCACTCTGATTTTACCTATCTACTAGATACATTCACAGCTAGTTTGGAAGAGCCTGTTAAGTTTGGGATCTCTTCTTTAACCCAACGAATGGATTCATCTTGTTTCTGTATTAATTCAAGTACCGCGGCAGCGTCAACTCTACAGATACTTTCTCAACAAACTTACTATAATTTTCGTGACTTGTTTGCATGGTATTTGCAAGATTATTCCTTAGTTTATAAAGGTTGCATTATACCCTATTTCCAATTCCGTCACAAGCATGCTTTCGTTATCTTTCTACTCGACAACTGTCCGATTTTAGTTCTCTTCCTAATCTTTGACTATTAGATTTCCGTTATCGTTCTACTCTACTACAGTTAAGTATCATCTTGTTTAACATTCGCAAGAAGCAGTATAGAGCTACCTCGTCTCTAGAATCACTGGAGTCGCTCGTAACGGGTCATTCCTATTATTTTCAGCTGCGAATTCAACACTGTCACTTTCTCATCATCGTGATATTATTATCCGATAATCTGAAATATTTACGTCGGGCTCATCCTCTTTCGCTATGTTACCAAAAGTACGTAACTGGCACTCTGGTTCATAATTAAGTTTTTCTTAACTTGAATTACTATATCTGCTAACGAAGTGTTCTTGGAGACGCAGTGTGGATTAGACTGTGGATCCTACCTTGAGCGCCGCTGTCAGAAATCCTCAACGTCGAGATGCCGAAGCTGCGCCCTTCTGCTGCGAAGCTGCTGAGTCGTCGGTGGTTTAATTAATCTTTTTTATTGCGTTCGTTTTGCTCATTCGTAACTGGATGGAGACTATACAATGAACTAAAGTAATTCGATTTGAGTAAATTTATACAAACTCTCGGCGCTTGTGCATGGCATTTTCGTTAAAAGCCAGTTCATGTATTTCAACCGTTTTCTTCTCTATGTGAATTTTCTGATATCGGACTTCGTGAAAAGACAGCACACGAAGACGGCGGTGGTTCGAGCTGGAGGACTATTTGCTCGAAATTACGGAACCTATTGCCATGCCAAGTCAACCAATAATCTTACAATAACTAAAGGCACAAAATGAAACATACATAGGTTAGTAACAACTATATTCTGAAATGAAAACACAATTAAAAATTACTGCACTTACATTGTGTGATTACGAGTGCCGTTTGATTCCAACTCGTAAATAAAACAATGAAATATTTGTAGTATTAATGGCGGTGCGCCTAAATACATCCGATCTGGACAAAACCTAGAAAACAAAAGTTGGCTCTTCCTCTTTCGCCAATAATATGACTAGCCAAAATCTTCAAATGTTTCCAGCGGCTGCATACAATATTTATACAGCCGTGGACTATACCTGTGGCTGAGATTGTTTATTTCATTACTTACAATTACGTTTTCTGCTAAGAAAAGCTCAGCATGAAAATGTGCCTTTACAGTTGATCTACTGTGGGCCGGCCATAGCGCCACCGTTCGTGGCGAGCCGAATGCATCTCGCCTCGACGATCAAGAGCGGCCATAAAACGCCACTCCCTGGACGGTTAGACGGCCACCGGACTCTGGGAAGTACCTGTGACAATGTGTAAACTCTTGAAACACAGCATCATTGTGAGCAGACCAATGATCCGGTAACCAACACATCAAAAACATAACATATTTTTCCAGTAATATTACACGCACAAAGACTCGTAGATCTGACTTCCTAACAAACTGAACAATTACAGAAGAGAAGTACTAAACCTTGCTCGCAACAACCATAAACACATCAGTCAAGAATGGGTACATTACTATTATTGACGGTATTACATTATCACATTGGTCTTAATTTCTGATAGAGTATCAGCTGATAGTGGGCGCAGAGCCATATGTTCTTAGACCATCATTCCCCTCTTCTGCGAAATCCGGGTACTCAGTTCACCGAAGGATGATGCTGGCTCGTTGCTGGAATGTTCTTTCAAAGTTTTTTAAAGTCGGTTTAACGTAAGTGGTTTCTCACACTTGTCACTCTTTTCCCGTCAGTGTTAATTTCAAGATCACCAGCACTTAACATGTTTAAAGTGACAATAAATTATGTTCGTGAGAGTTTCACAGTCACATGTTTGATCTTCTATCATGAGAATTGTACTGAACTAGAAAGCAATGAAGCAGTGTCGTTTACCATTATTTTTGTATGAAAAGGGTAACGATATACACACATCAAAAAAGGTTTTGCATCACCTTGGTTCGGAGAGTTCCGGAAACTGTTCAGAAAATTGGAGTGGAGATCAACATAAACATCATTTCCGCCCTTTTTATTGCCAATGAAAACCACACATTGCATGTTATACCACCATACAGCGAGACCTTCAGAGGTGGTGGTTCAGATTGCTGTACACACCACAACCTCTAATACCCAGTAGCACGTCATCTTGCACTGATCGTCATCTTGCACTGATAAATGCCTGTATTCGTCGTGGCATACTATCAACAAGTTCATAAAGACACTGTTGGTCCAGATTGTCCCACTACTCAACGGCAATTCGGCGAAGATTGCTGAGAGTGGTTGCTGAGTCACGTCGACCACAAACAGCCTTCTTCAATCTATCCCAGGCATGTTCGATAGGGTTCATGCCTAGAGAACTTTTTGTTATCGTGAAGGAAGTCATTCACAAGATGTGCACGATGGGGAAGCGAATTGTCGTCCATGAAGACGAATGCCACGCCAATACGCTGCCGATATGGTTGCACTATGGGTCGGAGGATGGCTTTCACGTATCGTATAGCTGTTACGGCGCATTCCATAACCAACGGCGGCGTACGTCGGCCCCACATAGCTCCACCCCAAAACAGCAGGGAACCTCCACCTTGCTGCACTCGCTGTTCACTGTGTCTACGGCGTTCAGCCTGACCAAGGTAGCTTCCAAACACGTCTCCGACAACTGTCTGGTTGAAGGAATATGTGACATTCATCGGTGAAGAGAACGTGGTGCCAAGCCTGAGCGGTCCATTCGGCATTTTGTTGGGCCCATCTGTACTGCGCTGCATGGTGTCGTGGTTGCAAAGATGGACCTCGCCGTGGACGTCGGAAGTGAAGTTGCCCATCAAGCAGCCTATTGCACATATTTTGAGTCGTAAGACGACGTCCTGTGACTGCCGGAAAAGCAATATTCAACATTGTGGCGTTGCTGTAAGTGTTCCTTCGAGTCATAATCGAAAGGTAGCGGTCATCCACTGCAGTAGTAGCCCTTGGGTGGCCTGAGCGAGGCATGTCATCGCAGTTCCTGTGTCTGTATCTACTTCTTGTCCGAACAACAACACCGCTTTGGTTCACACAGTGACGCCCGGACACTTTCCTTGTTGAGAACCCTTCCTGGGACAAAGTAACAATGCCGATGCGATGAAACCGCGGTATTGACCGTCTGGGCATGGTTGAACTACTGACAACAGGAGCCGTGTATCTCCTTCCTGGTGCAATGACTGGAGCAGCTCGGTGAGGCCTGGCACGAAGTCGGCGTTCCAGAACATCCCAAAGGTGTCCTATAGGATTCAGGTCAGGTCTCTGTTTAGGCCAGTCCATTACAGGGATGTTATTGTCGTGTAACAACTCAGCTACAAGCCGTGAATTACGAACAGGTCTTCGATCGTGTTGAAAGGTGGAATCGCAATCCCTGAAATACTCTTCAACAGTGGGAAGCAAGAAAGTGCTTAAACATGTCAATATAGGCTTGTGCTGTGATAGTGATACGCAAAACAACAAGGCGTGCAAGCCTCCTCCATGAAAAACACGACCACACCGTAACACCACCACCTCCGAATTTTACTGTTGGCAATACACATGCTGGCAGATGACGTTCACCGGGCATTAGCCATACCCACACCTTGCCATCGGATCGCCACGTTATGTACCCTGATTCGTCATTCGACGCAACGTTTTTCCACTGTTCAATTGTCCAATGTTTACGCTCCTTACACCAAGCAAGGCGTCGATTGCCATTTACCGGTGTGATGTGCGGCTTATGAGCAGCCGCTCGACCGTGAAATCAAAGTTTTCTCACATCATGCCTAACTGTCATAGTACTTGCAATGGATCCTGATGCAGTTTGGAATTCCTGTGTAATGGTCTGGATAGATGTCTGCCTATTACACATTACAACCCTCTTCAATTGTCGGCGGTCTCTGTCAGTCAACAGACGAGGTAGGCCTGTACCCTTTTGTGCTGTATGTGTCCCTTCACTTTCCCACTTCACTGTGACATCGGAAACAGTGGACCTAGAGATGTTTAGGAGTGTGGAAATCTCGCATAGACACGTATGACACAAGTGACACCCAATCACCTGACCACTTAGAAAGTCCATGAGTTCCGCGGAGCGCCCTGTTCTGTTCTCTCACGTTGTTTAATGACTACTGAGGAAGCTGATATGGAGTACCTGGCAGTAGGTGGAAGCACAATGCACCTAATATGAAAAGCGTCTGTTTTTGTGGGTGTCCGGATACTTTTGATCACTTAGTGTATGTACTATGTCGTAAAATCTTACTCTCCATATATTGTATCCTAATACTTGTAGATGTAAGCGGAATCTTGACATAAAGTCTAAATCAAGTATTTAATCTAAGTTAGTATAGATAATTTTTAATGGCATTAGCAACAGGTTATACAAGTTGACTTGACATACATGTATTAACTCCCGTAAAAGCGGCATTCTTAATTTTAATATGTAATTTTACTGTATGTTGTAAAATTATTTTAATGACCAGGAACGTTTTGTTTAGGTTTGTGTATGTGAATGTCCGAAAAAGCAAAAGATATTTGCCGTACTTTAGTGTTGCTTGTATTACAGAACTTTACATTAGGTTTCATTAGGTATTTTCAGCCAAAGAACATATCGATACGGCTTTGAGTCATTCAACAAGCTCTTTAATCTTGGAACTTTTCTGCCCAAATGTTAACTGTACACAACTGTGTTACTCGTTTTTGTGTTTAACGGCGGCGCTAAGCACAAACATTTTTTATTTCTACATTTCTGAAGATGCTCGAGTTGGTCGAGTGAGACATATAAAAACAGAGAAAAAGTTAACATGCCACTTGTACC
Organism: Schistocerca nitens; assembly: GCF_023898315.1. Classification (NCBI taxonomy): domain Eukaryota; kingdom Metazoa; phylum Arthropoda; class Insecta; order Orthoptera; family Acrididae; genus Schistocerca; species Schistocerca nitens. The sequence goes on along the minus strand of NC_064621.1, from coordinate 308,110,990 downwards.
TGCTGTACAATTTTAATTTCTTACGGGCGCTGTTCCCCTGCAGGCAAATTCTGCGCTTGCTATATTGCTATTTGAGTTAATGATAGAGTTTATTGTTTCACAAATTAAAATCAGGCTTTCACCGTACGTTTTGCCTTCTACACCATAATGACCTATGATGAAGGTTTTCATCCAATCAAAGCATTAGCCTAGTCCCAAAAACATACTCCATTTGACGCTGCCATTACATTAAATGAAAAATATCCTAATGAAAATGTATAAGACGTTCTTATGCAATGCCCTTAACATAAAAATTACTGGCATAAGGTATTGGTGATCTGTATTAACGTAAAATTTTATTTGTTGTACAATTAATCAACTAACCATCTTCATAATCTATCTTGAGGGAAAGAAACGTTGTGCATGTGGCTATCTCTCATGAGATGTTAACAATTTTATTTCATTGCCAATCACTTGTGTTGGTATTGCGTAAACATTTTTACAGTTTTATGTAAGTTTCTGACGCACCGTATTAATCGTAGCTGTCTTATTACTAGAAACAGGTCTTTTCCAAAAATGTGTCGTCTGTACCCTCTTTCTCCCTTTTCATCAGTAGTTTTGTTAGTGGTCCGTTTTCGTATCACCACATTGTAAATTTAATCATTTTTGCCAATGAAAATTTAATGTCACATTTCGTTTATTAGATGTTCGACTATTGCTTGGATGTAGCCTACACTGAAAGAAAAATGCATTATAATCTCTGTAAAAAACGGTGACGTGCTCTGACATAAGCAACTTTCACAAAGGGCTGAGTATTGGGTCCTGATGCCCCGAGAAGAAGCGTCTCGAAAACAACAAATCGGGTCGGCTGTTCGCGTGCTATTGGCGTAAGAGCATATGGGAAGTGTACGAATTACAGGGAACCACGAATAGGTGATAAGGTGATGTAACTTCACTCACAACAGAACTCGGCGATCGGAAGTTTCCCCTCCTGTGTAAAACAGTATATGTGGCGAACTGCGACAAATCGGACGACAAATTAAACTAGTGTTTCAAAGCACACCGTTCACCGTACAATGTTGAACAGGAAGCTCCTTAGCATGAGACCCATACCTATTCCCATATTGACCAAACGACATCGTTAATTACGATTGCATTCGGCACGGGTCACCGACAGAGACCGTGGATCAATGGGGACGTGTTAGATGGTTGAATGAATCATTTTTCTCGATACATTAGGTCGATGGTCATTTGCAGATACGCCGTCATAAGGACGAGTGGTAAAACGAAACATGCATTCTAGTGCGAGCAGTATTATGGGGCTGATTTACCTGGGCTTTCAACGGACTTAGACAATGTGAATGTTATTGCGGACGAACTGCATCCCTGCATGCTTGATGTCTTCCATGACGGCGATGGCGTCTTCCAGCAAAAGAACCGTCCATGCCACAGGGGCATATCCGTACTACAGTGGTTTGAGGAGCATTATAGTGAACTCACATCATGTTTTACCATGAAAGTACGCATGTTCAGCATAGCACCTCTGGGACTTCCTCTGTGCCCTTAACACACCACTCCATGATTTACTGCTACTGCGTGTTCTCTGCGTAGACATCTGGTGTCACATAACCCGTGAAACCTATCAAACATTTATCATATCAGCGCAAGGCAAACTCGCTTTTATATCGATTTAGAAATGTGTAACAACACGCCATTAAGTAATTCGTCATAATATAATCGTATACACACCACCTGACAATAACGTTAAAGCACACTGAAAGCACGTAGACAAAGAAATGGAAATGTCCTTACGGAATCGAGTCAAATTTCCATAGAACATGGCAGTATAAGCCTACTTATCAGTATGACGGTGCATCTCATGTGGTCTACATTCAGGCACAGATTCGGTTGAAATGGGTTTCACCAAGTCGAACCGGGTGGTTATAATTAACGAAGCTCCAGTGTGGGCTGCAATTATCGTATGGCAGAGAAACTTGCTAGTTACGATAAGGCGTCAATGCGGAACCCACTTAAGCTGGAAAAATTTTTGTTCCAGTTTTGGCCACCAGGTGCAAATCTGTCACTGTACACTGTTTGTGTGGTGGTATGACATCCACACTGCATTTGACAGGTCATAAGGTGAGAAATCACAATCAGTGAAACTTAGGACAACGGCGGGAAAGTCATAATGTGAGAAAACGCTATCAGTGAAACTTACGCGAACGGCGCAAACTACAGTGCTTTATTAAGACAGTATCACCGACCGCAAGGTCTGAGATGAGACCCGATGCCTTTAATTGTTCAAAGACGATGCTAATGAAATTCGAAAACAAGGGGGAGCCTAGTGTAGCAGCTGGAAAACGAAGGCGTCCCAAACTGGTGGAAGCGAATTACGAAGCTGCTGTTGCTCTAACTGACCATGAAGCGTGTGCCCGAGATAGCGCTAGTGAGCGTGCAATGTCAGGAGAACAGTTCATCCCTCGCTAAACAGTACGGAAAGCTTTTGCGATCTATTTGACACATGTACCCGTACATGAACCAGACGGTGCATCAACTGAAACCTCGTGATCCGCAGGGTCTGCCAGAATTTGGTCTTCGGTTTCTGTCACGAATCGAGGTTACTGGAATGTTACATATTCCAGAAATTTTATCTGTGGAACAGAGACCACAGCTCTACGGAACAAACATATGCTTTACTCGGTAGTCGTAATTTATATTTTTTCCCGGCGTTCTACCGATTTCGGTACATCTTCCATCTTCAGACCGCCCCCTGGTAGGTATCCGTTACACTTGCTTCCCAAGTAGGTGTGTCTAATACCCATGATGAAATGTGGCTGGGAAATATTATATGGAGTGACTGGGCTTATTTTACACTAAAGCGTGCAGCGAGTACATAGAGATGGTGAATCTGGGGTATAGTCAAACTGCATGTTGTGCACGAAGAGCCACTGCACTCGCCGTATGTTACTATGTGATTCACAAGCACGTTTATTCTCGGTCCGTTCTTCTCTGAAGAGAATACACACAGAGGGTCCTTCAAGTGTACCGTGACGTCTGCACATTAACGAGACATCATCATATAGCCTTTGATTCCTACTTTCGTATGTGTGGGTTTTAATGAAATATGGGGTACTTCAAGTAGCTCGTCCAGCGGAAGATATGCTTAATGGAACCTTCCACGAACGTGGCATGTCCAGAGGTTTTCCGTAGCCTGCAAGCTTACCTGATCACAGTCATGTGAGTTATGGGTATGGCGATGTCAAAAAGAACGCATTTACCAGAGTCCGAAAGCTAGTATACGCGAACATGTTACTCAGATTCCAGCAGGTCTGCTGCAAGCAACTGTGGGTTACGTCGTTCTACGGATGAAGCATCTCGTCAACGTCTCCGGAGCTGATATCGGAAAAATTGAGTAAGTGGCGGCTAACAGCGAAATAAAATATGAAATCAATGTTATGCCTTTATGACTTTTTGATCTCTTCTGTTCATGTCTCGTTCTAATCCATTGGAGCTGGAAACAAGTCTGTATTTCTTTCCTGTATTCACAACGCAAGATTTGCTCCTAGATCCCAAAACTCGAACTATTCTTTTTTTTCAGCGTAAATGGATTCCACATTGACGCATTAGCATATCTACAAAGTTTTGGTGCCTTACGGAAATCAGAGACTACACTGGAGGTCTGTGAGTAGCTGCACTTTAATTATAGCCAGCCAGTAGCTTCTCCTGAGGCAAGACGACCCACAACTGTTGTAACTGGTCCATGATATACTGGACACTGGTATTGGCAAGGAGTCGGCGTCCAACAGGTGTTCTGTCCGGGACATATCTGGGGATCTAGGTGGCCAAGAAAGTAACTCAACGTCACGCAGACATTTCGTAGAGGTATGTGCCATATGGTGACGAGTGCTGTCCTCTTGAAAAGTGGCACCACGTTGCTGTAGCTGAAAGGTAACATATGATGACGCAAGATGTCCTAAGCTTTCCGTTGTGCCACCGAGTCAGCTTAATCACTACCAGCCATGACCTGAAATCATACCTGGTGGCTCATCGCATCTTGACGCCCGGAGTGACGCACCTTTGCCGCTCCACAACATTGGAAGGCGTCGACATCTCACCAAATTCATGCCATACACGCCGACGTCATCCGGAGTAGTTTAGAACCGCAATTCATTGCTAAACACAGTGTGATGCCATCCATCAGCTATCCAGGGATTCCACTCACGGCACCACTCCAAATGGGGCAGCCCGTGTCAAGCTGTTAGCGGCAGTCTACACATGGGATGGTGATTCCCTAGGACTACCCCTGTTGGGCTGCAACCAGTGGTGCATAATGGCTCATAACGTTGCAGGCAGTCCATTACTTTATTTAGAACGGCAGCGCAAATGCGAAGGGTTACGATCTGCTTGGTTCATTCCACAGTGTTCATGACTTGTGATGGTAAGGCATGGTCAAATGGAAACTTGATGCAATTATGCAATCCAGATTCGGACCACTGTCATACCTTCACGTCCATGGCATTGGATACTACACGATTCCATCAGTCCACAATGAAGAGCTTCTCAGACGCAGGCAGGTGCTGATTAGGCTGTCCTACATGGGTATATGGCATCTCACTGAACGTCTGACGCTGTTCAAGCTCCTTATACACCCTAAGAGGCCTGGTGACAGCAGTAAACATAAACAAAACTAATGGACTCTGGTGGCTTTCTACCTTCCACGGAGGATTGCAACTCTGATTTACATACCCGTCGATGATGTGCACGTGTACGAAGTCATATTGAAATACCACCGTGTCTTAAGGGTACTTCACGTGTGTGTTTTGTAGGCTTCATATACTAATTCAAAACACGCTAAATAAAATCGTAATGAATTCCTTTTTTGAGCTTCCCTGATTGCTATGCGTATTAGTTGAAACAAATAAACAGTGGGTAATTCTTTCTCGTTCTAGGTAAGAAGGTAATACAAATTTGATGCTCAGTATGCTTTTATGTGCTGTATACGATGAGGCCTTTGTTGTAGTGCTCAAGCACGCACTTACACAAGCCTGAGGCTCTAGAGAAAGCTATGAAGGAGAGATGGTAGGAGAGGTCCCTCGGTGTCACGGCGTCTCAGCCAAGTGTTCCGCCTGGGCGGTCTGCCGGCTGCAGGAGAGGTAATCCTCGCAGGAGCTGGTTGTCATCCATACTTCATCCGCCCTCCGGCCGGACCGCCAGGGAACGAGTAGAGGCGCGACCTGGCCGCTATTGTGCCTGCCTCTGAATTATGAGAGCTCGCCCTGGCGAAGAAAGGGGCCTCCTGTCGGGAATTCTCGGAGAAAAGCCACCGAGATATTGAAACTTGAGCAACTGAGCTTCGGCTCGATAATAAAACTGCAGTAGGAAGATTAGATTTCGAGTCATACACTTCTTTAAGCTAATTGATTAATACTGACAAAGAAACTTCACTCACCCATCTTCTCAGACTCCCTAGTTCTCCGCAGCATCGTCAGAAAAAAATGACATCGGCTTATTTTCCACTTGTAATGGAAAAGTATATTTACATTTTCGTACTTTGTTGTCATTATCTGATATAACAGAGATCTTATCAAAGGGTGGGGGGGGGGGTGGTTAAAAGGGCTCTAAGCACTATGGAACGTAACATCTGAGTCATCAGTCCCCTAGAATTACAACTACTTAAACCTAACTACCCTGAGGACATCGCACACGTACATGCCCGAGGCAGTATTCGAACCTGTGACAGTAGCAGCAGCGCGGTTCCGGACTGAAGCGCCTAGAACCGCTGGGCCACAGCGGCCGGCAGAGATGTTATATTTATGAAAGTACAATTATTGTGAATAACAATCAGACACTTCATTTCCCTGTTACACACTCACGTATTTGAAACTGACAATTCTGCGAAGTGTGGTCTGCTACTGAGGAAGCAATAACCCGCAAACGCATGAAAATGAATCTACATATACACGTTTGTACATAGGTATGTATGTATGTATATGTACACGTATGTAGGGTCCACACCTCCCACTAAACCACTTGACCGATTTCTACCAGACTTCGTAAACATTTCATTTACTGTCTGAATAGAGTCTCTTTTGGAGTAAGAAGCACTCACCTATCAAAGGGGTGGGGATGGGTGTGAAAAAGCAGTGTAGCCCACGACGCGAGAACACCCACAGTTTAGTCATCTTGTATTTCAGAATGAGGGCACAAAGAGATTTGAAACGAACCTTACACATAATTTCGAACCTTTACAAAACCTAAATATATTTTATCCGTAAAGGATGTAGCAGACCTCCGTAACTCTTCCTTTACAGGATGTAGTGTAATTACCGGTACCACTAGCAATACAACGTGATATTATTTAACACACGACTGGTTCGAGCTTGTGCCCGTATTCTGGAGATTTACATTTACGTATACGTTTCCATACTTACTGATGGAGATCATTGTTCATATCAAAGACGAATAATGTGATAATGGCTAGATAGACACAAAATAAACATTTGGATGCGGGCAGGCGATACTTCTTTGACCAAAACTTTTTGGCCATACCCTCGGTTTTCAGACGTAAAGGCGTTTTATGCTGCGAGTGCATGTACATCTGTAGTTACTAACTTCTAAACTTCTACCATCTGTCAAAGACATAATAACGAAGCTCCCATAATTAACTCTGGGACATACAGTTAACACGCAGAAAACGGAAATTTATTGTAGAAATGATGTGATAAAGGTAGTGCGAAATGATATGGATAACCAGATATACGTAAGTACGATAATATTTCACAACACATGTCGCTTATCCATTTCCTAATTTTTCATTTGTGTCTGTTTAGTCATCATCATATTGTCTGTTTTTCATCTGATCAGTGATATATGTTCGTGAATGTAGGCCACCTGAAGATGAGTAGAAGCGCGAAAAAACAGTCGTGTGTAAAATAAAATCACCTTGTATTGACAAACTGCCTGTTGGCTTCTGTCTCGGGTTCTTTGGCCGACGTTCATCTAATGACTTTTCTGACGTTTCGCCAGCACGAGTGGCTGGCATTGTCAAAGCTTCACCCTCCATTGCCGGTGGTGAACTGGAGGCGAGCTCGCGGCCGCAGACTATATGTACCTGGCGCGCCAACGTCCGAGGGCTTCTCCGCGGTCATTTCCGGTGCGGTTCTCCTCTTGCTACCTGCGACGGTCGTTCGCTGCAGTACGGGAGGCCAGGATCCGTTTACCTTAAGGCTTTCCTCTTTCTTGTTGAAACTGTTCGCATGTTTTTGGATTTCTACAGCTTCTCTAAACAAGTGCGTGTGATAGTGCTTCTCTACAGCCAGAACATCCGTGTCGGCGAATTTTATTACGTGGTCGGTCTCATTCAGTGTGTGTTCTGCCACGGCCGATTTCTCAACCTGCCCCAACCTGCAATGTCGCTTATGCTCTTTGATCCTGGTGTTAATGGATCGTCCAGTCATTCCGACATAAACTTTTCCGCATGTGCAAGGTATACGGTATATTCCCGACATTGCAAGTGGGTCTCTTTTCTCCTTCGCCGATCTAAGACACTCTTTGATCTTCCTTGTCGGTTTGAAAATCGTCTTTACGCCGTGTTTGCGCAATATACGGCCGATTCTGTCCGTCACTCTGGGAATGTATGGCAGAAAGGCCGTACCCGACATTTCTTTTTCTGGTTCCTTACTTCGCCGAGTGTTTGGCTCTGTTACACTTCTAATGTAATTTGTGGGGTACCCATTGCTCCTCAGAACAGTTTCCAGGTGTTGCATTTCTCGTTTGAGGTGTTGAGGCTCACATATTCGTCCTGCTCTCGTTTCTAGCGTACTAATCATGCCTCTTTTCTGGCTCGGGTGGTGGTTTGACAGTTTGTGCAGGTATCGGTCCGTGTGTGTCGGTTTTTGATACACGCTGTGTCCCAGGTTTTCGCCGTCCCTTGTGACCAGCACATCTAGAAATGGCAGTTTCTTGTCCTTTTGTACTTCCATGGTAAATGTTATGTTAGCATGGAGGCTGTTCAAGTGTCTCAGGAATTCACCGAGCTGTTCTTCACCATGGCTCCACACCACGAAAGTATCATCGACGTACCTGTACCACACCTTAGGTTTGCAAGTCGCCGAGTCCAGTGCCTGTGCTTCGAATTGTTCCATGAAGAAGTTGGCCACCACTGGACTGAGAGGACTACCCATGGCGACGCCTTCCACCTGTTCGTAGAAATCGCCATTCCACGTGAAATAGCTCGTGGTGAGACATACATGGAATAGCTTTTTGATGTCTTGCGGGAACACGGAACCGATGTGCTCCAGAGCGTCGCTGAGTGGCACTTTCGTAAATAACGAAACAACATCAAAACTGACCAGGATGTCGTTTGGCGCAAGTTTCAGTTTCTTCAGCTTCTCAATGAAATGTCCTGAGTCCTTAATGTATGTGTCGGTCTTTCCCACGTGTGGCTGGAGCAGAGAGGCCAAGTGTTTCGCCAGTTTATACGTTGGTGAGCCAGGAGCGCTAACGATCGGTCTCAGTGGAACGTTGTTCTTATGGATCTTGGGTAAGCCATACAGCCGAGGTGGTAGGGCTTCTATGTTGCGCAGGTTTCTCTGTATGTCCGCCGGCAGAGAAGACGCCTTGATTAATCGATTCGTATTCCGAGTGATACGCTGCGTCTGATCTGCGCTTAGTTTTCGGTACGTCGTCGGATCTAATAGGTCTCGGATCTTTTGCTCACAATCTTCGGTCTTCATTACGACGGTCGCATTCCCCTTATCGGCAGGCAGTACCAATATACTCTTGTCGGCGTTGAGATTCTTAATGGCTTGTACCTCTTCTTTCTTCAGGTTGCAAGCTGGTGGTTCTGCTCGGCGCAGTATCCTGGCTGTTTCAGTGCGTATTTCCTCTGCCCTTTCACAAGGAAGGGTCCGAATGGCTGCTTCGGTGTTGGCAATGATGTCCTCCATAGGTATAGTTCTCGGGAAGATAGCGAAATTCCCTCCTTTTTGAAGAACAGACACCTACTCTTCGGTCAATTGTCGTTCAGTGAGGTTGACCACTGCGTGTGACATGTCGGGAATCGCCTTGTCGGTCTGCTTCCGGCATCTTTCAAACTTTTTCTTTTGCCGCTCGGTGCAGCGCTCGAGTTCGTTCTGCATGCTCCTGTGAGTGATGATGTCGATCTTGTCCCAGTCGTCTCGATGCATTCTGCTACTTAGTTGATAGAAAATGTCCAGAAGTTTCTGATCCGTTCTTGTCAAGTCTCTGCGTGTTGTATGTATTCGCTCACGAAGAAAAGCTCGTTCCATTCTGTCGTAGATACGATGTGCTTGGGCGGTGGTGAATAGGCGCTTGCATCTCAAGAACTTCGGTGTAGCACATTCATCTCGGCACCGTGACAGAAAGGCGAGAGAGGACATCAGTCGCGCTTTCTTCTTCCGTCGTTGGTCAAGGCGTCGGTACAATCTGCAAATCTCCTCCCCGTAGAGGCGTAATACAAAATTGTTAAGGCTTTCGTGGCCACTTGTTGACAAACTGCGTATTGGCTTCTGTCTCAGGTTCTTCGGCCGACGTTCATCTAATGACTTTTCTGACGTTTCGCCACCACGAGTGGCTGGCATTGTCGAAGCTTCACCCTCCATTGCCGGTGGTGAACTGGAGGCGAGCTCGTGGCCGCAGACTATACGTACCTGGCGCGCCAACGTCCGAGGGCTTCTCCGCGGTCATTTCCAGTGCGGTTCTCCTCTTGCTACCTGCGACGGTCGTTCGCTGCAGTACGGGAAGCCAGGATCCGTTTACCTTAAAGCTTTCCTCTTTCTTTTTGAAACTGTTCGCGTGTTTTTGGATTTCTACAGCTTCTCTAAACAAGCGCGTGTGATAGTGCTTCTCTACAGCCAGAACTTCCGTGTCGGCGAATTTTATTACGTGGCAGAGCACGCACTGAATGAGACCGACCACGTAATAAAATTCGCCAACACGGAAGTTCTGGCTGTAGAGAAGCACTATCACACGCGCTTGTTTAGAGAAGCTGTAGAAATCCAAAAACACTCGAACAGTTTCAAAAAGAAAGAGGAAAGCTTTAAGGTAAACGGATCCTGGCCTCCCGTACTGCAGCAAACGACCGTCGCAGGTAGCAAGAGGAGAACCGCACCGGAAATGACCGCGGAGAAGCCCTCGGACGTTGGCGCGCCAGGTACATATAGTCTGCGGCCGCGAGCTCGCCTCCAGTTCACCACCGGCAATGGAGGGTGAAGCTTTGACAATGCCAGCCACTCGTGCTGGCGAAACGTCAGAAAAATCATTAGATGAACGTCGGCCGAAGAACCCGAGACAGAAGCCAATACGCAGTTTGTCAACAAGTGGCCACGAAAGCCTTAACAATTTTGCATCTTGTACTGTTACTCTACACGTCTTATGAAATTTTTCTCTCTGACGAGCCCCACAAAATGATGAAAGGAAAAAAGTTGAATGATTACTATATTCTCTCTGTTCATACAGGAAAACTGCCACGTGAAGAATGATGATTTAATTTATTAATTATTTATTGCTAACTGTATTTGTAATACATTTTTCAACAGTATGCACATATAACACTAAATGTGCCAGAAAAATGGCAGGCGAAATATATGCACAAATACGGCATAAAATTTATTAAATAAGTGTGAAATATATTTAAAATGCACTTAAGCTAGCTAATTCCCAATAAAAAGCTCATCCTAAACCCCTAGAACGAATTCAGTCATATTTGGTACATGTGTTAGTTACAATCTGGAAAGGCATGCTGTAGGGGTAAGATGCAGCAGCCTCCTTTTGGATTCGGTGTGACAACATTGAGTGTGAAGAGGGCGAGGAGATGAACAGACAGCTAACAGCTAAGTGGAAGAAGGAGATAGGCACAGTCAGAAGGAGAAGATCGACAGAGGTAAGGAGAGGAAGATATGGATAAAGAGAGGGTGAAGGAGGCAATGAACAGACAAAGGGAGAGGAGGAAACGCACAGAGAAAGGGAAGAGGAGGACATGGGCAGAAGAGAATGGAAAAGAGACGGACACAGGAAGAAAATGGGAGAAGATGAAGAGGGGAGGGGGCGAGAAGGATGGACATGAAGATGGTGGAGGATGAAACGGACAGATAGAGGAGTTGGGGAGAGATGGACTGAGAGAGAGAGAGAGAGAGAGAGATAGAGGGAGAGAGAGAGAGAGAGAGGAGGTGACGGACAGAGAGAGGAGGAGGAGGCTGATAGACAAATGTGGAGTAGGGGATGGAATTAGAGGAGGAGGATATGGTCAGAGGGGGGGGGGGGGAGGAAGAGGCGGCGGGTGTGGCCGTCTGGTTATAGGCGCTACAGTCTGGAACCGCGGGACCGCTACGGCCGCAGGTTCGAATCCTGCCTCAGGCATGGATGTGTGTGATGTCCTTAGGTTAGTTAGGTTTAAGTAGTTCTAAGTTCTAGGGGACTGATGACCTAAGATGTTAAGTCCCATAGTGCTCAGAGCCATTTGGGGGAGGAAGACTTTGAATTAGAGGAGGACATGGACAGAGAAGAAGGAGCAGAATGAGGGAGGGGGTAGATGGACTGAGGGGGAAGAATCAGACGGACAGAGGACGAAGTAGCAGATTGAGATACGGGGCAGAGTACATGGACAGGGAGAGACAAGAGGAAATCGTCAAATATTAGGGGTGGACGAGAAGGACGGAAAGAGGTGGTGGTGGTTCAGATGTACAGAGGGATGGTGAAGTTGGAGTAATATAAGTGCGGAGTAGATACATACCCAGGAAACACCTGGTGCTCAGCTAGTTTATTACAATGTAAAAAGCGGTATTTAGTTAAGGAAATGGGATTGCTTTTCGCCTGCGGACTGATAGACTTCTCCCTTGCCGTTTCCATTTCTAGAACGGATTTTCTAATGGAGAAATGCAGGATAGACTGACCTAGACGACAGAGTCGGTATGTTAGCCGGTGGATTTGTCGTTTTCGTTTCTGTAACGCCCTTTCTTTAGACTGGGGCGTATGGCAAACAGAGTGAAGTGGCGGTAGTAGCCCGCAAGCAGCCGTTGAGTCAGGTTATATAATGGTGCACTAATCGAGGTTTTAATATTCCTTGCCAGCCGCGGTGGTCGAGCGGTGCTAGGCGCTTCAGTCCGGAACCGCGTGACTGCTACGCTCGCAGGCTCCAATCCTGCCTCGGGCATGGAGGTGTGTGATGTCCTTAGGTTAGTTAGGTTTAAGTAGTTCTAAGTTCTAGGAGACTGATGACCTCAGCTGTTAAGTCTCATAGTGCTCAGAGCCATTTGAACCATTTTTTAATATTCCTTTATAACATTGCTTCCATTTCTAGTGAAAGCCGATGATTTCTACTTTTGCAGAAGTAATCTACTTTAGTTGTGGTGTTAAGATATTTCCAGTCAGTATAATGACGCAGCAAGAATTGCTCCATCCTAGGTCAAGAATGATTCAAAAAGCTGGGCAGTATGGCGTCTTTGGTCTATCTCAGTTAGATGAAATGTAAAAACACTGTCGAAGCGGTTTTGCACTACATTCTCAAATGCGTTGCTTCTGACAAGTCAAGCTACTGACAATGTGTTCCGTAATTATGAATGTAATCGAAAAGCCTTGCTTTTGTTAACAGAAACTGTGATGATTGTGCTTTTGAATGCAGTATAATCTTTTTATTTGAAGTAGCTCGTATTTTCTTTGCTCAAATCTTAAAAGTACACTGAAGAGCCAAAGAATCCATTGGCGGTGGGAAAAAAAACATCCTTAGTTCGGTAACATTGAACGTATTATGGAATTTTGTCAATAATTCATATATTTTAGAAGATATTATATCAAAGAAAACGAATAATGAAACAGAAATAAACAATCATTACAACAGCACCCTTCTTACGCACAATGAGAGTTTGATACATTCCTGGAGAACATGATAGCAAGCTCTTGTATAAGAGAGAGAGAGAGAGAGAGAGAGAGAGAGAGAGAGAGGGGGGGGGGTTACTTTGGTTATCTTTTTCCCATGTCTGCATGAGATATAAAACGTAACACTAACTCCGAAAATCTCTTGCGCGCACACATATCAACAGAACAATTCTTCACTGCTCATAGGGTAGTGCGGTCACTTTTACGTGGCAGACGTAAGTAGGGGGTGTTTGATGTATTGTTCCTTAAGATACTGTAGGAGATCGGGCCTGAACTATTACGTTAACGACACTACTAATCTAAGCTAACAATGGCGCTCTATCCGTTACCGAATAAGTTATGTGCGCCGCTTTGCTTTGAGTTGTGCTTGTTGGTTGTTTCCTTTTCTTATTTTGAAATGAGCGCAGATAGCAATCTTGCTCTGTCACAGAGTGCGAATACGACTCTCACAACACCAGAAGGAATCAGCGATCCATATGTCCATTATTACATCGGTTCTGCCTTTCCAGTAGCACAGAACACGGATGTAGGCTGCCAGCCATGTGCGAGGGAGGCGTGGATTGTCCCACCACTCCACTCTTCTCCCCTCGGCAGTAGAGCTGCTAGTTTGTTTTACGTTCGCGCCCGACTGCCAGAAAAGTGTCCGCTACAACATGAGTGCCAGTACTGGAAATAATAGAGCATGTATAAATTATTCGATCTTGTAATCTGTATTTAGCGAAGCAAATTTAATCAAATTGATGACATTTAAAACTAAAGGCACTGTACTCACCAAAAGCAGCAACTCCATGACTTTAGCAAGACAGATTCAAAGTATTTAGTGGCAATGGCATTGGAAATCCACTCCTTGTTGGCAAATAAATATTCACTCTCAAATTTAAATCTTCAATGTTACAATTGAATAACTTTTCACAGGACACCATCCGAAAGGCACTCGGTCTTTCTACTTTCATTGTGTTTCGCAAGAACGTTTTAATTCTCTTGAGTATCGGAAAGCATCTCTCAGTTTCTAACGTCGAGATACGCGTCGTTATTAGCACTTTCAAAATTTTTACAGTCTTGTCTATTGTGTCACAAAGTTCATTCTCTAGCATCAGCGAAAGAAACGGAACTATACTAGAAACTGCTCCCAACTCAAGCTAACGCAAAGTACTTGAAGCTCACCCTTCTAATTTCTTTTTTCCAGAAATGCATACGTGTCTGTAATTTCAAGGTATTTGCGTGGAAAATTTGTGATGTATTTGTGAAACGGATTTACATAAAATAAGATGGCTGCACTGAGGTGTCCAGTGAACTGTAAAAGTAATTTTATTTCAGAAAGGATGGCAACGCACACTTCCAAAGCATCTCCTTTTCTTATGCCCATCAAAAATCCGTGGCTTCTTGACAGGTATCGTTTCGTCATTTTCGAAACTAATGTTGTTAAGGATTGAGTCAATGTCATCTCTGATGTTTTTCGTTACTACTTCAAAGTTTTGTATATCTTGTTTAGCTTCGGTCGGTTCGGCTATCTTCTTCTGAAGCTGATTAAAAAGTACGTCTGCGTTAGGAATTATCTTATAGAAAAGTGACAGTCAGAAAATAAATTCGTTACCTTGCAGTCTTTGTTTTTATGAATCAGCTTTTTCAATGGTAGAAGATAGTTTTATGCTCTCACTTATTTCGCTGACTTCCATAACAGCAATAGGATCTTCCCTGTTTTCAAAAACATCTTTTATCACTCCAGAATGGTAATTCCATTTCATGACACACACACAAACATGGGGCAAGTACCGTTTCACGTAAGCTCATTTGCATTTAAAAAATGTTTGAACTTTTTAAGTATTCGGCCTTCAGCCGATTTGAATTTAACTTGTTTACTCGGGCCTAACTAAAGAACTGTTTTAAGATAAGGCTTGCCTTTTAAATTTCTGATAACGCTTCTATTTTAAGTTATTGGCCTTCAGCCGTTTTCAAATTAAAGTGGCTTTCAGCCGGTAATGAAGTCCGAAACATTAAAGCTGTGTGATTAAAAAAGTTTTAGCGCTCTTGTAATGTTTGATCTAATAATAAAGTTGTATGTTCGATAGTGTAACTGACAGCCCCTTATTTTGAACCGTTTCTACAATCTGTCCTGTCCTGCTGGTTAAGCATGGCGTTTCAGATGTCTCACTGAATTAGCGCCTAAACATGTGGTTCATGGATGACGTGCTTCAGCACATTTTCATTTACGATTGCACCGGCTTCGAAGTCGGGCGTGTGGTCAACATTGGACAGGCAGAGGAGGGCCTGTGCAATGGCCTCCCAGGTTTCTGGATTTAAGTACCATAGATTTCTGATAGAGGGGTCATGTCAGAAGCCTGGTCTATTCTACAGAGGTCAACTCTTGAGAAACTAAGCTTGCGGTTTGAAGTAGTCTTCCAGAATTTACAGAATTCCCCAGGACTGCCTTATAGGATACGCAACCCATTTCAGAGACGTGCTCAGCGTTGTATTCAGACACATGGACCAAATTTCGAACACCTACTTTGGCTTTTAGAGATTCCACTGATGAACCGCAACAGAAATTATGTTGTATCTCGACAATGTTTGATTTGTGGACCCATGTTTACTGGAGCTTTGTAGCTACATTTGCTCTATACTTTCAATGTGTGAATTACTGGTCACCGCTTTCGAAACACGCGGTATAGAAAAATTTTATTAATTAACCCACGAAATTGTAAGAATTCTGTAACGTTCTTGTGATGCTTATTTTATTTGTGTGATAGAAGAAGATTCCAGTATCTGCAATTACAATGTGACTATTCTTCGCTGATTTGGTCGTGTTGTCACTGTAAAAATGTTTCCAGACTTATTGTCACCGAGAAGAGAGATGATCCCGTGGTGCCCCCCTCACTGGTCGTCTATCTCGATGAAAACAGACGCGTCGAGACCGCAGAGGATCGCTACCTTCAGTGATTAAGATAAAATACACAGGTAACCAATAAAATAGCAACACCAGCAAGAGTAAAATTTAAAGAAGTCATTTATTGTGCGTACTGACAATGGAAGCGAGAATATTGTTGAATCTGTAAGTAATGGGATTGTATAAATACGAAATTTGGTACCTAGAGCATCCGTGGTAGTACAGTGGATCGAAACCGGCACGCTAAGGTTTTCTACATCATTCCATAATACTTCAACAACATTTCGCAGTTAACCATAGAGATCATCGAGTGGTTGCGAACTGGTCTCTCAGCAATATACGTCAATATTTGCGGTGGTTGAGAGATCTGGAGGAAGTGCTAGTTATGACAGTAGGTGAACGCCTTCTGTGTCGGTGTAGTTCGGGACAGGATGGACAACTGGCGGCCTTGCGTTATCTTGTTGTAAACTGACATCAAGGAGACCTCGAAGAGAGCATACAGCCACCACCTTTAACAGGTCAGAAATTTAACTCCTGCTGTCCCGACTAACCTCTATGACAACCATATGTAAGTGTTGTGCACCTTATGCCACGTCTTGCCATCACACAAGATGCTAGTTCCGTATGACAATGAAACATGTAATCTGGCAACTTTCGTTCTCCTCCGAGCCTCCACCCATGTATATGACCATAATGATACTGTGTGCAGGACAGAGACTCCTCTTTGTTAAAATGTTGCCGTTTGACGCACACTGCCGACATGCTGTGCTGATGTTCCGTAGTGCTCTAGATGGCGTCGCACTATCAGTGTAGATAACTGTCTTGCTTTAATCAAGTTCATGAGCTGACTCAGGGTATGTGTCGTTGCCGTGTATTGGTGCCAGTCTCAAATGCTGAATCAAGGCACGTTACGTTGTTGTGTCTTGGCACAAAGAAGCCCATATGCTATGATACGATAGCACAGTGCCTGTGTTGTTAAGAAGCACGGTGCACCGTTCCTTCAGACATGGATGCGTACCTGAAGGAACATTGCGTCGTTAAAGTATTTATCCACCTCTATGAGGCAGCGACTTTGAATGACAATGTCCTCCCCTATATGGGAATTATGAATTGTGTGTACGTGTATAGGATATGACGCAGTAGCGACGACGTATGGAAGTTTGGGTCTGGCTGTGTGTTGTGCATGGTTAGTCAAAGGGATTAAGGAATCCTTTTGCGTAAAGCCGGATATCCGGTTTCGTGTCCCGGTCCACTATAAATTCTCATTGTCATCATTCCTTTACAGAGCTGATGGTTGCCCGCATTCGCAACGGCGGGCACATTTCATGATGCCGAATAAAAGCTAGTGACATTGCTATATATCCTGCATGACCGAGCTAACAATACATCTGTCCTCTCGTGTGCTAGTCGTGTGATTCTACATGGTGTTGGCCATGTCTATGTTGACCACACACAACCCGTATATGCGATAGTCGTGAGATCCGGACAAAAGTTAGCGGCAACGCCAAAGCACAGTCACGACAGGCGACGTTGCTGCCAATGTTCATCTCTGGCCCGTGCTGGAAAACTGTGTCCTTCTTACAGGTGTAATAACACGATCTTCTCACAAACAACAATGAAACGCCATCTTCGATTCGAAATTGTAGAGCATTCTAGCTTTAGGTAATAAAGATGGCGTTAGACTGCTCTACCTGCTTTATGTGGTTTCACTGGAACGCTAGTTATTTGCCTCAGTAGTATACTTCACGACTGTTATGCGTTTATTGCATGTCTCCTCCGTAGCGATGGAGCAGTAAAGTTCGAAATTATTTCCTTCATTTATAATGTTCCGTATCGCAATCAGTGAACACGGAATCCTTACTGGATCACTTCGTTGTCCGTGTGTCTGCCTGTCTTTCCGTCTATCTGTCTGTCCGACTGTTGAGATTTTTTATTTTCCCAGGAACGTGTACTGTCTCAATTATTAAGGTTCTCCTGAGAAATAACACGTTCCATGTCAGCAACATAAAGGTCTATTACAACACAATAAAATTAGCTAAACAAAGAAACTTGCTGTTACAAAACTTAATACCAAACTTTCACAGACTTGTATCAGGCATCCGCCTGGGAAAAAATTACAGTAACTAAGATTAAGGAACGTAAAGACTAATTCAATGAGGTTTCGCACTGTAAGAAAGGAGAGCGTACTCGGGAGCTACTGGCGAGAGATACTTCTCGGGGTTGATGTTGGAGAGGTCAGAAGTCCCACGGCGGTGGCTCCAACCCGGTTTTTATTGAAAAGCAGTTCATTTGGTCTCAAGAAGCAAGACTCATCACTGAAGACATTTCGACTCCAGTCAATGAGATTGCAGGCGGAAGACGTGTCTGGAGACGCCTCGGACAGCCATGGGATACCAACGTCAATGTCGCATAGCAACGTGTGGCCCGCAGTAGGGCCTGACAACCATGCCTGGTAGTCTGGCGTGCCATTTATTTTAATAGCATGACTCATTTGATTGCCATCTGGGGCAGCTCTTCATCACACCCGTTCGTCAACGAGATTTTATGACCAGTTTTGCAGTCCTTCATGGGAAGCCGTTCTGTGTTTACTTTTCAGAAAAATAATGCCCGCCCGCACACGGCGATTGTTTCTATTGCCTGTCTTAGTGCTTGCAAAACCCTACCTTGGCCAACAAATACCATGATCTCTCCCCAATTGAGAATGTCTGCAGCAACCAGTCTCGGGACTTTGACGATCTAGCACGCCAATTGGACATAATTTGGTTCAGTATCCCTCAAGAGGACATCCAATTGCCTTGTCCATCAAGCCCTAAAATTACTTGCGTAAGGACCGTTGGTGGACCAACGCGTTATTGGCTTGCTCAATTTTTGGAGCACTTTATCTTGAATAAATTATTCAATTTTTCTGATATTTTAGTCATTTGTCTGTCTGTACATGTATATCACCGCTACCGATTTCCTTTATATTCGGATAATTCCTTATTGTTAGTGGAGCTTCGTTCTTTTTATTTTTCATTTTTTGTCTTAGATTTTATTAACCAATTACGAGTGCAGTTACTCGGATAAAAATGTGGATTTTTATAAACTCTGTGGAAATATACGATAATGTTACAACTCAAATTAGTTTCAGTGGCAAGCTTCGTATCATCAGATTACTACAGAATACAGAGTCAAATATAACACTAACCTTCTTTATGTCATTAGGACCAAAAAGGGATGTATATTGGATCATCCGAGTTCTCGTTGTCTTTTCTGTTCCAGAATGATGGATGTCAATGTGTAGCGAACTGCTACTACATAACGTATAGTACATCTTTTATTCCCCACGCCAGAGCTTGTATAACTTTAAAATACTGGTGACATACGAAGCTATCATATAATTTGAGAGATCGGATAAGTAAATTTTTTACTTTCATAATGTCTAGCATTTCTTTACACAGAACAGAAATTGTATTTTATTTAAATAACTCAGTTAAATACAATCCCCATCGCGACAACATTATGCTTTTATTCTCATCTTAGTTCATTTAATAAGGCTCTCGTTTAAAGTCTAACAAGCGTTGCTGGAGACAAAGACGATCTGAATGACAAACGATGGAAGCAATACAGAGCTAGATATTTAAATTGAAGGTCTCCTATCATTGTTTTAAAGTATCGCTCTAGCCTTCAAGGCGTATATTGGAATGATTTCGGATTTACGACTAGAAGCTATATCTCTGAATAATGCATAACACATTCAAAATACTGAATAGGATATCTACGAAATACAAGCACTTACCACATACCGACAATACGTTGTGATTCTTATTTACTTTATCATATTACCAGCTATATTTTTTAGGAATCTTACTAGTAAACTTGACTTCTTTCTCGAATATTTCTAATTTTTGCAAGCCTTCTTCTGTCTACTATTTTAAAATTTGTCTAGAGCGTAAGCAATTTATATCTCACCATAAAGTCTCTCAATAAGTGTTAGCGTGATTTTTCTTTGACGTCCTGGGACAAAAGGTACTGGTAGTAACGAAGACTATGTCTCTGCTGTCAGTATCAACACAGAGATACGTAAAATACATTTAGTATTATTTTAAAGATTTTACTACAAATTTTTGGCACGTGATGGTCTGTCAAATTTGTTTAATTTCGTTAAATAAATTTTCGACATTGCTTGTTTCAGCATGTGAAGTATTTAGCCGAATTGCTAAACAGGATGAAATGATGATCGAAATAAAACAAATATGTGTTACACAGTGAGCCTGAATGTATGTGAAACCACTGAGTTTGGTATCGAAGGAAAATGCTCTCATATCTAGTGCCATTATCAACTCGATCGTATGCGCCATGGCTGAAGTAAATAGTTTGCGTCTGGCGACACAGAAGCTCATTACTCATTGCTAACAAAGACGACGAGCAAAGACTACAACAATAGTAAATGGCTGGAGGTGACGTGAACCGTTGCGTAGCGTCAGTCTGAGGAATTCAACAGTCGAGTAAAGAGCCGATCGGAGCTTTCTGACAGTTGTTTGATCCAGTGAAGACTCTTAACGTCCGAGGTAAGTATCAACTGTCTTTAATTTCATTGTCTACTTGAACTGCCTGTGATTTTTCATAATATGAAGGCTGAGGTATAAAAAGTGTTCGATAAGAGACGCATTCTTTTGTATAGCCCTACTGTGGTGCTCTATGGGAATTTCGGAACATACAGATTCTCGGCAGTCGGAGGGGTGAACATGCGTTAAGAGGAGGCAGCTATAATGCAGATAAACACGGATCCACATAATTTTAAATTGTTTACTAATTACGGAAGAATTTTCAGAGATATAATGTCATTTACACTTTTATTAGTATATAGGGAATGCGATGTACTGTCTTAAGCTTCGGGACGAACAGGTAGCTTAATGTACACTGAGCTGACTAACGTCATGAGGCAGAGATAAGCACATATACCGATTGTGGCAGTATCGCGTACACTAGGTATAAATCGGCAGCGCATTGACAGAGCTGTCATTTGTACGCAGATTCATGTGGAAAGATTTTCGTTGTAACTGTGTACGCATAACTGGAATCAAAAGACTTAGAACGCAGAGTGGTGGATGGAACTAGACACATGGAGCATTCCATTTCGGAAATAGTTGGAGAAATCAGTGTTGCGAATTCTTCAGAGTCAAGAGTGTGCAGAAATACCAAATTTCTGGGAATTACGTCTCATCGCGGACAACGCACTTGCCGACAACCTTCACGTAACGAAAGAGGGCGGCGTATTCTGTGTAAAGTAGTCAGTGTTAACAGCCAAGCAACAGTGCGTAAAATAACCGTAGAATGGTTCAAATGGCTCTGAGCACAATGGGACTTAACTTCTGAGGTCATCTGTCCCCTAGAACTTACAACTACTTAAACCTAACCAACCGAAGGACATCGCATACATCCATTCCCGAGGCAGGATTCGAACCTGCGAACGTAGCAGTCGCGCGGTTCCGGACTGAAGTGCCTAGAACCGCTCGGCCACCGCCGCCGGCCCAAATAACCGTAGAAACCGACGTGGTACGTACGACGAAATATCTGTTAGGATGGTACGGCAGTAGACGACCAACGCGAATGCCTTTGCTTACAGGCACCGTCTGCACCGCCTCTCATGGGCTCGGGACCATATCGATTAGACGCTAGACTACTAAGAAACATTGACGTGGTCAGATGAGTCAGACTTTTAGTAGATAAGAGCTACATCTACACCGACATGATTACTGTGCTAGTCACAATAAAGTGCCTGGCAGAGGGTTCAATGAACCAACTTCAAGCTGTCTCACTACCGTTCCACTCTCGAACAGCGCGCGGGAAAAACGAGCACTTAATTTTTTTGTGAGAGCCCTGATTTCTCTTATTTTATCGTGATGATCATTTCTACCTATGTAGCTGCTGGCCAACAAATGGTTTTCGTAAGAGAAAACTGGTGATTGAAATTTCATGAGAAGACCCGGTCGCAACGAAAAACGCTTTTGTTTTGATGACTGCCTCTCCATTTCACGTGTCATGTCTGTGGCACTATCACCCCTACTACGCGGTAATACAAAACGAGCTGCCCTTCTTCGTACATTTTCGATGTCATCCGCCAGTCCCATCTGATGCGAATCCCACAACGCACGGCAACAATCCAGACCAGGGCTGACTAGCATGGTGTAAGCAGTCTCTTTAGTAGATCCGTTGCACATTCCAAGTGTCTGTCAATGAATCGCAGTCTTTAGTCTGCTCCACCCACAACATTATTTATATGATCGTTCCAGTTTAGGTTATTTGTAATTGTAATCCATAAGTAGTTAGTTAAACTTACGGATTTCAGATCTGTGTTGACTCATCGCTTAATCGAAATTTAGCGGATTTCTATTACTAATCATGTGAAGTACTTCACACTTTTCTGTATTCATGGTCAGTTGCAACTTTTCGCACCGTACGGACATCTTATCTATACCATTTTGCAATTCGTTTTGGGCATCCGATGACTTTATAAGACAGTAAGACTGCCAAAAATCAAAGAGGGCATCTCAGATTGTCTCATATCTCGTTAATATAGATCAGGAACAATAGAGGGCCTATAACACATCCCGCCGGATATTACTTCTGTTTTACTCGATGACTTTCCGTCTATTACTACGAACTGTGACCTTTATGACAGGAAATCATGAATCAAGTCGCACAACTGAGGCGATATTCCATAGGCACGCAGTTTCGATGCAAGACGCTTGGGAAATACGGTGTCGGAAGCCTTCTGGAAATCAAAAAATATGGAATCAATTTGACATCCCCTGTCGATAGCACTTCATGAGTACAAAGAGCTAGTTGTGTTCCACAAGAACGATATTTTCTGAAACCGTGCTGACTATGTGTCAATAAATCGTTTCCTTCGAGGTGATTCATAATTTTCGAACACAACATATGTTCCAAAAGCCAACTGCTAATCGACGTTAGTGATATGGGTCTGTAAAGTAGCGGACTACTACTATTTCCGTTTTTGTGTGTTGATGTATCTTGAGCAATTTTCCAGTCTTTAGGTACGGATCTTTCTGTAAGCGAGCGGTTGTATACAATTGTTAAATATGGAGCTATTGTATCAGCATATTCTGATAGCTGATGTTAGGTTTCGAGTGTGGCGCAGACGCTATGAACTATGGTCCCAAGGCACCTACCAGGCACTGTTCAATCTTACTTCTGCCAGGCTGTGAGTAACGGGTGTGAGTCGTGCTTCGGTAGCTCAGATGGTAGAGCACTTGCCCGCGAAAGGCCAAAGTCCCGAGTTCGAGGCTCGGTCGGGCGCTCAGTTTTAATCTGCCAGGAAGCTTCGTATCAGCGCACACTCCGCTGCAGAGTGAAAATCTCATTCTGGAACGATAGAATTGTCGTCGTGTCACATTTGTTCAGAATTAGTATGAAGGACATTCTGGACACTTCGAGTGAGTAATTTGGTCACCCACATCGACCGACGTGAATCCCATCGAACGTTCATCGGACATAATCGAGAAGTTAGTTCGTGAATAGAATCCTATACCGGCTACACTTTCGCAGTTCTGGACAGCTACAGAGACACTCGAAAAGTTGAAAATTTCTGCATGGGACTTGCGATGACTTCTTGAAGACATGCCACATCGATTTTCTGGACTATGCCGGGCACAAGTAATTGCCACTCGATATTAGAAGGGCATGCCATTTTTCACCTCATAGTATTTTCAAACGGCTGGTGACCGTGATTTGCGTGTAGAATAAAAAACAGGATAAAAAGGCAATGTTCCCGCAGAGACGTTGCCTGCTGGCCAGTCCTTACAGTGTTCCAGTGCAGTGGAGATGGCTCCTCTATTATATCGGAGCTTGACGTGCCTCCAACCCTTCCACATCAAAAGTGTGTGTTTTCGCAGAGTGTTGTGAAACAGCGTTTTGAACCTGCACGTGCAGCGGCGCGTCGTAGAAAGAAAAACGAGGATTCCTCGGCTCCCGATGGGGAGGATTAGAATTATATGTTCTTTCCAACGCCTTCGGACGTTGAGGAGAGAAGGAGGTGTTATTTGATGTGTTTTGTCTTCCTGGATACTTTATGTTTTTCAAGGTCGCGCCTGAAAATTCTACCGGTAAGGCTTTGCTTTAACGAGATGGAATCCCGCTGACGGACTTCGAAATGCTAGATGATGGTCGCGGTACAGGCTGTAGTTTTTTTTCTTTATACTCCGTCTGGATCCGGTCGTTCATCCGACCGCGCCCTGTTTTATAAGGAAGAAGTTGTTTATTTACTTCGACGGAACCCACGAAAGGTTTTGTTGGGGGGGGGGGGGGGGCGATTTTAACTGCGTCTTAAGTCGTGTAGATCAGACCCCTTATTATACATATTGTCGTGAACGCAATGATACGGTGACGTCTTTGCATCTCCAAGATGCTTGGGCATGTGATTATGGTGCTGTTTACGTTTGTTACAGCTACTTCAAGTGGGCGATTGGACCGCTTTTATTTATCTGCCCCCATCTGTAGTCAGGTTCTATCGATTGATGTAATTCCTGCCAATTTCACTGATCACTGTGCTGTTCCAATTACTTTTAACCACGTCCCACAGCGGGTCCATCTTTTGTGCCCTTTATGGATGCTAAACACTCTGCATCTCACGGACTCCTCTCTGGAAGGCATCATCGCAGACGTAAGGTGGCGGACAATCCAGTCCCAGGCGCGTTATCCCTCAATTCTAGAATAGTGGGTTACCTTTGCTAAACCTCGGATTCGAAATACACTCAAGGGTTTTAGCGCTGAAAAAGGGGCTGAAATAAGGCGAACAAGGGAATTTTATTATGCTGTCCTTAGCCAGCTTTATGATAATGCTCATAATGCTCCTAGAGAGTCTGAGACGTCCACCGTGTGAAGGCAAAACTTTTACATCTGAAACGTAGGCACATGGATGGTGTCCGCTTGCGTTCCCAGCCTCGTTCAATCGTACAGGGTGAGTTGGCCTCTCTCTATCATCTTCTTCACAAACGATCTCAACGGACGTGTCTTACTACCATTCGTTCCCTAGATGGGCGTGTGAGGTCCTCCCAATATGCTTTCATGCGTGAACTTTACCATTACTTTTCTGACCTTTACACTGAAGTGCATTCAGACAGTCTACCGTCTGTTGATTTTACCTCCCACCTTCTTAGTGTTGTGAGGCCAGCTCTCCAGGAAGAGTTTATCTCTGTATTCCATCGCGATGACATATTTGATATTGTGGCTCGTTCACCCTATCACAACTCGCCTGGCCCCGATGGCCTTCCCAGAGAGTTTTGTATTCGATTTTGTCCCCTGATAGGAGATAGGATAACTTCTATGGTGAATGAAGTTTTCCTCGGAGGCCTTATCCCCCCCCCCCCCCAGCCTTAAGGTTGCTAAAATAGTTCTGATCCCGTAGAAGTCGGGACGTTCGCGTATGGCCCAGGTCCGCCCGATAACCCTCTTCAACTATGATTGTAAGATAGTGGCGCGATTGGTAAATAGCAGACTATCCGTGTTGTTGGCTACCACCATCGAGAGCCATGTAAGTTGTCTTCCGGGTCGTACCCTCCTGAATCCCGTTGCTGAATGCCGTGATCTAATTTTGATTGCTTCCACCATTCCCGCCCCAAGCGCTTTGCTTTTCATTGATTTTTACCATGCGTTCGACCGGGTTATTCATGGTTTTCTCATGCGAGTATCGACGACTTTTTGTTTTAACGATGCTGCGCGATGTTTCTTTAGCTCACTAATTACTGGTATTCGGGCGTCCATTGACATAAATGGCCGTCTTACTTCCCCATCGCGGTGTGTCAGGGCGTCCTTCAAGGGAGTCCATTATCTGTGTCGCTCTACGTTCTGTTTCTGAAATCCTTATGCGATCTATAGCTGTTCATTTGGGTGGCTGGTCGCTGTTGGGAGAAAAGTTTACCTTCGTGCATATGCTGATGACGTTATGGTTCTTCTCCGTACGCCTGATGATATACCACTGCTGAAGGAAGTTTTGGATGTTTTGTCGTCTTACTGGAGCGCGAGTTAATGACCAGAAATGTTACTTAGTTTGCGAGGATTTGACGCTGTTTATATTCAATGGGCTTTCAAGGTCATCCGCTATCCATCGTTAGGTGTTATAATCGACAGTTGTCCGCTAAAGATGGTTACGAATACTGGAAGTTTGCCACGGATAAGATTCAGGAAGCATTCATTGAACACGAGCGTTGCTCTCTCTCTCACTTCTTCATAAGGTCTGGGCCATGGAATCGTATGTGTTAAGTAAGGCTTATTTTACTGCCAAAATCGTTCCACCTCCTGCGACGATGTACCGCAAGTTGCAAAGTTTAACTGGCAGGTTTATCTGGACCAACTCTATATTTCGCTTGCGTTATGGGGTCATGGCACGCCCCCGTCGCCTTGGAGGTTTGAGCCACCCTGAGGTAAGGCTTCTGCCTTATTCATCCGTCGAACCGTTTTAACATGTCTACGCGCTCCCCAGTCACTTGCAGCTCGCATTCATGACTGTATCCGACTGGAGAGTTTAACACATCCAGGAGATATTAGTAGGACTAATTATAAACTAAGGCACGTTGAGGAATTTTTTCTTGAAGTCAGTTATTTAGTAGTAAATATCCTTTCCCAGGCGATTGTCTCCCTAAAAATGCTGTTTTTCCGCTGTCCAATTCCTCATAGCATTCCCTCTGTAGAAGCTCTGTCGCCAGAAACGAATTGGAAGATTGTTTGGTCTAACATTAGCCTCCGGATTTTCCCGATGGAAGTGTCGTCCTTGTGGTACCAAGTTGTTCATGATATTGTACCTACCAACGTGCGACTTCTTCGTATTGGCGTCAGTGTGACGGATCGCACCACTCGTTTCATGAAACTGATACATTATATCATCGGTTGATCTCCTTCGGCTTCGCCGACAACTAGCTTCTCTCCTCAGGACGTCGGAGTCGGCTATCTCGGTGGAGATTCTCGTGTGTCCCAGTTCAACTTTCTTTCCCCGGTCGAAGAACAATGACATCATGTGGCTTGTTGGACATTATGTCCACTACATGATGGTGAATGGATATGACGCAGATCCAAATATATGGCCACAGCCCATTGGACGTGGCTCAGGATGCCACGTTATCCAGAGCTTTTTTCCTATACGCTGCATCATGTTTTTCATCGACCAGGAGTTGGATGAGTCGAAATCCCCCCCCCCCCCCTTTTGTGGCCAATCTTGTTTTGAATTTAAATGTTCCAAGATACAGAAGCGACGGAGGAAAAAAGGTGCGGCCACGTTAAAATTAACGCAATATTCCTTCATATACATTTTTCTGATGTAACCATTTTGTTTTTATTGAAGTGCCCTTTTTTGTTTTATTTTTAATTGATTGCCTTAAATAAGTGATTTGCAGGGAGAAAAAAAAGCGGTAGCGTCTTGCACTAAGGATCAAAAAGCTCTAGGTGCCAAGGTAGACCTCAGCTAATGCATACATTTTATCTATAGATCATCAGTACTGGCACCGAGTACTTTTCAACGGGATTGTCAGTTATACTGGGTATGTGGGCAGAGGTTTTGTGCAACCTCTGAATCTTGGTGTGGGAACTATCCGTAATGAGGAATAATCACTAGTGGTCAACGGTATGAATGACCAAAATGCAGTGCAAAACATAGTATTAACAACACATAACATGTGTACACATGAAATGTAGCCTCTAACTGAGAAAATGTCTTGATTGTCTCTCCATTGGCAAAAGAGTCATAGCTAGCCTATCAATTGTATATGAAGGAATGGACCTTTCCAATAGTAGGTGACCATGAGAAAATGATTGAACTTACCACAATACCGTTACATTCTACGACTTCGGATGTGAAACTAAAAGATCTGAAAAAGGTAACTGTAAAGGCTCAGTGTAGTTATAATTGTGTAGATGAAGTGAAATTTAAAGAACTCTAGGATATCTGTTCTGACTAATGGAGAATAGCATTAAAATGATGTAACGAAGGTGGGACTCATTTCGAGTAGGAAGGTCGGATACAAAGTTGAAGTACTATGAACTGTTCAGTGACATGGATAATATCAACAGAATCTACAGGGAACCATCACCAACATTGTGGTGGAGATAGGAACAACAGAGTTATGGGAGGCCGCGCGGGATTAGGCGCTGCAGTCATGGACTTTGCTGATCCCGGCGGAGGTTCGAGTCCTCCCTCGGGCATGGGTGTGTGTGTTCGTCCTCAGGATAACTTAGGTTACGTAGTGTGTAAGCTTAGGGACTGATGGCCTTAGCAGTTAAGTCCCATAAGATTTAAAAAAAAAACAAAAGTTGTGGGAGAATATGGTGTCGGTATTAGGAATAGAGAGGATAAAGACACCATGAGATGTGAAATAAATTTCTGTTGGTAAATGCTATGCACAATTACTAAATCACAACAGAAAGAGATCTACTAGGAACAGGCTCGAATGTATAAAAAGATAGCACGTAAATTACAACTTGCTGACACAGATATTTCGAAGTCAGATACTGAGGTTTAAGACATAAACAAAAGCGTTTAGAATCAGATCACAATTTAGCTAAGATGAAGAGTAAGCAATAGTTTAAGGCGAGATACTCGAATTCTGAGGTAGGGGAAGATGTTAGCTGAGGCTGTAGATGCTACGATAGTGAATACCACAGTAGGCTGTTCACTTTAAGAGGAATGGACATCTCTTAAAAGGACGATAAAGGAAGGTAGACAGAACTAACATAAGTGGAAGCGAGGTAAGTGGGAAGGAACAATGGTTAACATAAGAGACAAGTTTCAGGAATCAAAGAGAGACGAAATTATTTACAACCACCGTAACGTGACAGTTTTATCGTGTGAATTTCCTTTATTCCAACATGTATATAATACACATTACCTACCAGTTTCAGCTCTTTGTCATTATCCAACATAAATCTCATTGGTGATGTGTGTGTCACGTTTAAAAATTTCAGCAGTGGTGTGTCCTCTCTCACACTACTGACTGCTAAACAGTGGTGACTAACGAAGACATAATCAGTGGCTGGAGGCCACGTATGCTATTGGGTAGCATCATTCTGAGGAATTAAACGTTAACGTTCTGATCAATTCTGGAATTTATGTAAATTTTTTCCATTGAAGACTACCTTAATTATCAACTACTTTTGGTGCCATTGTCTGATGATGCTGATAGTTATTATTTTAGACTCTGAGGGCTGAGATATGAAACTATGTGATAATAGAGGCAGCAGGTCTACAATGGAGCTCCGTGGGAAGTTCGCAACATAGAGCTTCGAATCTTGATAGTTCGAGAGTAGTATGTCAGTTAATGGGACACTACTGTAAAGTATATAAAACTGAATCCGTAACATTTCCGTTACTTAACTATGATGTAAAGTAATTACACACACGTAATTTCATTCACATAGGTGCTACGTTGTAGGCTACGATTCGTAGCGTGCACCACGAACGTTACATGCAACACATCGGAATTATCAGCGAGCATGATACGCATGTAGATCATAAAGAGGCAAAACCGCCACTCTGCATAAGATAAACGGAATCTCGATGAAAATCATATTCAGTCAATGCGAGCGCCTGTGTCGTAAAATTCATATGCCTCCAGTTATGCATCTGTGTCGAAGTGTATTTTATCGACATTGTAATTTAAATTATTTTACTGCACTTCTCAGACCAAATATTTCATTCTGTAGCGGAATGTGAGCGAGAGTGTGAGAGTGGACTCTCCCTCCCACCCTCACCCACCACATTTTGAAATGTGACACCCACACCCACATAACGAACGCTACACATTTGAAAACGGCCAAGGGCTGAAACTGGCTAGTAATGTGAAACATATACGTGGTTCATGAAACGCACTTTGCATAATAGAACTGACAGCCTACGGTGGTCTAAAAAGGTTTCATCATTTAGAAGCTACTTTGAAGCTGTGAACCCAAACATGATGTAACTGAAAGAGGTACAAAAATCTTCAGAAAAAAAGGTAACTATGTAATTGACTCATCAATGAAATGAACAGGAATTCAAGTAATCGAAAGCGATCAGGTGCGGGTACAAGGTGAAGATACCGGAAAGGAAATGGTCTTCAGACGGTCGGGTTCAGCGTGTACATAATTCAGAGGCAAGAGAAATGGCCTCAACATTTAGAGCATATACGGAATTCCACCGTTGAACCCAGGAGAGAGGCCGGCAGGAGTGGCCGTGCGGTTCTAGGCGCTGCAGTCTGGAGCCGAGCGACCGCTACGGTCGCAGGTTCGAATCCTGCCTCGGGCATGGATGTGTGTGATGTCCTTAGGTTAGTTAGGTTTAATTAGTTCTAAGTTCTAGGCGACTGATGACCTCAGAAGTTGAGTCGCATAGTGCTCAGAGCCATTTTAACCAACCCAGGAGAGAGCTCGATAAGAGAAATGCGTTTGTTGAATGTGTCCAACTGGGAAGGAGCTGTTTACAGAAGTGATATAAGAAGAAATGGAAGTTGATTAACAGTGTCAGGGGGTAACCAAGCTACTGAAAAATCGTAACTAAAGATTGAACAAGGGATAGATAATATTCCTTCAGTACTTCAAGAACATTATGTAGGATCTACTCTACTCCTATTTTAACGATGTGTTGTAATTAGTACTAACTTAAATTTTTAAATAAATTCTTCAAGCCCATCATGCTAATTCCGACATTGCTAGTACTCTATGAATGTTCGACACTTATATGGAACACTTTCAGAAATAGAGAAACAGGGTATCAGTCAATGCTGCGCTATCTGTACTCTTGGGAATTACGTGAACTGTCGAGGTATGCCGGTTGTCATTTTCAGTGAAACATGTAAGTATGATATTATTCAGTACCTCAGTCTTTATTTCGGTAGCTTCCGAACAATCGTTGTCCTCGTCAAAAATAAATCATCAGAAATGCAAGGAAAAGTGCAAATGCAGCTCATAAGACGCCCAAGCTGTTGTATACGCCGTCGACATTTGTAGATCATGGTTGGCGAGCTGATTCACGACTTTGGAATATAAGCCATTCGACCACTTCAGATCGCATTCGGGCACGGTGGACACGCCCAGTGTCTCGTCATGAATATGCGCCCACAATGTCTTCGATCGTATCTTTTGAACACCTCAATACGCTCACCGACGTGCCCATTTCACTGATGTGCCCATTTCACACGTAACTGGCGGCTGTCACCTTTCACTTACGGGACAATCATGACGCAAACGCTTCGTCTCTAGTAAACCTCACGTAACGGAGCGTTCAAGATGGTTGAGTGGAGGTAAAGGGCACGATTTACGGTAGCAATGTTATGGCGTATAGTACTTGACACGGGTCTTCTCTGACGCAGATGTTACGCCGCTTGTGCCCTTGCATCCGCCGGCGTGCCGCTGACCGCGACGAGCGGAAGAAGCTGAAGAAGAACAAGAAGGCGCAGGTGAGTAGTGGCTCTCTACGTCACACCAATAGCATACAAAACTTACTCTCGGCAGGATATCTCTCCCTGTGTCATACTTAGTTGCTTGATGCAAAAACTTGATATACATCTTTAAATGACGATTTCCTTGTGGCCATCGATGTGGCTATTGCCAATATCAACTTTCGTTTTGCACCCTCGGATAGGCAACACGCCAAATGTGTTTGCAAGAGTGACTACCCAGTAGATGAGAATTTTTGATGCTGTAGGTGAAGGTAGGTCGGCAATATGGTAGGGCTGCCTTTCATTTGTGGTAAAAAATGTTCAAATGTGTGTGAAATCTTATGGAACTTAACTGCGAAGGTCATCAGTCCCTAAGCTTACACACTACTTCACCTAAATTAAAAACACACCCATGCCCGAGGGAGGACTCGAATCTCCGCCAGGACTAGCCGCACATTTGCCGTACACTAAGCGAAACTCGATGTGTAAAAGTGCATTTCGAGATATTTTACCCTTTCACTGCAATGACCTGATTACAGAGTAAATCTACGGATGCTACACACTTTTATTCCCTATTATTATACGAGATTATCTCCGGTTGTTGGAGCTAAATGCCTTTGATAATTATTTAGTAGGTATATCATGCCAATAGCAGAAGAAAAGCATCAGCCTTATTAAGTTTGATGAAGACCTAGGTTTTCAGTCGACGGATTGGACTTGCACCCATCTCAGACAAACTACGGGAAAGCAGGTTAAGATAATACGGACACGTCATGCGAATTAAAGCAGACTCTGAGGCCACAATAGCTATGCACCTGGGCACAAATGGCCGACGACCTCGTGGCAGATCCAAGACACGATGTGTGACGGTATCAATAAATGTACGGAATTCATCAATTCCACCCACACAGAAGCATCTGACAGACCTGAATGGAGTCAGATGTACCAACAAGACGACGCTGCTAAGCACTAAAACAATACTTCGACTTTTCAAAGGAGCCACCTCACTCACACAATTCATACTACGTTTACACTGTAGTATATTGGCAGTAAATAATTAATACGACCTTGCACTTTGGTTTCTGACAGTTGATTCTCCTTCATAAAAGAGTCAGTGACTTTCTCAGAGGCCTACGTGTTCTGCCTGGCGTCAGCATATGCTGAGTACGACTGCTTAAAGGATGAATGAACGACTTACATAACCAATTGAAGTAATGGGACCTGTCCTGGTACAGATGTAGAAAGGATAATGCGCCGGCTGTAGACGGTGCAGAGCAGCTACTGCTAGGATCTCGCTTACCGGACGCTGAGCATTTGCTCCTATTCGTGACTAGCTGCTACCATACCCACATTTAGGGCTGATAACTACATTTGGTCTCTCACTCATTACCGTCTGTCACACTGTCGTTGACGACGTAGACGGGCACTACACCCTACAGGACCTCGCGAGACGAATCTACAATCTACAGTCGCAGTTACAGCAACGCGCACACTTGTCGAAGGAAATGAGTGTGAATAAAATAAACTTTCCCCATTTAGGATGGTCATCCTCTACAACACAGACTAATCGTAATGACACACATTATTAAAATCTTTCGCAAAAAAAGCTGTCGCTGCATTCAGCGAATCGCCTTACTGTATCGACACAGATGGCACAATTCCTCACAAAGTCAACTCATATCATAAGAAAATGTTCAGATTAGGGATGCACGATGATGGAAAAGCTTCGGTGCTAATTTCTATTTCAACGCTCACGTCTGCGCATCTATGGCAGACAATAATCGACGTTAAATATTGAATTTGGAGAACGATGTTAGTAGCTGATATTTACTTGTAGAAATCACTGAGTCTGTTTTCTCTCTCATTCCTAACACCAAGCCCATATTCTCCAGTAACCCTTTCTTCTACTCGTTCCCCTACAACCGCATTCCAGTCCCCCATTACTAACAGTGTTTCATCCCCTATCACTTATTGAAATACCCGTTCACTATATTCATATACTTCATCTCTTTATTGTCAGCTTTCGACGTCGGCATGTGTACATCTACTATTATTATGGGTATTTATTTGCTGTCTAATCTAATAAGAACAACCCTATCACTGAACTGTTCACGGTAATACACTCTGTCCAACGTTCTTATTCACAACCAATCCTACTGTCATCATACCATTCACTGCTGCTGTTGATATTAGCCTATATTCAACTGACTATAAATTGTTGTCTTCCTTCCATTTACTTCATTGACCCCCAGCTATATCTAGATTAGGCCTCTGCATTTCCAGTTTCAGAATTTATAGCTTCTCCACCATGTTCAGACTTCTGACATAATCACATCCGGCTCTCAGAACATTATCCTTTCGTTCGTGACTTAATCTTTTTCTCACGGTCACCTCCATCTTCGCAGTCTCCGGTGTCTTTTGCCAGTGGGTAGAGCATCATGACACTTCTTCAATTCACAGTCCACAGATCCTGTGGATACACATAATGCGTCTATAATGCAGGGGTTTCCATTGCCTTCTGCACCCTCAAGCCGTTAATCATTGCTAATGTTCCACCTTTATGGGCAGCTTTCCGCCCCAAGGGCAGGAGTGTGCCCTGAACGTCAGTCCGCTCCTCCGCCCTCTTTGACAAAGTCGTTTCAGAATAAGGTTTAGTTCTTTTGCCGGAAGTCTTCTACCGTAAGAGATACAAAGGAGGTGCCACAACTGACTATGACAAACTATATGTAGCAACTCAAATCATCCAGTTATCCTATGCAACCCTAAAACGTTACTGAATTATCTTCTAGAGTGGCGCAAAAAGTTGCAACCATGTTAATCGACAGAAAAGACTAGCTGCCCTCATTGGCTGTAGTATTTTGCTGTGTAGGATTTCCACTGTGGTTACCTCGCTGTGAAGTAACCCATTTTCACTACACAAATTCAAATGTATAATTTCACGTACACCTTAAAATAGTAAATTGGTGAGCTCCCCATACGACCTGATAAAAGGTGCTTCACCAGAATACACTGACAAAAAACCTGCAGCATTAACGAGGAGTTAGATGACATAAACGGACGTTGGTAGCCGTCTCTCTACATCTGAAAGAAGATGACTATTTAAATTTCGCACCCGTCGCCTGAGAGTGGCGTTAGTGGCACCGCTATGAGTTTTCAATCACGTTTCCTTTAAACGTCGTTATCAACACCTCACTTAGAATAGGACCTTGTGATTGAGCTACGAGAAGCTGGATGATCCTTCTGAAATATTACAGAGATACTTGGAAAGACTGTAGCTACTGTACTTGATTGCTGGCAGAGATGGTCACGAAAACGTACGGTCGCAAGAAGACCAGGCCCCCAATGGGCAAGTGACACGACTGAGAGGGAAGACAATCGTGTGCGGCGTATGGCTCTCACATGTAGTACTGACTCAGCAGCACCAATATGAGCAACAATACAGTAGTGTTTCATGACGAAAGCTAGTTCTACCTCCATATTAGTGTTGGTCGTGAGTTGGTTAGAAGGAAGAGCCAGTTGAGGTCCTGCAAGCAGTGTGTTTGTGTGCTTGATCCATTAGAGCTACATCTAGAGCCACCGTGCAATTTCATATGACAGTTGGAGCGCTGTCATTGTTATCCCACTCACCCAGACTGCAAATTTGTACATCAGTCTGTGGATCTGATGTTTTGTGCTGGCATTCATGTACAGCATTCAAGGCTTTGTTTCATAAATGGTTAATTCTCGCCCACATACCGCTGTTGTAACCCAAAATGATGTTCATGGTTTAGATATAATAACATGGCCGGCTCAAACACCAGATCTGTCTCCAATCGATCATATGGAGCATTATCCATCGACAACTCCAGTGTGATCTACAGCTATCTGTAACGGTCGCTGCACTGACTGACCAGGTGACACAGGCATCGATCTCCATTCCACAAACTGATATGTGGTATCTGTATAACACAATGCACACACCTTTGCATGTATCATTAAAATTTCTGGTGTCCTGTTCACACTTCCATTAACCTGTGATCTTGTAACACATATCAGATAATATTTTATTTAGACAAATTTATTATTGCATTTTCATTAATCAGCAATAATTATATTTTCGTGTTTCACTTTTTCTCTTGTCAGTGAGTATACAGAAATGGCTATTACAAGCACGTAATCTGAACCAGTACTACATACAAGAAAGTCAATCCTAATGCAGAATATCCTTCTGATTCCAGGCTTATGATGTCTCCGACACCGTGTGCAGTGGCTACACTGCCACTGTCGAGCAGCAGCCGCTGCCACCGAAGCTGCCACGCCCGCCTTCACCGCCGCCACCGCCGCCTCCGAACGCCTCAGGCGGCGAGACCACAACTACTGATGAGCTGCTGCCCACCACCAACTTGGGCAGTGGCGATGTTGATGTTGCTGATGACTCTCTGGCCCCCACCACCTCGCCTAGTAGTGATAGTAATGCTGCTGAGTTGCAGCCCCCCACCTCCTTTTGCAATGGAGACAACACTGTCGACGGTGAACCGTCTCACCCCACTGTCTTCGAAGGCAGTGACACCACATCCACTAGTGATCTGCTGACCCCCACTGTCTTGCACAGTGACGATATTATTACTGCTGAACTGCAGCCCCCCACGACACTGGGCAGTGCCAACAAGGCTGCCAACGATGAACCACCGCATCCCACCATCTTGGATGTTCGCAATGCCACATCCACTAGTGAGCTGCTGCCTCCCAGCAACCCTGGCAGTTGCGAATTTAATATTGCTGTCTTGCACAGTGACGATATTATTACTGCTGAACTGCAGCCCCCCACGACACTGGGCAGTGACAACAACGCTGCCAACGATGAACCACCGCATCCCACCATATTGGATGTTCACGATGCCACATCCACTCATGACCTGATCCTGCCCACCGCCTTTGGCACTGGCAATACTATTTCTGCTGAGTCACTGCCCCCCACCACCTCGGGCAACTTCAACAACGCTGCCAATGATGAAGTATTGAATGTCACCATCTACCAGGATGGTGTCACCACCGCTGAATTATCTTCTTTTCTCCATGCAGCTGATGTTGCACCATCAGCCCTACAGGGTGCGCTTCTCACTGGCCCTCCCCCAAAGCAGGCGTTCCCTAAGATTTCCAAAAAGAAAAGTCCATCTGATCAGCTAGTATATCTTCAAGGCCCTCCACCTTTTCCCGCTTTTGCAAATAAAATGTAATGTTATGAGTTTGTCATTGCAACTCAAAATTAATAAAGTTTATGAAAGCATCTTTGTTATTAATCTTTAATTTTATGGCTTGTATTGCAAAATGTGTTGCTGAATCTTTGGTGTCAGTTATAATATGATGTATCATCCCATGTACACCTGTGGGATAGTACTGCGCCAGCCTTCAGAAACGACCAAACTCCGAAATGAAACGATTTAGACACCACAGAAGCACAGTGACACTAATAAAGTGAGAGCAACGTCGCACTGCAGAAATCAATACATTAGTTTCGCTCAGTTGTACTCAAGAAGAGCATGACAAGAATCTGCTACGTCATTTCTATCGTGGAAGTACCTTACTCGATTGTACATGTAAAATTACGC
Organism: Schistocerca nitens; assembly: GCF_023898315.1. Lineage (NCBI taxonomy): Eukaryota > Metazoa > Arthropoda > Insecta > Orthoptera > Acrididae > Schistocerca > Schistocerca nitens. Next base: position 308,074,241 of record NC_064621.1, on the reverse strand, counting down.
CTAAGATAACCAGCCGGTTTAAAGCTACGTATTGGGAATATCGTCTGTACAGATCACAAACGAGACACTCTTTCTGGGAAGTTGACATTCTCTCATTATATCCCACACTACGTACCAGTATAACGATGTTGCGCACTGTAAAATTGCCACAGATACTATTATTGGTTTCAGGGGCTAGTGGTAGCTACCGGAATATGATATTTACACTACAATCTGCTTTGTTGTTCTTACACTACTGCCCATTAAAATTGCTACACCACGAAGATGACGTGCTACAGACGCGAAATTTAACCGACAGGAAGAAGTTGCTGTGATATGCAAATGATTCGCTTTACAGAGCATTCACACAAGATTGGCGCCGGTGGCGTCACCTACAACGTGCTGACATGAGGAAACTTTTCAAACGATTTCTCATACACAAACAGCAGTTCTCCGGCGTTGCCTGGTGAACCGCTGTTGTGATGCCTCGTGTAAGCAGAAGAAATGCGTACCTTCACGTTTCCGAATTTGATAAAGGACGGATTGTAACCTATCGCAAATTGCGGTTTATCGTATCGCGACATTGCTCCTCGCGTTGGTCGAGATCCAATGACTGTTAGCAGAATATGGAATCTGTGGGTTCAGGAGGGTAAAACGGAACCCCGTGCCGGATCCCAACGGCCTCGTATCATTAGCAGTGGAGATGACAGGCACCTTATCCGCATGGCTGTAACGGATCTTGCAGCCACGTCTCGATCCCTGAGTCAACAGATGGGGACGTTTGCAAAACAACAACCATCTGCACAAACAGTTCGACGACGTTTGCAGCAGCATGGACTATCAGCTCGGAGACCATGGCTGCGGTTACCCTTGACGCTGCATCACAGACAGGAGCGCCTGCGATGGTGTACTCAACGACGAACCTGGGTGCACGAATGGCAAAACGTCATTTTTCGGATGAATCCACGTTCTGTTTACAGCATCATGATGGTCGCATCCTTGTTTGGCGACAACGTGGTGAACGCACATTGGAAGCGGGTATTCGTCATCGCCATACTTGCATATCACCCGGCGTGATGGTATGGGGTGCCATTGGTTACACGTCTCGTTCACCTCTCTTGTCTGCATTGACGTCACTTTGAACATTGGAAATTACATTTCAGATGTGTTACGACCCGTGGCTCTACCCTTCATTCGATCTCTGCGAAACCCTACATTTCAGAAGGATAATGCACGACCGCATGTTGCAGGTCGTGTACGCGCCTTTCTGGATATAGAAAATGTTCGTCTGTTGCCCTGGTCAGCACATTCTCCAGATCTCTCACCAATTGCAAACGTCTGATCAATGGTGGCCGAGCAACTGGCTCGTCACAATTTCACTACTCTTTGATGAACAGTGGTATCATGTTGAAGCTGTAAGGGCAGCTGTACTTCTACATGCCATCCATGCTCTGTTTGACTAAATGCCCAGACGTATCAAGGCCGTTATTGCGACGAGAGGTGTTTGTTCTGGGGACTCACCCAAATTGCGTGAAAATGTAATCTCATTACAGTTCTAGTATAATATATTTGTCCAATGAACACCCGTTTATCATCTGCATTTCTTCTTCGTGTAGCAATTTTAATGACCAGTGGTGTATGATATTAATAATGCATCTAAGTATCACAATATCTGCAAGGTATGTACGAATAACTGCCAGCATAGACGATCTCAGCTTCAATCGAAAATGCTATGCACTATAGTATACGTTGGATAGAAAATCAGATACTGGAACTCACAACTCACAGTAACAAAATATAGTCCTCAATTTTACTACTCTGCTACACGACAACGCACTCGCTAACCAACGGTGTGACGGAAATGTTCAGGTGTTTTATATATATAAAAAAAAGACCACTGTTTACGACTGCTTCATGCTCCGTATTTACGTCGCGAGCGCCAAGGAAGACAATTTCGAACTTTTACTGTTCTGGAATACGCATTTGCTCAGGAAAAACAACACGTTTGGCCTCGTTAATCTAACTTGCTATTATTCGAAAATAACAAGTAGAGGAGAATGCAATGTGAAAGAGATGCTTTCGCAATGCATTTTATTCAATGGGTTCTTATTTTTGTATTGATAGTAAATGAAGATGGACCACGAAAACCAGTGCTTGTTTGCTATTGGAATTGCTTTTTGTTCGTCATATTTTCGGCTTTCAACTCGTATGTAGAACGTTTTTAATGTTCAAGATTGCAAAAGACTTTCATATGTGTCCATTATTAGCCCATAGCCGTGTGCAGCGGGGAAAGAAGGAATGCATCCCATCGTAGCTTGTGCATGTCAATGAAGCTAACGATTGCCGAAAGGTCAAAGAAACTGAACTGCATAGCGGTATACCATCACGTATAATTCTGGTTTTATTACGTAGTCACTCCATTAGTCTCCCTTTAGGTTGCACATCTTCTCACTTGGAAATCTTACCATTGATGCGTCGCTTAATGTGTGTCCAATAGTAGCAATTTACGAGGTAGATAAGAATCTTCCAGCCTTGCGGAATGCTATAAATATAATTGAGGGAATGTTCCCAAACGCTTACGACCCCGGAAAATGTATGTTTTGCTTTAAAATATATGTAAGTTTTTCGTAATGTTTGCTAAACCTGTGTAAGTATGCCCCTTTCCACGGAATATTTCTTTCCGTAGCACTCCACATTTTTATGTTATAACCGTACATAGTACAAATGAAACGTCGGTTTACTTTTATTATATGCTTCATTCTACTTTTCATGTATTCAACCTGTATTATTCTATACCATGCTTTGTGATATAGCCGGCTGTTGTGGCCGAGCGGTTCTAGGCGCTTCAGCCTGGAACCGCGCGACCGCTACGGTTGCAGGTTCGAATCCTGCCTCGGGCACGGAAGTGAGTGATGTCCTTAGGTTAGTTAGGTTTAACTAGTTCTAAGTTCTATGTGACTGATGACCTCAGATATTAAGTCCCATAGTTCTCAGAGCCAGCCTTTGTGATATACCAGTAGTTAGTTACTGCGTTGCGTGTTCCATGTATCATTTACATGAGAAAACGTAGTGATATCGAACGACTCATTAAATATTGACAAAACCCTTTTGTGAATATGCCTCCATCCCGATTATTTATTAGTGTTTACGTTTTTTAATCAAGGACCGACATAGGTTAATAATTCCTACCCATCGACGTTTACACATCATGGTAATACATAATATAATGCAGACTAGGAGCAATTATGAAACAGAAACATTTTCAGTTTAATTTCCAATTTAACTTTCCAGAGTGTCATGCATTTTATATCAAAGGGTAAGTGATCATAACTTGCGGTTGCACCATTGTGAATCCCTGTTTGTGCTACAGACAACCTTAATGTGACATACTGAATGCCATTTTTTTCTTCAAGTATTGTAATTACGTTCCTGTTGCAGTGCAATACAACAAACTTCAAGAGGAAGTGACTATTCTGTGGAGTGGATAGATTGATACTCACACACCGAGCTCAACGCCCATGAACATCGCAAGCTGGATCTTCTGATGAATCAACTACGTCTCCATACAATCGAAGCACCCTACACTGTCGAGATTGGGCACAGTAACTGTCAGAGTGACGTCACTCGGACGTATCACCGTGGTAATCGAAGGAAGTGTGAATGCGATGAACCTAATGTTTTGGACTAGTTTAGATGACGGGCCAGGGCTTCATGTTTGTGACATAATGAAATCCCATTCTTTTTCTACCTGCATGTAGCAACCCATGGAGGTAAAAAAAGAGGGGAGGTGGTATTACCCCCAATCTTGAACCCGGTGTCCGCTATCTTATCTAGCCCATAACATTAGGTTCACCGCATTCACACCTCCATAGTTCATCTCGGTGGCAGTTTCCCATGATCATATTGACTGCGTCATGTTACTAGAGGAAATACACATTCAAGAACAGAAAGTCTTTCGACATTGCCTTCCTCACCCTATGTTATATATGTAAGCTGTGTGTTTTTTACTATTTAATAGAGTTATTGCGCACGCACTACAGACATAATGAACAAGAAGCACTTGTATACTGTAGTCCTCTAAAATTTCAGGGTATTGAAAGTGGCCCCCACTCTGCCTTCAAAATACGTTCCGCGTAAGTCTGTAGTGCCAACTCCCTCCTTTTTTTTACCTCCAGGTATCAACCACGTTATAGCAATATCGCTGTATAACTTGAATAGCAACGCATTAACTCATTTTAAAATTCTCACACCTTCAGAAACAAGTAAACTACCTTTCTTTCAAGAATAATCTTCGTTGTCTTTAAGTGAAATACTGGAGATAATAATTTTAATAAATACGAAATGATCTACTCTTTGGAAATTAACATATCTGAAATAATATCCTTTTTCCTTGGCAATAAGTGTCTCTGCTTTCTATAATGTTGCAGAATTTTCTTTATTTAATCACTTTATGACATTGCAAATTATTATCCATTTTCTATAACACTGAATATCGTTTAGTTCAGACGCTGCAGTCGTTTAGGAGAATTCCGTGTGGATGTTATCGGCTTATTTGAAAAATATTTACGCCGGTCTTTGATACATTCGACGTCACTTCGTGGAACGAAAACCGTCAGATAATTTATTTATTAGGGAACTTAGAATGTCGTGTGAGATAGCAGTAGTGGTTAAGGTATATTGTAGTTTGGGATTAGTTTCTCGTGGCTGTTGACTGTATGCCAAATAAGTTACTGAAGGATGTATAGCTTAAAAGCCACTCGTTTGTAGACGATGCGTATCCCGGTTGGTTTGGAGATTTTCCATTTTGTTGTGGCATTTAAGTGGCGTTGTCACATGAAGTCTTTATTTGAATTTAAAGGTAGGGAAAGCATGCACTAAGGAAACATTTCGTTATTGTATTAGTCGATTTGAAACTCAAAGCAAACGCTTAGGAAATTGTGACATTGCGATATTTTGTAAGAGCTTACTTTGGGACTTCAGCGTGTGCGTCGATTTATCTTAGTTAATCTTTGGAAATCTCAGAATAGTTACAAGGACTCTGTTATGTTTGCAATTCGGAGAACGGGCTGTTTACAGTTGTAATTTATGTAGTGAGGTAACTCTAGAGTTAGTAGAAAATCTGCATGTCTGGTCTTGGATGTAGTAGCTTTTCGTATAAAACCTTATACGAAAAAGCAAGAACCATTGTTACTGAGGTCATGCAAAGTGCCTCAACTATCGTGCGTGCGTTGTGTTTTAAATGATTTAAATAGTAATGCGTCCGAAGAAAGTAAGCACCTGAAGTGGAATTAATTTTGTGCCTATTTTTAAGTCCAAACAGTCAAAAGACGAGATGGAAGCCAAGTTTCTTATTTAATGTTTTTTCAGGGTAAGGGACTTCTTTCAGATAGTCCAGCACTCGTAAAATCAAAACTGCCTTGTATCTTTATGTTAAAAAAACGGGTAATTAAGCTGAACAGTTTAAGTTTTCAAAAAATAAAAATATTGACCCGAGCCTCCTTTGCCATATATTTCATATTCAATGACATTTTAAAAGTAAATATCAGATTTATATCAAACGAAAACTAATTTGCAAATATGGCACATTGGTAAAAGTAAGTCAAAGATTTTATAAATAAAATTGTGGAACACGATCAAAAGAAAAAGAAAATCCTGCAACGTCATAAAAAGCAGAGATATTGATAGCTCAGGAAAAACGACTATTATTTGAGGATGTTAATTTAAATACCTGTCTACCATCTAGTTTACAAACTAATTTTATTTGGCTGTGAGTTTCAGCTTCTTACTACGCCATCTTCAGGCACCTGAGCGACCTGTAACGAACAGGCAAGTCCTGCAACCACCTCTAAAGATGTGGACATACAAAGAATATTATTTCAGGTTAGTAAATTTCCAAAGAGGGAAATCACTTCATATTTCTTAAATTGAAAAGGAGAGATATTATCTCAAAGATTTTATTTAAAAGCAAAGAAATTATATTCCTTGAAAGAAATATAATTTACTTACTTCTGAGAATGTGAGAATTGTAAAACGAATTAATACATTGGTATTCAAGATATACACTGATGCTGTTGTAGCATGGTTGCTACATGGAGGTAACAAAAGAAGGAAGTGGCACACCACACTTAAACGGTACGTATTTTGCTGCCAGAAAGGGCGCCATTTTAAGCACCCAAAAACATTTGAAGACTGCTGTTGATGAGTGCTTCTTGTTCGTTATATCTGTCGTGTGTGTGCAATAACTGTTTCACATACTATAAATCTGCGTGCTAGACGCACTGGGCCTACACCTGGAGTTGTAATCTAGGGTGCGATTTCGTTTGACAGCAGAAGCACTCTCTTTGCTATCCGTGCACACTGACAGCAAAATTGTACGTCAATCCGGTGATTAGACCTGTCTTACTACCATTGATGGACTGGATAGCACTCGCGCCGGCTGCTGTGGCCGAGAGGTTCTAGGCGCTTCAGTCCGGAACCTCGCTGCTGCTACGGTCGCAGGTTCGAATCTTGCCTCGCGCATCGTTGTGTGTGATGTCGTAGGTTAATTAGGTTTAAGTAGTTTTAAGTCTAGGGGACTCATTACCTAAGATGTTAAGTACCATAGTGCTCAGAGCCATTTGAAGCATTTGACAATGCTCGCCCATATACTGCTGTTGTAACACAACAAACTCTACATGGTGTCAACGTGTTTCCTTTGGCTGTCCGATCACCAGAACTGTCTCTAATCGAGCAACAAGGGACGTCGGCAGATGACAACTCCAGCTTCCTACACTACGTCCTGTGTTGCCCGACCAAGTGCAGCGGTCGTGGAAGCCAACCCACAAACTGAGTCCTGGCACTTGTACAACACAAGTCATACACGTTTGCATTTTGCATTCAACATTGTGATGATTAGAAAGGTTATTAATGTACAAGCATTTCACATTTTCAAGGGTTTATCTCAAGCTTACAATAACATTCATTCAACAATGTTAATCACTTAAATACGTTATGTACACAAATGTATTCCCGAAATTTCATTACACTTCATTTATTTTTTGTACTAAAATTTTTTTCGTCAATGTATTTCCTCCACACAGCCCCTTGTAGCCACAAAATAATCTTAGAATTTCGCTGTTATCATTGGTGTATTGTGCCGTAGCAAAGTGAATAACAACATGGTTGAAAGCCATTTCGGTGGTAGGTATCTAATGCATCCATAGCACCCACAAGAAGGATTGAATCTCGACTGGGTGTTTCATGAAGTACATCGTGCAACCGCTGATAAGAAGCTTCCTCGTCTTCGTCCGTTAAATCTTCTGTTAGTGGATAGATGTGCACAATAGTTGTCTTGGTATGACTAGAATGAAACAGGGCAATCGTGATTTATATGTTATGTTTAAAGTTTTGCTACTCCCCGTGAAGAAATGCACGTGTAGTAAACAGTAACCAAGAAAGTGATTTTTGTTAAGAATAAGAGAAAACCTGAGAAAACATTTAATAAATACTTGCAGATGAATCTGTTCCTCGAAGTTTTGTCGAGGTACTGCTCTCTAGCAAACGCAAGTAACAATGTAACAACACCTAAAAGGGTTCCAATGTGAGAAATGTGGACAATATTAACGCTGTAGAAGTAGGAAGCAGTCGCTACAAAAGGAAAATTGACAGGCAGTACACTTTCCGAGAAGTCTTACTAAGTCGCCTAATACAGAAAACCACCTTCTACATTAGCTCCTGCCCGCATCTCGTGGTCGTGCGGTAGCGTTCTCGCTTCCCACGCCCGGGTTCCCGGGTTCGATTCCCGGCGGGGTCAGGGATTTTCTCTGCCTCGTGATGGCTGGGTGTTGTGTGCTGTCCTTAGGTTAGTTAGGTTTAAGTAGTTCTAAGTTCTAGGGGACTTATGACCACAGCAGTTGAGTCCCATAGTGCTCAGAGCCATTTGAACATACATTAGCTCCCTTCTAAAATCGTAACACTCGGCTTCGTACTTCTTTACTTCCCTGACAAAACCTTGACTGATTTCTGGTCATATGGCAGGAAATTCCATCTAAATCTGGAATTTTATTTTTATTTTTATTTTTATCGTTTGGCTTACCATGGTGACGAATAACGCACAGACAACTGCTTTCTGGAAACTGCCGCTGTTGCTATTGATAACTACTAAAAAGGCGTGTTGTGATGTCCTTAGGTTAGTTAGGTTTAAGTAGTTCTAAGTTCTAGGGGACTGATGACCATAGATGTTAAGTCCCATAGTGCCCAGAGCTATTTTTTTTAAAGGCGTGTCTTATTTACTGGGTAGCACACTAAATGCAAATGAACTCAGCGTGCAATGAGTCGACGTAACGTGTCTGCATTTTATAACCGTTCAATGTCACCCAATACGATCACGACGACAACTCTCGATCGACGTTAACACTCATGGTGTCACTCGCCTTCATACATGGCAGTGGACGTTTGAAAATCTGTGACGCTAGCTCAATGGTCGTCAATTGATTTAAATGTATTTCCCGGCTGAATCTTAATTCAATTACTGCCACGAGGGTGAGGAGAAAGAACACATCCTGGTGGTACCAGCATTATGCGTATTTAGATGTTCGATTAATCTGAATGGTTGGCAATGTTCTACAGATTCTATTCGAACTCTACGCTGATGTACCGAAAAGATCATTTTCGCTGATAAACATGCAAGTACGTAATGGATGTTCAGTTTCTCAATATAGTTCGTCGCACTCACACATTATACATCCGCTGTAAGAACAATTTCATGCATTTACATTTTTGGTGTCCCACAAAATTTGTTGGCTAAATATTATGACGATGCGTTGCATACAACTTCCACAGATATTGTTTGTCATTTAGTCAAGACTACGTATTGAAGCCAAAATCGTGGATAAAATTTAAATGTAGTTTGTTTATTAACACCTTTCTTTTCACTAATTAAATATGAGATATGAATCGGGATGGGAGGTGATGATCCTATCCTTCCATTTTAGTATTTTAGGTCCTCGTTAGTTAATATCTGGTAGTTAAAACGCGAACTTTGTTTTATGCTGGCGCGTTGTTTGTATCAGTTACCTCCGAAACCGTCCAAGGATAACATTCTATTAATGTTCCGCGCACACGCGTTTCACCATTTTATAAAATGCAGAATTACGAATTACGTAAACTATAGCTTTCCGTTGCGCACAACTTTCGTGGGTTCCACAACCATAACAGTTTCCCAAGAGTATTTTTCCCAGCTAACACAATGTTCGAATTATGTTGTCGCATTCATTTTCACTCCACCCGACACTAAACTTCTCTGATCACTTCGTCACACGTAATGAATTTTAAACGTGCTTGTAGAATCTGTAAATAATCACTTTTTCATCGACCAGCCCAATCGCGATAACTGAAGGTAGAGAGCTCAATAATGTGTTACACGCTGTTTTACATGTATTAAAAAGCAAACGCGCCCCTATATCTTTCTGTCCCGATTGGTCTTTGCTACTTTGCTTTTTACTAATTTTCATTATATTTCTTCTTAGTAATACTGTGTAGTTGTTAAAGTTTCGTATTCATTTCCCCTTTTTGATTCCTCCAAAATAAAGTCTATTTATCCCCCATTTTAATTATTATGATGCTAATTGACACGCCTGCCCCCAAAGGACCGTTATAATTTCAATTGCAATTTTGGAACTTTGTCTCCTGAATGATAAAGTGTGCGAAATAGACGATGACGTGGACGATATTCTACGCCCTATTTTGTTGTCCTTCGTAGGAAGTCATCCTGGGCTTACATTTTAGCAAGATAACGTAGCCCGTACACATGTCGAGAGTCTCTATTGCTTGTTTTTGTGCTTGTAAAATCCTAGCTTGGCCAGCTTGGCCAGTAACAACCGAGACTGTTTGGAGCATTATGTCCGGAGCCCTTAACCCGCCTCGGGATTTTAATTATATAACGCCCAATTGGACAAATTTGGCTCGTTATTCCTCAGGAGGACTCTATTAACCTTATTAAACTTATTCATCAAGGCCAGAAACTGCTTGCGTTAGCGTTAGAGTTGACCAACTTGTTGTTGACTTGCTCAATTTAAGAAGCTCTTTATCTTGAATATATCTTCCAGTTTTACTGAAATTTCGATCATTTGTCCGTCTACCAATTTCCGTCATATTCGCTTAATTCCTATGAGGTACGTCGGTTTCTTATTTTTATTTCTATTTTTTGTCTTACTTTTTATTAATTACTTCCGAGCACAGATATTTGGATAAATGTGAGCCCGCATCTCGTGGTCGTGTGGTAGCGTTCTCGCTTCCCACGGCCGGGTTCCCGGGTTCGATTCCCGGCGGGGTCAGGGATTTTCTCTGCCTAGTGATGGCTGGGTGTTGTGTACTGTCCTTAGGTTAGTTAGGTTTAAGTAGTTCTAAGTTCTAGGAGACTTATGACCACAGCAATTGAGTCCCATAGTGCTCAGAGCCATTTGAACCATTTGATAAATGTGAGCAATTTCTAAGCTATGTGGTAATGTACGAGATTGGTAGAACTCAAACTAGTTTCAGCGAAAAGCTTCACATAACGAGAATACTACAGAATACATAGTTAAATACAACACTGTCTTAGCTCATGTCTCTAGGACGAAATTGGCAACCAATTTGTTTTGTGAAACTTTAACAAAGGACTGTTTCATTTTTTAGTTTGTAAAACAAAAACGTCAAAGTGTTTGATGTGTTTGTTACATGCATCCGGATTTCGTTAACAGAGAAGTTACACAATACCTATATTACATAAATAAATTTACTGTAACTATAGTGATTTCTTCGGCGATATCCCAGTCACTCAGTTAAACTCTGACGGCTGTAACATCGCTCAAATGTGGAGCCTCCTGCTCTTGCAGTTACATCTTATTTTGAACGGTTGAATGAAAAAGTTACGAAAACGTCTGCGTATTTTCGCAGCCAAATATTTCCGCGGTGCGGTAAAATAATTAGACCCACGGAGTTCAGAATTCTGATGGCGGAGGCACGCGCGGAAATTAATTTTCCTTCCTGTTACAATGAGCACCAACTTTTTCTGGTTACGTCCGCTTTAATTTCCACTGAAATATACCTAAGCTAGGAAGAGTAAATTACACGATTAGATTTCGCTTTCAGATCTTTTCAATCGTTTGTTGCCACGAAGCAACGACACTTCATGCTGTCACCTGCAGCGAACACCAGGTTCTAGACACATGGCTGACGACATATGGAAGTTTGAGTGTGGTAGTGTGTCGTGCTCGGATAGCCTTTTGGTTAGTCTGCCGTCGGCAGGGCAGCAGTGCGCACCGCGCTCGGCCGTTCACGCCGCTGCGCGCGCGGAGTGTTTAATTCCCCGTCACTGCACTTCTCAGTCATCGATGTCGATGGTCAACTCTAACGCTAACGCTAGCAGTTATTGGCCTTGATGAATAAGTTTAATAAGGTTAATGGATGTCCTCCTGAGGGATAACGAGCCAAATTTGTCCAATTGGGGAGCTATATCGTTAATATCCCGAGGCGGGTTAAGGGCTCTGGACATAATGCTCCAAACAATCTCGGTTGTTACCGACCAAGCTGGCCAAACTAGGATTTTACAAGCACAAAAACAAGCAATAGAGACTCACGACATGTGTACGGGCTACGTTATCTTGCTAAAATGTAAGCCCAGGATGACTTCCTACGAAGGACAACAAAATAGGGTGTAGAATATCGTCCACGTAATCGTCCATTTCACACTCTTTATAATTCAGGAGACAAAGTTCCAAAATTGCAGTAGAAATTATAACGGTCCTTTGGGGGCAGGCGTGTCAATTAGCATCATAATAATTAAAATGGGGGATAAATAGACTTTATTTTGGAAGAATTAAAAAGGGGAAAGTAATACGAAACTTTAACAACTGCACAGTATTACTAAGAAGCAATATAATGAAAATTAGTAAAAAGCAAAGTAGCAAGGACCAAGCGGGACAGAAAGATATAGGGGCTCGTTTGCTTTTTAACACATGTAAAAGAGCGTGTAACACATTATTGAGCTCTCTACCTTCAGTTATCGCGATTGGGCTAGTCGATGAAAAAGTGGTACGTGACTGCGAAATTCGTTAAGGAGATTACTTAAAGACACTTCAAGCACGTTTAAAATACATTACGTGTGACGAAGTGATCAGAGAAGTTTAGTGTCGGGTGGAGTGAAAATGAATGCGACAACATAATTCGAACATTGTGTTAGCTGGGAAAAATACTCTTGGGAAACTGTTATGGTTGTGGAACCCACGAAAGTTGTGCGCAACGGAAAGCTATAGTTTACGTAATTCGTAATTCTGCATTTTATAAAATGGTGAAACGCGTGTGCGCGGAACATTAATAGAATGTTATCCTTGGACGGTTGCGGGGGTAACTGATACAAACAACGCGCCAGCATAAAACAAAGTTCGCGTATTAACTACCAGATATTACCTAACGAGGACCTAAAATACTAAAATGGGAGGATAGGATCATCACTCCCATCCCGATTCATATCTCATAATTAATTAGTGAAAAGAAAAGTGTAAATAAACAAACTCCATTAAATTTTATCCACGATTTTGGCTACATTACGTAGTCTTGACTAAATGACAAACAATGTCTGTGGAAGTTGTATGCAACGCATCGTCATAATATTTAGCCAACAAATTTTGTGGGACGCCAAAAATGTAAATGTATGAAATTGTTCTTACAGCGGATGTATAATGTGTGAGTGCGACGAACTACACTCCGGGAAATGGAAAAAAGAACACATTGACACCGGTGTGTCAGACTCACCATACTTGCTCCGGACACTGCGAGAGGGCTGTACAAGCAATGATCACACGCACGGCACAGCGGACACACCAGGCACCGCGGTGTTGGCCGTCGAATGGCGCTAGCTGCGCAGCATTTGTGCACCGCCGCCGTCAGTGTCAGCCAGTTTGCCGTGGCATACGGAGCTCCATCGCAGTCTTTAACACTGGTAGCATGCCGCGACAGCGTGGACGTGAACCGTATGTGCAGTTGACGGACTTTGAGCGAGGGCGTATAGTGGGCATGCGGGAGGCCGGGTGGACGTACCGCCGAATTGCTCAACACGTGGGGCGTGAGGTCTCCACAGTACATCGATGTTGTCGCCAGTGGTCGGCGGAAGGTGCACGTGCCCGTCGACCTGGGACCGGACCGCAGCGACGTACGGATGCACGCCAAGACCGTAGGATCCTACGCAGTGCCGTAGGGGACCGCACCGCCACTTCCCAGCAAATTAGGGACACTGTTGCTCCTGGGGTATCGGCGAGGACCATTCGCAACCGTCTCCATGAAGCTGGGCTACGGTCCCGCACACCGTTAGGCCGTCTTCCGCTCACGCCCCAACATCGTGCAGCCCGCCTCCAGTGGTGTCGCGACAGGCGTGAATGGAGGGACGAATGGAGACGTGTCGTCTTCAGCGATGAGAGTCGCTTCTGCCTTGGTGCCAATGATGGTCGTATGCGTGTTTGGCGCCGTGCAGGTGAGCGCCACAATCAGGACTGCATACGACCGAGGCACACAGGGCCAACACCCGGCATCATGGTGTGGGGAGCGATCTCCTACACTGGCCGTACACCACTGGTGATCGTCGAGGGGACACTGAATAGTGCACGGTACATCCAAACCGTCATCGAACCCATCGTTCTACCATTCCTAGACCAGCAAGGGAACTTGCTGTTCCAACAGAACAATGCACGTCCGCATGTATCCCGTGCCACCCAACGTGCTCTAGAAGGTGTAAGTCAACTACCCTGGCCAGCAAGATCTCCGGATCTGTCCCCCATTGAGCATGTTTGGGACTGGATGAAGCGTCGTCTCACGCGGTCTGCACGTCCAGCACGAACGCTGGTCCAACTGAGGCGCCAGGTGGAAATGGCATGGCAAGCCGTTCCACAGGACTACACCCAGCATCTCTACGATCGTCTCCATGGGAGAATAGCAGCCTGCATTGCTGCGAAAGGTGGATATACACTGTACTAGTGCCGACATTGTGCATGCTCTGTTGCCTGTGTCTATGTGCCTGTGGTTCTGTCAGTGTGATCATGTGATGTATCTGACCCCAGGAATGTGTCAATAAAGTTTCCCCTTCCTGGGACAATGAATTCACGGTGTTCTTATTTCAATTTCCAGGAGTGTATATTGAGAAACTGAACATCCATTACGTACTTGCATGTTTATCTGCGAAAATGATCCTTTCGGTACATCAGCGTAGAGTTCGAATAGAATCCCTGGAACATTGCCAACCATTCAGATTAATCGAACATCTAAATACGCATAATGCTGGTACCACCAGGATGCGTTCTTTCTCCTCACCCTCGTGGCAGTAATTGAATTAAGATTCAGCCGGGAAATACATTTAAAATAATTGACGATCATTGAGCTAGCGTCACAGATTTTCAAACGTCCACTGCCATGTATGATGGCGAGTGACACCATGAGTGTTAACGTCGATCGAGAGTTGTCGTCGTGATCGTATTGGGTGACATTGAGCGGTTATAAAATGCAGACGCGTTACGTCGACTCATTGCACGCTGAGTTCATTTGCATTTAGTGTGCTACCCAGTAAATAAGATACGCCTTTAAAAAAAAAATAGCTCTGGGCACTATGGGACTTAACATCTATGGTCATGAGTCCCCTAGAACTTAGAACCACTTAAACCTAACTAACCTAAGGACATCACAACACGCCTTTTTAGTAGTTATCAATAGCAACAGCGGCAGTTTCCAGAAAGCAGTTGTCTGTGCGTTATTTGTCACCATGGTAAGCCAAACGATAAAAATAAAAATTAAATTCCAGATTTAAAAGGAATTTTCTTCCGTATGACCAGAAATCAGTCAAGGTTTTGTCAGGGAAGTAAAGAAGTACGAAGCCGAGTGTTACGATTTTTGAAGGGAGCTAAGGTAGAAGGTGGTTTTCTTTAGTAGGCGACTCAGAAAGCTTTCTCGGAAAGTGTACTGCCTGTAAATTTGCCTTTGTTGCGACTCATTGTTTGCGATAGACGCAGCATCTGAAAGAACCTTTCCGCCCATCGAGGCAGAGCAGTTGCCAATGCAAAAGCTATAAATAGATACTATGAGTAAGAAACTTTCACCCTGTCTGCGAATTGCTGGATTAATCTCAGACCTTAGTCAACAGGCACAGTTCATTCCAAAATTCCAACATACACTACGTTCTCCAGTATTTTGCTCCCTGTTGCGTCAGCGGCTGCTGAAACAGCATCTCCAAAATCTCGAATAAGGCTTCCAGGCATACAGGCAGAATGCTGTAGGTGATCCTTCGCATTGCATGCTGCGTCTCGGCTATTATTCGCTGTGGTTTTGAAGAACTGCCGACGGTCACCCCTTTGCGTTTGCTTCCCGTTGACACTGGTTACAGCAGGCAGCATACACAGGTATAGCGTCACCGGCTCAGTTTCAAATTCTCTCTAACAAACACATGTAACAATGTAACAACATCTCAAAAGGTTTCTATGTTACATGTAACTCCCTACTTCTACAGCATTAATATTGTCCACATTTCTCTACAATGGAACCCTTTTAGGTGTTGTTACATTGTTACTTGCGTTTGCTAGAGAGCAGTACCTCGACAAAACATCGAGGATCAGATTCATCTGCAAGTATTAATAAATGTTTTCTCAGGTTTTTCTCTTATTCTTAACAAATATCACTTTCTTGGTTACTGGTTACTACACGTGTATTTCTTCACGGGGAGTAGCAAAACATTAAGCATAACATATAAAATCACGATTGCACTGTTTCATTCTACTCATACCAAGACAACTATTGTGCACATCTATCCACAAAAAGAAGATTTAATGGACGAAGACGAAGATGCTTCTTATCAGCGTCTGCACGATGTACTTCATGAAACACCCAGTCGAGATTCAATCCTTCTTGTGGGTGCTATGGATGCTTTAGATACCTACCACCGAAATGGCTTTCAACCATGTTGTTATCCACTATGCGACGGCACAATACACCAATGATAACAGCGAAATTCTAAGATTATTTTGTAGCTACAAGGGGCTCTGTGGAGGAAATACATTGACGAAAAAAAATTTTAGTTCAAATGTAAATGATGAAATGTAATGAAATTTTGGGAATACATTTGTGTACATAATGTACTGAAGTGATTAACATTGTTGAATGAATGTTATTGTAAGCTTGAGATAAACCCTTGAAAATGTGAAATGCTTGTACATTAATAACCTTTCAAATCATCACAATGTTGAATGCAAAATGCAAACGTGTATGACTTGTGTTGTACAAGTGCCAGGACTCAGTTTGTGGGTTGGCTTCCACGACCGCTGCACTTGGTCGGGCAGCACAGGACGTAGTGTAGGAAGCTGGAGTTGTCATCTGCCGACGTCCCTTGTGTGCTCGATTAGAGACAGTTCTGGTGATCGGACAGCCAAAGGAAACACGTTGACACCATGTAGAGTTTGTTGTGTTACAACAGCAGTATATGGGCGAGCATTGTCAAATGCTTCAAATGGCTCTGAGCACTATGGTACTTAACATCTTAGGTAATGAGTCCCCTAGACTTAAAACTACTTAAACCTAATTAACCTACGACATCACACACAACGATGCGCGAGGCAAGATTCGAACCTGCGACCGTAGCAGCAGCGAGGTTCCGGACTGAAGCGCCTAGAACCTCTCGGCCACAACAGCCGGCGCGAGTGCTATCCAGTCCATCAATGGTAGTAAGACAGGTCTAATCACCGGACTGACGTACAATTTTGCTGTCAGTGTGCACGGATAGCAAAGAGAGTGCTTCTGCTGTCAAACGAAATCGCACCCTAGATTACAACTCCAGGTGTAGGCCCAGTGCGTCTAGCACGCAGATTTATAGTATGTGAAACAGTTATTGCACACACACGACAGATATAACGAACAAGAAGCACTCATCAACAGCAGTCTTCAAATGTTTTTGGGTGCTTAAAATGGCGCCCTTTCTGGCAGCAAAATACGTACCGTTTAAGTGTGGTGTGCCACTTCCTTCTTTTGTTACCTCCATGTAGCAACAATGCTACAACAGCGTCAGTGTATATCTTGAATACCAATGTATTAATTCGTTTTACAGTTCTGACATTCTCAGAAGTAAGTAAATTATATTTCTTTCAAGGAATATAATTTCTTTGCCTTTAAATAAAATCTTTGAGATAATATCTCTCCTTTTTAATTTAAGAAATATGAAGTGATTTCCCTCTTTGGAAATTTACTAACCTGAAATAATATTCTTTGTATGTCCATATCTTATAGTTGGTTGCAGGACTTGCCTGTTCGATACAGGTCGGTCAAGTGCCTTAAGATGGCGTAGTAAATTGCTAAAACTCACGGCCAAATAAAATTAGTTTGGAAACTAGATGGTCGACAGGTATTTAACTTAACATCTTGAAATAATAGGCGTCTTTCCTTGGCTATCAATATCTCTGCTTTTTATGACGGTGCAGGATTTTCTTTTTCTTTTCATCGTGTTCCACGATTTTATTTATAAAATCTTTGACTTACTTTTACTATTGTGCCATATTTGCAAATTAGTATTCGTTTGTTATAAAACTGAAATTTACTTTTAAAATGTCATTGAATATGAAATATATGGCAAAGGAGGCTCGGGGTCAATATTTTTATTTTTTGAAAACTTAAACTGTTCAGCTTAAGTACCCGTTTTTTTTTAACATAAAGATACAAGGCAGTTTTGATTTTACGAGTGCTGGATTATCTGAAAGACGTCCTCTACCCTGAAGAAAAATTAAATAAAAAACTTGGCTTCCATCTCGTCTTTTGAACTGTTTGGACTTAAAAATAGGCACAAAATGAATTCCACTTCAGGTGCTTACTTTCTTCTGACGCATTGCTATTGAAATCATTTAAAACACAACGCACGCACGATAGTTGAGGCACTTTGCATGACCTCAGTAACAATGGTTCTTGCTTTTTCGTATAAGGTTTTATACGAAAAGCTACTACATCTAAGACCAGACATGCAAATTTTCAACTAACTCTAGAGTTACCTCACTACATAAATTACAACTGTAAACAGCCCGTTCTCCGAATTACAAACATAACAGAGTTCTTGTAACTATTCTGAGATTTCCAAAGATTAACTAAGATAAATCGACGCACACGCTGAAGTCCCAAAGTAAGCTCTTACAAAATATCGCAATGTCACAGTATCCTAAGCGTTTGCTTTGAGTTTCAAATCGACTAATACAATAACGAAATGTTTCCTTAGTGCATGCTTTCCCTACCTTTAAATTCAAATAAAGCCTTCATGTGACAACGCCACTTAAATGCCACAACAAAATGGAAAATCTCCAATCCAACCGGGATACGCATCGTCTACAAACGAGTGGCTTTTAACCTATGCATCCTTCAGTAACTTATTTGGCATACAGTCAACAGCCACGAGAAACTAATCCCAAACTACAATATACCTTAACCACTACTGCTATCTCACACGACATTCTAAGTTCCCTAATAAATAAATTACCTGACGGTTTTCGTTCCACGAAGTGACGTCGAATGTATCAAAGACCGGCGTAAATATTTTTCAAATAAGCCGATACCATCTTCACGGAATTCTCCTAAACGACTGCAGCGTCTGACCTAAACGAAATTCAGTGTTATAGAAAATGGATAATAATTTGCAATATCATAAAATGATTAAATAAAGAAAATTCTGCAACATTATAGAAAGCAGAGACACTTATTGCCAAGGAAAAAGGATATTATTTCAGATATGTTAATTTCCAAAGAGTAAATCATTTCATATTTCTCAAAATTATTATCTCCAGTATTTTACTTAAAGACGACGATGATTATTCTTGAAAGAAAGGTAATTGACTTGCTTCTGAAAGTGTGAGAATTTTAAAATGAATTAATACGTTGGTATTCAAGTTATACAGCGATATTGCTATAACGTGGTTGATACCTGGAGGTAAAAAAAAAAGGAGGGAATTGGCACTACAGACTTACGCGGAACGTATTTTGAAGGCAGACTGGGGGCCACTTTCAATACCCTGAAATTTTAGAGGACAACAGTTTACAAGTGCTTCTTGTTCATTATATCTGTAGTGTGTGCGCAATAACTGTATTAAATAGTAAAAAACACACAGCTTACATATATAACATAGGGTGAGGAAGGCAATGTCGAAAGACTTTCTGTTCTTGAATGTGTATTTCCTCTAGTAACATGACGCAGTCAATATGATCATGGGAAACTGTCACCGAGATGAACTATGGAGTTGTGAATGCGGTGAACCTAATGTTATGGGCTAGATAAGATAGCGGACACCGGGTTCAAGTTTGGGGGTAATACCACCTCCCCTCTTTTTTTACCTCCATGGGTTGCTACATGCAGGTAGAAAAAGAATGGGATTTCATTATGTCACAAACATGAAGCCCTGGCCCGACATCTAAACTAGTCCAAAACATTAGGTTCATCGCATTCACACTTCCTTCGATTACCACGGTGATACGTCCGAGTGACGTCACTCTGACAGTTACTGTGCCCAATCTCGACAGTGTAGGGTGCTTCGATTGTATGGAGACGTAGTTGATTCATCAGAAGTTCCAGCTTGCGATGTTCATGGGCGTTGTGCTCGGTGTGTGAGTATCAATGTATCCACTCCACAGTATAGTCACTTCCTCTTGAAGTTTGTTGTATTGCACTGCAACAGGAACGTAATTACAATACTTGAAGAAAAAAATGGCATTCAGTATGTCACATTAAGGTTGTCTGTAGCACAAACAGGGATTCACAATGGTGCAACCGCAAGTTATGATCACTTACCCTTTGATATAAAATGCATGACACTCTGGAAAGTTAAATTGGAAATTAAACTGAAAAAGTTTCTGTTTCATAATTCCTCCTAGTCTGCATGATATTATGTATTACCATGATGGTAATGTATTACGATGATGGAATGTAGTCGAATTAAGTCGGGTGATGTTGAGGGTATTAGATTAGGAAATGAGACACTTAAAGTAGTAAAGGAGTTTTGCTATTTGGGGAGCAAAATAACTGATGATAGTCGAAGTAGAGAGAATATAAAATGTAGACTGGCAATGGCAAGGAAAGCGTTTCTGAAGAAGAGAAATTTGTTAACATCGAGTATAGATTTAAGTGTCAGGAAGTCTTTTCTGCAAGTATTTGTATGTAGTGTACCCATGTATGGAAGTGAAACATGGACGGTAAATAGTTTGGACAAGAAGAGAATAGAAGCTTTCGAAATGTGGTGCTACAGAAGAATGCTGAAGATTAGATGGGTAGATCACATAACTAATGAGGAGGTACTGAATAGGATTGGGGAGAAGAGGAGTTAGTGGCACAACTTAACCAGAAGAAGGGATCGGTTGGTAGGACATGTTCTGAGGCATCAATGGATCACCAATTTAGTATTGGAGGGCAGCGTGGAGGGTAAAAATCGTAGGGGGAGACCAAGAGATGAATACACTAAGCAGATTCAGAAGGATGTAGGTTGCAGTAGGTACTGGGAGACGAAGAAGCTTCCACAGGATAGAGTAGCATGGATAGCTGCATCAAACCAGTCTCAGGACTGAAGACAACAACAACAACATGATGTGTAAACGGCGATGGGTAGGAATTATTAACCTCTGTCGGTCTTTGATTAAAAAACGTAAACACTAATAAATAATCGGGATGGAGGCATATTCACAAAAGGGTTTTGTCAATATTTAATGACTCGTTCGATATCACTACGTTTTCTCATGTAAATGATATATGGAACACGCAACTCACTAATTAACTACTGGTATATCACAAAGGCTGGCTCTGAGAACTATGGGACTTAACATCTGAAGTCATCAGTCCCCTAGAACTTAGAACTACTTAAACCTAACCAACCTAAGGACATCACTCACTTCCGTGCCCGAGGCAGGATTCGAACCTGCAACCGTAGCGGTCGCGCGGTTCCAGGCTGAAGCGCCTAGAACAGCTCGGCCACAACGGCCGGCTATATCACAAAGCATGGTATAGAATAATACAGGTTGAATACATGAAAAGTAGAATGAAGCATATAATAAAAGTAAACCGACGTTTCATTTGTACTATGTACGGTTATAACATAAAAATGTGGAGTGCTACGGAAAGAAATATTCCGTGGAAAGGGGCATACTTACACAGGTTTAGCAAACATTACGAAAAACTTACATATATTTTAAAGCAAAACATACATTTTCCGGGGTCGTAAGCGTTTGGGACCGTTCCCTCAATTATATTTATAGCATTCCGCAAGGCTGGAAGATTCTGATCTACCTCGTAAATTGCTACTATTGGACACACATTAAGCGACGCATCAGTGGTAAGATTTCCAAGTGAGAAGATGTGCAACCTAAAGTGAGACTAGTGGAGTGACTATGTAATAAAACTAGAATCCTACGTGGTGGTATACCGCTATGCAGTTCAGTTTCTTTGACCTTTCGGCAATCGCTAGCTTCATTGACATGCACAAGTTACGATGGGATGCATTCCTTCTTTCCCCGCTGCACACGGCTATGGGCTAATAAAGGACACATACGAAAGTCTTTTGCAATCTTGAACATTAAAAATGTTCTACATACGAGTTGAAAGCTGAAAATATGACGAACAAAAAGCAATTCCAATAGCAAACAAGCACTGGTTTTCGTGGTCCATCTTCATTTATTATCAATACAAATATAAAAAGCCCTTGAATAAAATGCATTGCGAAAGCATCTCTTTCACATTGCATTCTCCTCTTCTTGTTATTCGAAATATATCCCAATAAAAATAGCAAGTTAGATTAACGAGGCCAAACGTGTTGTTTTTCCTGAGCAAATGCGTATTCCAGAACAGTGAAAGTTCGAAATTGCCTTCCTTGGCGCTCGCGACGTAAATACGGAGCATGAAGCAGTCGTAAACAGTGGTGTTATATATATATATATATATATATATATATATATATATATATATATATATATATATATATATATATATATATATATGTGTGTGTGTGTGTGTGTGTGTGTGTGTAAAACACCTGAACATTTCCGTCACACAGTTGGTTAGCGAGTGCGTTGTCGTGTAGCAGAGTAGTAAAATGGAGGACTATATTTTGTTACTGTGAGTTGTGAGTTCCAGTATCTGATTTTCTATCCAACGTATACTATAGTGCATAGCACTTTCCATTGAAGTTGAGATCGGCTATGCTGGCAGTTATTCGTACATACCTTGCAGATATTGTGATACTTAGATGCATTATTAATATCATACATCACTGGTCATAAAAATTGCTACACGAAGAAGAAATGCAGATGATAAACGGGTATTCATTGGACAACTATATTATACTAGAACTGTAATGAGATTACATTTTCACGCAATTTGGGTGAGTACCCAGAACAACACCTCTCACCGTAATAACGGCTTTGATACGCCTGGGCATTGAGTCAAACAGAGCTTGGATGGCGTGTCGAAGTACAGCTGCCCGTGCAGCTTCAACACGATACCACTGTTAATCAAAGAGTAGTAAAATTGTGACGAGCCAGTTGCTCGGCCACCATTGATCAGACGTTTGCAATTGGTGAGAGATATGGAGATTGTGCTGGCCAGGGCAGCAGACGAACATTTTCTATATCCAGAAAGGCCCGTACACGACCTGCAACATTCGGTCGAGCATTATCCTTCTGAAAACTAGGGTTTCGCAGGGATCGAATGAAGGGTAGAGCCTAGGGTCGTAACACATCTGAAATATAATTTCCAATGTTCAAAGTGACGACAATGTAGACAAGAGAGGTGACCGAGACGTGTAACCAATGGCACCCCATACCATCACGCCGGGTGATATGCAAGTATGGCGATGACGAATACCCGCTTCCAATGTGCGTTCACCACGTTGTCGCCAAACAAGAATGCGACCATCATGATGCTGTAAACAGAACGTGGATTCATCCGAAAAATGACGTTTTGCCATTCGTGCACCCAGGTTCGTCGTTGAGTACACCATCGCAGGCGCTCCTGTGTGACGCAGCGTCAAGGGTAACCGCAGCCATGGTCTCCGAGCTGATAGTCCATGCTGCTGCAAAAGTCTTCGAACTGTTTGTGCAGATGGTTGTCGTTTTGCAAAATTCCCTATCTGTTGACTAAGAGATCGAGACGTGGATGCATCATCCGTTACAGCCATGCGGATAAGATGCCTGTCATCTCCACTGCTAGTGATACAAGGCCGTTGGGATCCAGCACAGCGTTCCGTTTTACCCTCCTGAACCCACCGATTCCATATTCTGCTAACAGTCATTGGATCTCGACCAACGCGAGCAGCAATATCGTGATACGATAAACCGCAATCTGCGATAGTCTACAATCCGTCCTTTATCAAAGTCGGAAACGTGAAGGTACGCATTTCTCCTCCTTACACGAGGCATCACAACAGCGGTTCACCAGGCAACGCTCGACAACTGCTGTTCGTGTATGAGAAATCGGTTGAAAAGTTTCCTCATGTCAGCACGTTGTAGGTGACGCCACCGGCGCCAATCTTGTGTGAATGCTCTGTAAAGCGAATCATTTGCATATCACAGCAACTTCTTCCTGTCGGTTAAATTTCGCGTCTGTAGCACGTCATCTTCGTGGTGTAGCAATTTTAATGGGCAGTAGTGTAAGAACAACAAAGCAGATTGTAGTGTAAATATCATATTCCGGTAGCTACCACTAGCCCCTGAAACCAATAATAGTATCTGTGGCAATTTTACAGTGCACAACATCGTTATACTGGTACGTAGTGTGGGATATAATGAGAGAATGTCAACTTCCCAGAAAGAGTGTCTCGTTTGTGATCTGTACAGACGATATTCCCAATACGTAGCTTTAAACCGGCTGGTTATCTTAGGCGTAATTTTACATGTACAATCGAGTAACGTACTTCCACGATAGAAATGACGTAGCAGATTCTTGTCATGCTCTTCTTGAGTACAACTGAGCGAAACTAATGTATTGATTTCTGCAGTGCGACGTTGCTCTCACTTTATTAGTGTCACTGTGCTTCTGTGGTGTCTAAATCGTTTCATTTCGGAGTTTGGTCGTTTCTGAAGGCTGGCGCAGTACTATCCCACATGTGTACATGGGATGATACATCATATTATAACTGACACCAAAGATTCAGCAACACATTTTGCAATACAAGCCATAAAATTAAAGATTAATAACAAAGATGCTTTCATAAACTTTATTAATTTTGAGTTGCAATGACAAACTCATAACATTACATTTTATTTGCAAAAGCGGGAAAAGGTGGAGGGCCTTGAAGATATACTAGCTGATCAGATGGACTTTTCTTTTTGGAAATCTTAGGGAACGCCTGCTTTGGGGGAGGGCCAGTGAGAAGCGCACCCTGTAGGGCTGATGGTGCAACATCAGCTGCATGGAGAAAAGAAGATAATTCAGCGGTGGTGACACCATCCTGGTAGATGGTGACATTCAATACTTCATCATTGGCAGCGTTGTTGAAGTTGCCCGAGGTGGTGGGGGGCAGTGACTCAGCAGAAATAGTATTGCCAGTGCCAAAGGCGGTGGGCAGGATCAGGTCATGAGTGGATGTGGCATCGTGAACATCCAATATGGTGGGATGCGGTGGTTCATCGTTGGCAGCGTTGTTGTCACTGCCCAGTGTCGTGGGGAGCTGCAGTTCAGCAGTAATAATATCGTCACTGTGCAAGACAGCAATATTAAATTCGCAACTGCCAGGGTTGCTGGGAGGCAGCAGCTCACTAGTGGATGTGGCATTGCGAACATCCAAGATGGTTGGATGCGGTGGTTCATCGTTGGCAGCCTTGTTGGCACTGCCCAGTGTCGTGGGGGGCTGCAGTTCAGCAGTAATAATATCGTCACTGTGCAAGACAGTGGGGGTCAGCAGATCACTAGTGGATGTGGTGTCACTGCCTTCGAAGACAGTGGGGTGAGACGGTTCACCGTCGGCAGTGTTGTCTCCATTGCAAAAGGAGGTGGGGGGCTGCAACTCAGCAGCATTACTATCACTACTAGGCGAGGTGGTGGGGGCCAGAGAGTCATCAGCAACATCAACATCGCCACTGCCCAAGTTGGTGGTGGGCAGCAGCTCATCAGTAGTTGTGGTCTCGCCGCCTGAGGCGTTCGGAGGCGGCGGTGGCGGCGGTGAAGGCGGGCGTGGCAGCGTCGGTGGCAGCGGCTGCTGCTCGACAGTGGCAGTGTAGCCACTGCACACGGTGTCGGAGACATCATAAGCCTGGAATCAGAAGGATATTCTGTATTAGGATTGACTTTCTTGTATGTAGTACTGGTTCAGATTACGTGCTTGTAATAGCCATTTCTGTATATTCACTGACAAGAGAAAAAGTGAAACACGAAAATACACTCCTGGAAATGGAAAAAAGAACACATTGACACCGGTGTGTCAGACCCACCATACTTGCTCCGGACACTGCGAGAGGGCTGTACAAGCAATGATCACACGCACGGCACAGCGGACACACCAGGACCCGCGGTGTTGGCCGCCGAATGGCGCTAGCTGCGCAGCATTTGTGCACCGCCGCCGTCAGTGTCAGCCAGTTTGCCGTGGCATACGGAGCTCCATCGCTGTCTTTAACACTGGTAGCATGCCGCGACAGCGTGGACGTGAACCGTATGTGCAGTTGACGGACTTTGAGCGAGAGCGTATAGTGGGCATGCGGGAGGCCGGGTGGACGTACCGCCGAATTGCTCAACACGTGGGGCGTGAGGTCTCCACAGTACATCGATGTTGTCGCCAGTGGTCGGCGGAAGGTTCACGTGCCCGTCGACCTGGGACCAGACCGCAGCGACGCACGGATGCACGCCAAGACCGTAGGATCCTACGCAGTGCCGTAGGGGACCGCACCGCCACTTCCCAGCAAATTAGGGAAACTGTTGCTCCTGGGGTATCGGCGAGGACCATTCGCAACCGTCTCCATGAAGCTGGGCTACGGTCCCGCACACCGTTAGGCCATCTTCCGCTCACGCCCCAACATCGTGCAGCCCGCCTCCAGTGGTGTCGCGACAGGCGTGAATGGAGGGACGAATGGAGACGTGTCGTCTTCAGCGATGAGAGTCGCTTCTGCCTTGGTGCCAATGATGGTCGTATGCGTGTTTGGCGCCGTGCAGGTGAGCGCCACAATCAGGACTGCATACGACCGAGGCACACAGGGCCAACACCCGGCATCATGGTGTGGGGAGCGATCTCCTACACTGGCCGTACACCACTGGTGATCGTCGAAGGGACACTGAATAGTGCACGGTACATCCAAACCGTCATCGAACCCATCGTTCTACCATTCCTAGACCGGCAAGGGAACTTGCTGTTCCAACAGTACAATGCACGTCCGCATGTATCCCGTGCCACCCAACGTGCTCTAGAAGGTGTAAGTCAACTACCCTGGCCAGCAAGATCTCCGGATCTGTCCCCCATTGAGCATGTTTGGGACTGGATGAAGCGTCGTCTCACGCGGTCTGCACGTCCAGCACGAACGCTGGTCCAACTGAGGCGCCAGGTGGAAATGGCATGGCAAGCCGTTCCACAGGACTACATCCAGCATCTCTACGATCGTCTCCATGGGAGAATAGCAGCCTGCATTGCTGCGAAAGGTGGATATACACTGTACTACTGCCGACATTGTGCATGCTCTGTTGCCTGTGTCTATGTGCCTGTGGTTCTGTCAGTGTGATCATGTGATGTATCTGACCCCAGGAATGTGTCAATAAAGTTTCCCCTTCCTGGGACAATGAATTCACGGTGTTCTTATTTCAATTTCCAGGAGTGTATAATTATTGCTGATTAATGAAAATGCAATAATACATTTGTCTAAGTAAAATATTATCTGATAGGTGTTACAAGATCACAGGTTAATGTAAGTGTGAACAGGACACCAGAAATTTTAATGATACATGCAAAGGTGTGTGCATTGTGTTATACAGATGCCACATATCAGTTTGTGGAATTGAGATCGATGCCTGTGTCACCTGGTCAGTCAATACAGGGACCGTTACAGATAGCTGTAGATCACACTGGAGTTGTCGATGGATAATGCTCCATATGATCGATTGGAGACAGATCTGGTGTTTGAGCCGGCCATGAAATTATGTCGAAACCATGATCATCATTTTGGGTTACAACAGCGGTATGTGGGCGAGAATTAACCATTTATGATACCAAGCCTTGAATGCTGTACATTAAGGCCAGCACAAAACTTCAGATCCACAGACTGATGTTCAAATTTGCGGTCAGGGTGAGTGGGATAACAATGACAGTGCTCCAACTGTCATATGAAATTGCACCTCAGATGGTGGCTCCAGGTGTAGCTCTAATGGATCATGCACACAGACAGACTGCTTGCAGGACCTCAACTGGCTCTTCCTTCTAACCAACTCACGACCAACACTGGTATGGAGGTAGAACCAGCTTTCGTCATGAGACACTACATTATTTCACCGTGCCATACTATGAGCTTTCCCCTAACAACACAGAAGTCGTAAATAACTGTGTTTATGGTTCAGTGGAATGCACGCTACAGGTTGTCTGGCTCGGCGATATCCTTGAAGTAAACGATATTGTTGTTCATATTGGTGCTGCTGAGTCAGTACTACATGTGAGAGTCATTCACCGCACACGATGGTCTACCCACTCAGTCGTGTCACTTGCCCATTTGGGGCTGGTCTTCTTGCGACTGTACGTTTTCGTGACCATCTCTGCCAGCAATCAAGTACAGTAGCTACAGTCTTTCCAAGTGTCTCTGTAATATTTCAGAAGGATCATCCAGCTTCTCGTAGCTCAATCACAAGGTCCTATTCTAAGTGAGGTGTTGATAACGACGTTTAAAGGAAACGTGATTGAAAACTCATAGTGGTGTTACTAACGCCACTCTCAGGCGACGGATGCGAAATTTAAATAGTCATTTTGTTTCAGATGTAGAAAGACGGCTACCAACTTCCGTTAATGTCATCTAACTCCTCGTTAGTGCTGCAGGATTTTTGTCAGTGTATTCTGGTGAAGCTACGTTAATCAGGTCGTATGGGGTGCACACCAATTAACTATTTTAAGGTATACGTGAAATTATACATTTGAATTTGCGTCGTTGAAATGGGTTACTTCAACGTGGTAACCACAGTCGAAATGTTACACAGCAAAATACTACAGCCAATGAGGGCAGCTAGTCTTTTCTGTCGATTAACATGGTTGCAACTTTTTGCACCACTCCAGAAGATGACTCAGTAACGTTTTAGGGTTGCATAGGATAACTGGATGATTTGAGTTGCTCCAGATAGTTTGTCATAGTCAGTTGTGGCACCTCCTTTGTAGCTCTTTACGGCGGAAGGCTTCCGGCAAAAGAACTAAACCTTATTCTGAAAACGACTTTGTCAAAGTGGGCGGAGGAGCGGACTGACGTTCAGGGCACACTCCTGCCCTTGGGGCGGAAAGCTGCCCATAAAGGTGGAACATAAGCAATGATCAACGGCTTGAGGGTGCAGAAGGCAATGGAAACCCCTGCATTATAGACGCATTATGTGTATCCACAGGATCTGTGGACTGTGAATTGAAAAAGTGTCATGATGGTCTCCCCACCGGCAAAAGACACCGGAGGCTGCGAAGATGGAGGTGACCGTGAGAAAAAGATTAGGTCTCGAACGAAAGGATAATGTTCTGACAACCGGATGTGATTACGTCAGAAGTCTGAACATGGTAGGAAACCTATAAATTCTGAAACTGGAAACGCAAAGGCCTAATCTAGATATAGTGGGGGTCAATGAAGTAAATGGAAGGAAGACAACAATTTATACTCAATTGAATATAGGATAATATCAACAGCAGCAGTGAATGGTATGATGGCAGTAGGATTCGTTGTGAATAGGAACGTTGGACAGAGAGTATATTACCGTGAACAGTTCAATGATAGGGTTGTTCTAAGCAGAATAGACAGCAAATAAATACCGATAATAATAGTAGATGTACACATGCCGACGTCGAAGGCTGACAATAAGAATATGAAGTATATGAATATAGTGAACGGGTATTTCAATAGGTGATAGGGGATGAAACACTGTTAGTAATGGGGGACTGGAATGCGGTTGTAGGGGAACGAGTAGAAGAAAGTGTTACTGGAGAATATGGGCTTCGTGTTAGGAATGAGAGAGAAAACAGACTCAGTGATTTCTACAAGTATATCAGCTACTAACATCGTTCTCCAAATTCAATATTTAACGTCGGTTATTGTCTGCCATAGATGCGCAGACGTGAGCGTTGAAATAGAAATTAGCATCGAAGCTTTGCCATCATCGTGCATCCGTAATATGAACATTTTCTTATGATATGAGTTGACTTTGTGAAGAATTGTGTCATCTGTGTCGATACAGTAAGGCGATTCGCTGAATGCAGCGACAGCTTTTTTTGCGACATGAAAGATTTTAATAATGTGTGTCATTACGATTAGTCTGTGTTGTAGAGGATGACCATCCTAAATGGGGAAAGTTTATTTTATTCACACTCATTTCCTTCGACAAGTGTGCGCGTTGCTGTAACTGCGACTGTAGATTGTAGATTCGTCTCGCGAGGTCCTGTAGGGTGTAGTGCCCGTCTACGTCGTCAACGACAGTGTGACAGACGGTAATGAGTGAGAGACCAAATGTAGTTATCAGCCCTAAATGTGGGTATGGTAGCAGCTAGTCACGAATAGGAGCAAATGCTCAGCGTCCGGTAAGCGAGATCCTAGCAGTAGCTGCTCTGCACCGTCTACAGCCGGCGCATTATCCTTTCTACATCTGTACCAGGACAGGTCCCATTACTTCAATTGGTTATGTAAGTCGTTCATTCATCCTTTAAGCAGTCGTACTCAGCATATGCTGACGCCAGGCAGAACACGTAGGCCTCTGAGAAAGTCACTGACTCTTTTATGAAGGAGAATCAACTGTCAGAAACCAAAGTGCAAGGTCGTATTAATTATTTACTGCCAATATACTACAGTGTAAACGTAGTATGAATTGTGTGAGTGAGGTGGCTCCTTTGAAAAGTCGAAGTATTGTTTTAGTGCTTAGCAGCGTCGTCTTGTTGGTACATCTGACTCCATTCAGGTCTGTCAGATGCTTCTGTGTGGGTGGAATTGATGAATTCCGTACATTTATTGATACCGTCACACATCGTGTCTTGGATCTGCCACGAGGTCGTCGGCCATTTGTGCCCAGGTGCATAGCTATTGTGGCCTCAGGGTCTGCTTTAATTCGCATGACGTGTCCGTATTATCTTAACCTGCTTTCCCGTAGTTTGTCTGAGATGGGTGCAAGTCCAATCCGTCGACTGAAAACCTAGGTCTTCATCAAACATAATAAGGCTGATGCTTTTCTTCTGCTATTGGCATGATATACCTACTAAATAATTATCAAAGGCATTTAGCTCCAACAACCGGAGATAATCTCGTATAATAATAGGGAATAAAAGTGTGTAGCATCCGTAGATTTACTCTGTAATCAGGTCATTGCAGTGAAAGGGTAAAATATCTCGAAATGCACTTTTACACATCGAGTTTCGCTTAGTGTACGGCAAATGTGCGGCTAGTCCTGGCGGAGATTCGAGTCCTCCCTCGGGCATGGGTGTGTTTTTAATTTAGGTGAAGTAGTGTGTAAGCTTAGGGACTGATGACCTTCGCAGTTAAGTTCCATAAGATTTCACACACATTTGAACATTTTTTACCACAAATGAAAGGCAGCCCTACCATATTGCCGACCTACCTTCACCTACAGCATCAAAAATTCTCATCTACTGGGTAGTCACTCTTGCAAACACATTTGGCGTGTTGCCTATCCGAGGGTGCAAAACGAAAGTTGATATTGGCAATAGCCACATCGATGGCCACAAGGAAATCGTCATTTAAAGATGTATATCAAGTTTTTGCATCAAGCAACTAAGTATGACACAGGGAGAGATATCCTGCCGAGAGTAAGTTTTGTATGCTATTGGTGTGACGTAGAGAGCCACTACTCACCTGCGCCTTCTTGTTCTTCTTCAGCTTCTTCCGCTCGTCGCGGTCAGCGGCACGCCGGCGGATGCAAGGGCACAAGCGGCGTAACATCTGCGTCAGAGAAGACCCGTGTCAAGTACTATACGCCATAACATTGCTACCGTAAATCGTGCCCTTTACCTCCACTCAACCATCTTGAACGCTCCGTTACGTGAGGTTTACTAGAGACGAAGCGTTTGCGTCATGATTGTCCCGTAAGTGAAAGGTGACAGCCGCCAGTTACGTGTGAAATGGGCACATCAGTGAAATGGGCACGTCGGTGAGCGTATTGAGGTGTTCAAAAGATACGATCGAAGACATTGTGGGCGCATATTCATGACGAGGCACTGGGCGTGTCCACCGTGCCCGAATGCGATCTGAAGTGGTCGAATGGCTTATATTCCAAAGTCGTGAATCAGCTCGCCAACCATGATCTACAAATGTCGACGGCGTATACAACAGCTCTGGCGCCTTATGAGCTGCATTTGCGCTTTTCCTTGAATTTCTGATGATTTACTTTTCACGAGCACAACGAGTGTTCAGAAGCTACCGAAATGAAGACTGAGGTACTGAATAATATCATATTTATATGTTTCACTGAAAATTACAACACGGATACCTCGTTAGTTCACGTAATTCCCAAGAGTACAGATAGCGCAACATTGACTGATACCCTGTTTCTCCATTTCTGGAAGTATTCCATATAAGCGTCGAACATTCATAGAGTACTAGCAGTATCGGAATTAGCATGATAGGCTTGAAGAATTTAGTTAAAAATTTAAGTTAGTACTAATTACAACACATCGTCAAAATAGGAGTAGAGTAGATTCTACATAAAGATCCTAGAAGTACTGAAGGAATATTATCTGTTCCTTGTTCAATCATTATTTACGATTTTTCAGTAGCTTGGTTACCCTCTGACACTGTTAATCAACCCTCTGTGTCTTCCAAATCGACTCCCATTCTTATATCACTTCTGTAAACAGCTCCTTCCCAGTTGGACACATTCAACAAACGCTTTCCACTTATAGAGCACTCTCCTGGGTTCAACGGTGGAATTACGTATGTGCTCTAAATGTTGAGGCCATTTCTCTTACCTCTGAATTATGTACACTCTGAACCCGACCTTCTGAAAACCATTTCCTTTCCGATATCTTCGCATTGTTCCCGCACCTGATCTCTTTAGATTACTTGAATTCCTTTTCATTTCATTGATAAGTCAATTACATAGCTATGGCTTTTGCTGAGGATTTTTGTACCTCTTTCAGTTACTTCATGTTTGGGTTCACAGCTTCAAAGTAGCTTCTAAATGATGAAATATTTTGAAACCACCGTAGTCTGTCAGTTTTATTATGCAAAGTGCGTTTAATGAACCACGTATATGTTTCACATTAGTAGTCAGTTTCAGCCCTTGGCCGTTTGAAATGTGTCGCGCTTGTTATGTGTGTGTGTGTGTGTGTGTGTGTGTGCACGACATTTCAAAATGTGGTGAGTGAGGGTGGGAGGGAGAGTCCACTCTCACACTGTGGCTCACATTCCGCTACAGAGTGAAATACTCAGTCTGAGAAATGTAGTAAAATAATTTATATTACAGTGTCGATGAAATACACATCGCCGCATGTGCAGAACTGGAAGTTTATAAATTTTACGACACAGACGCTCGCATAGACTGAAGATGATTTTCATCGAGATTCCGTTTACCTTACGCAAAGTGGCGGTTTCGCCTCTTTCTGAGCTACATGTGTATCATGATTGCTGATACTTCTGAGGTGTTGTAGGTAAATGGTGCACACTACGAATCGTGTCCTCCAACTTAGCACCGATGTAAATGAAATTACGTGTGTGTAATTATTTTACATCATAGTTAAGTAACGGAAATGTCACAGATTTAATTTAACACACTTTGCAGTAATGTCCCATTAACTGACATACTGCTCTCGAACTGTCAAGATTCGAAGCTCTATGTTGTGAACTTGCCACGGAGCTCCATTATATTCCTGCTGCCTCTATTATCACACAGTTTCATATCTCAGCCCTCAGAGTCTAAAATAATAACTAGCATCATAATCAGGCAATGACATGAAAGTTAGTTGATAATTAAGGTAGGCTTCAACCGAAAAATTTTTATATAAGTTAACGTTTAATTCCTCAGAATGATGCTACCCAACAGTACACGTAGCCTCCAGCCACTGATCAGTGGTTGTCTTCGCTAGTCGCCACTGTTTAGCATTCCGTAGTGTGAGAAAGGGCACATCTCTGCTGAAATTTTTAAACGTGGTACACACATCACCAATGAGATTTATCTTGGATAATGACAAAGAGCTGAAACTGGTAGGTAATGTGTAATATATACATGTTGGAATAAAGGAAATTCACATGATAAAACTGACACGCTGCGATGGTTGTAAATAATTTCCTCTTTCTGTTGTTCCTGAACTTAATTATCTCTTACGTTAACCATTGGTGCTTTCAACATACGTCGCTTCCATTTATGTTTTTTTCTGTCTAGCTTCGTTTATCGTCGTTTTGAGTGATGTCCATTCCTCTTAAACTAAACAGGCTACTGCGGTATTCACTATCGTAGCATCTACAGCCTGAGCTAACATCTTCCCCTACCTCAGAATACCAGTATCTCACATTAAACTTTTACTTACTCTTCATCATTGCTAACTTAAGATCTGATTCTAAATGCTTCTGTGTACGTCTTACACTCCAGTATCTGACTTCGAAATATCTGTGTCAGTAAGTTGTAATCTAGGTGCTATCTTCTCATACATTCGAGCCTGTTCCAAGCAGATCTCTTTCTGTTGTGATTCTCTAACTGTGCATAGCATTTACCAAAAGAAATTTATTTCACAACTGATGGTGTCTTTATCCTCTTTATTCCTAATACCGACACCGTATTCTCCCATAACTCTGTTGTTCCTTTCTCCACCACAATGTTCCAATCCACATAGTTATTAGCTTTATATCCTGCTTTCAATGTCGTCATACACTATATCCATCTCTTCAACTTATGCTCGTCACTCAACATGTATACCTGAGCTACAATCGGTTGTAACAGTTTCCTGTTGATTTTGTTGAGATTATCCATGTCACTGAACAGTTGATAGTAATTCAACTTCGTGTCCTACCTTCCTATTCAAAATGAGTTCCACCCTCGTTACATCATTTTCTGGTACTGTTGATATTATTCTTCATTAGTCAGATCAGAAATCCTGGAGTTCTTTCGATTTTACTTCATCTACACAACTATATCTACATTAAGCCTTCACAGTTACCTTTTTCAGATCTTTAAGATTCACATCTGAAGTCGTACAATACAGGGTGAGTAACCTAACATTACCGCTGGATATATTTCGTAAACCACATCAAATACTGACGAATCGATTCCACAGACCGAACGTGAGGAGAGGGGCTAGTGTAATTGGTTAATACAAACCATTAAAAAATGCACGAAAGTATGTTTTTTAACACAAACCTACGTTTTTTTAAATGGAACCCCGTTAGTTTTGTTAGCATATCTGAACATATAAACAAAACGTAATCAGTTCCGTTTGTTGTATTGTAAAATGTTAACTACATCCGGAGATATTGTAACCTAAAGTTGACGCTTGAGTACCACTCCTCCGCGGTTCGATCGTGCGTATCGGAGAGCACCGAATTACGTAGGGATCCAAAGGGAACGATGATGGAACTTAGCTACATATGAGACTGGAACAGCACGTTACGTCCACATGCTAACACCTTTTTATTGGTCTTTTTCACCGACGCACCTATACATTACCATGAGGGGTGAGGTACACGTACACACGTGGTTTCCGTTTTCAATTACGGAGTGGAATAGAGTGTGTCCCGACATGTCAGGCCAATAGATGTTGAATGTGGTGGCCATCATTTGCTGTACACAATTGCAATCTCTGGCGTAATGAATGTCGTACACGCCGCAGTACATCTGGTGTAATGTCGCCGCAGGCTGCCACAATACGTTGTTTCATATCGTCTGGGGTTGTAGGCACATCACGGTACACATTCTCCTTTAACGTACCCCACAGAAAGAAGTCCAGAGGTGTAAGATCAGGAGAACGGGCTGGCCAATTTATGCGTCCTCCACGTCCTATGAAACGCCCGTCGAACATCCTGTCAAGGGTCAGCCTAGTGTTAATTGCGGAATGTGCAGGTGGACCATCATGCTTATACCACATACGTCGACGCGTTTCCAGTGGGACATTTTCGAACAACGTTGGCAGATCATTCTGCAGAAACGCGATGTATGTTGCAGTTGTTTGGACCCCATCAATGAAGTGAGGTCCAATGAGGTGGCCGCCAATGATTCCGCACCATACATTTTCAGTCCACGGTCGCTGTCGCTCTACCTGTCTGAGCCAGCGAGGACTGTCCACGGACCAGTAATGCATATTCCGTAGATTCACTGCCCCGTGGTTTTTGAGACCCGCTTCATCGGTAAACAGGTAGAACTGCAACGCATTCTCTGTTAATGCCCATTGACAGAATTGCACTCGATGATTAAAGTCATCACCATGTAATTGCTGATGTAGCGACACATGAAACGGGTGAAAGCGGTGACGATGCAGTATGCGCATGACACTACTTTGACTCAGTCCACCGGCTCTCGCAATGTCCGTTGTACTCATGTGTGAGTTCATGGCAACAGCAGCTAACACACCAACTGCACCCGCTTCTCCTGTGACGGGCTTGTTACGGACCCGTTTGCGTGCTACGACCATACCTGTTGCATACAGTTGGCGGTAGATGTTTTGCAATGTGCGGCACGTTGGATGCTCTCTGTCCGGGTACCGTTCTGCATACACCCTGCAGGCTTCAGCTGCATTTCGTCGACACTCGCCATAGATGAGTATCATCTCCGCCTTTTCAGAGTTCGAATACACCATGGTCACAGTTCCTACAACACTACACTGTCACAGACGTCTGGTAACACGGTGTACTACAGTTGGTCTGCGTGCGGAGACGAATGCAGAATAACAATAGCAGCAAGCGTTACATGTGGACATTGCGACAGCTAGACCAAACCACAACAGTGCACTACAGTCACACTCGTAAACACGGTCATCATCGTAAACATGTCCCTGCAGATGCTGCTCGCCGACCGTGGCCCGTGTTTGTTACAACACGCAACGGAACGTCGGAGGTTTCAAGCGTCAAATTTAGGTTACAGTATCTCCGGATGTAATTAACATTTTACAATGCGACAAACGGCACTACGTATTTGTTTATATGTTCAGATGTGCTAACAAAACTAACGTGGTTCCATTTAAGAAAACGTAGGTTTGTGTTAAAAGACATATTTCCGTGCATTTTTGTATGGTTTGTATTAAACAATTACACTAGCCCCTCTCCTCACGTTCGGTCTGTGGAATCGGTTCGTCAGCATTTGATGTGGTTTACAAAATATATCCATCGGTAACGTAAGGTGACTCACGCTGTATAACGGTATTGTGGTACGTTCAATCATTTTATCATGGCCACCTACTCTTGGAAAGTTCCCTTCGTGGATATACAAATGATAGGCTAGATCTGACTCTTTTGCCAATGGAGAGACAACCAAGACACCTTATCCCTTAGAGGCCACATGTCATGTGTACACACGCTATGTGTTGTTAATGCTATGTTTTGCACTGCAGTTTGCTCATTCACACCGTTTACCACTAGTGATTATTTCCCATTACGGATAGTTCCCACACCAAGATTCCGAGGTTGCACAAAACCTCTGCCCACATCCCCAGTATAATTGACAATCCTGTTGAAAAGTACTCGGTGCCAGTACTGATGATCTATAGATAAAATGTATGCATTATCTGGGGTCTAACCCGGCACCTAGAGCTTTTCGATCCGTAGTGCAAGACGCTACCGCTTTTTTCGCTGCAAATCACTTATTTAAGGCAATCAATTAAAAATAA
Source organism: Schistocerca nitens (assembly GCF_023898315.1). NCBI lineage: Eukaryota > Metazoa > Arthropoda > Insecta > Orthoptera > Acrididae > Schistocerca > Schistocerca nitens. The sequence continues at coordinate 308,037,303 of NC_064621.1, read as the reverse complement.
AATATAAAGGTCATTTCAACAAAAATAAAATGGTTAAACCAGAAAAACGTATATGAAGCAATATGGCGTTAATTTTAACGCACCCTCACCTTTTTTCGTCCGTCCACAAAAGGGGGGGGGGGGGGATTTCGACTCATCCAACTCCTTGTCGATAAAAACAAGAGACAGCATATTAGAAGAAAGCTCTCGATAGCGTGGCATCCTGAGCCACGTCCAATGGGCTGTGGCCATATATTAGGAAAAGGCAATCGGATCTGCGTGATATCCATTCACCATCATGTAGTGGACATAATCTCCAACAAGCCACATGATGTCATTGTTCTTCGAACGGGGAAAGAAGGTTGCATCGGGATACACGAGAATCTCCCCCGAGATAGCCGCCTCCGAAGTCCCGAGGAGAAAAGCTAGTTGTCGGCGAAGCCGAAGGAGATCAACCGATGATATAATGTATCAGTTTCATGGAACGAGTGCTACGATCCGTCACACTGAGGCCAATACGAAAGAGTCGCACGTTGGTAGGTACAATATCATGAACAACTTGGTACCACAAGGACGACACTTCCATCGGGAAACTCCGGAAGCTAACGTTAGACCAAACAATCTTCCAATTCGTTTCTGGCGACAGGGCTTCCACAGAGGGAATGCTATGAGGAATTGGCGAGCGGAAAAAAAAATTTTGGGAGAGATTCGCCTGGGAAAGGATATTTACTACTAAATAACTGACTTCAAGAAAAAATTCCTTGACGTGCCTTATTTTATAACTAATCCTACTAATATCTACTGGAGGTGTTAAAGTCGTAGCCGGCCGAAGTGGCCGTGCGGCTCTAGGCGCTGCAGTCTGGAACCGCGAGACCGCTACGGTCGCAGGTTCGAATCCTGCCTCGGGCATGGATGCGTGTGATGTCCTTAGGTTAGTTAGGTTTAACTAGTACTAAGTTCTAGTTGAGTCCCATAGTGCTCATAGCCATTTTGCTAAACTCGCCGGTCGGATATAGTCATGAAAGCGAGCTGTATGTGAATGGGGAGCGCGTAGACATGTTAAAACGGTGCGACGGATGAATAAGGCAGAAGCCTTACCTCGAATGTCAGGGTCGCCCAAACCTCCCAGGCGACGGGAGCGTGCCATGACACCATAACGCAAGGGAAATATAGAATTGGGCCAGATAAACCTGCCAGTTAAACTTTGCAACTTGCGTTACATGATCGCAGGAAGTGGAAAGATTTGTGCAGTAAAATAAGCCTTACTTGAGACATAAGTTTCCATGGCCCGGAACTTAAGAAGAAGTGAGAGAGAGCGACGCTCGAGTTCTATGATTGCTCCCTGAATCTTATCCGTGACAGATTTCCAGTTTTCGTTGTCATCTTTAGCGGACAACTGTCAATTATAACACCTAACCATGGATAGTGGGTGACCTTAAAAGCCCATTGAATTTCAGCAGCGTCAAATCCTCGCAAACTGAGTAAGTGACATTTCTGGTAATTAACCCGCGCTTCAGTAAGACGACAAAAAGCATCCAAACTTCCTTCAGCAGTGGTACATCATCAGGGGTACGGAGAAGAACCATAACGTCATCAGCATTTGCACGAACGGTAAACCTTTCTCCCAACAGCGACCAACCACCCAAATGAGCAGTTATAGATCGCGTAAGGATTCCAAAAACAGAACGTAGAGCGGCATTGATAATGGACTCCCTTGAAGGACGCCCTGACGCACCGCGATGGGGGAAGTAAGACGGCCATTTACGTCAATGGACGCCCGAATACCAGTAATTAGTGAGCTATACAACCGTCGCGCAGCATTGTTAAAACCAACAGTCGTCGATACTCGCATGAGAAAACCATGATTAACGCGGTCGAACGCATGGTAAAAATCAATGAAAAGCAAAGCGTTTGGCACGGGAATGGTGGAAGCAATCGAAATTTGATCACGACATTCAGCAACAGGATTCAGGAGGGTACGACCCGGAAGACAACTTACATGGCTCGCGATGATGGTAGTCAGCACACCGATAGTTTGCTATTTACCTATCGCGCCACTATCTTACAATCATAGTTGAAGAGGGTTATCGGGCGGACCTGGCCCATACGCAAACGTCCCGACTTCTTCGGGATGAGAACAATTTTAGCAACCTAAAACCTGGGCGGGATAAGGCCTCCGAGGAAAACTCCATTAACCATAGAAGTTATCCTATCTCCAATCAGGGGACAAAATCGAATATAAAATTCTCTGGGAAGGCCATCGGGGCCAGGCGATTTGTGATACGGTGAACGAGCCACAATATCAAATATATCATCTCGATGGAATACAGAGAAAAACTCTTCCTGGAGAGCTGGCCTTACAACACTAAGAAGGAGGGAGGTAAAATCAACGGACGTTAGACTGTCTGAATACACTTCAGTGTAAAGGTCAGAAAAGTAATGGTAAAGTTCACGCATGATAGCAGATTGGGAGGACCACTCACGCCCATCTAGAGAACGAATGGTAGTAAGACACGTCCTTTTAGATCGTTTGTGAAGCCGAAGAAGATGGTAGAGAGAGGCCTACTCCTCCTGTACGATTGAACGAGGCTGGGAACGCAAGCGGACACCATCCATGTGTCTACGTTTGAGATGTAAAAGTTTTGCCTTCACACGGTTGACGTCTAAGACTCTCAAGGAGCATCACGAGCATTATCGTAAAGATGGCTAAGGACAGCATAATAAAATTCCCTAGTTCGCATTATTTCAGCGCCTTTTTCAGCGCTAAGACGCTTGAGTGTATTTCGAATCCGAGGTTTAACAAAGGTAACCCACCATTCTAGAATTGAGGGATAACGCGCCTGGGACTGGATTGTCCGCCGCCGTACGTCTGCGATGATGCCTTCCAGATATGGTTCCGTGAGATGTAATGTTTATCTTCCATAAAGGGCGCAAAAGATGGACCCGCTGTGGGACGTGGTTAAAAGTAACTGAAACAGCATAGTGATCAGTGAAACTGGCAGGAATTACATCAATCGATAGAAGCTGTCTACAGATGGGGACAGATAAATAAAATCGGTCCAATCAGCTACTTGAAGTGGCTGTAAAAAACGTAAACAGCACCGATGTAGGATATTTGCATGCCCAAGCATCTTGGAGACGCAAATACGTCACCGTATCATTAAGTTCACGACAATATGTATAATAGGGGGTATCGCCCCCCCATCCCCCCCCCCCCCCCCCAACAAAACCTTTCGTGGGTTCCGTCGAAGTAAATAAACAACTTCTTCCTTATAAAACAGCGCGACGTTGGATGAACGACCGGATCCAGACGGAGCATAAAGAAAAAGAACTACAGCCTGTAGCGCGACCATCATCTAGCATATCTAAGTCCGTCAGCGGGATTCCATCTCGATAAAGCAAAGCCATACCGGTAGAATTTTCAGGCGCGACATTGAAAAACATAAGAGTATCCACGAAGACAAAAAACATCAAATAACACCTCTTGTAAACACATGATATTAGCTTGGGAATCGTAAATAAACTGGCGCAATGCAGCAAGCCGTAATTGGGAACATTTCCCATTAATACTGAGGGTGAGAAATTTATATTGCTGCATCCGTTATCACATGTAAGGTCAATGAAACAACACTAAGGAAAATGCACTCATCACGCCCTTCTCTCCTCAACGTCCGGAGGCGGTGGAAAGAACATATAATTCCAATCCTCCCCACCGGGAGCCGAGGAATCCTTGTTTTTCTTTCTACGAACCGTCGCTGCACGTGCAGGTTCAAAACGCTGTTTCACACCACTCCGTGAAAACATAGACTCTTGATGTGGAAGGGGGGCACGTCAAGCTCCGATTTAATAGAGGAGCCATCTCCACCGCACTCATCGGAAATAGGAGAGCACAACTCAGAACGTCTTACAGCAACATCAGGTACAGAAGAGACAGGTAATGCAGTGCCGGTGTCGGACTGTATCACCTGATCATCAGGATGAGAACCCGTAGAGTCCCGGTGCCCCGCTGTCTCAGCGTGGAGGAGGGGTGGTATTTCACTGGACCACTGTAAAGACTGGCCAGCAGGCAACGTCCCCGCGGGAACATTGCCTGTTTATCCTGTTTTCGTTTCTACACACAAATCACGGTCGCCAGCCGTTTGTAAATACTATGACGTGAAAAATGGCATGCCCTTCTAATATCGTGTGGCAATTACTTGTGCCGGCATAGTGCAGAAAATCGATGTGGCATGTCTTCAACAAGTCATCGGAAGTCCCATGCAGAAATATTCAACTTTGAGTGTCTTTGCAGCTGTCCTGAACTGCGAAAGTGTTGCCGGCATAGGATTCTATACACGAACTGACTTCTCGATTACGCCCGATAAAAGTTCGATGGGATTCATGTAGGGCGATGTGGGTGACCAAATTACTCACTCGAAGTGTCCAGAATGTTCTTCATACTAATTGTGAACAAATGTGACACGACGACAATTCTATCGTTGTTTGTGAACATGAAACCCATGAATTGGTGACGATGGTCTCCAGGTGTCCGAAGATAATCATTTCCAGTCAATGATATGTTCAGTTGGACCAGAGGTCCCAGTCCATTAGATGTGAACGCAGCCCACACCATAATGGAGTCGTCTAGAATGAAAAACAGCCCACAGTTGCACTAATTATGTTTATCCTAAACCTTGACCATGGTTTCTGCTATAATAATATAACCTTCTCGAGAAGTCCTAAAGTTATCAAAATAACATCTAGACCAGTAATATAATCTATACATAAACTACTAAAATTACTTACATGAGCTTTTATAGATGAAAAATGTCTTTGCCCAGCCGCTTCGTCAAGAGCAATAAAATAAAATAATTTCAACAGAGGTAAGCCTGTTTCGATCGAAAGTAAAACTGTTTATAGCACCGTATGTCCTCCGCCACCACATCTGTTATACTAGGCGCACAGTCGTTAAATGTGCTAAATCCTGCGAGCCATAGGTGGCGCTCTCCACATTGAGCTACATCACACCGTTTATGAGGAAAGTAGTTGATATCTACTATAAAATTTTAATAAAAAGCCTACAAGTGCAAGTGAACGACCATATAATTATTAATACGACTGTCCAACGGTTAAAATGCTGTTGCATGCGATCATTAAAGTGGTCAAACATTAACATTATGGAGTCACCACAGATTGAACAGTGCCCTGTAGGTGCCTTGGGACCATGGTTCGTAGCGTCTGCGCCACACTCGAAACCTAACATCATCTATGTGACTATGCTGATACAATAGCTCAAAAGAAAAGGTTCAAATGGTTCTGAGCACTATTGGGACTAACTTCTGAGGTCATCAATCCCCTAGAACTTAGAACTACTTAAACCTAACTAACCTAAGGACATCACAAACATCCATGCCCGAGGCAGGATTCGAACCTGCGACCGTAGAGGTCACGCAGTTCCAGACTATAGCGCCTAGAACCGCTCGGCCCCCCCGGCCGTCTACAATAGCTCCATATTTAACAATTGTGTACAACCGCTCGCTCACAGGAAGATCCGTAACTACATACGGAAAATTGCTCAAGACACATCAATACCCAAAAACGGAAATAGTAGTAGTCCGCTAATTTACAGGCCCATATCACTAACGTCGATTTGCAGTTGGCCTTTGGAACATATGATGTGTTTGAAAATTATGAATCACCTCGAAGGAAACGATTTATTGACACATAGTCAGCACGGTTTCAGAAAATATCGTTCTTGTGGAACACAACTAGCTCTTTGTGCTCATGGAGTGCTATCGACAGGGAATGTCAAATTGATTCCATATTTTTAGATTTCCAGAAGGTTTCCGACACCGTTTTTCACACTCGTCTTGTAAACAATCTGCGTGCCTATGGAATATCGTATCAGTTTCGCACTTTGATTCATGATTTCCTGTCATAAAGGTCAAAGTTCGTAGTAATAGACGGAAAGTCATCGAGTAAAACAGAAGTACTATCCGGCGTTCCCCAAGGAAGTGTTATAGGCCCTCTATTGTTCCTGATCTATATTAACGACTTAGGAGACAATCTGAGAAGCCCTCTTTGATTTTTGGCAGTTGATGCTGTCATTTACTGTCTTATAAAGTCATCGGATGACCAAAACGAATTGCAAAATGATTTAGATAAGTTGTCCGTACGGTGCGAAAAGTTGCAATTGACCATGAATACAGAAAAGTGTGAAGTTCTTCACATGACTAGTAATAGAAATCCGCTAAATTTCGATTACGCGATGAGTCACACACATCTGAAGTCCGTAAATTTAACTAACTACTTAGGGATTACAATTACAAATAACCTAAACTGGAACGATCATATAAATAATGTTGTGGGTGGAGCAAACTACAGACTGCGATTCATTGACAGACACTTGGAATGTGCAACGGATCTACTAAAGAGACTGCTTACACCATGCTAGTCAGCCCTGGTCTGGATTGTTGCCGTGCGTTGTGGGATTCCCATCAGATGGGACTGGCGGATGACATCGAAAATGTACGAAGAAGGGCAGCTCGTTTTGTATTACCGCGTAGTAGGGGTGATAGTGCCACAGACATGACACGTGAAATGGAGAGGCAGTCATCAAAACAAAAGCGTTTTTCGTTGCGACCGGGTCTTCTCATGAAATTTCAATCACCAGTTTTCTCTTACGAAAACCATTTGTTGGCCACCAGCTACATAGGTAGAAATGATCGTCACGATAAAATAAGAGAAATCAGGGCTCTCACAAAAAAATTAATTGCTCGTTTTTCCCGCGCTCTGTTCGAAAGTGGAACGGTAGAGAGACAGCTCGAAAGTGGTTCCTTGAACACTCTGCCAGGCACTTTATTGTGACTAGCAGAGTAATCAAGTGGGTGTTGATGTAGCTCTTATCTACTTTACTAAAAGTCTGACTCAAATGACCACGTCACTGTCTCCCAGTAGCCTAGCGTCTAATCGATATGGTCACGAGCCGAAGTGAGGCGATGTAGACGGCGCCTGTTAGCAAAGGCATTCGCGTTGGTCGTCTACTGCCATTCTCTATTAACGACAAATTTCGCCGTGCCACCCTAACGGATATTTCGTCGTACGTACTACGTCAGTTTCTACGGTTATTTGGTTATTTGGGCCGGCCGCGGTGGCCGAGCGGTTGTAGGCACTTCAGTCCGGAACCGCGCGACTGCTACGTTCGCAGGTTCGAATCCTGCCTCGGGCATGGATGTATGCGATGTCCTTCGGTTAGTTAGGTTTAAGTAGTTCTAAGTTCTAGGGGACTGATGACCCCAAAAGTTAAGTCCCATAGTGCTCAGAGCCAATTGAACCATTCTACGGTATTTGACGCACTGTTGCTCGGCTGTTAGCATTGACAACTTTACACAGAATACGCCAACCTCTTTCGTTACGTGAAGATTGTCGACATGTGCGTTGTCCGCGATGAGGGGTAATTCCCTGAAATTTGGTATTTCTGCACACTCTCGACAATTTCCAAAATGGAATGCTCCATGTGTCTAGTTCCATCCACCATTCTGCGATGTAAGTCCGTTGATTCCCACTACGCTTACACAATTACATCGGAAATCTTTCCACATGAATCATCTGAGTGCAAATGACAGCTCTTCAATGAGCTGCCGATTTATACCTAGTGTACGCGATACTGCCACAATCGGTATATGTGCTTATCTCTGTCTCATGACGTTAGTCAGTTCAGTGTACATTAAGCTACCTGTTCGTCCCGAAACGTGACAGTACATCGCATTCCCTATATACTAATACAGGTGTAAAAGACATTATACCTCTACAAATTCTTCCGTCATTAGTAAACAATTTAAAATTATGTGGATCCGTATTTATCTGCATTATAGCTGCCTCCCCTTAACGCATGTTCACCCCTCCGACTGCCAAGAACCTGTATCTTCCGAAATTCCCATAGAACACCACAGTAGGCCTATACAAAAGACTTCGACTCTTATCGAAATTTTGTGTATCTCAGCCTTCATATTATGAAAAATCACTGGCAGTTCAAGTAGACAATGAAATTAAAGACAGTTGATACTTACCTCGGGCAGTAAGAGTCTTCACTGGATCAATCAACTGTCAGAAAGCACCGAACGGCTCTTTACTCGACTGTTGAATTCCTCAGACTGATGCTACGCAACGGTTCACGTCTCCTCCAGCCATTTACTATTGTTGAATTCTTTGCTCGTCGTCATTGTTAGCAATGAGTAATGAGCTTCTGTGTCTCCAGACACAAATTATTTACTTCAGCCATGGTGCATACGTTCGAGTTGATAATGGCATTAGATTTGTGAGCATTTTCCTTCGATAGGAAACTCAGTGGTTTCAGATACATTCAGGCTCACTGTGCATCACGTATTTCTCCCATTTTCGATCATCGTTCCATCCTGTTTAGCAATTCTGCTAAATACTTCACATGCTGAAACAAGCAATGTCGAAAATTTATTCAACGAAATTAAACAAATTTGACAGATCATCACGTGCCGAAAATTTGTAGTAACATCTTTAAAATAATGCTTAATGTATTTTACGTATCTCTGTGTTGATACTGACAGCAGAGACACAGTCTTCGCTACTACCAGTAGCTTTTGTCCCAGGACGTCTAAGAAAAATCAATTTAACACTTATTGAGAGACTTTATGGTGAGATATAAATTGCTTACGCTCTAGACAAATTGTAAAATAGTAGACAGAAGAAGGCTTGCAAAAATTAGAAAAATTCTAGAAGGAAATGAAGTTTACTAGTAATTTTCCTACAAAATACGAGGGGTATTCCGAAAGTAAGGTCCGATAGGTCGCGAAATGGAAACCACGGTAAAAATCAAAAATGTTTTATTTGCAACAGTTAGATACACCTTGCAGCTACTTATCTCCATAGTCGCCGACCCGACTTAGACGTGTATTGTAGCGTTGTACCAACGTTCCCATACCCTCGCTATAGAAGGCAGCCGCCAGTGCTCTCCGCCAATTCTCTACGCTGGCCTACGGCTCGTTGTCTTGTGCCGAAATGTTGTCTTCATAACCAGCGGTTCATGTGACCAGAGCTGAAACTCAGAGGGAGACAATTACGGGCTGTATTGTGGGTACTCTCACATTTCCATTTGAAAACGATGCAGGAGCATCTTCATTGCCCCTGCAGAATGCGGCTGAGAATTGTCTTGAAGACGAAACAGCACGACAGTTATGTAATGTTAGCTGCATAGCTTCGGGGGAAATTTCTCACCAGGCCCCCGTACTTGGCGGCAGACACTATTTTCTAGACATCTTTACGCACTCACTGCGAGCTCAGAAATGAAAAGAGCGACGTGATGCTAACTGGGGTTATACTAGAGACACTACCCAACACATCTGTGCAAAGCTTTATCGGAGTTTCCATTTCGTGACCGATCGGACCTTACTTACGGAATAGCCCTCGTATATCTGGTGATGTGATAAAGTAAATCAGAATCACGACGTATTGTCTTTATGCGGTAAATGCTTGTATATCGTAAATATCCTATTCAGTATTTTGAACGTGGTATGCACTATTCTGAGATATAGCTTCTAGTCGTAAATCCGAAATCATTCCAATATACGCCATGAAGGGTAGAGCGATACTTTAAAACACTGATTAGGGACCTTCAGTTTAAATATCTAGCTTTGTATTGCTTTCATCTGTTGTCATTCAGATCGCCTTTGTCTCCAGGAACGCTTGTTAGTCTTTAAACGAGAGCTTTATTAAATGAAGTAATATGAGAATAAAAGCATAATGTTGTCGCGATGGGGATTGTATTTAACTGAGTTATTTAAATAAAATACAATGTCTGGTCTGTGTGAAGAAATACAAGACATTATGAAAGTAAAAAATTGACTTATCCGGTCTCTCAAATTATATGATAGCTTCGTATGTCACCAGTATTTTAAATTTATACAAGCTCTGACGTGGGGAATAAAAGATGAACTATATGTAGTAGCAGTTCGCTACACATTTACATCCATCATTTTGGAAGAGGAAAGACAGCGAGAGATCGGATGATCCGATATACATCCCTTTTTGGTCCTAATGACATAAAGAAGGTTAGTGCTATATTTGACTCTGTATTCTGTAGTAATATGATGATACGAAGCTTGCCACTGAAACTAACAATATCGTATATTTCCACAGAGTTTATAAAAATCCACATTTTTATCTGAATAACTGCACTAGTAATTGGTTAGTAAAATCTGGCACAAAAAATTAAAAATAAAAAGAACGAAGCTCCACTAAGGAATTATCCGAATATAACGGAAATCGATAGCTGCGATATTCATGTACAGACAAACACATAACTGCAATATCAGAAAAATTGAATAAATTATTTGAGATAAAGTGCTCCAAAAATTAAGCAAGCCAATAACGCGTTGTTCCATCAGTGTCCCTTATGCAGGCAGATATAGGGCTTGATGGACAAGGCTATTGGATGTCCTATTGAAGGATACTGAACCAAATTTTGTCCATTTGGCGTGTTAGATCGTCCAAGTCCCGAGACGGGATGCTACAAACATTCTCAATTGGGGAGGGATCAGTGTATTTTTCGGCCAAGTATGGTTTTGCAAGCACGAAGACAAACAACAGAAACAATCGCCGTACGAAATAGGACTGACAGAGGAAATAGATAAGATTCGAAGAATAGCAGCGAGTTCAGTTACAGATTCATTTAGCTAACACGAAAGTCTCACGGAGACGTTCACCCAATGGCAGTGGCAGATGCCAGAAGAGAGGCGCTGTGATCACTGGGTGGTTTACTGTTTAAGTTCCGAGAGCGTAAGTTTCTAGAAGTATTACCAACGTACTGATTCATCCTACTTGCATCTCGCGGAATACCCTGGAGGTAAAATTAAATCCAAGTCTATCAGGGGACTTACCGCCAATCGTTCCTCTCGCAAATAATTTGCAACCAGTAGAGGGAAATGGCGAATCACAGTGTTACGTAAAGTACCCTCAATAACAACTGCACGTTGTTTGAAGAGTACCGATGTGGATGTACCCGCATTTCCAGTGACTTGTTTCCAACCATGAAGTTCGATTTTGGTCAGTCATAAAAAACGTTTAAACTGTTTTCCGGCGAAAAGTTTCCTCATACGTGATAATATTATGGAGTCACTGGTTCTCATGACTGAATAGGGTGTCTGTCCCAACTATTTGTACCTATAATCATTCAGCATTCTCGTTGTCAAAGTACTGAAAGGGCAGGTGAACGTCCAGTTGTACGATGATCCTTTTCCCCTCAATTTACAATTCAGGTCCAAGTCCTATTTATTTATTAACGGAGTTCCCACAGAGAACCCACTTATTCGTCTATCATTATTTTTCCTTTCTGAAGGTAATCATTATGATAAATTTGTGTTACATCCCAGAACCAATGAATATAAAAGCCACAGCATGGCGTTCTCTCGCGTTCAACCGTCGGTTTCCTTCCACTTCGATTAGCTTTCTGTTTTGTAATGTGAAATAATAACCTCACCTAATGCCCAGTAACGAAATACATTGCAAAATAAGTTGTCTACCGTTTAAAGCAGTGGAGTTGATGATGATAAAGTATTGTCTCGTTTGTTTTAGTAAAGTCAGTTGATAACGCACCTATCTTGTTCCTAGTTTTTTCAGAGTTAGTTCTTCGTGCACCAACTTACAGAGTCTCCCTTAATGAGACACCTAGTGATGTTGCTGGCCATGACCATTATGAAGAGAACCTTGCTTTGCAACAGGCCTTTGTGGAGGGGCACTGTACTATTGAAAAAGCACATTACCCTCATGTCGAAGAAATGGCAGTAGCACTGGGCTAACGGCTTATGCAATGTAGCACCCACTGGTTTCTTTATCCAGCTGAAACACCAAATGTGATAGCGAATTGTAACTGATGACCACCCACACCATGGAGCCCTGGATTACAACTGTGTGTCATGGATGAATTCACTCTGGATTACGTAACTTACCCGGCCCATGCCATATCAGTAAACTTCGTCAGTCGCATGCTGATAGAACCTGGTATGATCTCAGAAGACAATAAAACGCCATTCCACTATTTAACGACACCAGGGTAGCCATATTTGTCGGTCAGGTGGCATCGGCGGTAGCACAGTCAGAGGCACACGTGGTTTTAATCCTGCTGGTAGCAGACAATTCCCAATTGCTCGTAATAACACAGGTGCTACATGTGACTGGATTTCGTCCCTGGATAACGTTTGGTGAGCCACTGCTGCTGTCACAATGCGCTGATCCTGACGTGTGTTTGTACTACGTGGACGCCTAGAACATGGTGTGTAGGTGTGGGAATGTCTCAGAGACCACAGATGAAACCCGAGACGCTCCACCGGTTCATTGTGCCCAAAATTTTCTTCGATACACCCATCCATCTGCCCGCAGACTCATAATGCATTCCCGTTCTAATGGCTGAAGCTCTTCAACATGTGTGCGTATTCCTATATGGTGCATTGTGGCACCTTAGAATGAAAGTCGCAGAGACATTCCACACCTAAACTCAGCACTGTTACTGTTTGCAGAGTCGGAACTATGGGTTCACAGACAGGCCTACTAAGCGCCTACTGACCATCGATGACAGTGACAAATAAAGCACTAACACTGCAACCCCTCAGTATGCATATAGTATGCCCTGGTGCCACTGAACACAGTCCTTGAATGTTTTGAGTTTCTCTCTGGTATTGTATGACTATTTCATGTTTCTCGACCGTGGGGAAGGTGCTTGAAGAAGTCTTAGAGGATTTCTCCAATCATTTACCTTCACCTCTACAATACCAAAACTTAAGTAATGATTGTTGTCTATCTATCTGTGGGTAGAACCGTGATAATGGGGTCAGCTGATTTCGCTTTGGTGAGAAAAGCGTCTCGTGTGAATGTAGATTGTCCTTAAATCTCATTCGGTTGCCCCAAATTTATTGTTTTACAAAATAGCGAATTCTAGGACTAGGTCATATTCTGCAATAAGATTATAATTGATCTTCAGTCACTGGCTTTCATATGGTCAGTGCTTCTAATTATTTTGGGAACATTGCTTCACTAAGGCCTTAATGCCATTTCCTGGATGAAAGTCTTCCTTTCTTCTCTGTGAAGGACACCGTTCTCACATTCTTTTCTACCAACTATTTTCATGTACCTCATTCCTCGTAACAATTTTCATACACTCTCCTTCCACGAATAGATCTACAAATGTAGACGTATCGTTTCATTTGCGTCTGTTATTATACCGTCTTCATCCATCTAATCTCTTACAGAGTGTTTGGCAAATGAACTCTCGTACAGATGTAAGAATATTATGTGAGAATGCAGAAACCGAATTGTGGACGTTTTAATTGTTTCGCGTTTCTTGTTGACCCATGTTCGGTATTGTACGCTGTACGTTTTCTTACCTTCGTTACGTATGTACTTGACAGTACTAACTTTATGTGACATTTTCCTATTTATACTCGTCGACATTTTTATTAAAATCAAACGTGTTCGTTTACCAGTTGATGACAGTGTGAGATATGTAAAAGTTTTCTGCAGTTAATTATTTTTGTTCCAGTGTTCAATTCTCGTACCTCCTTATGTGCAAGTAGAAGTATGAATAATTATTCAAATTCTTTTGTAACATCTCGTTATCACTTCATTTAGCATGGAAAGCATGATGTGCCTTCCATGTTCCATAGTCTTTTCGATAATCATCTGTGCATCATAAGAACATTTTTCAGGATGCAGTGCCCTATTAGTAATGCCATTTGCGATTAGTGCCACAGTTAATACCTTATTATTCCTTTTGACACTCTTTTATGTACTTGTATGTAGAAAACATACTTTGAAATAAACCGGAAACTTTCACTGTAAAGGCGGCAGAGAACATTTTGCATATTAGGAAATCACCTAAGCTTTCTCCTTCAAAGCGATGCACACAGATTTTAGTTTTCTATGAAAAATTCCTTATGTTTGCCTCATAATATAACAATTAGTTCCAATCTTCTTCTCTAACTGAACCACCCTTCTGTTTTAATAAGCTTAATGTTTTTGTGTGAATCAGATAATTTTTTTGCATTTTTTCCCCACTTTCACGTTTGCCTTCAAAATTTAAAAAAAAGTTTCTAACACTGTGTTCCTCTTTTAACGAAGGTAATAAATCTAATAATCACAAGTTCCATCGTAAAACAGAGTTCTAAAATCACTGCAATACCATCAACCTAAGGAGATCACCTAAATGGAGTTTTCGTTTGACGTTCACACCTATTAGTGTCATGAAGCGAAATAAGAGCCCGTGGGAGTTACCTAATCCCTTGAAACACAGTTCGTCTCGTTCCCGTGGTCTTTCGATTTCTGTACATTTTCTTATACCCAGCGTGATGGATTTCCCACAGAAACTGTAGCTGTTTCATTCATGTTACGATCCAATTCACTTTCGGCTCCCGATACCACGTCACACTTCGCTAATGAGATCGAGCATTGCGTCTCACATTACCTCACTTCCGAGAAGCACTCCCAGCGTTCGACCAATTTGTGTTGCTTCCAGAGAACCCTCTTCACTTCTACGACGTTAGAGCCTTTCCGCTTTTATTCACTTAAGTCCGACAGAGCTTCCGGTTTCATCGGACGAGTGCTGTACTTCGCCTCTAGTAGAAACTGCCGGCTTTACTGCTACAAATTGAGAGCCCTCCCTCCTCAAATGTCATGATGTCTTCGGAACCAAACACATCGTGTTGTACGTCCCCTAATGTAATAATCTGTCGTAGCCCATTAGTTCCTATCCATGTTCCACAGTTCATTTTGATCCTCGACTTTTCAAATTTTACTGAAGGAATTAGTGACTATATTTTATCATGTTATCCATTCGGTGGCAAGGGCGGGATTAGTTAACGATAAGGGATAACGACTGTTTTCTTTTATAGTAATGTTAGCTCGCAACAAAGTCTGTGTATTGATAAGTATATTCTTCTTACAGTTACTCTCATTTTATAGCCAGAGTAAAAGGGGATGCAATGTACCATCTCCTGGATGTCGGAAGAGCGTACGCATTTTTGACAGGAAGCTTGTAACGTAGCTACACTAAATACAGATGAAAACAACAGAAAGGGTATCTGATTTCCATATCTATATTTGCGTGGATTTTTAATTATTCTTATATTTTACAAAACCTGTTAAAATGATATTTATGTCATGCCATGATTATAATATCTGTTCTCTTACTTGCTTTATTTCATGTAAATCTGTAACATTACGATGTCAGTAACACATGATAACATATTTACAGAACCAGAATTTACAATTAGAACGTGGTTTGTACAAAATGGAGCCAGACTGGTGAGCAGTCATTAAATGTGCACAAACAGCGTGGACTTCGCCTCCAAGGCAAGACCAAAGCCTTATATGAATTTTCTTTGTCAAAGGGCGCAGATCACTATCTTTTATTTTGGTTTTCAATGAGCAAACCTCTATCCCGTCATTCCCTTTATAATAAATAATTGTGTGAGCATAAATTACTAGGGATAACTGGTGTAATTATACGGTTGACTACGAAAGCTGCTTCACAGCAGGAAAGCAAAGCACTATAAAAGAACCTACTACTTGATAATTGCCTGGAGCGGAACTAAAATATAGAAATCTTCATGTTTCCTAGAATGCTGGTATGTGTTCTTTTAAATGACTGAAATAGGGAAGTATCTGTTCCATTGCATTTGCATTATATTCAAATAACTGGTACATTAAATGCTCTCTCTGCAGCAACAGTTAAAAGCTACTATATTCAAACGCTTATAGTTTTATTCTTTATGGTAATCACGGGAGCGTAGCCTTTTTACGGTCAACGTTGTGGCCAGTGGCCTTCATTTAACAATCGTGAGTAGCGACATTAACGTAGAGTTGTCAGTGGTAAAAGACAAACACCACTTCGTTAAACAGGAGCAGAAATCGATGCTGGGAGTACGACTAATGTATCCGTTAGGACAGTGTGATGAAATACAACGTTAGTGGGCTATGACAGCAGACGACCGACGCGAGTGCATCTGGCAGAAGCATGACGTCGCCTGAAACGCTTATTCTGGGCTCGTGACCACATCGGCTGGACACTAGACGACTGGAAAAGCGTGGTCTTGTCAGATGAGCCACGATAATAGTTTGTAAGAGTGGATGGTATGGTTCAACTGTAGCGCAGACCCCACGTAAATAGGGGCCCAGGTTGTCAACAGGGCACTGTGGAAGCTCGTGCGCATCCATAATAGTGTTAGCTGCTTTTAAGTGGAATGGACTGGCTCTTTTGGACTAACTGAATCGGTAATTGACTAGAAATGGTTATTTTCGGATACCTGGAGACAATTTGTAGCCATTCAAGAACTACATATATCAAAAAATGGATGAAATTTTTGTGAATGACAATGTGCCGTGTTACCGGACACAATCAAGTGTTCAAATGTGTGTGAATTCCTATGGGACCAAACTGCTGAGGTCATCGGTCCCTAGACTTACGCATTACTTAATATAAATTATGCTAAGAACAACACACGCATCCATGCCCGACGGAGGACTCGAACCTCCGGCAGCCGCGACCGAGCAAACCGTGACATGGCACCTCAAACCACGCGGCCACTCCGCGTGGCGGGACGGAATCCTTTGAAATTGTTTTTGAAGAACATTCTGGACAGTACCTACGAATGATGGGGGGACACAGATCTCCCGACATGATCCCATCGAACATCGGGATATAATCAACAGTTTGTACACAAAAACCTGCACCGGCACACTTTCGCAGTTGTGGACGGCTATAGGTCAGCATGGTTCAATATTTATGCAGGGGACTTCCAATGACTTCTTGAGTCCATGTTACACCGGGTTGTTGCACAACGACGGACAAAAGGAGGTCCGACACGATATTACGAGGTACCCCACGTCATTTGACACCTCAGTGTATGAAATCTTAAAAGAGTTATCTCTTCATAGATTCTTGGAAGTGCATGTCAGTATGCTGCTTTACTAACTGAAATCTCCTGGCAGACCTAGCAAGTACTATCTAGTAAAGCCAAATTTACAGTATATTTGCTCTGCACTTTTCAGATACATTCAGTGTGTAAGTTCTGATCACATCTACATGAGAAAGATCTTTTATATGGTCACAGAATAATAAAGGTTTTTCGAAAAAGGTTTAGTTCTGCTACTTCACTGTTTAAGTATACGACCTGCCCCAAATTTTGTCAGGATTAACAGATCTCAAATCCAAACTTTCACAGTATTTCAAATACACTACACTATTAAGTGTATTAACAAATGGTAAGTACTAACTTCAGTCGTACCGCTGTGTGCAGATGTAAAAACGAATAAGTAGGTAGGAAGTTATGATGTGTAGCAACCGCTTTACTCCCATGTTTCATTGTGTCTTCGGATACTGATTGCTGTAATGCAACATCAGGTCATGGTCTAGGCACATTGCATCGTGAGGTAGTCAGATACTGTGTGAAACATGAAGTGATTTCTCATTGTTTTAATTGTTCGTAGCAAAGTAACATTACTAAAAATAAACCCATAACGGCGTCCTTTAATCTTTAATTATAAATTAATTAGCTCTCATTTCCGAGTAAGTAATCCTCATTTCATCTATAACTCTCTGTTACTGGTCTTTTGTAGTGCAACTTTTTCTTCTTTTAAGTTTCGTTGACATTTTCTTGTACGAATACAGACTAGCACATTTTAAATATTTCGAAAATATATTGTTGCAAGTATACCATTTGAACTGAGACCTAAGTTTTCCAAAAATGGTTCAAGTGGCTCTGAGCACTATGGGACTTAACTTCTGAGGTCATCAGTCCCCTAGAACCTAGAACTACTTAAACCTAACTAACCTAAGGACATCACACACTTCCATGCCCGAGGTAGGATTCGAACCTGCGACCGTAGCGGTCGCGCGGTTCCAGACTCTAGTGCCTAGAACCGCTCGACCACTCCGGCCGGCAGACCTAAGTTCTGTATTGGTAACTTCATCGTGGACAAAATAAAATCAACACTTAAGTAAGTAAGTTGTTGGCTCCATATCTCAGACTGCGATGTGATTCTGAATGCACATTCACTTCAATATGAGGCAACAAATTTTATCAATGACCATAAAACATGGCGAAATACGAGGGCGTCCATAAAGTAGCGCAACGCTGTTTTTTCTCGGTCACTTTCGGTTGGAATTATGCACAATTTGTTGTGGAGCATCGTGGAGTATGGCCACTTTAGCCCCTATAGTTTCATGAAGTACCTATTTAGTCCCACAGGCCCACTCAATCAGCTAATCAATTAATCTATACGAAGCCTTTAAAATGGTGTGTGTAACAGAGGTCCGTTCCAAATGGTTGCTATTGACTTTTATCGTAAACGTTCTAAAGCGCCTGCAGAGTATCTACGGATTCGTGGAAACTAACAAAGGCACGGTGAGTCCTTGAGCGAGGTGTCAGTCATCATCGTATCAAGGTCGTGCAGCCTATCCAATGTCCCGTGTGCGGTCAGCTGCACACATTAAATCCTGCGATGTTATTGAGTGTGGACTTTCCTACTCTAAGTGATCGACGGATCACAATCAAACACTCCGCCGCACAACTGTGGATGGTGGGACGATTATTGATGCCGAAAGACGTTGGTTCGACGTCCACCAGTACCACACAGGCCTACAGCCCCTTCTAGTAGGGTAGCATAATACCGTCGCATCGAACGGCGAAAGCGTTGAAAAGTATGGTTTTATACCAAAATAGTCTGAAATAATATGCTGTATTGGTCTTGCCTAAAGCAACCTGCTTTCAGAATAAAACGTGTTGCATTACTAATTGAACGATCCTTGTACATGCATTTGAAACTGAATGGTCTAGGTTCACGTGTAAACATAATATTAAATACTCTAATCAGACATCCATGTTGCAGATCTCTCCAGAAATTTAATTTCAAAAATATATGTTCCCAACGTTCTCTTTACTTTTAGTATTGAACTTTGAGAAAGATAGTTTAATTTGCACCTGTATAGACACTGATATTAGATGGACAATCTTACACAAAGTATCCGATGCACAGAAACCTGTAGCAAGTGCGATATACTGCGTACATACTTGAATTTTGTGTAAGCAGCACTCCGTAGAAATTTAGCATGTTAATGACAGGCTCAGACAACATTTACTTTATTAAGTTCTTTGACAATGAAAACAGCTTTAAAGAAGATGTTGAAATATTTTTGCCATACAGCTGTGGGGAAGCAATTGCAGTGGCTACACAGGAACGGTGGAGAGCAACAGCGAGCAGCACTTCCCCATCACCTGGCCAAATCCAAGCTGGCCATTCTTAACGTGTGCCCGAGCTCTCAGACAGTGCACTGCAAATCTATATAAAATAAAATTAAATATTTCAATAAAGACAATATACCTTTCCAGATGATGTAAGGCCATACCATTGTCACATATTTCCTGTCAGTATGATTCACTCATTAGTTTTCCGAAAAATACACTTTTTAAGAAATTTCGAATGTGTGTAACATTAAAGACAAGAAGCAGTAATTTTGGCATTAGATTCTGTTTCATGTAAGAACTTTTTGTAGAGATTATCATGAAGTTATTTATTTTTATTTCCCAAGTGATTATATTGAAACTTAACTTTGTACTAAATTTCGTAAAATTATGATAGATTAACAGCTCATTTGAAGTGAGATACAAATGACAGCTCTGTGTTCATTCGAAGTAATGGTGGAGCTGTACCTAGAAGCAAAATTACTATGGAACTTTACAGAAGTGTTGAAGATAGAACAGAGCAGTTCAGAGGTCGCAATCGACCCTGGGCACCATTACAATAAACTGGACGTCGGAATTTAAGAATTATGTGACCGATATTTTTGTGAAACACACGCAGAGTACAGTATAGGAGGACCACCATAGCGATGCACGGGTCTCTTTCGATCGTTGTCATTCAACCATGATGTACCTTGCTATACTTCAGGATGTGGTATACTGCTGTCCATGATCGAATACGTCGACCTTCTGACTGCACTGAAGCTAACTGACTTGAATGTTTATCGATTGAATTAGCTACGACGCATGTTATTGCAAGTGAGTAAGGATGAATTTCCATGGATTGATAATTTACTGGAACACCTGAGTTTTAGTTTCGATATTTTCTGTTTTGTGTGCCGCCCCTAGTACTGTAGATAACCGCGCAGTAGTTGTCGTAACTTCGTCACCACTTATTAGACAAGTAGGTTACTCTGCTTACTTAACAGACGGAGTATTGATTAGCAATACTTAGAACTTCGAATAGAGGTCGTCACTGAACTGTAGTGAGTTCTGATTCCTGCAGAAGAAATGTACAGGACAGTTTGCATATGCAGTGTAGTAAAATTTTGTAACCTGGTTCGTTTCCGCTAAAGGCCGTACTTTTCGTGTTATTTAACAAAAACGTACAGAAGTGATTTTGAACTCATCCCGACTCCCATATTCAGCCCCATCTGCCAGGATTTCTAGAATGTTGTTCGTGGTACTCCCTCCTATCACTGTATAAATATTTGTGATTGCAAAATTTATTTCCTTCAATCGAGCTTTGCTGGTCTTCGTTTACTGGCCTTATTATGCCACCGGCTTAGTCTAGCACATATAAACAGTAAAAGTCACATTTGCGTAAATTATAACTAACAATTTTGAGAATTATAAGAACAAAAGGTAACTACTTTCATCATTGTATTCGTCATAACTCCTGACTACGAAACAATTGTACTTGTTATGGGTAAGTTAGGATCTATTTGTCAACGTAATTAGTATTACCACAAAGCTTACGAACGTCGTTTTTCATTCATTAACCCCACGTGCACGTTTTAACTAATAATGTTGACTAAATGTTCACTATGTTGGTGGCGTAATAGCACAATCACATAGAGACCTAAAAAAGTTCAGTATAGGAATTGTTCGTGTAGTCGGAAATTTTTGTACAGTGGTAGGAGAGAGTGACACAGACAGAAATATTGACTGATAAGGAAGAGTGTGGGTTGAAGGAGAGTTTGAAAGTCACCTTTGTACGTTTGCAATAACTCGAAAACAGTGGCCTCCAACGAGAATATGTCCCAGTGCAAATTCCAACTAAATTAAATTTACTACGGAAACGTCCTGCTATTTTTTTCAGTTTCTACTAGTTTGCCTATAGCAATTTATAGAGTATGATAATCTCGCGCGTGGTTTATGAAGACCAAGAGTAGCATTGCGGGCTGCATATGACGACAGTAGTAGGGACAGCTGAATCAATCTATATAGATGAATTTAGAATAGATCTAGCCAAGCTATTCACCTCAGCTTCTGAACCTTTAAAATGTCGTAATTCTGTTTACATTCAAATGAGTTACGAAAAAGTTCTCTCTAAATGACGTATATAGCCTCTTTTGATAACTATATTAGGTACAGAGGTACAGGCATCAAATTTGTTTTCTGGAATGGAAATGTAATACTTTCTACTGCTAGTATCGTAGTTACAAATGAAATGTAGTCAACGGTTTTCCACCCTTCGAAACCCAATAATTACTTTGCGAGACCTTACAATATGTAGAACTCAGTATTTACCTGTCCTGAATACGAAACTGATTACTTTATCGCGAGAAATTATCGCGTCAGGCTAATTGGAGGGAGGGGCGGGAGGTGGTCTCCGGTCTGAGAGTGCATTCACAAAAGCGGAATAGCAGAATAAAGTTTAATCTAAGACTGATATCAACTACAGATAGCAATGCTTAGTTAGACCGACACACGAACTAGAATGTAAAATACGTGGCATTTTGTGATGATTCGCCAGCTAACAGCGGTAACAGTCTCGCACTTGTTTCTGACAGGACCATGAAAGAAAGGTAAACTAAAAAACTGAATAGGTATCTAAAACGGGGAACAGGGTATAAGAATTGTTAAATAATAATTCCGCATCATTAGTTTAAGTCAAAACATACACTAGCACTGCATAATTACATCAGAATAGCAGCAAAAAGGAAATCACAAAATCATATCGTTATTAACGTTACTTATAATTCTTACTAATGCATTCAGACATTCTTACCGACTAATTAAGAGCATGAATGAATATTTGAGTAGCTCATTCGATTCCTATCAATGAGTGTTCTCATTTTGCATGAGTATCTTCTCCGTGTGTTAATTGACATAAATGTTATTGAAGTAAGATTAAAAAGTCATCCCTCTTAACTCATTAACTAATCAAATACTCCAGTTCCAGTGTCAATCTATACTTCAATCTATGTGACTCGTTGACCTCTTTTATTTGGTGTATGGTACTTTTCGGTGTACGTAGTCATTTGTGATATATGTGCACACATATCCATCACTCAGACAGCATTTATACGAACTGCTTAAGATACCCGTGATGCCAAGTCTGGACGTTCACGAATCAGACCGAAACCGCTTGAGACTGCCGCTACGGCCACACTCCTGCGCGATGCCCACTAGGCTCGGATGAAACGTCAGTGTGGCTCTCAGACGAGCAGCCGGACGATCAAATCATCATTTTCCGGCCTTTCGTGTCACAGCTGGGATGTAGCAAATTACCCAGAACATTTTGATGGTTAAACACGCTACACATTAGTGTCTTAGTGTGTGTAGCCTCCAATAATCGTGCATCAACATACACAGTTCAACGCTTCTGATCTCATTTGTTGCGCTGCGGTGGATGGATCAATTCATTCCCAATCCAGAGCTAAGGGCGTCTCCGTCAGCCGCACGTGGACAGCGTTTAGTACGCGGCCCTTTGTATCCGACTGATTTCTGGTGTTGCTTATTCTTTCTCGCACTCGGGCGAAGCTGGAAAGACGAAGTATGCTCCAGGCAGCAGCAGTGCTGCTGTGGTGGCTCACGAAGGCAAAACGTGGAATCCTCTTCTCCTCACGGCAGCATAGTAGAAAGGCTGGAGGGCTTAATAAATTCGTCTTCCTTACACGCAGCTTCGCCAGGCGTTTGATGATGCGCCACTTTTCCATCCCGTAAAGGCTCGCAATAAGCGAATACAAGGTTTCACAACATACGTATTGATAAAACGCTCTCAAGAGAAAGTAAATTATTGTCTTAAATACGTGAAGGGGTTTTGGCCCTTAACTGTAAAGCGTTTAATGAAAGAATACCAATAGTATCTGATCGTTTGTGTCTGAAAAAATAGGCCGTCAATTTCGCCTGCTTTTTCCCTGAAGCATATGTAAATCACAAAGTAAATGGAATAAATGGTTGAACGATCAAGTGGTGGCTTGAATCAATATGGATCCCACCCAACAGTTAGACTTAATTTTGTCAGCCAAGTGTGTGACAGCTATAAAACTTTCAACTGCTCAACTTGAGCTCCTAAGAACGAGAGGCGATGTAACGGGAGCTGACGAGAGAAGCTTACATTTCAGATTTTTCAGTCGTTTTACATTTAGAATGTACTCTTTTAGAAAGTGTCTGTTTTTAACTACAATCTCTGTTAATGGAATTAATAGTGTCTTTCACTGGATAGCTTCTTTTTCTTATAAATAAAAATATATTGTCTTACTAAACACGTCATTAATTAACTAAGGTGAAACTGGAGGAAACCGAGAAGTAATATGTGACGTTTCAAAGCAGTCGCAATTTCTGTGGGGCAAGTATGTAGGTTATAGGCAACAGACACCAAAACACCTATTTCGGTACTTCCGTTCATTGCAGGCTTGTTCTTTACCCTCTGAGTGGTATTCTAGTGCTCTTCCAATAATAACTTTAGCACTATTGCTATATTATCTATGTTGTAGGACCTACTAGGATACTTTCTGTTTACAAGTCAATTGTCATCTCGCGTTCATTCTGCATTCCCCCTATAGATGTAGCACATTTACTTTCTCCAGTTTTGTGAAAAACATTAATTTTTTCAAACTAGCCAGACAGTATGAAAGCTACATATCCTTTACGCTTCTTTTATACTGCTATTACTGTAGTATAAAACTAGTTCCTCCTTATCCGACATGACGTGTTACCTCACTTGACCGTGATATCATGAACTTCATCATTAGTCAGCAAGGAGTTTAATTTGGGAAACAGATGAATCTTCGAGAAACTGTAAGTACTTCGAAACCAACCACCAAATTTTGAAGAGTAAAACGGATTTCAAGTGCGACTCTTTTAAAACTACCGGACGAGTAGAAATTACTACATTCCATTCGAGGAAGCAAAATCGACTCCAATACCTGTGTCTGCATACGTAGCCCTAATCCTCAAGCCACCGTATTGTGCATGATGGAGGGTACCCTGTACCGTTACTAGTCATTTCTTTTTTCTGTAGCACTTGTATACAGAGACAGGAAAAGACGACTCTCTGTATGCCTCCATACGAGGCCAAATCTTATCTTCATATTCCTTACGCTAAATGTATGTTTGCGACAGCAGAATCGTTCTGCAGTCAGCCTCAAATGACGTTTATTAAAGTTTTCTCAATAGCGCTCCTCAAAAGGAACATTGCCTTTCCGCCAGTGGTTACCATTTGAGTTCCCAAAGCAACTTCGTAATACTTACGTGTTATTGAAACCTACTGGTAAGAAATCTGGCAGCTCGCCTGTAAACAGTTTCGATGTCTTCCTTTAATCCGACCTGGTGCAGATCCCAAAGACTCGAATAGTTTTCAACAACTGGTCGCACTACTATCCTACAAGTGTTCTTTATAGAGGGTGAATTGGGAAACAGTATTGATAGGGATCAGGGCTATAGTATTAAGTGTGACCTGGTGAAAATAGCCTCGGCAACGACCCATACCAATGTTGGTCTGGTTCCTGCTTTCATGCGGCATGATCAGCCCCAGTTGAACCGCTCTGTCAGGAGGGTAAATATGGAGTTGGATCAGTTGCGTAGGGCGGCCACTCTGTCAGACATTGGATTGGTTCCTGTCGAGGCTATTGATAGGGGGGATTTCACAAGGCATGACCTACACCGCAGTGGGAAAGGGAAGGTTCAAAATGGCTCTGAGCACTATGGGACTTAACATCTGAGGTCATCAGTCCCCTAGAACTTAGAACTACTTAAACCTAACTAACCTAAGGACATCACACACATCCATGCCCGAGGCAGGATTCGAACCTGTGACCGTAGCGGCCGCGCGGCTCCGGACTGAGCGCCTAGAACCGCTAGACCACCGCGGCCGGCGGGAAAGGGAAGGGTAAACTGGCAGCGTTGTTAGCGCAATCCATAAGGGGGGACACTAGTACTCCTGGATGTACCTCTTTTTTAGACTATTATCAGTGTCCAATGAGAAGTTCAGGCAGGCAGGTGCTAAAGACGTCCAAAACTCACAAAATTCTCAACAAAGGAAAGTAAATAATAATGTTACTATATTTAACCAAAATATTGGTGGATTAAAGAAAAAATTAGGTTCTCACAAATGTAAAGTAAAAAATAATGTTACAATTTTTCACCAAAATATTCTGGGATTGAAGAATAAAGTAGACGAGCTCCTGGTTTGTTTAGATGACATTGAATCAGATTGTGTCTGATATGGAAAAGGTAAATATCAGTGGTTATAAACTACCTGCACATATGAGTAGAGAGAATAAGGTGAGAGGAGGAAATGCCATATATGTTAAAAGTTATCACAGTGTAGAAAGCTTAAATGGTTCAATTGGCTCTGAGCACTATGGCACTTAACATCTGAGGTCATCAGTCCCCTAGAACTTAGAACTACTCAAACCTAACTAACCTAAGGACATCACACACATCCATCCCCGAGGCAGGATTCGAACCTGCGACCATAGTGGTCGCTCGGCTCCAGACTGTAGCGCCTATAAACGCACGACCACTCCGGCCGGCGTAGAAAGCTTAGATACAAAAAATTTTAGTCTAGAGCAACATATAGAAGCATGTGCCTGTGAACTTAAACTCAAGGAGGGCTCTTTTATAATTGTAACAGTATATTGGTCCCCTTCAGGAAACATTCATTTATTCCTGGAAAACTTGGATGCCTTGTTGTGCTATGTGTCAAATAGGGGAAAGCAAATTATTATTTGTGGGGACTTCAGTGTTGATTCACTGAAAGAGTGTATTAGGAAGAATGACCTGGAAGCCTTGCTCGGTTCTTTCAATTTGACATCTGTCATTAATTTTCCTACTCGGGTAGTAAAGGACAGCAGCACATTGATAGTTAACACTTTTATAGACCAACATAAATTCTGGTCCTGTTGTGAATGGTCTTTCTGATCATGATGCCCAGCTAGTTACAGTATATGATATAGCTCCATTCAGTAATTCAAAACTACCCTCCAAAGTTGTGTGTTCAATTAATGACTCAACAATTAGAAATTTCAGAGAAAATCTTCAGCAGTTAGACTGGGATGAGGTGTACAAAGAACCCGGTGCTAATTTAAAATATAACTTATTTCATGATACACTTGTAAGAGAATTAGAAATCTGTTTCCCGAAGAAAGTAGTTGAATCAAATTATAAGAAACCATGCGAAAAACCTTGTCTTACTAAAGGAATAAAGATATCTTGTAAACACAAAAGGGAACTGTATCTAACGAGAAGAAAGAGTAATGACCCAGAAATAGCCAAATATTATAAAAACGACTGTGCTACATTAAGAAAGGTTATTAAAAAGTCCAGAAGCATGTGCAGCATGTCTGAGATTAATACCTCTGATAACAAAATCTAAACAATGTCGAATATTATTACAAGGTAGACAGGGCAACCAATAGTGCAGGATGATGGCATCACCTTCAAAGTGAATCGAAACTTGATAAACAATAAGCCAGAAGTTGAAAACATTTTGAATAATCATTTTTTAAATTTTGTAGAGAAAATAGGATCGAAAGGTTCATTAGAAGAAGCAAGGCAGTTAATGGAAGAGGCCTTAGCCACACAATTTGATACAATTGAAATTCCACTCACCTCTCATTCTGAAATTAGGAATATAATAAACTCTCTCAAGAATAAAAGCCCACATGGAATTGATGGCATTTCCAGCAGGATAATAAAAACTTGTTCCCAAGAAATAAGTGAGATTCTTATCCACATATTTAATAGCTCTCTGAAGCAGGGTATTTTCCCAGATAGACTGAAGTATACTATTGCTAAACCACTTCTTGAAAAAGGGGATACATCTGATGTCAACAACTACCACCCAATCTCTCTTCTGACTGCCGTAACCAAAATTCTCGAAAAAGTAATGTATTGCAGAGTATCGTCACACCTTTGTAAAAATAAAGTTTTAACAAAATGTCAATTTCGTTTCCAGAAGGGATTTTCAACGGAAAATGCTATATATACTTTCACTAATGAAATATTAAATGCTCTGGGTAACCGGAAGTCACCTTTTGGTGTTTTTTGTGATCTATAAAAAGCTTTTGATTGTGTAAATCATGGAATACTTCTAGATAAGATCAAGTACTGTGGTAGGAATGGGACAGTGCTCAAATGTTTTAAATCATACCTAACTGAAAGAGTGCAGAAAGTTGAAATAAGCAGTTCACATTATATGCAAAAAACTGGTGATTTCTCAAACTGAGGAACAATCAAGAATGGCGTGCCGCAAGGTTCGGTTAATGACTTGCCATTCTATATTCACGAAGATGCAAAGCTGGTACTTTTGCCGATGATACAAGTATAGCTATCACACCCAACACAAGAATTAAGTAGTGAAATTGTAAACCATGTTTTTCAGAAAATCATTAAGTGGTTCTCTGCAAATGGACTCTCATTAAACTTTGACAAAACACAGTATATACAGTTCCATATAGTAAAACCATTAATAAACATAGACTTCGATTACAAATCGGTAGCTAAGGTAGTATATGCAAAATTTCCAGGTGTATGCATTGAAGAGGGGTTCAACTGGAAAAAACACACTGAGGATCTGCTGAAACGTTTGAGCTCAGCTACTTATGCTATTAGGGTCATTGCAAATTTTGGCGATATACATCTGAGTAAATTAGCTTACCACTCCTATTTTCATTCTCTGGTATCATATGGCATCATACTCTGGGGTAACTCATCATTGAGTAAATGACTGTTCATTGTCCAAAAGCGTGTATTCAGAATAATTGCTGGAGCTTATCCAAGATCATCGTGCAGACACTGATTTAAAGAGCTAGATATCTTCACTGTAGCCTCACAATTTCTATATTCCTTATGAAATTGGTTATTAACAATCTGAACGAAATTAAAAGTAATAGCAGTGTACATGGCTACAACGCTAGGAGAAAGGATGAGCTTCACTACTCAAGGTTAAATCTAACTTTGGCTCAGAAGGGGTAAATTATGCTGCCACAAAAGTCTTTGGTCACTTACCTTATAGCATCAAAAGTCTGACAGATAGCCATATAGAATTTAAAAGGAAATTAAAAGAATTTCTTAATGGCAACTCCTCCTACTCATTAAATGAATTTTTGGATATAGTAAGTGTGTAATTTCCCCAACCTCCAACAAATAAAAAAATTAAAAATATTAAGTGTCCTGTAATATTTTGTGTAATGTAATATCTTGTACAGACAACTTTTGTTAACCTGACACGTTCCACATCTTCACAAAGTGTCGTATTCATGATATGTGGAACAAGTACTAATCTAATCTAATCTACTCTTCACAGATAAAGCACAGTTTCCTAAAATTCTCCATGTAAACAGAGGTCGACAATACGCCTTCCCTGGTGTAAAATTAATGTAGCTGGTGAGAACTCTTTCGTGATCTATTGGAAGCAAACATAATTACGATATCTTTCACAGCTCCAAAATATTTCAGGTGAAGAGCATTGCCGCCTCGCCCTGTACACATAAATTCACATACATCACCTAATAAAAAGTATCCGGACAATTATTAGTGGACATTAACGTGGGGTGCCTCCACTTTTCTCTTTTATGATTTCTTGAACTCTGCCGTCGACATTTTCTGTTAGGTGTCTAGAGTTCTGTGGAGGAACGGCTGCCTATCCTTCGTTAAGAGTCGAAAGTTGAGAAGGTAGTGATGCTGGACGCAGTTGTCTACAGATATGTCGACGTTCTAACTCATTCCACAATTATTCCATTTGGTTCAAATAGGAACTATAGATACGTCATTCATTTCGGGAATGTTACTGGCCACAAACCAGTGCCTCACAAATACTGCTTTAAGACAGAGTGCACAGTCATGTTGGTACAATCACAGTCACAGAAGTATTCCTGTACTGTACCCACAACACAATGCTGTGAAACGTGTTAGCGTCATTTGACATTCAGTGCATTCGTAAGTGCAATGAGAGTATCACACCCTAACCACAAATATCGTCCCCATACGATGAGAACGGATGTTCTGTGACTTTTCTTTTCAGAGACGCCCATTCATCTTCAACTTGATTACGTACTGAGCTATTCATTACAGCACATCGTATGGCTTGAGAGAACTTCAAGCATATCTCTTCATTGCTTTGCATTACCATATCCCACTTTTTCACGAACAAATCCTAAATGACAATTCTCTTAAACTTCATTATACTCTTCACCATTATTAAATTCCGATCTGTGTCTGAGCCGTGTGTGACTCGCGTTCGTGCCGTTGGTAGGTTGGCATCGTGTAGAAGGGATAGTGGCGTCTCGTTTTCTTCTTCTGTTTACTGGCTCTACTACTTTTGCTAGTGTTGTCTATCCACGAGTGGCAGTAGCAGCGTTTATCGATATCTAGTACCCATACTATCTTTAGAAGGACGTGAAGTGTTTTCCGGGTATCGGTAGTTACGTTGGGACGGAGCAGCAGAGAGGCCTATCTGTGCGACGACATGCCGGGAACGCTGGCAGCACGCAGGCATTGCCGGATCGGGGGGGCTGTAGAGGGCCATAACCCCGTTGTCCACCGGACTCAGCACATTGGGCTGAGTGAAAATTAACGCAGTAGTGAAACCTCCACTATTCTGTGATCACGCCATTTGTTTGTGCATTGCTGCTCTAGGGTCGCCATGAGACGAACAGCAGTA
The DNA here is from genome assembly GCF_023898315.1 of Schistocerca nitens. NCBI lineage: Eukaryota > Metazoa > Arthropoda > Insecta > Orthoptera > Acrididae > Schistocerca > Schistocerca nitens. The sequence goes on along the minus strand of NC_064621.1, from coordinate 308,007,411 downwards.
TGTGGAGCGTGTCGAGTTGATGGAATCTATTAGCTGTCTTCTACTGCCTGTTATTAGGTTTTGAATTTTGTGTTATTATTTGGTGAAGTGCTACCAGCGGTATTTTACTGCCTAGTGGCCGTTAACGCCCCAGTTAGCTGCCCTGGAAGTTAGCATATTTTGGCGGCAGTATACTATTCCTCGTCTTGCTGATGCTGTCCGGCATGACGTGTAGTTCGACAGCCTCCTTGATTGCGATGTGGATTGGGGTTTCTTTTCTCCACCTTGGTTGTAGTGGTTCCTTCTAACTTTCGGTGTTTTAAACACCGTATTCTGAAGACGCAGCGCTATCTGTAATTTCGCCCTCGCTGGAATTATTCCATCGTTGTACAGGTTATCATACGTTAGGTGGATTTGGTAAGAGGATTGATCGGCGTTTAAACTGTCCCTAGTTTGAGCTGCCATCCTGTTATGTCAGCATAACTCTTGGCAGCCGGTGTCACCGCTTACGCAACTGTAGGGACTTTTCTCAGGTCAATCCTTGGAGAACTGTCTGTGGATTACTCCCATTTTTAATTGGTATGATTGTTACAATTGTTTAAAAGTTAATTTGTTTTAATTATTCCTATTGCTTATGGCCTCCAGCCGACAAATTTTTTTGAATTCTTCATAATAAGGCCTTCAGCCATCAGTGTAGCTTGTGGTACATTTAAATTTTTAATGATGGTTTTAAATATTTTTTTTGTATATTCAACGAGTAGTTGTCATCCTTACTTGTGATTCAGGCCTTAAGGCGCTAATTATTCTGAAAGATTGCTTATGGTCTTCAGTTGACAAATAATTTTGAATTCTTTCTTGATAGAGCCTTCAGCCATCAGTGTAACTTGTGTGGCATTTAAATTTTTACTGACTGTTTTAAAAATTATTTTGTTATTTATAACTTGTAATTGTCTTCTTCATTCGTAATTCAGGCCTTCAGCCATTAATTGGTCTGAAGTATTGCTCGTTGGAGGAAACTTCTTAGAGTTCTATGGACTGCAAAGAGAACCAAAAGATCAATATTGGAGCAAATAAAACCAGATTTCTCCCTGGAAGGTGTAATGTTGAAACAAATGCTGACCTACTTTGGACACACGATGCGAAGGCATGCCTCGCTGGAAAAAATATAAATGCTGGGGAAGATTGAAGGAACTAGAGGAAGAGGACGTCAGAGGATGAGATGGATCGATGGCATCACAGAAGCAATGTGTTCCAACCTGGAAGGTCTACGGGAGAAAGTCCAAGACAGCAAAAAATGGCGTGATTTTGTTCATGGGGTGACGAAGAGTCGGAACCGACTAAACTAATTGAGAGAGAGAGAGAGATTGCTCGTGGCCTTCAGCCGACATATAATTTGAATTCTTTCTTAATAAGGCCTTCAGCTGTCAGTGTAGCTTGTGTAACTGTCGATTTTTTTTAAAGATGGTGCGTATTGCACAGCACCTGAAACAGCAGGTCTTCCGAGTGCCAGCAGCCGTCTCTGGCGTTTACGCGAGTAACTATTTCAAACGAGTTTAATAATTCTTGACTGCTCCTTTAAATACTTGTAAGCTTTCGACAGCACATTAGAAAATTAAGACCTTTAGGGGATAGCTCTTCAATTACATATTGATTTCCCGTGAACCTTGCAGGAGCTGAGCGCTCGCGAAGTGCGGCAGACAAGACGACTAGTGTGACGTCACTAGTAAGTAGCAGGGCTACATATATCTCGTTCGCCCCAGACGGCCGTAGCTGACAGGAGCCTCACACAGTGGCCGGTGGATGGCAGCCATGTCCACGCTGCTTGTCTGCTTCGGGCTGTGGAATAGAGCACAGGAAGGGACGCTACTCAAGTTGTAACTCCCAGCATGATTGACGTCCAACACGTTTTCCCATCCTGGGCGGCGGCAAGATAGTACAGAAGGATCGAAATGCAGCGACAGGGTAGCGAGGCAGCCACTGATCTGCGCAAGAATACACGTTCCACGAGAGAGATGTGGGCGTTGGGGAGTGGAGACGCCAGGTAGTCCGAATACAATCTTCTGCTCAGGCAGATCTTGTAGCTTCTGGCACCTAAGTGTAGAGTAGATGACTGGCTGGATCACCGTGTACAGTATTCATCTCGAAGATAGAGGCTGGTAGTTCGCTACCACACGCCGATGTAGATACTGTCTGAGAACATTCGAGGGCACTGACAGAGTTTTGAGAACTGGGATGGATAGTGTTTTCTTTTCGCAAGCGCCTTAATCCGGAAACCGCAACAGATTATCGTGATGCTATATTTACTCCGATGGGCCTGCTTCTCTCGTCCAGTCATATTTTCTCCACACGTTGTCAAAGTTTCTCTTTTCACTAGTATTGGTGCATGAGTTTTGCAGAGTTACACTATATGTGTCCTTACTTCATAGTGCATGATGATCATAATGAAGTATCTCTCCCTCTGTGACACTGTTTTGCAGAATTGGGCACTGGCAATTCGGTTACCCAAATTAGTTAAGTGGCACAAACATTGAGTAAAAACTACATTGCAGTTACACATCCGGACGATTTTTGCTAGCAGAAAAGCAGTTATTCATAGAATGATGAACTTTCTGGAATGCACTCGTCTAGGTAACACATTTAAGTGGTCAACACTGCAAGTTCCCAGCTTAGCGTAAGAACGAAATAAGGCTTTGGCAATGTGAAGTGCTGGTACGTTAACAACCGTTGTAATGCCAAAACAGAATTCAATTACGGTAATGTACATTCATTGCATAATACACACACCGGATGAAACTTTGCAGGATGGAGTTCCATGCTGGTAGCCCTTAGACAGTCAATTCAAGGGCGATTAATGCTGATTGTGGACGGCGCTGGTATTGTCATCCGATGGTGCGGTATATGTGGTCGATTGGAGACAGATCTAGTGACCGAGAAAGCCAAGACATCCTGTCGGTAATCCGTAAAGCATGTCTTGTTACAGCAGCGGTGTGTGAAAGAGCACTTTCCTGTTTGAAAACACCCCTTTAGAATGCTGTTCATGAATGGTAGCACAACAGGTCGCACCACCGTACATGGACATCAGCTGTATCCATTATGCATAAAATACAGTTAATGGGTTAGTACACGGAAGAAGTGTTAACTGTACAGGAAATCTATCAAATTATCTAGGAGATCAAAATGAAAAACAAAAAAAAAATTGTAAAATAGCAATATGCGTGTGACACCGTAAGGTGAACTTTCAAATATATGTTGAGAACAGAAACTAAAATTAAAATTGGGAGTCAAGGTGCGCGGGATAACCACGAGAGTGCTCCTGCTGGAATACGAAGTCGCAACGCAGACCATGGCCACATGTGTAGGTCCATTGTGTCCGGCACGCAGACAAGTTGGTTGGAGGCTCTCCACTGACCTCCTCCTAAACAACACACGGCCATCTCTGCCAACGAGGCAGAACCAGCTTTCATCAGAAAACATAACAACCTCCACTGTGCCCTCCGTTGAGCCCTCGCTTAGCACCAATGAAGTCGCAGCTGGCGATGGCTTGAGGTCAGTGTAATGCACGCTGCAGGGCGTCTACCTCTGAACTGTCTATGAAGTAACCGATTGCAAGGTTCGTTGTATCACTGTGGTGCCAACTGCCGCTGCAGTTGTAGCTGCGGCTGCAGTACAGTGCACCAGAGCCATACGCCGAACACGATGGTCTTCCTTCTCTTTGGTGGCACTTGGTCGTCCGGAGCCTGGGCTTCTTGCAAAGCTACCTTCTCATGACCAACCACCGTTGCCAGCAGTTACGTACAGGGGCTACATTCTTGCAAGGCATTTTTGTAGTATCGCAGAAGGAACATCTAGCTTCTCGTAGTCCTTGTTGCAACACAGTGAGTTGTTGGTAATGGCACCTTCGTGGCCTTAAACTCATTCTTGACTAACAACAAGTCACGACGTCCAGTCTCAAAGGGAACTAAAGTTCATGACTGTTACAGAGTGTGTTTAAAGTGACCTCTATTTGTATCCTCATACTGCCACTTCCACTGGAGCGAGGTGTGAATAGATATCATGTTCCAGATATAGAATCACTCCTACTAACATCCTCTTATCTCCCACAAGTCCTTCTTGGTGCTGTGATTAAATTTTCCGTCAGTGTATGTAAATCGAAGTACATAACGTGAGACCTTTGGTGAGTAACACCAAAGAAGCACGTTAAAGACAAATAATGGCCTGCAATATAATGCAATCTTCACTAAGCACAAAAGTACACAGCTAAGGTAAACGGTATGTTGATAAAGGACTGGATAAGACGGAAGAAAGACATAGATGCCACAGGCTGCCGCAGGCTGTATTTTAAAACTGTAATTTATTATGTATTACTAGTTTCAAGCGTTGTTCATCTCAAGTGTGTGTAAAAAAAGGACGTAATTATATGAAAAACGTCCGCAGCTCGTGGTCTAGTAGTTACCATCATTGTCCCTAGATTGCGGTGTCCTTGATTCGATTCCCGATTGGGTGAGAGATTTACTTCACTATAGGACTGTGCATTTGTGTTGTTCTTAGCATTTCATCTCATCATTACCTCGAAGAAGCGAATGTCAAATAGAAATATTTGCGCGCGACACCCGAAAAATTGCGTATGAGGTCTCACTGCACGATCCAATGTATAAAATCCATCGAGTGATATTGGGTGTGAAAATTAAAATATTCACACACAAAAATAAAAACTCACATATAATAATAATACATGGAAGACATGCGCATGGAGTATTATTTGATTATGTGAAGCGCATGCAGTTTCTCTGGAATCTAATCCAAGTACAAAGATACATCTGGTTTATGGCTTTTAATAATATGAAATCAAATTACATCAGGGCGTCACATAAGGGTTTAGTCAGTCACCTGCGTTTGCCTGTGTGTATCTGTATGTATGTATATGTATCTTGAGAACCTATTGAGAAAGTGGAAATTTGTAGTTGAACTTGGTTTAAAGTATCATAGAAAACACCTCATCACCAGTTAACTATATATCATAGAGATAAATACAAACTGCCATGGAGAGTAGTCGAATACGTAAAACCAAAAGGGGTTATAAATTATAATACAGCAGTTTATAGAATAATAGCCACTACAAACAGCGATTATAAATTAGTAGTCGTTATTAATTAGAATATATCAGTACATAGAATAATCCCCACTACTAGTAGCGGTTATTTTTCTACGTATTGCTAAATAGTAATTTACAACCACTTTGATTTTCTATGTACGACTCCTCTTAATGCCGGTTTGCAGTTATCTTTATGACATATAATTAACTGATGATGAGGTGTTCTATGATACTTTAACAAAGCTGAACTAAAAATTTACACTTTCACAAAAAAGTTGTTCGTATACATACACATACATACACATATACATAAACCAACAGGAACAGAACAGAATTGCGAAAACTGCATCCATTATGCATACAATACAGTTAATGGGGTAGTAAACAAAAAAGGTTTAACTATATTGTAAATCTATTAAGTTATCTAGGAGACCGAAATGTAGACCAAAAACATGTAAAATAGCAATACACATGTGACACTGTAAAGTGAACCTTAAAATATATTGTGAGGACAGAAACCAAAATAAAAATTTCTAAACGTACGGCAACTCCATTAGTACTATGACAATAGGACATCAACACTTATTAAAAGACGCAAAAATAAGATTCAAGATACTGGAATGAGGTATCTGAGAGCTGTGTAAGTATATACAACCTAGATATTAGGAAATCGATAAGGGATGAAACAATGAATGCTGTGACAGAGGAATATAGTGTAAAATGTATGGCTCATATAGATCGATGTCAGATATACAATTACCACTAAAAACCATGAAATATGTACCACATGGAAGAAGAAGTCTTGTAAGACCAAAGAAGAAGTAATATGAAAAGGAATGAGCTAGGAAGACAGAACAGACACCACTGGAAGTGAAGATGATGACGAAATGATGCTACTTTTTTGTCGTTAGTCATCCTATTTCCTCGAAACTTTCAAGTTTAATTATGTGAATTCCTCTAGATGATTTTGTTGTTTCAGAAGCCAGTTGGGAAGATTTTTCAATTTCTCATATGTACAGTAACCCTTGTGAGTTTGCGGACTCATTACTAGGAAGCATCCAAGAAATCATTGACGTTTGAAACTGAATCGTCCTCTCTGCCGTAGAGTCTTCACTGTTTATGTAACAAACCTAGCAGTTTAAACCATAACGTCGAACTGAGACTCCAATACGAGTCCAAATCCAAGGTAGAGCCTTAACTTTAATTTGCCATTAAGTTTCTACATTGATTTTCTTCTCTCAGATTAATTTACATGTTGTAGTACTTCAGTGATATTTCTGAATTTAAATATTTCTTCTGCTGTTTTAGCTCTTAAAATCATTTCAACAGACTTCAATTACTTTGTCCTAATTTCTTCTATCGATCCTAATTTCACTGCATATGGTGCGTACTGTGTATGACAGTATTACAGCCCTGTATTGACAAATATTTGCGAATGTAGCTACTTATAGTTTTTATTAACGGCCTTTCTTGTATGTAATGTTACGTATAACATTTGTAAGCTTGCTCTGATACCTTCATTCTCCCACCCATTAGGCTATATGATCTCTCCTACGCAAAAAATTAGTCTATTTTGGGAGCTTTCCATGCATCGTGCTTAGAATTGATGTAGCATTCGTGGTATCTGCCATTGTCTCTCTTACTTCAATGATTTGTAGCCCTGGTCTTCTATTGGTCGTTTAAGACTTTCTATCAGGTTTTGGACTATCTCTGCACTGCCTGGCGCAATTTTAAATGTAATTTTAGTGTTAGTTTCCAGCGATTAATTTCATCACTCCCTCATGTCTTTTTCAAGCACAAACAGTACTTACAAATTGAGGGTAGCCTATGTCCTTCTCCATTATACACGATAGTAGGAAATGGACCTAACATTTTCCCCTGAATTTATTTTTTATGTTTCTTCCTGTAAACGTTTCTTTATATTTTTATCGATTGAAAATTAATATTGTCTGCTTTTGCGTAGAGTCAAAACGTCCTTTTAAAATCTGCAAATTGGCACGGAAATCCCTGGACTCCATATGAAAAAATTGGTTAAAATGCTATTAAAATTTTATAAATAGTCCATGTAATGATATTCTAGGACTTCTTAATAATCAAATCTAACTGATCCTCATTTTACAGCATTTTAGAATTCATTATAAATTTATTTCTTTCCTTTTGATGTTCCCGTTAATTTGTAGTCATTCATGTTTTATATTAGAATACCATTCGTACTCAACGATGTAATCTTCCATCGCATTACTTCACAGACTATGGTTTCTTTATTTTTATTTTCAGTGAGGTCATTTCATGTGGTGCACGTTTTAGTCCCTCTTTCAATTTATTTCGATTTCCTGAATTCAAGTTTTCTAATATCTTGGTAAAGTTATTGTTACCTTCTGTAAGTTCCTACCATTTTGCAGCAATTTTGATTTACGCTTATTCTCTACCATAAATTTCATACATACGTTACAGGCAGATACCAACTTGTCTGCTGATCCTTTACATTGATTATCTGTCAGGAAGTCCGCTCTGTTGTCGCTACATCATGTACTGGTAATGCCCTGATCGTGTTACACCTCCAGTCTTACGTTAAGCCTGGTTCCTATTACTGTTATTATTACCATTATTATCAAATCGACACTCTCATGTGCTTGCTAATTCTAGCTACTGGTAAAAGCGTTATTAAACATGTCACACAAAAAGCCCACATGAACCCGTTGAAAGCTTTACACGAAAACTCATTTACACAAAAACTCGACACATGGATAGGGCGGTCGAGGATGAAACTGCAAGGAAAACAGAAAGAAAATAAACTGAAGAAAGAAAGATAACTGGGAGAAAAAAATTAAAACTGCAAGGAGCTTATGAAATTTGAATCACAGAGCTTTGCGGAATCTAACGTGGTTCAATCGCTCCTCGAAAACCACTATTGAACATTCCATAAGGAGCCCAGAATTAATAATGAACCACTGTGCTGTTTGAATTAGCGACTGTTTAGTACGTCTGCAGAAACAGTCAAATAAATTATGAACATTTCTGTAGGTCATAATTCATGTAGACGCGAGACCGCAACAATGCCAGAAAGGTTGAGACTTCCAGCCTATCAGACACACACACACACACAAACACAGACATACACACACACACAGAGAGAGAGAGAGAGAGAGAGAGAGAGACCTAGAAACATCGACGTGCAGGGGAACCTGAACTGTACTCCAGCAAACACCTGAGAATGTTGTTGAAGCTTCAGTGAAAAGCCCAGGCTTGTAAAGGCCAGGCGAAATTCTGCGTACAGAACAATACGACGCAAAAACTTTTTCCAACAGCTAGTCACCGCGAGAGCGTTTCAGATATTTTAACGAACGACTCAGGGGCGGACACAATACCTGCGAGAAGTCTACAATGTTTGCCTGATGTCAGGTTGAGTTCTCTGTTTAAATATTAGCAGCAGATGCTGCAGGGAGAGCTCCTCTTGTAATTCGGGGACAGCATGAAGCTGCAGCCATGCGAGAAAGACCTGGCAGTTCTGCCAACTCGGGGGGAGCACCCAAGCACACGGCTTTTATTGTCTTCTCCGGCAGCAGCAAAATTCGAGCCGTTGCTTCCGCGAGTGCCCTCGTCATCTACCTGGTTTTGGCTGCCATTTTAATTGTAGCTGTGTAATGTGGACTAACTTTCAATATGATGCTGAACGACGCGTATTTTAAGATGAGACGTATATGAAAATGCGAAAAAATGACATTTTTCGGTTTAGTTTTTATCCGCTCGTATAACATATTTACAGCAAGAAATTTATCCAGAAAGTTAGTTCCGATGAGGTGTAGAGTTGACATGAGCAGCGGGATAGGAATTCGACTGCGCAGGTGTAGGAAGGTGGCATGTGGGAATAATGTAGTGTAGTTTCAGTCTGGTGTCGGCGGTGATTACCGCACAGTGCTAGGACAAAATGCCTGCTCTGATACTGTATCCCGCCAAATGTGGGATTTGGACAGTTTTCCGATTTTTCTAAGGTCAGAAACAGCCTCCAGGACAGATCCACGGCCGGCCGCGGTGGCCGTGCGGTTCTGGCGCTGCAGTCCGGAACCGCGGGACTGCTACGGTCGCAGGTTCGAATCCTGCCTCGGGCATGGGTGTGTGTGATGTCCTTAGGTTAGTTAGGTTTAAGTAGTTCTAAGTTCTAGGGGACTTATGACCTAAGATGTTGAGTCTCATAGTGATCAGAGCCATTTGAACCATTTGAACAGATCCACGACCATTTCTGGCACGTGTATGGACCCAAGATTATGAGCGCCTGTATGGTCATGCGATGGTGTAGGCAATTCACAGAAGGACAACCGATTATTCACGACGAAGACAAAAGCGGCCGACGGTCCCTGTTGAAACCAGAAGAGATAAAAAGTGTGCACCACACAATTTACAAGAATCCACTCACCGAGTGAGGTGGAGTAGTGGTTAGCATACGGTACACGCATTTGGAACGAGGCGGTCAAAACCCACGTCTGGCCATCCTGATTTAGGTTTTTCGTGATTTCCCTAAATAGCTTCTGGCAAATGCTGGGATGGTTCCTTTGAAAGGCGGCTTACTACCTTCTCCATTCTTTCCTGATCTGATAGGACCAATGACCTTTCAGTTTGGTCCGCTCCCCCTAGTCGACCAACCAACCAGAACCGACGCTTCACAATTTAAGGACTCTTCCATTAGTTCCCCCAGATGCCTCTCACTGATGCACGAAACTGTCCGTTACTTTTCATAAAATATGTAGAAGATGGATGCTAAGGCAACTGACAGATGAGAAGTAACGACATTATCGACCATATCGTCACTGGAATGAAACATGGGTGTTGCATGCCAAACCAGAAACAAAACAATTCATGCACTGGCGGCATAGTGGTTCAACGGTGAAAACCTAATTCAAGCAGACAGTCCCTGTCGAAAACAATCATTTGCACTCTCTTCTGGGATAATATGCTGTCTCTTGTACGGATTTTCACCGCGACAGGATACTGTAAATGCTGGTCGGTTTTGCCAGACATTGAAAAATCTGAGGAGGACGATCGAGAACAGGAGATATGGGATGCTGAAAAGAGACATTACGCTTGTGTATGACAATACAAGATCCTGTGTGGTTTGGATGGGAGATTTTCGACCACCCACTCTACAGCCCCAAACTCACCCCAAATGACTTTCACCTCCTTCGTTTCATGAAGCGTTTTGTGGTAGGAAATCATATCCTCAACAACACTGAGGTGCAAGCTAAAGTGACTTCGTGGCCCTGGATATTGGTGGCAGCCACCTAAAACACTGGCATACAATTGATGGGGCATCGTTTCGATAGATGTGTCAACAATGATGGTGACTATGTTGAGAAGTAGCCAGTGAATCTATAAGAAAATTCCAATAAATATTTCTTGCTTAGTGATGTTTTTCTTTTCTAAACACCAGGACATACTTCTGGATGTATCTCGTAGTTGCCTGAATTTTCGTATTCAAAATCACATCTTAAGTGTACGAAAAACTAAATGCCCAACGTGTTCACCATACCACTCCCATCTGAGGAAGAATTTCTTGAGTGTTAGTTTTCGTATTAATTATATAATCAGAGTTTCTGAGCACTTCGTTCAAGCAAACTTGTATATCATCTGCGACTCTTGGATAGTCTCCTTGAAACCATAGGTAATAGTAATATTTGTTTAAGAGCTGTGACTACTTGTTTTTGCTTGTGTTGTTTGGGTAATTTTCTTGTTGTATTTTGTTCTCTTTTTCATCACTACAACGAAAAATGTGAAAGAAGCGTCTGCGTACTTTATTAAATTGTAGGCACGCTAATAACATGAGTAATGGAAACGATATTACATCTCACCGGACTACGTGTTTTGAACATATGAACTCATCACCCAGCAGCTCAATAACGAAGATAGGTTGAGCGATATTGAGTTGTTGTCCAGCGGTCATATCGGAACATGTTTTTTAGAACAATCTGGAGTTATTCGATGATGGTAATAGAGTGCACATGGTGTGTAATGTACGTATTTTGTGTAAGGACTGTGCTGCTGATAATTCATTTAAGGCTTCAAAATCAAATAATTGTTACTACAAAGCCAACATGATACTGTCATGTGTCTTATGATGTGTAGGTATACGAAGGGAATGGAGAATATTTGTATTGTAAATAGGAAACGCCTGGTCTTGCAGCACTGTTTTTTATTCCTTCCAGCTTTGCTTTAAAATGAGTTAATTGTAGATTATAAAACAGCCTAAGTCTTGTTTTTTATGTAAATAAGTGATTACTTACAGTTCTTTGCGTGTTTAGTTAGTATCTGCGTTCCGCCCCATATGATCACATTCTCAAGGTCGCACTATAGCTCAATTTACGAAACACCATCATATTTTTACGTTCCGAACTTTTTGCTTCCCACTCTTCTCCTCGTTTACCCTTGTTGTTGTGATGCACTATCGTCATTCTTCTGTCATTAATTGTAAATATTTCAATGAAAATTCTGGATTCAAAACGTAAGTACTTCGAGTTTACTATGTGTCTCATCCTGTTTGGTTTCTTCACGTACATGTTGCCAACCTAACGAAGTATATGATGAAAACTAATGTCTATTCTTTTCTGTTATATATAGAGTTGGAACTTTAATAGTGGCCACTATTTATTTACAGCTCGTACAAAATAGAAACGTGTTTCTAAGTTTTGGTGAACTTCAAATTAGTCACCAGCATTGTGTATAACACGTTTCCAGCGATGTGGAAGTCGTAGGATACTCTTAGCAGTGCCAGTTGTGTTGACAGTTCGAGCGGCACGGTCTATTGCCCAACGATTTTCTAGCAGTTCTGAAGCGAATGCTATGAAGTGTTTCCTTCAGGTCAGAAGTCGAGTTTAACTTACGAAGGCTTAAGTCAGGGGAGTGAATTGGGTAGGATAGAACTTAGCAGCCCCATCAGTCAAACAAATCAATAACTGCTTGCACTGTACGTGCTTGAGCACTGTCCTGCAAAATAATGGTCAGGTCCCGCAGAAAGTGTCATCCCTTCCGTCTCTATGCTTTCATTTTCGGAACAGAGCCTACGACCAGCATAAAGACAGAAGCGATAACACTTTATGCAGGACCTGACCATCATTTTGCAGGACAATGCTCAAGTACGTACAGTGCAAGCTGTTATTGATTTGTTTGACTGATGGGGCAGCTAAGTGCTATACCACCTAGTGCACTACCCTGACTTTAAGCCCTCGTAAGTTCAACTCGATTTCTACATTGAACCAAACACTTCACGGAATTCGGTTCAGAACTGCTACAAATTAGTCGGGCAATAGACTGTGCCGCTCCAACAGTCAACAAAACTGCAATGTGAAGAGTATCCTACGACTTCCACATGGCTGGCAACGGGTTATACACAATGTTGGTGACTACTCTGAAGGTTAGTAAAACTTTGAAACACATATCTATTTTGTACAAGCTGTAACAAAAAGGTTGTCACTATTAAAGTTCTAACCCTCGTATACGCTAAGTGATTTAAAGTATCCGGACACCCCCAAAAACATACGATTCTCATTTTGAGTGCATTGTGATGCCACCTACTGCAAGTTACTCCATATCAGCGACCTCATTAGTCATTAGACATTGTGAGAGAGCAGAACAGGGCGCTCCGCGGAACTCACAGACTTCGAACGTGGTCAGGTGATTGGGTGTCTTTTGTGTCATACGTCTGTACGCGAGATTTCCACACTTCTAAACATCCCTAGCTCCACTGTTTCCGATCTGATAGTGAAATAGAAACGTGAACGGACACGTACAGCACAAAAGCGTATGGATCGAACTCAGCTGTTGACTGACAGAGACTGCCCACAGTTGAAGAGGGTCGTAATGTGTAATAGGCAGACATCTATCCAGTCCATCACACAGAAGTCCCAAACTGCATCAGGATTCACTGAAAATACTATGTCAGTTAGGCGGGAGGTGAGTAAACTTGGATTTCATGATCGAGCGGCTGCTCATAAACCACACATCACACGGGTAAATGCCAAACGCCGCCTCGCTTGGTGTAAGGAGCTAAAACATTGGACGATTGGACAGTGGAAAAACGTTGTGTGGAGTGCCGAATCACGTTGCACAATGTGGCGATCCGATGGCAAGGAATTGGTATGTCGAATGAACGGTGTACGTCATGTGCCAGCGTGTGCAGTGCCAACTGTAAAACTCGGAGGCGGTAGTGTTATAGTATGGACGTGTTTTTCATGGAGGGGGGCTTGTTGTTTAGCGTGGCACTATCACAGCACAGACCTGCATTGATGTTTTATACACCTTCTTGCTTTCCACTTTTGAAGAACAATTCGGGGAGAGTGATTGCATCTTTCAACACGATCAAGCACTTGTTCATAATGTACGAGCCGTAGCGGAGTGGTTACACGACAATAACATCCCTGTAACAGACTTGGCCGGCTTGAGTGGCCGAGTGGTTCTAGGCGCTACAATGTGGAACAGTGTGACTTCTACGGTCACAGGTTCGAATCCTGCCTCGGGCAAGGGTGCGTGTGATGTGCGTAGGTTTGTTAGGTTTAAGTAGTTCTAAGTTCTAGAGGACTGATGACCTCAGAAGTTAAGTCCTATAGTGCTCAGAGCCGTTTGAACCATTTGTAACTGACTTGCCTGCACAGAGTTCAAATTCAAATGGCTCTCAGCACTATGGGACTTAACATCTGACGTTATCAGTCCCCTGGAACTTAGAACTTCTTAAACCTAACTAACCTAAGGACATCACACACATCCATGCCCGAGGCAGGATTCGAACCTGCGACCTTAGCGGTCGCGCGGTTCCGGACTGAAGCGTCTAGAACCGCTCAGCCACCGCTGCCGGCGGTCTGCACAGAGTCCTGTCCCGAATCGTATAAAACACCTTTGGGATATTTTGGAACGCCTACTTCGTGAAGAACGGGCTGCCATTCGCCAGCAAACCTTCCAGCACCTCACTGAATGTATGCCTGCGAGAGTTGAAGCTGTCATCAAGGCTAAGGGTGGGCCAACGCCGTATAGAATCCCAGTATTACCGATGAACGGTGCCACGAGCTTGTAAGTCACTTTCTGACGGTTGTCCGGATACTTTTGATCACATAGTGTGTGTGTGTGTGTGTGTGTGTGTGTGTGTGTGTGTGTGTGTCAGAAAGAGAGACAGAGAGAGAGAGAGAGAGAGAGAGAGAGAGAGAGAGAGAGCGAGATTGAAAGAGAGAGACAGAGGTAGTGGGGTGCACGTGTAGATGGTTTTTTGGTGTGAGTTGTAGAATGTCGAATATAATGTAACAGCTGTTACAGAGTGGTTAAAAGTTTTGGTGCGCAACTGATTAGTGTTTTGGTTTAATGTTTTGTGGAGAGTTTTACGGACAAGTTAGTGGAAGGAAGAAGGAAGGATGCGTGGTATTTTATTCTCATGAAGATAATTCTCAAATGTAGTGTTCCCCTTTTGTTTTATCTATGTAGGGGTGATCAATGCTTCAGTTAATCCATTGTTCCGTCCAGAATGACGAGATCACTCAGCAAATGCCACGAAGACATTCACTAGGCCATAACTCTCCCTCCTCCTCCTATACGACTATTGTTGCTGGATGTGTGAGTTCAGAGGTTTCACGCCGTACATGCCAATTCCCCAATGGAGTATAAAACCTGATTCATCTGAAAATGCCACCTTTCACCACTTAGTGGTCGTCTAGTTTCGCTATTGCCGGGCAACTTGGAGCCTACGTAGCAGATGAATACAGGACAGCAAGGGTGCAAGAACGAGGCGCTTGTTGCGGAGGCGTCTCGCAGCAACTTTGAGTCGTTAAGGAGACATTGAGACATTGCAGATATCCCTTGGCTTACTGGGCATTTACGTTGCTAAACATTTGCCGTCTCTCGCCTTTGTCATCTATGACTCGTGGTGCACCACATACGTCTCGGCACCAGTTTTGTATAGCGCCATCCTGATACGGTTCCAAGCAGGCCCGAAAGCCAATGATTACGCCCTTTGGGACGTCAGATAAATTGCGCCATTTCCGCATTACATCAACGACTGCACTCCTATCCGCGTTCCACCCGCGCTGCAGAAGTTGTTGGGGCATCTAGGGTTGCCCAGTCTGAAAGATAGAAGTACAAGCCTTGCGGCTACGCCTTCAGTAATAACATATATTGGAAATAAAACATTGGCTTTTTGGTGGGCTTCTTTTTTCCTGCATTAAAATGACTTCAAGACACTGGCTGGAGGGCTTTTGTATCATTCACTCACACATTCACACGATATATACACTGCACACATTTATACATCTTATGGTAAACACATTCACACACACATCCTTTTTTTTAATATACATAAATCAGGTTTATGGTCTTGTTATTCTGTTAGGTTGTCTGGCCATCTGGTGGAGGCCTGGTAGTGGACCCTGTGTCCAAGTTCTGGTGCAAGGTTGTATTCTCAGTTTTTTGTTCTTTCGTAGAAGGATTTGGCAGTGGTTCTGAAACGGTCCCTCAGGTAGGGCACCCCTGTGAGCTGGTGAGGTCGTTCGTTGGGAACCGGTGTGACAGGTGGATTGCCCTTTTCAGAGCACGGTTATGAATTCTTTCTAGTCGTTGTATGTGGGTTGGGGCAGCATTGCCCCACACAACAGCGGCGTAGTCTAGGATTGGACGCACCAATGTGAGGTACAATATCACCCCCAGTCCTGATGATGGGTTTAGTAATAGGTAAAGCACTACCATTCTTCTCCTGGCTTTCTCTCGGATGTTTTCTGTGTGAATGCGCCATGTCAGACGCATGACGAGGGCCACACCCAGGTATTTCGCTGTTTTTGACCATGGGAATGGAGTGCCCCTTATCTCGATGGACTGGATGTTAGGTGGAAAAGGTCTTCTGCAAATAGCTATTGCCTGTGTCTTCGTGGCGTTGAAGGGCAATCGCCATTTCGTCGCCCATTTGTTCAGCGTATTACACACTTGTGGCAGTCTTGCCTGGAGGTGCGCAGCATTCATACTTCGGGAGTAGATGGCCGTATCATCGGCATATAGAGACAGGTGTGTTCTGGCCGTCGATGGTAGGTCAGATGTGTAGAATGTGTATAACAGTGGTTCCAATACCCTGCCCTGAGGTACTCCTGCTTTTATGAGTCTGGTGGACGATGTACCATTTTGAGTGCGGACATGAAATATCTGGTTTTCGAGGTAGCTTTTCAGGAGTGTCGCGTGTGGCACGGAGACCCCCTATCTAGAAGTTTATACAGGAGGTCCTCGTGCCACACGCAATCAAAGGCGCGTGAGACATCCAGAAATACAGAACTGAAGAATTCCCTCCTTTCCGTGGCGCCGAATGCTTCCTCAACTAGGCGTATTAGCTGCAGGATGGTGGAGTGGCCTCGGCGAAAGCCGTACTGGACGTCTGGTATGAGGTGCTCTGCTTCCACATGCTGCTGAAGTCTCTTTATACACAGACGTTCAAAGAGTTTCGATTTAGCAGATGAGAGACTGATTGGTCTGTAGCTTGGTGGCGATCGACGGTCCTTTCCTATCTTTGGTATGGCGACGACCTCAGCATGTTTCCATGTGAGAGGGAAGTCACCAGTTGCCAAGATCTCGTTGAAAGCAGCCGCTATTAGTGGTGCTGCGGTGGGTGGTAGTTGCTTCAGCAGCTCATTTGTCGGGAGGTCTGGTCCTCCTGCTTTTTTTACATTTAGATGTTCGAGCTGTTTTATTACTTCTGCTTTGGAAATCGGTTGGATGTGGTCGTCTTCAACTCTGCTGACGAGGAATCTGGGAAGGCGCTCGTTAACTAGGCTGCGTCGGAAGGGTCGTTCATCGGCGAGAAATTTTTTGCAAATGCATCTGCCAGGGGACTAGCTTTGTCGTCTGGTTCGCTGACAATATTGTTGCCCACGTGTAGTGGAGGTAACATCTGTCCCTTCCGTAGTAGACACCTCGTTATCTTCTAGGCTGTTTGGTCTTGTAGCTGTAGCAGCGCGATTTTGTCTGGCCACACTTGGATCTTGTATTTTTCTGCTACCCTTATTTCTCGTTGCAGTCAGTTCACTCGACGCTTTGTGGCTGGGTTGCGCGTTGTCTGCCATTCTCTGATGGCTGCGGTGATGGATGGAGGCAGTTGGTGAGTTTTTGGTCGTGTTCGTCGTCTCGTTGACGTGGCTTCTGTTGCAGCGTCCAGTTCTTTGGATGTTATGTATAATAGTGTGGCTTCTGCTCCTGCTGTCTCTGGGTCTGGTGTGTCCGGAAGATCTCTTTCGAGCAGTTGGCGATATGTTTCCCAGCTGATTCTTCGGATATCAAGATGGTGTCTTGGCGGTTTATTGATGCCGACAAGGTTGACATCAGAGATGACCGGTTCATGATCTGAGGTAAGGACACTTCTGATGGTGGCAGTAACATCGTTGGGGAATCCCTTAATAATGGCTGTATCCAGTACATCGCTCTGGCCTCTGTTTGGAAAGCATGTGGGGTCGTATGGTCCAACAATGATGGCATGGTTTCTTTCTGCGACTCGTAGCAGACGGCGTCCACTGATAATCGCGATGCGGCTATTGCAGTTTATGTTTTTTGCTTTAAGGTTGCAGGCAAAAAAAAGGTTTCCCTGTTGTGCCAGTAATGCCTCTGAGTCTTCTAGGTGGCCACAGGGGGGCCTGTAGACTGCGGTGAATTGTATGCGGTCTCTTGATGTTTGGACTGAAACCGAGATGGCTTCTACTGTGGCTAGTGCTGGGAGTGCAGCTTATGATTCTTTAGGGAGTTTCATACGTCGACTACTGCTCCTCCACCAGCAGTCGGCCGGTCCGTCCGGAAACAGCTGTAGTTGGCGACTCGTACGTGGATATCAGGTTTCAGGTGTGTCTCGGTGACAAGGCACACGTCGATTTTTTCGTCTTGCAGGAATTAGCGAAACTCGCCTACTTGAGTGCGGATTCCATTGGCGTTCCACGTGCACGCAGTTAGTCCAAATCTAGCTGCAATATTGAGTGGTGGGGGTTGGTTTTGGAATGACCTGTAAGGCAACTTGAACTGCAGCAGAAATCTGCTGCGGAATGGTGGCCGCGATAACCTGGAGGACGTCAGTGATGGATTTCGTCATGGCGTATATTTCATTTACGTCTCCCCTTAAAAGGATTTTATTTTTGACGTACACGGATAAGGAATGACGGAAATGAACCGCTGACTATTGACTAAGTCGTAGAGAAAAATGCGGTTATGATTCTAGGAGATGTTACTATTAAGACTCTGTTCAGCTAAAAAATGCCGAATATTAGAGCTGTTAAATTTTGGCATAGCGTACTATAAGTACGACATTCAGGCTGCAAGGCACAGTGGCCCTCGTTAATCCGCCGGGCGCATTGGACATATGAACAGCCTGCCTCCCCGTGTCCTGTAAGTGGGCGACTTTATTTATTTTTTCTGTCTTCTTATTTGTTTCATGCGGCCCGCCACGAATTCCTCTGCTGTGCCAACCTCTTGATCTAAGAGAAGCACTTACAACTTGAGTCCTCAATTATTTTCTGGCTGCATTCCGGTCTCTGTCTTCTTCTACAGCTTTTTCTCACTAGAGCTCCCTCTAGTAACACGGAAATCATTCCTTGGTGTCTTAACAGATGTCCTATCATCCTGTCCCTTCCCCTTGTCAGTGTTTCCAAACAGTATATTCTTATCCTATTCTGTGCAGAACTTCCTCATTCCTTACCTTATCACTCCACCTAATTTTCAACATTCATCTGTAGCACCACATCTCAAATACTCCGATTCTCTTCTGTTCCTTGTTGCCCACAGACCATGTTTTACTGCCATACAAAGCTGCGCTCCAAACGTACATTCTCGGAAATTTCTTCCTCAAATTAAGGTCCATATTTGATACGAGTAGACTTGTCTTGGCCAATAGTGCCCTTTTTGCCATTGTTAGTCTGCTTTTTATGTCCTCTTTGCTTCGTTCGTCATTAGGTATTTTACTCCCTAGGTAGCAGAATTCCTTAATTTCTCCTACTTCGTGACCATCAATCCTGATGTTAAGTTTCTCGTTGAACTTATTTCCACTATTTCTGATTAACTTCGTCTTTCTTCGATTCACTCTCAATCATATTCTGCACGCATTAGATACTTCATTCTATTCAGCAAATCACGTAATTCTTCTTCAGTTTCACTCAGGATAGCAATGTCATAAGTGAATCGTGTAGTTGATACCCTTTCACCTTGACTTTTAATCCTACTTTGGAACCTTTCTTTCATTTCCATCATTGCTTCGTCGATGTACAGATTGAACCTACGTGCTGCGCAGGGTAGCTGTGCGGTCTCAGGCGCCTTGTCACGGATCGCGCGGCTCCCCCCGTCGGAGGTTCGAGTCCTCCCTTGGGCGTGGGTGTATGTGTTGTACTTAGCATAAATCCGTTTACGTTAGATTAAGTAGTGTTTAAGCCTAGAGACTGATGACCTCAGCAGTTTGGTCCCATAGGAATTTACTACGAAAAAAAAAAAAAAAAAAAAAAAAAAGAAAACACTGGGAACGAAAAACTACATCTCCGTCTTACACCATTTTTAATCCGAGAACTTCTTTCTTGGTCGTCTACTCTTACTCTTCCCTCTTGCAGTTTGTGCATACTGTATATCACTCGTCTTTACCTATACATTACCCGTACTTCTCTCAAAATTTCGAACATCTTGCACCACATCACATTGTCCAACGCTTTTTCCAGATCGACAAATCCTATACAACTTTCTTGATTTTTTTTTTAGTCTTGCTTCCACTACACTAGTTAATAGGCACTTTGTATGTGGGATGTGATCAATCAACTAGAATGTATTTTGGTGTGTAGAATCCGAATATACCTTTCAAAATGTTCTAGCATGAACCATTTTTGAGTTTTAAAGATTTTTTTTTATTTTAGTATTTAGTATTTCGCTTTTTGTTGTTCACTTGCTTTGATGTTTAAATGTTTGTTTTCGATTTGCAGAGTAGAGCTAGATGATCTACAAATCGTCAGTAAATGGTTGGTCCCAATATTGTGAATGAGATAGCGCAAACTTTTTGTGTTTAAGACTTACACTAAGAAAAATGGCCATTAGTAAATCTCGTTGCTGTCGAAGCCACACCGGCAACTTATTTATGTGTGTGGGAAATTCACTCCAAACGCCCAAAGAAAACCAATCACTGATTTGGTTAAGAAGGCATATAAATTGTGCTTTGATCGTCCTGTTGGTGATGAAGATAAAAATTTTTGACCTCATTTTGCCTACATAACTTGTACTACAACCTCCACCGAGTGGTTGAAGGGAAAACGCCGAGTTCTGATGTTGTGGTATGAGCCTAATGACCATTATTCAGGCTGTTACTTCCGTCTTAAAAATATTTCGGGCCATTCAAGCAAAACTAGACATAAAACGAAGTATCTAAATGTATCTTCAGTGCATTGGCCTGTGCCCCATGATGAGGGGTTGCCTGTTCCTATCTGTAACTTGAAAGCCATGGAACCAGACACCATGTCAAATGAATCAGAAAGTATTGAACATATAGAATAATACTGCTCTCCGTATCATGAGACTTCGCCTCAGCTCTTAAATCAAAAGGAACTAAACGATATGGTTCGCGATCTAAGACTTTCGAAACAGCAAGTTAAACTCTTGGGGTCGAGACCGAAATAACGGAAACTTCTAGCTCCAGGGACAAAAATTTCCTGTTTGAGATCAAGAGGTGCTTCCTTCGCTCAATATTTCTTTTTGCAAAATTCAATGTGTGTATGTTGAGCTGCCAATAGTGTGATGATGCAGCTAGGTGTACAACATAATCCACAGGAGTGGCGACTATTATTGACTCCAGCGAAACCAGCCTGAAAGCAGTACTACTGCATAATGGCAATGCATTTCAATCGGTACCTTTGGATTACGCAGTAGACATGAAAGAAACTGATTAAACCATGGCTTTGCGACTAGAGGCAATCAAAAATAACGACCATAAATGACAGCTTTGCTGTGATTTAAAAGTTATTGCACTCCTTACGGGTTTACAGGCTGGACTCACAAAATAGTGCTAATTTTTGTGCCTTTGGGACAGCCGTGACACCGAGAACTACCATATAGACGAGGAATGCCCTATAAGGAAGTCATACGTTCCTGGAAACGTAAATGTGAACAATACCTCATAGGTCGAGCCCGATAAAATCATTTTGCCTTAGATTCATATCAAGTTGGGCCTTATCAAGAACTTTGTAAAAGCTCTGGATAAAGAAAGTGAAGCCTTCAATCACTGAACTGAAAAGTTTCCCAAATTAAGTGAGGCAAAGCTGAAAGAGGGTATATTTGTTGCACCACAAATAAAAAAAAATTGCTGAAAGATCCAACCTTTGATACCAAACTCACAGATATCCAATTGTCTGTTTGGTCTTCTTTTAAAGCAATGGTGAAGGGCTTTTTGGGTAACAGGAAAAGACAAAAACTATGTTACCATTAGGAATGGTCTGTTGGACAACTACGAGTATAAGAACATGGGGTGTAGAAGGTCACTTTTTACATCCTCACCTTGATTTATTCCCGGAAAATTAGGGAGCCGTAAGCGATGAGCATGGTGAACGCTTTTACCAAGACATTCTTCCAACGGAAAACCGTTACCAAGGACAGTGGAACCATTCGATTATGGGTGACTACTGTTGGTATCTTGATAGGACGAGTGATGAAACGGCAAACGAAAGAAGAGCTCCGTCACCGCATTTTTCAAAAACCGAAAACGATTAAAGGTGAAAATATCTTGAGAACTAAATTGGACCTTTTATTTGTATCATATACAGGGTGGACAATTGATCGTGACCGTAGCAAATGTCTCACGAAATAAGCGTCAAACGAAAAAACTACAAAGAACGAAACTTGTCTAGCGTGAAGGGGAAACCAGATGGCACTATGATTGGCCAGCTAGATCGCGCTGCCATAGGTCCAACGGATATCAACTGCGTTTCTTTTTTAAATAGGAACCCTCATTTTTAATTACATATTCGTGTAGTACGTGAAGAAATGTGAATGTCTTAGTCGGACCACTTTTTTCGCTTTGTGATAGATGGCGCTGTAATAGTCACAAACATATGGCTCACAGTTTTTTACGAACACTAGGTACCGACATTCCTCTCAACAGCGAGTAGTTCGCCTTCCGTTATGTTCGCACATGCACTGACAACGCGCTGACGCATGTTGTCAGGCATTGTCGGTGGTCCTTCAACTTTCCTCACAGAAAGAAATCCGGTGACGTCAGATCCGGTGAACGTGCAGGCCATGGTATGGTACTTCGACGACCAATCCACCTGTCATGAAGTATGCTATTCAACACCGCTTCAACCGAAAGCGAGCTATGTGTCCGACATCCAACATGTTGGAAGTACATCGCCATTCTGTCATGCAGTGAAACATCTTGTAGTAACATTGGTAGAACATTACGTACGAAATCAGCATACATTGCACCATTGATTCGATAAAATGGGGGCCAATTATCCTTCCTCCCATAATACCGCACCATACATTAACCCGCCAAGGTCGCTGATGTACCACTTGTCGCAGCCATGGTGGATTTTCCGTTGCCCAATAGTGCATATTACGCTGGTTTGCTTTACCGCTTTTGGTGAATGACGCTTCGTTGCTAAGTAGAACGCGTACAAAAAATCTATCATGGTCCCGTAATTTCTCTGTGCCCAGTGGCAGAACTATACACGACGTTCAAAGTCGTCGCCATGCAATTCCTGTTGTCTAGAAATATGTATAGGTGCAAACGATGTTGATGTAGCATTCTCAACACCGACGTTTATGAGATTCCCGATTCTCGCGCAATTTGTCTGCTACTGATATGCGGATTAGCCGTGACAGCAGCTTAAACACGTACTTGGACATCATCATTTGTTGCAGGTCGTGGCTGAACACTTCCTGTTTCCTTAAATAACGTAACTATCCAGCGAAGGGTCCGGACACTTGGATGATGTCGTCCAGGATACCGAGCAGCATACATAACACACGCCCGTTGGGCATTTTGATCCCAATAGCCACACATCAACACGATATCGACCTTTTCCGCAATTGGTAAACGGTCCATTTTAACACGGGTAATGTATCACGAAGCAAATACCGTCCGCACTGGCGGAACGTTACGTGATACCACGTACTTATACGTTTGTGACTATTACAGTGTGGTGTCACCGCCAGACACCACACTTGCTAGGTGGTAGCCTTTAAATCGGCCACGGTCCATTAGTATACGTCGGACCCGCGTGTCGCCACTGTCAGTGATTGCAGACCGAGCGCCGCCACACGGCTGGTCTAGAGAGACTTCCTAGCACTCGCCCCAGTTTTACAGCCGACTTTGCTAGCAATGGTTCACTGAGAAATTACGCTCTCATTTGCCGAGACGATAGTTAGCATAGCCTTCATCTACGTCATTTGCTACGACCTAGCAAGGCGCCATTATCATTTGTTATTTATCTTGGGATGCATGTACAGTCAGACCGATGTTCACCAATTATGGATTAAAGTTAAGTATTTCACCATCTGCGTCCGTTTTTCTAAGTTCTATTTTCCTTGTCATTTTCCAGACCTCACGCCAGCCTGAGTGAGCTTAAACGCGTGCCTTTCGGCTTCCTCCAAACCCCGTGAATGGGCTCCTGCCACTTCACAACATACAGCGCCATCTATCACAAAGCGAAAAAAGTGGTCCAACTAAAACATTCATATTTCTTCACGTACTACACGAATATGTAATAAAAATGGGGGTTCTTATTAAAAAAAACCATTTGATATCCGTTTGACCTATGGCAGCGCCATCTAGCGGGCCAACCATAGCGCCATCTGGTTTCCCCCTTCAAACTAGACGAGTTTCGTTCTTTGTAGGTTTTTCGTTTGATGCTTATATCGTGAGATATTTAGCCCAATGACTATCAATGGACCACACACTGTGTGATCAAAAGTACCCGGGCACCCCCAGAAACATACGTTGTTCACATTAGTTGCATTGCGGTGCCACGTGCTGGCACGTACTCCATATCAGCGACCTCAATAGTCATTACACATCGTGAGAGAGCAGAATGGGGCGCTCCGCGGAACACACGGAATTGCAACGTGGCCAGGTGATTGGGTGTCACTTGTCTCATACGTCTGTACGCGAGATTTCCACACTTCTAAACATCCCCAGCTCCACTGTTTCGGATCTGATAGTGAAGTAAAATAACATGAACGGACATGCACAGCACAAAAGCTTATAGGCTGACCTCGTCTGTTGACTGACGGAGACCGCCGACAGTTGAAGACGGTCGTAATCAGTAATAGGCAGACATCTATCCAGACCATCACTCAGGAATTCCAAACTACGTCAGCATTCACTGCAAGTACTATGACAGTTAGGCTGGAGATGAGAAAACATGGATTTCATGCTCAAGCGGCTGCTCGTAAGCCACACATCACACCGGTAAGTGCCAAACGACGCCTCGCTTGGTGTAAGGAGCGTAAACATTGGACGATTGAACAGTGGAAATACGATGTGTTCAGTGACGAATCACGGTACACAATGTGCCGATTCGATGGCAGGGTGTGGGTATGGCGAATGTCAGGTGAACGTTATCTTCCAGCGTCTGTAGTGGCAATAGTAAAATTCGGAGGCGGTGGCGTTATGGTGTGGTCGTGTTTTCCTTGGAGGGGCCTTGCACCCTTTGTTGTTTTGTGTGGAACTATCACAGCACAGTCCTAGGCTGATGTTTTAAGCGTCTTCTTGTTTTCCCACTGTTGAAGAGCAATTCGAGGATGGCGATTGCATATTTCAACATGATCGAGAGCTAGTTCATAATACACGGCTTGTGGCGGAGTGGTTACAAGATAATAACATCCCTGTAATGGACTGACCTGCACAGAGTCATGACCTGGACCCTACAGAACACCTTTGGAATGTTTTAGAAAGCCGACCTCGTGCCAGGTCTCACCGACCGACATCGATATCTCTCCTAAGTGCAGCACTTCGTGAAGAATATGCTGCCATTCCCCAAGAAACCTTCAAGCACCCGATTTAACGTAAGCTTGCGAGAGTGGAAGCTGTCATCAAGGCTAAGGGTGTAATCTACACCGTACAGAATTCCAGCGTTACCGATGGAGGACCCCACGAACTTGTAAGTCATTTTCAGCCAGGCAGCCGGGTACTTTTGATCACATAGTGTACATACAATACAGTAATGATTTCAAACGTTCTCAATGTGTATTTATGTTTGACTTAATTGTGTCAAATTTCGCTGTTGCTATTTTTTATTCTGCTGTGTATCTCGGAAATGTGACGTCATAGAGAAAACTTACTTTACCAGTGTATTCAGCACCCCAAAAATTAGGTAGATTTACAAACCAGATAATGAAAACAGGGTTCAAATTTGTTAACTAATGTTATCAACCGCAAAGTCAGAATTGCCTCTCTGGTGTCTTCTAACACGTCCTCAATTTTTTTTTCCATTCATCTGTATAATATTCTTGTCACCAACGTGGATGCATGAGCTGCTTAGCTGGCTGTGCGATAATTCTCGCACTTGTCTGCTCTCGCAGTCGGTGGAATTTTTTAGATAACATTTCTTCGAAAGTCAGATGGTATGTCGCCAGACTCATAAGGTCTACAAACCAACTTGAAATCCGTTTTGTTACCACTTCTCCCACTGATTTTAGAAGTTCTTATGAAATCTTATCTATCCCTTCTGCGCTCTTTCATTTTACATCCTCACCAGTTCTCTGAAATTCTGATTCTAATATTGAAACACCCACCTCTTCCAAATCGAGTCATGTTTCTTCTTATATGACATCAGACATATTTTCCCCCTTATAGAGGAGTTTAATGTAGCCTTCCCGCCTAACTGCTCTCTCGTCTGCGCTTATCAGTGTAATTTCTGTTGCACTGTTAATGTTACCACGAGTGCTTTCCACTTCACTGAAGATTGTTTTGACATTCCTTTATGTTGAGTCAGTTCTATCAACAGTTCTTTGTTTTTCAATATCTTTGAATTTGTCATGCAGCTAATTCGTCTTTGCTTCCTTGCACTTCCTATTTATTTCATTTCTCAGAGAATTGTATTTCTATATTTATGAATTTCCCGTAACGTTTTTGTACTTCCTTCCTTCATCGATCAGCTGAAGTATTTCTTTTGTAGCCCATGGTTTCTTTGCAGTTATGTCTTTGTATCTGCTTTTTTCTTTCCAACTTCTGCAACTGCCGTTTCTATGGATGTCCATTCCCCTTCAGTGGTACTACCTACTGTGCTATTACTTATTGCTGTATCTACAGCCTTAGTACTTCCGCATCCCACTTATTTGTATATTGATTCTTCCTGACTAATCTCTTAAACTTCAGCCTACTCTTCATCACTACTAAATTGTGATCTGAGTCTATATCTGTGGCTGCTGAACCGCTGGGCCCGGCCTATATCCCCGATGTGATCGGATGCTACGTTCCTATTGGCTACTGCCGATTTCAAGCACCTCTGGTGGTGTAATTGTGTCAGAGGGGTGTGCTTGGACTCTCCTTCCAGGAGTACCGGTGTTCGAGTCCTGGAAAGGGAGACTGGTGTTCGAGTCCTGGAAAGGGCACTGCTGTTTTTATTTGTCACCAATTCCCGGGTCGGTGGTGGTATGGGACGCCAGCGCACCCCTGGGACAACGAATTTCCCACCAAGATTCAAAATTCCCACCATTTTTGAAATTCTCGCCAAAATTGGAAAATTCCCATAAAACTTCGAAATTCCTGCCAGTAGGGTACATGAGGGGGAGGGAGAGGGAGGGGAGGGATGGAGAGGGGGCTGGATGTTGGGGATCCATGCGCTGACTGAGAGGAACACATGCCATCATCTGGGGGTGTATGGGGGTGGGCGTGGTTATGGGGTAATTACATCATGAATTATTTGATTTGCATATCGATTTGGTATCAACACTGTGCTCGTGCCCCCATCTCCCTACTAATACCTAGTCCCAACGCCGATCTGACTTCTGTAAACCTGTCATGTTCTTTCACCAATCAATTTAGCATTGGTAATATTGTTTGTCCTGCATTAGAAGTATTCTACAGTCTTGCTCATTTTGTAGATCAGTATCATTGTCATTGAAACATTGTGGAGGACGAGACAAAGCGTCGGCAATGACGTTGTCCTTTCCCTTAATATAAATAATCGCGCCTATTCTGCAACGACAAAGCCCATCATGATCATCTGGGATGGACTAACTTACAGATCAAAACAATGTCAGTTTCTGGTGATCAGTATTTTCGTTTGTTTTCCCTATACGTAATAATTATACTATTTAAAAGCCCCGACAATTGAAGGAGTTTATTGCTCAGTTTTTTAAATGTTCCTTCATATTCGCTTAAGGTTCGGCTAGCAAATCCAATGATCCTCGGCTGTTCCCTCTCTCTGTCTTTAACCACCTGAAATCGGAAAGATCCTAAGCCACTGCATGACGAGTCACATGTAATACCAAAATTTAGACTTAAATCTGGATTGTTCAAAAAGTCAGAATTTCCTATGCATGTTTTATGTTTTAAAAATCTTACTGGCACTGCTCTGTCCAGATCCATACATGATTTTCTTAAGTAAAGCAATAAGGTGTTTACTGTTTAGTAATTGTTGAGGCAGGAACTTCGGAAGAAAGAATAGTCCTAGAACGACTTCAACTGTTTGTTAGTACATGGACTAGGAAGATTTTTAACAGCATCTAACTTTCGCAGATAAGGGGGAATGCCCTGTGCATTTATTATGGACGCTAGATACCTTATCTCAGTATATGCCAATTTAGATTTCTTAAGGTTTTCTGTTACATCAGCTTGTGCAAATTTGTATACAATTTTTAAAGTATTTCATGATGATCTTTCCACGTCTTTGTGGCGATCAAAACGTCATATACGTAATGTGTCACACTTTCTGCTAAATTGTCCCCAAGCACTATATCCGAAACAGTTATGAATACACCAGAACTGACGTTCAGTCCGAAAGACAGAAACACAGAATTGACATGTTCGCCCCCCCCCCCCATCCGAATAAAAAAGCTGTACATTACCTGGAAACAGGAGGGATTGCCTCTTGCCAAAACGAATTATTTTGTTATGTCAATGGTGGAAAAGCACTTAACGACCACAAATTTTTGCTGTTGTCCTCTACGTTCTCAGGCTTTGTGCGCGCTGGTAATATAATTTCACTTATAGCTCGGGAATTTACCACCAGTGTAATGTTTCCGTCAGGCTTCGTTACAACAAATAATGAATTACTGTAAGGAGATGTAGAAGGTTCTATAACCTTCCTTTGCTACATCTGTTTGATTTCACGCCACACAGCAGGTCGCTGAGGTAAAAGGACATTGTAAGACTTATGAAAGGAAATCTAACGAGGTTTGACTTCAATTTGGTAAATATTCGTCTTAATAACACCCGATCGTTTTGCAAAAATCTGTAGATACTTAGACATTAGTTCAAAAAGTTCATTGCGTTCGTCATTACTCATTAGTAAGAGCAGTTATTTCTTCTAACTTTGACTAATCAATGTTCTTAAATCATTACACTCTTCATCTGATACAAATGTCTGTGTGTTTGTTTCATCGACGACATTTATTAATTGGATTTTGTATCCAGTGCAGTACTTGTCGTGTTTTAGCGTCCTGGTATCTAAATCAATATCCTGGTATCTAAATCAATAGTGATATCACTGCCCCCATGTCTAATGAAACACTTACGTTTCGAGAAGTTCAAATTCTATCATTTTCTTATGATCTTGTATCAAAGGCAATTCTGGTGAAACACCTCCAATTATATCAGTAATTGTAGGTAAAACTATTTTATTTGTCGATGAACGACATTGCTTTCCTCCATTGTTTTCCTCCAATAGTTCACTGGATGAATTCTCATCGTGATTGTAGTGTATGAACAATAGTAGTTGCTTCTTAAAATTATGTAGAATATCGTCGTTGTCTTGTTCTTTTGTGGATGTATTAAACAGTGATTCATTACCGAATCTACCCCCCGAACTTTCATGAACGACGACGTGGGGCTCAGTGGTGACTATCGGTAGTTTTTCGACGTCGTATTCGGTGCAGTTGGAGATGGAGTTTCCCCTGATGCGTCAGTTACATTCACGTTGGGGTACTGCCGATTCCATTCTCCAGTAAGTTGTGGTTTTTGTGGCTGAACCTCATTACTTACTTGCAGATTAGCTGTAAAAGTCTTCGTTTGGTTTTGCATTACATGTGGCGGCACTTGCCACAGACATGTGTCTTTGTTGTTATTGTGGTGATGGACAGTGTTTTGGTACGCGTTTCCGTAATTGGTGTACCGTTTTTGCTGTTTTTTGTCATATTCCTGTTCAATTTTTTTCCATTCCTATTGTTACCATTATTGTTACGGCGCCATTTTTTTGGGTTACCGCCTTTCGCGTATGTGTTGTTATGATCACCATTCATGTCAGAATGTGTCTGCTGGTTTTGGTAAGTACTGGTTTGCCGAAGCAGGCTGTGGATTCTGCTGCGCAATGATTATGTTGGCTAACCTGCGTGCCCGGCATACCACTCATGTCAACATTATGGTTGGCGTTTAGCCGACCGCATCGTTGATCTTCAAATAGCAAATCAACTGAATCCAGCCATCACTATCACGCAATATTCCGCATCGTTGTCGGGAATGTGCGGTTGTTTCTCTTTGATATAAAATTGTTGTCTAGCTTTTAGTTCGCGGAGTTTACATGATCTGTTCGTAAATGACCATATTTGGCATTGCAAGGTTCTGGTTGCATGATCTGTTTTCTGAGACGCTGTTGAACAGTTTGACACCAAAAATTGGCCAAGAAAGCTTTTTCTAGTTGTTCGTAAGTTACGCATCGGTCGGCTTCGTTGTCTGCCCAAACAGCTGCTTCTCCCTGGATGTAACTTACTACATATGAAATTCTTTTCCGGTCACGTCATGATCTGACAAGGGAACCTCCCCACCGTACCCCCCTCAGATTTAGTTATAAGTTGGCACAGTGGATAGATCTTGAAAAACTGAACACAGATCAATCGAGAAAACAGGAAGAAGTTGTGTGGAACTATGAAACAAATAAGCAAAATATACAAACTGAGTAGTCCACGTGCAAGAAAGGCAACATGAAGGCTAATCTGAGCTCAGGAGCTGCGTGGTCCCGTGGTTAGCGTGAGCAGCTGCGGAACGAGAGGTCCTTGGTACAAGTCTTCCCTCGACTGAAAAGTTTACTTTTTTTATTTTCGCGAAGTTATGATCTTTCCGTTCGTTCATTGACGTCTCTGTTCACTGTAATACGTTTAGTGTCTGTGTTTTGCGAACGCACCGAAAAACCGTGCGATTAGTAGACGAAAGGACGTGCCTCTCCAATGGGAACCGAAAACATTTGATCGCAAGGTCATAGGTCAACCGATTCCTCCACAGGAAAACACGTCTGATGTATTCTATTCGACACTGGTGACGGCATGTGCGTCACATGACAGGAATATGTTGTCGACCCACCTAACTTGTACACTTGGCGAATGGGTAAAAAGATTCTTCTACCATGCCCGATTTAGGTTTTCTTGTGGATGTGAAACTCACTCCCAAAAACAGTGATCGCATCGAACGGACAGATAATAATTGTCTGAAAATAAAAAAATTAAACTTTTCACTCGAGGGAAGACTTGAACCAAGGACCTCTCGTTCGGCAGCTGCTCACGCCAACCACGGGACCACGGCGCTCCTGAGATCACAATAGCCTTGATGTTGCCTGTCCTGTGCATGGACTACTCAGTTTGTATATTTTGCTTTTTTTCATAGTTCCACACAACTTCTTCCTGTTTTCTCGATTGATCTGTGTTTAGTTTTTCAAGGCCTGTCCACTGTGCCAACTTATAACTAAATCTGAGGGGGGTGTGATGGGGAGGTTCCCTTGTGAGGAACGCGTTTGTGACTGTCTTGAGAAAAATCACATGGTGTACACTACGTTTTTCCGGAAAAAGCGGTTGAAACTGACGATGTTTGATTATGGTTTCTTCTTCTTTAGCACTGTAATACCTGTTTCCTTCACCTGCTGGACGCAGTGGAACATATTGTTCATGCATATCAGGATAATGACTTGGTGATTTATTATAATGCTCACCTGCTGAATGCAACGGAACATACTATCCTTTGATATCACGATTGTGATTTGGCGATGTGTATGTTGGTGTGTTTTGTTGACAATGTGTTGTGTGTGGTGTGTACATGGGATACGTATTATACCCAATCGATTTTAATGACTGTGACCATTAGTACAATCTGGTTACACATACTCATCAAAGGGTTTTTGCTGTGCTGCGCTACTTTTCGAGGCATCAGCTGTTATGTGTTTATTATTTTCAACAGATTCAGTCCAAGGTCAGGCACAACTGTCGGTTATTTTTCATCTATGCGTTGATTGAAACATTTGTTTTTCTCATCAATCCAACTGTAAAATTCTTCGTTTATGTTTGCGGATTGGTTGTCTGTGTCTAAATGAAGCTCGTCTGCTAACTCTTTGGTCAACGAGTTTACCTTGTCTGCAGTTTATGTAACCCGCGTGGTTATTGATTCATGTATTGACGGGCAGGACTTCAGCTGAGCCGCACCCGCTTCTAACATGGTGTTTAGCTGTTTGACTTCACTCTGGGTGTTTTTCATGTCCTTTTATGGTGTCTTCCTGTTGTAAATTTAGTTCGGAAAAGTTTTTATCAAGTTCATTCACTTTTCCGCTTAATCTTCTGTTTATTTCCTCTATCCCTCCGAATAAAGTGCCGTCACTGGTTTTTAGTGTTTCCAGTTTGGTTTTTACAATGTTTTCAATGGTAATGGCTCCTTAAGTATGTTCGTGTTGTCCATGTAACACTGACACACAATATAGTATATACGTTAATGGTTTTGACATGGAGTCGCCAGGTGAAATTTTCTTTTATTATTAAGGCTGTTGGGTTTGTGCATGGATAAATGCTAGGGAGTGAGCCACACTTATTAAAATAATTAAGTAATTTCTTAGATAAATAATATTTAGTAATTCATTTGCCTAGTTAAGCGCGTTTCACAATATATTTGTGTGTAAGTTCCGTTCTGAAGCCTTTACTCGCCCGTGGATATCTCATAAAATAAAAAATTATTTTATGGGACTTGAGAACAGCCGGCCATGGTGGCCGGATGGTTCTAGGTGCTTCAGTCTGGAACCGCGCGACCGCTTTGGTCGCAGGTTCCAATCCTGCCTCGAACATGGATATGTGTGACGTCCATAGGTTAGTTAGGTTTAAGTAGTTCTAAGTTCAAGGGGACTGATGACCTCAGATGTTAAGTCCCATAGTGCTCAGAGCCATTTGAACTTCGAAAACATTTACTCACTGAAGAAATGGTTAGTACTGAACTATTTACAGAGTGCAGTTACTGATCTATATGAAATAAAAACATTCATTAGTAACCAACTACGGCATGTACACACTTTATTCAAAATATAAACGTGACTACAGATATTAAGATTAAGTTTATGACCTGGCAAACCGCTGCCATCTTTGGCGATGATGTGGCGCAAACAAATAGCTAAATTCTTCTTGACACGCTGGATGCTGTCGATGACCTTCTGAATGGCTGTTTTCAATTCATAAAAGGTTTTGGGGTTCTTGCTATACGCCTTGTCTTTAATATAGTCCGACGAAAAGGAGTCGCTTATGTTCAGATCAGGAGAATGTGGCACCCAACCGAGGCCCATGACAGTGGCTCATGCTAGTGACCCATAATGTACTCCTCCAGGACATCAAACACTTTAGTCGGGTAGAGATGCATCTTGCATGAATCACATTTTGTCGACGTCGGGGTCACTTCGGATAATGAGGATGAAATCATCTTCCAAAATCTTCACGTACCGTTCGATAGTCACCGTGCCCTCGACGAATATCGCACCGATTATTCCGTGACCGGACGTTGCACACCACAAAGTCATCCGTTGAAGGCGAGGAGAATTATCCATCACGAAATGCGGATTGTCAGTCAACCAAAGGCACCAATTTTGCGTACTGACGAACACATTCAAATGAATGTGGATTTCCTCGCTAATCCAAACCATAAATACGAACATGTCATCGTAATTGGTGACTTGAACATAGACCTGCTAAGAGACACTCCCTCCGCAATAAACCTAAGAAGACTCTTTAGTTGCAATAGCATGAACATTCTTCCATTACAACCTACACACCATACGGCGCACAGTCATACTCTTATAGACGTAATCGCAACGAAACAGACTGACAGAGTAAGAGATGTTGGTCAAACATCGGCCCCTGGCCTCTCAGCACATGATGTAATATTCCTGGCCTTCTCTGTGCAGCCCCCAAGGATCAAATCGCGTTACATAACTTGTAGGAACATGAAACGTATTGACCTTGACACTCTAACAGCCGATTGCTCAGAAATCTCATGGCATCAAATATTCAGAGAACCTACAATCGACGGCAAAATTAATGAACTTGGTGATAAACTCACTGCCCTCTATGAAGAACATGCACCTGTGCGCACAATCCGTGTAAGAAAATCTCCTGCTCCATGGCTGACAGCTGAATTACGTCAATTAATGACTAATGGGGAAGTTGCCCTCAGGCGTTTCAAGGCAGATCCGAAACCTGAGCGTTTCGAAGAATATAGAAAGCTACGGAACAGAGTGAAACAATGCATTCGCAATGCTAAAATCAGGCACGCTCGCCCCCCTTGTATGCAGCGATCTGACGCCCACGACTCTGTGGAAGAATGTCCGTAGCTTGGGGATCGGAAAGGCAAAATCGGAAACTTCTTTTCATGTGTCAGCTAACGAATTAAATGAATTCTTCTCTGCACCTCTGAATACCCGCACGGCTGATAATTACCGTCCACAAGAATCCCAAACAGGATAACTAACAACGATACCTTCCATCTAAAACATGTAACAACAAATACGGCAAGAAAAGCAATAATGAGAATCTCTTCTGATGCAATAGGCAACGACAGTATCGGTATAACCATGATTAAGAATGTTGCCGATATCTTAGTACCTGTCTTAACTGACATATTTAATTTTTCCCTCGTGAACGGAATATACCCATCCCTAAGATCGAAAACCCGCAACTGCCTAGTGATTACCGACCAATTTTCATACTGCCTGCTGTTTCCAAAGCACTTGAATATATTGTTCATGACCAAATCACTGAACACTTGCATGAATTCAGCCTATATGACAAATTTCAATCCGGTTTCCGTAAACATCACAGCACAAACACAGCTCTAATTAAAGTAACTGATGACCTGAAATATGCCATCGACAATCGAAAGGCAACAATATTGACGCTACTGGACTTCAGCAAAGCTTTTGACACTGTTAACTTTGACATATTGCTCAGAAAAATGCAACAGCTTAATTTCTCTGATAGTGCAATGAGATGGTTTGAAAGCTACTTAAAAGACAGACAGCAATGTGTTGTCTGCGTAAATGAAAAATCTTCCTGGAAACATGTCAGTCTTAGGACCACTTTTGTTTTCTTTATATGTCAACGATATTAGCTGCTGCGGGGATGTCCTCCTATAAATAGCATTTCTATCAAATTGGAACTTTCCTACAACATAGTGGGAAGTTCAGGTAAAAATGATGGACGTGCATAGCGACATAGCACTCTTCTCTCCTAAACAGACCACAAAGACTCAGTAATACTGAGAACCAGTGACTGCGGTGGTGAGAGGATATGCGACAATTCATCCTTGTGTTCACAAAAACAGTCCTCGACTGCGTGAGCCGTCTCTACGGTGACCCTGTCGTCTTGGAGCAGACCAGCACTGCTGGAGAACAAACATTGTACCATTGGATGGATCTGATCAGCCATAATGGTCACATAATCCTTGCAGAGTAACTGTGAAGCCTATGGAAAACCACGATATATGTGGTATCCCGCCGTGACGTATCAAAATAGCAATCAAAGTTGCAAGGAGTGAAGGAGCAGCAAACTCGCCGACAGAGACAGGCACAAGGGTAAATAATTAATCCACACAATAGGTGGTAAACGCATCATTACTTAAATTGAGTCCTGAAGTGCCATCAAAAACCGTTTTACAGGAAATTACGTCAACATGAAAACGCTCAATGTGCAAGGCAAGACACGCTGTACCTGTAGTATGATCTCCAGCCCACAACCAACTGAACAGCACCTTAGCTGCTGCGGGGATGTCCTTTATCCAGTCCACAGAGGTCGCTCTTGTCGGCAGTCTGTGGACACCTTCAATGGTATCGGTAACAATGACACCACAATGCAGCTCCCAAATCATTATTGGCCTTCGCCATGTTTTACTCTTGGGAGGTGAACTCGGCCAGAAGTTAGTCTGAAACGAGAACTGTATGATACACCAAATAAAGTTTAAATTTTTGCCATTTTATACAATATCTGGAAATATTCTCCAGCAGTAATGAAAAAAAAAGATTGCAGACCGTTTTCACGCTACTGTAATTCATATCGACCAACTCCTTTATTGAGCATTTAGGAACAGTTTAAGGAAATCTTACGTTAAAAGCCACAGAGAATTACATGAACTCAGCAAATACCAGTGTACTTTCAGGGTAGGTAAGCCCATAAATGATACGTCTAATTACACCATGAACATAGAGGCAAAATACGTGGTTGGGATAATGACATTTGGATTGTTCGATGATTAACAGTTTCCTGACCTTCGTCGTTTGGGGAAACGAGTATGAGTAATAAAGATAGGAAAAATTGCAAGAGGAAGTAAGAGTTGATGCCCATGTGGCTTATTTTACGGCCACATTTTTTGAATATCATAACCTAACCGCTGTTACGGTGTCATAGCACAAGACGATGAGATTATGGCGATTTATTTCCATGATTCTCTAGAAAGTCTGGAAGCCGATCCTTTAACACACTCCATTTGAGTCAAACATGGCGTTCACAGACGAAACTTGTAGTAGTTGGTAGTAAAACAACATTTAATCTTCTTAGCCTCGGTAAGGAAGCCCACTCTAAAACAAGATTATGTCACCATTCGATGAAGTGCCAAACATGCATCTACCTGGGTGTCGTTCTTGACGAATGGGGAAACAGATTTTAGAGAACTGTAAATTTTATGCTGAAGTTTATGACACTGTTTACAGCCGAGTACCGGTTACAAACAGCTGTGTTTGAAATGTATAGCAATTTTAATTCGACAGCGTCTATCGCCCAAATGTACGGACGTCGAAATTACGGTGAATTATTTTTCTCCAGTTGACGGTCGCGTTAAGTACAACGCCTTTGGAAGTACTCCTGGAGTTCTTAGGAATTTTCCCCGCGGTTGCGCAGGGGTAATTTAACTGAAGTACAGGACTTCATTGGTCAGTACATTACTGGCATGAAACAATTAAAGGAATGAACGCTTCCCGAATGGGACACGGCAGTACAGCACGGCTGATTCTTGGGTGTTCCGAAGCATTCGTGAAAGACCTCAACTTAAGTATATAAACCCGTTATATGAGGTAATGTATTTCTTCACAGGACGTGGACCACATGCAGTGCATTTATGTAGGATGAACAATATCAGAACTCAGACATGCAACTGAGGGCTGGTAGGCACACCTCAACATACTTTACCTGAATGTGATCAACGTACTGAATGTAGATAAGGAGTGGACATTAGATTTGATAGTGTGCATGGTGGAGGGCGTAATGTAGGTGAGAGGGAGCTGCGTGAAACTCTTGTGAATAGTATATCCAAAGTTAAACCAACTGAATATCAGTCTACAAGAGGTCTCGTGCAAGAAATTCAAATTAGTAGCAGTGAGAGTATCATCAGGAGTTACAGACCAGTAACCTTTAATGCCGCTGACGGTGGAGAAAAATCGATAGGATCTTGTGTCATCAAGATCAACAATCTACGGTGGTTCAGTGACCAAAGAACTACTAACTGAAAATTTTTATGAGCATAACTGTCGTCCGGTGCAGTGTTCTCGCGCGACATTCCTGGTATAATTTTTTGAAGAGTCGGTGGTCTTCACACGCTAAGAATGAAACTCTGTTTTTTAATTGAGCAAGTAAATCATGAACAGTTTCATTATAATAATATAGGGTACGTTGATAACGAGTAGTTATATTTAATTTCACTTTGCTCCCCTAATACCAGATCGTAGTTCTTACATAAAATTGCATATCCGCTCGAAGTACCAGATATTTCATTTGACAGGGTAAGATAATCGGCTGTTAAGTTAGGCTGATATAGATGTAGCAAGTTTGTTCAACACTGAATAATGATTGTATGAATCTATACTTTAATATTTGTAAAATAAAAGTTTGCATTATACGAACAGGACAGAGTAACGTGACTTGACGTTTAGTTTAAGCAAATAAATAATTAAATAATCCTATACTAAGCATCATATCTAGGCATATCTTCCAGTGTTTCGCTAAAATTTCCGCATAATAAGATGACTACGTGCAATAGCATCACTCGCTAACAGCATGACGGAACATTCGTTCACTTTCTTCCTCATTTAGGATTATCGATGTATAAATCATTTATGTTCAGCCTTATTCTCTGTTAAATCGTATTTCGCTATGTTGCAAATGTCAGCATGATCACCCATTAATTAGAGGAAAGCTTATAAGAAAGTATGAGTGCAAGAAATGCCCACGACTGGCAGAACGCGTCA
The DNA here is from genome assembly GCF_023898315.1 of Schistocerca nitens. Classification (NCBI taxonomy): domain Eukaryota; kingdom Metazoa; phylum Arthropoda; class Insecta; order Orthoptera; family Acrididae; genus Schistocerca; species Schistocerca nitens. The sequence goes on along the minus strand of NC_064621.1, from coordinate 307,969,707 downwards.
AGCGTCCAGTAATTGAGCTACTGATAAATCTACGTTTATCTTTGATCTAAGAAATAAAAATGAATTTCTACTGGTGTTCATGTACACAAACTGTCACACTTAGGAGGAGAGGCAACAATTCTGAAAAGAACCGAAATGTTCGCTTATGCTGTAAGAGGACAACTGTTTTTAAAAACGGTTTCATTGCATGTTAGCGTACACATATCTAACTTAATTTATGTAAAGAAACCGTTTACGTTCTACGTTTTCTTTCATCACAGAAATAACTTAAACAAAGGATAAATGTAGCCTTTTTGATGTCAGTGCTGCGGTAAGTGTTTAAATTTTCAGCAGGCTCGCGATTCCCGAAATTTAATTATCATTCTTGTTTGAAGAACCACAATGAACAAACAAATGCTAAAATTCTACATAAAGTCGTTACATATAGGTTACAGTCCTACTATATTTCTCCTTTTTATGTCTTGTATACTGGCGAACTTAGCGCTACGCCTCATTTTGCTTCTGAGTATTACCTTTCAAAGCAGTCTTTTCTCAGGCTGAACAACCAAAGTGTTTGATGTCTTCTGGGGCTCGGTGCACGTTAGCTTTTTAATTAGGAAGTATTCGCGTTTTTCAGACGATTAATTGCTGGGAAATGATACTGATTTAATTAATTACCTCGACTTAAAAGTGCCTTCCTTGATTATACCGTTGCCAGTAACCATTTAGCGACCAGCCGTTACTTAATAACATCAAAGCGCTGATGGCTCAAATTTACTCCATAATTAGTTGGAGCTAACTCTGAGTGAAAAGATGAAGACGGTGAACGATTTGAGAACGCAACAGTAATTTTATGGCAAGACAGTAGTGCTATTCACAGTGCTTCGTCGCTGCCTTTTGTATTTCAGAGGGTGTCGATTTCATGTTCCCAAGCCTGTATATTTTCATAGTTTGACTACATCGCTCATCTAGATGGCTGGTAGAGTTGCGAAAATTAACCCAACGTCTCTATTTCCCTTACCTCCACCCTGCTGCAGCAGTACAATAGCAACTGCGTAATACACGTTACAATGATCGATATGTCTCCGTTCAGTGCTTGATATCTCGAAAAATAGTGGGAATTCTGTAAATTTACAAAACTGGATAAGTTGATACAATTCACGCTTTCGTGCGTAAAATATAGAAAGTATGTAAAAGAAGATAAGTGACTAACTAATGCAGACTCTGACGTCTTCGATTTGTAATATAAGGCGTTGTAATATATGGAAGAAGTCCATAATAATCCGCCACTTTCTACATATATCTCAGGAGATAAGGCCGCCGCACTTCGTTGGAATTATTTGAAAGGAACGAAGATGGGCAGATGGGAAGTAAACGTATAGACAAACAAATGATTACTGTTTCAGAAAACCTGTGATTTATTCAACTAATTCAGCAAGTTCATCGTATACTGGTCCACATCTCGCCCTTATACAAGCAGTTTTTCGGCTTTGAATTGAGTGATACAGTTGTTGGATGTCCTCCTGAAAGATGTGTCAAATTGTGTTCAACTGGCCGCGGTCGATAGTCAAAATCCGGTGGTGGTTGGAGGGTCCAGCCCATAATACTTCAAACATTCTCAATTGGGGGAGATCCTGCGATCTTGCTGACCACGGTAGTGTTTGGCACGTACGAAGACAAGCAGTAGAAACTCTCGCCGTGTGAGGGAAGGCATTGTCATGCTGAAATGTAAGACCAGGATGGCTTGCCATGGACAGAAAGGAAGCTATAGAATATCGTCGACGTAAAGCTGTGCTGAAACTGTGACGCGGCGATTACCAAAGTGTCTCTGCTATGAAACGGAATGGCTTCCAGACATCTCCTGGTTGCCGGGTCACATGGCGGGTGCCAATCATGTTGATATCCCACTATATCCGGAGGGTGGGGGGGGAGGGTTTCTCCAGATTCGTCTTCGGTCTGGTATCTCATAGGCTAGAGTATAATTGTCTTCAGTGATGAGTGCCGCTTCGATCTGAGCCCCGAGGACCAGCGGAGACGTGTCTGGAAATGCCCCGGACACTGGTGTGATGCCAACCTGGCTGTAGCCCACCAGTCGTTCCGAAAACAACAAATAATGGACGGGGTCCCGTTTCTTTTTATGGCAGGACCCTTTGGTATTCATCCTGGACGCCCTTCCAGCATAACGGTACAAGAACTATATCCGAGGCGCTGTTTTGTTGTCCATCATGACAAGGCACTCTGGCCTTACATTTCAGCAAGATAACGGCCGCCCGCCCACGATGACATTTGAGCTGCTTGTCTTCGTGTTTTCAAACCCTACCATGGCCAGTAGGGTCGCCCGATCTCTCCCCGATATAGAATGTTGAGAGTTGTATGGGCAGGACCCTCCATCCAGATTCTGACGAACTAACGCGCTAGTTGTACGGAATTTGTCACTTTATCCCCTGGGAGGACATCTAGTAACCCTATCGATCAGTACCAAATCTAATATCTGCTTGCATTAGCGCCTGAGGGCGATCAACGTGTTATTGACTTCCTCAACTTCTGAAGCTCTTTCGCCTGAATACACCATCCAGATTTTCTAATATGGTTATCATTTGTTTATCAGTACACGTACATCACATCTAATGATTTTTCTTTTTCTTCGATTCGGTAATTCCTTGGTGGTGCTTCTGCTTTTCTTTTCTTCTTCTTTTTCTTTTAAAAATAAAGTCTTAGGCAGTATTCCGCATTTGAATTGCTTCACCTCATGAGCAATCTTTGCCATTGCATCTGTGGTACATAGCTCGACTACCGCATATTCACTGGCTGCTTCGGCTACACGAGTGAACCTGTCTGAGGTGTTTAGGCGATAATGGATTCGGCTATTTGGAAGATAAACAATGAGTTCATTTTCAGGCTTTAAGCTGATCTGTAGAGAATTTTGTTTTGCACGTACATGGTATGGTGTGCTGTTGATTAAGTCTGCACTGGATTGCACTGAGATAGACGGATAGCGATAACTAAGTGCAGCTCTTCTTTGTACTCGCACAGTGGTACTGCCAATCGAAGGAAATATTTGCTATAAGCGACTCAATAGTACAAGATAATGTATTTCTTCATTGTGTGATCTGATGAACTATAATGGAACAGTGTAGTTGCTCAGGCTATGTTCTCGAATGAGTAGCGGAGTGGCAGTCCCGGTTACGACCTATATGGCACAGATTCTGTTTCGTTCCTGTGTTGTTTCTGAATTACGATCTAGTTTCGCAAGCCGGAATCTTATTCACCAAACGATTTGGTATTTCATATATTTTATTCGGTGTGGCGTTCGCTGTTTTATTCAGTGGTTTGGTATTTAACTAATCTGTAAATGAAAATGATAATCTTATTTTGTTACATTGAGTAATTACTAAATAATTTTACTCCCGGCTACAGATTTGGTCAATTTGCTAAAGAACTCCAAGTTAACGTTGTGTTAAAGTGTTGTCTGTAAGCTGTGTGTCACTAAATATCACAGTTCATACAATAGATTCTATACAACCATTGGTTACGATGGAAACAGTTATCTTCATCAAAATGATCATTAAAACCACCGAATATCAGCCGCGCACAACACTGACGCATGTTACCTGAAACAATATTCTTCGCAACTCCTGCTTAATTAATTTCGGCTCCATACATCAGCTAGAAAAGTTTGTTATAAAGATCGTGCTATGGCACTGTTTTTAAAGAACCAATCTGATTCGAATTATTTTCATTAAAATGAGTTCGGGACCACTGGTGCACATTTATTTTTACACATTTGGATTACCTTCGGCATTTATGTCTGCAGACTTGCGTAATTTGAATTTGCCGCTGAGATAATTGTTAAGATGGCGGCAGACAATTGATTGAGACTTTCTATTGTTAGAGCAAATAGAATAAGTATTTGAAATACTTATTAAACTTTACTTTCATATAGTGCACTATTTAGACTTCATCAAGCAAACATTTGATTTTTTCCTAAGGAAAACATAGACAAAAGATAGCGATACAAATCGCTATCATCAATGACTGCGCACCTTGCAACGGAAAGAAATAATTAACACAGATAATGCTTACTAAGAGAGGAATTAAAGTTACAAATAATTATTCACTCATATTTATAATAATAATGAACTTTATTCTCAAGTAATAATTAACATATAATTACAATTTCTTAACGGACCTCAGTTTGATATGCGTCTTGCGTTCTGAACCTACAAAAGCCAACCAACAAAAGGTAAAAACTAAGGAAGACAAACGCAGAACATGAAAGGAATATACAATTATCATTGTTTTTGTATGATACACATCGATATGTCCAATTACATCTTAAAATGTTATATCAATAATTAATATTTATTTCACTGTTTTTTCATATGTCGGATAGATAATGTTTGTAACTGTTAGCTGCATAATTTTCTCTCGTCGCACTGTAGTGTAGAAAAGCAAATGGTTCAATTGGCTCTGAGCGCTATGGGACTTAACATCGGAGGTCATCAGTCCCCTAGAACTTGGAACTACTTAAATCTAACTAACCTAAGGAGATCACACACATCCATGCCCGAGGCAGGATTCGAACCTCACACCGTAGCAGTCGCGCGGTTTCGGATTGAAGTGCCTAGAACCGCTCGGCCACCGCGTCCGGCTAGAAAAGCAAGGGCACAAGAGACGGACGTTACAGCAACAGAAGTGGCCGAGTGTTTCTAGGCGCTTTAGTCCGGAACCACGCTGCTTCTACGGTCACAGGTTCGAATCCTACCTTCTGCAATGATGTGTGTGATGTCCTTAGGTTAGTTCGATTTAAGTATTTCTAAGTTTTAGGGGACTGATTACCTCAGCTGTTAAGTCCCATAGTGCTCAGAGCCATTTAAACCAATTACAGCTGCAACGGAAACCACGTCACGACACTCAACTATTGCAGTAAGAATGGTACGACCAGGTACGCAGCTTCGATGTTTTGCAACAATCGTCTCCATTAGAGCCAACATCCTGCTATTAGCTACCCTCGCCATAGTCTTAACAAAGTAACTGGGCGAAAACTATCAGTAGTAGCCGGTCCAGTGCGTTTCGGAATTAAAACCAGTTTTCCCCCACCATGAGCCACGTCGGCAGTACTCTCCCCGTAACACTTCATTCAAAAGTGACGGAAAGGTAGCACCCAACGACGGCCAAAAGCGCACGTAAAACTCTTTGGTAAGTCCATATAGAGCAGGAGACTTCTTGTGAAGGCGATCCCACAATAAATTTGTATACTTCCTCAGGCTGAAAGGAAGCAAAGAACGTTGCATTACGTTCAGGTGTAATTGCGGTATCCAAGATGCTGACTAGGGAGTCGTAAAAGGTTTCATTCTACTCATCGATGACGCAGATATCTACATAGTACTGGTACAACAAACGCACTATATCAGCTCACGCCTTTACAATACGTCCATCATTTGTCATGAAAGAAAGAATACAAGCCCGTCGGCGACGGGTCTGTTACCGAAGCCAATTATGTAAGGAAGTCAGTTCTTCCATCGTCAATGAACGAGGCTTGGATATGACTTTCTAACCATCCATTTGCATTCTCTTCTGGGTCAACAACTTTGCATTTACACGCAAGAGTAGGCTCCCACATGACTCGCATCACGTCATCGAGAGAGGGTCAGCTAAGTGAGCGACGTTTAACATCCACGGAGAGCGAAACAATTTGACTGGTTGCCGTTCAAAACTGAGAGCTGTAGTCACAGCACAGTGATCCGTACAGGAAGCTGGGATGACTTCAACAGTAAGAATACTAACGCTCAGGCAGTCTGATAAGTAAAACCTATCTAACCTACTAACTTGAAGTCGCAGTGAGTGGGTAAATTTAACTAACGTCGGGTATTTACATATCCAGACGCCTTTCAGGAGCGGACCAGTTCATGTAATTCACGAGAGAAATTAAAATTTTTAGATTGATCTGCAGGACGCAGTACACAGTTAAGATCACCACCCAACAGAATACCCGGAAGACTCCTAAGCAACAGATAAACAATTTCCTCTTTATAAAAATGCGAAAAATCCTCTGCGCGACCAGTGCCAGAAGGGGCATATAAAAGAACCAAGGTAAGATGAAAAAGTTGAAAACCTATGCCCCTGCCAGAATCCAACATTTGCACCTCAGCAATAGGAATGCCTTCGCGAAAGAATAAGGCGGTGCTCGCAAAATATTCGGATGCTACATTAAATATCATACGAAAACCAGGTAAGGAGAAATTACTTAGTAACACCTTCTTTAAGAACACGATGTCCACGAATGAATTATAAATGAACTGACGCAGCGAAGCCAATAATAACTCTGATTCCACACTATTAATATTGAAGGAAAGGGACGTGTGGCTTGGGTCATTGATCTCAACTGCACAGGGATGTACGGAACGCACTGAGTGGAAGTAGGGAGACAGCTGAGCCTCAAGGTCCATTGCGGAGATGAATCAGACATCGGGGGAGCACAAACGCCATCATGATAAGATCTTTTCTTAAATTTCTCACGTGTCACGTAACAGTCAGGTTGTATACACTGTTTCTGTTGGCTACGTGGCATGGTGGCCTCTGCAGACGGAAGGGAGGGAGGGATTGTAGGCCACCCTCCTGCCCTTCAGAACAAGGGTCATGTACTGCAGGTCCAGTCACTAAGGCGGAAGGATTCTGTGGAACTACCAATACAACCGGTGATACTTTGTCGCTTATTTTATTCTCCTTGGGAGTTGTTGTAGGAGGCAAATTTGGGAACCGTCGGCATCTGAAGACGAAAGAGCAGGAGCGTTGTCTCAGGCTGTAACTGAGGACACAAAGGCGAAGGGGGGACTGCGATCCTTCTCCACACACAGGCCGCTCAGAAGGAGCCTCTTCGTGAGTAGGAGTGATGCTGGAGACAACTTCTCCACTCACCGTATCACGAACTGGAGATAGGAAGCCGGTTCCCTCTTGACCAGTATACGTGACACTAACGCGATAACCAAACACAAGTGAATTTGATAGAATATTGCGTTTGACATGCATTTCCACGGAACGAATTCCACTAAAACACTGTAATCTGTACTGAGTAGAGCAACATTTATGACGGAAATTTTTCACGTTAGTATGAGGAGTCAGTACGTCATTCAGAAAATTGTCATCAACCTAAGGCGGGAGGTTGAACACTCGAAATCTGCACAGTCAATTTCAGCATCTACGAGTGACACCATACCCATAGAATTATCGCAATGCTTGAATGGGACGTGAGAACCACGTCGCGACAGTAATATTTCAACGTGAAGGGGATCCATAAATTTCACGTAAAACACGTACTCGTCTGTGTCAAAATAAGCGGTGTGCAACTGATCATAGTTCAAATGGATTGTATCGACAAGAAAATCGTGGATTTCTAGAGACCCTGGCTGCACATGTGTTGTTTTATCAAAAGTGAAGCTCACAGTGCCTTTTAATGGAATACATGTGGAAACAATGGTAGCCATAACGGAGCGGCCGATGTCGTATCAAGTAGATGAACACAAACACACAATAAGGCTGAGCGGAGGCGGTGCGACTCACTCGGCAGACAGAACAACACTAAACAGGAAAACTTCACACAAGCTACGGTGCGGTAAGTTAAATAAAAAAAACCTTCCCGCTCGGCTCTCGAAGCGGAACTGACGTCTGATATAGAACAGCGACGTTATTTTCTCTATACATAAAATACATTCACGTTTGAGAATACGAACAACAATTAACTGTACAATGGCATGAAGGCAGTGAAAATTTCTGCTGAACTGAGACTCGACCCCAGATTTCTCACTTTTCGCAAGAGATCGCCTAAACAATTTTTTCTTTTTTTTCTTTTTTGTTTTTTTAAATAAATTTTTTGGTGCTCTACCAACTTTTTTATATATTCAACGCAAGTGCTCTCCCGACTTTCTTTTCGTTTGAGAAAAAAAAAAGGAACAAACACCTACCACATGATCAAAAGTTGCAGGTAATGAGAAAACAAATAAAAAACTCAACTGTACGAAAATAAAGGACGACGTTCTTCATAAAATAAAACAATATTCGAATATTCCTTGAAAACATAAAACATAAATAGGTATATTTTTGCTACATTCTTTTTTGTATAAATGTAAATAAGTTTCCAGTCTCATCATCAGCAGCAACCCAACTTTTTCTTATTTTATTTTTATGGGGGAGCACAGGAGAAAGAAAACTCATAGGCAGCAGATAGAGCTATGTGTGAAAAGGATAAACATATGTCAGCGGAAAAAACCTTAGAAGAAGAGGAGAAAGGAGAAGTGAACGAAATTAGGAATACTTTCCGCGCCATGCTCCATTTTGGCTCGCTATTAAAACAACGTCTATTCCACCATTGGCCATTAGAAGGGGAACGTGGGATCGTCCAGTCTTGGCTGACACGTTTTGTTGACATTCCATCTCCGAGGCGGGTTGGCGAAAATGTTCTGTTAATAAACCGCGAAAGTGGCCCGATAGTGTCGGTGTCGGCGAAGGGTGTGGTTATATACTTGAAGGCGTGTCCAAAAGTCCACCGGATCGACGATGTCGTCCAGAAAGAGGTAGTTGATAGCCATGTCGCTGGTCCACGTGATGGGGTGACACTTAGACCATGGAAAGCAGGTCATGTCGGGATATATCATCATGGTAGGAGGAACGTGATGTGGTGGTACTCGGAGGTACAAAGCCACAATCCTCTGTACGAGGGTCCAAACATCCGCTGCTGGCCAACACTCAATACGATGTAAAGCTGTATCTTTGACATTGCACTTGTGGCAATGGGGTGAAGTCCACCAACGCGATGCGATATAGTTTCTGTCTTGTAGAATATTTTCGTTGACGAGAAGGTACCACGTCGTGGTGGTGTCAGTGGTGTGGTATGGTTGGTGGATCGTTTTCCAAACTGTAGACCATGAAACCTTGGGGTGACATGCTTCGACGGGGTTTCGGGGTGGGGACTTTCGGAGAAGGCGGTAGATGTCGCGGGTGGTCGTCTTCCTCATCCTGGGAAGCTCGGTGCATATGTAGCTGTATTCCAAAAAGAAACGGCCGGTGGGCTACATCTGAGACATGATGTGTGCCAAAGACGTCGGTGGGCATCTCTAAACATATGCGAGCTCGGTATTCAACATTCCAGTAAAACTAGCATTTTGGCTTTTCCACAACTGGAGCATAGCTCTCACATTAACCAGATCAAGGCCATCATCCCCCTCCGTAAGGTGAGAGCTTCATACTGGAATTTGAAGATGTGTCCAGAATATATGAAATACCCGAAAGCCGCCTGTAGTCTGGCTGCCATTGTATCAGTGATGGACAGAATCTGAGCGATATGGGGTATCCCGACTGCCAGATGGGTAACGACGAAGGTGACTCTAGCACTTTTTCAGAGGGTGATTTAGTATGTTGGCCCGGATGCGTTGCAGTAGTGTCCGAAAATTGCTCGCCGAGGTGTGGCGAACGTCTCGCGTATACACCAACCCTAGACAGCGAAGGGTGTCCACCAGTTGAAATGGGACTACGCTGTCTGCGGGAATGCCGCGGCCGATCTTCATGGCGCATGATTTTGGGACGTTCATATCGCTCCCTGCACTGTAACGTGCAATCCATTGCATCACAGCTCGTACGTCCGCCGCTGAACGTACGACGAGGGTCAAGTCGTCCGCGTAAGCTCGGCAGCGGAACACTTGATGCCGGAGTGGAATACTTGTACTGAGCGTCTAATCCGTATAGGTTCTGAAGTCTGTCGTTGACGACAAGTCTAGATGTTGCCCCACAAAGGAGCTGCATAATCACTTGCTTGAACGTCGGGGGAATCGGCATCCGGCCCATCACTGCGTTGAGGAATGCATGATTGACGCGATCAAATGCTTGTTTGAAGTCGATGGAGCTTAAAGCGCCTGGCAGTCGCGAATGTGTTGCCACAGTGATAACATCTTGATGTTCACTGAGGGCTGTTTTATATTACGATTTCCGCCCAAGGATGTTTGTTCGTGGAAAACAGTTTCTCGTAAGACATGTCTGAGTTGCGCTGTTAGAAGGTGTGTGAAAATCTGTAAGTCGGAATTGAGTAACGTGATCGGCCGATAACTGTCGAGTCGTATTCTTCCTGCAGGTTTCGGGACTGATACGAGTAAGCCTTGCATGAACATTTGTGGTGGGATCGCCACGCCGGACGAAAGTTCCCAGTACATGTCTCTCCATCGTGGCAACATCAGATCTTTGAAGGTTGTGTAAAATTCGATAGGTAAACCACCCGGGCCGGGAGACCGACTCAGTGAACCTTTGGCCACAGTGCCATGGACGTCGTCGGTGGTCACTTCCTTAGTCAGGAGGGTTGCAGCCGCGGCGTTTAGTGTACAATGTATCTCCTGGGCAACCTCAGCAATGGCCTCTGCACTGGCAGGTACTTCTTGATAGAAAAGTCTGTAGTGTGTTGTGAAGGCATCAGCAATTGTAGCTTTCGAAGTCAGCCGTCGTCCATCAGGTAGTTCTAAAGTTGTTTTTAAAGCCTGTCGGCGTCGACGAACATTTTGAACAATATGATGCACAAAAGGTTCTTCACCGTTAATCCTATCCTGGATGCCGGCCGGGGTGGCCGAGCGGTTCTAGGCGCTACAGTCTGGAACCACGCGACCGCCGCGGTCGTAGGTTCGAATCCTGCCTCGGGCATAGATGTATGTGATGTCCTTAGGTTAGTTAGGTTTAAGGAGTTCTAAGTTCTAGGGGACTGATGACCTCGGACGTTAAGTCCCATAGTGCACAGAGCCATTTTAACCATCTATCTTGGATGTGTGGTAGTACAAAGGTTCCCTATAGATGGCACCTGGTAAAGGTTAAAATCTTTGCCTTGGTTCGTTGAGCTTCTGTTAGACGATCCGGGAATGGAGGATGATTGATGAGCTCGCGTAGAGCGCTATAGTATAAATCAGTTTTGTGGTGATTCCATCTGGCTTTGGCTCTGCCATAGTGTGTCAAGAAGCGTCGGATGGCCAGTTTGGCGCACAGTAACCACCACTTCAGTGTGGTCTCTTAACGCATGATGCGCTGAGCACCAGTGTGACACGTGTCGGTGACCTGTTGTCGACACTCAGGGTCCCGCAGTAGCGTGACGTTGAGTTTCCAAGGTCCTGCACTGCGCCATATAGATTGCCTTTGTAAGTTCATGGTACAGATGTATAAGTCATGATCCAGAAAGGCAGACGGGCAACATTCTCCGTCGAGGAGAACGGAGATTAGAGCGTCAGAGATATGTATTCTATCGAGTCGGCTTGCGGAGTGGCGCATGATGTGTGTATGCCCTGGGCGGTCCCCTCGTACCACTCTCCAAGTGTCGAGGATACGAAGGCGGTGGACTTGGATGCGAAGTTCCGTACATGTCGTGAAATGAGGGTATTGGTCTCTACGGTCGAGAACACAGTTGAAATCTCCACCTGCGATGAGATGATCGTGTCCACCGAGGAATAAAGGCGTGATATCTTCTGTGTAGAACTGTATGCGTTCCCTCCGTTTATCAGTGCCCGATGGGGCATAGAGATTTATGATTTTGATTCCTTCAACTGTTATGGCCACCCCTCACGCGTTTGGGAGATATGCGACATCGGAAACTGAAATCCCTTCTCGGAGGAGGATGGCTGCGCCTATGTGTTCCATAGCTGCCTGGGCGGCGTACATCTCGTATCCGTAACATCCGGACCTAGTTGCTGTCCTGAGTTCTTGTAGGTGGGCGATGTCGATGTCTGCTGCTCTTAGTGTGTCACGGAGCACTTGAAGTTTAACATGGGAGCCGATATTATTAGTACTGATAGTAGCTATTAAGTATGCCTGATGGGGGATCCGTGCAGTCGATAGATTTGTAGCTGGTGAAGACTGTCGTAGTGGATTCTGGAAGTCCGTAGAAGTCGCTGGAGTCGTCGTAGAAACACCCGCTATTTTAGTATTGGTCTAAGGGAGGAGCAGATCTCATTTCCTCGTCAGGTGGAGGTGGGTAATCCATGTCATCCTCCCATGAAAAATGTCGATTAGTTTTAACATCGGTGAGAGGTGGCAGCGCTTGCCAACTCGGCTCAGTTGCATCGGTGACGACGGACTTGCTAAGTTCTATGGCTTCTGGGTCCGGGGCTTGCTCAAGAACTCTGTTAGACGGCTCACCGTCTTGTGGATGACGCGTCTCCGTGGCAGAGGTGAGAGAGTTATCGTGTACTCCGTGAGAGTTATGTTCCACTTCTTCGTACTGCAGAGAGGGCTCAGTGGTCGATTCTGATATGTTGCTGCGTTATTTTCGCCGTTTGGGTGACTTTTGATTACGGCAATGTGTTTAGGTGTCTGAGGAAGGAAGAGATTCACGTCGTTCCCATATGACGCTGTCTTCAGTCTCCATAACACTCTCGCTGATATCATTGTGTTCTTCTAGCTTGCGTGTGTCCGACTGTAAGTCATGTTCGCGGACGGCACTGCCGTTGGCAAGGTGCTGGGACGCCTCCGGGTGTATCGGTCCAGACTGATGCTCATAAACTGCGTCTTGTGAGGGCTGGACGTGCTGTGTCGCCGCATAGGTGATTGGAAGGGCGGTTATGGTTCGGTCGGTGTTGGTGTCGTCGTGCCGTAGTTGTGTTATGCGGCGTTGCAGATGTTAATTACGGACGTGGCCTTCTTTGCCACATCCGGAACATGTTCGAGAGTGTTCGTTGTAAATGACCACCGTACGGCAGCCGCCGATACAAGTGTACGATGGGACGTGCCGTTTGAGATCTATTCGGACTTGTGTCAAACCGAATACGTCGTAAACTGTGACCGTGTCTCGGCTACGCGATTATGGACTTTTCCGTACAGACTTAGCGCCGCGATACCTTATCTCCATTCACTTCGAAAGGCAGTTCGAATACACGGATCGTTCGAAGGCCAAGTCCTGCATGGCCGACGTCCAAAGGCCCGACGTTTCCGTCGGTGTGTCGAAATTATAGTCCATGTCACGTCCGTTGAGTAATCTCGTTACATGTAGCGTCGGAAGTCATCTTAACGTAATGGACCCTGCTAATGATCGACAGGTGTGTGCTGATGAGATCGTTAGGGGGGATCTTCACACCTTCGCGCACGAAGCGTTCGGCGGCCAGTTCTTTGGGTCGTGCGTATTCATTTGAGAAAGTGAACTTAAGAGTGTTCTTCCTGTAAGAGTTGGCCATTGTAGCTTGTTCGACTGAGAAGCGCAGTGACGAGAAATTAAACACTCCGCGCGCGCAGCCGCGTAGACGGCCGAGCGCGGTCCGCACTCATGCCCTGCCGAAGGTAGACTAACCAATAGGCTATCCGAGCACTACACACTACCACACTCAAACTTCCATATGTCGTCGGCCAAGTGTCTACAACCTGTACTCGTACATCCATTATGTATATTCCCTTATAGGAGAGATACTTTGCTTGAAAATCGCTTGTCTGGTGTCGGAGGATAAAAACATATGGCAGTGCCTGTGTTATTCCGAATTACCATGCTATGTTTCTTTGGACATTCATGCATGTCCAAGAGAACATTGCATCGTAATTCGGAATAATACGGGCACTGCAATATCGTAGCATATTCTCTAGTTCCAAAATACTGTGAGGTTCACTGAAGAAAATGCTTTCCCGTTTAATTTCCTGTTCTGGATCAGCAATAAGGATACGGAGTGGTATTTTATTTTTCCAGCACGCGATAGGCAAGCCATTGAGGAATTATGAAGTCAGAATACAGTAGGTGTTCGCTGCAGGTAACAGCATGAAGTGGTTACAAACGATAGAAAATATCTGTAAGTGAAACCTAATCGTATAATTTACTCTTCCTAGCTTAGGTAAATCTCAGTGGAAATTAAAGCCGACGTAACCAGAAAAAGTTGGTGCTCATTTTAACAGGAAGGAAAATTAATTTCCGCGCGTGCCTCCGCCATCAGAATTCCGAACTCCGTGGGTGTAATTATTTTACCGCACCGCGGAAATATTTGGCTGGGAAAATACGCAGATGTTTTCGTAACTTTTTCATTCAACCGGTCAAAGTAAGATGCAACTGCAAGAGCAGGAGGCTCCACATACGAGCGATGTTACGGCCGTCAGATGTTAACTAAGTGACTGGGATATCGTCGATGAAATCACTACAGCTTCAGTAAAATTATTTATGTAATATAGGTATTGTGTAACTCCTCTGTTAACGAAATTCGGATGCATGTAACAAACACATCAAACACTTTATCATTTTTGTTTTACAAACTAAAAAATGAAACAGTCCTTTGTTAAAGTTTCACAAAACAAATTGGTAGCCAATTTCGTCCTAGAGATATGAGGTAAGACAGTGTTGTATTTAACTATGTATTCTATAGTATTCTTGTTAAGTGAAGATTTTCGCTGAAACTAATTTGAGGTCTGCCAATATCGTACATTACCACATAGCTTAAATATTGCTCACATTTATCCAAGTAACTGTGCTCGGAAGCAATTAATAAAAACTAAGACAAAAAATAGAAATAAAAATAACAAAACAACGTACCTCATAGGAATTAAGCGAATATGAAGGAAATCGGTAGATTTGATGTACATTTACAGACGGAGATTTATTCATGATAAAGTGCTTCGTAAATTGAGCAAGTCAACAACAAGTTGGTCCACTCTAACGCCAACGCAAGCAGTTATTGCCCTTGATGAATAAGTTTAATAAGGTTAATGGATGTCCTCCTGAGGGATAACGAGCCAAATTTGTCCAAAAGGCGTTATATCGTTAAAATACCGAGGCGGGTTAAGGGCTCCGGACATAATGCTCCAAACAGTCTCGGTTGGTTGCTGGCCAAGCTGGCCAAGCTAGGATTTTACAAGCACAAAAACAAGCAATAGAGACTCTCGCCATGTGCACGGGCTATGTTATCTTGCTAAAATGTAAGCCTAGGATGACTTCCTAAGAAGGACAACAAAATAGGGCGTAGAGTATCGTCCACGTCATCGTCCATTTCGCACTCTTTATCATTCAGGAGACAAAGTTCCAAAATTGCAATTGAAATTGTAACGGTAGTTTGCAGGCAGGCGTGTCAATTAGCATCATATTAATTAAAATGGGGAATAAATAGACTTTATTTTGGAAGAATTAAAAAGGGGAAAGTAATACGAAACTTTAACAACTGCACAGTATTACTAAGAAGCAATATAATGAAAATTAGTAAAAAGCAAAGTAGCAAAGACCAAGCGGGACAGAAAGATATAGAGGCTCGTTTGCTTTTTAACACATGTAAAAGAGCGTCTAACACATTATTGAGCTCTCTACCTTCAGTATTACTTAAAGACTCTTCAAGCACGTTTAAAATACATTACGTGTGACGAAATGATCAGAGACGTTTATTGTCGGGAGGAGTGACAATGAATCCGATAACATAATTGGAACTTTGCGTTAGCTGGGAAAAATACTCTTGGGAAACTATTATGGTTGTGGAACCCACGAAAGTTGTGCGCAACGGAAAGCTATAGTTTACGTAATTCGTAATTCTGCATTTTATAAAATGGTGAAATGCGTGTGCGCGGAACATTAATGGAATCTTATCCTTGGACGGTTGCGGGGGTAACTGATACAAACAACGCGCCGGCATGAAACATAGTTCGCTTATTAACTACCAGATATTAATTAACGGGGACCGAAAATACTGAAAAAAGAGGATAGGATTATCACCTCCAATCCCGATTCATATCTCATATTTAATTAGTGAAAAGAAAAGTGTTAATAAACAAACTACATTTCAATTTTATCCACGATTTTGGCTTCATTACGTAGTCTTGACTAAATGATAAACAATATCTGTGGAAGTTGTATGCAACGTATCGTCATAATATTTAGCCAACAAATGTTGTGGGACACCAAAAATGTAAATGCATGAAATTGTTCTTACAGCGGATGTATAATGTGTGAGTGCGACGAACTATATTGAGAAACTGAACATCCATTACGTACTAGCATGTTTATCTGCGAAAATGATCCTTGTCGGTACATAAGCGTAGAGTTCGAATAGAATCGCTGGAACATTGCAAACCATTCAGATTAATCGAACATCTAAACATGCATAATGCTGGTACCACCAGGATGTGTTCCTTCTCCTCACTCTCGTGACAGTTATTGAATTAAGATTCAGCCGGGAAATACATTTAAATCAATTGACGACCATTGAGCTAGCGTCACGGATTTTCAAACGTCCACTGCCATGTATAAAGGCGAGTGACACCATGAGTCTTAACGTCGATCGAGAGGTATCGTCGTGATCGTATTGGGTGACATTGAGCGGTTATAAAATGCAGACACGTTACGTGGACTCATTGCACGCTGAGTTCATTTGCATTTAGTTTGCCACCCAGTAAATGAGACACGCCTTTAAAAAAAAAATAGCTCTGAGCACAATGGGACTTAACATCTATGGTCATCATTCCCCTAGAACTTAGAACTACTTAAACCTAAGTAACCTAAGGACATCACAACACGCCTTTTTAGTAGTTATCAATAGCAACAGCGGCAGTTTCCAGAAAGCAGTTGTCTGTGCGTTAGTCGTCACCATGGTAAGCCAAACGAGAAAAATAAAAATTAAATTCCAGATTTAAAAGGAATTTCCTTCCATATGACCAGAAATCAGTCAAGGTTTTGTCTGGGAAGTAAAGAAGTACGAAGCCGAGTGTTACGATTTGTGAAGGGAGCTAAGGTAGAAGGTGGTTTTCTTTATTACGCGACTCAGTAAGCTTTCTCGGAAAGTGTACTGCCTGTCAATTTGCCTTTTGTTGCGACTCATTGTTTGCGATAGACGCAGCTTCTGAAAGAACCTTTCCGCCCATCGAGGCAGAGCTGTTGCCAATGCAAAATCTATAAATAGATACTATGAGCAGGCATAGTTCATTCCAAAATTCCAACATACACTACTATCTCCAGTTGTTTGCTCCCTGTTCCGTCAGCGGCTGCTGAAACATCATCTTCAAAATCTCGAATAAGGCTTCCAGGCATACAGGCAGAATGCAGTAGGTGATCCTTCGCACTGCATGCTGCGTCTCGGCTATTATTCGCTGTGGTTTTGAAAAACTGCCGACAGTCACCCCTTTGCGCTTGCTTCCCGTTGACACTGGTTACAGCAGGCAGCATACACAGGTATAGCGTCACTGGCTCAGTTTCAAATACGCTCTAACAAACACATGTAACAATGTAACAACATCTCAAAAGGCTCCTATGTTACATGTAACTCCCTACTTCTACAGCTTTAATATCGTCCACATTTCTCTACATTGGAACCCTTTTAGGTGTTGTTACATTGTTACTTGCGTTTGCTAGAGAGCAGTACCTCGAGAAAACTTCGAGGACCAGATTCAGCTGCAAGTATTTATTAAATGTTTTCTCAGGGTTTTCTCTTATTCTTAACAAATATCACTTTCTTGGTTACTGGTTACTACACGTGCATTTCTTCACGGGGAGTAGCAAAACTTTAAGCATAACATATAAAATCATGATTGCACTGTTTCATTCTACTCATACCAAGACAACTATTGTGTACATCTATCCACACAAAGAAGATTTAACGGACGAAGACGAGGATGCTTCTTATCAGCGGTTGCACGATGTACCTCATGAAACACCCAGTCGAGATTCAATCCTTCTTGTGGGTGCTATGGATGCATTAGATACCTACCACCGAAATGGCTTTCAACCATGTTGTTATTCACTTTGCGACGGCACAATACACCAATGATAACAGCGAAATTCTCAGATTATTTTTTAGCTACAAGGGGCTCTGTGGAGGAAATACATTGACGAAAAAAAATTGTAGTACAAAAAATAAATGGTGAAGTGTAATGAAATTTCGGGAATACATTTGTGTACATGACGTATTTAAGTGATTAATATTGTTGAATGAATGTTATTGTAAGCTTGAGATAAACCATTGAAAATGTGAAATGCTTGTACATTAATAACCTTTCTAATCATCACAATGTTGAATGCAAAAGGCAAACGTGTATGACTTGTGTTGTACAAGTGCCTGAACTCAGTTTGTGGGCTGGCTTCCGCGACCGGTGCACTTGGTCGGGCAACACAGGACGTAGTGTAGGACGCTGGAGTTGTCATCTGACGACGTCCCTTATGTGCTCGATTAGAGACAGTTCTGGTGATCGGACAGCCAAAGGAAACACGTTGACACCATGTAGAGTTTGTTGTGTTACAACAGCAGTATATGGGCGAGCATTGTCAAATACTTCAAATGGCTCTGAGCACTATGGGACTTAACATCTTAGGTAATCAGTCACCTACACTTAGAACTACTTAAACCTCATTAACCTAACGACATCACACACAACGATGCGCGAGGCAGGATTCGAACCTGCGATCGTAGCAGCAGCGAGGTTCCGGACTGAAGCGCCTAGAACCACTCGGCCACAGCGGCCGGCGCGAGTGTTATCCAGTTCATCAATGGTAGTAAGACAGGTCAAATCACCGGATTGACGTACAATTTTGCTGTCACTGTGCACGGGATAGCAAAGAGAGTGCTTCTGCTGTCAAACGAAATCGCACCCTAGATTACAACTCCAGGTGTAGGCCCAGTGCGTCTAACACGCAGATTTATAGTATGTGAAACAGTTATTGCACACACACGACAGATATAACGAACAAGAAGCACTCATCAACAGCAGTCTTCAAATGTTTTTGGGTGCTTAAAATGGCGCCCTTTCTGGCAGCAAAATACGTACCGTTTAAGTGTGGTGTGCCACTTCCTTCTTTTGTTACCTCCATGTAGCAACCATGCTACAACAGCATCAGTGTATATCTTGAATACCAATGTATTAATTCGTTTTACAGTTCTCACATTCTCAGAAGTAAGTAAATTATATTTCTTTCAAGGAATATAATTTCTTTGCCTTTAAATAAAATCTTAGAGATAATATCTCTCCTTTTTAATTTAAGAAATATGAAGTGATTTCCCTCTTTGGAAATTAACTAACCTCAAATAACATTCTTTGTATGTCCATATCTTTAGAGGTGGTTGCAGAACTTGCCTGTTCGATACAGGTCGGTCAGGTGCCTGAAGATGGCGTAGTTAAAGGCTAAAACTCACTGCCAAATAAAATTAGTTGGAAACTAGATGGTCGACAGGTATTTAACTTAACATCTTGAAATAATAGTCGTCTTTCCTTGGCTATCAATATCTCTGCTTTTTGTGACGTTGCAGGATTTTCTTTTTCTTTTGATCGTGTTCCACAATTTTCTTTATCAAATCTTTGACTTACTTTTACCATTGTCCCATATTTGCAAATTAGTATTCGTTTGATATAAAACTGAAATTTACTTTTAAAATGTCACTGAATATGAAATATATGGCAAAGGAGGCTTGGGTCAATATTTTTATTTTTTGAAAACTTAAACTGTTCAGCTTAATTACCCGTTTCCTTTCACATAAAGATACAAGGCAGTTTTGATTTTACGAGTGCTGGACAATCAGAAAGAAGTCCTCTACCCTGAAAAAACATTAAATAAAAAACTTGGCTTCCATCTCGACTTTTGAACTGTTTGGACTTAAAAATACGCTCAAAATTAATTCCACTTCAGGTGCTTACTTTCTTCGGAAGCATTACTATTGAAATCATTTAAAACACAACGCTCGCACGATAGGAGAGGCACTTAGCATGTCCTCAGTAACAATGGTTCTTGCTTGTTCGTATAACGTTTTATAGGAAAAGCTACTACATCTAAGACCAGACATGCAGATTTTCTATTAACTCTAGAGTCATCTCACTACATAAATTACAACTGTAGACTGCCCGTTCTCCGAATTACAAACATAACACAGTCCTTGTAACTATTCTGAGATTTCCAAAGATTAACTAACATAAATCGACGCACACGCTGAAATCCCAAAGTAACCTCTTACAAAATATCGCAGTGTCACAATTTCCTAAGCGTTTGCTTTGAGTATCAAATCGACTAATATAACAAAGAAATGTTTCCGTAGTGCATGCTTTCCCTACCTTTAAATTCAAATAAAGACTTCATGTGACAACGCCACTTAAATGCCACAACAAAATGTAAAATCTCCAATCCAACCGAGTTACGCATCGTCTACAAACGAGTGGCTTTTTAACGAAATTCAATGTTATAGAAAATGAATAATAATTTGCAATATCATAAAGTGATTAAATAAAGAAAATTCTGCAACATTATAGAAAGCAGAGACACTTATTGGCAAGGAAGAAGGATATTATTTCAGATATGTTAATTTCCAAAGAGTAAATCATTTCATATTTCTTAAAATTATTATCTCCAGTATTTTACTTAAAGACAACGATGATTATTCTTGAAAGAAAGGTAATTTACTTGTTTCTGAAAGTGTTAGAATTTTAAAATGAGTTAATACGTTGGTATTCAAGTTATACAGCGATACTGCTATAACGTGGTTGATACCTGGAGGTAAAAAAAAGAAGGGAGTTGGCACTACAGACTTACCCTGAACGTATTTTGAAGGCAGAGTAGGGGTCATTTTCAATACCCTGAAACTTTAGAGGACTACAGTTTACAAGTGCTTCTTGTTCATTATATCTGTCGTGTGTACGCAATAACTGTGTCAAATAGTAAACAACACACAGCTTACATAAATAACATAGGGTTAGGAAGGCAATGTCGAAAGACTTTCTGTTCTTGAATGTGTATTTCCTCTAGTATCATGAAGCAGTCAATATGATCATGGGAAACTGCCAACGAGATGAACTATGGAGGTGTGAATGCGGTGAACCTAATGTTTTGGGCTAGATAAGATAGCGGACACCGGGTTCAGGTTTGGGGGTAATACCACCTCCCCTCTTTTTTTACCTCCATGGGTTGCTACATGCAGGTAGAAAAAGAATGGGGTTTCATTATGTCACAAACATGAAGCCGTGGTCCGTCATCTTAACTAGTCCAAAACATTAGGTTCATCGCATTCACACTTCCTTCGATTACCACAGTCATACGTCCGAGTGACGTTACTCTGACAGTGACTGTGCCCAATCTCGACAGTGTAGGGTGCTTCGATTGTATGGAGACGTAGTTGATTCATCAGAAGTTCCAGCTTGCGATGTTCATGGGCGTTGTACTCGGTGTGTGAGTATCAATCTATCCACTCCACAGTATAGTCACTTCCTCTTGAAGTAATTATAATACTTGAAGAAAACAATGGCATTCAGTATGTCACATTAAGGTTGTCTGTAGCACAAACAGGGATTCACAATGGTGCAACCGAAAGTTATGATCACTTACCCTTTGATATAAAATGCATGACACACTGGAAAGTAAAACTGGGAATTAAACTGAAACTGTTTCTGTTTCATAATTCCTCCTAGTCTGCATGATATTATGTATTACCATGATGTGTAAACGGCGATGGGTAGGAATTGTTGACCTCTGTCGGTCTTTGATTAAAAAACGTAAACACTAATAAATATACGGGTTGGAGGCATATTCACAAAAGGGTTTTGTCAATATTTAATGAGTCGTTCGATATCACTGCGTTTTCTCATGAAAATGATACATGGAACACGCAATGCAGTAACTAACTACTGGTATATCACAAAGGCTGGCTCTGAGAACTATGGGACTTAACATCTGAGGTCATCAGTCCCCTAGAACTTAGAACTACTTAAACCTAACTAACCTAAGGACATCACTCACTTCCGTGCCCGAGGCAGGATTCGAACCTGCAACCGTAGCGGTCGAGCGGTTCCAGGCTGAAGCGCCTAGAACCGCTCGGCCACAACAGCCGGCTATATCACAAAGCATGGTATAGAATAATACAGGTTGAATACATGAAAAGTAGAACCAAGCATATAATAAAAGTCAACCATGTTTCATTTGTACTATGTACAGTTATAACATAAAAATTTGGAGTGCTACTGGAAAGAAATATTCCGTGGAAAGGGGCATGCTTACGCAGATTAAGCAACCATTACGAAAAACTTACATATATGTTAAAGCAAAACATACATTTTCAGGGGTCGTAAGCGTTTCGGACCATTCCCTCAATTATATTTATAGCATTCCGCAAGGCTGGAAGATTCTTATCTACCTCGTAAATTGCTACTATTGGACACACATTAAGCGACGCATCAATGGTAAGGTTTCCAAGTGAGAAGATGTGCAACCTAAAGGGAGACTAATGGAGTGACTACGTAATAAAACCAGAGTCCTTGGTGGAGGTATACCGCTATGCAGTTGAGTTTCTTTGACCTTTCGGCAATCGTTAGTTTCATTGACATGCACAAGTTACGATGGGATGCATTCCTTCTTTCCCCGCTGCACACGGCTATGGGCTAATAAAGGACACATATGAAAGTCTTTTGCAATCTTGAACATTAAAAACGTTCTACATACGAGCTGAAAGCTGAAAATATGACGAACAAAACGCAATTTTAATAGCAAACAAGCACTGGTTTTCGTGGTCCATCTTCATTTACTATCAATACAAATATAAAAAGCCCTTGAATAAAATGCATTGCGAAAGCATCTCTTTCACATTGCATTCTCCTCTTCTTGTTATTCGAAATATATCCCAATAAAAATAGCAAGTTAAATTAACGAGGCCAAACGTGTTGTTTTTCCTGAGCAAGTGCGTATTCCGGAACAGTAAAAGTTCGAAATTGCCTTCCTTGGCGCTCGCGACGTAAATACCGAGCATGAAGCAGCCGTAAACAATGGTCTTATATATATATATATATATATATATATATATATATATATATATATATATATATATATGAACATTTCCGTCACACCGTTGGTTAGAGAGTGCGTTGTCGTGTAGCAGAGTAGTAAAATGGAGGACTATATTTTGTTACTGTGAGTTGTGAGTTTGAGTATCTGATTTTCTATCCAAAGTATACTATAGAGCATAGCACTTACCATTGAAGCTGAGATCGTCTATGCTGGCAGTTATTCGTACATACGTTGCAGATATTGTGATACTTAGATGCATTATTAATATCATTCACTACTGGTCATTAAAATTGCTATACGAAGAAGAAATTCAGATGATAAACGGGTATTCATTGGACAAACTGTAATGTGATTACATTTTCACGTAATTTGGGTGAGTGCCCAGAATAAACACCTCTCGCCGTAATATCGGCCTTGATACGTCTGGGCATTTAGTCAAACAGAGCTTGGATGGCGTGTAGAAGTACAGCTGCCCATGCAGCTTCAACACGATACCACCGTTCATCAAAGAGTAGTAAAATTGTGACGAGCCAGTTGCTCGGCCACCATTGATCAGACATTTGCAATTGGTGAGAAACTGAAGATTGTGCTGGCCAGGGCAGCAGTCGAACATTTTCTATATCCAGAAAGGCCCGTACACGACCTGCAACATGCGGTCGATCATTATCCTTCTGAAATATAGGGTTTCGCAGGGATCGAATGAAGGGTAGAGCCAAGGGTCGTAACACATCTGAAATGTAATTTCCACTGTTCTAAGTGACGTCAATGCGAACAAGAGAGGTGACCGAGACATGTAACCAATGGCACCCCATACTATCACGCCGGGTGATATGCAAGTATGGCGATGACGAATACCCGCTTCACATGTGTGTTCACCACGTTGTCGCCAAACACGGATGCGAC
Source organism: Schistocerca nitens (assembly GCF_023898315.1). Taxonomy (NCBI): domain Eukaryota; kingdom Metazoa; phylum Arthropoda; class Insecta; order Orthoptera; family Acrididae; genus Schistocerca; species Schistocerca nitens. Next base: position 307,946,111 of record NC_064621.1, on the reverse strand, counting down.
CATCATGATGCTGTAAACAGAACGTCGATTCATTCGAAGAAATGGCGTTTTGCCATTCGTGCACCCAGGTTCGTCGTTGAGTACACCATCGCAGGCGCTCCTGTCTGTGATGCAGCGTCAAGGGTAACCGCAGCCATGGTCTCCGAGCTGATAGTCCATGCTGCTGAAAACGTCGTCGAACTGTTTGTGCAGATGGTTGTTGTTTTGCAAACGTCCCCATCTGTTGACTCAGGGATCGAGACGTGGCTGCACGATCCGTTACAGCCATGCGAATAAGGTGCCTGTCATCTCCACTGCTAGTGATACGAGGCCGTTGGGATCCAGCACGGCGTTCCGTTTTACCCTCCTGAACCCACCGATTCCGTATTCTGCTAACAGTCATTGGATCTCGACCAACGCGAGCAGCAAAGTCGCGATACGATAAACCGCAATCTGCGATAGGCTACAATCCGTACGTTATCAAAGTCGGAAACGTGAAGGTACGCATTTCTCCTCCTTACACGAGGCATCACAACAGCGTTTCACCAGGCAACGCCGGACAACTGCCGTTTGTGTATGAGAAACCGGTTGAAAAGTTTCCTCATGTCAGCACGTTGTAGGTGACGCCACCGGCGCCAATCTGGTGTGAATGCTCTGAAAAGCTAATCATTTGCATATCACAGCATCTTCTTCCTGTCGGTTCAATTTCGCGTCTGTAGCACGTCATCTTCGTGGTGTAGCAATTTTAATGGCCAGTAGTGTAAGAAGATAAAAGCAGATTGTAGTGTAATTATCATATTCCGGTAGCTACCACTAGCCCCTGAAACCAATAATAGTATCTGTGGCAATTTTACAGTGCACAACATCGTTATACTGGTACGTAGTGTGGGATGTAATGAGAGAATGTCAACTTCCCAGAAACAGTGTCTCGTTTGTGATCTGTACAGACGATATTCCCAATACGTAAGTTTAAACCGGCTGGTTATCTTAGGCGTAATTTTACATGTACAATCGAGTAACGTACTTCCACGATAGAAATGACGTAGCAGATTCTTGTCATGCTCTTCTTGAGTACAACTGAGCGAAACTAATGTATTGATTTCTGCAGTGGGACGTTGCTCTCACTTTATTTGTGTCACTGTGCTTCTGTGGTGTCTAATCGTTTCATTTCGGAGTTTGGTCGATCCTGAAGGCTAGCGCAGTACTGTCCCACATGTGTACATGGGATGATACATCATATTATAACTGACACCAAAGATTCAGCAACACATTTTGCAATAAAATTCAAGATTAATAACAAAGATGCTTTCATAAACTTTATTAATTTTGAACTGCAATGACAAACTCATAACATTACATTTTCTGTGCAAAAGCGGGAAAAGGTGGAGGGCCTTGAAGATATACTAGCTGATCAGATGGACTTTTCTTTTTGGAAATCTTAGGGAACGCCTGGTTTGGGGGAGGGCCAGTGAGAAGCGCACCCTGTAGGGCTGATGGTGCAACATCAGCTGCATGGAGCAAAGAAGATAATTCAGCGGTGGTGACACCACCCTGGAAGATGGTGAGATGCAATACTTCATCATTGGCAGCGTTGTTGAAGTTGCCCGAGGTGGTGGGGGGCAGTGACTCAGCAGAAATAGTATTGCCAGTACCTAAGGCGGTGGGCAGGATCAGGTCATGAGTGGATGTGGCATCGCGAACATCCAATATGGTGGGATGCGGTGGTTCATCGTTGGCAGCCTTGTTGTCACTGCCCAGTGTCGTGGGGGGCTGCAGTTCAGCAGTAGTAATATCGTCACTGTGCAAGACAGCAATATTAAATTCGCAACTGCCAGGGTTGCTGGGAGGCAGCAGCTCACTAGTGGATGTGGCATCGCGAACATCCAAGATGGTAGGATGCGGTGGTTCATCGTTGGCAGCCTTGTTGGCACTGCCCAGTGTCGTGGGGGCCTGCAGTTCAGCAGTAATAATATCGTCACTGTGCAAGACAGTGGGGGTCAGCAGATCACTAGTGGATGTGGTGTCACTGCCTTCGAAGACAGTGGGGTGAGACGGTTCACCGCCGGCAGTGTTGTCTCCATTGCAAAAGGAGGTGGGGGGCTGCAACTCAGCAGCATTACTATCACTACTAGGCGAGGTGGTGGGGGCCACAGAGTCATCAGCAACATCAACATCGCCACTGCCCAAGATGGTGGTGGGCAGCAGCTCATCAGTAGTTGTGGTCTCGCCGCCTGAGGTGTTCGGAGGCGGCGGTGGCGGCGGTGAAGGCGGGCGTGGCAGCGTCGGTGGCAGCGGCTGATGCTCGAAAGTGGCAGTGTAGCCACTGCACACGGTGTCGGAGACATCATAAGCCTGGAATCAGAAGGATATTCTGTATTAGGATTGACTATCTTGTATTTAGTACTGGTTCAGATTACGTTCTTGTAATAGCCATTTCTGTATATTCACTGACAAGAGAAAAAGTGAAACACGAAAATATAATTATTGCTGATTAATGAAAATGCAATAATACATTTGTCTAAGTAAAATATTATCTGATAGGTGTTACAAGATCACAGGTTAATGGAAGTGTGAACAGGAAACCAGATATTTTAATGATACATGCAAAGGTGTGTGCATTGTGTTATACAGATGCCACATATCAGTTTGTGGAATGGAGATCGATGCCTGTGTCACCTGGTCAGTCAATACAGGGACCGTTACAGATAGCTGTAGATCACACTGGAGTTGTCGATGGATAACGCCCCATATGATCGATTGGAGACAGATCTGGTGTTTGAGCAGGCCAAGATATTATGTCGAAACCATGAACATCATTTTGGGTTACAACAGCGGTATGTGGGCGAGAGTTAACCATTTATGATACCAAGCCTTGAATGCTGTACATGAATGCCAGCACAAAACTTCAGATCAACAGACTGATGATCAAATTTGCGATCAGGGTGAGTGGGATAACAATGACAGTGCTCCAACTGTCATATGAATTTGCACCTCAGATGGTGGCTTCAGGTGTAGCTCTAATGGATCATGCACACAGACAGACTGCTTGCAGGACCTCAACTGGCTCTTCCTTCTAACCAACTCACGACCAGCACTAATATGGAGCTAGAAGTAGCTTTCGTCATGAAACACTACAGTATTGTTGCTCATATTGGTGCTGCTGAGTCAGTACTACATGTGAGAGCCATACGCCGCACACGATTGTCTTCCCACTCAGTCGTGTCACTTGCCCATTCGGGGCTGGTCTTCTTGCGACCGTACGTTTTCGTGACCATCTCTGCCAGTAATCAAGTACAGTAGCTACATTATTTACAAATATACCTGCAATATTGCAGAAGGAACATCCAGCTTCTCGTAGCTCTATCACATGGTGCTATTCTAAGTGAGGTGTTGATAACGACGTTCTTTACCGTCATCTACTAACCATGTTTCGTCTGAAAGATAATTAACTTTTACGACCGTTACAGCCTGTATTTAAAGGAAACGTAATTGAAAACTCATAGCGGTGCTACTAACGCCACTCTCAGGCGACGGGTGCGAAATTTAAATAGTCATCTTCTTTCAGATGTAGAAAGACGGCTACCAACTTCCGTTTATGTCATCTAACTCCTCGTTAGTGCTGCAGGTTTTTTGTCAGTGTATTCTGGTGAAGCTACGTTAATCAGGTCGTATGGGGAGCTCACCAATTTACTATTTTAAGGTGTACGTGAAATTATACATTTGAATTTCTGTAGTTAAAATGGGTTACTTCAAAGCGAGGTAACCACAGTCGAAATGTTACACAGCAAAATACTGCAGCCAATGAGGACCGCTAGTCTTTTCTGTCGATTAACATGTTTGCAACTTTTTGCGCCACTCTAGAAGATGACTCAGTAACGTTTTAGGGTTGCATAGGATAACTGGATGATTTGACTTGCTCCATATAGTTTGTCATAGTCAGTTGTGGCACCTCCTTTGTATCTCTTACGGCAGAAGACTTCCGGCAAAAGAACTAAACCTTATTCTGAAAATGACTTTGTCAAAGAGGGCGGAGGAGCGGACTGACGTTCAGGGCACACTCTGGCCCTTGGGGCGGAAAGCTGCCCATAAAGGTGCAACATAAGCAATGATTAACGGGTTGAGGGAGCAGAAGGCAATGGAAACCGCTGCATTGTAGACGCATTATGTGTATCCACAGGATCTGTGGACTGTGAATTGAAAAAGTGTCATGATGCTCTACCCACTGGCAAAAGACACCAGAGACTGCGAAGATGGAGGTGACTGAGAGAAAAAGATTAAGTCACGAACGAAAGGATAATGTTCTGAGAGCCGGATGTGATTACGCCAGAAGTCTGAACATGGTGGAGAAGCTATAAATTCTGAAACTGGAAATGCAAAGGCCCAATCTAAATATAGTGGGGGTCAATGAAGTAAATGGAAGGAAGACAACAATTTATAGTCAGTTGAATATAGGATAATTTTAACAGTAGCAGTGAATGGTATGATGGCAGTAGGATTCGTTGTGAATAAGAACGTTGGACAGAGAGTGTATTACCGTGAACAGTTCAGTGATAGGGTTGCTCTCATTAGAATAGACAGCAAATAAATACCGATAATAATAGTAGAAGTACACATGCCGACGTCGAAAGCTGACGATAAAGAAATGAAGTATATGAATATAATGAACGGGTATTTCAATAAGTAATAAGGGATGAAACACTGATAGAAATGGGGGACTGGAATGCGGTTGTAGGGGAACGAGTAGAAGAAAGGGTTACTGGAGAATATGGGCTTGGAGTTAGGATTGAGAGAGAAGACAGACTCAGTGAGTTCTACAAGTAAATATCAGCTACTAACATCGTCCTCCAAATTCAATATTTAACGTCGGTTATTGTCTGCCATAGATGCGCAGACGTGAGCGTTGAAATAGAAATTACCATCGAAGATTTGTCATCATCGTGCATCCCTAATCCGAACATTTTCTTATGATATGAGTTGACTTTGTGAAGAATTGTGCCATCTGTGCCGATACAGTAAGGCGATTCGCTGAATGCGACATGAAAGATTTTAATAATGTGTGTCATACCGATTAGTCTGTGTTGTGGAGGATGACCATCCTAAATGGGGAAAGTTTATTTTATTCACACTCATTTCCTTCGACATGTGTGCGCGTTGCTGTAACAGCGACTATAGATTGTAGATTCGTCTCGCGAGGTCCTACAGGGTGTAGTGCCCGTTTACGTCGTCAACGACAGTGTGACCGACGGTAATTAGTGAGGGACCAAACGTAGTTATCAGCCCTAAGTGTGGGTATGGTAGCAGCTAGTCACGAAAAGTGAGCAAATGCTCAGCGTCCGGTAAGCGAGATCCTAGCAGTAGCTGCTCTGCACCGTCTACAGCTGGCGCATTGTCCTTTCTACATCTGTACCAGGACAGGTCCCATTACTTATGTTGGTTATGTCAGTCGTTCTTTCATCCTTTAAGCAGTCGTACTCGGTATATGCTGATGCCAGACAGAACACGTGGGCATTTCAGAAAGTCACTGAGTCTTCTATGAAGGAGAATCAACTGTCAGAAACCATAGTCGAAGGTCGTTTTAATTATTTACTGCCAATATACTACAGTGTAAACGTAGTATGAATGGTGTGAGTGAGGTGGCTCCTTTAAAAAATCGAATGCTTGTTTTACTGTTAGCAGCGTCGTCTTGTTGGTGCATCTGACTCCATTCGGGTCTGTCAAGTGCTTCTGTGTAGGTGGAATTGATGAATTCCGTATCTTTATTGATACCGTCCAGCCATCGTGTCTTGGATCTGCCACGAGGTCGTCGGCCATTTGTGCCCAGGTGCATAGCTATTCTTGCCTCCGAGTCTGCTTTAATTCGCATGACGTGTCCGTATCATTTTAACCTGCTTTCCCGGAGTTTGTCTGACATGGGTGCAAGTTCAAGCCGTCGACTATAAACCCTAGGTCTTCATCAAACATAATAAGGATGATGCTTTTCTTCTGCTATTCGCATGATATTTATTCGCATACCTACTAAGTAATTATCAAAGGCATTTAGCTCCAAGAACCGGAGATAATCTCGTATAGTAATAGAGAATAAAAGTGTGTAGCATACGTTTCGCTTTGTGTACGACAAATGTGCGGCTGGTCCTGGAGGAGGTTCGAGTCCTCCCTCGGGCATGGATGTGTGTGTTTGTTCTTAGGATAGTTTAGGTTGGTTAGTGTGTAAGCTTAGGGAATGATGAGCTTCGCAGTTAAGTCCCACAAGATTTCACACACATTTGAACATTTTTTACCACAAATGAAAGGCAGCCCTACCATATTGCCGACCTACCTTCACCTACAGCATCAAAAATTCTCATCTATTGGATAGTCAATCTTGCAAACACATTTGGCGTATTGCCTGTCCGTGGGTGCAAAACGAAAGTTGATGTTGGTAATAGCCACATCGATGGCCACAAGGAAATCGTCATTTAAAGATGTATATCAAGTTTTTGCATACAGCAACTAAGTATGACACAGGGAGAGACGTCCTGCCGAGAGTAAGTTTTGTATGCTATTGGTGTGACGTAGAGAGCCACTACTCACCTGCGCCTTCTTGTTGTTCTTCAGCTTCTTCCGCTCGTCGCGGTCAGCGGCACGCCGGCGGATGCAAGGGCACAAGCGGCGTAACATCTGCGTCAGAGAAGACCGGTGTCAAGTACTATACGCTGTAACACTTCTACAGTAAATCGTGCCCTTTACCTCCACTCAACCATCTTGAACGCTCCGTTACGTGAGGTTTACTAGAGACGAAGCGTTTGCGTCATGATTGTCCCGTAAGTGAAAGGAGACAGCCGCCAGTTACGTGTGAAATGGGCACATCAGTGAAATGGGCACGTCGGTGAGCGTATTGAGGTGTTCAAAAGATACGATCGAAGACATTGTGGGCGCATATTCATGACGAGACACTGGGCGTGTCCACCGTGCCCGAATGCGATCTGAAGTGGTCGAATGGCTTATATTCCAAAGTCGTGAATCAGCTCGCCAACCATGATCTACAAATGTCGACGGCGTATACAACAGCTCGGGCGTCTTATGAGCTGCATTTGCACTTTTCCTTGAATTTCTGATGATTTATTTTTGACGAGGACAACGAGTGATCGGAAGCTACCGAAATAAAGACTGAGCTACCGAATAATATCATACTTACATGTTTCACTGAAAATGACAACCGGCATACCTCGACAGTTCACGTAATACCCAAGAGTACAGATAGCGCTGAAATGACTGATACCCCGTTTCTCTATTTCTGAAAGTATTCCATATAAGTGTCGAACATTCATAGACTAATAGCAGTATCGGAATTAGGATGATAGGCTTGAAGAATTTAGTTGAAAATTTAAGTTAGTACTAATTACAACACATCGTTACAATAGGATTAGAGTAGATCCTACATAAAGTACTAGAAGTACTGAAGGAATATTATCTATTCCTTGTTCAATCTTTAGTTACGACTTTTCAGTAGCTTGGTTACCCCCTGACACTGTTAATCAACCCTATGTGTCTTCCAAATCGACTTCCATTTCTTCTTATATCACTTCTGTAAACAGCTCCTTCCCAGTTGGACACATTCAAAAAATGCATTCCTCTTATCGAGCTCTCTCCTGGGTTCAACGGTGGAATTCCGTATATGCTTTAAATGTTGAGGCCATTTCTCTTGCCTCTAAATTATGTACACGCTGAACCCGACCGTCTGAAGACCATTTCCTTTCCGATATCTTCACATTGTTCCCGCGCCTGAGCGCTTTAGATTACTTGAATTCCTATTCATTTCATTGATGAGTCAATTACATAGTTACGTTTCTTTCTGAAGTTTTTTGTACCTCTTTCAGTTACATCATTTTTGGGTTCACAGCTTCAAAGTAGCTTCTAAATGATGAAACCTTTTTAAACCACAGTAGGCTGTCAGTTTTATTATGCAAAGTGCTTTTAATGAACCACGTATATGTTTCAGATTACTAGCCAGTTTCAGCCCTTGGCCGTTTTCAAATGTGTAGCGTTCGTTATGTGGGTGTGTGTGTCACATTTCAAAATGTGGTGGGTGTGGGCGGGAGGGAGAGTCCACTCTCACACTCTCGGTCACATTCCGCTACAGAGTGAAATATTTGGTCTGAGAAGTGCAGTAAAATAATTTAAATTCCAATGTCGATAAAATACACTTCACCGCAGATGCAGAACTGGAGGTATATGAATTTTACGACACAGGCGCTCGCATTGACTGAATATGATTTTCATCGAGATTCCGTTTATCTTACGCAGAGTGGCGGTTTGGCCTCTTTATGATCTACATGTGTATCATGCTCGCTGATAATTCCGATGTGTTGCATGCAACGTTCGTGGTGCACGCTACGAATCGTATCCTACAACTTAGCACCGATGTGAATGAAATTACGTGTGCGTAAGTACTTTAGATCATAGTTAAGTAACGGGAATGTTACAGATTCAGTTTTATACACTTTACAGTAGTGTCCCATTAACAGACATACTACTCTCGAACTATCAAGATTCGAAGCTCTATGTTGCCAACTTCCCACGGAGCTCCATTATAGGCCTGCTGCCTCTATTATCACATAGTTTCATATCTCAGCCCTCAGAGTCTAAAATAATAACTATCAGCATCATCAGACAATGGTACCAAAAGTAGTTGATAATTAATGTAGACTTCAATGGAAAAAATTTACATAAGTTCCAGAATGGATCGAACGTTAACGTTTAATTCCTCAGAATGATGCTACCCAATAGCATACGTTGCCTCCAGCCACTGATTATTGGTTATATCTTCGTTAGTCACCACTGTTTAGTAGTCACTAGTGTGAGAGAGGACACACCACTGTTGAAATTTTTAAACGTGACACACACATCACCAATGAGATTTATGTTGGATAATGACAAAGAGCTGAAACTGGTAGGTAATTGGCAATACATACATGTTGGAATAAAGGAAATTCACACGATAAAACTGTCACGCTACGGTGGTTATAAATAATTTCGTATTTCTTTCATTCCTGAAAATTGTCTCTTATGTTAACCATTGTTCCTTCCCCCTTACCTCGCTTCCACTTATGTTCGTTCTGTCTACCCTCCTTTATCGTCCTTTTAAGAGATGTCCCTTCCTCTTAAACTGAACAGCCTACTGTGGTATTCACTATCGTAGCATCTACAGCCTCAGCTAACATCTTCCCCTACCTCAGAATTCGAGTAGCTATCTTCTTATACATTCGAGCCTGTTCCAAGTAGATCTCTTTCTGTTGTGATTCTGTAATTGTTCATAGCATTTACCAACAGAAATTTATTTCACATCTCATGGTGTCTTTATCCTCTCTATTCCTAATACCGACACCATATTCTCCCACAACTTTTTTTTTAAATGTTATGGGACTTAACTGCTAAGGCCATCAGTCCCTAAGCTTACACACTACCTAACCTAAATTATCCTGAGGAGCAACACACACACCCATGCCCGAGGGAGAACTCGAACCTCCGCCGGGATCAGCAAAGTCCACGACTGCAGCGCCCCTGACCGCTCGGCTAATCCCGCGCGGCCTCCCATAACTCTGTTGTTCCTATCTCCACCACAGTGTTCCATTCCCCATGGTTATTCGCTTTAGATCCTGCTTTCAATGTCGTCATACTCTGTATCCATCTCTCCAACTTCTGCTCGTCACTCAACTTGTATACCTGAGCTACATTCGTTGGTGATGGTTCCCTGTAGATTCTGTTGATATTATCCATGTCACTGAAAAGTTCATAGTACTTCAACTTTGTATCCGACCTTCCTACTCGAAATGAGTTCCACCTTCGTTACATCATTTTAATGCTATTCTCCATTAGTCAGAACAGAAATCCTAGAGTTCTTTAAATTTCACTTGATCTACACAACTATATCTACACTGAGACTTTACAGTTACCTTTTTCAGATCTTTTAGTTTCACATCCGAAGTCGTAGAATATAACGGTATTGTGGTACGTTCAATCATTTTCTCATGGGCACCTACTCTTGGAAAGGTCCATTCCTTCATATGGGCCTACAAATGATAGGCTAGATCTGACTCTTTTGCCAATGGAGAGACAATCAAGACACTTTCTCAGTTAGAGGCCACATTTCATGTGTAAACATGTTATGTGTTGTTAATACTATGTTTTGCACTGCATTTTGCTCATTCATACCGTTGACAACTAGTGACTATTCCTCATTACGGATAGTTCCCACACCAAGATTCAGAGGTTGCACAAAACCTCTGCCCACATACCCAGTATAATTGACAATCCTGTTGGAAAGTACTCGGTGCCAGTGCTGATGATATATAGATAAAATGTATGCATTATCTGGGGTCTAACCCGGCACCTAGAGCTTTTTGATCCTTAGTGCAAGACGCTACCGCTTTTTTCTCCGTGCAAATCACTTATTTAAGGCAATCAATTAAAAATAAAGCAAAAAAGGCCATTTCAATGAAAACAAAATGGTTAAATAAAAAAAAACGTATATGAAGGAATATGGCGTTAATTTCTGTATCTTGGAACATTTAAATTCAAGCAAGGGTGTCCACAAAAAGGGGGGCGGGGGGGGGGGGAGATTTCAGCTCTACAACTCCTTGTCGATCAAAATCACGATACAGCGTATAGGAAAAAAGCTCTGGTTAACATGGCATCCTGAGCCACGTCCAATAGGCTGTGGCCATATATTGATAAAAGACCATCGGATCTGCGTGATATCCATTCACCATCACGCAGTGGACATAATGTCCAACAAGCCACATGATGTCATTATTCTTCGACCGGGGAAAGAAGGTTGAATCGGGACACAGGAGAATCTCCCCCGAGATAGCCGCCTCCGACGTCCTGAGGAGAAAAGCTAGTTGTCGGTGAAGCTGAAGGAGATCAACCGATGATATAATGTATCAGTTTCATGAAACGAGTGGTACGATCCGTCACACTGAGGCCAATACGAAGAAGTCGAACGTTGGTAGGTACAATATCATGAACAACTTGGTACCACAAGGACGACACTTCCATCGGGAAAATCCGGGTGCTAATGTTAGACCAAACAATCTTCTAATTCGTTTCTGGCGACAGGGCTTCTACAGAGGGAATGCTATGAGGAATTGGCGAGCGGCAAAACAGCATTTTTAGGAAGAGATTCGCCTGGGAAAGGATATTTACTCCTAAATAACTGACTTCAAGAAACAATTCCTTAACGTGCCTTAGTTTATAATTAATCCTACTAATATCAACTGGATGTCTTAAACTCTCCGGTCGGATACAGTCATGAATGCGAGCTGCAACTGACTGGGGAGCGCGTAGACATGTTAAAACCGTGCCACGGATGAATGAGGCAGAAGCCTTACCTCAGGGTGGCCCAAACCTCCAAGGCGACGGGGGCGCGCCATGACCCCATAACGCAAGCGAAATATAGAGTTGGGCCAGATAAACCTACCAGTTAAACTTTGCAACTTGCGGTACATCGTCGCAGGAAGTGGAAAGATTTGTGCAGTAAAATAAGCCTTACTTAACACATACGATTCCATGGCCCGGACCTTAAGAAGAAGTGAGAAAGAGAACAACGCTTGTGTCCAATGAATGCTCCCTGAATCTTATCCGTGGCAGACTTCCAGTTTTCGTAACCATCTTTAGCGGACAACTGTCAATTATAACACCTAACGATGGATAGCGGATGACCTTAAAAGCCCATTGAATTTAAACAGCGTCAAATCCTCGCAAACTAAGTGACATTTCTGGTCATTAACCCGCGCTCCAGTAAGACGACAAAACATCCAAAACTTCCTTCAGCAGTGGTATACCATCAGGGGTACGGAGAAGAACCATAACGTCATCAGCATATGCACGAACGGTAAACCTTTCTCGCAACAGCGACCAGCCACCCAAATGAACAGCTATAGATCGCATAACGATTTCAGAAACAGAACGTAGAGCGACATTGATAATGGACTCCCTTGAAGGACGCCCTGACGCACCGCGATGGGGATGGTAAGACGGCCACTTACGTCATAGGACGCCCGAATACCAGTAATTAGTGAGCTAAACAACCGTCGCGCAGCATCGTTAAAACCAACAGACGTCGATACTCGCATGAGAAAACCAAGATTAATGCGGTCGAACGCATGGTAAAAATCTATGAAAAGCAAAGCGCTTGGCGCGGGAATGGTGGAAGCAATCGAAATTAGATCACGACATTAAGCAACGGGATTCAGGAGGGTACGACCCAGAAGACAACTTACATGGCTCGCCATGGTGGTAGCCAACAACATCGATAGTCTGCTATTTACCATTCGCGCCACTATCTTACAATCATAGTTGAAGAGGGTTATCGGGCGAACCTGGTCCATACGCAAACGTCCCGACTTCTTCGGGATCAGAACAATTTTAGCAACCTAAAAGCTGGGCGGGTTAAGGCCTCCGAGGAAAACTCCATTCACCATAGAAGTTATGCTATCTCCTATCAGGGGCCGAAATCGAATATAAAATTCTCTGGGAAGGCCATCGGGGCCAGGCGATTTGTGACAGGGAGAACGAGCCACAATATCAAATATGTCATCGCGATGGAATACAGAGATAAACTCTTCCTGGACAGCTGGCCTTACAACACTAAGAAGGAGGGAGGTGAAATCAACAGACGGTAGACTGTCTGAATACACTTCAGTGTAAAGGTCAGAAAAGTAATGGTAAAGTTCACGCATGATAGCAGATTGGGAGGACCTCACACGCCCATCTAGAGAACTAATGGTAGTAAGACACGTCCATTGAGATCGTTTGTGAAGCCGAAGAAGATGGTAGAGTGAGACCAACTCATCCTGTACGATTGAACGAGGCTGGGAATGCAAGCGGACACCATCCATGTGCCTACGTTTGAGATGTAAAAGTTTTGCCTTCACACAGTGGACGTCTAAGACTCTCAAGGAGCATCATGAGCATTATTGTAAAGATGGCTAAGGACAGCATAATAAAATTCCCTAGTTCGCCTTATTTCAGCCCCTTTTTCAGCGCTAACACGCTTGAGTGTATTTCGAATCCGAGGTTTAGCAAAGGTAACCCACCATTCTAGAATTGAGGGATAACGCGCCTGGGACTGGATTGTCCGCCGCCGTATGTCTGCGATGATGCCTTCCAGAGAGGGGTCCGTGAGATGCAGAGTGTTTAGCTTCCATAAAGGGCGCAAAAGATGGACCCATTGTGCGACGCGGTTAAAAGTAATTGGAACAGCACAGTGATCAGTGAAATTGGCAGGAATTACATCAATCGATAGAACCTGAATACAGATGGGGGCAGATAAATAAAAGCGGTCCAATCGCCTACTTGAAGTAGCTGTAACAAACGTAAACAGCACCAATGTAGGATTTCTGCATGCCCAAGCATCTTGGAGATGCAAACACGTCACCGTATCATTGCGATCACGACAATATGTATAATAAGGGGTCTGATCTACACGTCTTAAGACGCAGTTAAAATCCCCCCCCCCCCCAACAAAACCTTTCGTGGGTTCCGTCGAAGTAAATAAACAACTTCTTCCTTATAAAACAGGGCGCGGTCGGATGAACGACCGGATCCATACGGAGTATATAAAAAAAAATAAAAAAAAAAAACTACTGCCAGTACCGCGACCATCATCTAGCATTTCGAAGTCCGTCAGCGGGATTCCATCTCGATAAAGCAAAGCCATACCGGTCGAAGTTTCAGGCGCGACATTGAAAAACATAGAGTATCCAGGAACACAAAACACATCAAATAACACCTCTTCTAAACACACGATAATAGCTTGGGGATCGTAAATAAACTGGCGTAATGCAGCAATACGTAATTGGGAACATATCCTATTAATACTGAGGGTGAGAAATGTATATACCTGCATCCGTTATCACATGTAAGGTCAATGAAACAACACTATGGAAAATGCACTCATCACGCCCTTCTCTCCTCAACGTCCGAAGGCGTAGGAAAGAACATATAATTCTAATTCTCCCCACCAGGAGCCGACGAATCCTTCTCCAGAAGTCCTAAACTTATCAAATATCATGTAGACCAATAATACAATCTATACATAAACTACTAAAATTACGTATGTGATAACAAATTACTTACATGAGCTTTTATAAATGAAAAATGTCTTTGCCCAGCGGCTTCGTCAAGAGCAATAAAATAAAGTAACTTCAACAGACGTAAGCCTGTTTTGATCGTAAGTAAAACTGTTTATAGCACCGTATGTCCTCCGCCACCACATCTGTTATACTAGGTGCACGGTCGTCAAATGTGTACATCCCGCGAGCCATAGGTGGCGCTCCCCACATTGAGCTACATCGCACCGTTTATCAGGAAAGTAGTTGATATCAACGATAAAATTTTAATAAGAAGCCTACAAGTGCCACTGAACGATCATGTACTTATTAATACGACTGCCCAACAGTTAAAATGCTATTGCATACGATCATTAAAGTGGTCAAACATTAACATTATGGAGTCACCACAGATTGAACAGTGTCTTGTAGGTGCCTTGGGACCATGGCTCATAGCGTCTGCGCCACACTCGAAACATAACATCAGCTATCAGACTATGCTGATACAATAGCTCTATATTTAACAATTGTATACAACCGCTCGCTCACAGGAAGATCCGTAACTACATACGGAAAATTGCTCAAGACACATCAATACCCAAAAACGGAAATAGTAGTAGTCCGCTAATTTATAGGCCTATATCACTAACGTCGATTTGCAGTTGGCTTTTGGAACATATGTTGTGTTCGAAAATTATGAATCACCTCGAAGGAAACGATTTATTGACACATAGTCAGCACGGTTTCAGAAAATATCGTTCTTGTGGAACACAACTAGCTCTTTGTACTCATGAAGTGCTATCGACAGGGGATGTCAAATTGATTCCATAGTTTTAGATTTCCAGAAGGCTTGCGACACCGTTTTTCACAAGCGTCTTGTAACTAAACTGCGTGCCTATGGAATATCGTATCAGTTGTGCAACTTGATTCATGATTTCCTGTCATAAAGGTCAAAGTTCGTAGTAATAGACGGAATGTCATCGAGTAAAACAGAAGTACAATCCGGCATTCCCCAAGGAAGTGTTATAGGCCCTCGAATGTTCCTGATCTATATTAACGACATAGGAGACAATCTGAGAAGCCCTCTTTGGTTTTTGGCAGTTGATGCTTTCATTTACTGTCTTATAAAGTCATCGGATCACCAAAACGAATTGGAAAATGATTTAGATAAGATGTCCGTACGGTGCGAAAAGTTGCAATTGACCATGAATACAGAAATGTGTGAAGTTCTTTACATGACTAGTAATAGAAATCCGCTAAATTTCGATTACGCGATGAGTCACACAAATCTGAAGTCCGTAAATTTAACTAAATACTTAGGGATTACAATTACAAATACCTAAACTGGAACGATCATGTAAATAATGTTGTGGGTGGAGCAGACTAAAGATTGCGATTCACTGACAGACACTTGGAATGTGCAACGGATCTACTAAAGAGACTGCTTACACCATGCTAGTCAGCCCTGGTCAGGATTGTTGCCGTGCGTTGTGGGATTCGCATCAGATGGAACTGGCGGATGACATCGAAAAAGTACAAAGAAGGGCAGCTCGTTTTGTATTATCGCGAAGTAGGGGAGATAGTGCCACAGACATGACACGTGAAATGGAGAGGCAATCATCAAAACAAAAGCGTTTTTCGTTGCGACAGGATCTTCTCATGAAATTTCAATCACCAGTTTTCTCTTACAAAAAACAAATGTTGGCCAGCAGCTACATAGGTAGAAATGATCATCACGATAAAATAAGAGAAATCAGGGCTCTCACAAAAAAATTAAGTGCTCGTTTTTCCCGCGCGCTGTTCGAGGGTGGAAAGGTAGAGAGACAGCTTGAAGTTGGTTCATTGAACCCTCTGCCAGGCACTTTATTGTGACTAGCACAGTAATCATGTCGGTGTAGATGTAGCTCTTATCTACTAAAAGTCTGACTCATCTGACCACACCACTGTTTCTCAGTAGTCTAACGTCTAATCGATATGGTCCCGAGCCCAGGAGAGGCGGTGCAGACGGTGCCTGTAAGCAAAGGCATTCGCGTTGGTCGTCTACTGCCTTACCATCCTAACGGATATTTCGTCGTACGTACCACGTCGATTTCTACGGCTATTTGGCCAGCCGCGGTGACCATGCGGTTCTAGGCACTTCAGTCCGGAACCGCGTGACTGCTACGGTCGCAGGTTCGAATGCTTCCTCGGGTATGGATGTGAGTGATGTCCTTCGGTTAGTTAGGTTTAAGTTTTTCTAAGTTCTAGGGATCTGATGACCTTCGACGTTAAGTCCCATAGTGCTCAGAGCCATTTGAACCATTCTACGGTTATTTTACGCACTGTTGCTTGGCTGTTAGCACTGACTACTTTACACAGGCTACGCCACTCTCTTTCGTTACGTGAAGATTGTCGGCAAGTGCGTTGTCCGCGATGAGAGGTAATTCCCTGAAATTTGGTATTTCTGCACACTCTTGACTCTGAAGAATTCGCAACACTGATTTCTCCAACGATTTCCGAAATGGAATGCTCCATGTGTCTAGTTCCATCCACCATTCTGCGTCGTAAGTCCGTTGATTCCTATTACGCTTACACAATTACACTCCTGGAAACTGAAATAAGAACACCGTGAATTCATTGTCCCAGGAAGGGGAAACTTTATTGACACATTCCTGGGGTCAGATACATCACATGATCACACTGACACAGGCAACAGAGCATGCACAATGTCGGCACTAGTTCAGTGTACATCCACCTTTCGCAGCAATGCAGGCTGCTATTCTCCCATGGAGACGATCGTAGTGATGCTGGATGTAGTCCTGTGGAACGGCTTGCCATGCCATTTCCACCTGGCGCCTCAGTTGGACCAGCGTTCGTGCTGGACGTGCAGACCGCGTGAGACGACGCTTCATCCAGTCCCAAACATGCTCAATGGGGGACAGATCCGGAGATCTTGCTGGCCAGGGTAGTTGACTTACACCTTCTAGAGCACGTTGGATGGCACGGGATACATGCGGACGTGCATTGTCCTGTTGGAACAGCAAGTTCCCTTGCCGGTCTAGGAATGGTAGAACGATGGGTTCGATGACGGTTTGGATGTACCGTGCACTATTCAGTGTCCCCTCGACGATCACCAGTGGTGTACGACCAGTGTAGGAGATCGCTCCCCACACCATGATGCCGGGTGTTGGCCCTGTGTGCCTCGGTCGTATGCAGTCCTGATTGTGGCGCTCACCTGCACGGCGCCAAACACGCATACGACCATCATTGGCACCAAGGCAGAAGCGACTCTCATCGCTGAAGACGACACGTCTCCATTCGTCCCTCCATTCACGCCTGTCGCGACACCACTGGAGGCGGGCTGCACGATGTTGGGGCGTGAGCGGAAGACGGCCTAACGGTGTGCGGGACCGTAGCCCAGCTTCATGGAGACGGTTGCGAATGGTCCTCGCCGATACCCCAGGAGCAACAGTGTCCCTAATTTGCTGGGAAGTGGCGGTGCGGTCCCCTACGGCACTGCGTAGTATCCTACGGTCTTGGCGTGCATCCGTGCGTCGCTGCGGTCCGGTCCCAGGTCGACGGGCACGTGCACCTTCCGCCGACCACTGGCGACAACATCGATGTACTGTGGAGACCTCACGCCCCACGTGTTGAGCAATTCGGCGGTACGTCCACCCGGCCTCCCGCATGCCCACTATACGCCCTCGCTCAAAGTCCGTCAACTGCACATACGGTTCACGTCCACGCTGTCGCGGCATGCTACCAGTGTTAAAGACTGCGATGGAGCTCCGTATGCCACGGCAAACTGGCTGACACTGACGGCGGCGGTGCACAAGTGCTGCGCAGCTAGCACCATTCGACGGCCAACACCGCGGTTCCTGGTGTGTCCGCTGTGCCGTGCGTGTGATCATTGCTTGTACAGCCCTCTCGCAGTGTCCGGAGCAAGTATGGTGGGTCTGACACACCGGTGTCAATGTGTTCTTTTTTCCATTTCCAGGAGTGTATATCGGAAATCTTTCCACATGAATCATCTGAGTGCAAATGACAGCTGTGTCAATGCGCTGCCGATTTATACCTTGTGTACGCGATACTGCCACAATCGGTATATGTGCTTATCTCTGTCTCATGACGTTAGTCAGTTCAGTGTACATTAAGCTACCTGTTCGTCCCGAAACGTGACAGTACATCGCATTCCCTATATACTAATACAGGTGTAAAAGACATTATATCTCTGCAAATTCTTGCGTCATTAGTAAACAATTTAAAATTATGTGGATCCTTATTTATCTGCATTATAGCTGCCTCCCCTTAACGCATGTTGACCCCTCCGACTGCCGAGAATCTGTATCTTCCGAAATTCCCATAGAGCACCACAGTAGGCCTATACAAAAGACTGCGTCTGTTATCGAACACTTTTTGTATCTCAGCCTTCATATTATGAAAAATAACCGGCAGTTCGAGTAGACAATGAAATTAAAGACAGTTGATACTTACCTCGGACGGTAAGAGTCTTCACTGGATCAAGCAACTGTCAGAAAGCTCCGATCGGCTCTTTACTCGACTGTTGAATTCCTCAGACTGATGCTACGCAACGGTTCACGTCACCTCCAGCCATTTACTATTGTTGAAGTCTTTACTCGTCGTCATTGTTAGCAATGAGTAATGAGTTTCTGTGTCTCCAGACACAAACTATGTACTTCAGCCGTGGTGCATACGATCGAGTTGATAATGGCATTAGATTTGGGAGCATTTTCCTTCGATAGGAAACTCAGTGGTTTCAGATACAAAAAAAAAATGGTTCAAATGGCTCTGAGCACTATGGGACTCAACTGCTGAGGTCATTAGTCCCCTAGAACTTAGAACTAGTTAAACCTAACTAACCTAAGGACATCACAAACATCCATGCCCGAGGCAGGATTCGAACCTGCGACCGTAGCGGTCTTGCGGTTCCAGACTGCAGTGCCTTTAACCGCACGGCCACTTCGGCTGTGTGTATCACGTATTTCTCTTATTTTCGATCATCGTCCCATCCTGTTCAGCAATTCGGCTAAACACTTCACATGCTGAAACAAGCAACTGCTCGCGACGCCTAGTTTCCGTGCCGCTCACATGTGGTCCTTATTTCTGGCCGGCGTAGCTTCGTCTACGTTCGCCTTAATGGTTTTAATTTTGACAGACATAATCTTATGATTATGCGTCTTTATTGTTTTAATTTTTAATCTGTGACATGGCCGGGTGGAGGGTCTCAAACTAGGGATTCCTCGATTCTATGACGGTTTTCGCTGTAGATTTCTAGTCCTGTGTTATCGTGTGGGATTTGTAGGACGCCCTTTGACAGGACAGGGGTACACTACTCAATGGAAGCAGCTACTCGGTAGTAGAGTACTTCTGGAAGGACACGAGGGTTTCGTAGCCTATGCAGCAGTTTCAGGTACTTTGATAAACACTCGCCAGTTGATACAGAGCAAGGGAAAATCATACCGCGTTCAGAGTAGTCATTTCAACTGTAAAATTTTATCAATAAATTATCGAACTATTCGTAAGGAAGTCCCGCAGTTACTGCCTTCCAGGAATCTACTAGCACTCAAATCATTCATGGACCGAGATGTGGCTGAAACCCGAAGTGGGAAGATATGAGATATTTAACGAGTCATGGAATGTATATCGGAACGTCAGATTAGAGGCCATAGGATTAGGAGTATTGATTGCAGGTGAAAAAATATTGCCTCTATTGACGCCGAAATTGAGTTCAAATGGTTCAAATGGCTCTGAGCACTATGGGACTCAACTGCTGAGGTCATTAGTCCCCTAGAACTTAGAACCAGTTAAACCTAACTAACCTAAGGACATCACACACATCCATGCCCGAGGCAGGATTCGAACCTGCGACCGTAGCGGTCACGCGGTTCCAGACTGCAGCGCCTAGAACCGCACGGCCACTTCGGCCGGCCCGAAATTGAGTGTTGCAGTGAAGTTATCTGGTCGCGTATAACAGGTCCAGGTGAAGCCCACTTCATTATTGGATGCTTTTACCGGCCAATCGATTTCACTGTGACAAATCTAGAGTCACTCAAAGAATATCTACAGTTAGTAGCGCGGAAGCACCCAGGTCTTGCACTGGTAGTTAGAGGCAACTTTAACGTACCGAGTATAGACTGGGATATCTATGGGTTCATTGCAGAGGATACAGACAGACAGTCTTGCGAATATCTTTTGGACACGTCTTCCGATAACTGTCTTCAGCAGCTAGTTTGGCAAACAACACGCTATCTACATACTTTAAACCTTGTTGTGACTCTTCAAGCTTTCCTGGCGGATGTGTTGTAAATAGTCGTCACGGGTTCGCAAATTCCACAATATTTCCTCCGAGCAACTGTCCGACATCTTCAGATGGTTCAACCTTGCTCGTGGCTAGGTACGACTGACGGTAGCCTGACTTTGTAACTACAAATACGCCGGACCTTATCGATAGGATCAGTATAGAAAAGGGGATTAGCGATCATGATGTAATTATAGAAACTGTGTTTACGAAAGTTAATAAATCAGTTAAAAGGCTAGGAGAATGTTTCTTCTAGAAATAGCGGGTAATCTGTTGTTAGCTTCTCACGTAGACAGTGTGAACACATCACTTACTTCCAGTAAGATGGTCGTAGAGGAATTATGTGTTAAGTTTAAGCAGATTGTAAATCGTGGCGTGGAGAATTATCTGCCTAGTAACTGGTTTAAGGACTGTAAAGACCCACCATGACTTAATAATGAGCTACGGAAAATGCTGAGGAAGCAGAGGCTGTTCCACTCTCAGTTCAAAAAAGAATGCGCAAATGACGCCAAGTACAGGTCAGTAGGAGATTAGTGCAGCTGTGAAAATATTTATGTGCTACAGCAAAATATCTGGCAGAGAACGCGAGAAAATCCTTGTCCTACATAAAATCGCTGAGAGGATCTAAGGTTCTATCCTATCACTTATTCAATAGTTTGGCGTGGCAGCCGAAGATAGCAAAATCAGAACCAAAGTTTTAAATTTCACGTTTCAAGGAATCGTTCACGCAGGAGAACCATTAAAGAGACTGTCGTTTGACCATCGAACAGACGCCTGTATGGACGACATAGTATTAAGCATCCCTGTCGTAGAGTAACAACTGAAGGCGTTTGAAAACAAATAAGGCACCAAGTCGGGTGGAATCTCAATTCTGTTATTCAAAGAGTGATCTAGGAGTTTGCCAGCGTGGTAGCTCCGCGTGTTCGGTCAGAGGGCTACCTGCCTCCTATGATAAAAAAAAATTCGAGTGAATGGGTTCGAAACCCACCACCGCTTCAATTTTTATTAACGATCAGCATTGACGGCCTAAGACTTGCGGTACAAGAAGTCACCCTCATCCTGTCAACAGCCTTGTCAAAGATGGCGGAGGACCGGACAGAGATTCAGGGCACTCTCTTGTCCTTGGAGTTAGGAACTGCCCCTATATGCGGAAGACTTAGCAATGATCAACGACTTGAGGATACAGAAGGCAATGGCAACCACAGGGTTAAAGACACAGTCCGCAGCTCGTGGTCGTGCGGTAGCGTTCTCGCTTCCCACCCCCGGGTTCCCAGGTTCGATTCCCGGCGGGGTCAGGGATTTTCTCTGCCTCGTGATGACTGGGTGTTGTGTGATGTCCTTAGGTTAGTTAGGTTTAAGTAGTTCTAAGTTCTAGGGGACTGATGACCATAGATGTTAATTCCCTTAGTGCTCAGAGCCATTTGAACCATTTTTTTCGTTAAAGACACATAACTTGTATGTTGTTATCAGAATCGACAACAGATCAATACTGACAATAATAGTTCAGCTATACATGCCAACGCCGCAGGATGAAGATGAACAGATAATGGAAGTATATGAGGATACTGAAAGGTAATACAGTACGTAAGGAAAGATGAAAATTTATTAGTCATGGGGGATTGGAATGCAGTTGTAGGGGAAGAGGTAGAAGAAAAGGTTAGAGGAGAATATGGGATGGGACAAGGAATGAGAAAGGAGAAAGAGTAATTGAGTTCTGAAATTAATGTCAGTTAGTAATAGCGGATACACTGTTTCAGAATCACAAGAGGATACTTGGAAAATGCCAGGTGGAACGGGAAGACTTCAGTTACATTACATCATGGACAGAAACAGGTTCCGAAATCAGATACTGGATTCTGAGATATCCCCAGGAGCGGATATAGACTCAGATCACAATGATATAGTGATTAAGTGCAGACTGAAGTTTAAGAGATAAGTCTGAAAGAATCAACACGCAAAGAAGTGGAATAAAGAAGTACTAAGGAATGACGAGGTACGCTTGAAGTTCTCCAACGCTGTAGATACAGCAATAAAGAATAGGTCAGTAGGCAGTACTGTTGAAGAGGATTGGACATCTAAAAAAAAAAACGGCAATCACAAAAATTGGAAACAAAATCTTGGGTACAAAGGAGGTAGCTGTGAAGAAGCCACAGGTAACAGAAGAAATACTTCAGTTGATAGATGAAAGCAGAAAGTACAAAAACGTTCAAGGAAATTCAGGAATACAGAAATACAGGTCGTTGATTAATGACACAATTAGAAAGTGGAGGGAATCTAAGACGAAATGGCTGCATGAGATATGTGAAGAAATCGAAGAAGAAATGATTGTCGGAAGGACGACTCAGCACATAAGAAAGTTAAAGCAACTTTCGGTGAAAGTAAAACCAAGGGTAGTAACATGAAGAGTGCAACGGGATTCAACTGTTAAATGCAGAGGAGAGAGCAGATAAGTGGAAAGAGTACGCTGAAGGCCTCTACATGGGGGAACATTTGTCTCATGCCCCAGAAGAAGGAACAGGAGTCGATATAGAAGAGATATGGGATCCAGTGTTAGAATCAGAATTTAAGAGAGCTTTAAAGGACTTAATATCAAATAAGGCAGGAGGGATAGATAATATTCCATCTGAATTTCTCAAACTATTGGGGGAAGTGGCAACAAAACTATTATTTACGTTGGTGTGTAAAATGTATGAGTCTGGCGACATACAATCTGACTTTCGTAAAAATATCATCCACACAATTACGAACACTGCAAGAGCAGACAAGTGCAAGAATTATCGCACAGTGAACAGTTCATGCATCCAAATTGCTTACAAGAATAATATACAGAAGAATGGAAAAAATTAGAGATGTGTTAGATGATGATCAATTTGGCTTGAGGTAAAATAAAGGCACCAAAAGGCAATGCTTACGTTGCGGTTGATAATGAAAGCAAGACTAAAGAAAAATCAAGACACGTTCATAGGAATTGACGAACTGTGAAAAGCTTTCGACAATGTAAAATGGCGCAAAATGTGCGAAATTCTGAGAAAAATAGGGGTAAACTGTAGGGAGAGACAGGTAACATACAAAATGTACAAAAGCCAAAAGGGAATAATAAGACTGTACGACTAAGAACGAAATCTCAGTTTTAAGAGAGTGTAAGATAGGGATGTAGTCTCTCATACCTACTGTTCAACATGTACATCGAAGACGCAATGATGGATATGAAAGGTTCAGGAGTGGAACTAAAATGGAAGGTGAAACGATGTCATTGATACGATTGGCTGATTACATTGCTAGCCTGAGTGAAACTGAAGAAGAACTACATGATCTGCTAAATTTAGTGAACAGTCTAATGAGTACAGAACATGGATTGAGAGTAAATCGAAGAGAGACAGAAGTA
This sequence comes from Schistocerca nitens, assembly GCF_023898315.1. Taxonomy (NCBI): domain Eukaryota; kingdom Metazoa; phylum Arthropoda; class Insecta; order Orthoptera; family Acrididae; genus Schistocerca; species Schistocerca nitens. Next base: position 307,922,359 of record NC_064621.1, on the reverse strand, counting down.
ATGAGAAGTAGCAGAAATGAGAAAAGAGAGAAACTTAACATCAGGATTGATGGTTACGAAGTAGATGAAGTTAACGAATTCTATTACCTAAGCTGCAAAATAACCAGTGACGTACGCAGCGAGGACATTAAAAGCAGACTAGCACTGGCATAAAGGACATGTAGACATTAATTTGGGGAAGAAGTTTCTGAGAATGTACGTGTGGAGCACATCATTGAATGGCATTGAAACATGGATTCTGGAGATACCGAAAGAGAGGAGAATCGAAGTATTTGTTATGTGGTGCTATAGACGAATGTTGAAAATTTGATAGACTGATAAGGTGAGGACTGAGGAAGTCCCGCGCAGAATTGGAGAGGAAAAGAATATGTTCAGAACACTCTCAAGGAGGAGGGACTAGATGATACGACATCGTTTAAGCCATCAGAGAATGAATTCTATGTTACCTGAGAGAGCTGTAGAGGGCAAAAAGTGCAGAAGAATACAAAGATTGGAATACATCCAGTAAATAAATGAGGATATAGGTTGTGAATGCTACTCGGAGATGAAGAGTTTGACTTTGACACAGGAGAGGAATTCTTGGAGGGCCATATCAAACCAGTCAGAAGACTGATGACACACACAAAAAGAGCTCTGTGGTACGGCCCCTTATTTACCTTGACTCTATCATGAATGTCTTGCCCAGCGCACAGTCCCAAATGACTATAAAAATAGCAGTTGATTCCTGTGTGTAAGAAGGTCAAAAGAACGGCAACGCAAAATTAGACATCAATATCCCCAACGTCGGTTTGCTGCAGAATCCCTGATCACATTCTCAGATCGCACGTAACTAATCTCCTTGACGTCGACAAGACTATGTCCACTAATATGCACGATCTTAGAAAGCACCGCTCGAGTGAAACTCAGATTGTCCTTTTCTCGTATGATATACTGCGAACTATGGATGAAGGGCAACAGCCAGATTCCATACATCTGGTTTTGCGGAACGCATTTAATACGGTGCACCGTTGCAGGCTGCCATAGAAGGTACGACCATATGGAACATGTTCACAGATATGTGATTTGGTCGAAGGTTTCTTAAGTTATAGAAGGCAGTATGTTGTCCTCGAAGGCGGGTGTTTATCAGTGACAAGGGCATCATCAGAAGTGCCCCATGGATTATTCTCTATATACATAAGTGATTTGACGGAGAGGGTCGATAGCAATAAGTGATTGTTTGCTGATGACGCTGTGTTATACGGTAAGATGTTGAATTTGAGCGACTGTAGGAAGTTACAAGATTTGTTAGACAAAATTTCGAGTTGGAGTGACCAATGGCTCTAAATTAAGAAAAGTGTAATTTAAAGCGAATGAGCAGGAAAAACATCCGCGTAATGTTCGCATACACAATTGGTAATCTCATGCTTGACATAGCAAAGTCGTTTAAATATGTGGGTGTTCTGTTGCAAAATGATATGAAATGGAACGAGTATGTGAGGATTGTTGTGGGAAAGCCGGGTTGCGGATTTCGGTAACTGCGAAAAGTCTAGGAAAATGTGGTTAATCTGTAAAAGAGACAGCATAGAAGATGCTAGTGTGACCTATTCTTGAGTGCTGCTCCAGTGTTTGGGATCCGTGCCAGGTCTGATTAAAAAAGATTTCGCAGCGGTCACTGGTAAGTTTCAACAGTGCGGAGGTATTACGGAGATGCTTCGGGAACTGAAATGGGAATCCCTGAAGGGAATGCGTCGATATTTTCGAGTAACACGATTGAGAAAATTTAGAGAACAGAAATTTGAAGCTTACTGCAGGACGATTCCATTGCCTACCGCATTGCGCGTAAGGACGACGAAGGTAAGATGCGAAAAACTAGCGCTCATACGGAGGAATGTAGATAGTCGTTTTTCTCTCGTTCTGTTTGCGAGTGGAATAGGAAAGGAAATGACTAGGTGTTGTACGGAGCACTCTCTGCCACGAGCCGTACTCAAGATGTGTACTCACGATCATATACACTTTCACATATACTAGGCTATAATTTTATTCGATGTAGATGTAGATGTATATGTAGGTGTAGATGTGAGCAATAAAGTTATTCATTGTATGATATTTGACTTTTACCTAGGTGATCCTATCAGCCTGAATGCAGAACTACTGATTATATATTTATTCATTGTGTCGGAGATGATGATTTCCGTTAAAACCATCTTTCTATAAATTTGAACACTTTTCCACTCGAATATACACCTGTAAAGTGAATTTGGCTGTAAAGAGACGCCTCTGACCGGCGAAACTGCTCCAAACAAGGGCGGCCCTAAAAAGTAACATGTATGTTGTCTGATGGAAGCTGAGTTTTAAATATCATCTAATGAGAGGAGTGACTCTCCCTTGTTCACTTTATTTGTACCACCTGGAAACATTAACACGATCTACTGTGATGGTACAGTCAGCCTCCACGACACATGGACCTACAATTTGGGCGTCATGTTGCATCAACACTTAGGAGTAGCGACATTTCCGAATTTTACAGAAGGTTGCCTATTTTCAATGACAGAACGGTTTAAATAGCTTATTGCCTGATCATCATAACAAGTTCATAAATAAATATGACAACCATAAATCAATAGTTTGACCAAATCCGAAACTCAGAGTCATCCATGATGATGCTCAAGTAACGTTATAATGTCTGCTGCTATCGTAACATCATTTGATATTATCTCTATCTCACTAGCCTTAATTTTCAGGTATGTTTCAGAAATTAACGAGTGTGATTTTCTCCTGTAGACCATCGGTATAGATACACTGCACGTATAGATACACACTGTGTACTCACGATCATATACACTTTCACATACTCTAGGCTATCATTTTATTCGGGACATGTTATCCAGAATAGAATCAAAAAGTTTCTGGTAAAATTTGCAAGAGTTTTCCTTTGGTAGCAGGCTAGATTCCGAAACTCGAAACTCCTTCGTATTTATTCACAACCGGGACTTCCTTTGCCCCACACCTCGCATAGCTTACCGAGCTGTGACTCGACATTCATTAAACCGTACACATAGAACAGTTCGAGCACGCCTTACTGCTCATTTCAGAGCTATGATATGACTTTATTAATTGATCTTCAGAGGGTTTCATTTAGTTTGATTCTGTCAGCGTCTTACGTAGCTCTCTTCTTTATTTTCAGTCCAGCTGCCATTAATTTCTGTGAATGACTTGATCATAATCACAGGATTAAGTGATAGGCCAAGCTTAGTTACGACCGCAAGTGCGAGATAAAGCTGAGCTGATGCCATTTGTCATGGTCAAAACCGTAAGCTGTAAGGAAGGTGTCCATCCCAGTAGAACGCAGTTGGCCAGTGCTACCGCGTATACAGTATCTCCATTCGGACACCACTAACGCCGTCAGAGCCATTTGCAGCGGGAGCATCGTGTTGATGAAACGTGTCAGAGTTAACCATCTTGAACTTTAACTGTGGGTAAACCGGCCAAATTCCCGAAAACCAGCGCTTCTACATCTACAGTATGTCTCAAACATATAGGATCAAAACTATATAAACGTTAGTAGATCCTGTTCAGGATATTTAGGGGAACGAAGGGTAGAATTAATTTTTCAGAGGTATATTTCCTTCACTGGGTAACGGGTGTGATACAAACCAGCCCACTGCCGGACTGGTAGGTATCATATGCCATTTATAACTGACTGAATAACACTGCTATATGTCATTTGTTCCATCAATTAATAATATGGTTATTGCTTGTAATTAATAATGACAGTGATTGCCTGGAGCAAGCCTTCTACTTTCATTTTAGTTTCTTCGTTTTCCTGGAGGCTGTTTTTCATGTAACTTTCTCCGCAGTTGAGTTGAGTACATGAAGAGCGAGGACTGACACAATGGGCAGACCGGTGACTACATGTGACTGAACCCCCTGGGGACTGCGGCATCTTTTTCCAGGGGAGAGCCCAAGATGAGACACCCTAAAAGTAGGTGGTCGCTTTATGTGAGGTGAATAACCTGTGGCCTAAAATGTTGTAAGATGTCACCTCATTGGTAAATCTAAACAAGTAGCAGAGTAAGAGAATTCAAGACGGCAATTTTCGAGAAGTGTGGACGTGGAGGCGATGATATTAGCTAAAATACCAACTTGGCTGGAGGCGATGATATTAGCTAAAATACCAACTTGGCTGAGGAACTGGATAATGACTCAGAATTGATTAATTACTGAATGGCTAGGAGTGTAACGGTTGGTTAATATTTAAAATCATTTGCCCGGAGGGGAGCGGCCGCTGTGACCGAGCGGTTCTAGGCTCTTCACTCCGGAACTGCTGCTACGGTCGTAGGTTCAAATCCTGCCTGGATGTGTGTGATGTCCTTAGGTTAGTTAGGTTTACGTAGTTCTAACTCTAGGGGACTGATGACCGTAAATGTTAAGTCCCATAGTGCTCAGAGCCATTTGAACCAGGAGGAGACCTTGATGTCTCGTCACGAAAAATGTCATTGTCCAATACAGCAGAGCCGTTTTCATCGGCACACGAGAATTACTAGGGCATTTAGAGGGGAAAATGGTTTGACTCTGTAGAAGAAGTACTTTGGCGTGATACACGGTGGAGGAGACTTAGGTAAGGGATATGGAAGAGAACACTTGATTCAGAGACTTCATCTGGAGATACGATGGAGAGCTGATATGTCGTCATCTGCGGCAGATCGCGATGTCCGTTATGTTCCACACAGATAACCACGGCACATCGAGAAATCGTATCTTGGGCGAGCACTAAACGACAGTTAACATGTATTTGCGGGTATAATGTCAGGATTACCCAAATTCCGGAATTCACTTCTCTTTGCGAGTGATTAAAGGCTCATTAGGAGTCGATTTGAAATATTGGTTACATCAGCAGTTTTTCCGTCTTTTGGTGGTTTCAGGAAATCACTGCGTGCATGGCGCAGGTTTTATCTCTGAAACATACAGTCTTTGCCAAGACTTTCATATATTACATTGCTAATGAGCCAGTTACCATTCGATAACTTTTTATTTCCTACATTTCATGTGTCCGAACAAACCCTGTAATAATTTCTTTTCCATGTTATTCGTCAGCTGGGGACTGTATAATAAACAAGTATTAATGCGGATATCTGTTTAATTTTATTTTTAATGGACAACCTGTTCCTTATCTGTTGTGAGGTACACAACCGTGTTTCATGTTTGCCAGGGCTATTCGTGTCCTATTAGTTATCGGCTCCCCGACGCGCGCGCGCACGTGTGTGTGTGTGTGTGTGTGTGTGTGTGTGTGTGTGTGTGTGTGTGTGCGTGCGCGTGTGTGTGTCACGTGCGAGCGATATGATTATCGTTCATTAATACCAGTGAAGATCATCCTGACACCCACAGAGGTATATCGAAGACTCAGCTGTAGAGCATTTGTATATGAACCACATTCTCAGAAATGTCTTCCTCAAATTAAGGCATATGTTTGATATTAGGGGACTTCTCTTGTCCAGGAAAGCCCTTTTTGCCAAGGCTAATCTGCTTTTAATGTCCTTGAATCGACGTTGGCGGTGCAGCCTTCAAAAACAATACACAGTCTCACAAGCTGCTAAATGATCGCGAATTGAACAGTGACTCGAAAACAGAATACATTTTCTTTACTTCACGTCTATGGTCACAATTTTTTATGTCATGAGACTACCTGTTTCGCTTATTATACGCCGAAAGTGAAGTAAAGGAAATTTACAATACACAGTCATCTGTAATGTATCATTGGTTTGTACGATCGTAGCTACCTGTGTCACTGTCCAACTGGTGACAGGATTACACAGCTGGCAAATGGGAGAATTATCGCACAGTTAGCTTAAAGGTTCATGCATCCAACTTTCTGACAAAAATAATATATAGAAGAATGAAAAGAAAAGTGAGGATCTTTTAGATGATCAGTTAGACTTGAGGACAGTGAGAGGCACATTTGAGGCTGCGGTTGTTAGTGGAATCAACACTAAAGAAAAATCAAGACACGTTCATAGGATTCATTGACCTGGAATAAAACGTTTGACAATGCAAAATGGCGTCAGGCGATTGGAATTCTGAGCAAGGTAGGGCTAAGCTATAGGGAGAGAGGGGTAATATACAGTATGTAGAAATGTACAATAACCAAGAGTGGGACCATAATAGTTGAAGACCAAGAAAGAATTGCTCAGATGAAAAATCAAGAAAGAAGTGCACGGATCAAAAAGCGTGTAAGACAGGGAAGTAGTTTATTGCCCGCACTGTTCAGTCTATACTTGGAAGAAGCAGTGACGGAAATAAAATAAAAGTTCACGAGTGGGATTGCAATTCAAGGTCAAAGGATATTTATGATAGGATTAGGTGATGACATTACCATCGTCAGTGATGTGCTAAATCGAATGAACATTCTAATGAGTACAGAATACGTATTGAGAGTCAATCGAAAGATGACGAAAGCAATGATAAATAGCAGAAATGACAACAGCGAGAAACGTAACATCAGATTTGATGATCACGAAGTAGATGAAGTTAATGAATTCTAGCTAGCAAGATAACCCATGACGAACTGAGCAAAAAAGACATAAGAAGCATTCCAGCACTGGAAAAAAGGGCATTCCTGGTCAAGAGAAGTCCACAAGTATCAAACATAGGCCTTATTTTGGGGAAGAAATTTCTGAGAATGTACGTTTGGAGCAAAGCACTATATGGTAGTGCAACATGGACTATGAGAAAATCCGGAAGAAAGGAGAATCGAAGCATTCGAGATGTGGTGCTAGAGAAGAATGTTGAAATTAGGTGGACAGATAAGGTAAAAAATGATGAGGTTGCCCATAGAATCGGCAGAGAACGGAATATATGGGAAATACTGACAAGAAGAAAGGGCATGATGATAGGAAGGTGGTGATTACAATACATCAGGAAATAATTGAGGACATAGGCTGCAAGTGCTACTCAGTTGAAGAGGTTGGCAGGGGAGAGGAATTCGTGGCGGCCTCATGAAAGCAGTCAGAAGACTGTTTACTTTTAGAAAAAGAGAAAGAGAATTACCTGTGTGATTGTGGTCTAATTTTATGGTTTTGTGTATCAAGTAGTGCTACCCAAATGTGTATTTGCTACAACATGTAAATTACTTATATCAACAAGAAACAAAATCTTCCTGCCCCTATCCTAAACTGCTCAATTTTTGGATCCTCTGCCATCTGTATATTACACTCCTGGAAATGGAAAAAAGAACACATTGACACCGGTGTGTCAGACCCACCATACTTGCTCCGGACACTGCGAGAGGGCTGTACAAGCAATGGTCACACGCACGGCACAGCGGACACACCAGGAACCGCGGTGTTGGCCGTCGAATGGCGCTAGCTGCGCAGCATTTGTGCACCGCCGCCGTCAGTGTCAGCCAGTTTGCCGTGGCATACGGAACTCCATCGCAGTCTTTAACACTGGTAGCATGCCGCGACAGCGTGGACGTGAACCGTATGTGCAGTTGACGGACTTTGAGCGAGGGCGTATAGTGGGCATGCGGGAGGCCGGGTGGACGTACCGCCGAATTGCTCAACACGTGGGGCGTGAGGTCCCCACAGTACATCGATGTTGTCGCCAGTGGTCGGCGGAAGGTGCACGTGCCCGTCGACCTGGGACCGGACCGCAGCGACGCACGGATGCACGCCAAGACCGTAGGATCCTACGCAGTGCTGTAGGGGACCGCACCGCCACTTCCCAGCAAATTAGGGACACTGTTGCTCCTGGGGTATCGGCGAGGACCATTCGCAACCGTCTCCATGAAGCTGGGCTACGGTCCCGCACACCGTTAGGCCGTCTTCCGCTCACGCCCCAACATCGTGCAGCCCGCCTCCTGTGGTGTCGCGACAGGCGTGAATGGAGGGACGAATGGAGACGTGTCGTCTTCAGCGATGAGAGTCGCTTCTGCCTTGGTGCCAATGATGGTCGTATGCGTGTTTGGCGCCGTGCAGGTGAGCGCCACAATCAGGACTGCATACGACCGAGCCACACAGGGCCAACACCCAGCATCATGGTGTGGGGAGCGATCTCCTACACTGACCGTACACCACTGGTGATCGTCGAGGGGACACTGAATAGTGCACGGTACACCCAAACCGTCATCGAACCCATCGTTCTACCATTCCTAGACCGGCAAGGGAACTTGCTGTTCCAACAGGACAATGCACGTCCGCATGTATCCCGTGCCACCCAACGTGCTCTAGATGGTGTAAGCCAATTACCCTGGCCAGCAAGATCTCCGGATCTGTCCCCCATTAAGCATGTTTGGGACTGGATGAAGCGTCGTCTCACGCGGTCTACACGTCCAGCACGAACGCTGGTCCAACTGAGGCGCCAGGTGGAAATGGCATGGCAAGCCGTTCCACAGGACTACATCCAGCATCTCTACGATCGTCTCCATGGGAGAATAGCAGCCTGCATTGCTGCGAAAGGTGGATATACACTGTACTAGTGCCGACATTGTGCATGCTCTGTTGCCTGTGTCTATGTGCCTGTGGTTCTGTCAGTGTGATCATGTGATGTATCTGACCCCAGGAATGCGTGAATAAAGTTTCCCCTTCCTGGGACAATGAATTCACGGTGTTCTTATTTCAATTTCCAGGAGTGTATATGCTCTACTGGTTCGGAGTCTACGTGCATTCCGTGAATGACATAGGTTACGGTCTGTGACAAGGGTCGTGCTTCTTGTCCCGCTACATTATTCCCGTATTCCTACCAATGATGTGAACGAAACATTGATTCTGCACCACAGTTCGTTACAACAGACCACTTTGTCGGATTAACGCTTTGAACAAGAGCGTTGTAACTATCATCCTGCACAGGAAAAGCGCTCGAGTCCCACTAATCGCACGGGGTTAATGTTTGCGGAATGGATGTAGCAGGAATCGATAGTCGAATTATCGCCTAGAACAGCGTCAACTTCGCGTTTGCGTTGGATCGAATGCGGATGAACGTGTCAGGTAATGTGATATGGCAAGCAAACAATATTGTCGACGAAATATACAGCAGGCTTCGATTAAATGATAAGGAACACATTGACACTGACACACACACACACACACACACACACACACACACACACACACAAATTGAGATTAAACTGGATTTAAGGCTGAGCAGCTGATAGTTTTATCCCAGCAATAAATTAAAAAACTTAATAGTTTGTTATTGGAAAATAAACGTCGAAATTATGTACTAGTATGTTAGATGTCTACCATTTTAAATTTATGAACTCACGGAAGCAAGAGCGTCAGGAATGGATTCTACCACGTTGAATTGACGGCACAGTTTTACAAAAAAGATGCACGAAATAAGCAGGAAGTAACAAAATATTCTACAAATCCCGCACAGTGATGAATCTGTGAACGATTTTTCTCTCTGTTACTTTTCTTTTACATAAAAATTAGACAGACATCGGACTTTGTCGCTAGTTGATAGCATTAATATTATAACATTATTCACATTCGAATAGAGATTAGACTCTTCGTTGTGTAGAACGTACGTATCATAAAACGTAACTAACGACGTACGTATCATAAACAGTAATTAATGTTCACAGTTGTATAAGGTTATATTGCAAATTCCTGTAGAATGCCTCTCACACTCTATGGAGAATAATAATGAAAGCTTATACATCGCTCTTTAAGTGATGTGGAAACGTGGTTTGCATTCTGAGATGTTTCACACATTTGTTACGAATAGCTATACATCCTAAGCACAGTTTTTCCCCCTGCGGAGCAAAAGTATCTGCAGTACTGGCAAAGCACAGAACATATACTTAGGGCAATGACGACTACAATACAGGCGCTTCCTTGGCAAATATTATTTTTTGAATTAGACCTCACGATGGCCGTTGTTAATGATTAGATCAAGAAGAAAGCAAATAAAATAGGAATGTCGTGGGGAGGACGTAATCATAATGCGTATGAATGAAAAGAGCAAAACCCTCACGACTGCAGTCTATCAAAGAGAATCACGTCTCGAGCAAACATTGTGACCTAAAGTGTAGCGTTATAAGGGCAAATGAGCAACAAGGAGTGAAATGAACACAACAAAAAGTTCCAGTATTTGTTGAGATTTTCACACACACACACACACACACACATATATATATATATATATATATATATATATATATATATATATATATATATATATATATACTTACTGATTTTCATAATACAGATGTAAAACATGAATGACTTAATCAGAATGCATAAAAGAAACAATGTATTCCTTTTGTTGTACTTCTGTGTTATGTTGATGTACTGAACATATGTAGAGCGGACGACACCCATTAGATCTATTATCTGTATCTTGTAATGGAGGTATGGAGAGGTAAGAAATAAGATTATGAAATGGTGGAGTGAGACATGAAAGTATGATAGTGGAGGGACCGCGTATATAATGGCGAAGAAAGGAATATTTTGGAGAAACGGTTACAATATGAAGTGCTGAGAAGGTTTCTGAGGGAATACTGCAACAGTAGGTAATAAATTATTGCTGTTTTGGAGAACTTGTTATGTGAGAGACAGCGTAACGGCGCAAAGGTAGAACGAGTCAGTGGACTTCGTCGTTGGAGCATTACGATATAAATTATTCAGAGACTGTGGAGATGTTTCAGGAAAAAAGAGAAAAACAGAAGACACCAGGAGTTGTTTAATGGTGGACTGTAACTATGACAGGTTAGAATAATTTTAAATAACTATTTGGACTCTGATTATAAACATGTTGGTAGGAGACACGAAAGAAGAGTATAACAACGAGAGCATCACATGTGACATTCTGTTTGCCAGCAAAGTGGAAGATGTGTTGGACTGTTTCCTATAATCGGTCTCTAACTTCTGAATGAACTGTTTAGATGGATCAGAGACTACAGAGCTGATTTTATAAACAATGCACAGTTATGAGAGCATGGTAGAAAATGTTTTACAGTGAAGTTTTGAATAAATGTGCACCCTACCATTCCAGCTGATTATGCTGCCATTAACACTTGCGCTTTAGTTACATACCTCATTGCAGCCAATCCTGTATACTGCAGTGTGTACTACGAGACAGCCAAGGAACGTCAAACTACCTACGCAGCGGAATTCTTGTTGTATTAATTTTCGGCGTAATTTTACGACATTTGGACTGAATATTCCGCTATTATCGGATTCGTCACATATCAGCAACAGCAGTGTACTCCAGTGACAAAACAGGATAGAAAAGCCAGTATTTTCATCCAGAGGTACGAACTTCTCAAGAATACTTGTCCTACAGGAGACGGAAATGAATAACAAAAGCATAATAACAATGACTACGAACATCACGACCATCACTAAAATTGTTTAGACAAGCGAATTAATTGAACATGAAAACATTCATATGCAGTAGCAAATGAAATAATAGTAATTAACCTAAACTTGCAGAACAAAACTTTGAAAATACGCTCAAGTTACAGGGAGCCCAACCAACGATGAGACGTATTTATACGCATAACTTGGGTATTTTTATACAGAAACCAGACTTTGGTGATTTCACTTCGATGTGGTACTAATTTCTACTGGCTACATAGTATACAAGATACCAACAGGCTTGTATACATTTTTTCTGAGTCGTCGGTCATGTGGCTGGTTAGGGGCGGACCCCCACGAATACGTCCCCTATACCGAATTTTTCATCTCAGCGTAACGCTTGCTACCTATGTCCTTCATTATTTCCTGAATGTATTCCAATATCTGTGTTCCTCTACAGTTTTCAACCTCTACACCTCCCTCTAGTACCACGGAAGTTATTCCCTCGTCTCTTAACAGATGTCCTGTCATCATATCCCTTCTTCTGGTCTGTGTTTCCAATATATTTATTTCCCAGTCGATTCTACGGAGATGCGGTGCTACAGAAGAATGTTGAAATCAGGTGGACTGATAAGGTAGAGTGTGGAGAACTTCATTCTTTACCTTATCAGCGCACCTAATTACAACATTCTGCTATGGCACCACATGTGAAATACTTCGATTCTCCTCTATTCTGGTTTCTCCACAGCACATGTTTCACTATCAAACAATTCTGTACTCCAAATGTACATTCTCAGAAACGTCTTCCACAAATTACGGCCCATGCTTGTTATTACTACATTTCAAAAATGGTTCAAATGGCTCTGAGCACTATGGGACTCAACTGCTGTGGTCATAAGTCCCCTAGAACTTAGAACTACTTAAACTTAACTAACCTAAGGACAGCACACAACACCCAGCCATCACGAGGCAGAGAAAATCCCTGACCCCGCCGGGAATCGAACCCGGGAATCCGGGCGTGGGAAGCGAGAACGCTACCGCACGACCACGAGATGCGGGCTACTACATTTCCCTTGGCCAGAAACATTATTTGAGCCAATGCTGGTCGGTTTCTATGTCCTCCTTGCTGCGCCCGAAGTGGATTATTTTGCTGCCTAGATAGCAGAATTTATTAACCTTGTGCGCTTCTTGATCACCATTTCTGATGCTAGGTTTCTCACTGTTCACATTTCTGCTACATTTCATTACAATCCTCTTCCTTCGATTTATTTCATTACATGTTCTGTATTCATTAGATTGTGCTTTCCATCGAACAGATCATGTTATTCTTCTTCACCTTGACCAATGATAGCAATGTCATCAGCAAATCTTATCATTGATACCCTTACACTCGCTCATGAAACTTCCTTTTATTTCCGTCATTGCATCCTCGATGTACAAATTGAACAGTAAAGGTGAAAGGCTGCATCCCTGTCTTACACCATTTTTAATCCGAGCTCTTCGTTCATCGTCTTCCACTCAAACTGAAGGCCCCCCTCCTCTGTTCTTGTATATATTGTGTATTACCCGGCTTTGGAATCTCGAACACATTGAACCATTTAACTACGTCGAAGGCTTTTACCAGTCCGACAAAATCTATGAATGTATCTTGTTTTCTCTCCAGTCGTGCTTACATTATCCACCACAATGTCAGAACTGCCTCCCTGGTGTCTTTACCTTTCCTGAAGCGAATCTGGTCATCATATAACACAACCTCGATTTATTTTCCATGCTTCCATATATTATTCCATACAGCAACTTCGATAAATGAGTTGTTAGGCTAATTTTGCGATAATTTTCACATTTGTCAACTCTTGTTGTCTTCGGAGTTGTGTGTAATATTTTTCCGAAAGTCAGATGGTATGTAGCCAGTCTCATCCGTTCTACACGTGATTACTCGTTCTGTTATCACTTCCCCCAATGAATTTATAAGTTCTGATGGAATGTTATATAATTGCTCCGCCTTACTTGGTCTGAAGTGTTCTAGGCTCTTTTAAATTCTCATTGTAGTACTCTATCCGCTATCTCTTCCCTATCGATTGTCGTTTCTTGTTCTGTCACGATATCAGACTTGTCCTCCCTCTCACAGAGGCCTTCAATGTGCTCTTTCCACCTATTTCTCTCTACTCTGGATTTAACAGTTGAATACTTAATGTTACCGCGCTTGCTTTTCATTTCACGAAAGGTCGTTTTGAATATCCTATATACTCAGTCTGTCCTTCCGACATTCATTTTCTTTTCGATTTCTTCTAATTTTTCGAGCAGGCATTTTATCTAAACTTCCCTGCATTTGTTTCATTCCTAAGTATCTTGTAATTCTGTATTTCACTGTACTAATATGTACTATCTTATTTGGTAAAACAAATGTAATATTTCGTTGGTTTCTTCGCGGTTACCTTCCTTGTACCTCTGTTTTTCTTTCCTACTTCGGGGACTGATCTTTTCAGAAATGTCCATTTGTCTTCGGTAGAACTGACTCAGAGAACTTCAACCGTATCCCTTCACCTGTTAGAACTTACGTATCCCACTTCATTTCGCATTGATCCTTCCTGACCTGTCTCTTAAACTTTAGCTGATTCTTCATCATTATTATACTGTGTCCTGGTTACATGTTTGTTACGCTTTGCAATCCAGTATTTGATTTCAGAATCCCTACCTGATCATGATGTACTCTAAATGGAATATCCCGTATCTCCAGGACTTTTCCAAATATACCCCCCCCCCCCTCCCTTCCCGTCTTGGGATTCGTGAACAGAACTCAATTAGCCTTTCTCCTCTCTCATTCCGACTATGGTACTAAGCCTACATTCTCCCGTAACCCTTTCTCCTACTCCTTTCACTACAACCACATTCCAGCCCCCATGACTATTCAATATACGTATAGAAAGACGCATCCAAAACCCTCATGCACTTTCTCCAGCTCTTCATTTCCTGAACTATTGTTGTCGATGTTCATTTCTGTCGATTCTGATGACAACAGCCCCATCAATAAAATGTTCTGAATGACTCACTCTCTGCGCTATCTTCCTATTTATACCAAATCCTACTATGCTTACAACTTTTTTTGCTACTGTTGATGTTACCTTATATCCATCTGCCCAGAAGTCCTTATTTCTTTTCATTTGACCCCACTGGCACCTACTACAGCTAGAGTGAGCCTTGGTAATTCCTTTATCAGATTTTACGGCTTCCCTGCCACACTCCAACTTTTGACATTCCACACCCCAGCTCGTGGAACGTAACCCTTTCTGTGGTTATTCGATCTTTTTCTCATGGCACCTCTCCCTTTTCAGGCCGCTCTTGGAGATACGAATGTGGAACTTGTAGGGAATCTGTTGCCAATGGAGAGATCATCATGACAAATGGTTCAAATGGCTCTGAGCACTATGTGACTTAACTTCTGAGGTCACCAGTCCTCTAGAACTTTGAACTACTTAAACCTAACTAAGCTAAGGACATCACACACATCCATGCCTGAGGGAGGATTCGAACCAGCGACCGTAGCGGTCGCGCGGTTCCAGACTGTAGCGCCGAGACCGCTCGGCCACTCCTGCTGGCCGATCATCATGGCACTTTTCCACTTATAGGCCACATGTATTGTATATAAATATTATGAGTCTTTAATGCAAAGATTTCTATTGCCTTCTGCATCCTTATGCCGTTGATCACTTCTCCTTTTAGGGGCAGTTTCCCAACCCCAGTACAAAGGAATTCCCAGAACACCTGCCCGGTCCTGCGTCTTCTGGAAAGACCCTGAGACTGACCTTCTGTGCGGGAAGTATTCCGACGCAATTGCTAATGTTTGTTATTCAAAACTTACGCAGTGTTGGAGTAAGAGTTCAGGATCTAGGACCTTTTGATTTCTAGTGGAAACGCTATTCTTAGACCACGAGTGCAATAGATAAACGTATATGACTGTAATGCATTAAACAGGGACTCTGATTAGTAAAAGAAAATATACACAGTACAACCGATTCTATTATGATTCTGCGTTAATAATTTGTTGCCTGGCTTGAGTGTGTGGATGTGTGTTCATTTTTGTCTTGGCTAAAGAGAGAATGTGAAGGAGTGTAGTAGTACAGGAATTTGTTTACCAGTGTCTACCTTGGACATGAGCAAAGTTGTATTGATGTCTTAAGGGCGTCTTAATGTATTTTATAGAGACAGTATCCCAATGAAGTATATTTCATATTTAGGTCATGAAGTATTTATTCGCGCTACATTAATAGCTCTTCCAAATTATCTGTTTGATATATGTTTTGATGTAAGCTTGTTGCTACCGCCACCAGATAGTGTTGCTGCTTTCCATAGGCGGCGCATTGCACCAGAACTTGTTCCAGCTTGGGTGTACGCTGGTGGACATCGTAAATACAAGCACGGTGGACACTTTATTTTCTCTGGAGGAAAGGGGTGACTGTTCCAGACATGCACAACAAGTTAGGAGCCAAATGTGGTGCAGCAGCGCCATGTCGCATGTCCGTGTTCCATAGAGTATCAGGTACAGTGCTGAAAAACGCTAAAACACTGGGCCTCCAGCAACCACACGCAAACTAAGTTATGATTTGACTATTAGACACAGGCGTCTCACGCTTGATGAATTAGAGAAGCCAACAGGTCTATCATGGGGAATCCTCCACACCATCGTCCATGAGGATTTAAAGACTAAGAAAGTGTGCACAAGGGGCGCCCCATTCTCTCACCTCGCAAAATCAGAAGCGTGTTGAGATTTGCCAACATTTCGTGCAACTGTACAGTGGAGATGCATCAGAGACCACTGAGTGTCCGTCATCGTCGACGAGTAATGCTAATTCCATGAGACTACGAAAAAGATACGCCAGTCTACGGAGTTTAAGCATACGGGGAGACGTCGACCCAAGAAGTCACGGCCAGGACTATGGGTGCAGAATCAGATGGCGACTGTGTTCTGTATCAGGAATGGCTGGTGGTGGTGGACTGGCTCCCTCACAATACCATCATCAGCAGTGATCGGTAGTGTAGTTTACTGCACCAACTCCGCCGATGCTTTCAACAACGCCATCGGAAAATGAGGCCAAAGCGTTCTGCACCAACACGACAATGCGCGGCCATATGTAAGTCACCAAACCATTGCCTGCGCGCATGAAGTAAAGTTTACTGTGCTGCCACACCCATCGTATTCGCCGGATCTGGCTCCTAGCGACTATGCCTTATTCAAAGCAATGAAAGAAGTCATGCGGGTACTAAGTTCAATACCAATGACGAACATTATGCAGATGTCCACCAGTGGCTGTGCAATAACATCAAAGAATGGTCGGCTACACAAATACAAAAGCTGCGTGAATGATGGAAAAAGTGCATAGTCGTTCATGGGGAATACTTGTTATATAATCTGTTTTCGTTGTTTTTTCAGTAACTGTTTCCTCTGACACAAAAAAATAGCTGTGCCACTCATTTTTGAACGCCCAAGTAAAGCGTCATTCATACGTCAGATTATCATCGTTTTACAATATGAATGTCTGGACGCTATCACTTTAAGGTCATGGTAGAGACGTAGAGAAAAAGCTTCAGAGAAGAAGCAGGCAATAATGACATGACAGACATGCATCAAGTTGTTGCTGCAGTAACAGAAAAGATGATGCAGTAAGATATAGTAGTACTGGTCATGTTGAAGAAGTGATCGAAGACAAAGATGGCCTGTAGTAGATCTCAAATTCACACTTCAGAAAGTTATACCTAAAGATATCATGACTAGTAAAATGCACTGAAATCATATTATTTACAGTATTTATCCTCAGATGCAGCTGCGAACCCAAAATGTTATCACATAAGGATCAGAAACACGATGAGATACGAAATAAAGAGCAAAGAGCAAACTATAAAAGAGGATGTTAAATAATTCTAAAAGTAACAACAAAAAGTAACCACATTTAGAATTCTTACAAGCAGTGATCCCTGTGGTGAAGTAGAGATTAGATCTTCCAATAACACTGTGGTGTCACCGCCAGACACCACACTTGCTAGGTGGTAACCTTTAAATCGGCCGCGGTCCGTTAGTATACGGCGGACCCACGTGTCGCCACTGTCAGTGATAGCAGACCGAGCGCCACCACACGGCAGGTCTAGAGAGACGTCCTGGCACTCGTCCCAGTTGTACAGCCGACGTTCATAGCAATGGTTCACTGACAACTACGCTCTCATTTGCCGAGACGATAGTTAGCATAGCCTTCAGCTACATTTGCTACGACCTAGCAAGGCGCCGTATTCAATTGATATTGAGATTCTATTAATGTATCATCAAGAGCGATGTTCTACAAATGTGAATTAAAGTTAAGTATTCCAGAAGCTACGTACTTTTCTTTGTAGCATTCATTACGTATCCTGTTTCAGACCTCACGCCAGCCTGCGTGAGTTTAAGCGCGTGCCTTTCGGCTTCTTCTCATTGTGTCTATGCTGTCTTCTCTAGACACAACAAACACTAAGATCAGTATACTGTATGTCTCAGATGTAATAAACATTTAAAGGTGTGTGAACTGTATGGGCCGAAAAACGCAGTAAAAAAGATACTGAATACGGAAACTGTCTACATTGTACATCAAAGGAAAAACTAAAAATAGTAACGAAAATCGTAATGTGTGTGAAATCTTAAGGAACTGAACTGCTAAGGTCATCAGTCCCTAAGCTTACACACTACTTAGCCTAATGGTTCAGTACACGATGCGCCAGCCTCAAGGCAAACGGCGGACGAAGGCTGGCCAGCGCATTATGCAGGTGACACAGTTTTGCAATGAGCGTCGGTACGCAGGTACGTGCGCGGCAGCCATCAGAACGCAGCATTAGCAGAATTACGCAGGCGCGGGCCGCGTGTGGCGAGGTTGCGTTAGCCAACTCATCGAGAACCTTCTAATAAACACGCCGCCGCGTAACCGGCGGATTCAGCAGCGGCCTGCGCTATTTAAGGGCATGAGAGGTGGGCGTCGGCATTGGGTTCGACCGACTGGGCGTTCGGTCGCTGTCACGTCGCCGTCACCAGTGATCAGTGACGCTGTCTCTTAGGACCGGTCGGCGGGGGGCGTTGCCCGCTGCTGCATCGGCGACTCCCGGCGTCGTCACGAGTCACTGCGTCGGCGAGCTGGGCCACGCGTCGTGCTGCTAACCTCCTACCGCCTGCGGAGCCGCTGACCGAGCGCGGCGTCGCGTTCCCCGGACTGCGTGCATCAGCTCGTCTCCATCACGACACTATCGGTGGGGCCGAGCTACCGGAAAATCTATTGGGAGAACCAACAGTAAAGAGGAAGGTTGCTAAAAACAGCCACCTCCTTATAACCAGCCACGCCTTAAAACCCCGACTACATCACCCGCTCCGGTCATCCTATTACCCTAAGCTACCCAAAGGACAAACGCACACACACCCATGCCTGAGGAATGACTCAAACCTCCGCCGGAATGAGCCGCACAGTCCATGACTGCAGCGCCTTAGACCGGAAAATCGTAATGATTAGTAAGCAGCGGAACATTTACAAGCCTAAGTGTTAACAAACTGAAACATAAATTCTGGTGAATGTAGAATGTTGAAGAGCGGCTTGGTGGAAAAAATAGCCAAGGACAATGTCATACACGAGTTTCACAAAAAAATTGGGTTGTACAGCAGAAAGGAGAGGGTAAATACTGCACAACAAGCATACATTAAAACGAGAACACTCTTCAACGAAAGGACATAATAAGATTCCTCTGATGGACAAGAAAAAGAAAACGGTTCACCACAGTGCCAGAGTAAATATTCTGAGAGAAGGAGGAAGAAATTTCATATTTCAATCTATGAAAAACTTAATTTTACAGAGAAGCATTACCATCACACTGTTTGAGAGAGAGATATGTAAGTATCATGAAATACCATAAGGTGTTTCTACAACTCACGTGTCTAAAATATAAACTAAGACATTACACATTACCTGGAGAAATTTTCAAGTCAAGATGACAATTCCAGAATATAATGAAACAACAATCATGTCGTGGACTTGTTATGGATACCAATACAGAGTGAAAGATATTTGTTGCACTCAAGTGCTAAAGAAATAGAGAGGTAAGGAATATATTTCACATTTTGCGTGGCCGTTGATTATTCTTTTCCTGCATGGAGAGGGGTGGGGAAGGGGTTGTATGTGACTGTCAAATTCCAGCTAAGTAAAATAGTAAGTAGTACGTGAGTCACTCGTTGACATGAGGACTGTATTTTCCTTGATGAAAATAGGGGAAGGCATTAGTTTGTTTAAAATTGCCCCCGAGATGGAAGACTGGAATGCAGACATGTGAGGAGCTGAAATGATAAATAAATTACCTTCCGGCTCCCAGGATGATTTCTAACTCCTTTGTTGCATTATCGATAGTGTAATAATGACACTGAGAAACCATCCTTGCAGTCAGAGGGAAATTACTTACAATTTCGCCTAAACACATCTATGTTCCGACGTATTCTGATTAATTATTGCCGGGGTACCCAACGCAATATTCTTCTTTATTAATGTAAACAAAGTTGTGAGAGTAAATAGGCTCTCCATCTGCTCAAAAAGAGTCGGATACTGCAAAGGCAAACTCATCCTAATGTCCATTTTCCTCATTGAAAACGAACGTGAAATATGGTTTAAAAGCATCCTACACATTTTACAGCATTCGGTCTATGCGTATTTTCAGTATTCGGTCGTACAATACTTGATTCATTATTAACAGTGAAATCGATCTTTGTCGTTGTCCACTCATGATCAATCACGTGTCCATAAGACATTCCATCTACTTCTGTCAGGTCGCTATGTGAGAGAGCTCATTTTCAAAGTCCATCCGTTATCTGTATACATGGTAAATTTCTCTAAATTATACGGTTATTGGGTTTATCAGATATCTTGGTCAATCACAGAATGTTTCCCTTAGGGAAAATTTTACGTTTTTTCGATTACATCATACTGTGTTATGCTTCTAAAGGCAAGAGAAACATTTTGTGGGTAGCCTGTTGGACATAGGCACTGATGTTCTCTTGTGTGCCGCCACTAAATGCTATGTTGTTCCCATTGGGACTCCACTATTGCATCAGGTACTCTAGCGTGGCATGTAAAGGATAGGGCAACGTCTTCGTGTGATCGCCAAATTTGTTTCTTCTCATCATGAGTGGGGACCAGTTCTATTTATACTTTGTGTTATTTAAACGTTCAATGAGCTTTTTTTTTTTTTTTGGCAAGGAATAAAACCGAATTGAAAGTTCTGACCAATCTCCAACAACTATCTTACAAACCACCCACCCCGCACCACTTAGTCACCATCCAAGACTGTCAGTATTTTAAAAAAACTAGCAGCAGGCGTCCGGTCCACCAAACGGGAGACCCTCGCCACACGACACTTCATTTCATTTCATTGTCAGTATGAAGCGTTAAAAGATATCACCTTTACACGAAGTTACAGTAAATTCTGTTCGATCCTGATCATGTTTAAAACAGGAAAAAAATTCCTTTGACCCTTTCCGCCCAACCCCCTCGCCCACCTTTTCAGAGTGATTTGTGAATTTATGGAATCCCTTGTAAAAGTATTATCAAACTGTCGTGCAATAGTTCACATATTTTAACATACGAGGCATGGGTTATAATAAATTAAATTAGTATTACCTCTCCCCCCGACGCTATGCTTTACTCACAGTTTACCTCGCTGTGATATAACTCTGATCACCGGGGAGTTAGTTTCATAATCCGTCGGCACTGTACAACAGGTAATAGCATTGGCCACCACGTCGTGCGTGTTACAGTGAAGCAGGATGAACGTTATGTGAAATTTCATGGCCCCAAAGTTAACACTCACAAAAAACACGTCTAAACAAGTCGTTTGGTATATCCCTGCCAGTCCAATTCTGGCTCTCTTAACGTGTGGTTCGAGTTTTTGGGCGCTCAATGGCGAGGTTATCAGCGCCCTTACAAATATTAAAAGAAACGAATTTGGATAAAATAGTTAAAATTGTTGCACACAATGAGAACGAAACCTCCTAAACGGCACTCATTCACCGAATATCAGCACACTCGCGGTCAACCACAGAATCATTCTATCTTGCGTGCCTTAATACAATGGAGAAATTGTGAAAGCTGGTGTAACAGGGATCATAAGTAAAACAACAGAGGAGCTTAAACAAGGGCACAGTAAAATATGAACGGCTGATCATTTGAAAAAATATGAGTGAGCCAATCATTAAGAGAAAAATCTCTAAAATCATAGGAAACACTTTAGACAATTAAAAAAACTTTAAAATTCTGACCATATCCCTTTGAAAGTGAATTAAAATGGAGTGCACGTCTATCGGTAAATCTCCCACTACCCCTTCTGGTCTGAAAAAAAACACAGTCGAATGAAATTTGGCGCATAGTAATGCACGGACAATCTTGGAGGGGCTATAGACGGTATCTCGGAGAACAAATTGAGGATAATGACCAATGTTCAAAAACGTCATTCAACGTCGCTACAGAACATGAAAAAAACAGGAGGAAACACCCGCAGATAGGCCAGCTATTCGGCGCAAACACTGCTGCCACTGTCCTAACTGAGAAATGGGTATTCAGCTCCCAACTGTGTTGCTGTGACACGCATGATGATCGCCTTATCCATAAGCTGACTTCATTAATGCCGGTAGGCTGTACGGTAACAGCTTAAAATTGGAATAAAACTTTATTAAAAGTTATCCGATTAAATTGTGACGATAACAATTGAATCTTGGGAAAACGATGATTTCTTGCTGCCTTAAATGTATTTGACTAACTGTTAAAAGAAAATGAAGTAACAAGTGTTATTAAAAAAAGCTAAGAAGGTTGTAATTAATGGTTATTATTGTTGTAACACCCCAAGTTATTTTCAAATGTATTTTGCTTTTGACAGACCTAATAAGAAAGAAGGGATCCGCTTTGGGTTTTTAAAATGGATTGTGTGGCTGACCTTGGTGCTGAGTGGCACGGTGAAGACGGAACGAAACGTACAGTTGACAGTTACTGACAGGGTAGCTTGGTGTGCATATATAGGTTTGTCATGTCTGTCGATAATAATATTTTGAGAGTGCTGAAACTTGTGAGGTAACGGGCGAGTGGTGGCGCCCTGAAAATATAAGTTCGAAGTTCCCGTGGCCGCATGGGCTGCTCGGCAAAGTGGGGCACGTCAACAACCGTGTGGTGCCAAACATAAGCCGGAGCAAGAGGGATAGCCGCAGCGCTTGGTCCAGGCTGACCGCGTGGCTGGGAATTCCATGTTGCCGCTGTGTCGAGTAAGGTGCTTCGTGCTGATGAAGGAGATTTGTATGCTGAGAGTGCCAAATATGGCGGACTTCGTGAAACCATAATGGCAGACATTTCACAGTTCATGAAGAAACTAATAGTAGCCAGAGGAATCATGATACCTCAAAAAGAAACATGTCCATTACCATTATTTGCACGAAGATTCTGATGACGTAATCAGATATTCAATAGCTTGTAAGTAGGCTGTTTAGGTTTTTATGTTGGTGACGTCATTTAGCGCTCTATATGAAAATCACTGACTGTACTGTGTGCAGTCTGTGGCTGGTTTGCATTGTAGGAATTTCCCATTGCAGTGTTGGGCAGTTGGCTGTTAACAGCGCGTAGCGTTGCGCAGTTGGAGGTGAGCCGCCAGCAGTGGTGGATGTGGGGAGAGAGACGGCGAAGTTTTGAGAGCGGTTGATCCGGACCTGTGTCCATCAGAAAGAGTACATTTGTAATATTGGCTATCATGAACTGATATATATATGATGACTTTGGAACATTATTAAGGTAAATACATTGTTTGTTCTCTGTCAAAATCTTTCATTTGCTAACTATGCCTATCCGTAGTTAATGCCTTCAGTAGTTAGAATCTTTTATTCAGCTGGCAGTACTGGCCCACGCTGTATTGCAGTAGTTTGAGTAACGAATATTTTTGTGAGGTAAGTGATTCATGAAAGGTATAGGCTATTGTTACTCAGGGCCATTCTTTTGCTGGGATTATTGAAAGTGAGATGGCGTTGAGCTAAAAATATTGTGTGTCAGTTTAAGCACAGCCATTTATAATTTTTGTAAGGGGACGTTTCATATGTCTACCCTTAGTCGAGAACACCTCACTGGAATCTTCTGATTTTTTCTTGTAGTTTGTGTAATTAGTGTAGCTATTGTTTATTGCTAGCGCGTAATTACAGAGAGAATTTCCTTAGTAGTTGGCGTTTTTCATTGTTGTACAGTAAAACAGTTGTGGCATGCGTGTAGATTTGCACCAAGTATTTCGCAGCTGCACTAGCGATTAACGAGATGTTATTTTCAGTGCTATGTCAGTGTGTTTTTTTATTTTGCTCTTCAAATTGTACTCTTCTATGATATCGTGTGAAATATTTCGACAATAATGGCCTGTGAAAAACGTAATACTAGGCTCCAAAGTAAACTGAAAAATGACAGTGAAGACGAAAGCAGTGTGTTAGTACCACCGAGTATTAACTAATGTTCAAAGTAGTAATTTGGTAATTGTGCATAGGGAAATGGAGCGGGCGCAAATAATGGTGTAGACAGTGAAACAATTAGTTATCAGGGAAGCATTATCGATCGATCGGTCGGCAACAGCTCGCCTCAGGAATCCGAAATGACAGGACACAATCTTGCAAATACTGTAGATTCAGGTTTTGTGTCCTCACTGTTTTCTCAGATAAGTCAAGACACATTTTCTACTTTTCAAAATGTGAATATTGCCGGTTCAAATGCACTGCCGAATAGCACTGAGGAACATGTTTCAGACACCAGTGCATTGTTATTACAGTTAATGCAACAAATGGGACAAAGGCTACAAAAGTTAGACACAACGCTTGAACAAAATCAGAAACAAATGGGACAAAATATTCAAAAGTAAGACACAATGGAATAACACCAGTGACAAACACAGCAACAGTTAGACGCAATGGAACAGCAACAGCTTCAAAAATTAGACACTATGCTTGAACAAACACGTGAAGGTTTAACTGCTGAGTTACTTAAAATCGAGTCGAAATGTCAAAAAGTCTGTAATGACGTAAAAACACAAATTTGTGAGCATTTACATCCTATTTTCTCGCGTCATGAAAATCCATTACGGAGTCACGAAGCAGCCATAAAGGAACTGCAAACTATTGTTCATGAAAATCACGACACCCTGCAAGCTAAAATTGCCGGAGTTGCATCTACCAATTCGGTTACGCAACTTGCAAAAACTGAGGAAAACGTAATGGACATAGTAGATACGATTTCAACACAAATGGACACTCTGAAACTTCGTTCAGAAAAACACACTGAGGAAATAAGTTCACTATCGGAGAAAGTAGCCGAACTTTCGGATCAGTTCACTAACTTATCTACAAAGGTAGATGATGATCCGAATGACACACGACCTGTAGCCTTCACTGACACAGAAGAGTATGAACAAATTAGAAAATTCAAACAAAATCAAAATCAAATCAATACACAGTACAAAAGAGAAATCTGGGAAGTACAAGATCAGTTGACACAGGTAATACAAGAATTACATATTTCAGAGGACACTCGCGGTCCAATACGGGAAGAGGGACATAGAAATATGGAACAGCCACAAAATAATAACACAGGGCACTTCGGAAATTATGAAAGAAATTGGCAAGGCGCACCGAATTTTGAGATGTAACCGCCGACACGACGTAACAATGACCGATATACGACTCACCGACACGATGACATTGAATATAACCTGTTCATTACTACACGTAAATTCAAAACATTTAAGAATTCTGGCAACGACATTCATCCACATGCCTGGCTTCATCAATTCTCTCATTGTTTTCCTCCCAACTGGTCATTAGAGCACAGATTAGAATTTAAGTGTGGCTACTTAGAGAATGAACCAGCTGTAAGAATGCGATCGTTCATTAACGATTGCCACAGTTAAGAATTTTATCATGCCTTCCTCTCAGCATATTGGTCTCAAGCTACAGAAGACCGAATAAAACATAGCATCATAATGATGAAATAATTTCGAACAATCTGAATTTTCCAGTCTTGTCAAATATCTCGAAGACATGTTACATAAGAATCAGTATCTCTCAAACCCATACAGCCCCTCAGAACTCATCCGCATTTGCTTAATCAAATTCTGTGAACATTTACGATATTTTATTTTGGCAGGACGTTGCAAAGAAGACATTGAATCTTTTCAGGGACTGTTACAAGAATTGGAAACTGACACTGACAATCGCGGAACGTGAAAACAGGAGCACAACAATTACAGGTCACATCCGTCACAATTCCGCGATGACAGAAATAATAACTGGACACGACAAGGCTATTCTTACAACACAAATCGTGACCAAAACAGACACCACCCGTATGACAACCGTTGGCAGAGTAGTAATAATTACATTAAATACATTTATATAGTAATGAATGTGACACTGACAACCATAGAAACCGACAATATGGGAACCAAAACAATTATTATCAAGGGAGACAGAATAACTTCAGACACAACGGTCCTCCGCGCAGTTACGACTCAGGGAGAAGTTCTCCACCACGTGACCGACAAGAAATTTATAATAGAAATTACCGACATGATGACAGACGATATAATCATAACGACAGACCTGAATTTCATGAGAACTGGCGAGATTCAAAAAGGGCAGGGCCATCTCGTCAAGGTGAATTTGTAGAAGTTAGGTCTCCTAATCCTAATAACGACGCGCGAAAACAAAGAGACAGACAATGACTCCCACCGCAGGCAGCCGCGTGCACCGGCTGGCTCAGAGAAAAATAACATATACGCTAACCTTCAGAAAAATTCCAGTATTCTTTACCGACGTATACCGCATGATAATTGCGTTCAAGTCGAAACTCTGAGTACCATGAAGAGTAAAGTATTGCACCACATTTCACATGTAAAACCGATTATTGAGAGATAATCTGCTTTTTAACTTAGTCTTTGATATAAAATTTTTCACTTCACGTTACAAGTACTCTTTGTCACACTTAGAAACTGTTAACATGCAACTATGTTTTGGAGTTAACTATCCAGTAAAGAACCTATCGAACTTATTTAGACAGTAATATTATAAATGCTAGTGAACAGAGGACACGGTGTTATTGTGTGTGTACATTATTGCTTGTTAGTTGCACGATTACGTAACGACTCTAAGACTTACATACTTAGAACATATACCAGTACTGCTAATGAGATATTACTGCAACATTTTGGTTTACTTGAAAAGACATTCTTTATTTGAAGTACTATCTGTAAGATTAAAGATGACTTATTATTTGCTTTCTTTGACAGCTACACGATTATATCACGACGCTACTAATGTGTGACACAATTTACATCGTTGGTTTTGCGGTGTATCTATCTTATACCTGCACAATTTTTCTGAACTCTTCTGGAAAGTAAAACATGTTTTAGTAGTAACTTTTGTGGCATAGCTACGATGACACAGCATTTTCCGTAGCATAACAATATGTTACAGTATAGTACTTTCTTGATCACGGTAAGGTACGTAATAACTATGATATCTATACGCATAGCGCCGGCCGTTGTGGGCGAGCGGTTCTAGGCTCCCAGTGCGGAACCGCGCGACTGCTATGGTCGCAGGTTCGAATCCTGCCTCGGGCATGGATGTATGTGCTTTCCTAAGGTTAGTTGGCTTTAAGTAGTTCGAAGCTCTAGGGGACTGATGACCACAGCTGTTAAGTCCCATAGTGCTCATAGCCATTTGAGCCATATACGCATAGCATTTTACTTTTGTTTATGATGAGGTATGTATATTGACTTCTGCAGAACTTAGCTTTAGGAGGACGATAACTACGACACTTCCACAGAATTATCTTACAGCAAGACGCACACGTATTTGAGTGATTAATTTTGTACTTTATTTTTAAAGATTTTTCAGATACAAAGATACAAAGGTTTTCCGTGATACATTTCATTCCATTGCTGTAATCGGTAACACTTGAGGGTATAATTACATTAATCCTCAGGCGGGGTACACGCCTACTTTGTGTACCATGTGTTTGGCAAGCACAAGGAGCCCTAGCTAATATGGTATTTGCTTATACAACTTTACACTTCGGTACCATATTTCTATGACACAGAATTACACAGCTGTCTGATTATTTAACAGAGAAACAATCATTTTTTTTACTACATCAGTGACACATGTTTACGCAATTACACAGTTGGATAACTTCACACTTATGAAATTGTATTTTGTCTGTACTTTGTGAACTTTTCATATTTTTTTCGGAACCATTGTAATACTATGAGAGCTTTGAATGTCGTATTTGGTAAGGGATCATCATTATTGAAGTACGTTTGAGGTAGATGACTTTATTGAAGGTCTTGAAATTATTGAAATAAGCTGCAAAAATTCTGAGATGAGATTGATCTGTTATGATTTTATTATTACGACGACGATGTGTATTATACTGTTGAGGTATGTTTGTGATCAATAAGCTGATGCTGCATGAGGAATTTGATTATCCAGAATGAGATTTTCACTCTGCAGCGGAGTGTGCGCTGATATGAAACTTCCTGGCAGATTAAAACTGTGTGCGCCGACCGAGACTCGAACTCGGGACCTTTGCCTTTCGCGGGCAAGTGCTCTACCAACTGAGCTACCGAAGCACGACTCACGCCCGGCCCTCAAAGTTTGGAAGGTAGGAGACGAGGTACTGGCAGAAGTAAAGCTGTGAGGGCCGGGCGTGAGTCGTGCTTCGGTAGCTCAGTTGGTAGAGCACTTGCCCGCGAAAGGCAAAGGTCCCGAGTTCGAGTCTCGGTCGGCGCACACAGTTTTAATCTGCCAGGAAGTTTCATATCAGCGCACACTCCGCTGCAGAGTGAAAATCTCATTCTGGAAACATCCCCCAGGCTGTGGCTAAGCCATGTCTCCGCAATATCCTTTCTTTCAGGAGTGCTAGTTCTGCATGGTTCGCAGGAGAGCTTCTGTAAAGTTTGGAAGGTAGGAGACGAGGTACTGGCAGAAGTAAAGCTGTGAGGGCCGGGCGTGAGTCGTGCTTCGGTAGCTCAGTTGGTAGAGCACTTGCCCGCGAAAGGCAAAGGTCCCGAGTTCGAGTCTCGGTCGGCGCACACAGTTTTAATCTGTCAGGAAGTTTCATATCAGCGCACACTCCGCTGCAGAGTGAAAATCTCATTCTGGAAACATCCCCCAGGCTGTGGCTAAGCCATGTCTCCGCAATATCCTTTCTTTCAGGAGTGCTAGTTCTGCATGGTTCGCAGGAGAGCTTCTGTAAAGTTTGGAAGGTAGGAGACGAGGTACTGGCAGAAGTAAAGCTGTGAGGGCCGGGCGTGAGTCGTGGTTCGGTAGCTCAGTTGGTAGAGCACTTGCCCGCGAAAGGCAAAGGTCCCGAGTTCGAGTCTCGGTCGGCGCACACAGTTTTAATCTGCCAGGAAGTTTCATATCAGCGCACACTCCGCTGCAGAGTGAAAATCTCATTCTGGAAACATCCCCCAGGCTGTGGCTAAGCCATGTCTCCGCAATATCCTTTCTTTCAGGAGTGCTAGTTCTGCATGGTTCGCAGGAGAGCTTCTGTAAAGTTTGGAAGGTAGGAGACGAGGTACTGGCAGAAGTAAAGCTGTGAGGGCCGGGCGTGAGTCGTGCTTCGGTAGCTCAGTTGGTAGAGCACTTGCCCGCGAAAGGCAAAGGTCCCGAGTTCGAGTCTCGGTCGGCGCACACAGTTTTAATCTGCCAGGAAGTTTCATATCAGCGCACACTCCGCTGCAGAGTGAAAATCTCATTCTGGAAACATCCCCCAGGCTGTGGCTAAGCCATGTCTCCGCAATATCCTTTCTTTCAGGAGTGCTAGTTCTGCATGGTTCGCAGGAGAGCTTCTGTAAAGTTTGGAAGGTAGGAGACGAGGTACTGGCAGAAGAAAAGCTGTGAGGGCCGGGCGTGAGTCGTGCTTCGGTAGCTCAGTTGGTAGAGCACTTGCCCGCAAAAGGCAAAGGTCCCGAGTTCGAGTCTCGGTCGGCGCACACAGTTTTAATCTGCCAGGAAGTTTCGAATTTGATTATGCTACATATTCATTATGATGAAATATTGAAGAAGTGTCGAAGAATATGTGTATGTGTAATAAGATAAGGAATAATGAATAGTGGTTACGGACTCTGATTTGTGAAAATAGATGTCAGAAACCAAGAATCGTACTTTAAGAGTTATGAAGTGTGTGTAAATGCGTGAATGTATCACAATGCCAGCGAAAGTTTTTGGACTATGTTATATTTATAAGATTTTGTTTCTACACATTTGTAACGCAAATTCTCGACCTGTGAAATTTTTTGATATCACAATGTCACTGTAGCGGAAACTTCTGTTGTAAATTTCGGTAATAAAGGTAAGTGACCTTGACGTAATGCGTTTTGGGTGCCCAGCTGAGCGATAGTCACCTGAAAAAAGAAAGCCATTAGGTGGAGAAAAAAAAGGCCAATATCCTCGCATTGGCATTTCTTTGTAGAAAGCATCGCAAATACGACACGCTCAAACTTGAAAACATATGATTACACTGTGGAGCTCTTAATTTATGATATTTACTAAAATGCCTAATGAAATGATGAGAAACATTTTACATCTATGTCTTTCTAGTTGAGATATTTTTTTACTGCCTTTGGACACGCCATTTGCCTAGTGAATGACGTTTCATGCCTTGCTTTATATATATATATATATATATATATATATATATATATATATATATATATATATATTTGCTCATTTTGTTTAATATCTAGTTTCTAGCTGCACTGCAGCATTGGTTAAAATAAAATTTAATAGATGTACTAATATAGATATTTTATACCTACAGATCCAGTAAATAATAATTTTATGATCTACTTCCAAAAAAAAAAAAAACAAAAAAAACGAGGGAGCACAAAAAGACATTTCTCTTCACAGGAATTGCATACGTAATTTTTGTCAATGACTGGGTAACTTGTTTTGTAGAGTAAGTCAACGTGATGCATCACTCTAGTGTTCAGATCTGACATTTCATATCTTTACTGTAATGTTTTTTCTGCTTGAATTTTGTCATGTGTAGATATAAGTTATTGCATTTGTTGCTGCTGTTTGCCAGGCATAGTGTTACTGAATTTCACTTTGTATTACTCTGTTAAGCCGGTTTTACTACTGATTTATTTTTGTTGTTGTTGCATATTGACTCATATTAGTTGTAATGAAGCATTTGCTTTGCTAATTTGGATATACTACTCCTTGCTTTGCCAATTTGCATTTTTTGTCATTGCTGTTAGTGTTAATTTGTTATGTGATGGTGCATTGCCTTGTCTCTTAGTATATATATCTGAGCTCAGTAGATTGAAATTAGCTTAAGAAGGAGTATACTATATGAGAAACTAACTGTGAGAAATAGGGAAAGAATGCATTGTGAAGTTATATATAAAAAAGATTTGGGCAAAAATAAGTGAACATATAAATAAAGAAAGGATGCTAAGATAGGATTTTAATGTGGGAACAAATGTTGAAATAAGAGAAAAGATCTAAAAATTGAAGTTTTAAGTAGGACTGCAGTACCAAATGTTACACTTTCCTTTTGTGTTATTCCGCTAGGTGTTTGTGTACCCTTGTGTATTTGTGTTCTTCCTGTCTTTATATGTTTATCTGATAAGAGATATGTTGTAGAATTATTCTAATAATATGTTATTTTCTTTGTAGAGATGTTTAGACATAATTTATTCTGTTCTGTTTTAGTGGTCTTGTGTGAAATTAATGTTTCGAAAACTATTCTCATTATTTTATTTATTTACTTATGTAATAAATCCTGTAGCACTGATGTACGTATATTATTTCGATTCTTTTGTTAAGCCCGTACTTCGACAAATGTTATCTGTATTGTATGGTGTATTTTCTACCGTTGTGATTGAATTCTCATGTTGCAAAATTGTAATTTACACCAGTTCATCAAATTAAGTTTCATTTCACTGCAAATATTTCTGTTGGTCATGGTATATGCACAATAGATGAATAGTTGGGACTGTTAGTGTTTGCACGTGTGTTAATAATTCAGCAAGGGACTGGTTAACAGCGTTGGTGGTTCTAAGGACAATTCCAAAAACTTTGTGAGTGCACAAGTGGTGGTTTATGGACTTGCTGTATTGTCCGCAAGAGTCTTCGATGGTGATTGTGCACTTGCAAAGTCGCAGCAGATGGCTGCTGGCAGTCTCTACAAGGACTACAGTGGGTCTGCATCTTTGATGGCCCACCAATACCATAATCTCTACAAGGACTACAGTGGGTCTGCATCTTTGATGGTTCACCAATATCTTTATTTCTACAAGGACTGCAGTGGGTCTGCACCTCTGGTGGCTCACCAATGCCGTAATCTCTACCAGGACTACAGTGGGTCGGCTCTGTGATGACCTACCTACCAATATTCTTCAAAACTTCGACTAGCTCTGCGGTGGGTTGGCTCTGTTGTGGCCCATTACCTGTCTGCATGTCAAGAGTCAGCTCTGTCTTTCCATTGGAAGGACAACACAACTTCTTCAAGACTGCATGAATATCCACTACTTCCGTGTGCACTTTATTTTACTGCTCAGGCTTTGAGAAAAAAACACTGCAATTTTACTGTGATGAATGGTCAGGACTGTCTTTATGGACTGTGAGAAAATTTAAGCTTTTGACCAACATGGTATCAATAAGTGTGTGCATTTTATTTCTTTGTTAATGTAATTATGAAAATTTTTTTTTCTAATCTGTATTGGCCACTGCCCAAAACAATTTGTAAAATTTTTTGTGGGGAGCATGGGGGCTATGTAAGTAGGCTGTTTAGGTTTTTATGTTGGTAACACCAAGTAGCGCTCTACATGAATATCACTGACTGTGCTGTGTGCAGTCTGTGGCGGGCTTGCATTGTTGGAATTTGCCATTGTAATGTTGGGCAGTTGGCTGTTAACAGCGCATAGCGTTGCGCAGTTGGAGGTGAGCCGCCAGCAGTGGTGGATGTGGGGAGTGAGATGGCGGAGTTTTGAGAGCGGATGATCTGGACGTGTGTCCATCAGAAAGAGTAAATTTGTAATATTGGATATCATGAACTGATATATATATATATATATATATATATATATATATATATATATATATATATATATATATATATGATGACTTTGGAACATTATTAAGTTAAATACATTGTTTGTTCTCTATCAAAAAATCTTTCATTTGGTAACTAAGCCTATCAGTAGTTAGCGCCTTCAGTAGTTAGAATCTTTTATTCAGCTGGCAGTATTGGCCCACGCTGTATTGCAGTAGTTTGAGTAATGAAGATTTTTTTGGGGTAAGTGATTCATGAAAGGTATAGGTTATTGTTAGTCAGGACCATTCTTTTGTAGTGATTATTGAAAGTCAGATGGTGTTGGGCTAAATATATTGTGTGTCACTTTAAGCACAGTCATTTATAATTTTTCTAAGGCGACGTTTCAAGCTTTTATTAGTATAAAGTTTAGTATCTGACTGTAAATTATACAAGCAACACCAACGAATTTCCTAAATCTAAACGGTTCATTCGATTTTGTCGATCGACGTGTCTTTAGAAAGCTATTAGCGTTAACCTAAATTGGTATGAATTACAATTGAGTAGTACATGATTTATAGGAGGTTAAAGTGGCTTCAGGCCATAAGTACTCCTTAGATACACGAAGAAACGGTAGCAGCATGCTTATAAATATATATTTATTCATCTATGTCTGTTTATATCTGAAGTATACTGTTCATGAAGAAATTGGACAAATATTTACTGTGTTTTGGAAAGCACAGCGACATTAGGCTACTGGCTACTTTTGCTTCAATTCCTTTGATATATGTTTATTTAATTTGTTTATGTATTTAATAATGTGTGTTAGTGCTTGTTTATGGTCCAGCCTTAGGAATATTTACTTAATTTCTAGCGAATCACAGCGCTCATTACTACGGTAGGTGACTACCAAAGTCAATGGAGAGACTGTATGGAAGTGGGGGAGGAGCATTGGGTGCGCACAGGACATGGGGGAGTGCTGGATGGGAAGGCGAGATGCATGGTCGCAGGAAATACTTGGAGAGTGTGGAGAAGTTCCCCCCCCCCCCAGTTCCCCCCCCCCATGAACCAGGGACATTGCCGTTGGTGGGGAGACTTGCGTGCCTCTGCGATACAGATGGCCGTACCGTAGGTGCAACCATAACGGAGGGGTATCTGTTGAGAAGCCAGACAAACATGTGATTCCTGAAGAGGGGCAGCAGCCTTTTCAGTAGTTGCAGGGGCAACAGGTTAGATGATTGACTGCTCTGGCCTTGTAACATTAACCAAAACTGCCTTGTTGTGCAGGTACTGCGAACGGCTGAAAGCAAGGGGAAACTACAGCCGTAATTTTTCCCGAGGACATGCAGCTTTACTGTATGATTAAATGATGATGGCGTCCTCTTGGGTAAAATATTCCGGAGGTTAAATAGTCCCCCATTCTGATCTCTGGGTGGCGACTACACAGGAGGACGTCGTTATCAGGAGAAAGAAAACAGGTGTTCTATGGACCGGAACGTGCAATATCAGATCCCTTAATCGGGCAGGTAGGTTAGAAAATTTAAAAAGGGAAATGGATAGGTTAAAGTTAGATATATTGGGAATTAGTGAAGTTCGTTGGCAGGAGGAACAAGACTATTTGTCAGGTGAATACAGGGTTATCAATACAAAATCAAATACGGGTAACGCAGGAGTAAGTTTAATAATGAATAAAAAAATAGGAGTGTGGGTAAGCTACTACAAACAGCATAGTGAACGCATTATTGTGGCCAAGATAGACATGAAGCCCACGCCTACTACAGTAGTACAAGTTTATATGCCAACTAGCTCTGCAGATGATGAAAAAATTGATGACATGTATGATGAGATAAAAGAAAGAATTCAGGTAGTGAAGGGAGACGAAAATATAATAGTCATGGGTGACTGGAATTCGAGAGTAGGAAAAGGGAGAGAAGGAAACATAGTAGGTGAGTATGGATTGGGGGTAAGAAATGAAAGAGGAAGCGGTCTGGTAGAATTTTGCACAGAGCATAACTTAATCATAGCTACTTGGATCAAGAATCATGGAAGAAGGTTGTATACATGGAAGAACCCTGGAGATACTAGAAGGTATCAGATAGATTACATAATGGTAAGACAGAGATTTTGGAACCAGGTTTTAAATTGTAAAACACATCCAGGGGCAGATGTTGACTCTGACCACAATCAATTGGTTATGAACTGTAGATTAAAACTGAAGAAACTGCAAAAAGGTGGGAATTTTAGGAGATGGGATCTGGATAAACTGACAGAACCAGAGGTTGTACAGAGTTTCCAGGAGAACGTTAGGGAACGATTGAAAGGAATGGGGGATGAAATACAGTAGAAGAAGAATGGGTAGCTCTGAGGGATGAAGTAGTGAAGGCAGCAGAGGATCAAGTAGCTAAAAAGACGACGGCTGGTAGAAATACTTGGGTAACAAAAGAAATATCAAATTTAATTCATGATAGGAGAAAATATAAAAATGCAGTAAATGAAGCAGGCAAAAAGGAATACAAACGTCTCAAAAATGAGATCGACAGGAAGTGTAAAATGGCTAAGTAGGGATGGCTAGAGGACAAATGTAAGGATGTAGAGGCTTATCTCGCTAGGGGTAAGATAGATTCTGCCTACAGGATCATTAAAGAGATCTTTGGAGAAAAGAGAACCACTTTTATGAATATCAAGAGCTCAGATGGAAACCCAGTTCTAAGCAAAGAAAGGAAGGCAGAGAGGTAGAAGGGTTATATAGAGGTTCTATACAAGGGCTATGTACTTGAGGACAATATTATGGAAATGGAAGAGGTTGTAGATGAAGATGAAATGGGAGATACGATACTGCGAGAAGAGTTCGACAGAGCACTGAAAGACGTGAGTCGAAACAAGGGGCCGGCCGGGATTGCTGTGCGGTTCTAGGCGCTACAGTCTGGAACCGAGCTACTGCTACTGTGGCAGGTTCGAATCCTGTCTCGGGCATGGATGTGTGTTATGTCCTTAGGTTAGCAACGTTTAATTAGTTCTAAGTTGCAGGCGACTGATTAAGTCGCATAGTGCGCAGAGCCATCTGAACCAGCCATTTTGAAACAAGACCCCGGGAGTAGACAACATTCCATTAGAACTACTGACGGCCTTGGGAGAGCCAGTCATGACAAAACTCTGCCATCTGATGAGCAAGATGTATGAGACAGGCGAAATACCCTCAGACATCTCGAAGAATATAATAATTTCAATCCCCAAGAAAGCAGGTGTTGACAAATGTGAAAATTACCGAACTATCAGTTTAATAAGTCACAGCTACAAAATACTAACGGGAATCCTCTAGAGACGAATGGAAAAACTGATAGAAGCATATCTCGGGGAAGATCAGTTTGGATTCCGCAGAAATGTTGGAACACGTGAGGCAAAACTGACCCTACGACGTATCTTAGAAGAAAGATTAAGGAAAGGCAAACCTACATTTCTAGCATTTGTAGACTTAGAGAATGCTTTTGACAATGTTGACTGGAATACTCTCTTTCAAATTCTAAAGGTGGCAGGGGTAAAATACAGGGAGCGAAAGGCTATTTACAACTTGTATAGAAACCAGATGGCCGTTATAAGAGTCGAGGGACATGAAAGGGAAGCAGTGGTTGGGAAGGGAGTGGGACAGGGTTGTAGCCTCTCCCCGATGTTGTTCAATCTGTATATTGAGCAAGCAGTAAAGGAAACAAAAGGACAATTCGGAATAGGTATTAAAATCCATGGAGATGAAATAAAAACTTTGAGGTTCGCCGATGACATTGTAATTCTGCCAGAGACAGCAAAGGACTTGGAAGAGCAGTTGAACGGAATGGACAGTGTCTTGAAAGGAGGATATAAGATGAACATCAACAAAAGCAAAACGAGGATTATAGAATGTAGTCGAATTAAGTCAGATGATGCTGAGGGAATTAGATTAGGAAATGAGACACTTAAATTAGTAACAGAGTTTTGCTATTTGGGGAGCAAAATAACTGATGATGCTGGAAGTAGACAGGATATAAAATGCAGACTGGCAATGGCAAGGAAAGCGTTTGTGAAGAAGAGAAATTTTTTAACATCAAGTTTAAGTGTCAGGAAGTCGTTTCTGAAAGTATTTGTATGGAGTGTAGCCATGTATGGAAGTGAAACATGGACGATAAATAGTTTGGACAAGAAGGGAATAGAAGCTTTCGAAATGTGGTGCTACAGAAGAACGGTGAAGACTATATGGGTAGATCACGTAACTAATGAGGAGGTATTGAACAGAATAGGGGAGAAGAGGAGTTTGTGTCACAACTTGACAAGAAGAAGGGACAGGTAGGTAGGACATGTTCTGAGGCATCAAGGGGTCACAAATTTAGCATTGGAGGGCAGCGTGGAGGGTAAATCGTAGAGGGAGACCAAGAGATGAATACACTAAGGAGATTCAGAAGGATGTCGGTTGGAGTAAGTACTGGGAGATGAAGCAGCTGGCACGGGATAGAGTAGCTTGGAGAGCTGCATCAAACCAGTCTCAGGACTAAAGACCACAACAACAACAACGTGGAGAAGTTTGCGTGTGGTCGCGGGACATAGAACTATTTCGTAGTGCTGACTTGTGCAGTTGTGAGACTTCCGTGGCTTCTGTAGTGAAGACGTAGTATGAGTTTAGAAGTGAATATTTCGCGAGCTTTGTTGTAGTTCATAACTAATTACGTGAAGTAGGAATCGAATGTTTCCCAGTTATTCAACTTACATTTTATTTAATTGCTTGACCATCGACACTTGCTTGACCATCGACACCAATAAATGTTTTGCAGAAATAAGCAGCATTCTTAAAAGTACTTCTGCTATCGTACTCATCGTTTAAAGTCGTTAAAATAGGACCTGCAGATTTTATTTAATTGCAGTCTTTCATTTATAAATATCCATGCTACATTTAAATTCCGCAGTTGCCGAGTGGTACGAACTTTCGACCATTTGGTTCATGTGTGTATTCGTATTGTAACTGAAGACTCAGCAGTATTTGGGATGTAATGCGGCAACTACGTATCCCAGCCCCTATGCAACGAAACCAGCCAAAACTTTTAATATTTCAACTGTGATTCTGAGGGTACGTAGTTGAGGGCCACATTTTTTTTTTTTTTAATTCGAAAACCCGCAAACTGTGCATATCCGAGTGAAAGTTTGTTATGGCAACGGCATTTGTGTTTTTGAAATCAATATTATCCATTTTTAATGTTTGATGTCATTTCGAGCGAATGGAACTTCATAGAAAATGGCTACTGCAAGCAACGTGGTTGTAGCAAATTAATTTCATCACAATGGAGGTGTGAACAGTCTAGCCAATTATCATTCTGCAATTTACAACGTCTCAACAGCTAAGACAGAATATGCGAGGACTTGTATCTTAACTTTGTAAAAAGTACTGAATATTACCTCCCAACTTCACAAACCATTACTGAATAGAGTTAAATAATTAAATTTATCTCTTACATTCATTATAAAAAAATCGTGAAAGTGCTTGTCGTTGTTTCCCAAATTTCTGTTTTGGGAATGTAACTGCTCAAAAGGTCGTATAATATTTGCAGAATCACTAAATGGAAGACTGTTGTAACTTGAAATAAAATAAAATTTCATATTCTGTGGTGGCGACCGTAAAAATTCGTAGTAATAGCATCATTTACAGAGGGGCTGTCGTACGGTAAGATTACACAAGTCAACAGTTTGTTAGCTACTGCCATTAGGATAAAACAACAAGTTAGGCAGTAAGTGATTAAGTAGTGAAATATATTTTATGTGCGTGCTGATATTATTGCAAATAGAGCCCCTTCATTCTCATCGCAATTTGGAAAGAGTTCCACGATTAAATCACTTGCTTCAAAATAACATTATCTCCTGTTAGGTTACACGTGGTCCTAGGTAATTAAATATCTTTGGAGTCCTAAACATAGTAACAGTTATAATTTGCAGATTAAATTCCAATGCTCAACTGAGCGAAAAAGACTTTAGTTTTCTGGGAAGTGAGTGGGGGACGTTACAGTTTTTTTGTGATGTGGCAGTCTTTTGTGACTCCGCAGACAGCGGCCGTGTCGCGCGCTGCACTGCGGTCTAAAAGGACGAACAGCGGCCTGTTTTACATAGCGCCGTAGTTATCGAAAAATTGGCTCTTCAGCAACTTAAAATTCTATTCTGTACCATGTTAAATATCTTTAAAAGCAAGCTCAGCTTTTATATTAGCCAATAACTGCTATTTTAGTACTTAAAAGAGAAATACTTTCCTCCTAGGAAATTATTAAAAAGTTCGATTACACGTGATTTGTGAATTTTAGAACAGTCAGTCACAAGCGGAATCGGCGGCTTCAATTACACGGCCGACTGCGAGGAGCTCTGTTGCCCGTCCGTCAGCGTATGAACTCAAAGTTTGCTGCGATAGTGGTGTTCTAGCGGTAGCACCACTGTATGACGTGAGCGGACGTGGGGCCTTCTAGTCAGTTTCTTCCTCAAGAAAATGTCTACAACCCTTTCAGGTTTCTCGGTGAAGTTCGAGTTGATACTGTATAATTACTTATAAGTGGTTAAGGTCTATAATACTTTTTTATACTGAGTGACATAGAAAGAGCAGAAGTTGGAGAAACGTGAAGCAAATGTTTAAAACACTGAAATGAGCAGTTTCTTTATACACTCCTGGCCATTAAAATTGCTACACCACGAAGATGACGTGCCACAGACGCGAAATTTAAACGACAGGAAGAAGATAATGTGATATGCAAATGACTAGCTTTTCAGAAAATCCACACAAGATTGGCGCCGGTGGCGACAACTACAACGTGCTGACGTGAGGAAAGTTTCCAACCGATTTCTCAGACACAAACAGCAGTTGTCCGGCGTTGTCTGGTCAAACGTTGTTGCGATGCCTCGTATAACGAGGAGAAACGCGTACCATCACTTTTCCCATTTTGATAAAGGCCGGATTGTTGCCTATCGCGATTGCGGTTTATCGTATCGCGACATTGCTGCTCGCGTTGGTCGAGATCCAATGACTGTTAGCAAAATATGGAATCGGTGTGATCAGGAGGATAATACGGAACGCCGTGCTGGGTCCCAACGACCTCGAATTACAAGCAGGTAGGATGACAGGCATCTTATCCGAATGGCTGTAACGGATCGTGCAACCACGTCAACAGATGGGGACGTTTGCAAGATAACAACCATCTGCACGAACAGTTCGACGACGATTGCAGCAGCGTGGACTATCAGCTCGGAGACCATGGCTGCGGTTACCCTTGACGCTGCATCACAGTCAGGAGCGGCTACGATGGTGTACTGAACGACGAACCTGGGTGCACGAATGGCAAAACGTAATTTTTCTGATGAATCCAGGTTCTGTTTACAGCATCATGATGGTCGCATCCGTGTTTGGCGACATCGCGGTGAACGCACGTTGGAAGCGTGTATTCGTCATCGCCATACTGGGTTATGACCCGGCGTGATGGTATGGGGTGCAATTGGTTATACGTCTCGAAAAATGGCTCTGAGCACTATGGGACTTAACATCCATGGTCATCAGTCCCCGAGAACTTATAACTACTTAAACCTAACTAACCTAAGGACAGCACACAACACCCAGTCATCACGAGGCAGAGAAAATAACTGACCCCGCCGGGAATCGAACCCGAGAACCCGGGCTACACGTCTCGGTCACCTCTTGTTCGCAATGACGGAACTTCCAACAGTGGACGTTACATTTCAGATGTGTTACGACCCGTGGCTCTACCCTTCATTCGATCCCTGCGAAACATCACATTGCAGCAGGATAATGCACGACCGCATGTTGCAGGTCCTGCACGGACCTTTTTTGGATACAGAAAATGTTAGACTGTTGCCCCGGTCAGCACATTCTCCAGATCTCTCACGAACTGAAAACGTCTGGTCAATGGTGGACGAGCAACTGGCTCGTCACAAAACGCCAGTCACAATTGTTGATGAATTGTGGTATCGTGTTGAAGCTGCATGGGCATCTGTATCTGAACACACCATCCAAGCTCTGTTTGACTCAATGCCCAGGCGTACCAAGGCCGTTACTATGGCCAGAGGTGGTTGTTCTGGGCACTGATTTCTCCGGATCTATGCACCCAAATTGCGTGCAAAAGTAATCACTTGTCAGGATTTAGTATAATATATTTGTCCAATGTATACCCGTTTATCATCTGCATTTCTTCTTGTTGTAGCAATTTTAATGGCCAGTAGTGTAGGTCGCAACCTGGATACTTGTGGTCGCGAGCTCCTGTTGTAGAATACTACTCTGGTCACGCCATGCCGCAGCCATTCTGTGGCTCGCAGATCGGCGTCGCTAGGCCCGCCGAGACAGATGTAAACAACAGACATTAGTCTAAGGATACACAGTCCAGGCGTTAACAGGATTGTTAAAAATTTTCAAATATGTGAAAATTTCTAAGGGACCAAACTGCTCAGGTTATCGCTCCCTAGACTTACACGCTATTTAAACTAACTTACGCTGAGAACAACACACACACCCATGCCCGAGGGAGCACGCGAACCTCCGGGGGGAGGGGCCCCGCAGTCCGTGACATGGCGCCTCAAACCACACAGTCAAGTCACTCGGCAACAGGAAAGTAGCATAAGCGTTCCGTTTGCATAAGCTGTTGAAGCGTGGGAGCACCTGCGTGAAATTGTACCCTGAGATTTCGCAACCCCTTTTGACAAAAAGAGCCCACCAACACAGAAAGAGACTGGGGGCTATTGGAAAAAAATCATTTGCGGAATAATGAGGGGACTTGACTGTAGTAGGGGTTCTTGGGGATCACTGTGTACGTTAGACTAATGGCCGACGGCATACGCACACGTGTAATGTTTGATTTGAAAATTAAGGTTCATTCCATAAATTTCGGAACTACGACGGGGTGAGCCGCACGAACCGTGGCAAGGTGCCTCAGAATGCACGGCTACCCTGAGCGGCAACGATTCCATAACGACATGACGAGAAGTAAGGTAGGATACGGTGACAAATACAGGATTTGGGCCGCGCATGGTGTGAATTCACAACCATCCCTTTGAAGTATCACATTAACCTGGGAAAAAGTGGTTAGCACAACACGTTACCGTTGTACAAGTACTGCAAGAGAAATAGCAGAAAATTGAATATCCTACTAAAGTTATCGCTACAAAAGAAAAGGGAGGAAATATTACGATATATTTTTTACTTCATATTTTATTCAAAAGACATAATAAATTGTTCACTATGCCCTACTTCCTTACTTAGTTATGAGGTCTCCATTGGTATGTCACATACAAAATAAGCACAAAATATCCTGGTCTACACCGTAGACTGGCGATATCAGATTCGTAGCAACCGCGAATTGGTACCAACTGCAATCGTAAATTTTTCTTGTGTTTAATAATCTAAGGTCACAAAGGTGTGCGTATAGTGTATAACGTGGTACTTAAATAGAGAGGGTATGGCGGACCTTCTACCTAGGGCCACTTACTAACCTCGGGATTAGCTGTTACTATCACCAAACTGCTTACCTGATCTTGAGAGCACTAAGATCACGCTATCGTCTCAGGGAGATGCCACAAAGTAGGAGCATTAATACAAGTCACCAAACGGTAGCAACACTTTAGCCAACTGTCAAGTCCCGAATCATTTATCAGAATGTGACTGTTCAGTACAAGTCACCTAATTGTAGCAACCCTTTAGTAACTGTCAAGTCCCGAATTAATTATCAGAACGTGACTATTCATTCCAATGGCCCTCTGTGGTAACACCGGTTCCCGTCAGATCATCGAAGTTACGTAATGTCAGCCTCTCGGCTAGCACTTGAATGGGTCACCATCTGCGTCTGCCGAGTGCTGTTCGCAGGTGGGGTGCACTCAGTCAATGTGAGGCCACTCGAGGAACTAATTGACTGAGAAGTAGTGGCACCCATTACGAGAACTGAAAACGGCAGGGAAGCGGTGTTCTGGCCACATGACCCTCCGTATCCACATCCGGTGACGCCTGATGGCTGAGGATGGCACGGCGACCGGTAGTTACCGTTGGATCTTCTAGGCCTGTAGGGACGGTGGTTTTCTGTGATCTGTGAGAACAAATGTGAACAGTGCGGATGAACCTTGCCTTCAAAATCTTAACGCCACAATTCCCATTCACCTACAGTTTGGCAGTGCTAGCAAAATTTCTCAAGTCGACTAACCAAAGGCTGGGTGTAATGCTGCTCCTAATCTCCAAGATGTTTAGAGGAGGTACTGAAACAAAATTGTAATAGACCACTAAGAAGGATATGTAGTACAATGTCCACTGACTCGACTGCAAGATCACGTGAAATCACGTTTAGCAACCCCATAAGAACCCCAGGTGCTACTTTACCTATTATTATATAACGCAATATGAAATGAGCAATAACTTTATAGCACGTTGCATTAATAAAGAGTCGAAGAAATGTTAACTTAAAGTATTCATTTAATTGAGAGCCACGTGGTTTTCTGAACAATTCAGTGCAATCATTTACATTGAAAAGATCATTGAGAAGATAATGAGAAACACTCATAAATGAGGAAGTTTCTAAATGAAAATGGTGAAAAGTAAAGTCCTGGACGGTGTAAACTATGCTGCGGTCCAGCGATCTCACCAAACCAATTGTGGCTCTCCATCTACAACGATCTGGTTCACTACCGTGTCCCTTGAGAGGTTTAGGGGAAATGTAAGTACTATATAGAGACTGTAGGGAAGCTAATAACAACAATTAATGTAAGATACGTAAGATATGACCAAAATCGAAATACGTCATACCGACGATGGCAGATTGTGGCGATGAATGGAGCAGGTATCGCGGATACACCAACGCACCGCTGACATTGTTGTCAGTGAAAAACCATTAACACGCAGTATGTTCTATTTAACAGCCAATATTGTGCTCTGACTTGCAGACGTCACTTATGTTCATCAACAGACGTTAACCTATGTAAAAACACTGGCACAGATTGTAAAAAAGCGGCACCCCTTTTTGAGCTGCTTGAACTTTGCCTTAAGGGATGTATTACCAGGAATGGAAAGGTGGAATCTATTCAGCTAAATGCTTAACATATAATACACGTTCGTAACAGCCTCTTGTAGGGATACAATGCAATACTCCTTACTCAGAATGTGTGTGTAACCATTGTACGCGAACAATGAAAATTTTGTCTCAAAACGACCATGTGGCTGCAATAAAACAAAAAACGTAATTCACTCATTCATGGGGAAGTATGCCAATGACACCGCCTTCCTCGCCCTGCACCATACCCTCCAGAAATTCCAACGGTCCCTCCGTCTCATATCCTGGTTGCGAGCCAACATCAAAAAGATGTTCAAGCTCACATACGGTTCCTCTTCGCTGAAATGTCTTGGTTAAACCGCACATGTCGCATTACACGCCCTAAATTAGACACTTATGAGCCTTTGGTTAAATAGTCTGCCTGATGGCAAGTTTGCGAAATAATAATATACGGAACTAAATTACTGACCCATAAATGATGTAGACCACACATTTGCGATTTGGTTAGAATAATGTTTAAAAAATGGCTCTGAGCACTATGGGACTTAACTTCTTAGGTCATCAGTCCCCTAGAACTTAGAGCTACTTAAACCTAACGACATCACACACATCCATGCCCGAGGTAGGATTCGAACCCGCGACCGTACCGGTCGCGCGGTTCCAGACTGTAGTGCCTAGAACCGCTAGGCCACCACGGCCGGCAGAATAATGTTTATTAAGAAAGCAAACTAATAGCGAAAGTGGTCGATTTAGAGATACTGTCAGACTCGAACGCATATCCATGTGACACAGTTCCATCATTCACATTCTCACCGCGATATACAAGTTATCTACGCGAAAAGTTAGAGTACGCACCAGGCGCGCGGCTGCTAA
Source organism: Schistocerca nitens (assembly GCF_023898315.1). Classification (NCBI taxonomy): domain Eukaryota; kingdom Metazoa; phylum Arthropoda; class Insecta; order Orthoptera; family Acrididae; genus Schistocerca; species Schistocerca nitens. The sequence continues at coordinate 307,878,085 of NC_064621.1, read as the reverse complement.
CCTCTGAGAAACAAAGTCCGGCGATACCACACACCGTGAAATTCTCTGAGTCGTTTCACTTCTTAGCTGCCTAAAGACCGACAGTCCGCTGTCGCGTCTCAACCAGCACTGTCTCTCTGCCCGCTCCCGGCCACGTTTCCGGCGCCCAAAGCATCGTCACTCAACTGACTAGTGCAGTTTCCTTCCCTGAAGCCGTCCATCGGATTGGTTACAGCTAATTCTACATTAATTTACATTTTAACATATTTAAATAATCAAAGCTTGACCACTTTCACGTTCTAAATAAAGCAACAATAATATGCATTACATAATAAAAGTTAAATTCTTTTACATAAAACCAATACAATTTCCTTCGTAGCTTTGAATGCCACGGCCAGTAGCCTTTGCACCAATGTGCTTTGTGATAAATAAAGAACGAAAGTAACTATTATGCACTAAACTTAACAATCAATATTATATTACCTAATGATTAAATAAGGTGTCATGCTGTCATCTTTCAATGTGTTTTGTGTGGAGGGAATGATGATCTGATGAAATGTCGATCGTTAAGATCGACCAATGGGTTCAGATTTTAGCATCCAAGTCTTTGTTAGAAAACTTGTTAATCTCACTCTAACAGCCAATCCTAAATTTTTAAAGATACGATAAATATTCAAGTTTTATTGAGATCACCATGGAAATTTATGGAGTATAGAAGATTAAAATTACTGGGGCTTGATTTAAGTACTACAGAACTGAATGTATTCCATAAATGTTTTCCTTTGTAGCTGATCTTAGGTCCGCCATATTTAACACTGCTACGTCTCCTCAGCCACAGAACGATTCTACTAGGTTTCCTTATGACGTAGGTTCACGTCTGTCTCACTGTCACACTACAGTGCTTAGGCGTTAATAGACAATAGACGTCTGTGAATTTCCCCATCTCGTGGTGAATCTGCGCCCTTTGTAGCACACGCTCCTCCACGACAGGGTTCGTTTAACAATTCCTGTAGACTGACTCTTTCGGCGATATACTTAAATGAGAGGGCAATGCTCGTTAACTCGCATGGTGCAACCAGTGGCTCTTCAGAATCAATCTTACCAAAACCCAGGCGGTAAGTACAGGCCGTACCAACAGCAGCTTCCGACCCCACGGCCTTAACCTGACCATTTACGATTATCTTATCGAGTTAAGTAGCCTACTAAAATGCCACCGGTTAACACTTGATGGCTAATATGCACAAATGTCCCATATTCCAACGATTTAGGTGCCTCATGAACATAAAATGTTAGTCCGTTGCTGAGCCCCCGTCTGACGTAGATGGTTGGGGCTCCGACTCTTGGGCTCAGACTCTTACGCCAGAGGTCTCGGGTTCGATTTATCTTCTGGCACATTTTTTTCTTTCTGTTTCATTTTCTTTTGTTGTTCCACCAATTATTCAGAAAGTATCGCAAACCTACATTATCTTTAACAAATTAGTTCCATTATTGAATAAAAATTATTGTCTTTTTGTCCTACAGCACAATTCATGGCGGTGGGTTTTCCATTTTTCATTGTAAAGTATATGAGGAGAAAGATTGGGTTTTTAATCAGAATAACAAAGTCGTTGGGAAACATTCAGTTTTTATACATATAATAATTACAAACAAGAACCGCAGAGGCAATTATCGTAAAAACAAACAAAGCAATAATTTTTGCGACATCTTGCGCAACATATAAAAGCGGATTTTTTACAATCACAGGGCGTTTGCAATAAATCTGTACAAAGACATGCCCCGTTAACATTTACGGAAATGTTTCGACTTTCTGATAATTTTCAGGCAAACCAGGCATATTGAATCATGTCTCGGAATATTGGCAACGACAATTGATGGTGAATTATAGAATGAATTTTTATACAATCTTCCCGGGAACTATTTTCACGATTCTCCTGTAACAATGCGCTGTAATTTTGCAAGCGCTTTATGAAATTTTTAACTTGCATGTAAAAGTAAACATCATAAGGTTGCACCAAAGAAGTACATTTTGGAGGTATGAGTTTTACAGACCAAGTTGACATATTTCCGTCATCATGAAAAATTGCATCATATATTTCCGGATTCGTTTGACCTCCCCAAGAGTCCTACGTCCTCAATTATTTGCTTGACGTATTCCAATCTCTGTCTTCCTCTACAGTTTTAGCCCTCTACAGCTCCCTCTAGTACCATGGAAGTCATTCCCTCATGTCTTAGCAGATGTCCTATCATCCTGTCCCTTCTCCTTATCAGTGTTTTCCACATATTCCTTTCCACTCCGATTCTGCGTAGAACGTCCTCATTCCTTACCTTATCAGTCCACCTAATTTTCAACATTCGTCTATAGCACCACATCTCAAATGATTCGATTCTCTTCTCTTCCGGTTTTCCCACAGTCCATGTTTCACTACCATACAATGCTGTACTCCAGACGTACATCCTCAGAAATTTCTTCCTCAAATTAAGGCCGGTATTTGATATTAGTAGACTTCTCTTGGCCAGAAATGCCTTTTTTGCCATAGCGAGTCTGCTTTTGATGTCCTCCTTGTTCCGTCCGTCATTGGTTATTTTACTGCCTAGGTAGCAGAATTCCTTAACTTCATTGACTTCGTGACCATCAATCCTGATGTAAAGTTTCTCGCTGTTCTCATTTCTACTTCTTCTCATTACCTTCGTCTTTCTCCGATTTACTCTCAAACCATACTTTGTACTCATTAGACTGTTCATTCCGTTCAGCAGATCATTTAATTCTTCTTCACTTTCACTCAGGATAGCAATGTCATCAGCGAATCGTATCATTGATATCCTTTCTACTTGTGTTTTAATTCCACTCCTGAATCTTTCTTTTATTTCCATCATTGCTTCCTCGATGTACAGATTGAAGAGTAGGGGCGAAAGGCTACAGCCTTGTCTTACACCCTTCTTAATATGAGCACTTCGTTCCTGATCGTTCACTCTTATTATTCCCTCTTGGTTGTAGTACATATTGTATATGACCCGTCTCTATTAATTTGTGAATACGAGGTCCGAAATGACCTGTCGCTTCTTGTAAGCACATGAAGACATGTGGGAGCAGTTGTTATTGAATATTGTGCAGTGTACGAATGCGTCAATTTATTCAAATCCGACTTTTTCACGAAAACTGCTTTACTCCCTTTTCCAGTGAGACCTGTTGAAAACAGATTGATATTGGTATCCTGAAACAATAGTATTTTTAGTATTGAACAATATTCGAACGTGTATGTAAATATCATTTTCTATAATTAAATTTGAATTGATATACTTTACATCGGTAAAAACATTTTGTACGCAGAAAACATGTATTTACCTGTTTGGTCAGTATTTATCACATAATCCTCATGGTATTGAGGGATTAAACGGCACGTCTGCCGACGAAAGCTCTCCGCAGACGCCTGGATGTCCTCCATTGACGCCACTTATTTTTTCGAACCCCCCATGAACCATGGACCTTGCCGTTGGTGGGGAGGCTTGCGTGCCTCAGCGATACAGATGGCCGTACCGTAGGTGCAACCACAACGGAGGGGTATCTGTTGAGAGGCCAGCCCAACATGTGGTTCCTGAAGAGGGGCAGCAGCCTTTTCAGTAGTTGCAGGGGCAACAGTCTGGATGATTGACTGATCTGGCCTTGTAACATTAACCAAAACGGCCTTGCTGTGCTGGTACTGCGAACGGCTGAAAGCAAGGGGAAACTACAGCCGTAATTTTTCCCGAGGACATGCAGCTCTACTGTATGATTAAATGATGATGGCGTCCTCTTGGGTAAAATATTCCGGAGGTAAAATAGTCCCCCATTCGGATCTCCGGGCGGGGACTACTCAAGAGGACGTCGTTATCAGGAGAAAGAAAACTGGCGTTCTACGGATCGGAGCATGGAATGTCAGATCACTTAATCGGGCAGGTAGGTTAGAAAATTTGAAAAGAGAAATGGATAGGTTAAAGTTAGATATAGTGGGAATTAGTGAAGTTCGGTGGCAGGAGGAACAAGACTTTTGGTCAGGTGATTACAGGGTTATAAATACAAAATCAAATAGGGGTAATGCAGGAGTAGGTTTAATAATGAATAAAAAAGTAGGAGTGCGGGTTAGCTACTACAAACAGCATAGTGAACGCATTATTGTGGCCAAGATAGACACAAAGCCCATGCCTACTACAGTAGTACAAGTTTATATGCCAACTAGCTCGGCAGATGATGAAGAAATAGATGAAATGTATGACGAGATAAAAGAAATTATTCAGGTAGTGAAGGGAGACGAAAATTTAATAGTCATGGGTGACTGGAATTCGTCAGTAGGAAAAGGGAGAGAAGGAAACATAGTAGGTGAATATGGATTGGGGGGAAGGAATGAAAGAGGAAGCCGCCTTGTAGAATTTTGCACAGAGCATAACTTAATCATAGCTAACACTTGGTTCAAGAATCATGAAAGGAGGCTGTATACATGGAAGAAGCCAGGAGATACTGACAGGTTTCAGATAGATTATATAATGGTAAGACAGAGATTTAGGAACCAGGTTTTAAATTGTAAGACATTTCCTGGGGCAGATGCGGATTCTGACCACAATCTATTGGTTATGAACTGCAGATTGAAACTGAAGAAACTGCAAAAAGGTGGGAATTTAAGGAGATGGGACCTGGATAGACTGAAAGAACCAGAGGTTGTAGAGAGTTTCAGGGAGAGCATAAGGGGACAATTGACAGGAATGGGGGAAAGAAATACAGTAGAAGAAGAATGGGTAGCTCTGAGGGATGAAGTGGTGAAGGCAGCAGACGATCAAGTAGGTAAAAAGACGAGGGCTAATAGAAATCCTTGGGTAACAGAAGAAATATTGAATTTAATTGATGAAAGGAGAAAATATAAAAATGCAGTAAATGAAGCAGGCAAAAAGGAATACAAACGTCTCAAAAATGAGATCGACAGGAAGTGCAAAATGGCTAAGCAGGGATGGCTAGAGGACAAATGTAAGGATGTAGAGGCTTGTCTCACTAGGGGTAAGATAGATACTGCCTACAGGAAAATTAAAGAGACCTTTGGAGAGAAGAGAACCACTTGTATGAATATCAAGAGCTCAGATGGAAACCCAGTTCTAAGCAAAGAAGGGAAAGCAGAAAGGTGGAAGGAGTATATAGAGGGTTTATACAAGGGAGATGTACTCGAGGACAATATTATGGAAATGGAAGAGGATGTAGATGAAGATGAAATGGGAGATAAGATACTGCGTGAAGAGTTTGACAGAGCACTGAAAGACCTGAGTCGAAACAAGGCCCCGGGAGTAGACAACATTCCACTAGAACTACTGATGGCCTCGGGAGAGCCAGTCATGACAAAACTCTACCATCTAGTGAGCACGATGTATGAGACAGGTGAAATACCCTCAGACTTCAAGAAGAATATAATAATTCCAATCCCAAAGAAAGCAGGTGTTGACAGATGTGAAAATTACCGAACTATCAGTTTAATAAGTCACAGCTGTAAAATACTAACGCGAATTCTTTACAGACGAATGGAAAAACTGGTAGAAGCCGACCTCGGGGAAGATCAGTTTGGATTCCGTAGAAATGTTGGAACACGTGAGGCAATACTGACCTTACGACTTATCTTGGAAGAAAGATTAAGAAAAGGCAAACCTACGTTTCTAGCATTTGTAGACTTAGAGAAAGCTTTTGACAATGTTGACTGGAATACTCTCTTTCAAATTCTGAAGGTGGCAGGGGTAAAATACAGGGAGCGAAAGGCTATTTACAATTTGTACAGAAACCAGATGGCAGTTATAAGAGTCGAGGGGCATGAAAGGGAAGCAGTGGTTGGGAAAGGAGTGAGACAGGGTTGTAGCCTCTCCCCGATGTTATTCAATCTGTATATTGAGCAAGCAGTAAAGGAAACAAAAGAAAAGTTCGGAGTAGGTATTAAAATTCATGGAGAAGAAGTAAAAACTTTGAGGTTCGCCGATGACATTGTAATTCTGTCAGAGACAGCAAAGGACTTGGAAGAGCAGTTGAACGGAATGGACAATGTCTTGAAAGGAGGATATAAGATGAACATCAACAAAAGCAAAACGAGGATAATGGAATGTAGTCAAATTAAGTCGGGTGATGCTGAGGGAATTAGATTAGGAAATGAGACACTTAAAGTAGTAAAGGAGTTTTGCTATTTGGGGAGTAAAATAACCGATGATGGTCGAAGTAGAGAGGATATAAAATGTAGACTGGCAATGGCAAGGAAAGCGTTTCTCAAGAAGAGAAATTTGTTAACATCGAGTATAGATTTAGGTGTCAGGAAGTCGTTTCTGAAAGTATTTGTATGGAGTGTAGCCATGTATGGAAGTGAGACATGGACGATAACTAGTTTGGACAAGAAGAGAATAGAAGCTTTCGAAATGTGGTGCTACAGAAGAATGCTGAAGATAAGGTGGGTAGATCACATAACTAATGAGGAGGTATTGAATAGGATTGGGGAGAAGAGAAGTTTGTGGCACAACTTGACTAAAAGAAGGGATCGGTTGGTAGGACATGTTTTGAGGCATCAAGGGATCACAACTTTAGCATTGGAGGGCAGCGTGGAGGGTAAAAATCGTAGAGGGAGACCAAGAGATCAATACACTAAGCAGATTCAGAAGGATGTAGGTTGCAGTAGGTACTGGGAGATGAAGAAGCTTGCACAGGATAGAGTAGCATGGAGAGCTGCATCAAACCAGTCTGAGGACTGAAGACCACAACAACAACAACATTTTTTCGAAACCAGTTTCGGGATCTTGCGTTGTGAAATTACGTGCTTCTGTTTAGATGCCGTGACCCATCGATCAGACGCCTTGAATTTGAAACCGACGAACTATGCAGCCGCAGCCAATGCCCATTGCTGTAAATTTCTTCTCGTGACTTGCTGATATTGCTGTCTTGCTTCGACAAAACGGTCGTAGATCCACGAATCTATCGCCTCAAATTTATCCATTCGGGTACCACCACTTTTAATATCTTTCTCCAACTATGAAAGATATTCTTTTCTCTTCAATTGGCGGCATCCTTTTTTTTTTTTTTTTTTTTTTTTTTTTTTGCAATGTCGATAAGGATCATGTGGGGTGCGCTTTAGCAATGGGAATCATGTCACTTTTAAATATTTTCGGTGACGGTTTATATTCGTCTGGAGGCGAATCACTTTGTGGCACTTCAAACTGTTCGTCGTTCTCCTCACATTCTTCGCAGTCCTCATGAGCGTGAATTAAGACCTCTTCAGTTACGAATGTTTTTTCACCCAAAAGTTCCAGTGTATTATTATAAAGTTCTGTGGCCAATAACATAGGATCGCGAGAGATTTCTTCCGAAGATGTCGATGCAATTAAATTATTTTCTGTCAACAGTTTTTCATAATACACCACTGCGTCCTGCAATCGTAATTTTGATAGATCACAATGAATGGATTCTTCAGGAATTTCTCCTCCTATTCCAGAAGGGCCAGCAAGTTCTTCAGTTGGCATGTTTAACCTCGGATCGGAATAACAAGTTGAAATTTGAAACAGGCACGTCTGTTAACGACGAAACTGAAAAACAAACTGCCGTTTAATTCTCACGGCTCGCGCACAGTTCTATGTGCAGATGACCGTTATAATCCCAAGGGGACCCTTACAAAGCCCCTTTAAACCTTGAAACACCATAAAACTAAATAGAGCAACGAGCACTAATATTTTTCAGTAAATGAAAAACTTTACGTTCTTGAGCTAAAATAATGTTTTAAAAATAATAAAAGATTGAGAAACTTTTGAATAATTGGTGGAATAACAATAGAATACGAAACAGAAAAAAAATTAGTGACGGATGAGGAATCGAACCCGAGACCTCTGGCGTAAGAGTCGGAGCCCTAACCACGTATAACAGACGGCGGCGTGGCGCTGGACTAACATTTTACACTCATAAGGCACCTAGGCAACTTTGGATCGATTTTTCTCGGGATTTTCCGAGTAGTGCGTCATAATATTTTAACCAAGTGAGGTATTAGGGGTCCTCTTTCACCACACAAAATTTCGGACAAATCCCCGACTCCACGGTCGTGCCGTCTCCTTGTTAACTTGGGATACGATTTCATCGTTTATTTGGTTGGTTAATCTTTTCTCTCATGATCATCTTTCCCTTGGCAGTCCTCTCCCGGAAATCTGAAAGGATATGTAATCCGGAGTCTTTTGTCAGTATAGATATGATCAAGTCTCTTTACAATTACAGGTCACATGTCGAGTGGATCATATTCTGTATCTTTAATGCAGTAGTTCCCATTGCTTTGTGCATCTTCATGCTGCCGTTTATCATTGTTGATAGTTCCGCATTATAGGGTCAGTTTCTCATCCCGAGGGCAAGAGGTGGTCCAGAAAAAACACTCCTGGAAATGGAAAAAAGAACACATTGACACCGGTGTGTCAGACCCACCATACTTGCTCCGGACACTGCGAGAGGGCTGTACAAGCAATGATCACACGCACGGCACAGCGGACACACCAGGAACCGCGGTGTTGGCCGTCGAATGGCGCTAGCTGCGCAGCATTTGTGCACCGCCGCCGTCAGTGTCAGCCAGTTTGCCGTGGCATACGGAGCTCCATCGCAGTCTTTAACACTGGTAGCATGCCGCGACAGCGTGGACGTGAACCGTATGTGCAGTTGACGGACTTTGAGCGAGGGCGTATAGTGGGCATGCGGGAGGCCGGGTGGACGTACCGCCGAATTGCTCAACACGTGGGGCGTGAGGTCTCCACAGTACATCGATGTTGTCGCCAGTGGTCGGTGGAAGGTGCACGTGCCCGTCGACCTGGGACCGGACCGCAGCGACGCACGGATGCACGCCAAGATCGTAGGATCCTACGCAGTGCCGTAGGGGACCGCACCGCCACTTCCCAGCAAATTAGGGACACCGTTGCTCCTGGGTTATCGGCGAGGACCATTCGCAACCATCTCCATGAAGCTGGGCTACGGTCCCGCACACCGTTAGGCCGTCTTCCGCTCACGCCCCAACATCGTGCAGCCCGCCTCCAGTGGTGTCGCGACAGGCGTGAATGGAGGGACGAATGGAGACGTGTCGTCTTCAGCGATGAGAGTCGCTTCTGCCTTGGTGCCAATGATGGTCATATGCGTGTTTGGCGCCGTGCAGGTGAGCGCCACAATCAGGACTGCATACGACCGAGGCACACAGGGCCAACACCCGGCATCATGGTGTGGGGAGCGATCTCCTACACTGGCCGTACACCACTGGTGATCGTCGAGGGGACACTGAAAAGTGCACGGTACATCCAAACCGTCATCGAACCTATCGTTCTACCATTCCTAGACCGGCAAGGGAACTTGCTGTTCCAACAGGACAATGCACGTCCGCATGTATCCCGTGCCACCCAACGTGCTCTAGATGGTGTAAGTCAACTACCCTGGCCAGCAAGATCTCCGGATCTGTCCCCCATTGAGTATGTTTGGGACTGGATGAAGCGTCGTCTCACGCGGTCTGCACGTCCAGCACGAACGCTGGTCCAACTGAGGCGCCAGGTGGAAATGGCATGGCAAGCCGTTCCACAGGACTACATCCAGCATCTCTACGATCGTCTCCATGGGAGAATAGCAGCCTGCATTGCTGCGAAAGGTGGATATACACTGTACTAGTGCCGACATTGTGCATGCTCTGTTGCCTGTGTGTATGCGCCTGTGGTTCTGTCAGTGTGATCATGTGATGTATCTGACCCCAGGAATGTGTCAATAAAGTTTCCCCTTCCTGGGACAATGAATTTACGGTGTTCTTATTTCAATTTCCAGGAGTGTATATACGCACCTCCATCTTCTTTGGCCAGGCGAATTCGCAGGACGATGGTGACAGTTTACACCAGAAGTATTCGGTTGTCAATGGTGATGACTAATTAAGGTATCAAACACTGGTCTGGATCAAACCCAGGACGCTCCGATTACTGTTCAATGACTCCCAGGCTTTGTGTTTTGTCGTATATCCTACAAATAACACAAGATTTTGAGAGAAAGTATTGCTCCAAGAAGAAGGCGCATGCAACGAAGATGAAGTCATGGAGGCTCGTATCGAATTGTGCTCTCTGCCCCCGCATAAAAGCATCTATTCTTATTGTAACAGTATGTAGATTCCGACACAAAAGGCTAATTATGTGAAATCGAGATTCTTTGTTGAGCTACCTCTCGTTCATACAGAACCAGTCAATAAGTATTGGGGAGATTAGATTTTTGAGAAGATTCTGATACAAAAAGCTATTAGGAATTAGTGTTTGGCTCTTAGAAAGTGAATCCACTAATAAACTTTATGGCTTTTGTCTATTAACACAGCAGGGATCTAACTGTTAGTAATTTCATTGATAGTGTTCAGACTGAAAAATTTAATGTTCATCCTGTAGGTAATGTACAATCTGACAATATCAATCAATTACTAATACAATAAAATGTAGCAACATACTGCTCTCATACAAAATAATGGAAAACAAGGTTAGTAATGAATGTAGGATACATCGTTGTAAGCGTAAGATAAAGGATGTGAACTGTTGTGTAGTACATATGAAAATACAGTAACATAAATCTCAATGCATTTAAAGATAAATATTTGATAGTATCTTATCTCAAAGCCTGGTATTTATTTATAAAAATTAAAATTTATAAGTAAATACTGGATAATGAATGGAATTAAATTTACATGTATAATGAGAAGGTAAAATAATATGAACAACCGATCACGTGAAGTTCCAGTTCCCTTGCATCCAACAAAAAAAATCTTTATTCTTGTAACGTAAGTTATAAAAAGATACAAAAGCATGGAGATCATGTCAAACATTGATAGGGCTGATAGCATAATTAAATTTACATGAAATATTCCGAAATGAGAAACGAGACAACCAATCAGGGCACAAGACGTTGACACAATTAAAACTAGTGTCTGTGTTGTACTTCGCGATTTAAAAACTGTAAATACAGTTAAAAAGAATTTTCTAAATGCTGCAGCAAATACATCAATAGTGGATATGTGGACGTTCTAGGCATCATTCTTTCACAAAAGACGTTTTCGGTGCTGTTGTCTCGTCCGTACTCTGTTGCATGGGACGACATTTGGTCCAAGTGTCCTATCGTGGAGAAAATATTTCAAACATTCGTTACTAAATGGAGAATGGCCTTCCTGCCAAGTCGCGCTTCCATTTGAAGTAACATGGCCACGCGTAGAGGTCTCGTTGAGTTAGACGGCGATGGTTTGAAGAGATAACACACATTTTCATTGGGTGGATCAGTTTTTTGAGCTGCGACAGAGATTTTGTAATTATAAAGAAATGAAGAAATGTAAGTCAGGCCTTTTTACCGCAGAATTGTGAACCCATTTCAAAGATGGTACTGAAACATTTTTATCAGTGTAAGGTGTCCAAATGCAGTGTGATTAAAGGTGTTTCAGAGTCATCTATCTCAAATAGCATAAGAAACAGCGTTTCTTCAGTCCTGATATCAAAGTGCCTATTACCCACAAGTCATACTAATGACATGAGCAATAATCCATTCAGAAACAGATTTAAAAATGCTCGATTGTGGAGGGAAAAGCCCTTCGATTTGTATGGGGTAGTTTAGGTACGTATCATAGAATCGCACAATATCTCATCCCTACAGATGTGCCAGAATGGAGACTGGAAGCACTAAGGATTTAAAGACAGCAGCGCAACTTATTCCACTAAGGTATAAGACATATTGGCTCCACGTGTAGCTACTGATAAACAACGAATACAAAGGGAATTACTTAGCCCCCAGAAATAGAAATTATCATCAAAGTAATTTAAAAAGTCACGTGCAAATTTACCTTGACTACTAAAAGGAAAGTGAAGCGGTAGGGCGCTTGTTGGGGAGTGGGAAGGTATTGGGAGCACAAAATAAAGAATACTTGAATAGAAACTTATTAACAGAAAAGATTAAACTTTTTACAGTGAGAAAATACACAGTTAAATACAATCCTCGAAATGCATTGGAGCAAGGCGATAGCTGAAAATGAACAGTTAATTCATGCTGCTGTGGTAAAATGAAATTATCATAATAAATCAAATAATAAGTAGTTGTGTCAGAGTTGGTTAAGAGTGAATTGCAGGTCAACGTCAGGAAAATAATTAAACTAAGCAACTGCACAAACGGCTTAAGACCCAATGATAAATGTCTTCTACAGCAGAGACGAAAATATAAAGTACTAAGCAAAGGCAGTAATGGCGGTTAACAGAGAATTATAAGTCAAGATCAAGCAAATACTTAATCTTACCAACTGGAAAAAGGGATGAAGGCCTAATGATAAACGTCTTCCTCGGTGAAGCCAAGAAAATGTAATAAAGTATTAGACAGTTAGCGCGCCTGGTTGGCCGTACGGTTGAACGAACGGCATTCCGGGCGGGAAGCAGCGCCTAGTCCCCTGCACGAATCCACCCGGCGGATTTGTGTCGAGGTCCGGTGAGCCGGCCAGTCTGTGGATGGTTTTTAGGCGGTTTTCCATCTGCCACGTACGCGTATACTACCGTTACTCTACCACGCAAACATAGGGGCTACACTCGTCTGGTGTGAGACGTTCCCTGGGGGGGGGGGGGGGGGGTGTTGTACGCCGGGGGCCAAACCGCACAACAAACCTGTGTTCGGTGTGGGGCGGCGGAGGGGTGAAGTGGACTGTGGTAGTCGTCGTGGGGTTGTGGACCACTGCGGCTGCGGCGGGGACGGAGCCTCTCCGTCGTTTCTAGGTCCCCGGCCAACATAACATAACATTAGACAGTTGAAGTAATAGTGACTAACAGAGAATTACAAGGCAAGATCAAATAAACAGTTATTCTTAGCAAGTGCATAACCAGTTTAAGATCGAGTGACAAATTGCTTTCACGGCGATGGTAAAAATATTTAAACTACTATGCAGCTGACGTAAAAGTGGTTAGAGTTACAAGTCAGTCTTAGCAACCGCATAAGTTGCTTAAGGCCCAAAGATAAGTACACTCCTGGAAATCGAAATAAGAACACCGTGAATTCATTGTCCCAGGAAAGGGAAACTTTATTGACACATTCCTGGGGTCAGATACATCACATGATCACACTGACAGAACCACAGGCACATACACACAGACAACAGAGCATGCACAATGTCGGCACTAGTACAGTGTATATCCACCTTTCGCAGCAATGCAGGCTGCTATTCTCCCATGGAGACAATCGTAGAGATGCTGGATGTAGACCTGTGGAACGGCTTGCCATGCCATTTCCACCTGGCGCCTCAGTTGGACCAGCGTTCGTGCTGGACGTGCAGACCGCGTGAGACGACGCTTCATCCAGTCCCAAACATGCTCAATGGGGGACAGATCTGGAGATCTTGCTGGCCAGGGTAGTTGACTTACACCTTCTAGAGCACGTTGGGTGGCACGGGATACATGCGGACGTGCATTGTCCTGTTGGAACAGCAAGTTCCCTTGCCGGTCTAGGAATGGTAGAACGATGGGTTCGATGACGGTTTGGATGTACTGTGCACTATTCAGTGTCCCCTCGACGATCACCAGTGGTGTACGGCCAGTGTAGGAGATCGCTCCCCACACCATGATGCCGGGTGTTGGCCCTGTGTGCCTCGGTCGTATGCAGTCCTGATTGTGGCGCTCACCTGCACGGCGCCAAACACGCATACGACCATCATTGGCACCAAGGCAGAAGCGACTCTCATCGCTGAAGACGACACGTCTCCATTCGTCCCTCCATTCACGCCTGTCGCGACACCACTGGAGGCGGGCTGCACGATGTTGGGGCGTGAGCGGAAGACGGCCTAACGGTGTGCGGGACCGTAGCCCAGCTTCATGGAGACGGTTGCGAATGGTCCTCGCCGATAACTCAGGAGCAACGGTGTCCCTAATTTGCTGGGAAGTGGCGGTGCGGTCCCCTACGGCACTGCGTAGGATCCTACGATCTTGGCGTGCATCCGTGCGTCGCTGCGGTCCGGTCCCAGGTCGACGGGCACGTGCACCTTCCGCCGACCACTGGCGACAACATCGATGTACTGTGGAGACCTCACGCCCTACGTGTTGAGCAATTCGGCGGTACGTCCACCCGGCCTCCCGCATGCCCACTATACGCCCTCGCTCAAAGTCCTCAACTGCACATACGGTTCACGTCCACGCTGTCGCGGCATGCTACCAGTGTTAAAGACTGCGATGGAGCTCCGTATGCCACGGCAAACTGGCTGACACTGACGGCGGCGGTGCACAAATGCTGCGCAGCTAGCGCCATTCGACGGCCAACACCGCGGTTCCTGGTGTGTCCGCTGTGCCGTGCGTGTGATCATTGCTTGTAGAGCCCCCTCGCAGTGTCCGGAGCAAGTATGGTGGGTCTGACACACCGGTGTCAATGTGTTCTTTTTTCCATTTCGAGGAGTGTATTTGCCTTGGCGAAGCCATTTCAGGTACTAAAATTTACATAGTATTTTATTAAGGAATTCGATGTTTCGTCATAAAGGCTACTTCCCGGTAAAACTGACAAACTTAAGTAGATAGAATTACAGTACAAGGAACATTAATAGCATTTTCGGGAGACATGGGGTAAATGAATTAAGAGCCGGCGGCCATGCAACATTATTACAGTTGGCGAAGGAGCTTAAGGATTTGCATGATTTACATCATATTAGTAACTGTCTTGAAGGATTTTAAGCTTAAACACAGAGAGCTGTACGGTTCAATGACCGACCAAGGCATCAGAATTTATACTGAAGTTCGTTTCTAGACGGTGTTGCTCAGAATTACGTAAGCTGAACTTAGAAGAAATCTCTATATGTCCATCTTTTCACAAATGGTTGCAGGACCTCAGTTGTTCAGTACAGAATGCCAAATCATACACCTTACTGCCGTCTAAATTCATAGTTGTGGAGGTGGAGAGGGAGAAGTTTTCGTTTGAACCTCCAAGCTGTCAATGGTGCTCATCCGCCGGAAATGAACTCGTCCAACTCATCCTAAGTTAATTACATTACTATTCGGAGGGAGTTGATCAGTTACAAGATAGCCGGAGGGGAATATTTGTACTTTTGGAAAAAAGAAGAGATATGTTAGTGTGATATTATTTAGCGGCAGAAGGGTCTCTCGTAAAGCCTTAGATTTGTTTCACTTATTGCTGATTATAATGACCACGTAGTACTAGATACTGAATGCTGCCTGCAATGAAATGTAGATAACAGTGAAGTAACAGCGTGGAAAACTGTTAAAGTTGTGTCAGTCAAGGTATTCGGGTGGTTTCGTACGCCTCCTGCCAAAGACGTTGCAGTGATAGTGCATGACTCCTACCCGTTTTCAACTAAGACATCCTACGAAATGGTCAGATTGCTAGCGAGCATAGAACTCTTTAGCAAATACTTGGAGAATAACGGGCTGTTCCGGCTTAACGATAAGCGCCGGTACGAAGATAAAGAACGCAATAGCAGGGAAGGCTGTGAGACGACGTCAGCCAATAATTGGCTGACTAGGACCGCACCACGACGGGAGTGGCTTCTAGACGAAGAGAATATAAGTGCCGCTGCTGCCAGCCTCGAACGGACAGTAGAAGACGGGTACTGGTAGACCCGGGTTAGAAGAGTGCACTAGAAGAGCTGTTACTTGTGATTCATATCCATTACTTGTATGGACTTCCTACATAGACAGTGATTGTTTACATGTCGCCAATTGTATTGTAAACCAAAGTTCAGTATTGTCAATCTACTTTATTGTAATAAAAACCGTTAATGTGATTTCCTTTAAATCTTGTATAGCTACCCGAGAAAGCAGCAGGACCCCACACGGGGTACGTATCCTGGTCATGTAATGGCAATTAGGGTGGTCCAGTGGCTTCTTTTCTATAGATTGGTTGACCCATACGACCAACGAAGGTACTAGGAACAGAGAGTGATGTGAAATTTTTCGAAATAACTATTGTGAAATCGGCTATCAGCATTTAATCATCGAATACACTCACCAGAACAGTGTCCGGCCCCGGTAGCTGAGTGGTCAGCGTGATGGAATGTCAATCCTAAGGTCCCGGGTTCGATTCCCGGCTGGGTCGGAGATTTTCTCCGCTCAGAGACTGGGTGTTGTGTTGTCCTAATCATTATCATTTCATCCCCAGCGACGCGCAGGTCGCCGAAGTGGCGTCAAATCGAAAGACCTGCACCAGGCGAACGGTCTACCCGACGGGAGGCCCTAGCCACACGACATTTCATTACCAGAACAGTTCCATCGAATACACTCATCAGAGCAGTCTCTGGGAACTCCTGGTAATAATACATCCAATGTAGTCACTGTTCTTAATGTAGGGGAGTGCGGAAGCTTTCGTATAGTTGTCTTGGGAATAATTACAGGTTCAGAAAGGAATGTTGAGTAAGGAAGGAAAATACTTCCGCTGATAAAAGCTGATTGTCCGAGCAGTTAATTTGAAAGCTTAACTTCTGGAGATGTAAATATTGAATGTGAATGGACAAAAGTTTAGAGTATAGTAAAACTCGCCTTTTTCCCATCTGCAGGATGTGGGGAACGGAAAATACACGATTTGGGTAAAGAGCAGTGAGAGTCGAAGTATCCAAACTACATGACCGATTTCAATTACTCCAGTACGTTTTCGATCAGCAAATCCTAAACGGAGTGCAGGGTGAGCAGTGAGAGAACCTATAAATGAACTCTAAAGGAAAATTTTTACGGCTCGTTTGGCAAATAAACCACTATGGTTTCGTTTTACATAAAAGCAGTAAAAGGTGCAAAGTAATCTCTCTTGTTGTTAGTGATGATGAAGACTAAACATAGCTTAAATAACTGAATTTTCTGAAATGATAATTAAATAGACACCCTAGCTGCAAGCAGGCGTTGATACACTTCATTGGGGACATGTTGAAAATGTGTGCCCCGACCGGGACTCGAACCCGGGATCTCCTGCTTACATGGCAGGCGCTCTATCCATCTGAGCCACCGCGGGCACAGATGATAGTGCGTCTGCAGGGGCTTATCCCTTGCACACTCCCCGTGAGATCCACATTCCCAACATGTCCACAACACTACATTCGTAGTGCGCCTAATAGATGTTTGCCCATCATACTCATTACTCGTGGCAGATTAATCTACCAAGTCCCGTACGAGTTCGGGCATAGCGTGTGCGTTCGCACGAGAAGGTCAAAGGCCGGGAACCCATATTTTTAACTACACTCCTGGAAATTGAAATAGGAACACCGTGAATTCATTGTCCCAGGAAGGGGAAACTTTATTGACACATTCCTGGGGTCAGATACATCACATGATCACACTGACAGAACCACAGGCACATACACACAGACAACAGAGCATGCACAATGTCGGCACTAGTACAGTGTATATCCACCTTTCGCAGCAATGCAGGCTGCTATTCTCCCATGGAGACGATCGTAGAGATGCTGGATCTAGTCCTGTGGAACGGCTTGCCATGCCATTTCCACCTGGCGCCTCAGTTGGACCCGCGTTCGTGCTGGACGTGCAGACCGCGTGAGACGACGCTTCATCCAGTCCCAAACATGCTCAATGGGGGACAGATCCGGAGATCTTGCTGGCCAGGGTAGTTGACTTACACCATCTAGAGCACGTTGGGTGGCACGGGATACATGCGGACGTGCATTGTCCTGTTGGAACAGCAAGTTCCCTTGCCGGTCTAGGAATGGTAGAACGATGGGTTCGATGACGGTTTGGATGTACCGTGCACTATTCAGTGTCCCCTCGACGATTACCAGTGGTGTACGGCCAGTGTAGGAGATCGCTCCCCACACCATGATGCCGGGTGTTGGCCCTGTGTGCCTCGGTCGTATGCAGTCCTGATTGTGGCGCTCACCTGCACGGCGCCAAACACGCATATGACCATCATTGGCACCAAGGCAGAAGCGACTCTCATCGCTGAAGACGACACGTCTCCATTCGTCCCTCCATTCACGCCTGTCGCGACACCACTGGAGGCGGGCTGCACGATGTTGGGGCGTGAGCGGAAGACAGCCTAACGGTGTGCGGGACCGTAGCCCAGCTTCATGGAGACGGTTGCGAATGGTCCTCGCCGATACCCCAGGAGCAACAGTGTCCCTAATTTGCTGGGAAGTGGCGGTGCGGTCCTCTACGGCACTGCGTAGGATCCTACGATCTTGGCGTGCATCCGTGCGTCGCTGCGGTCCGGTCCCAGGTCGACGGGCACGTGCACCTTCCGCCGACCACTGGCGACAACATCGATGTACTGTGGAGACCTCACGCCCCACGTGTTGAGCAATTCGGCGGTACGTCCACCCGGCCTCCCGCATGCCCACTATACGCCCTCGCTCAAAGTCCGTCAACTGCACATACGGTTCACGTCCACGCTGTCGCGGCATGCTACCAGTGTTAAAGACTGCGATGGAGCTCCGTATGCCACGGCAAACTGGCTGACACTGACGGCGGCGGTGCACAAATGCTGCGCAGCTAGCGCCATTCGAAAGCCAACACCGCGGTTCCTGGTGTGTCCGCTGTGCCGTGCGTGTGATCATTGCTTGTACAGCCCCCTCGCAGTGTCCGGAGCAAGTATGGTGGGTCTGACACACCGGTGTCAATGTGTTCTTTTTTCCATTTCCAGGAGTGTATATACGACGGTAGTATCCGTTCCCGAAAGAACAGTTACCGTCGATGACCATGCAGCTTTGGTCGAAATGAAATGATAATTAAATAGACAGCCTAGCTGCAAGCAGGCGTTGATACACTTCATTCATGAAGTGTTTCAACGCCTGCTTGCAGCTAAGGTGTCTATTTAATTATCATTTCATTTCGAGCAAAGCTGCATGGTCATCGACGGTAACTGTTCTTTCGGGAACAGATACTACCGTCATATATAGTTGAATTTTCTGAATTTAAGAATTTTCTTCACTGACTAAGTTAATAATACCAATCCTTCTCCCAATCTTTGAACGAATGCTGAAAAGTTAACGCGAAATAAAAGAAAGAAAAGAACTGAAATCGTCCAGCACAGGAGTTGCATAGGAATTGATGGTATACCTACCCGATACTGTAAAACTTACGATACGTTACTCGAGAAAAGGCGCAATCCTATATCAGCAGCTTGCTATTGGAAACAGATGCAAATGTCTCTCGTTATCAAGAGGGATCGTGGTGCTTACAGATTTTGCAAAATGCATATATCCCCCATGGGCGTCTCTTGTAGAATAATGGAAAACATTTTATGATGGCTTCTTGGACACTGGGAGTCAGTGTTGTGGGTGTAAACATGGATATCAGAAACAACGATCTAGTGAACTCATCTCACTGTGAACCTGCATGTTCCCTGCCTCGTGATGACTGGGTGTCGTGTGATGTCCTTAGGTTAGTTAGGTTTAAATAGTTCTAAGTTCTATGGGACTGATGGCCATAGACGTTAAGTCCCATAGTGCTCAGAGCCAATTGAAGGAATTTGTGGATTACTAGGATAGAACCATAGTGACTGCTATATTATAGTGCTATAGAATGAGGGCAAGTCAAAACGGTAGAAAACTTTAATGCATAGGAGGAAGACCCGCAGAGGTTCGTCGTTTGGTGCAAGTGCTGCATAGGCTTAACGAGATATATTGTTCATCAATAAGTTGAAAGAGTCGTTATTGATGGATCGCACTATTGGCGATTATTCTCTATATACCGTCACAATCCGCAAAATGTATGGAATATGCATCCGCAGTGACTTAATGTGGAACGATCAGAGAAAACCAGCTTCAAAAGGCAGCTGCAACGCTCCAATGCTCATGAAACAGCAGTGGCAGATGGTGCAACAGAGACTTCTCGGTAACAAACTGCTTTGCTGTTGAAATTCCGAGAATACATTTTTCTTGCAAATATTGAATCCCCAAACATTCATACCGCAACTTCTTCACGTCGATGCAGCCAGAGAAGTCCGAGCACATACTGAAACCAATGATTGTTCTGCCTCTGTGTGAGCCGTAGTAAACTTAGCTTTGAAAGGCGCACCGCAGCGCGTAGCGTGAAGCAGTCGCCCTCCGTTTTCTGCCGCTGGCGCCTTTGTCGCAATTGAAGCTTTCGGTTTCTTCCAATAGCGGGAAAGGGGAAAAGTGGGCTGTTCGCTTGGGTTTAAGAGGTGGCTGTATGGGCTCTCGTGAAGAGTTGGCAGTCGGGCATCAAGAAGCGACTTCTATGCCGGTGCTAGAGGGACAGCACGCAGACCGCGGCATCAGCGTAAGCGACGCGAGCAGCGGCTCCGTGATATGGGGCTTTAACTGCTCGTCGCCAAAGGAATCTTCCTGAGCGTGGGTCCGCAAGGGTCTTAATCTGCAGTTCGGCCGGCGAGGAGGTTCGGAAAATCGGCACGCCTTCCTGCGTCCGTTGAAACGGCTGGCAGCGAGCGACTCGGCTGTGCGTTTGGAGGAGCTGCGTTGGTTCAGTCCTGGGAGTCGAAACGCAACAGAAGCTCAGTATTGATTGTTAACAGATTTTATGAAGTTAAATTAAATTCAATTTGTGGTGTCACAGCCAGACACCACACGTGCTAGGTGGTAGCTTAAATCGGCCGCGGTCCTGTAGTACATGTCGGACCCGCGTGTCGCCACTGTGTGATCGCAAACCTAGCGCCACCACAAGGCAGGTCTCGAGAGACTGACTCGAACTCAGCCCAGTTGTACGGACGACAGAGCTAGCGACTAGAGGTACGAAGCCTTTCTCTCTCATTAGCCGAGAGACAGAATAGCCTTCAGCTAAGTTAATGGCTACGAACTAGCAAGGCGCCATTAGCCTTACAGTGATAGTAATTAGAGTCTCACTTGTGTTCACCATAGAGATGTACAAGAAGACATTAAAGATAAGTATATGAGAAGCTCCGTTCTTTTCTTCATAGCATTAATTACGTATCCTGTTCCAGTACTTCACGCCCGTCTGCGTTAGTCTCGCGTGCCCTTTAAGCCACCTCTATTTACAAGGTGTTGGCCCAGCTGCCGACACATCACAATTTACTTATTCTTGTTAATTATACCAGCCGTATTTTTTTTTGTTTTGTTTTGTTTGGGGAGGGGGGGGTTTCGTTTCCCGCCATTAATTCTCGTCTGCCCACCCGCGGGATGGTGGTAATATTAGAAAGGGTGGTCCATTTGTCCCCTTTTGAGGGCGAAAGGGGGGGGGGGGGCGGGGACGTCAGAGTAAATCTGTGGTTCGGATTCCTTCTTTCCTATCCCAGCTTACCTACGGGTTTATTCGACTGTTAGCCTCTGCCATGACTATGAAAGTCTAAGGCACCAATGACTGTATGTTTAAAATGCAAAGCACTAAGACCTGATCCATTCTCTCGCCTCCTGGTAAGAACTAGTCAATTGCATAACGAATTCCTGGAAGTTGTAACTTACGTAAATTTATGTTTTGTGTACATTGGGCTATAACCAAGCAAGGTTAATGTACGCCGTACTGGAGTTTTTATATTGTTTACAGTCAGCAATTCGGTACTTTTTAAGCCTTTTACTTAACGTGCTTATGTGTTTTATACAGGAAGTTGGTTATTACTGTGGTTTCTTGCCATGCAAAAGTTTGCCATTTCATTACAGATAGAAATTGTTGCCTTTAAAGGAGAATGTTGTAAAAGTTCGCGAGCCCTACCTGGCGAGCGTGTGTGTTTGCCGTAAGTTAACTGGCAGAAAATTGTAATTTTTTTTAAATATATATTTGGAAATTTTAATGTTATTAACTGTGAATGTCCCCCCCCCCCCCCCCCGCCCTGTGAGCATGAGCCATGCGTTTTGGTTTTCCTATTTTGAGACCTTTTGTAAAGAGGATTGTCTTTATATGTTGCAGACAAGTTAGATTCTGCGCCATTTAATGAATGGAGTGAAATTCACCTGTAATTTATCTGAGCTTGAAACATTATACAGCGTCGCGTTGTATACGTTAAATTGCTTCCCTGTACTTGCCTTTTACTGATATTTTTTATAATAATCCTATAATTTAAAAGTCCTTTCCTATCGTAAATTGTGACTTATTTGTTAAATGATTTTTTTTAATATCGTAAAGTCTTGCACCAAATTTGAATAAAGATTGTTACTGAAAATTGTGTGTAATTTCACCAGTTATTGCTTGGCAGCTACTTCCTCTTTACATTTTGTGTACTGATAGAGATTAATAACCTTTGGTGAGCGAGTATTAATTTTACGGTTCACTGTGTAATCAGGAAAGTAAGAATTAAGGAGGTAATGATAAGGAAATTTGGTGTACTGTCTACCACACACCGTAAGCTAAGTTGCATAGTCCACTTTCACTGCTGTGTAACGTCTCCTCTACTGAACAAGTGCTCATAGCTCTTAAGGTGTGCATTTTAGAGCCCATGTGTACTAGACTTTTTCGCTTCAAATGACTGATCCTCTCATATGCCTGAATATTGACCACCCATCCTGTTCGTCCCTGTATGCAGGGTAATTCAGAAGCCCCTACCCCAGTCGTTTCATGCAATCCGCAAAGTTATAGCTCGCCTTCATAAACCACGGGCGAGATTTTGATATTCTCCAGCTCAACATGCGCAAACTGCTAGTCCTACGGAAAAAATTGAACAGGACATTTTTGTAGGAAATTTAATTAAGTCAAATTTTTTACTGGGAAACAGGGCTACCGGAGGCTACGGTTTCGAGTTACTCAAGAAAACGTACAAAAGTGTCCTACAAAAGCAACTTCTCCCTCACCAGTATGTTGTTTGTTGCACCCCCTCCTACCAATGTACAAAAATTTCTGATTACACGAACTATTTCCATTATTCGACCTTTTTTGTATGTACTGATAGGGCTATTGCGCCACCGGCATAGTCGGCTACTTCGTTAACACTACGAACTTAAACGAGCCCCTCAGCGTAAGGGACGAAGAAAGACTTTTGTAAATCCTGCGCTAAAAGTAATTACATTGAAACTTGCATCCAAACTTAATTGTTACAACCACAGTAGTTTCTTAGTCAGGAAGTCTAAGGAAAACAACGATGCAGTTGTTTATTTCATAGTATTAAAATTCACTAAAGCATTAGGTAAAATTTACACAAACGTGCGTTTTACAGTTTGTAAGTGTTCGACTAAGCCGGTGGCGTAATATGGTCAGTCAATGGAGACCAAACAAGGTCGCATGTGGGAAACAATTCATGCACTGGTAAATTTTAGTACAGTGGTAGGAGGAAGTGCCATGAACAACATACTAGAAATCTTGGCCTCTGGGGGTTGAGTGAGGCAGTGCGATTCCGTTTGAAGGTCACGTTAGTACGTTTTCCTTCAATAGCTCGAAAATTACGGCCTCTGCTCGAAACATAACTCAGTAAAAAGTATAACTACGTTAAATTTCCTACATGAAGGTCCTTTTCATGTTTTCAGTATGACTTAAGAGTTTACGTGTAGCGAGCGAGGGAATATGAAAATCTCGTTCGTGGTTTATGAAAGCCAGTTAAAACATTGCGGATTGCATAAAACGGCAGCAGTAGGGACAACTGAATCACCCCCTCCAAGTGTGTCGGAGGACGGCAGAGTTCAGTTTCTCGTCGATACCAACATCATTCAAGTCGGAGTGTTGCCATGTCTACTTGTCAGAGAGGTGCTGAAAAATTAGAGATAATTGCTTACAGTATAAACTATCTTGCACGCACTTAGAGTATTTATAATTTGTCCCAGTTTTCATACATATAAAAGCGTAGTTAATCTTAACTGTGCTGTAGTCTGATGCACAAATATCAGGAAAGCATTCGCGTTGTTGGGAAAAGGGAAACTGGTAAAATAGCACTCACTCGAACAGGGTTTTCCCCTGAAACATCGCTTTAAAATTGAATTAACTTAAAAGAGCTTGTTTTGTCACAACCTGCGCGCTCAGCAATTTACTGCGTAAATTAGGTGGAATTATGTTTCCATCAATTTAATTTGCTTCAGTAATCTCATCTATAAACGTTGTGTATTATGTGTTTAACTCAAATTGCTGAAGAACGTTTCTGTAATCCTAGCTACGTACAGTGGAACAAAGGGAAGTAGAAGGGTATTGTCCATAATGCAGCAATATTAAATTACATATTTGCGTTTGTTTAGCGTGCCATTTAATTAGCATACAAAAACATGTCAAGCCAATAGCTACACAAAATGCAGAGTAATTTAATCATGGCAAATAAAGTAGCGTTAATAATAGTCCATTTTCAGTTTTTTCGTAAGTCAACTTCACTGTAACATTGTTTTGTCAACTTAAAAATGCAAAATCATTCTCAGGTTTTCACCGAAGCTTCGATGATCAAATCTCATTGGACCCTAAATCGTGCCAGTTCTTAAACCCGAACATCCACTGACTTAGATCATCATCGACTAAAGAATTAAATGTAATTTTCAGCACGTGATGCGTCCCCCCAATATAGGCGCAGAGGGAAAAAGGTGTGAATCAATAGCGACGTGCTCGGTAATTTGACACTGTGTATGGATAATAATGAAATACACGCCCTACCTTGTTAGTGTCACAATAGTAGCATTGCGAACTGCTTCTTTGATTCCGTACCCCGTTTCTGAGCTCTTCGTTGTGTCTTGTAGTCAGTTGGTGACGTAGCCTCCTTAGTACCGTAGTTCTCCTTTACAAATATGTAAATACGTGTTCATATTCAGAACAAAGAGTGTCTGACTCTTAGAACGGCAGCAAAAGGCCTGGATTCCATACTAGTTCAGTAAATATTTTCATTTACGAAGCAATCAATGCAATAAGTAGGGAAGTGTGTTGCACCTTGTGGACCATGTGACGGATTTGAGAATCATGTGAAGGAATACGCACCAGAGAGCACCATCGTCACTTTACGGCATCTTTTACATTTATTTTAATTGTCAATAGATACAAGTTTGTGTTTTGTGCCGCGTTCCTAGATATTTTGTGTTTAAGTGCTGTATAATATATTAAAGATACATTGTCCAGTCAGAGTAATGTGACCGTCAGAAATGTTTGATGTCAATGTTCAACAACCACTCACAGACGGTAGCGGGCGTAAGTAGCGCTGGATGGCATACACAGTATGTCGTGGCGGTTGGCGAGGGAGGGAGGGGGCTAAACGATGTGGAGAGGCGTGGGAAACAGTGCAGTTGTTGTCATAATGCGGAAAAGGATCTATTTATCTGACGTCCTTTTGACCCAAGGATGGAAGCTTTTCAGAAAGAGTTGTTTGTTAAACGTTCGCGTGTCGCCTTGGTTAAAGTATACCTTGCATGAAAAAGTGGCACTATCCAAACTGTCGCCGAGGCTACTAGGTGCACCACGGCCATTTACGACAAAGGTGAAAGATGACTGCGGAGATGTGTTTGGGCGAATAGATGTGCAGCTGTTGAACGACTAACGTCACAGGTGAACCAAGGGGCTATCAACAGTATGTCCTCAACGACAGTTCAGCGAACCTTTCTGCGTATGTGCCTTCACTGAAGGCACCTAGTCCATGCACCCATGCTGACTGCAGTTCATCGGCGACGACGGCTACACTTAGCACGTCAGTACGTCACAACTAGACGTAAAATCAATGGTGACAGAATGCCTTATCAGATGAATCACACGGTTTATACGCCATCGGACATATGCCGTTGGCGTGACGGCGTGTATGTCTGAAAGCAAGCACCCTGCAACAATAGTCAAAAAAATGGCTCTGAGCACTAAGGGACTCACCATCTGAGGTCATTAGTGCACTAGAACTTAGAACTAGTTAAACCTAACTAACTTAAGGACATCACACACAGCCATGCCCGAGGCAGGATTCGAACCTGCGACCGCAGCGGTCACGCGGTTCCAGACTGCAGCGCCTAGAACCGCACGGCCACTTCGGCCGGCTGCAACAATAGTCGCAAGGATCCAATACTGTAGCATTCCCTTGGTGATTTGCTCATTGTGAACTACACAATGGATCAACACAAGAATACAACTATCCTTGGGGACTATGTTCACCCCTACATGCAGTCTGCCTATCCTCGGCACGACGGGATCTACTGGCCGGAAGATGCAGCGTGTTACACAATTCGCATTGTGCGTGTATGTTTCAAAGAGGATCAAGATGAATTTACCATAGTCCCCGACCCGCCAGAGTCTCCGGATTTAAGCCCAAACGAGAATCCGTGCGACCACCGCATCGGGCTGTACGATGAGAAATCTAGTGCAACCGACCACGGCACGATGTCAGCATGACTTCACATCCCTGTCGGTACTTTCCACAACCTTACTGACTCTCATCCAAAACGTCTCACAGCACCCGCTTTGCAGAAGGTGGATTGTACAGGATGGCAGCTAGTTAAGCAATATTTTCTGTTTTGTCATTTAACGGCAGCCCTGGATGCCCACACTCTAATCCTGAACGCTCGACCTCCTGCCCTCTGTCGCCACAAGGCATATTTAACAACCCTCTTCCCCCTTCCCTGTCATTTTATAGATTAACATTGGTGTCAGACGCTTTTCTCCTCATCCCCGCCGGCCAGAGTGGCCGTGCGGTTCTAGGCGCTTCAGTCTGGAACCGCGTGACCGCTACGGTCGCAGGTGCGAATCCTGCCTCGGGCATGGATGTGTGTGATGTCCTTAGGTTGGTTAGGTTTAAGTAGTTCTAAGTTGTAGGCGACTGATGACCACAGATGTTAAGTCCCATAGTGCTCAGAGCCAATTGAGCCAATCCTCATCTCCAAACCACGTACAATTTTACAGCTGGTGTCAGAAGCGCGGTTCGTTCCCACCGTTCGGTCCACAGGGTGGCCGTTTATTGTGGTTTATGTTTGACATTGTGTGGTCGGTCAATGTTTGCCACAGTTATTCCGCTACGACGCGAGCCTCGGTGCAGGGTGTCGGCTACGATGTCGCACCAGACGCTGCGTCCGCACATACCACCACTCGCGGCAAAGTCTTCTTCCTGCCTCTCGCACGCAGCCGCCGCACCAACACATGCCCGCTGAGTACAGCGAGCCGTGCCTCACCGTGTACATGTATACTGCGTGCACTCTGGCCCCATTTCATGGACCCAGTCAGCCCAGCTTTTCAGTAGGCGCCCGCCGACTCTAAACTGGGCGCCGAGACATGAAGAAAACGCCCGAGGCGTCCGTCCTCTCCTGTGGCTACACAAAGCGCACGGGCGCGCTATTCACGGTTGGCACTGCTTCCTTACAGCTGCCGCCGCCCGGCTGCCGCTTCGCGTTGGCCGCCGGTCAGCTCCCCGCTGCCATCTGCGTTTGAGTCCTGGTATCAACGCTCGGGGCGCGTACTTTCACCGCCGTGCAGCCAGCCGCCCTGCCGCCCACGCCACTGCTACGCGAGTACCGCGTGCATAAGGCCCTTAGTCGCCTCACCGCTGCTGCCCCCATCTCTTCTGTACTGCGAGTGTTGCTATGAGCTGAGACCCTGCAGCCATTTATCCGCAGAACTTATCCATTAATTATCTATGGGACAATTTCACTACTAAGATTCTCCTTTGTTATACATATGTACTGTTCCAAATTCTAGTCTTCGCAAAGGCATACTGAATTTCTAGATAAGCAACTCAGATGTATGTTAGATAGATGTTAGTTTGAACATACACTTCCATTGAACATGTGTAATGGCATAAATTTATGAGGAGTTTTTTAAGATTTTTTATGATAGCTTTCAATTAATCTCCAGGGATGTGCAGCTGGCACAGTGAGTTTCGCAACCACAGAGTCTCCCAGGTGTTCGTGGCATTTTCTCCAGTTTCGTTTTCGTGTCATGATCAACTATTTTCCTCTCGTCTTTCCTATTAGGATCATTTCATGAAAGTAGGTTCCTTCTCCTCGCTTCATAGACGTGACCACTTTAAGGGCTCTGTAACGCCCTGTGCCATCATACCGCTTTTGCAAGTTTTACGAAATCGTTGGCGCACTAAATCTTTTTACCTTGATGGGAGTTAGTTTTTATTGCAAGACCAGGCACAGACGCGAAATCAGCGTTTAGGCCCTCTAAGAAAAACGGCAAACCATTGGATTCTGACGGTCCTGGTGATGTCCGTTTTTTACTATTGGTACTAGGCGACTTTAGGCCCCAAGTGCAAACACAGTCGTAATTAAACGATTAGCACTTGTGTTGCCAGGACCGATACCACGTTGTGTAACATACCGCACTGCGGAAGGAAAGGAATGAGCCTTTTCTACCTTTTCTTCCTTTTCTTTCTCGCCTCTCTCCATTCACTTTCCCAACAGTTTATTCTTTTTCTGTCCATGCCTCCCTGTAAGTTTAAAAGAGAGGGTATGACGACTTCCAGCTGTTATCCCCCGAGGGCAGCAAAGTTTTGTTGATATGAAGTGATGTGTGAGGTCGTTTTATTGAGGTTTTTGGTGAGCAGGCAAAGGTCCTGCGTGTGTTGTTTTAAGTGATGTGAAATGGCCTGTTTCATGCTGCCACCCCAGAGGTCAGTACAGAACCGTTAACCATGATCCACATTACCATGCAGCGACTTTCCAGTTGAGATAATGTGTTTTTAGTCGTCTAAATTAGTGACTACGTTACCAGTGAAAGCTTACTATAACCTGAGTCCTCACGGCGCAAACACACGGACTGACACAGCTGTCGCCTTGCGAGAAGCCAGTCACGGCCCCCAAACGCTACCACTTCTTTCCCTTCAATCTTTGTCTGGTCTGACATAAATTAAGCCTAATTTTCATTTAATGTATAAGTCATTTATTGCAAGTTTTGAGTGACAATGTACGGAATATATTGGGTATTTAAAGGTACCCTCTCCCAACTAGTGTATAAGTATTTGTCTTTGATTATAATAAGCTACGTACTTGCATTATTCAGCTTTGTTGCAGAATTTTTGTGTTGTACTGTATTTAACTTTTAGATATCCTTTAATGACAATGATTGGTTTTTGCGTTTTGAAAGAATGCATCAAGTTTACCTTACTAAACATTTTCTACCATGTCACTTTTTACAAGCGTACATGGTTGAACGTTTCATTTTGTTGACAAACCTAGAATGTGGAGCCCCTCCTTGCGGTATCTATTCTATTTGTTTTTTATTGCTCAATAGATTGTGAAACTTCGAATTTTCATCTAATTTATGTAACTAATATTCCACTGTTTCTCTGCTTTGGAGATGAGCTAAGCCTACGGTCGTTTTAGAAGCATTTATTTCCTGTCTTCTTTCAAGCTGCCTAAGGTTAAAAAATGATTGCGAGTTTTTCATTCTCATACCCGACGACCAGACTGCAGCTCTGAGTTTGGAAGCAAGCGACCCCCAGCTGAAGGAATGTGAAGCGGAAAAGCCTCGCAGTAGCAAAGCCGGACGTTATGGGGTGTCTTTCCGTGCACCGCTATTTAGCTTGTTGGTGCTCCGCATTTCCGAGCTTCCTCCGAAGTATAGTACCACATAACACCTTCCGTAAATCCTTAACATGCCCGCTATGATATGCATTTTCGTGGAAATCCTTGCTAAATGAAGCACCCGAGTTATCTACTCAATACAGAAGAGCTGAACGCGTCCCTGAAGTAGAGAAGAAGTGCGCTACCTTCTCGCTGTTGAGCGGTAAGTGAGATAGAGAGTTCACCCAGACTAACACAAGTTTCATTATTATTCACCCTACTTCTTACGAAGTAATTTTGTTGATTAGCACCCATGACGTGACGTCATCACCCAAGCGCAGTAACGCGCTACCTTGTTGAGAATTTAGTTAGCAAGAGACTTCAACCTAAATGAATAAAAGTTTTATTGTACAATGTCGCAGTAGTTCGCACCCTATTTTTGGTATTTCACCCTGTTACTTCAGCTTTTTCTGAATTTTGTGTTTGCTGAAAATCACCACTGAAATGCACTCTGTCGTCCAATATCTGTTTAAGAATTAATGCAAGTACTGTACTAACGATCATAACGGAGCCTCCTTAAATGTTTTTTAGTGTGGCGCCATGCATTTGGTTTTGTTCTATAACAGGATCTGTTCATGTAGAAATTTGGTGTTGCCGTGTGTGGATCATCACCGGTGTTTGACAGTCTGTTAGGCAGCATTGTCTTTCTCTTTTTACGCGTACTTTGCATTATATCGCCGGTACACGCCGCCAACTGTGCCGAGTGCTGAAAATGCCACTACCACTTCCCCTTCGCCCCTCTCGCCGTTCCTCATGCCTTGCGCTAACCTCCCTGCTCTTTCCACACCCTCAAGACGTGCGTTACACCACAGAATATACCCCCTCCATCACCCTGCTAGAGAGAACGGCCATTACAGTTTGTCGACGTCCCACTTTCCCACCTGACAAGCCACGTGCTCTTCTCCTGTCAGTGAAAGTTTTTTACAAACAGTGCGTGCGCTTGTGTCGCACAGAACCACCTTCTAGATGTGAACCTTTTCGTAATTTGTGAACTGATTACAAACTCACTGCATTCTTTCCCATCCTTTATATGAACTTGGTGAATGGGACAAGAATATTGTTAGCTGTTTTGTCACTATGGACACTCTTTTTAATTACCTTTTGTAGAGTTTTGCCTGTGTGTTCTCCATGCCTATAAGTTGGTTTTACAAGCACATTTTATGCCATATGACAGTCCCCTGATTTCATCCTTAATTCCAGTGTTTGCCAGTATAAGAAAAGGCTTTCTACTTTGTTTCAATGTGGGTTAATATAGATAAGGTTTGTATTATGTGTGTTATACGGCACCCCATCAATTGGACTTTTTGTACGTGAATCGTCCATTCTACTGAAATGTGTTATGGTTTCATAGCCTGAGCAGATTTGTGCAACTACTACCCTCAGAAGTAGTCAGATGACATAGTAAGATTTTACTAAGGTTGAAATTTACTTAATCCAATTCTAACCAAGTCAGGTATTAATGTTCTGCAGTAATTCAGTTTATTATGTTTTTTACCCAAATAATTTGATTACCACAGAGACCCGCCAGGGTAGCCGAGAGCGCTAACGGGCTGCTTCCTGGACTCGGGTAGGCGCGCAGGCCCCGGGTCGAATCCACCTGGCGGATTAACGACGTAGGGCCGGGTGCCGGCCAGCCTGGATGTGGCTTTTAGGCGGTTTTCCACACCCCCTAGGTGAATACCGGGCTGGTCCCCATGTTCCGCCTCAGTTACACGACTCGCAGGCATGTGCAACACATTTGCACTATTCCATGGCTTACATTAGATACATACAGGTGGGGTACACTAATTCCTTCCTGGGGGGTACGGGGTGGCGGCAGGAAGGCCATCCGGCAACCCCTTCATCTTACCACGTCACATCCGATTAACCATGGCCGACCCTGCGTAAGTGCGGGACAAGGCTCAGACAAAGAAAGAAGAAGTAGAATTTGATTACTGTAGAATTAAGTATTTTTTTAGAATAACAGATTTTTCCCTCAAACTAATAGAAACCATGACAGCTCATTGCTATTTTGTGAAGCTTTATGGCATTATTTTAACTTTGTTTGTCTTAAGACTTGATTATATGGACAGTGATGATTTCGATTATTGCAGAAGAGAAAGTAGGGACATTTGATATGTATTTTACTATTTTTGTAACTCATGAAAATTGATTAATTTGACTACATGTAAGTAACTCCCCCCCCCGTTACAAAAAATTATAACAATTGCAACACACCCCTCCCATAGCATTAAGGCCCCTACCACAGTAAACCGTCTTTCTGGGGAGTGACCGACGCCCTTTTGTAAAAAACCTTTGTCACCACCTCTCTGGAAGGGGGGAAGGAGCGTACAGGATGGCATCCAGTCAAGGAATGTTTTACTGAATTAGTTTAAAGAACTTATTTCAAAAGCCCAGTGGAATACTTACAATTTTTCTGCCAGAGTAATTCACGCCGTGTCTATGTGACACAAGTCGCCTGTCTTTCAAAACCGAGGCGGTTCTGTCCAGTTAAAGATGCTGACTGTAGACGCCCTGAGCCCTCTGCTGAAACAGCTAGCAAATTCACGCCATTGACTTTAGCCAATAGCGTGCACGGGATACCGATCTTGTGTGCGGACGCTGGAGTTTACCGCGGGGCAGAACACAGTTGCTTCTCTCTCTTGTAATCCAGACCTCGAGCAGAACAGAAGTCTTTTCGGAAGGCAGAGTTTCTGGCTCTGCTTTTCACTACCGGCCTCCAACTTAACATGAACCGCTTCCCCTTCCGCTGCCCATTTCATTTAAATGTTAGACCTCCTAGACTGGCCTAAAACTCATAACTTCCGACCCTAGGCTCGCCCTTTGTATACCGTACTGGGAAATATATCCTCGTTATTGTACCTAATTTCCTGTGTTGTCAGTTACCGGCAGACCTGGATGCCCACTCTCTGATCCTGACCGCTCGACCTCCTGCATCCTGTCATCACGAGGCATATTTAACAATCTTCTACCCCCTTCCCTGTCATTTTATACATTCACACTGGTGTCAGAAGTTTCTCTCACCATCCTCAAACCATGTACTCTTTTACAGGCTATTCAGGCTTTTGAGAGTTGGTCACATTAATATGAATCGACTGTGCATTTGGAACATGATAGTTCAGTTTCAGGTTTTAAGCCATTTAAATTTCTGTGTACTTCTAAAGCTAATTATATAAGGCATCGACGGCTAAGTCATACCTCATCGGTCGTGCAACATCTTGTGCCTGGAAAGGAGGAAGGACTTTTACCATGAAATAAATTATATTTGGAAATGAATATAGTTTCTATAATACCTATTTTGCCCATGGTGTTTTGTGTTAGTTTCCAGTAGCCTATAGCTTAAAATGTATTTGCCTTGCAACTGGTTTTTGAGAAGAGTTTCATTCAATTTGATTTCACTTACTATCACTGTGTAGTAGAGTATTAATGTAAAATATGGATAATTAAAACGTTAATGATGGAATTATCTCAAATGAACGCTTTTAAATATTGATAGCATATTTGTTCATAGATATATTACCATGTTGTACCTTGGAACATTTTTGCGCGTTTGGAAACCTTACCTCTACGGAGCAGTTTTTGTAATTTCATAAACTGGCTGAACCACACAAAAATTGAGTGCCATCATTTGAAAACGGAATAGAAAAATATGTTTAGCTTATATTAGAGGGCGGAAGTCTGAAAAGGGTTCAATGTTACAACATTCTCCCCTACTGAATCTGCCACCGATAAGATTTCACTCTGGATTTGTCGTCCGTTTTGTCGGCGTGGTTTACTGTATGAGAAAAAAATGCTGTGGGAACAATGCTTCGCGAACAGTCCTAGGGCTAGTGGCAGATATTAGGTAGTGGGTATCACGGAAATATAACAGAAGCCTGGAACGACTCTAGCTTTTTCACACAAACGTGGTAGACGTTTTGCTTGTTTATTGGAAAAAGACCACCATGGCGATACAATTTTTGTTGTTATTGGCGATTAGTGTACAGTGGGGCTAGCACAACCTCATTTAAACGTTACATCAAAAGACTGAACAGAATTATGGAATGATTCGGCACATAGCTACTGATAACTAACTAATCATACACTGTACTCTATTGTTAACTATTATGGTCTCGCTATTTCTTGAGGAAGACAGGGTACAGTGTAGAACAAATTAACTACCTTGTTCGGAAATGATATTTGTACATACATTGAAATGAAATGATCGTATGCCATTGTTGGCCGGGAGGCCCCATCCGGGGAAGTTCGGACTCCGAATGCAAGTCTTATTTCAGTCGACGCCACATTCTACGACTTACGTGCCGGTGATGAGGATGAAATGATGATAAGAACAACACAATATCCAATCCACAAGCGGAGAAAATGTCCAACCCGGTCGGGAATCGAACCCGGGCCCGCTGCATAA
Organism: Schistocerca nitens; assembly: GCF_023898315.1. Classification (NCBI taxonomy): domain Eukaryota; kingdom Metazoa; phylum Arthropoda; class Insecta; order Orthoptera; family Acrididae; genus Schistocerca; species Schistocerca nitens. Next base: position 307,844,371 of record NC_064621.1, on the reverse strand, counting down.
GAGGCAAGCACGTCACCACTTTTTTTTTGCTTGAGATCGCTTTTTTTTACATTCGGTGTAACAATAACAACAATAAACTGCTTCTAGCACTTTTTCTTTAAATGTATAAGACGATGACTTTATAAAATAAAATTTTTCTGGGAAACGTAAATAAGTGGACTTTTTTTTTACATAACAGTGAAAAAAATAAAATAAAATATCCTGCTTCTGTCAGTACAAAACAATAACGTTCTACGTTCCTCTTTTAGGCGCGTACCTCGCTAATCCCGTCATACCTCGCGTTGGTGTCGGGTACGTCTGCACGTGTGTTTGTGGATCCTCTCCACTGTCCTGGTCCTTTCTTGATCTGATACTTATAGACAAAAATTACATTCTCCTACCCGGGACACCCCAACTGGGTGGGGGATCAAACAAGGCACTCCCTAAAAAAGTTGCGTAATATGTTCGATATCTCGGATGTCTCATAAGCTGTGAGTGATGTTCCTGTAGTAAGGCCCAAAAGTCAAGCACATTCTTACTGCCGTCTCGGAAAAGATAACGCACAGTCAAACCTCGAATCCAAGTCACTGCGTTTGTCTTTGTTCGGGGATAATATGTCCTATCTGGGAGAAGTAGTGTGCGTGGTTCTATTGTTTGCGGCCCCACCCGAAGGAGGAAGGCGATCATTTTTTTGACCAAACACCATACGTCCGCCGAAGGACCGCATATCAGGCGATGCTCCTCAGTGTCTATAATATTGCACTGCGGACACAGTGGCTCTTCCGCCATATGAATTGTATGCAACTTGGAACGAGTCACGTATTTCCCATTTACCACCTGATACCACAGTGCGCGCATTTCCGTATCAAGGTGTGGGTGGTGCACTGTACGCCATACCACTGACCACGTAACCGTTGGTTGGCGGCGCTCTACGGCATTATTCGGTCGTCGTCGAGTCAAGATGTGATATATATCACGTGCCGTTGCCGTCCTGGTAGTCGGTAGTTCCATATGTACATAACTGTGTTCCACAAAGAAGGTTCGCATATGGGCAAGCGATGGTGAGATGCGAGCCACCGCTATCGGAGCCGAACGAGAAGGTGGAGCGAGTTCGTCTAGCAAGCTGCCAGTCAGACTTGTCTGGTGTCGTGTCCACATCTTTATCATCGTGGTTACATAAATAGCCACTGCTCGGTCGCGTACGTTTACTAGTCCAAGACCTCCACGACTACGAGGAAGGGTGAGGGTTTCGTATCCTACCTTAAAAAGCAGACCTGTGCTCACAAAATATCCTAGTGCCGCCAGGATTCGGCGGGCCAACACCACCGGCATAGGAAGAACTAGTGCCAGGTGGGGGATGCGAGAGGCTAGATAAGTGTTGGCAAAGGTGACCCGTTGTATCATATCCAGTGCCCTTAACCTGTGACTTCGGACACTCGCACGAATTGTTTGCAGAAGATGTCTGTAACTCAGTGCCACCGTGCGTCGAACGTCTGTAGTGAAGATGATAGAACTCTAACGGAAACCCGTCGGGCCCCGGCGATTTGTGCGACGCTCCCTTATCAGTCGCTTCCATTACGTCGTCAACTGTCATTTCACCTGGTAACTCCAGGATGGCCGACTCGTCGAGACACGCGGAAAGCGTTCGTCGGACCTCATGAAAGGCTGCCTGATCGTGTTCCGCTTCTTCATAGAGATGACCGTAGTGTTCCACGAAAGCGTTGGCAATGTCTTTGTGCGTTGTCATGCGGCGACCATCTGGAAGTACGACCGTCTGTATTAAGGTTCTGCAACTACGTTGTTTTTCTCTGACAACGTGATACATCGACGGGGATTCTCCACGGACTCGTTCAAAGGCCCTTGCACGGATTGCGACACCCTCCAGTCGGCGGCGCGTTATGGAAATTATTTGGGCCTGTGCTCGTTTTATACCGGCACGACGCTCCTGTGAAAGTGCTTGTACAGAAAGTTCGCGGAGCATCGTGAAATAAAATTCCGTCGTGTATCGCCTCCACATCATCTGCTCTCTTCCGTATGCAATTAACGCTCGGCGCAATGCAGGCTTAACGCATTCCAGCCACCACTGCAAAGTCGTCGGATATGTCGTGAGGCGTCGTTCACACACGTGCCAAGTGTCTTCGACTAAGCGTTTGCACTCAGGTTCCCTAAGGTGTGCTGTATTCAGTTTCCAAACACTGCGACTCCTCCACACTTGTTGACGACTCAAGGAGACCGTGCATATATATGCTATGTGATCTAAAAAGGCGACAGGCCACAATTCCGCATCGAGGATCGCAGGTTCGAGACGACGTGTTACGTAAATGCGATCGAGACGACTTGCAGAGTGACTCGTGACGTAGGTGTATCCACGTCTGTCGCCATGTATCTTCTCCCATGTATCAATGAGATTCATGTCCTGTATGAGTTGCCGCAGCTCCGGGCACGAAGTATAACGTGGGTGTTGATCTTTTGGTGCGAGCACGCAGTTGAAGTCGCCTCCAAATAAGCCATGTTCATACCGACCTAAGAATAGTGTTGCAATCTCCTCTGCGTAAAATCGGGATCGGTCGCGCCGTCAGTCTGACCCCGACGGTGCGTAAATGTTAACGACCCGTACTCCCAGGACTGTGAGCGCCAGTCCTCGCGCTGACGGCAGGTACACCACGTCCTCGGCTACTATGCCGCTACGTAGAAGTATCGCTGTTCCGCTGCCGCCGTGGGTAGTAGGTGTAATGTACGTATCGTACTCATAGAGGTCGGGGAAGCTCTCAACACATACTTCCTGCAGCAGAACGATGTCGACGTCTGACGCATGCAACATGTCTCGTAATAGTTGCAATTTGACAGGCGTTCTGATCGTATTAATATTAATAGAGGCTGTTCGATATGCCTGCCGCTGTTCCTCAGTGCGGAAATCGCACATGAACGCTTATGTTAATTTTTGTGCTTCTGCCCGATGACATGCTGTCTGTGCGTCAGTCTGCATCTTCTGCGCGGTTAACATCCGGTGGACGCAGCACTCGCCATGGCGGGTGCGTCGTCGGTGTGGGGGTCAGTATCGGATTCGTCGGCCCAGTTTCTGTGCTGGAGGTCCAGCTCCCGTCGTGTCTCTCCGGCCGGGCTGACCGAAGGCGGTGGCGTTGCTGCGGTGGGTGGAGGGACTCCTTCCGTCGGCTTTCCGTCCGGTGTGTCTGTATTCAACCCCTGTGTAGCATGATTCGCGTCGTACTGCTGTGTGGGAGGTATAACCTCCCGTTGCGCATCCGGATGCACTGTATCGACGTTACACCCGAGTCCGTCTGACGTGGACTGCAGTAAGCAGGTATCCGACGGCGCTAGTCGTCGTTTCTTGTGGCGCTTCGGCAATCGTTGTTTGCGCGTGTGCGCCTCCGTAGCCGAGTGCGGAAGTGACTCCCGGTGCTCAGGGACGAAGGCAGCTGTCGGCACAACAGCAGGATCAATTTCCATTTCTCCTACCGATCCTTTCCGCTCGGTTAAGTGCGTCGTCGGCGCCGGAGCGGCAGAGGTGTGCGTCGTTTCGTCACTGGAGGCGGTCTCCGCCGCAGTCGGTTGCCGTAAACTGACAGGATTCTGTAGCTGGTCATTCTTCGGGATGGGATCCGTTCGAAATGCGTCCGCATACGTTAGTGGCAGCAGCGTCAACGTGGACGGAGGTACGGGTTCGCCGTTTGGAACTTGCACTATCCTCCGCTGCATACATTCGGAACGGAGGTGGCCCTCTTTCCCGCAGCCTGAGCATGTTTTGGGTTGTCCATCGTATATGACTACAGCTCTGCATCCGCCGATGAACAAGCACGAGGGTACATGTTGTGTCAGTTCTATTCTGACTTGACGCACCCCATTGAGAACGGGGTAAGTCGTGAAGTTGGACCAATTTTCCTCAACGTGGCTAAGCACTGTTCCATATGGGCGTAAGGCGTCAACGACCAAGTCAGACGGAACCTCGAAGGGAAGTTCGAAAATACGTATGTTTCGTAAGCCCAGTCCTGCATGATCGATAGTTACTTCTCCAACATGTCCATCAGAGTGACGAAATTTGAGTCCATGTTTAGTATCTCGGATGATTCTGTCACATACTACATCGTTAATCAGCTTGACGTAAACAACACTGCTCACTATGGAGAGGTGGATTCCGATAAGTTCGTTGTAGTCAAGTTTAACTTCGTCTCGTAGGAACCTTTCTATTTCGTAGGCTTTCGGTCTCGCATATTCATTCGAAAAACTAATCTTGAGAGTCGACTTTCGGTTTGCATGTGCCATTCTATATCGAGTCGTCTAAACGCACGAGTACGCCGAAGAGGTAAACAACTGCGCGAGCGTGAACTTCTCCGGCAGGGACGTAAACAGACGTCCGTGCCGTAGCACCGACGAAGGCAGACTGACCACTCAGCAGAGCAGGAGTACATACATTATTTTCTGGTTATGCGATGGCGTCATTAAGCTAAGGATTAAGCAATACGTAAGTATAGTGCATTCTGCTGACAGTGAGTAATTTGGCGCAGAAGCGTTTTATACTGCTGGAGTGTGAAAAAACGAGACCGTTATGGTAAGAAAACCCCTACATAAGGTAGGGGGGGGGGCAGCTTGTAACATTAATACAACGATATTATTTTCCAGTCTATACTTCTATGGGTTGTTATTCTCATTGGTGATGAAAATATTACAGAATGATCGCTTCTGAACAATTTAAACTAATCTAAAGAAACCACAACTTGATGGCATAACACCGGTACGGATGGGCTGTGGAGATTGACATGCGAATGTGAGCATAGTTCAAAAATGAATGAAGCAATTTCATCCAGTAACTGTCCGCCCCCAGTAGCTGAGTGGTCAGCGAGACAGAATGTCAATCCTAAGGGCCCGGGTTCGATTCCCGGCTGGATCGGAGATTTTCTCCGCTCAGGGACTGGGTGTTGTGTTGTCCTCATCATCATCATTTCATCCCCATCGACGCGCAGGTCGCCGAAGTGGCGTCAAATCGAAAGACCTGCACCAGGCGAACGGTCTACCCGACGGGAGGCCCTAGCCACACGACATTTCATTTCATATCCAGTAACTACTACATAACGATAAGGTACGCTTAACATGCCTAGCTGATTGACAGGGACTGGAAACTATAGAATCCATGGAGGAATTTTAATCAAACTTTGTAACCATAGTATTTATCATACGAGAAAAAAAAACATTTTTGGCTAGAAGGCATAAAGGCCACTGAGGGAGAGCGTGCGGCCAGGAATGTGATATAACTGAAAACTACGCATAACTGTGCAACAGGTTGAAAAATCTAAATCATCTTGGATAGTGGCGTGATTTTTTGTCATTGTCGATTTGGTATGATGTATTTCTGCAGTGCTTCACTTGACTGCTGTTCTGTACTTTTCCGTATAACCGGTACACCTAAAATCACCAGTTATCTTATTTTCGTTTCCAGGACGACTCCAGTGGTTCTTTCCATTCATCACAGCCTCAGTCATTTTGCAATGTACTTCGCTGAATATGTCTTTTTTTCTTTTTATACGAGCATATGCTAGCCATCAGCATAGACCCGCGAGGTTAGCCGAGAGCGCTAACGCGCTACTTCCTGGACTCGGGTAGACGCGCCGGCCCCGTAGGCGAATTAACAACGACGGCCGGTGTGCCGGCCAGCCTGGATGTGCTATTTTGGCGGTTTCCCACATCCTACTAGGTGAATACCGTGCTGGTCCCCAAGTCCCGCCTCAGTTACACGACTCACAGACATTTGAAACACGTTCACACTATTTCACGATTTACACTAGATGCAGACAGCTGGGGTATACTAATTCCGTCCCGGGTGGTATGGGTTGGCGGCAGAAAGGGCATCCGGCCACCCCTTAACTTAACAATGCCAAATCCGTACTTAACCCTGCCGACCCTGCGCGCACTGTGGGATAAAGGCAGTAGCAAAAGAAAGATGAAAGCCATCAGCGAACACACTTCTCATTTCGCTCAACTTTCAAGTTAATTCCTTTTTATGTTTGGCAACCGCTCCATTTTGTTATCTGTGACAAAGAACTCGTATGTATAAAGTGTCTCTTTCATACACAAACTAACTACCACTGGTTACTAGGGGAACCCTGTGTGCAGATCGCCTCATCGGTCTAATAGATATATGTCTATAGTATCTGTGAAACGTGTTGCTCATAGAGTTAGTAGTGAAGAAGTAATAAATTAATAATAATAATGATATTACTATTTGACGCAATATCTCCAGAACTGTATGTCATACAATTATACATTTTTCGAGGTACATTCAGTGGCATATGTGGATACTGTTATCAAAATGTGTTGCGAGTAGAGTTAGTAGCAAAGAAGTAATAAATTTAAACGTCTCACATGATGCGACAGTTTCTCATGCATCTCAGAGTGTATGCTAGCCTATCTCGTCAACTGTGTGTCGTAGAATGATATAGTTTTTCTACTGCATTCAGTCGTATATGTGATTACCGTCTGCAAAATATGTCGCGAAACAGTTTGTAGGGAATACGTAATAAATTAAAACGTCCAGCTTCATGCGACAGTTTTACTGCGTTAATAGCTAAAATGCAGTAAGCGATAAACTTTTCTTTCCTTCATAATTTTGTGGGCGTTGTAAGCAGTAAAAGTTTTCGGAAAGGTCTGAAATTGCGTGTAAAGTTTGATCCAAATCTCTAACTGCTCTCATTGTTCAAATATTGCATGACTAACTAAAATATGAGTGGGCTGCTACACTTCGACCCTCTCCCCCCCCTCCCCCCCACCCCCCACACACAACTCATAGGTAGGTTATTGTTACCCCAAAGCGACGATTACCTGGCAGTAAGTGATATGTGTATAAAGTTTGGCTGAAATCGATCCAGTGCCATAGGAGTAGATGTGGAGCTGCTTACATACACACATTCATACATTTTCATAATATGTTAGAATCTTTCCCATGAATATTACCAGGTAATGTTCTAGTACAACTCATAGTGGTCTATCCGAGTCGGATCGTCACTTCGGCAAAGCTTGTGTGTTACTGTGAGACGTCGTCCACTAACAACGTGGTCCCTTTTTACCCATTTCCGTTGCCTAATGCAAGAAATCACTTGTTGACTGCTCACCAACACCTAGGCGCGTCGGCTCCAAACATAACCTTCCTGTTGTACTTACTTGCTACTCGGACTTCGTTACGACACAGAAATTAACATCTTTTCAAGACCAACACGACTGGCTGTTGGTTTGAAAGGCCAGCACTGACGCGCCTTTACACATTGCAACAGAAAGCGAAAATAATGAATTAGCTCTTGCATTGCAAATAATCTCTTCAGGAGCCCACATCCGTACCTATCCTGGACAGACACCAATGTACTCTGGCACGCTTGCCTCCTGGATCAGGCGACTCTACAGTTTCGTAAATACTGCCACTCTAGTTAACATGAAGACGATGAACTACTCATATATGCCTGTAACTGAGAACGCAGAGTGTAAGAGTAGAAAACTCAGTCAATTGTCGACATGATTAAAATGAGTGCATAGTTTGTTATGCAATAAAAAATATCGTGGATATACGAGGCCCCCATTACCTTAAGGTCTGGAAACATAATGTGGAAACTCTAGAATAACTGATACAACGGTTCGCGTATGACTTTCTGTGACACATTACTGTCGTGTAAGAAATCTATGCAAGCTTTAATGGATCTTCGACCAGTGGTGTCATGATTGTGTGTGTATGTGTGTGGGGGGGGGGGGGGGGGGGGGGCGGGGGGCGTTGTGGGAGAGGAGGAGGCTGAGGGCTTGGAGGAGGAGATGGGACATATGTATATTATCACAATTGATCGGTCTTAAGGTCAATTCCGTAATTTTCGGTGTTACTATGCCGATAAGTGAAAGACCATAAGACATGTAAGTCCAAGGCTAGTCGAAGTAAACGTATCGAATTCTACAGAGCCGCCGGCAGGAGTGGCCATGCGGTTCTAGGCGCTGCAGTCTGGAACCGAGCGACCGCTACGGTCGCAGGTTCGAATCCTTCCTCGGGCATGGACGTGTGTGATGTCCTTAGGTTACTTAGGTTTAATTAGTTCTAAGTTTAGGCGACTGATGACCTCAGAAGTTAAGTCGCATAGTGCTCAGAGCCATTTCTACAGAGCCGCACAGACAGAAATAAGTATTTCCGCTTGGGTAATCTGTTTCCAACCAGTGTATCATGGACATGCTAGTGTAGAAAGATCATAAGTAAGCTAAATTAAAATTCCACGCATTCTGGACGTTTATTTATATAGGCAAGCCGACTTGTAGCTACTTACGTGCGCGTAAGACACAGTTATTTACGCAAGTTCCCTACACAATTCTGAAGTCTAACATAAAAATTAAACGTACCGTGTCATTCTCATTTATCTGTCACTGATTATAGAACACGTGTGTGTGTGTGTGTGTGTGTGTGTGTGTGTGTGTGTGTGTGTGTGTGTCTGAGGGAGAGAGAGAGAGAGAGACAGAGAGAGAGAGAGAGAGAGAGAGAGAGAGAGAGAGAGAGAGAGAGAGAGAGAGACACAGACAGTATGTGTAAGTTGTGGTAAATTATAATGATTATTTTCGAAATTTTACGGAAAACATAATTCGTACTACTGAGTTTCTAATTACACTTGTATTTCTTATCAATTTTGGCTGTTACATCTTCGTCCGCTCCCCCAATATCAGAGTAAACGTATTTGTTTGAAGACATAAATTTGAGGAATTTGCGGAAATCTGTGAGTGTCGTACGTAAAACATCTAGTACTTAACTGACACTTGTTAAGTCCAATGACCTATTTTCATAATCTTGTTAGGAGTTTCTTGTTCAGTAAATCGTTTTCCTTTCATTCCAGTATTGATACTTAACCTGATTAATACAATATCTTCTATTTTTATGATTGTTGACCTGTTTGTTGTCAGGAAGTGTTGTAAAGTTAGCACAAAGGGTAAACATAACTCATACGGAGTCATATGTTGCGAACAGAATATTGAGTTATGCGCGTATCACAACTGTCACATTGTGTACCAATTAGTTTACACCTTCAACAGTATTCTAAATTAGCCCGCATCTCGTGGTCGTGCGGTAGCGTTCTCGCTTCCCACGCCCGGGTTCCCGGGTTCGATTCCCGGCGGGGTCAGGGATTTTCTCTGCCTCGTGATGGCTGGGTGTTGTCTGATGTCCTTAGGTTAGTTAGGTTTAAGTAGTTCTAAGTTCTAGGGGACTGATGACCTCAGATGTTAAGTCCCATAGTGCTCAGAGCCATTTGAACCATTTGAAGTATTCTAAATTTCTGACCTTGTCATAAATTTCCGTCATTTAAGAGACTTCCACTTGAGTGTCTTGCTGAGCATAACCCCGACAAATCAAAACCTCCAAGGATAGGTTCCAAACAGCTTCACAGAATCACTAAATAGTAACGTAGGTTTTTCCTGTTGTTGTAATGCTAGCCACTTTCGTTGGCATTGTAGTACCAATAAGGAAACGACTCTTGTAATACTTTCAGCATTAAACATCCCTAAATTTAAGAGAAACGCCGTTATAGCATCGACAGTGCACCCTCAAAGTGAAAGCCACAGGATGCGTTTGATGCTGTTCTTAAGCAGCTTAAATCATCCTGAATGCTGTCAACGACCGAGACTCACATACCACACGCAGCAAAGGCAACTCGGAGACAATCGTCTCCCTAACACCTGTCGACTTCAAAGTGAGTGGCGCGTCAGTGGTGGATCCTTGAGCACTGAACAAGGATGTGAGGTACGAGGGATCCATCTTAGCACGTTAGCAACTAATCTTGTGGTCTCTCAATGACACTAATGTTGAGCCAGGACGACACAATTCACTTACTCGTGAACGTGCTGTTTATCTTATCAGGTGGAAGCAAATACAAAAGTTTTGGGGTCTATTAATCGTCGGCAGTTCGATCGTGTGGCTCTGAGCACTATGGGACTCTACTGCTGAGGTCATTAGTCCCCTAGAACTTAGAACTAGTTAAACCTAAGGACATCACAAACATCCATGCCCGAGGCAGGATTCGAACCTGCGACCGCAGCGGTCCTGTGGTTCCAGACTGCAGCGCCTTTAACCGCACGGCCACTTCGGACGGCCGATCGTGTGGGGGATAGTGATAATCCTTAGGGATTTGGCAGCAAGGGATAAGGAAGATAACCAAGTGTGCTCAGTGTATATGCCTGCTGATCTTATTCGACAAATGCAAGAGTCTACTCCGTCAGACATTGAATGAAGCGAGTAGTCCCTGCTGCAGATCGTGGCGCACGATGCCTGTCGCTGAGCTCTGATGTATTACTTGTAACACAAAAGCGACTGACAGGGAATATCGCTTGTTAATCCACCAATTGTGAATAGAAAAATAAATCCTAAAGCTCATAATAACGGTGGATTGAATTTGAATTTAGTTTCATATAGTGTGGCTAATCATCTAAATACCTTAATTCCTGTAGGTACAGCAATAATTATTGTTGCTGATGTGAAATATGCTCACGAAATTTCAACGATGTTCACAATCTCCAGCACTGTCAACACTGTTCTCATTACTGATGGTTGGCCCTTTTTCTTTTCATTCATTGGTCTTTGGTTGCACCTATACAGCCAGTCCAAACACACAACGTCTTAAAAAGTTAAAATGAACTGCATTTCCTTGTTGAATAATACAGAAATAGAAACACCTAACGTAATGGACAGTTAAAATAAAACAATCCAATCAGATTTCAAATACACACGCACACGCACACACACACACACACACACACACACACACACACACACACACACACACACTTCAGTTCGCAAGCACACACATGACACACAATATGCGACACATGCTCAGACTTAAGAGTGACAAATTAGCTCCAACTTTTAAAGCGAATTCCACCAGCAATATAGGAAATGCATATATTCTTCTTAAACTGGAGGATGCACACATGGAACGAAGCCAATCAGCCAATCCGAAACCCTTCCGTTTTGAGGGCACCTTAAGATGATGCTGCTTACTGCGCAAGAAGTACCCACCCTCGCAGTATAGTGGTGGTACGATATGGAGCCCGTGGTCTAGAGCAGCAGTTCCGCATCCAGCGACGAGCGGTTAGGTTCTTGTTTATCTCACTTGCCGAAGCGTCGCTTGTGTGAAGCTTTCCTAGTTAGAGTTGCTCTGTCTACCGAGTGAGTCATAGCGCCTCCACTCCGCCTTACTGTTGGGTTGTGTTTGTCTACTTGCAGCGGCGTCGGCCGCTCCGCTATCGCTACCTTGGTTTCCACGTTTATTCCATTGTTATGTGAGCTTTACTTTCGATAAAACTACGCGACATTTGCAGCCCTGGTCAGAAATCTACGACTGGCTTGTCGTTGGAATTCACGTGATCTCTGATCAGGTCCTCACTGCTTATTTTGACGCAGACGAGTACGTGTTTTACGTCAAATTTGTGGATCCCCTTCACGTTGAAAGATTACTGTTGCGACGAGGTCGTCAAAGTCCCGTTAAAGCATCGTGATAATTCCGTTAGTATGGTGTCATTCGCAGAAGTTGAAATTGACTATACCAATGATCAAGAATTCAGTGTCCCACCGGAGGTAGTTAACAACTTTAAAGGACATATTGACCCCGTATGGAAACGTACCTCCCATGAACCATGGAAACGTACCTCCCATGAACCATGGACCTTGCCGTTGATGGGGAGGTTTGCGTGCCTCAGCGATACAGATAGACGTAGGTGCAACCACAACGGAGTCGTGTATGTTGAGAGGCCAGACAAAAGTGTTGTTCCTGAAGAGTGGCAGCAGCCTTTTCAGTAGCTGGAGGGGCAACAGCCTGGATGTTTGACTGATCTGGCATTGTAATATCAACCAAAATGGCCTTGCTGTACTGGTACTGCGAACGGCTGAACGCAAGGGGATACTAGAGCGGTAATTTTTCCCGAGGGCATGCAGATTTACTGTATGGTTAAACCTTGATGACGTCCTCTTGCGTAAAATATTCCGGAGCTAAAATAGACCCCCATATGGATATCCAGGTGGGGACTACTCAGGAGGACTTGTATTATTTGGATCGGAGTGTGGAATCTCAGATCGGACAGGTAGGTTAGAAAATTTTAAAAAAGGAAATGGATAACTTAAACTTAGATATAGTGTGAATTAGTGAAGTTAGGTGGCAGGAGGAACAAGACTTCTGGTCAGGTGAATACAGGGTTATAAATACAAAATCAGATAGGGATAATGCAGGAGTAGGTTTAATAATGAATAACAAAATTGGAGCGCGGGTAAGCTACTACGCAATACTGTAGCAAAGAAAGACACGAAGCCCACCCCTGCCACAGTAGTACAAGTTTATATGCCAACTAGCTCCTCAGATGACTTAATGTTTGTAGAAATGTATGATGAGATAAAAGAAATTACTTAGATAGTTAAGAGAGACGAAAATTTAATAGTCATGGGGAACTGGTACCCGATAGTAGGAAAAGGAAGAGATGGAAAAGTAGTAGGTGAATTTGGAATGGGCATAATGAATGAAAGAGGGAGCCGCCTGGTAGAATTTTGCACAGAGCATAACTTAACCATAGCTAACACTTGGTTTAAGAATCATAAAAGAAGGCTGAATAGGTGGAAGAGGCCGGGAGACACTGCAACTTTTCAGACAGATTATATAATGGTAAGGCAGTGGTTTAGGAACCAGGTTATAAATTTCCAGGGGCAGATCTATTGTTTACGTACTGCAGATTAAAACTGATGAAACTGCAAAAAGGTGGGAATTTAAGGAGATGGGACCTGGATAAACCGAATGAACCAGAGTTCCTAGAGGGTTTCAGAGAGAGCATTAGAAAACGATTGACAAGAACGGCGGAAGAAATACAGTAGAAGAAAAATGGGTAGAAGAAGAATGGGTAGCTTTGAGAGATGAAATAGTGAAGGCAGCAGAGTATCAAGTAGGTAAAAGGACGAGGACTGGTATAAATTCGTGGGTAACTGAAGAGATATTCAAATTAATTGATGGAAGGAGAAAAAATATAACTACAGTAAATGAAGCAGGCAAAAAGGAATACAAACTTCTCAAAAATGAGATCGAAAGGAAGTGCAAAATAGTTAAGCAGGAATGCCTACAGACGTATGTGAAGATGTAGAGGCATCTATCACTAGGGGTAAGATAGATGCTGCCTACAGAAAAATTAAAAAGTCCTTTGGATAAAAAAGGAACTACTTGTATGAACATCAATACCTCAGACGGAAAACCAGTTCTAAGCAAAGAAGGGATTGCAGAAAGGTGGAAGGAGTTGGTTGGTTTTGGGGAAGGAGACCAGACAGCGAGGTCATCGGTCTCATCGGATTAGGGAAGGACGGGGAAGGAAATCGGCCGTGCCCTTTGAAAGGAACCATCCCGGCATTTGCCTGGAGCGATTTAGGGAAATCACGGAAAGCCTAAATCAGGATTGCCGGACGCGGATTGAACCGTCGTCCTCCCGAATGCGAGTCCAGTGTCTAACCACTGCGCCACCTCGCTCGGTGGAAGGAGTATATAGGGGTCTATACAAGGTTGATGTACTTGAGGGAAATATTATGGAAATGGAGGAGGAAGTGGATGAAAATGAAATGTGCGATATGATTCTGCGTGAAGAGTTTGACAGACCACCGAAAGACCTAAGTCGAAACATGGCCCCGGGAGTAGACAACATTCCATTAGAACTACTAATAGTCTTGGGACAGCCAGCCCTGACAAAACTCTACCATTTGGTAAGCAAGATGCATGAGACAGGCGAAATACTCTCACACTTCAACACGAATATAATAATTCCAATTCCAGGTGTGAAAATTACCGACCTATTAGTTAAATAAGACATGGTTGCCAAATGCTAACTCAAATTCTTCACAGTCGAATGGAAAAACTGGTAGAAGCCGACTTCGGGGAAGAACAGTTTGGATTCCGTAGAAATATTCGTGCAATCACTCCGCCACAGGCCGTGCATTATGAACAGTTGTTCAATCGTGTTGAAATATGCAACTGCCATACCCTGGACTCCGTTGAAATATTCGTGCAATCACTCCGCCACAGGCTGTGCATTATGAACAGTTGTTCAATAGTGCTGAAATATGCAACTGTCATACCCGAATTGCTATACGACACTTGCAAGCAATACGGTGCTTAAGACATTAGTGTAGGTTGGGTGCTGTGATAGTGTCACACCAAACAACAAGCGGTGCAAGTCCCCTCCATGAAAAACACGACCACACCATAGCACCACCGCCTCCGAATTCTACTGTTGGCACTACAAACGCTGGCAGGGGACGTTCACCGGACATTCGCCATACCCTCATCCCGCCATTGGATCGCCACAATGTGTACCGTAGTTCATCACTCAACACAAAATTTTTCCACTGTTCAATCGTTCAATGTTTACGCTCCTTACACCAAGCGAAGCGTCGCTTGGCATTTACCGGCGTGATATGTGGCTTATGAGCAGCCGCTCGACCACGAAATCCAAGTTTTCTCGCCTCCCGCCTAACTGTCATAGTACTTGCAATGGATATCGATGCAGTTTGGAATTCCTGTGTGATGGTCTGGATAGAGGTCTACCTATTACACATTACGACCCTCACCAACTTTCGGGGGTCTCTGTCAGTCAACAGACGACGTCTTCCTGTACGCTTTTGTGACGTACGTGTCCCTTCACATTTCCATTTCACTATCACATCGAAAACATTGGATCTAGGGATGTTTAGGAGTGTGGAAATCTCGCGTACAGACGTATGACACAAGTGACACCAAAACACATGACCACTTTCGAAGTCCGTGAATTTCGGGGATCGACCCATTCTGCTGTCTCACTATGTCTAATGACCACTGAGGTGGCTGGTATTGGGTACCTGGCAGTAGGTGGCAGCACAGTGAAAAACGTATATTTTTGGGTGTGTCCGGATACTTTTCATCACATAGTGTATGAAGACATATACCATGTCGATGCATAGAGTGATACTTTCTGCAACCCACTGGTCAGCACCTTGGACATGACAATTACCTTTCAACATAATGAAATGTTCTTACCTGCCTCTCAGCCTAAGGAAGCTTATAAACTTATTGTGGGATCACCAACTCAAAAGCCCCAGGGTCCGGATGAATTTCCCAAGGAATTTTACGTCCGTGTTTGGTCTCCATTAGGTGCTACCGGCCACAACTGCAGATGATGGACGAGGCGGGCGCGGACGTCCGTTGGAGCACCAGGGAGGTGCCAACATGTCAGGAGCAGCGCCAAGCGGGCGCGGACCACGAACGCAACGCCAAAGGCGGGTCCGGCCCCAGACAGCTGCCACGACCACAGATGGTGGGCGAGCCGGGCGCGGACGTCCGTGGGAGCACCAGGGAGAAACCAAAACCTCAGGAGCAGCACCTGGCGGGCCCGGACCGCGAACGGAACGCCTGACACGGGACAGGCCTCAGAGAGCTGCCACAGATGGCGACCAAGTCGGGCGCGGACGTCCGAGGGAACACTGGGGAAGAGACAACACATTCCAAGCAGCGCCAGGTGGGCCCGGACGGCAAAGAGAGCACCCAGCGCCTTGTGGGCGTAAATGCTGGACAAGATCCTCCAACACGGCAGTCTCAGGTAGCACCTGAAGAAGGCAACGAGTTACGTGGTCGAAATATTGTGCCAGAGCGACACAAACATCCGGCAGTAGACCCGATTATTCCACATGTCAAGATCTCGCCGGGAAAGCCTGAAGAGTTACACGTTCAATCTTGTTTTTCGTCGGCAAGGTGTCCTTTAATTTCATTTTCTTCATGATATGTGTTTTTATTATTATATACATTTCCATCTGCGTTGCTCTGGCTTGTTCTCTTCTAGTTTTACCGCTCGTTTTGTTTTGTGCATTGCCTCAGTATCTTTCCAGTTCTACTATGTGATGTGTAAAACTAAAGTACGTATACATATGGGTTTATAAAATACTTGCAATCAACTTGGAATTATTTATTCAAGAAGAAAGGCTAAATTTTCGTTCCAGAATAAAATTTAATCCGTTGTGTATCTGAATTTAAATTTCTATATAAAAAATTTAAAAATATATATATAAATAATGCAAAATAAATACTTAAAAAACTAATAAAATGTAAGAAAGCTAGGTAAAGTGATGCATAGCTTGGAAGCTGGGAAATGGTTTGTAGGGTATGCTCTATGGGTATAGTTTTTTAAATCCTGTTACAATTACATTTTTCATGTATTACATGATGTATTGACTATGGTCCTCTGAAGTTTCGTGATAGTACCAAGTCACTGCCGGCCGGAGTGGCCGTGCAGTTCTAGGCGCTACAGTCTGGAACCGAGCGACCGCTGCGGTCGCAGCTTCGAATCCTGCCTCGGGCATGGATGTGTGTGATGTCCTTAGGTTAGTTAGGTTTAATTAGTTCTAAGTTGTAGGCGACTGATGACCTCAGAATTTAAGTCGCATAGTGCTCAGAGCCATTTGAACCCTGGAAAATATAAATAAAAAGTAAACAAAAGTAGTGACTTTAATTAGCAATCAGAACGTCCTCGATCCCAAGTTCGAACCACGCCTTCAGTTACATTTCGAATAAACATCATCAGCTGTGGTACCAGTAAACTTTGGGCACAAGAAGTGACCGTTATTCAGGCAACGGCTTTGCCAAAGAGGGCCGAAGAGCGGATAGTGTTCTGGGTAATCTCTAGCTCTTGAGGTAGGAAACTGCCCCTAATGGCGTAAGACTCAGTAATGATCAAACGCTTGTGGATTTAGAAGCCACTGTGATAAAGACACAAAGTGTATCCACAGAACATGTGGACTGTAACTGAAAAAGTGTCATGATGATCTTTTCATTGGCAAAAGAATCCGGAATAGCCCCCATTCGGCTGTTCAGGAGGGACAGACAACGGAGAGATGACCATGAGAAAAAGATTGAATCACCAACGAATGGATAATGTTCTACTAATGTTCAAAGAGTCGGGGCATGGAATGTCAGAAGTTTGAACGTGTTAGGGTGGCTAGAAAATGTGAAAAGAAAACGCTAAGGCTCAAGCGACGTGTAGTGGTAGGTCAGTGTTGTGAAATGGAAGGAACAAAAAGACTTTTGGTCTGAGAGTGTAGGGCACTATCAACAGCTGTAGAAGTTGCTATAACTGGAGTAGGATTCGTTAGGAGTAGATAAGTAGGACAGAGAGCGAGTTACAGTGAACAGTTAAGTGACAGGGTTGTTCTCATCAGAATCGGTAGCAAACCAATATTGACAACGGTAGTTCACATATACATGCGGACGTTGTAAGCCGAAGAAAAAGAGATAGGATACCAACGAGTAAACCAGCAGGTAAAGGGACATGAAAATGGTCAAGGACTACTGGAACGCCGTTGTAGGGGAAGGAGTACAAGAATGTGTTACGGGAGAATATGGGCTTGGTAGCAGAAAGGTAGGAGAAAGTATAATCGAGGTCTTTCAAAGGCACATTTGGATGCTGAACTTTTCTTAGCAGAAAGCGTAGCTATAAGTCATGAAATAAAATAAAAATGTAATTGAAGCCATAGATATAGTCCACGGCTGTATAAATATTGTATGCAGCCGCTGAAACGTTTGAAGATTTTTGATCGTCACATTATTGGCGAAAGAGGAAGAGTCACCCTTTGTTTTGCAGGACTTGTCCAGATCGGACGTATATGGCACACAGCCATTAATACTACAATTGTTTCAATATTTTATTCACGAGTCGCAACCAAACGGCACTCGTAATCACACAATGTAAGTGTACTTTTAAATTGTGTTTTTATTTCAGAATACCGTGTTATTAACAACCTATGTATGTTTTATTTTGTGTCTTTAGTCATTTTAAGGTTGTTGGGTGACTTGGCATGAAAAAAGTTCCATACTGCTAAGCAAAAAGTCGTCCAGCTCGATCCACCGTCGTCTTCGGATGCTGTCATATTACGAAGGCCGAATTTAATGAAAACACAGAGAAAAGAATCACGGTTAAAAATACATGAACGGACCATTAACGAAAATGTCATGCTCAAGAGCGGAGAGTTTGGGTAACTTTTTTTTAAATGCGTTACTATAATTCATTTCATGGTCTCGATCCAGTTACGAATGAGCCAAAAAACATTAATTAAATTGGCGACTTCGTTTCTGGACGCATTGTTATATCTATTATATGGTCTTCCTTTCGGTACATGTTTATCGCAAACGACAAACGGGATAGGAGACCGGGAAACAACGAAGTAAGACTAATTACTGGAATGTATGTCGACACATGAAATTACGCTGCAATCGCTGATACAAGGTAAGGCACCGCATCTTTACATCAGCAATCTTGCCCAAGCGCTTTGTATTAACGTAGCTTGCTTGGTAGCTCTATCACAATTTTCCGTTTCCGTAGCAGTGATTTTAAGCTACATCGTGGTTTCCAAAATTACTTTAAATATTCATATAGTGAAACAATAGATTTTCATCAGTTCACAACGTGGCCGATTTTACTTCTGTGAGATGTAATATGGCGTGCAGCCATTAGTATTCAAAATTACTTTCAACAATTAATTTTCTTGTTCAGACATTGTCGCACAGTGAGATTTTTTTTACATTTATTCTGATTACACATACGAATTTAAATTTTTATTGTGTCATACACTACGTGAGGCATGGTACTGAATACAATTAGCAAAGAAGGAGAACCAGAGACTGCAAACACAGGCGCAATCCCTCTCTGACATGCTATTAAATAATGAAAGTGTTATTACGGTTGACCCGAATACTAACGAGCGACATATTATTGACTACTCTGGTGACGCAAATTTAGAAAATAGACCGTGTACCAGTAACATGTCTAAATTTAGTTCCTAACCCATTTTGGTGTCTGACGTCATGTCTAACGACGTGGTGGGGGCGGAACAGTTGCACATCAGTAGTATTGCCAGAATGTTCGATACTATTATGAAACAAATGACACAGCATCACCAACAGATGACGTCTATACACTCCACTTTGAAAACAGCTCGTGACGACATGAAAACACGACATGATGAAATTAAAACAGATTTAATTGCACTTGAAAGTCAAACCACACTTTGTGTAGCCGTGTTGAGGAGATAAATAACAGATTGACTGGACAAGTGTCAGACCTCAACGCGAAATTTTCAGAGCTTTAATTACAACAAGAAAACACAAATTAAGATGTGACAGATATGCAAGCACAAGCGAACAGTCTCAATAAAACATGCGGGTCTGCAGTTACTCAGAAAAAATCTTATCCAGCAATTCATGATAAAATAAAAACGCGTATTACCGATGTCAAAAACAAGGTTGACACAATTGACAAACAGCTTTCTGATAAAGTATGACTACGCACTGACAACCATTTCTCATACATCAATAGAGAATTACACAGTTGGATAGAGCAAAAAGACAAATATTTTGATGAGTGCTTACGAGAATAATTGCGTGCTGTTGTCCACGACATGGTCCTGGAATTTATAAATAACAAGAAACACGTAATGAGCAAAGCAGCACAATCTGCCGCTGCGCAATCGAAACAGTTCGACAATTACGTACAACCAAGGTGCAATGACGGTAGTAGCAACCAAAACACACAGTTCGGCAATGAACACAAGTGCATTTGTGACGCATACACACCGCACACTACGTACTCACAATAACAACAGTACGCAACTCAACATGACACACTGCATTGCAGTCGTGATAATTATCAACAACGTTTTCCTCGCCATTCGTCAGTTGAACCTTACCGTAATCATTCTGAAACTAAACATTACAATAACACCAAAGAAGAGGAAAGCCTCGTAAAACAGAGACAATTTCAGAGATTTATACCTGTAAAAAAAAAAAAAAAAAAAAAAAAAAAAAAAAAAAAAAAAAAAAAAAAAAACATACATCTTGTCATGTTTCTTGAAGCCTTCAGAAATGCATTTCCTCGTATGTGGAGTGACCGTAAGAGGATACCTTACGTTGCTGGTTATATCCAAGGCGACGCAGCTGTATGGGCGTATAATGAATCCGACAGATGCGTCATCTACGAACAATTTTGTATCTAAAATTTGGTCACAACCTGTACAGGAAGGACTTCGTAGGAAGATTGTGAATCCTGAACCATTCAATCCTAAGCATGGCAGTTTGCGCCGATATTTCCAGAATTATTTAAATATGTGACATTCCCTTGAAGAGCTGGTGGCAACGCGAGACATCATCAGCGCATTGAGGGCAAGACTGCCGTTTAATTTCAAAGTAATACTTCTGCACGTCTCAGACAATGACGCAGAATAGTTTCTCACAGTGCTCGATTCTGTTGATATGCTTTTCGAGGACCAGCGCTCCGTACCGCAAAACATTTGCTGCAATGTTTACACCAGCGCCATGCAAAACACGCAGGGTAGCCAACGCAATTCACGAGCGTCGACTGCCGTCGGACTCCTAAGCCAACAGAATCAACCGCATCAAATAGAAAATGTATACACATAACAGAACCAACATGCACAACACAGCACAAACAGCAATTATAACACTTCTTATTCTACTGGTGGCAATCCAAATAAGAGACAGCGCAACAGCAGCAACAACAACAACGACAACAACTACAACAGTAATAATCGTTATCAGAATAGTAATAAAAATTTTAAGCTAAGCAAAAATAACTATCAATCCCCACCAAATCTGGACCGACATGCAGTAACAACAACTACGCTGCCCAGTGTAAAAACACTGCGACACCACCACAGAAAAACAACAATACAGGCCAGTGGCAATTTCCGCCGCCGCAAATGCAAACTCAGAGCTGGAATGCATTTACGAGCCCGCAAGTGAGTCAAAACCTGAAAACGCAACGACCGCCACGGTTCGGAGGCTATAATAAACAATACCAAAATGTAAATATTATCGAAGTAACATGTGATACTCCACCTCCGTCTGTGCGTAAACTCACTACAAATGTGACGAAGTGAAACTAAGGTCAGTCACTACAGGTATAATCATGACGAAAACTTGTCTGACAAACTGTTATAAGAGAACATCCAATGGCGTCCTTCATCCAACGAAATTGTTTTGGCCTCAACTACTGGTGTTGTGCGTGGTATTCCCACTGCTACTATTCTGGACACAGGAACGGCTGTTAGTGTCTTGTCCTATGATTCTTATAAGAAAATGTGAGTTTGAACACGTACCAGAGTATCCTGTCCAGAAATATATTTTAACTGCCGTAGGCAATAAGTCTTCTAGGGTTAAGAAACAGGTATTTGTGACAGTCAAGGTAGGTAATGGAATCGTACGTTGGCTATTCCTCGTCGTCCAAAATCAGGTAACTAATAGTATTTTAGGTTTAGATATATTGTGCGAGAAGGACAGCACTATTGACTTCTCCCAACTAAATATATACTTAGAGATAATGGGAGTGAAAGTTCAATTGACCTGGATACCAGGACTCTGAAGCACAATAAATACTGCACAGGGCACAAGTTTCAATTAATACGGGACACTGATCATGTTGACACAGAGACACACGCTCCTGTTACCGAGTCTGAGGACTTGAAAACTTTAATTAGTAATAAATTATTAGAAACAACAGCTGCCACATATGATTAACGTAATGAACATTATAAGGTTTTGCCCAAGAATATACAAAAATGGTTGAAATGGCTCTAAGCACTATGGGACTTAACATTGGAGGTCATCAGTCCCCTAGAACTTAGAACTACTTAAACCTAACTGACCTAAGGACATCACACACATCCATGCCCGAGGCAGGATTCGAACCTGCGACCGTAGCAGTGGCGAGGTTCCCGACTGAAGCGCCTAGAACCGCTCGGTCACCAAGGCCGGCCCAAGTGTATACAAGTATTTAGAAAACGACCAGGTGTGGTCAACACATATGTGTATAAAATAGAAGTTAAACCTCATCAAATATTTTTCCACAAAACCTATAATGTGCCACTATCCCAAAGACCTGCTGTGTTGCACGAGTTGAAACAAACGTTAGAGTGGAAAATTATCGAACCTTCCACGTCACCTTACTGCAGTGCTTAACTTGTAGTAAGGAAACGCAACGGGAATATCAGAGTTCTTTTGGATGCTCGTGCAATTAATGAGATTACGAGTATTTTACCTGTTCGCACGAAACGTGAGAGTTTAGAGGAGTAACTCTAGAAATTATTATATTCTAAGTATTTTTCTACGATAGATCTGTCCAATTCGTTCTTGCAAGTCCCAATCACGCCAGATTCTAGAAAGTATACTGCATTTATATTCAGGGGGTGAACCTATAAATTTTGTGTCCTTCCCTTCGGTGTGAACGTCAGTTTAGGCGTGTTTATAACCGCATTGAATACTGTACTTGGTGATGAATTGGTTGAATCGGTTACTCACTACACTGATGACCTGCACATAGCTATTAAGATTTGCTCGGAACACACTGATAATTTGCAAAAAATTCTACATAAATTCGCACAAGATGGAGTGACAGCTAATCTCAAAAAGTCGAAATCTGCTTGCAAAGAAATTAGGTATCTTGGACATATTATTAATGCTCAAGGTACACGACCCGACCCAGGTAAGCTAGACGCAATCAGGAATTTTCCTAGTTCACGGACTACAAAGCAATTGAAGTCTTTCCTTGGACTTTGTTCTTTCTTGCGACGATCTTTACACACCACAGAAAGACTTTGATTGTGCTAAGCATGCTTTGGTTAACGCAAACATTTTGGGTCACCCTGATTTTAATTTAGATTTTTGTATGACATGTGACGCCTCAATCTATGGCTTAAGCTGTTGCTTGTTTCAAGTTGTAAAGAATGGAGAACAATATCATGTGAAAACTATTAGTTTGGCGAGCTGCACACTTAGTGAATGTTAATGCACATACTCTACCACAGAACTTGAAACACTCTCTACAGTGTAGGCCTTTAAGATATTCTATTATTATTTATATGGTAAGCACATTAAAATTTATACTGAGCACCAAGCTCTCACATTTCTGTTAACTTGTAAGCTGGTACATCCCAGATAGTCACGTTGAGCTTTATCTTTGCAAAACTATTCCTCTGAAATTGTATA
The DNA here is from genome assembly GCF_023898315.1 of Schistocerca nitens. Lineage (NCBI taxonomy): Eukaryota > Metazoa > Arthropoda > Insecta > Orthoptera > Acrididae > Schistocerca > Schistocerca nitens. The sequence goes on along the minus strand of NC_064621.1, from coordinate 307,821,332 downwards.
TTAGCCGTGTGCGGCTCGCATTGGTACCGTTGGTTGGTTGGCGTCGTGTAATAGGGATAGTGGCGTCTCCTTTTCTTCTTGTGTTTACTGGCGCCACTACGTTTGCTAGAGTTGTCTGTACACGAGTGGCAGCAGCAGCATGCCGGGACCGCTGACAGCAGGCAGGCATTGCCCGATGAAGGGGCTGTAGTTACGAGGGCCACAACCTCGTTGTCCACCGGACCCAGGACGTTTGAGTTGAGTGAACATTAACCTAGTAGCGAAACCTCCACTATTTTTAGATCACGCCGTTTGATCGTGCGTTGCTGCTCGCAGGGTCGCTGGGACGAAGAGCAACGAGTAGAGTGTGTTTATTAATGAAGTTCAACCTGCGGTATTTTTCTGCCTAGTGGCCGCTAACCTGCCCTGGAGGTTAGCGTATTTCGCGGCAGTGTACCTTTCCTCGCCTTGCTGCAGCTGTCTGATAAGGCGTGAAGTTAGCCTCCTTCATTGTCATTCGGATATGTTGCTTCTATTAGACTGCTTTGGTCGTAGTGGTTCCTTCTGCTTCTGGAATGTTCTAAACACCGCATTCTGAAGATGCAGTGCTGTCCGCCAGTTCCGCCTTGCCTGGGTTATTCCATAGTTGTGTTGGTTGCCAGTCGTTAGGTAGATTTTGTAAGAGTGTTCGTCTGCGTTTAAACTTGTCACTAGTTTGAGTTGCCATCCGGTCAAGTGAATACATCTCTTGGCTGCCTGACTCATCGGTTGTGAAGTTGAGCGACTTTCACAGGCCGATCCTTGGAGCACTGTCTGAGACACACTTCTCTCTTGGTTTGATGATTGTTTCTTTTTTGTTTTTTTTTTTAAATTTTCAGTTATTATTATTGGAGCCTTCAGCCGACAAGTAATTAGAATTTCTAATCAATAAGGCCTTCAGTCGTGAATGCAATTTGTCTTAGGAATTTTTTAATGACATAATCTATCTTAATAGAAAAAATTTGATCATTGTTTTTTCTTAAAATATATTTTAGTATCTCTTGGAGAAGTTTAAGTGTTTTTCTGTTTTTGAGAATTTTCTATCCAGGACTTCAGCTGTCAATTTTTTTTAGTTATTACTATTTGGTCCTTCAGCCGACAAGTAATTAGAAGTTCTTGTCAATAAGGACTTCAGCCGTGTGTGCAACTTGCTTAGGAAATTTTTTGTTATACATTGTGTCTTAATAGTCAAATTTGATAATTGTACCTTATTATCAACCTCATTTGCAATTGGTGCCAAATAAAGTGTACATGTTTTAAAAAAAAACTGAGCAACTAACGGAAACTTAGCCTTCAGCTGAGAAATAATTAGAATTTCTCGTCAATAAGGCCTTCAGCCGTGAATGCAATTTGTCTTATCAATTTTTAATTAGATATTGTCTCTTAATAGTAAAATGTTCTTTAAGAATATTTTAGTTTCTCTTGGAGAAGTTTAACTGTTTCTAAGAACTTTCTGTCCAGGCCTTCAGCCAATAAGTTTCTTTGAGTTATTATTATTGGGGCCTTCAGCCGACAAATAATTTGAATTTCTGGTCATAAGGTCTTCAGCCGTGAATGCAATTTCTCTTAAGAATTTTTTAATTCTATATTGTCTCTTAATAGTAAAATTTTGATGATTGTTTTTTCCTAAAAATATATTAGTATCTCTTGGAGAAGTTTAAATGTTTTTGAGAAATTTCTATCCAGGCTTTCAGCCATCAAATCGTTTTTGAATTATTAGTATTTGGATCTTCAGCCGACGAATAATTTGAAGTCCTGGTCAATAAGGCCTTCAGCCGTGAGTGCATTTTGCTTAAGAATCTGTTTACTAGACATTGTCTCTTAGCAGGCAAATTTGATAATTGTTCCTCATTGTCAAGCTCATTAGCAATTGGTTCCAAATAAAGTATACGTGATAAAAAAAAATCTAAGCAACCAACGGTAACTGAGTAAGGTCCCGTCCACACTGAATCCTGCCTTCTCTAAGTCCCATGTTTCCGTATATACTAAAGGTAAAGACAACTTCATTGCTGACGCTTTGTCTCGTCTGTCTCAAGGCTTGAAAGAGTGTAACTCTGACCTGGATAATATGAGTGATTACTGAATAATTGAATACTTCTTATGCAGGATAATCTATATTACCAGCATCATATAGACTTACGTAGAAATGTCAGAAATTCAGAAATCTGATCCTCACTGGAATAATATAAGAGTTTTACTCACAAATCAACCTGACCATCCTCTGTCCAACCGATATTTGATACATAATGATGTGTTATCTTCTCGCCGTCATTCTGAAGCCAATACTTTGTGTGTTTGTATTCCTAAGGATTCTGAACGCAAGCTAATTTGGCACACACATTTTGTTTGGGGTCATTATGGTACCAAGAAGTGCCAAGCAAATCTTAGTACCTATTGTTACTTTAGCAATATGAGACGTAAGATCCAAAGTATACTCAAAACATGTGCGATCTGTCAAAAATCTAAACCGCTGAGCTTGTCTACGAAGACTAATTTGCATTCTATTGTATCCAGGAAACCTCTATAAATTGTAAGTTCGGACATAAGTTGTTCACATCCCACAAGCAATGGTGGTGTGAAATATATTCTTGCGTTTTACGATTTTTTCTCCAAGCATGTCAAACTGTATGTTATAAGATCTGCTACTGCCACTGCCATCAATCGTCGTTTCTCATGTTACTACATTCCTCACATGGGAAAACCAAAAGCTATTTTATACGACAATGCTACATACTATACTGGATACAAGTGGCATATATTTCTCAAAGACAATAGTATTAAGACAACTTTCATATCAAGATATAGCCCACAGTGCAATCCCACTGTGTGTTCCGTGAGGTTAACAGAGTTATGAGAACCTACATTGCTACCAAACATACCAACTGGATGACATATTTGTCTTTATTTGAAGAGATACATAGCAACCTCAATGTTTATGAAACTCCGTATACTCCTAATGAGCTCATGTTCGATCGCAAAGAAGACAACGATTGGACAACGCCGTTATCGAAACTTTCTTTTCAGCAAAGAACACACGACAGAAAGGTAAGGGAAGTCTGTGCGATGCTGACTGCGGAAGCCAAAATTAGGAAAAAAACGTATGTGCACATTGTCAAGAGGAATCAGGAATTTAAAGCTGGTATGTTAGTGCTTTTGCGTACTCACCGTAAGTCGTCTGCTCTTCAGCGGCGCAACACGAAGTGGCGTTTGCTGTACGACGGTCCTTATGTTATTGTCAGCATTCCGCATCCTGGTGCATATCCGCTACAGCATCCTAAAATAAACAGAATTATTGGACCATATGCTCACCGTGATCTTAGAGTATATCATGCTCAACAGTAAACACATCTATGGATCATGCTTAAGTTATGAACAACTATCAAATACACGTATCTCACAGTACTTCTACAGAGAAGCTACGTAGTATAAGAGTTTTATTTCAGCTGTTCTTGTCAGCTGCAGAAGGAGAAAGAAGAGATTCGTCTTCGCCGAATATTTACAGGAGCCACTTAAATTTTTAAAGTAAATTTTATATTAACTTTTGAACAGGCGTGAGAAGCCTACGAGAATATCTATGCCGTCAGTCTTCGACTACTAAGGATTGATTCACGTGAATACTTAATAATTCTACATCCTTACACTTTCACCTTGAAACTGATTGGATAAGCTTCCCACCATTGAACACACACTTATGAGTAGCTAAGGCCATGCTAACACAGCACTTATACACTCGTGTCGCGAGTATTGTTTGTGTTTTATGGTAGTTCACTGCTTTTGTTATATCCAAAGAAAAACTTAGATCTAAACTTATAAGGATTGTGAATACTGTAAATATTGTAAACTTATGTAAAGCTATATGGAAATATTTGTATGTGACCAATCATACATGTGTTAAGACAAGAGGAATATGTCTCTGTGTTTAAGTAACGCCGATATGTAATATGTTTGCATGTATTTGTACCTGTATAAAAAACCTATATCTAACAAGTTTCCATGTATTTATCTGTATTTACGAATGATAAATGAGCTATGCTCACTTGTATGTGTTATCTGTACTTGTTACATGTGTCGATATGAGACTTGCATAACCTGAAACTGTTTGTGGACGTTTACCATACGTCGCTGTACTTGTAACTACGAGGACACTGGTGTGAAAAACCGCATAATTAGAAAAGACTATTCATGATATAAAGCTATGTATATAAACGTGATGAACTATTTATGTTGTTTACAAACTGCTGGTATAGAATCGAGTTACGAATTGTTTGCGTAAAGACTTTACGGCGGACGTTTGTTCTACGTCACAACTATTTGTGAACGAATATTTGCATATCGCTTCACACACTGAGTGCATGGAAAAACTGTCATAGTGAAGTGCACCGGCACTTTTGCGTGCATTGAAAATTTACATTTACTGCGCTGGATCGCTGATCTCTGCAAGTCTGTATAGCAAGAACTGTTTCCCAACTGCACCTACGGTCGCTTTGTTCCAAAACGAGGAAGACCATTCGACGGGTGGAGAAATTTGGTCGGGTCCTCAGGGAGCAATACGTTCTCGGAAATGACGGACACTCTCACCTGGTCTAAACGAGGATCGATTCCAGCATCGTTCAGTCCGAGGCTCTGCTTCCGTGCCTTCAAGAACTTATGCTGTGGAGAGGGTACCCACCAGTCTTCTATCAAGCGACGTACGACCTAGGACAAAAATAGTGACATCTGTCTAAGTAAACAGTGTAACCAGTGCAAAAAATGTAAACTGTGCTACAAGTCATCGCGCACACGCATCTGTACCAAAACTGCGATCTATGACATTTAACTGCCATAAAAATGCTCGCGTTTATGAAGTTATCGTATGTTTCGGTTCATAGAACTGTGAACGACGACACGTCGTGTGAAATTCGTTATATCTGAAATAAAAAAAAAAAACATTACAAGCGCAATAGTGTGCGAAAAAGACTATCAGCAATAAGAATTTATAATTTCATATTAAAGAGTGCTGTAACTTTAGTAGGATTTTGTACCTGTTTTACATGTTAATCCGCATTTGTAAAATCTATTATGATAAATTTTGCGACGTCTTATGGACATGAACACACGGACTGCGAGTAAACTAGGTGTCCAGTGATGAACTCCCTTTGCATCTGCCGCGCTAGTACTGAACTTTACGCGACTGCGCATGCGCGGTAGGCGCAATGCCAACATCAAACTACTATAGGCGTACGCGCCACATTCAAGTATTGACAATCTTTTTTTGTAAATATTATGTTATAATATGTGTGTTATATATTATATGTATGTGTATTTGTAGACTTATACAGGGTGTTACAAAAAGATACGGCCAAACTTTCAGGAAACATTCCTCACACACAAAGAAAGAAAATATGTTATGTGGACATGTGTCCGGAAACGCTTACTTTCCATGTTACAGCTCATTTTATTACTTCTCTTCAAATCCCTTTAAACATGGAATAGAAACACACAGCAATAGAACGTACCAGCGTGACTTCAAACACTTTGTTACAGGAAATGTTCAAAATGTCCTCCGTTAGCGAGGATACATGCATCCACCCTCCGTCGCATGGAATCCATGATGCGCTAATGCAGCCCTGGAGAATGGCGTATTGTATCACAGCCATCCACAATACGAGCACGAAGAGTCTCTACATTTGATACCGGGGTTGCGTAGACAAGAGCTTTCAAATGCCCCCATAAATGAATGTCAAGAGGGTTGAGGTCAGGAGAGCGTGGAGGCCATGGAATTGGTCCACCTCTACCAATCCACCGGTCACAAAATCTTTTCTTGAGAAGCGTACGAACACTTCGACTGAAATGTGCAGGATGTAATGACACATTCCTATGCAGAGACATACAATATCTTAAAAGCTGCGCCAAAGATAAATTGAGAGGCATGTTATATTATAATCTTTGTAAAGTTCACATTGGATTCTCTTTTGTTTGATACTCCAAGGAGCTAAGGGACACTTTCGATTGTTGCCTTGTGGAGGATGGACGTGATTTTTGGACTGTGCGGAAAGGCAGCCATGTAGTTAGTAATTATGGTTTGTGCGACGAGCACAGCAAGTCTTATTGTGTTGTGAATAAAAAATAGTTAAAAGTATCGAAGTGTTACGAAAATTATTTATAGCGACGTAGCATTGTATTCCTTGGTTTCCACCGTCTTCGTGAAGTGAACCGATGCCGACTCATGATGGTACACACGGTCAACAAAGAGAAGAACATCGATGGCGACTAATGAATTAATATTGTGGCAGAAGGACTAATTCTACGTCTAAGGTGAGAACTCTGATTAAATCAACAATGACGTGGAATTTAAAATGTAAAATGTTTTTTTATTTATTTCGCCACACTGGCGACTGTGACAGGACAGTGCTGGTGGAACAAAGAGTAAGTACTTCATTGTTGTACTACAAATGTACTTGTACTAATTACTGTTTCTCTGTTACATGACGCACATGGAAAATGACGAATAAGGTGAAACAATATTAACTGTATAAACGGATGGCACAATAACCAGAAGGAACAAGGACAAGGATTTACAAACCTAACGTAATCGTGAGTGACGCAGCTCAGCCGTAATTAAGGTAGGAAAGCGCAAACGCATGCAGCGGTTGCACCTGGCTTAGCTCCACTTAAAGCAGAACCTTTTCCTTTCCATATTAAAATTCTGGTAGTGTTTGTGGCAACACACAATTACACTTTGATAATTACTTTTTTATGTTCAACAATCGCAGAATTAGAAGACGTAGTGCGCCATCTTGTAAATTTCCGACGCGCTACAAATAACAATCGCGAGATATTTTTTATTAATTCAACTGGGAGAGAGTTTAAAGATTTAGATTAACAGTAAAGTACAGACAAAAATAATATCTTCACAATGGAATCGGAGAATTTTAATTTGACAAATGTTCGTGGACGCGTCACCGATTCTGACAAGAGTGACGTAAATGATGACGCAATTAGTTTTTCAGCACAACATAATGTAGAAGTAAATACAATTCAATTGCTCTCCACAGGGATTAACAATAACGAACCACTTGCAAATGAAACCTTGTACACAGTCGATGAAGCATCGATTACCAGATCAGATGAAAATATTTCGCGTGAAATCAGTGAACCTAGCCCGGTTTCGATTCAATCAGACCGTGGCAGAGAAACAATGGCAACAAATAATGGCATAAATACAAACACACAAGCTTCGTCAGTTACGCTTGAGGCATTATATAGTCTGATGTCAAACGTGAGCGAGCAATTATCTGATTTAAAGATGAGTCACAACACAACGAACACAAAACTGGCGAATCTAGAAATCAGCCACAACACAACGAACACAAAACTGGCGAATCTAGAAATCAGCCACAATACAACCAACACAAAATTGTCGAATCTAGAAATCAGCCACAACATGACAAACACAAAATTGTCAAACATGGAAATTGGGTTCCAACAGCAGTTTTCAAGTGTAAACACGCAATTTGAAAACATACACAGACATTTCGATTAACGCTTAAATAAACTCACCAATGAAATCGATCAAAAGATCGAAGACAAAGTCATCAAAACCGTCAATAGTGTATACAATGTATTGGCAAATGACTTAGAAAAGAAATTGTCAGATCTTCCAAACAAACAGGAACAGGAACTGTCAGAAATAGTAGAAACACACAATCAAACACAAACCGTACAAAAAGAAATACATGAAAACGTACAGGCTATTCAATTAAATTTAACAAGAGTACAGTCCGCATGTGAAGAAATACCTGACCAGGTTAATAAAGTTAACGAAGAAGTCGGTTTTCTGAAACAGGAGACTCGACGTATCAACGCGGACATTATCAAATTAAATGAAACTTTAGAAAACGGTAATGTAAATGAATCAATAACTGACCGGGAAACAAAACTTTTTGAAAAATTAGGTAATGAAATCAAAGTGGCCGAGGACAGAATACGCAAGGAAATTGCTGGTAGACTGAATGTTTCAAATGACTTGCCTACGTCAAGCAACAGGCAGCGTGACACTTATTCGCCCGTGCCAGATTACGATGTCAATAACGCAGAACATCACGCGCCCAGTCCGGCGTATGTGCACGCAACGGCACAGGCAAACAATGGCTATTCGCCAAACGCGGTGCTGCAACAGGCAGTAGGCGTGTCGCCTTGCATCTCGACGATTCTAGTCGATGAGAGCCTGTTGAAACATAGACAGTTTCCAGTTTTCTCCACAGAATCCAGAAAAACTCATCCAGTCGTATTTGTAAGAGCATTTAAAAATGTCTTACCAAGAAACTGGACTGAGGCACAGAAGATTAGATATGTAGTAGGCTTCACACAAGGCGACGCACTTTTGTGGGCCACAGACATGGCTGAACAGTGCGTCACCTACGAACAATTTGAACGGGCTTTCTTGGAGAAATATTGGTCTGCTGGGGTCCAAGAAAGACTGCGACGTGAGGTATTCAACCCACAACCATTCAACCTCAAAAACGGCGGGATGAGAAAGTATTTCGAAAAGTACTTGAATAAGACGCGCTATTGGAACAATCCAATACCGCACGTAGATGTTCTCAAAATTCTGAAAAACAGACTACCCGCGAACTTACGCGAAAAATTGGTAACCATACCCGAGAACGACGTTGAATACTTTCTTTCCGTGCTTGACTCAATTGATCTAATATACGAAGAAGAGCCGAGCACAAGTAATCGGAATGAATATTCCGGAACAAATCAAAACAACGGTAACGGATATCATTTTAATGGCAGTGGACAAAACCCACACAGTGGGCATCCGTATGCGACAAGGCCGAATAATGGAACCTGGAATTACGGAAATCGGAGGAATTCGGCGCCACAGAGACGTGAAGACCGAAGATATAATACAGATTACGGTCCACGCCGGTATGGAAATGACAGAAATCACGTGAATGATTGGTCAGGTCCGCGTTATGAAAGGCGGCACACAAATGAAAATTACAATAGTTACGGTAATAGAAATGACAGACCAAGGAGGAATAGCGACGACCGGTCGCAAGAAAATGTTGCACGCAGCGGTCCGGAAACTAATTGGCGACAGAATAACCACTCAGTACATTTCGTAGGGGTAACGGACAGTACTGAAGCAACGCCGTTGTCTCCCCCGGTAAACAACAATCGGTCGCAATGAGCCCCCACCGGCCGACCGATTTGACAACAGGGGGCACAAACAAGCACACATTACATCTTAAACAATTATTTTTAAGATATGATCAGGATGCTACCGTAGAAGATGATCTATGTGAAGAAGAGATGGAAGCACCGGACAAGGTAAGTGACCTCGTGCAGGCTGTAATAACAACAAAAAGATAAGAAAGGTTACAGAATTTAACATTGGACAGGAAGTACTATTACGTACCCACCCAAAATCCTCTAAAATTAAGGCATTTAACAAAAAGTGGGAGTTGTTGTATGATGACCCTTTCATTATAATAGACAAACCTCACCCAGGATGTTATCTGTTAGGTAACACACGAACGGGCAAGGACATCAAGGAATTTTTTCATTAAAGGTTATATGTTATTTTAGCAAAATTGAAATTGTACAACCTTGGATCACATAGTAAAATTGCTGTCATTAACCTAAGAAACTTGCGAACAACTGGGGGCATATGCCAGCTTAAAAACGCATATTTAACCAAACCTAATGAAACATGTGTTACTGTGAGTCTTAACACTATAAAATAAACCATACGGTACTTTTGTAGTCTAACTCAGTTATTTAAGAGAGGAGAACAAAGACAAATTAGCGCGAAGGTCAGAGTTTGTTCGCTTGAGACGAGCAACAAACCACACGTCGAAGTTGCAATCCAACGCTCCGCTAATGAGCACGTGATAGCTGCATGTCAAGACGAGGTCATTGGCCGCGCTGTAGGCAGCGAGCCGGGGAGAAATCTTCCCCCCTTCCCTGTCCGATCAGCTGAGCGTATACAAAGCGCGAAGGCGCATGCGCAGTCGAGTCCAGACGACACGTGACTCATATTACACGATGGCGGCTATCACGAATGATGTTCACCAACAATGCAGAGTTTTCCCCGCGCCTACAGTCCAGTCGTGGTACGTAAGCGCGCATGCGCGGAACGTTTAAAAGTTTTGAGACCATGCTTACTATGAGACACACAGACGAAATCCATTCAAAAACAAGAAAGAGAACGGTACACAAGTCTTGTAAATAGTAACTTAGAAAATTTAATTATAAGCTGGTATTACGTAATAAAAGTGAACATACAAGTACATACTGGTCATGGACGGTATTGTAATATTATATTATACTGAGTAAAAATCTTAGCTTGTACGGAAGGAGAAAGAAAATAGAACAAAAAAAAAATGCAGATATATAACCGGAAGAAAGGCTATGTACACGAGAACAACACACAATTACATATAGGAAAAAAGTAGCAAAGAGGAAATCAAAGAGATAACGCATACATTTACATTACACCTAGCTAGCGATTTTCAGAATGAACAACAAGGTAAACGTGTGAATTTTTGTGACTAAGGAAAAGAATGACACAAGCTTTAAAATAGGAAAATAATAAACAGATCTATGCAGCGTGAGTAATAAACTGAATCGCTCTCAAAACAAATACCTAGGGTTTATAGAGAGAGAGACACACATTAACGTTAGGAAACACCTGAAGCACTCAGCAAACAACTTTGTAGAATATATAAGCTATACACGAGGGTACATGTACGAAAGCTAAAGTGTAAAGGAGGAAAATAGGGAATGTTGCGCATTAATGGACTGTAAGGCAGTTATGTATGTAAGAAGAAATATTTAGTTGTAAGTATTATTAGTATAAGGGACGATGCTCAGCACACCCTGAATTATTTTGGAATATTGAAGGAATGGTGCAGGGTACCGAAAAAGGGCCCCACCAGCAAAGTGTATATTGTAGTGGTAGATGTTTTTTGTGTGTATAAACGTATGTATGAATGTGTGAAAGGCGAAAGAAGCTCTGTACATGTACGGAACTTAAACAACGTAGAAGTGTATAAGGAAAATTAAACTGTTAGACAACCTCATATAAACAGGTATACCTAACGTCAAGAAACAACTTAATTAAAACCGTAAGACTCTACGAGTTTGCGAGAAAACACGAAAAACCTGATACAAAGTGTAACATTAGCGATGCTTCACTCATGTATGCAAAAGGAAGGTATGAATTACTTTACCCACTTGAAACATGAAAGGAAAAATCATGTCAAAATTATTTCACACATATAACGATTTACAGTCACAAAGGATGAAAATGATATCGCCGCTATACGAGAAACAGGTAAGTAGTGTGATCGACGACCTGTAAGCAAAGGAATCGTCTATAAAATGAATTATGAACAAAAACGTCATACAGAATATCATGCCGCACTGAAGCTATGAAAGTCTGATTATTCGTGTACATAGATTTTCATGACACCGATGCATTAAAATGTCTGTATTTTTTCTCCCATGATAACACAAGACGCCTATAAGCGCACTTTAATTGAAGATGATCCACGCACACAAGGGCGGGCCGCTATTATGAAACACTGTACATATTAATAGTAGTTACACCCTGAACTTCAAAATCTTATGCTTGTATGTCCATGTTAAGGTAGGAAGTTTTATTAGGGTTAATGATTTACAAGCACACCAGAATGTGCTTACGCCCAAAACACTGTACATATTAAGGTTATGCTGCATATAAATGATTGTTTCGTGCATTTTCAGATTTTATAGGTAAAAACCGTAGCATACACGTAGTCGTTGCCATTACCCTAAGTAGAAGGTAGAAAATTCCCTTCCCGAGCTGTAGTGGGGCGGCTACAGGTGTGTTCTCTGCATGCTGATGCATGTCGTTGCGTATGAAGAATACGTAACGGAGGTAAACCTTAACATATACTAGAGTTCAAGAAGGAAAACAAAGGACTTGTTCCTTCTAACTGATTAATGGAAAAATGTGTGTGTGTCAGTAAAATCCAAGACGAAGAAGCCACTTCGAGTGGTCAAAAATTTTTCAATTTTCGTCGGTAGTTTTTTCCTGTAATTAATGTAACCAATGTATTGTATGTGTTATTTGTTATTCAATTGTATGTGATGTATTTTGTATTTCATGCTAAGTCCCGTGACTTACAATTTTGTGAATATTTATGTACATTGACCAGAAGTATTGAGGGAAATGAATCTCGGTACAATAGGTAAAAGGGGTTAATGCGAAGAAAAAAGTGAAGTGAAAAGAAAGTCTCGATCGCAATACTCGCGGTTAAAGTGGTGTGTGTAGAAATTAAAATTGTGCAAAGTAGTGCTACATTGCAAGTGTCAGCGAGCCTAAGCAAGTGACATCGAAAATTGAAGTTTGTATCGTCAAACGACCCATGGCGTCACAATAAGAAAAGACAATGCCAAACTAGTTTGACATGGTACGCTTCTTACCAGGAGCTGCATCGACGGGATCGTCCTCCGCCTCGCACATAGTGTGGTGTGTTCTTCGGGGCACATATTCCAATGTACCTCGTCGTATCCAGTCTAAGTACTGGAAGGAACTACAAAAAGCACACGCATACTGAGGTTCGGAAGTCTCGACGGTACCCGCACGTCGGTGTATATTCAGTGCACTGGCGCGCGCATTCAACCAACGTCGCCCGTAACGGACGACCAAACAATCAGTCGCGCGTATCACACGCCCATATTCAACACTGCGGATAGCGAACAAAGCTCGTCGCCCCAGAATAAATACAGAAAGCAAGACAAGGACTTAATTTTCACCTCTGATGAGGAAGGAAACATTTGCATGTAACGTTGTATTCATTGTATATTTTATTGTACAAACTTTACTACATGATGTCATTTTCTCAGTATTAACCAGAACTTTGTATATTAGGATTAAGGTTTGTAAATGTTAGCATAAGTATACCAAAAAACTGACACACACTCAGAAATACCAAAGAATTCACAGTGCCATGAAAATGAGACAAAAAAAAGAAGTTTGTAAATAAACGACCCCCAAACCTATCAATTGCAAGGTCGACTACTGTATCCTGTCAATCAAATAAAATTTTCTAGTGACAGTATACAGTAGGGGGGCAGTTGTAATGACACATTCCTATGCAGAGACATACAATATCTTAAAAGCTGCGCCAAAGATAAATTGAGAGGCATGTTATATTATAATCTTTGTAAAGTTCACATTGGATTCTCTTTTGTTTGATACTCCAAGGAGCTAAGGGACACTTTCGATTGTTGCCTTGTGGAGAATGGACGTGATTTTTGGACTGTGCGGAAAGGCAGCCATGTAGTTAGTAATTATGGTTTGTGCGACGAGCACAGCAAGTCTTATTGTGTTGTGAATAAAAAATAGTTAAAAGTATCGAAGTGTTACGAAAATTATTTATAGCGACGTAGCATTGTATTCCTTGGTTTCCACCGTCTTCGTGAAGTGAACCGATGCCGACTCATGATGGTACACACGATCAACAAAGAGAAGAACATCGATGGCGACTAATGAATTAATATTGTGGCAGAAGGACTAATTCTACGTCTAAGGTGAGAACTCTGATTAAATCAACAATGACGTGGAATTTAAAATGTAAAATGTTTTTTATTTATTTCGCCACAAGGAGCTCCATCGTGCATGAACCACACGTAGTGTCGTACTTGTAAAGACACATGTTCTAGCAGCACATGTAGAGTATCCCGTATGAAATCATGATAACGTGCTCCATTGAGCGTAGGTGGAAGAACATGGGGACCAATCAAGACATCACCAACAATGCTTGCCCAAAGGTTCACAGAAAATCTGTGTTGATGACGTGATTGCACAAATGCGTGCGGATTCTCGGCAGCCCACACATGTTGATTGTGAAAATTTACAATTTGATCACGTTGGAATGAAGCCTCATCCGTAAAGAGAACATTTGCACTGAAATGAGGATTGACACGTTGTTGGATGAACCATTCGCAGAAGTGTGCCCGTGGAGGCCAATCAGCTGCTGATAGTGCCTGCACACGTTGTACATGGTACGGAAACAACTGGTTCTCCCGTAGCACTCTCCATACAATGACGTGGTCAACGTTACTTTGTACAGCAGCAACTTCTCTGACGCTGACAATAGGGGTTATCGTAAATTGCACGAAGAATTGCCTCGTCCATTGCAGGCTGGAATGTTCCGTGCTAGCCGGCCGAAGTGGCCGTGCGGTTAAAGGCGCTGCAGTCTGGAACCGCAAGACCGCTACGGTCGCAGGTTCGAATCCTGCCTCGGGCATGGATGTTTGTGATGTCCTTAGGTTAGTTAGGTTTAACTAGTTCTAAGTTCTAGGGGACTAATGACCTCAGCAGTTGAGTCCCATAGTGCTCAGAGCCATTTGAACCATTTGTTCCGTGCTCCCTAAGACGCCGATCAATTGCTTCGAACGTCTTCCTGTCTGGATACCTTCGTTCTGGAAATCTGTCGGCTATTGCCCCGTGCTAATCCATACATCAAATGGGCATCTGCCAACTCCGCATTTGTAAATATTGCACTGACTGCAAAACCACGATCGTGATGAACACTAACCTGTTGATGCTACGTACTGATGTGCTTGATGCTAGTACTGTAGAGGAATGAGTCGCATGTCAACACAAGCACCGAAGTCAACATTACCTTCCTTCAATTGGGCCAACTGGTGGTGAAACGATGAAGTACAGTAAATACTGAAGAAACTAAAGTGAGCTCTAACATGGAAATTAGGCGTTTCCGGACACCTATCCACATAACATCTTTTCTTTATTTGTGTGTGAGGAATGTTTCCTGAAAGTTTGGCCGTACCTTTTTGTTACACCCTGTATATGCAATGTGCTTCAGAGTGAGCTGCTCGCCTGCAGGCGTGTCCTTTCGCCTCACAACCCATGGGCGCAGTTTCAAGGCACATTTGCATTATTTCAGAATACACTATTATTAAAAGCCTATATATGTTTTATTTTTTGTCTTTAGTAATTGTAAGTTAGTTGGGTGACTTGGCATGGCAAAAGGTTCCGTACTTCTAAGCAAAAAGTCGTCCAGCTCGATCCACCGTTGGCAAAAGGTTCCGTACTTCTAAGCAAAAAGTCTTCCAGCTCGATCCACCGTCGTCTTCGGATGCTGTCATATTACGAAGTCCGAATTTAGTGAAAACACAGAGAAAGGAGACACGGTTAAAAATACATAAACGGACCTTTAACGAAAATGCCATGCTCAAGCGCGGAGAGTTTATATAATTTTTTAAATACATTACTATAATTCATTGCGTGGTCTCGATCCAGTTACGAATAAGCTAAAAACTATTAATTAATTTATTAATAGCGAATAATCTGTTAAAGAATCACAAGAGAAGTGGGCATACTTGCATTCGGCCGGGAGATACAGGATGGTTTCAGTCAAATTACTTCATGGCCAGGTAGAAATTCCAAAAACGAGGTATTGGATTGTAAGACATACCCAGGAGTAGATATTAGACTCAAAACTGCAATCCAGTAACGACGAAGAGCAGGAAGTTTTTGGAGTCAAGAAGAATTAGTACGCAAGGAAGTGGGGTACGGAAGTACTAAGAAATGAACAGGCACATTTGAATTTCTCTGATGCTGTAGACATTGCAATATAGATTAGTTCAGTAGGCAGAGGAATGAACATCTTTTAAAACAGGAGTCCCAGTAGCTGGAAAGGAAATCGAAGGTACAAGGATGACATCTGCAAAGAAACCATGGATACCTTATGAAATACTTCAGGTGATCGATGAAAGAAGGAAGTACAAAAACGTTCAGGGAAATTCAGGAACACCGAAATACATTCTTAGGAATGATATAAAATAGAAGTGTGGAGAAGCTAAGGCAATATGGCTGCATGAAAGATGTGAAGAAATCGAAAAAGTAATGATTATCGGAAGGATGTATTCAGCATATGGGAAAGCTAAAACAACCTTCAGTGAAATTAAAACCAAGAGCGATAACATTAAGGGTTCGATGGGAATTCACTGTTTAGGGAAGAGAAGATATGTGGAAAGAGTACACCGATGGCCTCTACGAGTGGGAAGACATGCCTGATTTTTTAAAATCGTATTGTGATTTTATACAATATACAGTTCATACAAGACATGTGATTTTATACAATATACATACGATATAAGAGAAGATGAAACCTTAAAATTCGTGTTTTTCAACCAATTAATCTAGATGGTTGTGAGAGTGAACATGTTGTCGGGAATTCCTGGGTATGAATGAACTGGACAGCGTTGGGCTAGATGTTCAGTTGCCTGCTCTTCTTCATTACATTCACACATTGGTGAGCTGATCCAGCCCCATTTGTACCTGAAGTAGCTACAACAATCCAGTCCTTAACCTGTTGAGGCGGCAACAGAGGTGCCTTGGTAGGTAAAAACCTTTTGGCTTCTTTGTGGGATCAAGGTGATGGGCTCTTGTTCCTAATGATTTTGTTGACCTTTCATGCTTGCAGCTTTCATTTAGGTCAAAACCATCTGCGATGGGATGTCCTGCAGTAACACTTGCTGGTCTTCTTCATCGCAATCTTTGCTGTGGCGTATGATAGAAATCCTGGTGCAGTGGTAGAGAGGGTGATGCAGAGATTTTCTTGGCCTCCCTCAGTAGAGCTTGTCTCCGCCTTAAGTGAGGTGGAGGGATGTGATTCAATACAGGTAATCAGTGGCATGGGGTTGATTTGATACAACCAGTAGTAAAGCGCATTGTGTCGTTCAGTTTTGTATCTACCTTCTTCACATGTGCACTTTCCAACCAGACAGGTGCACAGTACTCGGCAGCAGAGTACACAAGACTGATGCCAGTTAAACGCACACAGTCAGGCTGATGACGTGAAAGAAGAAGGAACAAGAGTCGAAAGAGAAGAATATGGCATTCCAGGATTATAATCAGAATTTAAAAGGGTTTTGGAAGACTTAAGTTCAAATAAGGCGGAAGGGAGAGATAGCATTTCATCGGTGTTTCAAAAATCATTGGTGAAAGTGCCAGCAAAACGACTATTCAGGTTTGTGTAGAATGTGTGTGACTGGCCCTAAACTATCGGAATTTCGTGAAAGCATCAACAACACAATCTCGAAGGCAGCAAGAGCCGACAAATGCGAGCATAATCGCACAATCAGTGCTGACAGGAATAACATACGGAAGAATGGAAAAGATGGGTACAAATGGCTCTGAGCACTATGCGACTTAACTTCTGAGGTCATTAGTCGCCTAGAACATAGAACTAATTAAACCTAACTAACCTAAGGACATCACACACATCCATGCCCGAGGCAGGATTCGAACCTGCAGCCGGAGCGGTCGCTCGGCTCCAGACTGTAGCGTCCAGAACCTCACGGCTACTCCGGTCGGCAATGGAAAAGATAAAAGAGGATCAGTCAGCTGACGATCAGTTAGGCTTTAAGAAATGTAAATGCACCAGGGAGACAGTTCTGACGTTGTGGTTGAGAATGGAAGCGGGACTGAAGAAAAATCAGCGGAAGCGACACTGAAGATAACTCAAGACACTGTCATACGATTAGCGGAAAAAGCGATCGACAATGTAAATGGTGCAGGATGTTCGAAGTGGTGAGGAAAATATGGGAAGCTATAGGGAATTCGGGTAATATGCAATATGTACAAGAACCCGGGAACAATAAGACTGGAAGACCAAGAACGAAGTGGTAGAATTAAAAAGTGTCTAAGACAGGGAGGTAATGTTTCATCCCTAATGTTCATTCGTTACACTGAAGAGCCAATGTTAAAAATATAATACAAGTTTAAAAGAGGGATTAAAATTCACCCTTAAAGGATATCATAACAAGATACGCAGATCACATTGCTATTCTGAGTAAACGTGAAGAAGGATTCCAGTATGTTTGAATGGAATGAACAATCTAATGTGTACAGAAAATGAGTTTAGAGTAAATCGAAGGAAGACGAAAGTAATGAGAATTAGCAGAAATGAGAACGGCTAGAAACTTAACAGTACAGTTGGGGATCACGAAGTATATGAAGTTGAGGAATTATACTACCTAGGCTGCAACGTCCCCTCTAAACGACGGACCAAAGAGGACATAAAATGCAGACTAATGCCGCAAAATGCATTCCTGGCCAAGCCTATCTCGTACTTGGGTCTCAACTTTAGGAAGAAATTCCCGATTATGTACGTTTGGAGCAGACGATTGTATGGAAGTGTGCCGCTGATCGTGGGAAAACCAGAACAGAAGAGGATCAAATCCTTTGAAATGTGGTGGTACAGTAGAATGTAGAAAATTAGGTGGAGTAATAAGGTAAGAAATGAAAAGGTTCTCCGCAGAATCGGAGAGGAAAGGTACATATTGGAAACACTAACAGGAAGATGGGACAGAATGATAAGACATGTTTTAAGACATCAGGGGAACACAGCCAACAAATAATTGAGGATGTGGGGTGTAGGTGCTAATTTGAGACGAAAAGTTTGGCAGTGGAGAGGAATTCGTTTCAGGCCGCATCAAACCAGTCAGAAGTCTGATGAAAAAAGGAAAAAAAAATAGACAGCGAGAGAGAGAAGAAAGAAAACGGAGATGGAAACCATAAAGATGTCCGAGGCTACCGTGGTTGATTTTCAGGCTACCACTGACCATCACGAACTGTCTCTCATTTCTTTCGGTTGTATGCTGGTAGATCTGATAGATCGAGAAAAAGATCTGAATAAGTTAATACCGAAGGTGGTGACGAATCTGGCGCTATTAATATCATAAAATAATAAGGTCTCTTTGATGCCATTATTTACTTTCATTAGATTCCTTAGGATTACTCTTTGTGCATAAACTGCTTCAGAAATTATTGTTTACGTTAATTAAGTTACAGTACGCAGATTTACTTTAAATTAATTCCCAACTGCGAATAAGGACAGCCCTCAGCTGTAGAATGCAATGAAGACAATGAAAATTCGTGCGGGATTGGGACTCGAACCCGGTTTTCCCGCTTATGGTGAGCTCGCCCTACCATTTAGCTATCCGTGCATAACTTGGGGCCAAACCCAAACTTCCGTATGTCATCAACCATCTGTATACGATCTGTACTCGTACATCCATTGACGTTGTACTTGGAAGTCGATTGCCCGGTATCGGCAGACTTTGCAGTACGACGCACATGACTTACAGCACATAAACAAACCAGAAACTAAGATAATGCTCAAAGATTTAGTATTTCAGCCGTCTCTCTTTGGCCACCACTTGTATCTTCGAAAGTTAAACATTGATCTTGAACGATTAAATCACATTCAGTATTACTATATTAACATATGCTGCCATAATTTCTCCAAAATTATGGTTCAAAATGACATTTTTTCTATGCATACAGAAATTGCATTTAACGCTTTTACTGTTACTTGTTTGATACTGTTTATGAAATAGACATCAAAGCTTAATATCTCATCGGCTTAATGAAACTTCTTCCGTATCCGGTGCACACTGATGACAAGACCATTAAGATGGACACTCTTGATCAATTAGAAATTTTTGACCATAAGCATAAATCACCTTAACCATCTTAAATGAACAAATTCTTGTACATTAAGTGGTAACTTCAGGTTGAAAATGCTGAAAATTTCAACCTTCCACTGTAATGCATAGCTTACAGAGCAAAGCAACATACAAGACGTATTGCTTCTAACGGAATTGCGTCACAGCCTTCCTCAATTTTTTCTCTTACATCATGCAGTGTTTATGGTTTTGCGGCATACACAGTGTTCTGCACATTATGCCAAAGACAGAGGTCTGACGGGGTTAAATCCAGTGTACGACTGAGGAATTCACTCACATGACGCTGAATGTGATGTGGCTCCCCACTCTGTCGAAAGAAATAATCTTCCTTGAGAAAAATGTCGACAAATCCTGGAATTATGATGTGCAACATTACTAGGTGTGAGTAACCTCTTGAAGGAAATGCGGACCCACTAACCCTCTAGTGGACAGCTGACACCAGACCGACTCCAGGTAAATTAACATGCCTTTCTTCAGTTACGCAGCGATTTTCGTCATAGAAGTAAAAACCATATCGTAGTTAATTGCTCGTTAAGTTTAAAGGTCACTTCGTTCGACATATAAATTAGATATTAAAAACATTTATCTTCTTCACTTGTGCTGATGAACTGCTCGCAGTGTTCGATTCGTCTATTGTGAGAAACCTCGTTCGCAGCATGGACAACCAGCAGTGACGTAAAAGGCTTCTGCAAGACTTCTGAAACGTTCTCTGAACACGTTTCGCTGATCTGAATTTCATGAGATTTTTGCCTCACAGACTTTCTCTGGGTTATTGCAAGACCTGAATTCGTTCATGAAGGCCTTTGTTGTCTATCGAATGTCTCTTGTGTTGTGTCTCGTCTTCACATCGTGTACCGTTCAATCGATTTCAAACTTGTCTCGATTTCTTGTAGTTGCTAACCGCGAATGTCGTGATGATCCCAATTCAACTCTCTACCGTCGTGAAATCTCACCCTAATTCTGTTTTTGGGTAACGCTACAGCATCCACTCTCGTTTATCGAACAATAACATGTGTATTTTCAAACCCAAAACAAGTAGAAGAGTTGAAAAACTTTTTGACTGCCTTTTGAATAGCTATTGTTGTGATCTTCAGTCCGAAGACTGGTACCGGTTTAATGCAGCTCTCCATGCTGCTCTATCCTGTGCAAGCCTCTTCATCTCCAGAAATAAACGCTGCAACCGACGTCCTTCTGAATGTGCTTACTATCCTCATCTTTCGGTCTCCCACTACGATTTTTACCCTTCATACTTCCCTCCAGTACTAAATTGGTTACCCCTTGATGTCTCAGAACGTGTTCGACCTACTGATCCCTTCTTCGTCAGGCTATGCCACAAATTTCCGTTCTCCCCTAGTCTCTTCAGTACTTCATCATTTAACCAACCCATCTAATATTCATCGTTCATATGTAGCATCATATTCCAAAACTTTCTATTCTCTTCTTGTCTAAAATGGTCATCATCTGAGTTTCACTTCCACAATTGGATAATCTCCAGAAACATACATTTGTAAAAGACTTCCGAACACTTCAACCTACATTGGATGTTAAAAAAATTCCTCTTCTTCACAAACTCTTTTCTCACCATTGCTAGACTACATTTAATGTTCTTTCTACTTCTGATAGCATCAGATCTCTTGCTGCCCAAACAACAAAGTTATTCTACTACTTTAAGTGTCTTGTTTCCTAATCTAGTTCCTCCAGTATCACTCGATTTAATTCGACTACATTCCATTATCCTTCTTTTGCTTTTGTTGATGTTCACCTCATATCCTCCTTTCAAAACACCACCCATTCCTTTCAACTGCTCTTCCAAGTAGTTTAAAATCCTAAGATTTTTGTTTGTTCTCGCAAAACTTTAATTCATACTTCAATCTACTACAGTTTTTTCTTTGGTTCCCTTCACTGGATTTTGCTCAGTGTACACACTGAATAACATCGGTTATAGTATTCAAACCTGTCTCCTGCCTTCTCAACCACTCCCTCCCTTCCATGCCCTTCGACTATTATAACTGTCGTATTGTTTCCGTATAAGTTGGAACTAACCTTTCATTCCCTGTGTTTTACCCTTGGTACCTTCCGGTTAACGTTGTCAAAAGCTTTCTCTAGATCTGCAAATGCTATAAACGTATAACCTATCTGTTAAGATATCTCATAAGGTCAGTAATACCTTGTGTGTTTCTGTATTTATCCCAAATCCCAACTAACATCCCCCACTGTCGGCTTCGAGAAGTTTTTTCCTCATTCTTCTGAATAGAATTCGTATTAGTATTTCGCAACCATGACTCATTAAACTGACAGTTCGTTAATTTTCACTCCTGTCAGCCACTGCTTTCTTTTGAACTGGAGTTACCACATTCTTCTTGGAGTGTGCGGCTGTTTCACTTGTGTCATACATCTTGCACACCACACGGGAGCGTTTTCGGTGGATGACTCTTCCAAGGCTATCAGTAGTTCTCACAGTATGTCGTCTACTCCTGCGGCCCTGCTTCGACTTACGTCTTTCAGGGACCTGTCAAATTCTTCTCGCAGTATCATATCTCTATCTCATCTTTATCTAAGGTCCCTTCCACATTCACAACATTCAACTCCCTTGATCAGATTCTCTATGTATTTCCATCACCTTCCGCCTTCTCCTTCTTCGCTTAGGACTGGTTTTCTGTCTGAGTTCTTCATGTTCATACAACTGCTTGTCTTGTCTCCAAATGCTATTTTAATTTTCCTGTAGGCGGTATCTATCTTCTCCTACGGAAATATGCATCTAAATCCTTACATTTATCCTCTAGAACTCGTGTTTAGCCATTCTGCACTTCCTGTCAGTCGGGGTTTTTGGACTTGTATATCCCCTTTCACCTCCTTCATTTGCTAGTATTTTTATTTTCCCCTTTCATCAATTACATTCAATAACTGCTGTGTCAACCAAGGATTTCTACTAAGCGTTGTCTTTGTACCTATGTGGACCTCTGCTGCCTTCACTATTTCATCTGCTAATGCTACCAACTTGTCTTCTACCCTATTCCTCTCCCCTGTTCTACTCAACTCTTGCGTAATGCTCCCTTTCAAGCTCTCAACATCTGTTTCTTTCAACTTATCCAGATCCAGCATCCTTCATTTCGTACCATTTTGCAATTTTGTCAGTTTTAATATACAGTTCAAAACAAATAAATGGTGGTCTGGGTCCTCATACATCCTTGGAAATCTCTTGCAACTTAAAATCGTGTTCAGAAATCTCTGTCCAACAATCGTAATATAGTCTGACACCTTCCGGTATCTCCATGTCTCTTTCAAGTATACAACCGCCTTTCATGTTTCTTAAACCAGATGATAATAGCGATTAAATTATGCTCCGTGCAAAATTTCACAAGGCGGCTTCCTCTTTCTTTCCTTTTACCCAGTCCAAATTCACCAACTATTCTACTGTTTTTCCTTCTCTTCCTCTTCCTGTTATTGAATTGCAGTCCCCCATCACAAGTAAAGTATCACCTCCCTTAACAATCTGAATAATTTCTTGTATCTGATCATACATATCTTAAACCTCTTTATTATCTCCGGAGCTAGTTGGAGTATAGACAGCCGGTTGCGATGGCCGTGCGGTTCTGGCGCTGCAGTCCGGAACCGCGGGACTGCTACGGTCGCAGGTTCGAATCCTGCCTCGGGCACGGGTGTGTGTGATGTCCTTAGGTTAGTTAGGTTTAAGTAGTTCTAAGTTCTAGGGGACTTATGACCTAACATGTTGAGTCCCATAGTGCTCAGAGCCATTTTTTGAGTATAGAGATGTACTACTTTGGTGGTGTGGACTTCGTGTCTGTCTTGGCTACAATAATGCTTGCACTGTACTGTTGATAGTATCTTACTCGTACCTTACTTGTATTCCTCTTTAATTATTCATTATTAGGCACACTCTTGCACAGCCGCTTTTCATTTTGTGTTTATAACCCTATATTCACTTGACAAACCGACGGCAAGATCCATCGTTCATGGAGGGAGGGGAGAAGGGGGGAGTGGTTTATTTCCCTCCAAACATTGCCCCCATCTGTTTTAACGGAAGAGAGTTAAGTTTCAAGGAGTCCACCCATTTTTTAGGTCAACGTATGCAATCAATATGGAATGTTCTTTATGGCTTATTAGTATTCATTCAGTGACGAACTAGCTTAATGCCTCTTCATTTTGTAACAGAAGAACAATGGAATTACTTACTAATGAGTGAGAGAGTAGAATGAAACGTCCTGTCGATAGTAATATCATTACAGCCTGGTATATAGCCTACTGTATGAACCTATTCTAACATCTCTGTTTTAGATTTGAGGAGTTTTAAAAGGAGTAGATGTTGTTAATTATAACAGAATGTTGAGCGTAACCCACATGAGAGCATGGACGCTCAATATGCGTTCTTCGTTTAGCACTAAACGGTTAGGTAATGGAAACTTATTTCAGAACAAAATTTTGAATACAGTCAGCTGTCGTCGTCATTCGGGAAAGTTTATCATGCTGTGTAATGTTACAAAACTCGTGACGTCTACCAGAGCCGGAACGTTTACATTTATGTCACAATCCGTGCATAGAGAAATAATTATGCGGACTGGAGAGGAAAAAGGAATCCGAGAATTTCTAGTGGAATTAGATCACTTGTTGATAAGTGAATTTATATCAGACTATACCTATGATAATGACTGTGTTATTAGACAAGAATAACCAGATTCTGAAGAGTACAACCGATTGTGATGCTGATATTAGCTTCTAGTTATTATTGCGACATATGAGTCTTTATTTCGAATGTGGATTTTGTCCTACGATATTTGATACAAACATTTCAGAATTTCTGCGAGCAATGACTGGAGTTCGAAGGGTGAAGCAAGTTAAAGTGCTCCATGTAGGCACTCTTGGGCCAAGGTCTTTAACCGTCGTGAGGTACTTAATTATAGAGAGGGGATGGAGCACAATGACACTACCGCTACTGTGAACTATTTGTGTTAAATACATCCAACCAACAGCACGCTGAAATCGCTAATTACTTTGCTTCCACGCGAAAACATGGCAAGGGTCCTCACGCATGTTGCTGAACTAACTCTGGAAATCACCGGAAGCGAATCATTAGTATCTTGGTTATGGTGACCAGTCACGTGTCCAATTCCTACTAAGCCCTCTCCTCTACGCAGTCGCTCAATCAAACACATCACTGTTGAAAAACTACAACACCATTACGACATTATAAAAGATAAATAAGATTGCGGTCTGTGTATGATAGTTAACCAGACAAGGAATCGATTCAATGAACACAGTTTTACTAAATCAAAGTTTCCTGCCTAAAACTAGAAGCAGACAAAATCTGCACGCTTCATTACACCTACCTCTGTAATTCAAACTGGTTTTGTGTGTGTCTTTTATGACTGAATTCCAAAGTGTTCATTGCTCAAAAACTTGCTGTAAGAATAACATATGGTCCTCCTCCACCTGTTGAAGGAGATACGCATTTTCACTACAGATTCACAGCTTGTGAGGTTTTTCGTAAATAAGCCACTATAGTTCAAAGTGAGTAACGATATACATAATTACTACAAAATCTGCACGCTTCATTACACCTACCTCTGTAATTCAAACTGGTTTTGTGTGTGTCTTTTATGACTGAATTCCAAAGTGTTCATTGCTCAAAAACTTGCTGTAAGAATAACATATGGTCCTCCTCCACCTGTTGAAGGAGATACGCATTTTCACTACAGATTCACAGCTTGTGAGGTTTTTCGTAAATAAGCCACTATAGTTCAAAGTGAGTAACGATGTACATAATTACAAAACAAAAACAAAAAAAATCACACTCACTGGTGGGTGTTAAGTTTGTCTTTACCAGGTACCACTGGGTCTGCCGAGGCCTGTGTGCACGGAGTTTAGTTTTAATAAAAGTGGTGAACATCGCTGCCATTAAAATTTTCTATCACTTAATCAGTGACATGAAATGTCTAAGAGAGAGTGAACTTAAACTGAAAACAGTTTGTCCTTCATAAGCCATTCTAGTCTGTATACGAATTTACAGGTTGCTTAAAAATGAATGGTGCTGTTTTAAAAACTAATAATACAACGATTTATATCTTATGTGGGCAACTCATACAGCATAAGCAGTGGCACCTATACAAGTTTTTCTACATCTACATCCATACTGCGCAAGCCACCTGACGGTGCGTGCGGAGGGTACCCTGAGTAAGTTTGTCTTTACCAGGTACCACTGGGTCTGCCGAGGCCTGTGTGCACGGAGTTTAGTTTTAATAAAAGTGGTGAACATCGCTGCCATTAAAATTTTCTATCACTTAATCAATGACACGAAATGTCTAAGAGAGAGTGCACTACCAGCTGTCGCTTTTCGTGCTTATTGCACAGGGGTAGCGCCTGTTTCAAGATGGCGTCTCAACAGGGAAAGTATTTCTCTATTCACCGTTTTGGGATGTCCAGGTCGATGGATACAGTACATCGTGAGTTTCGTTCACGGTTTAAAATAGACCCACCACATAAGAATAACACAGCCAAGTAGTAACGACATTTTGTAGAAACCGGATGTCTTTGTAAGGGGAAGAGACCTGGTCGACTTCGTGTGCCTGATGCAAACTTCGAGAGAGTGCGCGAGCCATTTCACCGAAGTTCTCGCAAGTCACTTAGCACAGTAAGCAGGAAACTGTTTAAGGCAAAGATTACGGTGTGGTAGGTGTTGCGTAAGCGGCTATGTTTTAAACCGTACAAATGGGTTTAGTGCAAGCCATGTATCAGCAGATCAATTGAAAAGGTTTGACTTTTGTGAACAGCTGCAGTTAAAAATCGAGATCGCTTCATCCTCTACGATAAAGCGACTTTCCATGCACTTCGCAAGGTGAACAAAAACAATGGGTTTATCTGGAGAAGCGAGAAACCACACACGCTGACAGAGCATCAGTGTCACTCTCCAAAAGTGATCGTTTTTCAGTGCGGTTTAGCGCGAGAAAGTAGACGGATCATTTTTTTCGAACAACAAACGATGACAGGTAACTCATTTCGAGAAGTGTCGGAAACCTGGCTGTTAATCCAGCTGAACACCACTTATGATGATTACATTTTGCTACTGGACGGTGCTCCTCCTCATTTTCAAATGAATGCACGAGAGATTCTTAATCGCGTTCTTCACGAACGCTGACTTGGATGTGCTGCAACAGCGGACAACTTTCTTTTCCCCTGACCATGCCGTTCACTGGATTTAACCTCCTGCTATTTCTTTGTGTCGTAGTTTGTGAACTACACACAAGGATCGTGTAGTCGGACAGAGCATGCACTCCATAACATCAAAGAAGACATGCTACGCAGAGTATGGGAAGAATTTGGTTACAGTGTAGATGTGTGTCGAGTTACCAAGGATGCACTTATTGGAGGACCGTGATCAACCCATCAAAACTGGGACAGTTTCGGCTGCTTATGCTGTAAAATTTTCCCGTAAGAGGTAAAAAACAGATTTATTATAAATTTCTAAAACTGCACCATTCATTTATAAACACCCTGTATATTGACGTAATATGTGGCGTAAGAACGACTCCATCTGCTTAAAAAAAAAAAAAAAAAGAGATTAATCCTAAAAATGATCCAGGGAAAATAAAACTAATGAATGTATCGTACATGAGTAAGTAATTTAAGCGTGTTGGTAATGAATGGGCAGTCATACTTCTATTGGGAAAATTTTCCAGTCATACATATCGAGTGCTACAATGTCCACAGTGAACGGGATACAGAAGACAGTAGTTGCAATTTGGGATTGCCATTGTCAGCTCTTGGAATGGTAACAGAAGAAGCATCATATGTTTCATCGTCCATTAAGGCAGATGGACCAATTACTGTGAGACATCTACAAGCCGTTTTTCGTTGCTAACAGAGATTTAATATCTGACTGCTCGGAAATCTTACAACTTTTCAATCTTGCGACAGATGTGATAATATCCTCCTTTACTTACTATCTTCTTCTGATAGTAATCTGTGCTGTTCTTCTCTAAGATCCTCCTTTAGCTCAAATACGTATGATAGAAATTTAGTCTTCTCATTAACTTAACCCATACCGATTCCTCCATTACCTAGATGTGCTACAATTTCTCTTGGTAAGCGTTAGCGACAGACTTTTCGTTGCATATTTTTTCTGTTACCCACTTAATTAATATTTTATCTACAACAACATTACAGCCTTTCTCCGCAAGCCATTGTACCGTGCATGATTGAGGATACCACGTACCACTACCAGTCAATTCCTATCCTATTCCACTCGCAAGTAAAGCGACCGGAAAACCAACCCTAATATCTTTCATCTTATCTTAGTGGTCATTTACCGAGGTGTACGTTGGTGGAAATACATTGAAGCGGCAAAGAAACTGTTATGTGCGTATTCCAATGCAGAGATATGTAAACAGGCAGAATACGGCACTGCTGGCAGCAACGCCTATATAAAACGACACGTGTCTGGCATAGTTGTTAGATCGTTTACTGCCGCTACATGGCAGGTTATCAAGATTTAAGTGAGTTTGAACGTAGTATCATAGTCGGCGCACGAGCGATGCGACATGGCATGTCTGAGAAAACAACGAAGTGAGCATTTTCCCGTACGGCCATTTCACAAGTGTACTGTGAATATCAGGAATCCGGTAAAACATTAAATATCCGCAACCCCTGCGGTCGGAAAAGATCCTGCAAGAACGGGACCAACAAAGACTGAAGAGAATCATTCAATGTCACAGAAGTGCAGCCCTTCCGCAAATTGCAGCAGATTTCAGTGCTGGGCCATCAACAAATGTCAGCGTGCGAACCATTCAGCGAAACATCATCGATATGGGATTTAGGAGCCGAAGGCCCACTCGTGTACCCTCGAATGGAAGACTGCATGACACAAAGCTTTACGCCGCGCGCCGGCCGCTGTGGTCTAGCGGTTCTAGGCACGCAGTCCGGAACCGCGCGACTGCTGCGGTCGCAGGTTCGAATCCTGCCTCGGGCATGGATGTGTTTGATCTCCTTAGGTTAGTTAGGTTTAAGTAGCTCTAAGTTCTAGGGGACTGATGACCTCAGAAGTTAAGTCCCATAGTGCTCAGAGCCATTTTTACGGCTCGCCTGTGCCCGTTACAACGAAAAATATTTGGAAATTTGTGGTAAGGGGCCAAAGAGCTGAGGTCATCGGTCCCTAAGTCTACACACTACTTAATCTAACTAACTTACGCTGTGGGCAACACACGTACGCACGCACGAGGGAGGACTCGAACCTCCGACGTGTGGAGCCGCATGGACCGTGACAAGGTGCCTTAGTCCGTGCAGCTACACCGCGCTGCGCCAAAACTGACAGTGGACTGTTGACGGCTAGAAACTTGTTGCCTAGACAGGCGAGTCTCGTTTCAAATTGTATCGAGTGGATGGACGTGTAACGGTTTGGAGACAACCTCATGAATGCATGGACCCTGCATGACAGCAGGGGGCTGTTCAAACTGGTAGAGGCTCTGTAATGGTGTGGGCCTTATACGGATGGAGAGATATGGGACCTCTGATACGTCTAGATACCAATCTGACACGTGACACGCACGTAAGCATCCTGTATGATCACCTGCATCCATTCAGGTCCACTGTGCTTTCCGATGGACTTGGACAATTCCAGCATCACATTGTGACACCACAAACGTCCAGAATTGATAGAGAGTGGCTACAGGAACACTCTTCTGAGTTTAAACGCTTCCGGTGGCCACCAAACTCCGCAGACATGAACATTATTGAGTATGTCTGGGATGCCCTGCAACGTGCTATTCAGAAGTAATGTCCACTCTCTCGTACTCTTAGTGATTTATGAACAGCTCCGCATAATTCATGGGGTCAGTTCTCTCCAGCACTACTTCAGACTTTAGTCGAGGCCATGCTACGTCGTTTTGCGGTACTCCTGAGTGCTCTCGGCGGCCGTACGTAATATTAGGCAGGTGTACCAGTTTCTTTGGCTTCTTCAGTGTAGAATAGTTTTACTGTCGGCCTCAAATGCTGGTTTTTTAAATTTCTCAATAGTGCCTTTCAAACAGAACATCATCTTTCCTCCAGGGATTCCCATTTGGCTTCATGACGCATCTCTGTAATACTTGCTTGCTTTGCGAATCTACCGGTAATAAATGTAGCAAAATGTACACTCCTGGGAATTGAAATAAGAACACCGTGAATTCATTGTCCCAGGAAGGGGAAACTTTATTGACACATTCCTGGGGTCAGATACATCACATGATCACACTGACAGAACCACAGGCACATAGATACAGGCAACAGAGCATGCACAATGTCGGCACTAGTACAGTGTATATCCACCTTTCGCAGCAATGCAGGCTGCTATTCTCCCATGGAGACGATCGTAGAGATGCTGGATGTAGTCCTGTGGAACGGCTTACCATGCCATTTCCACCTGGCGCCTCAGTTGGACCAGCGTTCGTGCCGGACGTGCAGACGGCGTGAGACGACGCTTCATCCAGTCCCAAACATGCTCAATGGGGGACAGATCCGGAGATCTTGCTGGCCAGGGTAGTTGACTTACACCATCTAGAGCACGTTGGGTGGCACGGGATACATGCGGACGTGCATTGTCCTGTTGGAACAGCAAGTTCCCTTGCCGGTCTAGGAATGGTACAACGATGGGTTCGATGACGGTTTGGATGTACCGTGCACTATTCAGTGTCCCCTCGACGATCACCAGTGGTGTACGGCCAGTGTAGGAGATCGCTCCCCACACCATGATGCCGGGTGTTGGCCCTGTGTGCCTCGGTCGTATGCAGTCCTGATTGTGGCGCTCACCTGCACGGCGCCAAACACGCATACGACCATCATTGGCACCAAGGCAGAAGCGACTCTCATCGCTGAAGACGACACGTCTCCATTCGTCCCTCCATTCACGCCTGTCGCGACACCACTGGAGGCGGGCTGCACGATGTTGGGGCGTGAGCGGAAGACGGCCTAACGGTGTGCGGGACCGTAGCCCAGCTTCATGGAGACGGTTGCGAATGGTCCTCGCCGATACCCCAGGAGCAACAGTGTCCCTAATTTGCTGGGAAGTGGCGGTGCGGTCCCCTACGGCACTGCGCAGGATCCTACGGTCTTGGCGTGCATCCGTGCGTCGCTGCGGTCCGGTCCCAGGTCGACGGGCACGTGCACCTTCCGCCGACCACTGGCGACAACATCGATGTACTGTGGAGACCTCACGCCCCACGTGTTGAGCAATTCGGCGGTACGTCCACCCGGCCTCCCGCATGCCCACTATACGCCCTCGCTCAAAGTCCGTCAACTGCACATACGGTTCACGTCCACGCTGTCGCGGCATGCTACCAGTGTTAAAGACTGCGATGGAGCTCCGTATGCCACGGCAAACTGGCTGACACTGACGGCGGCGGTGCACAAATGCTGCGCAGCTAGCGCCATTCGACGGCCAACACCGCGGTTCCTGGTGTGTCCGCTGTGCCGTGCGTGTGATCATTGCTTGTACAGCCCTCTCGCAGTGTCCGGAGCAAGTATGGTGGGTCTGA
This sequence comes from Schistocerca nitens, assembly GCF_023898315.1. NCBI lineage: Eukaryota > Metazoa > Arthropoda > Insecta > Orthoptera > Acrididae > Schistocerca > Schistocerca nitens. The sequence goes on along the minus strand of NC_064621.1, from coordinate 307,790,256 downwards.
CACACCGGTGTCAATGTGTTCTTTTTTCCATTTCCAGGAGTGTTGTAAAATGTAGTAGGGTGCCTCAGAATTGCTTCATGTCTTCCTTTAATCCGACATGGTGGGTATCTCAGACACTCGAGCAGAACTCAAGAATTAGTCGTCCTAGTGTTCTACACACATTCCCTTTTACAGATGAGCTAACCTTTCCCAAAATTGTTCCAATAAAATAAAGTCGACCACTGGCCTTCCCTACTGCCAATCTGGCCCTCGTTCCATTTCATAGCGCTTTGCGATGTTACGCCTAGACAATTCATCGCTGTAACTGAGTTAGGCGTCTATTCGATATTACATGTTTGTTTATGCTACTCACCCGCATTAAGATAAAGTTTTCAAATGGTAAGGATGTCATTCAGCGCATCAACTAAAAATTATGTCTAAGTCATCTTGTGAATTCCTACAGTCACTCAACGATGGCAACTTACCGCTCCACGTTGGGAGAGATATGATCGCTAATCATGACTCTCACGTGTGACGATGCAAGTATATTGGCCCTCCATACGCCTCTTCAATTTACTATAGTAAGTTACAATGCTATGGAGATGTGTAAGGAAAGGTGTCTGGGCTGCGCAGTTAAAACACAAATGGTAGATGAATTTTATACTATTCTCTCTAATGAATATTATGGTAGAAATAAAACACGACAACGCTGTAATCCATCTCGCTGTGGAATCCAGTACCTGGCCGTAGGAGTGATCGTGACGACGGCAGTTTTACTATCTGGCTACCGACATCGAATGTCAGGAGCCACGGACAGTACATGAATAGCTGAAACACAGTATTCACACACCTGTCTCTGCTTTGCCTAGTTATCAGATAAATTTTCTATGACGAAAACTGTTGTAAATACTTGTTAAATTATTGATTGTTTCATTTGCTCCAGGAATATGGAAAAAATTGTATTTCCCAGAATTCGTCGTACTCAGTAGTAGTTTAAAGTTATTTGAGTGATAACATTGAAGACTGATGATTAATTTGATGACTGATTGGCAATGCAAGAGAAGACAACATTTATTTCTCGGAACTTAAAGAAACCTTCTGAATTTTAGATTTGCACATAGACAAGAACTACTGTTAGCACAAAGTTAGATGCTTATTTAGGGAAAAAGTAGACAATATTAACCAATATCTATTGAGAAAATTCTGGGATGTCGTGTATTTGCGCTACAATTGACAGACGTTTCCACTGCGTTGAAAATGAATTATTCTTTGAGCGTTCAGTAACTGTACTCTGGAATATATAGCAGTTAAATATATTCCTCCACCCCTAACCCGAGAAAGGCCACACATGTCAGAGGGAGGAAATGTTACGGTGTAAAGTGGATGCAGCCACATACAGTAATCGACTACCAGTGAGGTTTTCACTATAAAATTCAAAATGTGATTGTACGAAGAGATCCTTTCATTCTAGAGTTGCAGATTTTTTTTAGTCTCTGGAATGTAGCAACCATGTGGCAGAGCCAAGGGGTGCACGAGTCTTTCTCTCTGGAAGAAGGAAAGCGCTTAAAATTGCCCACCAACCCATCACCAACCTTGTGTTAAGTTTATTGCTTATAAACAAAGTATGACATAACGAAAAGGGTACTAAGTTCTAAAATTAATGATCGAGAGCTAGAATAACCACACATTCCTTCATTCATTACAATTCAGTTTTAAATAGATGTTTTCAACAAGACGTTGTGTGCAGCAGTGAGATACTCGGAATACACCTGGCGGGAAAAATGCCCTTAAGCCACCTACGTTAACAGGAAACCTAACGGTATTTTCGAGAATTCAAGTTCACCTGGGATACACTGTGGTCTCCGGAACAGACTGTTACTTGAAGTAATTCAGTCTGTTCATTTTCTCATTGTACCGGATGTGATATGTCACAATTCAATTTCTAATTACCTTCTACAACACGACATCTGAAACCTCCTCAGTTCTTGCCACAGTTTAAGAAAGCTCACATTTCTTTTTCTATATATGCGGTACTGCCGACTATTTTGCGAACATTTTCCTCTGCTTCACAAATATATATATACGTCTCGAGATATTTCTTCAGGGGTAAGCATTTTTCATCTGTTACAATCTGGGATACAAGACTCACTTTCTTCTACCACATCTCGCGGTCTTCATTTTATGCAAAACAGAGTTCTTTCATTTCCTCTGCTACTATGCCTTGCGACCTTACACATCAGAATTTTATGATCGGAGAGGGTGTGAGCAGTGCGCTTAGCTGCAGTGGTTAAATTATGAATAGTACCATCATCTTTATGCCTGTAGAAATTAAACTATCGTTTATTACAGGAGCCCAATACATCAACATCATCATCAGAAAAGGCAGAACATGTTTCTCTTTTTTGAAAGAGCACATTCTTCTGACAATATAGCAACAAAAGTATTTCATAGTATTTTCCTCTCCGAAGTCTAAGAGTTTAGATTTAAATGGCAGTACCTTAGCAGCAAATGGCAGTACTTGTATGTTGGGTTCCACGTAACTACAGTAGGAAGGAGACCGAATATAAAATCTTCTGTTCTGAAATTGCTTTACCAATACATATTCCTTCTCAAATCGCTACTGACTTATGGGCATGCCATCAACTTGCCCTTTGTAACATTAGTTAACAAGGAGGTACGGTTTTGCTGCAGAACCCTACCTTATGTCTGGTACTCGGAAAATATTTCTCCAACCCGTCCAGGTTTGCCTTCTTCATCAACAGATACTTCTCACATCCTACCACCACTTCAAATACAACTAATTTAAGTCAAGATACAATCATATACAAAGCAGTTTTTCGTTTGATCATGGCTGTATAATCTTTCACATAGGTATCTACAAATTTCCGTGGTTCAATCCTAGGTTTCTTAATAAGACTGTCCAATTCTCATAATTACTTGTCAAACCAATTTTCAGAGTTGCAGCTCCTCAGGAAATTACAACAATCAAAAATATTAGACAGTAAATTTGTTAGCCAGAAGTCTGCAGCCATAAGACTACATGATGCATTAGCAGATGCTGCTGTGTGTCTGCCCACACGTCCACAGCGCTTCCTTTTTTGAGAATGGTGGCAACACAACAGCTTCCTTAGTCATCTTAGGAGCAAATTTGCAACTTCGTTTTCACTTACAAACAGCAACGATATGTCTTTCCTAGAAGGTGATCAAAGCTGTCACTTGGTGTTTTGCGCAAAATATTGTACTTAAAAAGTTTATTTGTAACTCACTACCAAGATGTGTAGAGTGTCATAAAAGAAATAAATCTTATTCTTCTCATAAATCACAAACGGCTTTCCTTTGAGATACATTCACACGTTTCAACAACTCAGTGAGATTCCCAGTATCGCTAATCTATGTACTATAGAGAACCTGTTTTACTCAATTCATTAACTGTTGCAACCTAATTACAGAAATAAATGATAATGGTTCCAACTTTTGAGTTTCTAGCATAACGGCATTTATGTGCCATTGCGAATGGGAATTTTGTAGGTTAGGATGTCAAAAATTTATTGGAGAAACGTTACAGCATCCGGTTAAACATCTTGTCATTTGTCATTTCTCTGTACAAATATTTACGGTTTTAGGTGATGTAGAGAGTTTGGTGGAGGCAGGACAAATGTTCATGACGAACAGAGGAGTGGAAGATATTCCATTTTGACTGATGAGATACGAAACCTAGAGGAAATTGTATATGAAGACCGTCGATTGACAGTGGATGAATTTCTGCGATTTTTCCTCTACTCTACAGAACACTCTTATACGAGACACTCACAGGTACGCTGGGATACAAGAAATTGTGCGCAAGATGGGGCCCAAAAAAGGTTACAGAGCAGAACAAAAAAAATCGGATCAATAGTGCACTCGAGTTTCGTGAGCGACATGAATTGTAAGGTGAGGGATTTATGTGGTCTACTGTGGCTGCTGGAGACGCAACGTGAAAGGCTCACTAGAAATGGTTCAAATGGCTCTGAGTACTATGGGACTTAACTTCTGAGGTCATCAGTCCCCTAGAACTTAGAACTACTTAAACCTAACTAACCTAAGGACATCACACACATCCATGCCCGAGGCAGGATTCGAACCTGCAACCGTAGCGGTCGCGCGGTTCCAGACTGTAGCGCCTAGACCCGCTCGGCCACTCCGGCCGGCAAAGGCTCACTACAAGCCTGAGACAAAAATACAGTCGTCACAGTGGCTCTGAGCACTATGCGACTTAACTTCTAAGGTCATCAGTCGCCTAGAACTTAGAACTAATTAAACCTAACTAACCTAAGGACATCACACATCCATGCCCGAGGCAGGATTCGAACCTGCGACCGTAGCGGTTACTCGATTCCAGACTGTAGCGCCTAGAGCCGCGCGGCCACTTCGGCCGGCGTCACAGTGGCGTCACATCAATTCTCCATCTGCAAAAAAATTTGAATTTCAGGAAAAAAATTATGGCTTTGATGTTTTTGGATAGAAAAGGCATCATTATCCTTTGATTTCTGCGTTAGGTGGAGATATTGTGAGACTAAGAAACGGGGCATTAGAACAAAAGGAGAGGACTGCTGACGAGAGGAATGTCCTTGATGCAGGACTAGCCCGTTCTCACACAGCCACCAACGCGGTCTTGGACTTATTTCGTTGGGATGTTTTGAACCATTCCCCGCATTTCCCTGACTTGGCGCCTTCGTCTTATCATTTTTTAACCTCCCTGAAGAAACATAAGAGTGGAATTAAATTTTCGTCAGAGGAGCAGGTGCAGAAAGAGGTTCGGAAGAGGGAGAAGGATGTGGCGAGAGAATTCTTGGCGGAGCGCATTAAGACGATTGTGCCTCGTCTCAATACAAGCAATGAACGGAATGGAAATTACTGTATCTGGAAAAACAGTCAACAAGTATACCAACGATACCTTGTAACCGTTTTTCAAATACACAATGTTAATGTGAACCTCTGGTACAAATCTTTTATAAACTTGCCTCGTTTTACGGGTTCGACGTTTCACTTGACCGTCGGTGCACATGTCAGCGTACGTCATTTGAGAAGAGGTATACCGTATCTCAACTCGGTGGAACATTACGCGTCTCCATACAGCTACTATATGCTATCTACGTTGCTTGATCCACTGAAGTTAGCTGTAAGTGCCTCTTTTCGCAGTGACCTTTTCCGAGGTGCCCGACTGCAAATGTTCGTTCCATGCCGTCCCCTCCGCAATGTCCGCTCGGAAAGTAGTTAGTATTGAACTGCAATCACTGACAGCTGCAATTCCTGTTGGATTAGAAACCGATTGTCATCTCTCAGGCTTGTTACTCGTCTCCCGTCCGTGGATATTGGGATCTTTTTGCTACCAATGTTCTTTCGTGTTACATGATCGTGTATGGTACACCGTATACTGTAGACACTTTGTATAGCAGTCGTTGATACACCAACAAAGGGGTTAATTTTACATATGGTGTAGCCATGCGCTCTGCCAGACACGATAGCATCCTTCTATGGATCTTTGGCGTTTTCACGTCCAACCACCTTACCTCAGTTGGTTCTATACATCCGTCTCTCATGTATACTCCACTTAATTGCTACGACTTGCGTTAGAGGTGGAAGGTCATGTGACAATTGGTACCAGATCTGCACCATGTACAGTGCTCCTAAGCGACACCTGGGCTCTTTGGATTTGTGCGACCAATACATTGTAGGATGAGATCACTGTGAACTGTTGTGCAATAGTAGATATTACCGTATTTGTAGCGTTGAATCCATGTCTTTCGAAACATGCCTATAAGGGTGACTGATATGGCTAAAAACGTCACTAGTACCTTAATTTTATTTTTCTCTATGAAAGATCATAATCTGCCCCAATTTCCCCATTCGTCACGTTGCTACGTTGCGGAATGTGGTCGTCAGAGCTAAATATGTGCAGGCCGGCCACGTTGGCCGAGCGGTTCTAGGCGTTACAGTCTGGAACCGCGCGACCGCTACGGTCGCAAGGTTCGAATCCTGCCTTGGGCATGGATGTGTGTGATGTCCTTAGGTTAGTTAGGTTTAAGTAGTTCTAAGTTCTAGGGACTGATGTCCTCTGAAGTTAAGTCCCATAGTGCTCAGAGCCATTTGAAACATTATGTGCAGATTGGCAAAAAATGTGTTTTGCGATATCTATCGGATGTTGTTTTCTGCATGAGATTATTATACATGGGATTTGTAATTTGCAGACTGCTTTATCCGGCGCCAACCCGTAGAAAAGCTCTGCATACCACAATGATCCTAATTGCGTCTAAGAGCAACTATCTTTAATATGAACCACTGCATCTCAAAATATATATTCCTTAAGACAGTTTGCTTAAACTAAAAAAAAAAAAAAAAATGGTTCAAATGGCTCTGAGCACTAAGGAACTTAACTTCTGAGGTCATCAGACACTAGCACTTAGAACTACTTAAATCTAACTAACCTAAGGACATCACACACATCCATGCCCGACACAGGATTCGAACCTGCGACCTTAGCGGTCGCGCGGTTCCAGACTGTAGCACCTAGAACCGCTCGGCCACTCCGGCCGACGCTTAAACTAACTGCTGCAGCTGCATAAGAAGTGTTCAGAGCTAATGTACAGAATTAAATTGTGTCTCCAGGAAAAGAACTCTGTTACCAAAATAATGTAGAAGCATTTGAGGAGTTAATATAGACCCAGGCAATGATAGTCCTTCAATGTTCTCATAGGCTATAGCTCCTGAGCTTTTAAAATTTCAAATACAACCATGTTTTCGGAATTTATTTTGTGACTGAGAATTCTTTGACATCAGCTATATTAGGTATAGATGTATTAGTGACATATAAAATTTTGTGCCATACCGGGACTCGAACCCAAATTCCCTGGTAATCGCAAGTTGCACTACACTGAACAGATGTAGTATTGCCCGCTTCTTTTCTTAATAAAGTCATCACTTATGTTTTTCTTCATTAATATGTCCCTTCTCGTCCTATTTATCTGAAGTAAATTAATATTTTTTCCTTCCTCCTCTTAACCAGCTTTCATTGTAATTTTCCACCTGTAGGTGATAGAAATTTTTCCCTACCGACATCCATCATACCAATTTTTCCCCACATGGATCCATCATATCCCATACGTTCAAATATTCTCGCGTTATTGTCTGAAACCTGATCTCTTTCTCATTTATAGTATTGCAGTGCCAAAATTCAGCCTTTTTCTTAAGACTGATCGCACATAATTTGGTCACCGATGGTTATTAGTGTGTGCCCGCCACTTGCGTTGCATCCCAAGATGTTATTGTTTAAAAGGCAAATGATACTTCTTATGGAGCTAATTTTTGCCTTATAAAAGAAACAGTTTATTTATTTGTCTGTCACTCACGAATATTTCAGTAGTTATTAGTTATTCTACCGGAAAGTTTTCTTAAGAACTGAACATAAGTGTTTTATATAAGAAGTAAGTGTGATAATTTCACTTTAATTCACGTACTACTTACCTGAATCACGACGAATTATATCTTATATATATATTGTTTCGAAAATTTGGCACATTGTTATAAGATTTAACTTAACGCTACTCCTCTTTCTAAAGAAACGGCTTTAATTGAACTCATAAGGACCTGCACAAGATAACGTGTCACAAAAATCTTTCAAGCAGAACAATAAGAAACCGAAGATAGCACACACAGTGATGAAACAAAATAAACGGGCTGCGTATTGTATAAGGCGGATACAGTTTGCAGTATTTCTTTGGAAGCACCAAATATAATAGCAGCTACATCAAATATATGAAGGCTTTTATAGTTTTTTACGGTCTCCTCAAGATTTAATCTTGGTAATACGGGTTTGTGTGGTCGTTTTCCTACACTAGTACTCCTCCTAATATCGTGTAGCACCCCCGCGAGCACGCAGAAGCGCAGTAACACGTAGTGGCATGGATTCGACTGATGTAGGAAGTAGTGCTGGGGGGAACTGACACAATGAACACTGCAGGGCTGTCCATATATCCGTAAGAGTACTATGGGCTGGACATCTCTTCTGAGCATCACCTTGCAAGGTACATCAGATATGTTTAACAATGTTTATGTCTGGGGAGTTTGGTGGCCAATGGAAGCTTTTAAACTCAGAAGGTTTTTCCTGGAGCCACGCTGCAGCTATTCTGGACTTGCGGGGTGCCGCATTGTTTCGCTGGAATTTTTCAAAGGACATGAGTGGATGCAGGTGATCAGACAGGATGCTTACGTGCGGGTAGCCCGTCACAGTCGTCTGTAAACGTATCATGGCTCCCATATCACTCATACTGCATACGCCACAAATCATCGCAGAGCCTCCACCAGCTTGAACACTCCCCCACTGACATGCAGGTTCCATGGATTCATGAGGTTGTTTCCATCTGCTCGATAAAATTTGAAACGAGACTCGTATGAACAGGCAACATTTTTCCACTCATCAACAGTCCAGTGTTAGTGTTAACGCGTCGAGGCGAAGCCTAAAGCTTTTTGTCGGGGGTGGAGTACTAGGCCTTCGGCTGTGAAAGACCATATCGATGATGTTTCGTTGAATGGTTCGCACACTGACACAGAATATAAATCTGCAGGAATTTGCGGAAGGCTTGCACTTGTTCATGTAGAACGATTCTCTTCAGTCGTCGTTGGTCCCGTTCTTGTAGGATCGTTTTTCGGCCGTAGTGACACAGATATTTGATGTTTTATCGGATTACTGATGTTCGCGGCACACTAATGAAATGGTCCTATGGGAAAATCTCCACTTCGTCGCTATCTCGGAGATGCTGTGTCCCATCGTTCCTGCACCGACTATAACACCACGTTCAAACTCACTTAAATCTTGGTAAGCTGCCATTCGAGCAGCAGTAATCGATCTAACAAATGCGCCATACACTTGTTGCCTTATATTGGCATTGCCGACTGCAGCGCCGTGGTTTGGGGGTTTACATTCCTCTGCATTTGAGTACGCATGCCTATACCAGTTTCTTTTGCGCTTCAGCGTAATACTGCGAAAACTCTTTTATTATTACTTTCCATTCCTCCTCAGGATGAGTTTTACCCTCGCCCCCCCCCCCCTCCTCCACTCCCCGGAGACTTAAATGTTGCTTTATACGATTACGTTGCTTCTACCCAATTATTATCTTCTGTTTGTAATATTTGCTGTAAGAAGCCCTATCAGTAAGAGCCGAGACTTTTTTCGATGACTCGGGTAAAAGAAAAGATTAGCGTTTTAACACCTAACCACTGAAACTGGAGCATCATATTAATATTTTCGTTTTCGTACACTAAATCAAAGTGTCTTTTCATGAATGACGGCCCTGTGACGTATTGACTAATGTACATTTTCACTTTACTTGATTACTTTTTAAGAGATCTTCTACGGTAGCTAATTCTGGTTTTTGAGACCAAATGGATATTTAGACTTGCGGTAGAAGGTGTATTACCTAAGCCTTTCTAGGGTTTACTAGTTTAATTTCACTTTTTAATCTTTTATCGAGTATAATAAGTTGCAATATTGAGAGAAACAGTAATTGAAATAGTCTAAGATATTTGTTCGAAGTCAGATAAAGAGCCTTCAGTTTCTGCTGCTGCTGTTCACGGACCTTCGAGTTGAGCGTACCAAGTGCGAGTGACACCATCGGAATTATCTCTAGCTGTCTAACGCGTTATTCCCGTGATATGCACAGATGTTCATGATGTTAACACCCTTGTCAAACTGGATCAGCGCTGCCGCAATCCGCAATATATCACGCATTTCTCGTCCGGAACAGACAGTCGCTCAACACACACACACACACACACACACGTGTACTGCCACTGCCACGTATCATCACATCTTCAGCAGCAATAGAGGCGGACAATATTTCCACATGACCTCACAGACTGTTGTCATAAAATGTAACTGAGTGAAGCAATAAACTGCGTTTAACTGGATCAGAACTAAGGCAGGAACCTAAATTCATCTCTGTTTCATACTGCATCGTACTCGCTGCTCAGTAAAATGTATTACATTATCTGACATGGAGCAAAGTAGCACGATCCTTTCCGTAGAGGTCTGCGGACTTCTCGCGCACTCTTTCAACTCTCACTGACGTCGACCATAGCAAGTTTCGACTTGAGGCGTGAAATACATGCCGTGAATTTTTAATTGCGAGTGCAGCGGTTTTTCTGATAAATGAATGAGCTTGACGAAACGCAGTGGTCGGGAGAGGTGAGTGTAAGCATATAACGTTAGTGACGTGTACTTACATGCACTGAAAAACCACTAGCCGCACAAGAGCATCCTTTAAGTTCCCAAAATCGATCTCTAATTCTTAAAACTGCTATCTCTTGACGATGCAGACAAGAATAATAGCCTACGCCAGATATGCATAAAGTGAGACCAGAATACTTTTCTGGTGACTGCAGCAGTAACAGAAGCTCTTGCTGCTACGATGGCGTACCGTTTTGACTACAGTGGCACCTTGGTTAAAGACAGCACTAACTTCCAAAACTGTCGTCAACTAAAATTCATCATTGTCAAAGGATCTATTTCCAATATGACTTGACTAAATCTGATGTATTTATTAAGACTGTTCGCCGTAACTATGGTACCCGGTAAGTTTGTTACATGTTATTTATGTAATCTAGTTCTAGAAAAAGTTAATAAGCCGGCCGCGGTGGTCTAGCGGTTCTGGCGCTGCAGTCCGGAACCGCGGGACTGCTACGGTCGCAGGTTCGAATCCTGCCTCGGGCATGGGTGTGTGTGATGTCCTTAGGTTAGTTAGGTTTAAGTAGTTCTAAGTTCTAGGGGACTTATGACCTAAGATGTTGAGTCCCATAGTGCTCAGAGCCATTTGAAAAAGTTAATAAAATAGTGTTTACTTCAACAGGTAAACTGAACTAATTTCGGAGTTTTTGTGCCAGGTGGGCCTGTATAAAACAAGTCAAGATTAATTTGCTTCTGCTTCTACCATACGTGTATTTACTTGTGATTTACATCTGCAGTTGTGATAAACTTATATATGCTTGTGTTTCATTTAATACACATATTTTCAAATTCCTAAACTTTGCCCAATCAAATTAGATTTCAGTAATTGTAATTTGTCAGTCCTTGAGCTGTTTTCAGCATTCATCCTTCTTTGATCTCTGGGAACCACTTGTTAAGGTGAAACAATGCCAAGCAGCGCTGAAAATCTATTTCAAACTGTAGGTCCCCTATAATTGACGGGGTGACACATCAGAGGAAGGCGAGGTCGTATACCACCAATAGCGTGACGCTCAGTAAAGCGCCGTAGCCTCAAACGTTCGGGTTGAGCAGAGGTTTACTTAATATACTATTTTTTATTACATCCTCATCTTCAGCTGAAATTATTTGGATTCCCTCGTCTTTATGTACTTGTGTGTTCTTTTAGTCCATCGGTTCTGAGTTCAGTTTCTCCAGTAAGTCCTCCTCTATCTCCAGTCTCAGATCACCAGCTGCTTTGGTATCTTTCATCTCACAACGTGCCTGGTATTAAATACTATACCCTGTAGCATATGAATATAGATCAAAATCTGGAAGTGGCAGATATACAAACCAGAGTTAAAAGAAGACATCTGCCAAGAAACTTAGGTGTGGTGAAATTCACCGCCGAAATATTCAAGGCCTTCTGTCGAACCATTAAAGATAAAGTGGAAAATTCAGCAGAACTTATCAAAAAAGAGTTATACAAGTTAAATATAATAGAAGAAGCCAAGAAAAAGTTGGAGGAGTGCAGAAAGAAAAGATTTAGAAAGAATGGATTGCATAAGGTTTGTTAGATAAAATGAATTACTGTACGAAATTACAGAATGGCTGTTCTCTAGAAGAAGAAAAACCTAAACGTTCAACTATTCGGCCAATTACAGAGATGAGCCTGAGTTATTAATTTTTACCAGCAGACAAAGGCAACGCTAGAATTTTAATTTCAAAGGCCATTATGTGAATAAGATGTGCGATTTACGTAAGGATCCGTCGTACCATATAGTACAGAAAGGTCCCACAGATCGCATATAACGGACAACAACTTCATTTCTGAAGAAGACATTATTAAAAAACTTCGTCCTGGTGCGGTGGTTGCATCTAGATTATACGGATTTCCGAATATGGGGTCCCGTTACGCCTGACAGATAGTAATTATGGTCCGCCGACTTACAGCTTGGCAAAGTATTTAGAGTCGATCCTCAGATATCAAGATGGTAAATGTGAACACAATATTTCCAATTCCATGGATTTTAAACAGCGTTTAAAGTCGCTTCCTCATTGGATCATTTTAATTCTCTTCATCGTAACATCAGCTTCTTGATGGAGACAGGAAAGGGGAGGATGTTATCATTTTAGGTGTACTGGTTTGTAAAATGAGGTGATGGAACTTTTGGACTCAAGAGTTTGTACGAAACCGACAGTTACGATTAGGTATTTCGATGCTACCAGCTGTCATCGATCGACTCGACGTACAGGTGTCCCACGGACTTTGGTCAAAAGAGCATATGCTATCTCGGATGCTGAGAATTTACCACAAGACTGGCAACATCTTAATGAGGCGTTTAATCGTAACAGCTATACAGACATACAAATTCGACTGGCATTTGAGTTTGGACCGTTATCTAAACCAGCGGAGAACGCTTATAATTATGTGTTTTTCCTTCTATATGCTGGGAACGTTCTACCAAGATAGGTAGCATTTTTAAGAAATACGAAATCAGATGTGTATTCCATCAGCCAGCTAGGATTACAGTACTTCTTGGCTCTATTAAGGATGAGTTAGATTTGAGGAAGCCTGGCGTTTAAAAAATATCGTGTGAATGCGGCAAAATATACATTGGCCAAACTATTCGTACCGTCAATGACAGATGTGTTGAACATCATCGCCATACGCGATTATTACAACATAACAAATCTGCGGTGGCTGAGCACTGTCTTACAGAGGAACATTGGTTGCTATACTGTGAGACACAAGTGGTTGCAAACACCTCGCATTACTGGGATGGTGTTTTTAAAAAATCTGTCAAAATTTAACTAACAAATAGTGTCATTAAGCCTGATAATGGATACCAGCTAAGTAAAACTTGGAATCCTATTTTATCAGTTATGAAGAAACAACAGCATCTGTATAGGCCGGCTATGAGGGTCAGCTTTTAAAGATATATCGATTTTCGTTAGTATGAACTATTGGTGATGCTGCAACTCTTCTTGCGACAGGGGTGAGCAACAACGTTTGAGCGCCTGCTCATTACCTCAGTGCATGCGATTCTGTATTTTCGCTGCTTATAAAGGTTCCGTCGTTCGCGAGAGTGACTTAGCTGTCCTCACCTGATGATGGGCAGCAGGCGACCGGGGAAATATTGTGCGCTAATGACCGTTTGATCCGGATTAAGACTCGACAAGAATTCGATCTGTTAGTACGCCAGGAAAGTCTACACAGTCACAACATAGGAAACTGAATAAGAAATTAATGTAGACTGATCAGTGTAGCTAGGAGTCGATGAACAGTTGGGGACTGGGGTTCAAACACAGTAAAAGCAAGGTAAATTAGAAGAAATACTAAGAACAATTAAGTACCTAAAGAACATAGATCGTCGGAAATTCAGAACACAAGTACTTAGCAACAATGGAGAGATGGCGGCAAACGTAGAGGAGGGCTAACAGGTTTAGATAGAGTGTGGTCAGGAATTATGTGAAGAACATACAGAACTGCGAATGGAATATAAATGGGATGGGAAGTCTAGAATGGCATAGGCAAACTGAAGAAGAAAATGAAATCCGCCGCCCGTCATGAAACACCAGATGAAGCACGAAGCAATTACTTACAAGATTAACAAAACGAAAAAGACTTTAAATTCTATGGGACAATTATAACGGGCATTCAAAAAGAAAAGAGCCGGAGGCATAATTACCGAAACCAATTCCTGTATTTTATGAGTATTGAACCTGGCTGTTGAGACACTTATGCCACTGTGACACAAGGCGGTGAATGGTGGTCTCATAAAATACGCGGGGCTGCGATGTTAACCAGGTACTGGTTTCTGTAATTATGCCTCCGGCTCGTTTCTTTTTAAACACCCCTTGTAATTTCACGTGTCACATTACAAATCTCGCGTGTAGGTTTCCGCTGAGAAGTTTTGAAATAAGAATTTAGAAAAGCGTAAGAGAGCACTAGTTTGGATTAAGGATAGCCCAAGGGAATGGAAATGTCATTTTATATCTCAGGATACTGGCCCCATTGCTAGAAAATATGTACTTCGGTTTTATTATTTTGGAAAACGTTTGTGACAGGTCTGACTGGAATATCTTCACGGAGACTGTAAAGGTTTTCGGTGGACTGAAAGTCCAACAGACTGTACGTAGACAGAAAATTTGTACTTGGACCAGCTACAAGAACTAAAATCATGCATATGCTAACCAGAAAGCATCTACTAGTACACAAAAGTTAAACAGGACTATTCTGTTAACAGATGATCTTCCAATAACCTTATTATGGTTAGGATTGACGACGAGGGAACAGATGAAATTGGTTTTGCAGCAGGTGTTCCTCAGGGGTGTAGTTTATCACCAAAGGTCTGCACTTTTTGTGCTGAGAGATTAACAGGCAATGCCATAGAAAAAAACGAGAGTAGAAGCAGAATGAATGAAAACAATTTAGTACTCAGGTACAGCAGAGAAAAAACTACAATTTGTAATGGGAGGGCGTGTAAAAGGGGGGAAAAGTAACTGCCAGTATGTCATCGGAAATAACCGTTGTGCCGCGATCGGATGAATACGTTGTCGAAACTCTTCCCTTCTGGGGAGAACATCTTCAAGGGTAGTTTTAGCTTTCCAAAGACAGTAAGTACCAGGCCTGGGTCAGCATCGGACCTTCTAAACAGCTAAAACTCCCTGTAGTGTCTTCAGTAGAAGGGAACGAAATTTTACGTTTCAGCAAGAAATTCTTGTTCAGGTGTATACTGGCCAAAATACACATTCACCAGTATACATCTGTAGATGCGCAGAAGACTCTGGCCCTAAATATCATGGCAGAGATTACTGACATCGGCCAGTTTTATGAAACAAATATAACATTAGTTAGTTTGACGACATCAGATTAATTAGTTTGCTTTGTAAGCAACTATGTGTTACTCTTACCGTAGTTCATTTTTATATATGAATGTTATTACACCACTTCCGCACTTGTAGCCTACGTACAGTGAGTGTTTATTTTCCTTTATTTTCTATATTTTCTTGAGATATGAAAATCTTATTTCAGTGTTGTATATCATCGCCTTTTTCAAAATCTGGCCTACCAGTGTCCTATTGTACTGTAGTACAAGGAGGTTGGAGCACGCAGCAGAGGTGATCCTCGCTGAACAGAGCCAATATAGTATTAAGGAGTGAATAAGCTTGTCAGAAGTCAGAGTGTCCAGTTTCGATGCCAGCCTTATAGCTAGCAATAGGCTCGCGCCAACCTCGTATTTGATTCTAGTGCGTGATTGCCGCATTAACTATTACGCCAGGTGTTTCTGGTCAATGTTTGCAGCTCCCAACTTGGTGACTATGGAAATATCTTGGTGCCATGTACACAGAGAGTGTGTTCCCATAAAACACTGATCGCTACCGTTGTGGAGGCCCTTTTCCTTGCGCAAGCGAAAATTCATACACTATTATTTTACGTATATGAATGTGATCTTCTTCCGTAGCATGTTTTCTGAATGATTGCTTAAATTCTTTACTGTTTCAGTACCTCGTCTTTACCAAACTTCTGAGGAACTGGACCTCTCTGAAGCAGATGGCAGTAAAGCTGTAAATTTCTCTGTGTTAATAAGTGGAACCATACACATTCAAAGGTCATTGATCTAGCTACAACGTTGTGCCACACCGCCGCTCTCAAAACGCACTCCCGGCTCCGAGGGAACTGTGACCTCAATTAAGTAATTATTAAAAATTAGGACTGCTTGTAATTCTAAATGAAGTGCTATAGTGTTGTAACTTGAGTTTTCTTTCGTTGATTCCTGAAAGTGGAAGACGTAGTGGGATTGTGGGTCTGCCTTGATGCAAGCATTTCTGTTTATTTATTCTCCAAATTAACTTCGGCGAAATACTGGTGTCCTCAGTATGTTTCTTTATTTTAAAACCTGAAGATTAACAGCTTTACATTATATTACGAAAAATGTTGCTGTGTTGTACGCTTTGGTTCCATACACAAGTGTAAATTAACTTACAGTACCTTTTTTTATATTCTTTGCATATTGAAGTGTTAGTAGTGGGTTTTCGGCACACAGTATGTCATCTGCCATAGCATGAGCGACTGACATTGACAAATATGAAAGTAACAGACCAAAAAGAGTGAAGTAACAGAGAAAATATCAGTACCCCCCAAAAGCAACACTTCTATCTTTTGATATTTCATCCACGTACGCACATAAACCTACAGGATAAACTATAAGCATCGCACAACAACAAACTATAAAGCAAAGAAGCAAAGGAATTGGGACAAATGAACTATGAACTGACAATAAACTGTACATAAATTCAGCAATGCTGTAATATTCCAACTCACTTGTAACTCTTGCTAGTCGAAATATATGGGGCGAGCATGCTGTTATTTTTTAACAACGTACACAAAACGCATGAAAGCTCTAAAGAGTTGCAACACGCATATACTTTTGCAGGACAATTAATATGTGAAAACAACTACCCTACTAACACGGCAACAGCTTAATCTGTAAACGTTAGAAGAAAACTGTCACGTAGTAAAGGCTCTAGTGGAAGCAAAACCATAGTATATGAACACACAATACTCTGCAACCACACACTCTTTACTGCTTTAAAGAACTGTCACATGGCGCGGAACAGAAATAATGCTTTCTCTCTCTCTTTCTCTCTCTTTCTCTCTCTTTCTCTCTCTTTCTCTCTATCTCGCGCACATACAAACACATACAAACACACACACACACACTCGCTCCTGCGCTTGCTTACACTACCCACAGTGACCATGTTTTAAACTCGACAGAATTTCCACCAGAGCTTCCAAAATTCATACTACACTTGGTGTGCCTTGTGAGACACGTCAAGAGGAAAATACGTTATATTTGAATTACTGCCAAAGTGGGTATAATGCTTTTGCTGTGACTTTCGGAGCAACTTAAGTCGACCAATACGAGTACAAGAAAGAAATCATCATAATACCGTTCCCGCCAAAACTGTCTCACAACACAGCCACAAATTAACATTTTCGTAACACAGACATTCATGTTTGTAAAATTCATAACACAGATGTTTTTGGTTAAGACTTTCTTATTTATTAATGGCAGCCCCTCGTGCCCTAGCAGATGACGCGCTGTACGCCGAAAAACCACAAAGAATTTCAGAGATATGCAGTGGCTATAAAATGAAACAGTACCATAAAATTATTCCCCCGAAGACGTAGAAAAAAAAATTTCATAAGGTAACTGGAAATTTTCACGTTTTGGAATAAAATGTTATCATCAAGGACTCACAGTGTTGTATATTCGAAATTATGGATTCGTAGTGTGTTAGTTTTCGAACAGGCTAGTAAATATAATAGCTCACCACGGCTAGATTTATAGGATTAAATGAATTCCAGCTATGTGAACAAATTCGACGTGTTCTTTCTTCAACTGAGGACAAATTATCTTAATCTGTATTATTTTCACCACACTTTCCACTTCTCTGTTACGGATCTATAATCTGGCATCTCTTTTCATTAGCTTGTCTTCAATTTATTTAGTCCTTACTCATACCCACTAACGATTTCTTCTTATGACTTCTGTTTCTTTGTTTGGTCTACCAAATCGACCGCAACATTTGTTTCGACACATGAAGTGGTTCATACGTGAATAGAACAGATAAGTAATCGTTGTTTGTGCTTAATAGAGCACAATGTTGAAAACTTCGGATGCCACACTTGTTAAATTCCTTCTATTGTAAACAAGTAAACGACCTTAGTCTTTCATACATCCAGACTACAGCTATTACTGCGACATTATCATCTGATTCAGTTTGGAAAACTGCCTAACAAGCCTAAAATAAAAAGACAGCTCTCATAAATAATGCTCCTCAAGCATTACCAGTTAAAACATCAGTGACCAACAATGTTGACGGTAGCAAATGCTCTTTTCCAGCAAGAGAGTATGCCTCCTGTAGACGGAGCACATAGGGCTCAACTCCTCCACCACACTCGGAAGCTCCTGCATGACAAACCTGCAGTTATGTGCTTCAGCTGTCCCAGCTGTATTTCCGTTGTCAAGGAAAGTACTTGTATCCGTGTGATTCTGAGAAGCTTTTGTCTCCAGTCCAAAGCAATTCTCTCATGTGACAGGACTGACTGATTGTACATGAAGCGCCCGCTAAACCCGGTGAGCATCTTAGGCAATTAGGATTGTGGAAAGGGCCAAATAAGGTTGGGATCAGTTTCACCTTCTAATTGTAATTTATTGTAATTTAATAACACATTTACAACCAAAGCGCCACATAGCCGAACCTTTACCAAATGCAACTCTTCCACGGCTGAAGGCCTCCAAAAAAGAAAGCTTAACAAATCAACAAGACAAAAATCCAATTAAAATAGCAATAAAATAATTTTAAAAAATCTATCACAACTGGGAAAAAAACCTCAAGGCAAAGTAGACAGAACAAACGTATGCTAGTTGCAATACAAATGGCCGAAGGTCACAATTAAGTTTCAAAATTTTAAAACATATTACTGTAATCTTTGAAAGGGAGAAGGCCGGAATGTTTAAGCTTGAAGATAATTTTAAGAATAAGTTGCAAGGATGAAAGCCCACAATTAATTTACCAGAATTTTTAAGAAAATATATAAACATAAGCCTTAAATTTTAAGTTGCTGAAAACAGATAATTAGACATCGGTGGGAAAGACAATAAAGGCAACGTCACTTAGAAGCCTTCAGGGAGGTCGGCCTGCCCTCGTTCACTTAGGTGAGACAGGTGGTGAGCCCAACTACACTTAATCTGTCGGAACCCAACATGGGGACATCCACGGACGAACCGACAAAACGACTTCCTGGCCACCAATTTGAGAACTCAAACACAAATTGTTATGGACCTAATTATCCACAATCAAATATGTACAAACACTCGGTGTTGCTCACAGGGAAACCTCCCCAACAGCGAACCACTGAAACGAACCACAACATGAATGGACGAGGCTTGGATGCTTGAAACACACTACCCAACTTCGACGTCCTGGGTCGGAGAACCATGAAGCTCGTAGCGATCGGACAGCTCCACACACGCTCCGACACTGCGCAGGGACAGGCAGTGGACCCCACTGACTGCACCGCACGGAGATGTCCTCCCTGGTCCTTAGCAATCGACCAACTCCTGCTGGTCCGTCCGCGACAGCTGCTCCGTCGCGACTGCACTGCTGGTGCGTCTCACACTCATCTCCAGACACACGACGACGGAAATACTGCCTCGGAGCCATCATGCAGATGAAACACGCCCACTGGCTAAACGACATCCCTGCACCATGAAAGGACCGACCAAAGTTCCACAAGGTGGTAATTGAAGGGGCCCAGAAACACTCGGAGATCCGGTTACACGTCACCCGATGAGACGACCGACCTCTCGGAGGCAGTATGCCGACAATATTTTAAATAAATTGTCAAAGGAACTAACGCCAACAACATACACAACCTGCTACTCTTGTACGAAGACCTGAACGATACCCAACAGTAACAAGCACGCACGAAGACAAATGGGGAGTCGATGCACACACACACACACACACACAGCCGACTCATGAACGATAGGCAAGCCAAAACGCGTCGTCCAGTAGGACGACCGACCGACGATCCACCAAGATGGTGGCCAGGCTCAAGTGATGCGTGGCGGCAATGGTCGGGCGAGCTACGTCAACGCAGACCTCACTGTTCCAACCCGACTGCACTAGTCCCGCATTGCATCTTCCCGACTGGCAGGTTCTGACTGCGCTCCAGACGCGTTCCAACTGACTGGCAGCCCGAACTCGCGATGCGAACTCTCTCTCCGAACTGGGCTTATGACAGACAATGACCGGGAAGTAATAGGACTCGAACAAAGATACTACGTGAGGGAATATATCGATACGCGCTGCTAGCGCCGGTCACGGTCATGCAAAGCAGCAAATCAGTGACAGTAGTAATTAAAATTAAAGTAGTGAGGGAGAAGTACGTTGAAAACAGGATTTCAAATACATGATGGCGGGATCACGAGCCATGCACATCTCAGTATAATTCGTTAAGATTGAATGGTTCATTTCGTTTTTGAAAACCCATCTTCGCCAAGTCACGCAGGGCACGAAAGTCAGAGTGAATGTTCATTGTGTTCAGCTGTATTCAATCTACAGACTCCATGGCCGAGAAGGTGATTTTACGCCCACACTTGTGACTGACACGAACCACACGCCTCAGAGCCGTGGTCAGGACAGCCGGTTCCCCCAGGCGGGATAGCTGCATGGAGTATTCCAGATTAGAGTAATTTCTAACAAGATCAATTTATAGTCTTCTAATCGTTGATCGATCCTTACAAAGTTTGTGGTTGCTTAGTATTTGATTCCTGTTGCTACATCAACTATAACTACATTCTTAGTTGCCTTAACATTACTGGTCCTAATCGTTTCTTTTGCTGCGTTTATTATAGTTGTAAATATTGTTTGTACACTTTTGCTTTTCTGACTGGACAGGATCTTAAGAAGACAATCTTGTCCGGTCTCTGTGATACCTTTATGGTTCCTCTCGTAGTCAGCGCTTCGGGTGCCGCTTGAGCGGTCACATCGGTCCATTATTTTACTACCTGTTGGTGAAACCTTTCATTCTCTTTTTCAAGTTTTTTCCACTCTCCCCTCGAGGAAATATGACACGCCCGAACAACCCAGAAGGTTTTAAGGTTAATTATCCACTCGTTGCGAAGTTAATCCTTCTAGTGGAGCCATTTGATGTCTGCAGACAGTATCAACCTGCATTCCTCTTTGCACTTCTGCCTTTTTCATCAGTGGAAACTCATTACACAAGCCGTTTGTCTGGATGTTCGACCTATATACGGGGTAAGTGAGCCAACTTTTATTTTTGTTACATCGACGTTCAAAACTTATGGACAAAAGTAACTTTCGCGTGGTATGACACTGCCAAGTGGAACATACATAAAAAAGAACTGATGCAGTATAATACAGTACAAGACGGAAGGTAACTAAATTGTGCAACTAAACGAACAAAAATAACACAGTTATAGAAAGACAATAATTGCATTGAAGTTACCCCTCCTAATTAAATGAAGTCAGGGACGCATTCGCATGAATGTACGCACATGGGGAAGGATACAACGTCACAGTAACGTTAAACGGCTAGTGTACATTGTTAATTTATTTTGAGATCAGTACGTCTATGCAGAATTATGTTTCTCCACACCGTAAAACCTGGGCCGTCAAATCGATTGTTTGATAGCGCTGGAGGAGCGTTGTCGGACTTGATAGTTTTTGTGGTCCAGATGTGATAATTATTTGGAGTGGCATAATGATGCATGTGTTTACTGACCCTAAAATCTTTGAATAGGGTACACTCGTCGTTAACATTATCTTTAAAATGAACTTGACCATGCCCATACTCTACTCTCTACTTGACCTAGCTCGTGTTTTCAGGGGTGGATTCAGTCCTGATATTCTTTTTATGGGTGACAGTGCGCTACCGTATCAAACAGCTCGGGTGGAGGAGCTTTTGTAAATAAAACACATTCGGCAAGTGGACTGGCCTGCCCGTTCCCCCGAGTTAAGTCGCATTGACAACATGTGGGGTGCTTTGGAAAGACGTATTGCATCGCATCCACAAGCACCAACTTCCGTCCACCAGTTGTCAACAGCGCTGCTGGAGAAATGGGACGCCTCACCACAAAAACTTTTTGCCAACCTTGTTGCCAGCATAGGAGCACGTTTCAGAGCAAGTATTGACGTCCATTCTCGCTTCTATAATGCCCAGAGGTCCATATG
Organism: Schistocerca nitens; assembly: GCF_023898315.1. Taxonomy (NCBI): domain Eukaryota; kingdom Metazoa; phylum Arthropoda; class Insecta; order Orthoptera; family Acrididae; genus Schistocerca; species Schistocerca nitens. Next base: position 307,768,292 of record NC_064621.1, on the reverse strand, counting down.
AACCCCAGTGCGTTCAGTATACTTATTATGATTGGAAAATGTGTGATTTTTGTTCGTCTCATTGGGTATGTCCGTCGATTACCTTCTGTAATATATTGCAGCAGCTTCTTCTATGTGTGGTCTAAGTTTTATCTACCTGTGTTACGTGGTCGTTACAGATCTGGCGGCTAGGACGATAAGACGTTTTTTATCGCAGGTTGTCTGCGAAACGGTTTCCAGAAGCTACATAGATTTTTATTTTGAGTACTTCAAGTAATTACATAATTTAAACATTTCAAATGCTGTCATAATGTACTTATTGAGAAGTGTAATCTTGCGTTAAAGGTCTAATTCGAGTATTAAAATTACAGAATGTGTATGTATTTTGAGGCAACGTAACTAATGGCGCGGAAATAATTCACACGACATTTGTCTAGTATTTGAGAATGAGTGCACTTGGCGACTTGATAGCAACTCAAGTCTTCGTAGGAAGCACTATCGTAACGATTGAATTCACGACATCCACATCATTAAAGCTTTTGGTGACATCTCCATTGGTTTGGAGACATGCATATGGGGCCTGAAGATGGCATAATGAAATGATGAAACTTGTAGCGTCCAAAATAAAATAAAATAATATCTTAAGTTAAGAGGTTATTAGTGTACTTCATTGTGATTGACAATTACTTAACCAGCCGATGTCCCCTGGCCATGATGGACCAACAAAGACAGAATTTTACCTCTAAAACCAGTGGCCGGCCCCTAGTGGCCGAGCGGTTCTAGGCGCTTCAGGTTCGAATCTTGCCTCGGGCAAGGATGTGTGTGATGTCCTTGGGTTAGTTAGGTTTAAGTAGTTCTAAGTTCTAGGGGACTGATGACCTCAGATGTTAAGTCCCGCAGTGTTCAGAGCCATTTGAACCATTTCTAAAATCAGTTTTAGGGAAGGTGATGGAGTAGGTAAATTTCTTGGATGTGTTCTAGGAAAATGCAATGAATTTGTAAAGAAAATCGCGTACAAGACACTAGCGCGACCAACTCTACGGTGTTGTTCCACCGTTTATATTCTTTATCGAGTAGCAGTCACTGAACAAATTCACAGACATGCTACTATGACTGTGACTGGTCGGTATCTACATCCTCTACGCGATTGTTGACAGAATTTTTTGTGAAGCATATATGACACTCCTTAGACGAAAGACGACGCATTTCTTACAAAGCCACGTTTGGTAAATTGAGAGACCCTCATTTGATGGAGACTATGTGGCCACATATGGCATAGGTTCATCAACGTGAGATAAGAGGAATCTGGGTGTAAACTTCCACCTATCTACAAATTTCATCATGGTTTCTACGGCTTTTCTCAAGGTTCAAACACAACGACATCATATAAAAAAGATCTCTGTTGGGGTGGATAGTAAAAGCTACAGGAACAAGCATGTTTTTATTTCTAAATATATTATAACATGCTTACTCAAACATATATATCTAACTGGGTACGCAGCATCGCCCATATATACAGGGTGCTCCATTGATCGTGACCGGGCCACATATCTCACGAAACAAGCGTAAAACGAAAAAACTACGCCCGCAGCTCGTGGTCGTGTGGTAGCGTTCTCGCTTCCCACGCCCGGGTTCCCGTGTTCGATTCCCGGCGGGGTCAGGGATTTTCTCTGCCTCGTGATGGCTGGGTGTTGTGTGATGTCCTTAGGTTAGTTACGTTTAAGTAGTTCTACGTTCTAGGGGACTGATGACCATAGATGTTAAGTCCCATAGTGCTCAGAGCCATTTGAACCAATTTTGAAAAAAGCTACAAGCAACGAAACTTGTCTAGCTTGAAGGGGGAAACCAGATGTCACTATGGGTGGCCCGCTAGAAGGCGCTGCCATAGGTCAAACAGATATCAACTGCGTTTTTTAAATAGGAACCCCCATTTTTTATAGCATATCGTGTAGTATGTAAAGAAATGTGAATGTTTTAGTTGGACCACTTTTTTCGCTTTGTGATAGATGACGCTGTAATAGTCACAAACATATGGCTCACAATTTTAGACGAACTCTTGGTAACAGGTAGGTTTTTTAAATTAAAATACAGAACGTAGGTACGTTTGAACATTATATTTCGGTTGTTCCAATGTGATACATGTACCTTTGTGAACTTAACATTTATGAAAACGCATGCTGTTACAACGTGATTACCTGTAAATAGCACATTGATGCTATAAATGCTCAAAATGATGTCCGTCAACCTCAATGCATTTGGCAATACGTGTAATGAAATTCCTCTCAACACCGACGTTTCTGAGATTCCCGATTCCCGCGCAATTTGTCTGCTACTCATGTGCAAACTAGCCGCGACAGCAGCAAAAACACCTAATTGGGCATCATCATTTGTTGCAGGTCGTGTTTGACGTTTCACATGTGGCTCAATACTTCCTGTCTCCTTAAATAACGTAACTATCCGGCGAACGGTCTGGACGCTTGGATGATGTCGTCCAGGATACCGAGATGCATACATAGCACACGCCAGTTGGGCATTTTGATGACAATGGCCATACATTAACACGATATTGAGCTTTTCCGCAATTGGTAAACGGTCCATTGTAACACAGGTAATGTATCACGAAGCAAATACCGTCCGCAGTGGCGGAATGTTACGTGATACCACGTACTTATACGTTTGTGACTATTACTGCGCCATCTATCGCAAAGCGAAAAAAGTGGTCTAACTAAAACATTCATATTTCTTTACGTAGTACACGAATATGTAATAAAGAATGGGGTTCCTATTTTTAAAAAAACTAAGTTGATATCCGTTTGACCTATGGCAGCGCAATGTAGCGGGCCAACCACAGCACCATCTGGTTTCCCCCTCCAAGCTAGACGAGTTTCGTTCTTTATAGTTTTTTCGTTTGATGCCTATTTCGTGAGATATTTAGCCCGGTGACTATCAATGAACCACCCTGTACATGTTTTCTGTAGTAGGTCTGGGTTTAGCGACACTAGGTATTGAGGGTCAGTGAAAGACGAGAGCCAGGTCAGTTTTTCGTCAGGGATGGCGGGAGGGAAAGCGAAACTTTGCGGGTGGTGGAATGGGTTCTTTCCTTGGCTCAGTGGGTGAGCTGTGAGCGAAACATTGGTGGTTACACTAACAGTCGTTTATTGAGACATAAAACCTTTAAAAAAACTGGGTAATACAATGTGTTTTAAGGGGGGTAGGACGTCAAAGGAGCCGACTTGGAGCAGGAGAGGCACCACAGGACATTTTAATTTCCACTGCCTATACTTTTACAAATAAATTCATAAAACTTAGTCAGCATGCCGAGGAAGGATTCAGAATTCACAATCATAAAAGTGGAAGTTCGAAAACATAAAGAAATGATTTTTATACATGAGAAATTTCATCATTTTTTTCACTTACTAATGGCAGTATTTGTTGCTATAGGTACACTTTTCTTCATAAGTAAGAGAGATTCTTCGATGAATTTTGCACAGCATACAAACCATACTTAAAGGTGTATTAAACTCTAGAATTTTCCAAATGTATTAAAAACTGTGGTAAAAATTGAGGTAATTAGCTATAAAATTTGTTTTTCCTAAACATGAAGTTTAAAATATAACAATTCATCCGTTTTTTCATGAATTAAATAAATTCTAGAGTTTCATACACCTGTGAGTATAGTGTGTATGCTGTGCAAAATTCATCGAAGAATCTGTCTTACTTATGAAGAAAAGTGTACCTATAGCAACAAATGCAGCCATTAGTAAGTGAAAAAATGATGAAATTTCGCACTTAAATTAATTTATTTTGTTGTTTTCGAGCTCCCACTGCAATGACTGTGAATCCTAAATCCTTCCTGGTGTTGCTGACAAAGTTTTATGAATTTATTTGTAAAATTATAGACACTGGAAATTAAAATGTCCTGTGATGCCTCTCCTGCTCCAAGTCGGCCCGTTTGACGTCCTACCCCCCCCCCCCCCCTTAACTCCGTCATTTCCCCGCGGCTGCGGAGCGGTGGAGTTGTAGCGCGCAGATTCCAGTAACCGCTGATGCGGCGACGGCTCGTGTTGCAGCGTCGTGCCAGCGGCTTATTGTTCCATTCAGTACAGTGCCTGTGTCCCACTGCGGAGGCAGCGCGGTCTTCTCCTTGTGAGTCCGCTCGTTGCTTTATTAACAAGTGGCTACGGGTTGCCGCGGAGTGCTCCGTCCCGGAATCGAACCAGTGACCCTCAGTTTCGCCCTCTTCTGGAGGAATTCATCCACTTACAGGTTCACAGGGCACCTTTCTTGTGACCTCTGGGATGACATCTGCTGTGTTGATCTATTGGCGCGGTACCGACAACTTCTCCTGTCGAGAAGGATAGCGGCGAAGTCGTCGTAGCGAAGTATGACGTCCGCTGGTTAACCATCGGGCCGCCCATCTAGGCGACGTTTCTTCGTGTCTCCTTTCTCACCTCGAAGGGCCTTCTCAGAGGACACTAAAAATGGTTCAAACGGCTCTGAGCACTATGCGACTTAACTTCTGAGGTCATCAGTCGCCTAGAACGTAGAACTAATCAAACCTAATTAACCTAAGGACATCACATACATCCATGCCCGAGGCAGGATTCGAACCTGCGACCGTAGCGGTCACGCTGTTCCAGACTGAAGCTCCCTTTTGTCGGAGGTTTTTATTTGTAGTTTTAGACAATGTCGTGAAGTTTCTAGGGCGGCGACTGACTCTTTGGTTGTTGATCTGTGCTTCTCAGGTTGGGCAGGAAAGTAACCAACGTCACCACACGTGCCGGTTTTCTGCTCTTTTCTCTCTGTGCTTGAGTGGTCGGGCATTGCCCTTTCGTCCTCCTCTGCATCGCCAGATACATCAAGCACGTGAATTGAGTATGCTGACAGTTCCTGGAGCATTGACCACTGATTTGCGAACAGCGGTGGTCGTTGTTTTCCTTGGAAGTATTGCTCTTTTGCTCGGTCGTTGATCTATGTGCTGACTGCTTCTGCGCAAACTCCGCTGGCCATCAGCTTTCTCACGGTGGGCAGAAACGTGACCAATGACGACACACGTGCCAGCCCCTCTTGTTCGACTGCTGCTGCTTCCGAATATTGTGGATGAACGTGTCAAAGTATCTGAAACGTTCACTTAACCTATAATAAGCATTTGCGTATTCTTCTACTTTGAGCAACCATAAATAACACGTGTTATACACCTCAGATTCCTGTCCCGTCTGGAAATCTACAAATGCCTCACAAGGGACAGAAATACAGTGGCAACCTTAGTCGGTCAGGAAAATTATATAATACATTCATTCCGTAAGAGCTTGAAATACATCAGCGCAGAGAAAACTTCTGAAAGTAATATTATAAATATGGTACAGTGACGATCACTAACAAAAGAACGAAGCAGCAAGCAACAATTATTTCTACATACAGATTAGCAGCACACGTGTATGCTAAGGCATATCGTAGCCATTCAATTGGCATTTGATGTACTGATATGTTATTTTTGTCTTAGCTTTTGTCTGATACACAGGAAAGCAGTACAAAGCATAATTATCGACAAAAAAGTTCCAGAAATACCAGTCCTGAATATCATAACTCGCGTTTTATGTTGCTCTTCCAACTGTACAATATGCTGCATCATAGAGTTGGCATTAATCTTGCCTTATTGTGCAGTGATAAGAACATCTAATGACTGCAAGATCGAGGAATGAAGGGAGTTGCATAGGTGAGCTACCAAAAAAAAAAAAAATGTTCAAATGTTTGTGAAATCCTATGGGACTTAACTGCTAAGGTCATCAGTCCCTAAGCTTACACACTATTTAACCTAAAATATCGTAAGGACAAACATACACACCCATGCCCAGATGAGGACTCGAACCTCCGCCGGGACCAGCCGCACAGTTCATGACTACAGCGCCTTAGACCGCTCGTTGGAGCTGTCAATAGTTGCATAGGTGTTTCTGGCCAGTAAATTAGTGGGTAGGTGAAATTTCACGCGTGAGAAGGAACATAACGTGTGCGTGATATGGAAAGTAGTAATGTTAAGTGCATCTTACATAATTGTGATTTTATGGCAAAAGGAAAAGTACTGTGCAGTTTGTATGATCTAGATAGCCTTATCAATACATTATACTGAATGACTCATACTTGTTTAACCACACACTGTCTAATCATACGTAGGCACTTCCCCCTATTTAAAACCCAGAATTCCCCTTCGTGTATTTTGCCAATTCCTTTTTCTGTACCTGATTCCCTGTTAGTTTAGTACATTATCGCTGTAATCTGTAATTTACAAACCTTATTTACATTTGCATTGGAATGGTAGATTTTTTATTGTGGACGCGTAATTGACTGCGTGGTGCCGAAGGTTGTATGGACCGAGCACTTGTTCTGTGTTGGTGGATCAGCGGTCTTCTGTTTCCGCGGTCCAGTACGCTTCGAAATACTATTTGCTACCATTGGTGGCTTCACACCTGTTACTCTCTTAAAAGGTTTCAAACGGCTTGCATGAACAATAGTTGTTTTTGTGAGTAACTTTAACTTGACGTTAACTGGTGATGTGAATTCGCGAACTTGGTAAGGACCCTGATATTTTGTCACAATTTTTTCCTATTTCTATTAGCAACATAGGAAACGTGTAGGAAAATATATTGTCCAATTTTCAAATGCGAATTCTTAGCGAGTACATTGCCTAATTTTTCTTGCCATTCTAATACTCTGATATTTGCCTCCTGTACCTTTTTCCACACATCCTTAATGATTCGAGCAAATTTCCTAACTGTTTCTCCATTCTTTCCATCTTTGGGCTTAATGACAACGAATGGTGACATCATCTTTCTTCCATAAATAACTTCATAAGGCGACATGTTTTGGCGTTGTATGCGCTTACAATTTATGGAATGACGATATCCCAAGTGTTGGGTTGGTCGTTGCTAAAATACCTAAGCGTTTCCCCGATAGTGTGTTGGACTGTTTCTGTCCGTTCGTGCAATGGGGTGGTGCATAATCAACGTACTTTCAGTAAACAGCAATGTTGTTTCATGAGATTGGACATGAAGTTGCTATCTTTGTCGGTTATAAGTCCTTCTGGTACGCTGAATTTTAAAATCCAATTATTGACCATAACCTATGCAATGGTTTTTTCTTGTTGATGAGGGAGTCTTGCCATGGTTATATATCTTGAGAAACTATCTACAATCGTTAGTATGTACCTATTCCTAGCCGGGGTTTTATTAAATGGATCGTATGTCCATTCCTGCGACTTGAAATGGGCGTGACGCCTCCTGGAGTCTTCGTAATGGTAAACGTTGACGGCAATAGTGCGCTAGCTGGGCGCACAGTAAGTAATTACGAATGTATTGTGCCACATCGTGTTTTATTGTCTCCCACCAGAAACGTTCAGCAACACTATTTCAGTAGGTCTTGGACCACCGTGACCTGAAAGACTATGATTATGGGCCTCTTGCATGACTTTCTGTCTGATGTGTTTGCGAACCACAACTCTCCGTCCGAGTCTAGTTGTTCGACACAAGACCCTATCCTATAGGCATCCTGCAGGCAAAACTGCCCTTGTGTCGCCCATTTTTTGCAATCTGTATCTGAGATTTGTGCCTTTTGCTATTCTTCTACTGCTTCTGTTATCCGTTCATCATAAGAATAAACCTGATGTAAAGATTGCAAGATAGCACTAAGTATTCTTCCGCCGGCTCCCCCCCCCCCCCCCCCTAACCGTCGGAGGTTCGAGCCCTCGCTCGGGCATGGGTGTGTGTGTCGTCCTTAGCGTAAGTTAGTTTAGGTTAGATTACGTAGTGTGTAAGCTTAGGGACCATTGACCTCAACAGTTTGGTCCCATAAGAGCTTACCACAAATTTCCAATTATTCTTCCACGGTAGCTGGAACCTCATGGGATTTGCTTTTCACGTGGGACTGCAGCCAACCTGCCTCGAGCACTGTCAAGTACAATAATAAAGGTACGTTTTGTGCTGTGCTTTACGAGCACATCGACTTAGCGATAATACGGGGCAACAGCTCTCGTACAGGCGCATTTAACGTGGACAGCACTGGCCGGTCAGCTGGTGCAGCTAGCCTGCAATGACGTGCCCAGCTGCAGTTCACACGTAAAAAAGAGACGAGCAACGGAGGAATATAGTTTCAAGTGTCATTTAATTTTTAAGCAGAATGAAATAATATACTGCAAATGTCCCACAATGCGCTCTTTTGACGACTTTTGCAACACGTTATTGTTTTCAGCTAAAGTAATATTGCAATTAAAAACAAGAATGACGAAATTTCCTGACTTAACAACAGGGCAATTTTTCTGCATAAGTTGTGTCTAACGTAAAAGAGGATTGAAGGATTTCACCGTATGGTTAAATATTCAAGCCACTGAAGATATTACTTACAGTCAGCCGTGTGGTAATCTCTTAGCTCCTTCCTTATCCGAATCCGAGAAATACATTTCAGTTCTGGAAGTGTCAAATGCTAAGTTGATAATGAGCCTGTCAACAACAGAATCTACGAAGCCAACCAGTCGCAGCATTTTATTTTATTTTCTCTATCCAGCCAGCGTTCGCAGTGCCGTATGAAAAAGCTACGTGTGCTAGTTCCAGTAAGTCTGGCAGCTTAACAGTCTTGTCACTTCAAGGGGCAAATCCTGCAGCTTGGCTCCAAATCAGTTCTGTTGGGTTCATATTGTAATGGCACGCTAACCAATGTAATACTGCAGCATTTGTTAGATGTGCTTGATGCTGTGAAAACGATTGTTTTTCGTGTTTCTACAGTACTTATCTACCTCTGTAGTATAAAACGATGGACATAGTCCATACATAGAGGATTTGGTTTTTCATTTGTGCCTTAAAAATTAAATTGTTACTATTTCTTAATTTAAACAACTTTCATGAACAGTCTTTCATAAAACATCGATAATTAAGAATTTGGTTTTGAAATGGACACAGGAATTTCGAGTCCATTCTGTAATTAGAAACAAGAAGACGTGCATTATTCATAAAAAGTGATGATGAGTTTTATAATCAGGAGATGTAGGTATTGCAAAAAATGGCCCTGAGCAGAACGGGACTTAACTTCAGAGGTCATCAGTCCCCTAGAACTTTGAACTACTTAAACCTAAGGACTTTACACACATCCTTGCTCAAGGCAGGACTCGAACCTGCGACCGTAGCGGTCGCGTGGTTCCAGACTATAGCTCCTGGAACCGCTCGGCTACACCGGCCGGCTAGGTATTGCAAATTGAACGAGAAAAAAATATATTATTGGGGATATTGGAACCAACGCACGCTCGCATTTAGTTTAGGTTCCATTGTTGTTGTTGTTGTGGTGGTCTTCAGTCCTGTGACTGGTTTGATGCAGCTCTCCATGCTAATCTATCCTGTGCAAGCTCCTTCATCTCCCAGTACCTACTGCAACCTACATCCTTCTGAATCTGCTTAGTGTATTCATGTCTTGGTCTCCATCTACAAATTTTACCCTCCACGCTGCCCTCCAATGCTAAATTTGTGATCACTTAATGCCTCAGGACATGTCCTACCAACCGATCCCTTCTTCTAGTCAAGTTGTGCCACAAACTTCTCTTCTCCCCAATCCTATTCAATACCTCCTCATTAGTTACGTGATCTACCCACCTAAAGTTCAACATTCTTCTGTAGCACCACATTTCGAAAGTCTCTATTCTCTTCTTGTCCAAACTATTTATTGTCCATGTTTCGCTTCCATACATGGCTACACTCCATACAAATACTTTCAGAAACGATTTCCTGACACTTAAATCTATACTCGATGTTAACAAATTTCTCTTCTTCAGAAACGCTTTCCATGCCATTGCCAGTATACATTTTATATCCTCTCTACTTCGACTATCATCAGTTAGTTTGCTCTCCAAATGGCAAAACTCCTTTACTACTCTAAGTGTCTTACTTTTGTGTTTCACTTTTTTTTTATGTTTATCTTATATCCTCCTTTCAAGACACTGTCCATTCCGTTCAACTGCTCTTCCAAGTCCTTTGCTGTCTCTGACAGAATTACAATGTCATCGGCGAACTTCAAAGTTTTTATTTCTTCTCCATGAATTTAAATACCTACTCCGAATTTTTCTTTTGTTTCCTTTACTGCTTGCTCAATATACTGGTTGAATAACATCGGGGAGAGGCTACAACCCTGTCTCACTCCCTTCCCAACCACTGCTTCCCAATCATGCCCCTCGATTCTTATAACTGCCGTCTGGTTTCTGTACAAATTGTAAATAGCCTTACGCTCCCTGTATTTTACCCCTGCCACCTTCAGAATTTGAAAGAGAGTATTCCAGTTAACATTGTCAAAAGCTTGCTCTAAGTCTACAAATGCTAGAAGCGTAGGTGTGCCTTTTCTTAATCTTTCTTCTAAGATAAGTCGTAAGGTTAGTACTGCCTCACGTGTTACAACATTTCTACGGAATCCAAACTGATCTTCCCCGAGGTCCGCTTCTACCAGTTTTTCCATTCGTCTGTAAAGAATTCGCGTTAGTATTTTGCAGCTGTGGCATATTAAACTGATGGTTCGGTAATTTTCGCATCAGTCAACACCTGCTTTCTTTGTAATTATTATATTCTTCTTGAACTCTGAGGGTATTTCGCCTGTCTCATACATCTTGCTCACCAGATGGTAGAGTTTTGTCAGGACTGGCTCTCCCAAGGCCTTCAGTAGTTCTAATGGAATGTTGTCTACTCCCGGGGCCTTGTTTCGACTGAGGTCTTTCAGTGCTCTGTCAAACTCTTCACGCAGTATCGTATCTCCCATTTCATCTTCATCTACATCCTCTTCCATTTCCATAATATTGTCCTCAAGTACATCGCTCTTGTATAGACCCTCTATATACTCCTTCCACCTTTCTGCTTTCCCCTCTTTGCTTAGAACTGGGTTTCCATCTGAGCTCTTGATATTCATACAAGTGGCTCTCTTTTCTCCAAAGGTCTCTTAAATTTTCCTGCAAGCTGTATCTATCTTACCCCTAGTGAGATAAGCCTCTACATCCTTACATTTGTCCTCTAGCCATGCCTGCTTAGCCATTTTGCACTTCCTGTCGATCTAATTTTTGACACGTTTGTATTCCTTTTTGCCTGCTTCATTTTCTGCATTTTTATATTTTCTCCTTTCATCAATTAAATTAAATATTTCTTCTGTTACCGATGGATTTGTACTACCCCTCGTCTTTTTACCTACTTGATCCTCTGCTGCCTTCACTACTTCATCCCTCAGAGCTACCCATTCGTCTTCTACTGTATTTATTTCCCCCATTCCTGTCAATTGTTCCCTTATGCTGTCCTTGAAAGTCTGTACAACCTCTGGTTTAGTCAGTTTATCCAGGTCCCATTCCCTTAAATTCCCACCTTTTTTCAATTTCTTCAGTTTTTATCTACAGTTCATAACCAATATAGATTGTGGTCAGAGTCCACATCTGCCCCTGGAAATGTCCTACAGCTTAAAACCTGGTTCCTAAATCTCTGTCTTACCATTATATAATCTATATGATACCTTTTAGTATACAACCTTCTTTTATGATTCTTGAACCAAGTGTTAGCTATGATTAGGTTATGCTCTGTGCAAAATTCTACCAGACGGCTTCCTCTTTCATTTCTTAGCCTCAATCCATATTCACCTACTATGTTTCCTTCTCTCCCTTTTCCTACTGTCGAATTCCAGTCACCCATGACTATTAAATTCCGTTACGCTACCGATTACTCTATATATTCGATAAACATGTTTTTCTAACTACGATATATACCACTAGGAAAACTTCAAAGCCAATAATCTCCGTAAATTTATGAAAATCATTAGGAACGGCCATATTTTTTGGCTCTTTTTAACCGTAACCCACATGCGTGTTTCACTACGGAACCGAAAGCAGCCTCAGCCATTTTGATACTGCTCATTAACAGAGCACAATCAGAGCACAACGGTGCAGAAGCTGTGACTATACAATTTATAAAATAAAAGCTACGTAGCTGAAGCGTGATTACGAAAAACGTTGATGGCTGTTAGTACATTTGAATATCTTAAAGTTTCATTTAAGGTAAATTAGTAATAAGATATCTAACACAGAATAAGGACCTACTTTCAAGAGCGTGACAACACCAGTGTACGTGTGCTACGGCTTCTGACCAGTAATCGTGTTTGTGTTTGTTTACATCAGGTTTATTCTTATGATGAGCGGATTGTAATATCGCTACCTTTTTACTAAGGCTGTCTGCATTGGAATGTTTCTTCCCCAGTTTATGAATAACTTCGAAGTCCATTTGAGAGAGGCTCAGGGACCTACGTATCAAACGACTCCATTGGTCTCTGAGCCCAAGTAACCACTTACGAGCAGCATGGTCCGCGATTATCTTGAATTTCATACCATACAGAAAGTATCTGAAACATTTTATACCGTAGATGACGGTCAGTAACTCATTTTCCGTTTTTGTGTAACTCTTTTCTGACGATTTTAATTGTATAGACTCCTAAGCTACTGGATGTTCTGCACCATTAATGTTTTGACTCGAAATTGTTCCGATAGCAAGTCAAGCTGCATAGCAGGATAGGATGAATTCTTTGCTGAAACCGGGATAGATTAATACAGGACTATGTGTTAATTTGTATTTCAGTGTTTCAAATGCTGTGTCGCATTTTGTTGTCCAGTGACATTTAGTGCCTTATTTCAATAACTTCGTGAGAGGTCGTGCTATTTCTGCATAGTCTTTTACAAATTTTCGATAATAATTTGAGAGGCCTAGAAATTGCTGTACTTCCTTTGTAGATTGCGGTGTTGGAAAATCTTTAAGTGTGGTTATTAACCGTGGACCGGTTTTGATACCGTGTTCTCTGATAACATGGCCTAAATATGTTTCAACTTTTGATGCGAAGTGACACTTTTCGAAATGTAATGTTAATTTAGCGCCCGAGAGACGTTCGAAAACTTCTCTTAAGTGAATCGCATGAGCTCTGATGTCTTTTGGAAATACAATTACGTCATAGAGGTATATTATGCACTGTAGAGGTTTTAATCCACGTAACACACCTTCTAGCAATCTTTGGAATGTTGAGAGGGCTTTCTTTAATCCGAACCGCATCCTTAAGAATTGCCAATGACCTGAAGGGGTGGATAAAGCAGTGTTATGTCCGTCCTCTGGTGCAACTTCTGTGATGATAGCCTCTCGTCAAGTCAATTGTGGAGAAAGATTTACTGATGTTGAGATGGTCGATGGTACCTACGATATTCGGTAATGGATACGCGTCCGAAATTGTTTTGCTATTTAAATGCCTGTAATCATTACACAATCTATAACGTTCTGCACCGTCATCAGATTTCTTTGGCACAATTACGACATCAGCAATGTATCCCGGATTCGAATACTCTGTTATACTATTCTCTAATTGCTTATCTATGAATTCATCAATAACGGTTGTAATTGGTGAGGAGCTCTGTATGGGTAAACTGGAGTGTTATCTCTTGTTAGAATCCTGTGTCCTCTGATGTTCATTGCAGGTGGCGGTCCATATGAGCTAAACAGATCCTGAAACTCGTCGCACACTGCTTTTATCATACACCGTTCCTTCCTTTTTAAGTGTGATATCTTCTGACGCAATGCAATTTTGTCTGCGGCTGGTTTGTCGCTATAGTCTACGTCTGACCAATGAAAATCATCTTCCTCAGAGGCACTTATGTTAGCTATTCACATTCTCTTTCATAACTCCTTGTTTTCTGTCCCAAAATTATCTATATGCACCGGTTTCTTCTGTACTCCATCCTGTGCGCAAAACAATGTGCTGTGTCTAATTCATCATATTTCCCTAACGGTTCCTTTATGCGTAGTTGTTTGTGGGTAAAGGAGCAATTAATGTCCACCCAAAGTAGCTTTCCTGTACCTAATGGTATTTTATCCCGCGATTCTACATCCAAGGACATTGCTCGCTGTTTAGGGAGGGGGTTCTTGCATCAGACCGTCCTTGGTAGCTGTGTCACCTAATCGAAACAATGTTCCTATAAGCTCCACTGTTTGCTGTCCGAGGTTGATTATAGCGTGATGTTTATTCAGGAAATCTAGCCTAAGGATAACATTATGTTCATCGCATACCCTTGATACGACTTCCACAACCACCTGGAATCGTACACCCTCAATGTGAAAGGTCAGTGACGTACAGCCTATTTAACGTATGTCACCTCCGCCTGTACTGCTTACCTTATTTCTTGGAGAGACGTATCTCCCAACCTCAGTGCACTATTTACTTATGACTGACACGGGAATCCCAGTATTCACTAACTGTCTACGTGTTTTACCATTAGTAGTGCCTGGTAACCAGCACTCCGCCTTTGCATGCGCTCTAATAGCATGAAATTTTAATGCGAACGCCTGGCGGGAGTTTCGGGGTTCCCTTTCCTCTTTACCTACCCCTGTTTGCAAAACTCCCTGTACTTCTACACTCACTATATGTATAGCCCATCCTTTGACGATTTATACAAGGTGGATGGCGACAGATTTTCGCGATGTGTCCCTGCCGAGCGCATCTGAAACAACGAACCATTGTGGAAAATACATTTCTTCTTTCTTTGTTCCGCGTCCCTGTGTCTGTTTCCTCTAATGCTGTAGCAATGTTCACTGCATCAGTTAAATTCTTCGGAAGTTCTGCCCTAACACGGCGCGATGTTTTGGGTGTCAATTCTCGCAAAAAGTATCTAACGACCTATTCTCCTCTCCTTGTAGAATATACTTATTGGTTTATCACTGTCTGATAGTTGATAAGCGCTACTGTTTATTTTTACTATTTTATTCACAAAACGTAATATGGTTTGTTGTGTCTTTGGGACATGTTGTTCAACTACTCCATAAAAATGACCATTGTTCTGCTTTATATATTTTTTGCGCAAATATAGTTTCAATTCTGAAGAAGTTAATGCATTTCGTAATTCCTCGTGATATAATACGTGCGTCTTGCCTTCTGCGATTAACCGTAACGACGTCACTTGCAGCATCTGTTCATCTGAGCAGGAACCAAGCTTAGCAGCTGCTAACAAATCAGCAGAAAAAGCTTCTATATCCTCTCTTTGCTAGCCAGAGAAGGAAATCACAAGGGAGGTTGCTGATGAATCTAGTATGGGAGGAGTTGCACTACACGTCGACCTATACACGGATAATCGATTCTACAAATTATTATTGTCACACCTCAGTAGCGCTGCCTGCTTAAGTAGGCTCTGAATAGTCTCATGAGTGGAAACGCCCTGTGTCTTAGTGTCTGTCATTGTAATGCTTTCCTGTTTAACAAATGATTATTCAGACAAAGGTACTTCCTATGAACAAGAACATAGACTCAGCTGTATAACAAGTAACGTTAGAAATTTGATCACAATTTCGATCAAAATGAAAAGAATACCTAAAACCAGCAGAAAAGAAGTCCTCTAGTGTCAGATTTCTTTGAAAGAATGAAAGCTTTACATCGCTTGTTTAGTACACTGCGAAAGCGTTACTTGAAAAGGAAAAACACCTGGAACCAATTTGCAGTCAGCAATGCAATGAAATACTGCCACCTGACTACAGATTGCCGTCTGCTCTCTGTAGAGCTAAAATAAAAGCTTCCAACAAAGTATAATTTTGCAAGGTGTTCAAAGTCTGAGATAGTAAACAGTAAGCTATACGGAAGGGACGATGATGTACATTATGTACAGGGAGAAAGAGGGAACAATAAGATTGGAAGATCAAGAACGAAGTCCCGTAAGACGGGGATGCAACCTTTCGCCTCTACTGTTCAATCTGTACGTCGAAGAAGGAAGCAACTGAAAGGGCATCAGTGATAAGGCTCGCTGATGACATTGCTACCGTCAGTTAATGTAAAAGAAAATTGCAGGATGTATTGAATGCAAACATCAGTCTAATAAGTGCAAATTATGAATTGAGAGTAAACCGGACAAAGACCAAAGTATTGAGAAGTAACAGAAATTAGAATAGTGAAAAGCTTAAAAACTAATTTGTTCACGAAGGAGGCGAAGTTATGGAATTGATCTACCTTGGAAGCAAAATTCCCCATGACGGATGAAGCAGACTTGCACAGCTAAAGAAGACTTTCTTTTCCAACACAAGTCTACTAGTACGAAACATAGGCCTTAAGCTGAGGAAGAAATTTCTCAAACTGTACATTCGCAGCCCAGCATTGTATGGTAGGGAAACATGGACTGTGGGATAACCGGATCAGAAGGGAATCGAAGCGTTTGAGATGTGGTGCTGTAGAAGAGTGCTGGAAATCGGTGAATATCTGGTGGACTTATAAGATATGGAATGAGGAAGTTCTCCGCAGAATTTGCGAAGAAAGGAATTACAGAAAAGAATGAGAAGGGACAGGATGACAGGACAACTGTTCAGTCATCAGGGATTAACTCCAATGGCAATAGAGGAAACTGTAGAGGGTAAAAACTAAAGAATGTGACAGAATGGGGTACATAATTGAGAACGTAGAGCGCAAATGTTACTGTCAAATTACGAGGTAAGCGGGCGAGAAGAATTCTTTCGGACCCCATTAAAGCAGTCAGATGAATAATGACACAAATAAAAAAGAAGAAAAATAAAGAAATGAGTATACCAGAATCGTGCGGAAGATTAGAAAATCGGTGACTCGCTGCGTGTTTGCTTTCTTCGTCAACTACAAGACTCTCCTGAAGTCTCCTGAATAGGCAGACTGCGCCGCAACACGGTCGCCTGCTGTGGCGGTCGGGTGGGAGCCGGCGCTCGCCTGCCGGCACTCCGACGCCGTAGCCGTGCAGCATCGGCGGGGCGCAGCCCGGCCTAACCCGATTACCGAGGGGCTTCCAGCCCGGCAGGCACAGCGCAGCGGCGCGCCGACGCGCCGAGCCGGACGACGAATCACGCGCAATCTGCTCTCACCCAAACTGCCTCACCAACGCGATTCATTAGTGTACGCCACCAGGTGTCGCACTAACCTACATTGCGGGTACAGGTATTATCGGTGCTGTAATGATAGAAAATTGCTTGGACCACGGTGGAACTTACCTGTACTGTGCTGGGTAAGATGATACAGAAGATGGTTTGCTACACCCTATAAAATGACTTTATCTTAGTAATATGAATATTTATATATGTGGTTGGAGAGAGATTGATTTTTGATTGAGATTTTTACTTTAAGTCGTAACTGGTACCTGAATTTTGGTTGCTGCCTCCTTGGCTGATCACCTCCTGCACCAGTTGTTGACGTATTGCAATTTGGAGAAAGTTATTGTTCTTGAAGGTTCAAAATACGACTCTGTAAGTTACTTGGCCGTATTGCGGACAGCTTTGAGCCCACGTTTTCGTAGCTTTTCATACTGTTGGAAGTAAATAAGATCAAACAGCAAACTGCTTTTCGTGAGAAAAGAAGATTGCTTAGCACACAAACTTCCTTCAAACTACACGTCCTGCTACATCAAAATTGGTCAATGGAGTTCAGCACCATACTAGTGTACAAGAACATAATCCAATTATTGTAATTAAGAAATTATGAGAAGGTTGTTGCTTATTGAATGAAAACTATAGAGAATGCATTTCCTTTCCTATATTTTAGTGAACTTTGTATACTTACAATTCTGTCGATTGATAGACGGCAACGACAATGAAGTTCACCTCCTTTTCCTAAAACAAGATATTTCTATTCTTCACTTCCAGAAAATTTGTATACATAAATGTTTGGCAACTCTTACACATACTTTACTCGGTTTTATCACTAAAATATCAATTTTCATTAAATGTAACAGTACGTTCTGAGTGACGGCGTAGCAACACGTCCTCTTTCCACAAGATACAGATTAACAGTTCTCTTTTTTTAATAAATCAATTGTCTTTTTTTAGAGTCCATACTCAAAGATTCACAACTGGTATCGTTGCAGGGACTGCACGTTAAAGAGTTTCTTGCTGTCCACCTGCGCTCCGCATAACTTCACTCCGAGTACTTTATGAATCCCATTTACATTTACGGTATTTACATACATTACTGAGCTTCTCAGAATAAAATCAGGCACAAATTAGTTAAAAAACAAAGCAGTGAGGCACACATAACATTACAACCCTGGCATGTGACGCCAGAGAATTATTCGATTCAAAGTGCATAGCAGTCCACATTAAACTTTAGGCCTTAATCATACAGTATGATGAATTAGTTACCACTCATTAGTCCTGCTACTAAAACTGTCTAACACCGCCTCTACCATTCGATGAGAGAGAGAGACTCCACAAGAATTTTAGGTATGCAATATTCAGCTGGAGTCAATCATTCATCTTATAGGGCTATCAAATTCCTGCGTTTCTCACACTGTTCCAAAAGGTCCCAACCTTGTTCTGTGGGGTTAAATCGGAGTGACTCATCAGCCAGCATATGTGCTATAGACAAATCGGGTGTTTGCCAAAGCACGAACGAGGAAATGTACAGCCCTATCAAAACGACCCATATTATCTTTAAAGATAACACCATCAAAATGTATAAGTTGAAGAAATGGCGACAATTGTTCACCTAAAACTCTGAAACGAACTTTCGCTGCCGGCCAGTGTGGCCGTGCGGTTCTGGGCGCTACAGTCTAGAGCCGAGCGTCCGCTACGGTCGCAGGTTCGAATCCTGCCTCGGGCATGGATTTGTGTGGTGTCATTAGGTTAGTTAGGTTTAATTAGTTCTAAGTTCTAGGCGACTAATGACCTCAGAAGTTAAGTCGCATAGTGCTCAGAGCCTTTTTTTCACTTTCGCTTAACCGTAATCAGCGGGCTCCTTTTCTTGGTACCAAAACCAACCCAAAACCTTACAGAACCACGTCCACCCTAAACTCCACTCTGCACAAACTCCGGCTTAAAAGTCTCATTAGGACCTCAGTACATTAATTGCAAAGCATCATTTGAAAAGAGGCAAAACAGCGATATTGTGGACCACACTACGACTATGAAGTCAGCTGTCTTCCAAGCTTCTTTGACCTATACCGAGAGGAGACACCTCTACGTTGTTGGAACGTGTCAAGACGGTGTTGTGGAAAGTGTAGAGAACCTTCAGGTACTAATAAAAGGTGATAAACAAGCTAATATTTATTCATTCAGACTTACAGTTCGTGTCTTTTCGTTTGCTTCAGCTGACTTTTCGTGCTAGTGACATGGAGGAATTCCACTGACTACTATTGTCAGCTTGGCTGTGCTGGTGGCCAAGGCCGTTACACAAGCAGTTAGGCCAAAGCCTCGTGGGTTGCTGTCTGGCAAGCAAAGCCTGTATCGTGAGATTATGCCCCAACACTGCGTTAGAGTGTCCTCGATGCTCCTCCGGAAGATGGTGATGACCACCGGTGACCCATTGGGAGGGACCCCAGTATCGGAAGTGGTGTAGTTGCGTGATACCGGGCCATAGCACCCGGAAGTGCCTGCAGCGATGATTAGGAACAGTGGTACTGAATGACCTTTTCAGCCAACAATGCCAATGATGTTAACGCAGTAAGCAGTACGACATATACTTGTTTTGGAAGATCCTCAGTCTCCCCATCAGCAAAGTGCGAGTCTCTCGAGCTGCATGTGTTGGTTATTTGGATATTATCATCTCAGGAACGGCAATCACATGAAGTGCTGGCATCTAATACGTGGATGTCACTACATCGAGTACTTTGGTATGAACGCCATTGGCGCTAATGACCAGTTCCATTCTGAGAGGTAGCACTGCGGTATTTATGGAGACGGATGGGAGACAACAGCGTGATGCTCTGTTTGTTAAGACCAAATTTGCATCGCTTTTCTAGTGGTCAGCAGTCCTCCATCCGCTGTGTTTGCTTAACAATTCGTTGCAGGCTATTATCTGCACAGTCAAGTCTCTGACTACTGTTATTGCTTCTGAGGTGTAGATTGTTGCTCCAAGTAAGAAGTGCTAACGAATGTATAACTGTCTCTCTCTGTCTCAGAGGACGTTCTGCTGAATGTGTAACCTGGTCCTGGCGATTTGTGCCGTAGTATAAACGTGTAATCATGTCTACGAACCATTTACAGCATTATTGTTTCTTTTCGCTGCATAGTTATTTCGCCTGTGCTAGTACGAACTTAGGACAAATGTTAATTTCTTCTTCTTTCCTGGTCTGTGGCGTAACAAAGACAAATCCAGGATGAAACCACTATAATATTTGAATTCATTGACAGCGGTAGTTCCTGTCGGCTTTGAAAGTGGCTACCATTGACAAGACCTGCACTTGCCTCCGGTCTCTGTTAATACCTGTTTACGATATCCGGTTTTACTCCGTTTTACATGGTTACATGTGGTACACAGTTCCTTGTAGATACGTTGGACACTCCAGTACGTTGGACACCCCACATTCATGTATCAACAAATAGGGTAACTTCAGTCACGGTATGTTCATGGTTACGTAGTATGGTTATAAGACGTTACCTTTCTGCCGTTTTCTTATGTATTGGCATGAACCATTTAGCCAGCGAAATGAGTAACTACAGATTTTGTGTACAGTATCACAAATACAGAATATACATTTGAAATTACATCAATTCCAGAGAAACTTCAAGGTACTGTCTCTACATTCATGAGCTCAACACAATCTATACATCGCAACTACTTACATTGGAATTTTTATGTCTGACTTGTAAATGGATATCCGCTCCTTGCAGAAACTGGACAACACTGATATAGATAGTTGTAGTTATCTGTCTAAACAGGTCCGTCACAGATGTAGGTTGGGGAATTCCTGTTCTGATCACGGCCTTAAGAAACTTGAGACGGCGTCTATCATAGCGTGTACATCCTAGTACACATGGAACAGACTTGTAATTTCAGTTGGTTGGTCTTCGCAGTATGGAAATGGCTGGAATTTCGTCCTATAAAGAAGAAAAGGGTAACAGACGTGACCAGCCTGATGCGCGTTATGGTAGTGGTATGACATCTAGATAATTTCATTTGGGAGAACCAGGTTTTTAGCGCAGTACTCGGTTGTATTGCTGAATAATGTCTTCCTTTGAAATGTTGTAAGATCTCCCACGTACATGTCAGTTTTTGAGGACTCATTTTCCTTACGACAACAATAATATCTATGTGTGGAAGGCAGCTATAGTAAGGTTGGCAATCAGTCACACTTTCTTTCGCTGTCTCGGTACATTAGACACCAGAGCCTCTCTCGATCCATAGTAACCGGATACGTTTAAATTGACTTTGGCATCGATAGAATAACTTTATTACATCGAGCACATGGCAGTTAGTGTTGGACCCCATTGTTACTTTTGCACGTTTTCTAGTGGACTCTTCAAATCCTTAACAACAATGATGTCGTCAACTGATGTGCCGCACATGGAAGGGCTTCCTTAATTGCAAAGAATTCGGCAATGAAAAGCTGGCTTCCGTCGGTAGCTTGAACATGGCCCAAGATAGTGGATCTCCGCAGAAGTAAGCAAAGCCGGTGACGACAGTGAATAATATTGGCCGATGAGGGACATGTTGATGTAATAAAATGGAAAACGCCAGTGGAAGTAGTGAATGTTCTATCCAATCCTCTGGGCTGGTAGAAGACTGCGAGCTCGTAGTTCAATACATCATTTTCCAAACTAAATTCAGGAGGCAGGGAATCTTTAATGACAACGGGTATCACATATTTGCTGCCTGAAACTTTAAACTATGAGGGGTACCGTCCTCCTTCGAAACCTATCGACATACCTGTTGTTCTCAATGAAGCAGTTGAGATTTTAAAGTAGAGGATGAATTGTTTGTTCAGCTGTACTAATGATGAATTTCTGATTCAAGATAGTCCTCCGGAATTGAAGAGTCGTCACCCTCGCTTCCACCAAAAGCGCATTCACAGGTGTAGAATTCATTGCCCCAAGTCAGGTGCGTATAGTAAGATACTGCAGAAAATCAATCTTGCTTCGATCTTTCTTAGATGTCGAAGCATTGCCATATAACGTGCACCCACAATCCATTATAGGCCGAATCACGCCATGGCAAAGAGTAAGTAAGACTATATGATCAGCTCCCCACCATAGGCGAGGTACCGATCGTAGGATATTGAGTCATCGACCGGCTTTGGAAATCAACATTCCACATGACTTTCCAACAGCAGTCTACTGTCGACAAAGAGTCCAAGCCATCTTACTGAGCTTACTGGAATAGTTAAAGGTCCTATTCGTATCTCGGGTATTGCTGTTGTAAAGACAACCTCAGAAGATTTGTTATCTGCCAGATTCAGTCCACTTCTGCTGGTGCACAAATACAGTACGTACGCCACTTAATACAACCACTTTAGCGTCATCCTCAAGCTGAGAGAAGACGTGCACATGCAGATGTCATCGTCCTACATTAGGCAAATTGTGCTGAGGTACATATGACGAGCACACTTAATGAAAAATAAAAGATGGAGCCTTACGGCAATCCTCTGTAGAGCACACGCGGTCCATGCACGGTATTGTCCTTTTGTATGGCACAGATTACACGTTGACGTTGGTGAGAGTAAATGCTCACACATTGACTGGCACTTATATAACAGGAAGTTCACGTTCACACTGTCATACCCAGCAAAAACATCGAAAATCAGTGCCGTCATGTAACCATTAGGGGTATATGTCTCGTCTACGGCGGTAGATAAGAGACTTATGCTGTCTGTGGGGTCTCTTGCCTTTCGTAACCCATACCGAGAACGGGGTAGAAGGGAGTTCCTCTGAAACCACGATTCCAAAAGGCTTTTTATGATCCTTTCTAATGTTCTAAACACGTAAGAAGAAAGAATTATCGGACGATATGAACTGACCAGATCGGGGTCTTTTCCGGGCATGAGTATGGGAACAACCACGGAAGTGCACCAATCGTCTGAGAATTTGCCTGGTGGCCGTTGCCAAAAATAATTGTATACGTCGAGCAATGCTTGTAAGACATTGTCTGGCCAATTGGCTAGGATTTTGTACTGCATGTTGAAAAATCCTGGAGCAGCGTTGCAGGTATGTTTTAAGACATTCCGCAGTTCTCAGAATTAATATGGAGTCACACCCATCCCCCCACATGTAAACACACACACACACACACACACACAGAGAAAGAGAGGGAGAGAGAGAGAGAGAGAGAGAGAGAGAGAGAGAGAGAGGGGGGGGGGAGAGAGAGAGAGAGATAGGAAGGGAGGGAGGGAGGGAATGGAGACAGGAAGGGTGGGAAGGAGGTGAAATTAAAAATTCAAATTCAGCGCCAAATTCACTTGAGTACAAGTGAACGCAGACTGATATAGGAACCACTATATCAACTGAGTTTCGGCGAAGTGAAAGGTCTTCATCACAAACAAAAATTTAGAAAATATGTGTAGTGTTTGTGTGTATTTCAGTAACTCATTAGAAAGAAAAAAAAAGTTAAAAGGTAGCTAATAGCAAATAAAAGCGCGGTTTGTTTTGAAACAGCAATATTATACCTAAACATAATGTGATCTCCTAATCAATCACCAAATTCACAGTAACTTCGTTTGGTTGCAGATGACAAGCTACGAATTCGTGGTAATGTACACATGGTCCTATATAAGCTTATAAAGTAAAATTAAAGTAATAACCAAAACAAACGAGAACAGCTCTTTAGTCCTAATCCTCGTAGATTAGTTATCCCTTAAAATATTTTCAAATATCACAGATTTTAGTACAGATAACCCACAGTTTAGGGGGCAGAGGTGCTGAAACGGTTTTGGGCGACATGAAGAAACAGCATTTTATGTAATAGGCGGACCTTATAACCAATATTTTAAACTGGAAACATGGTAAATGCAAGAGCAGGAGATTCAAATGGTGGACGCAGCCGTTATTTCGGGAACACGTTTGTCCAGGTAACGTATTCAAGTGATCGAAATTGCAAAATATGAGGTTAATGTAAGCGCGAGATTAGCTATTGCAAATGTAAAATTCTGGTATATTGATAACTTGTGTAACCACCAGAATGTTGAATGCAAGCATGCAAATTTGAATGCATTGCGTTGTACAGGCGCCGGATTTAGGATTGTGGGCTAGAGTCCCATTTCTGTCGCACTTGGTCAGTTAGTATAGGGACGGTTAATGATATTTGTGGATGACGCTGGAGTTGTCGTCTGATGACGTCCCATATGTACTCGACTGGTGACTGACCTGGTGATCGAGCAGACCCAGGCAACAAACACATCGAGTCCCTGTGGAGCGAGATTGGTTACAACAGTGGTATGTGGACGAGCGCTGTCATGTTGGAAAATCACCCCTGGAATGCTGTCCATGAAAAGCAGCACAATAGGTCTATTCATCATGTTGGCGTGCAAATTTGCCAACAGAGTGCGTGGGATATCTACGTGAGTACTCCTGCTGAAATTGCACCCAAGACCATAATTCAGGTATAGTTCCAGTGTGTCTAGGACGCAGAGGGTGATTGCAGGCTCTCGCTTCCTCCTAACCAACACACGGCAGTTACTGCCACCGAAGCACAGCTAGCTTTCTTCAGAAAACACAACAGACCTCCACCCTGCCCACTAATTGGCTCTCGGTTGACAACACTGATACCGCAAATGGAGGTGCTTTGGGATCAGTGGAATGCACGCTGCAGTGTGTCCGACTCGGAACTCCACTTGAAGTAACCAATTTGTAAGTTTGTTGTGTCACTGTGGTGCCAAGTGCTGTTCGTATTGTAGCTGCAAATACTGTAAGGTGCATCACAGCCATACTCCCGAATACGATGGTCTTCTCTCTCAGTAGTGCATCGTCGTCGTATGGAGCTCGGTTTTTTGCGAACGTACATTCTCGTGACTACGACTACCATCAATCAGGTACAGTAACTACGTTCCTGACAAGTCTTTCCACAATTGTGCAGAGGAAACAGCAAGCTTCTCGTAGCCCTATTACACGACCTCGTTCAAACTCTCGAGGTGTCGATCCTGGCGTCTTTGTTGCCTTAAAGGTACCCTTGACTAATATCAACTTAAAACGTCCAGTTTCAAAGGTAAATAACGTCAAGACCGTTACAACTTTTATTAAATCAAACATGATTTCATCCCCATAGCGGTGCTACTAGCCCCAATCGTATTTGACTGGAGCGAAATCTAAATGGTCATCATCTTTTGGATGTAGAAAGACGCCTACCAACATTCGATCACGTCTCACAACTCCGTCTTGGTGCTCCGCCATGAGGATTTTGAGTCGTTAACAACCGAACGTGTTTTCTGTGTCCCGATTCCCTTTCTCCACCGTTCTTCGGCTCTGGCTGTGCCTCGGTTTACCACGGACTGTTTTAATTTCATTCCATTTAGTGTGCACACGAATCAATGTGGAATTTACAAACTCTTTCCGTTATCGATATCCAGTGTTACAGGTGCTCCGAAAGTTGTACATAATACATTACAAATCCAAATTCATTGTATCCTGGCAATTGCTTATCAGTCAGACTGACCTGCGTACGAGAGTTAAATCATGAATTCAGAGTAAGTTTTCTTTCTGTCTGTCTGTTTTTTTTTTTTTTTGAATCACTTTATTTCTTTTGGCAGTGCACACAGAGAGGTACATTTTTTCCTTAGTGCAGATGCCATTCTGTTAATTCCGTCACGTGCTATTAACGAATATATTACATGAAGAGCATCAAATAATTCGACATTTGTTACAGAATACAGTACATCATCGAGATTCATTTCCACTGGTCTGATAAGTTTCTCTTATGGTTTACAAGTTTCATATGTTCATTATACTCATCATATGTGAAACTGGCATTGTAGTCTGTTCGTTTGCTTTATACACTGGAAACCAAATCCTTTTTTTTTTTAATTTCGTGTGTGATGTCCTTAGGTCAGTTAGGTTTAAGTAGTTCTAAGGTCTAGGGGACTGATAACCTCAGATGTTAAGTCCCACAGTGCTCAGAACCATTTTAGTGCAGTCACCTTGAAACGTCCCCCTTTGAACTATTATACATGACTGTGCTTAAACTGACACACAATATTTTTAGCGCAACGCAATCTGACTTTCAAAAATCCCTACAAAAGAATGGCCCTGACTAACATTAACCTATACCTTTCACAAATCACTTACCTCACAAAAATCTTCGTTACTCGAACTACTGCAATACAGCGAGCGCTACTACTGCCAGCTAAATAAAAGATTCACACTACGGAAGGCACTAACTACTGATAGGCATAGTTAGCGTATGAAAGATTTTAATAGAGAACAAACAATGTATTTACCTTAATAGTGTTGAAAAATCATAGTATACATAGCAGTTCATGACATCCAGTCTTACAAATTTCAAAACTCCGCCATCTCTCTCTCCACATCCACCACTGCTGGCAGCTCACCTCCAACTGCGCAACGCTATGCGCTGTTAACAGCCAACAGCCCAACGCTACAATGGCGAGAATTACAACAATGCGAAGCAGCCACAGACTGCACACATCACAGCCAGTGAGTTTCATACAGAGCGCTACGTGGCGTTACCAATAAAAAACCTAAAGAGCCTACTTACATAGCCCCCATGCTTCCCACAAAAAATTTTACAAATTGTTTTGGGCAGTGGCCAATACAGATTTGAAAAAAATTTTCATAATTACAATAACAAAGAAATCAAATGCACACACTTATTGATACAATGTTGGTCAAAGTCCATAAAGACAGTCCTGATCGTTCATCACAGTAAAATTGCAGTGTTTTTCTCAAAGTCTCAGCAGTAAAAGAAAATGCCCACGGAAGTAGTGGATTTCCATGCAGTAGCGGTGTCCTTCCAACGGAAAGACAGTGCTGACTCTCGACATGCAGATAGGTAATGGGCCACAACAGAGCAAACCCATAACAGAGTCAGTCGAAGTTTTGAAAAAAATTGGTAGGTAGGTCATCACAGAGCAGACCACTGTAGTCTTGTTAGAGATTACGGTATTGGTGGGCCACCATAGGCGCAGACCCACTGCAGTCCTTGTATAGATGGCTAGCAGCCATCTGTTGTGACTGTGCAGGTGCACAATCACCTTCGAAGAGTCTTGCGGAGAATATAGCAAGTCCATAAACCACCACTTGTGCACTCACAGAGTTTTTGGAATTGTCCTTAGAACCAGCAATGCTGTTAGTCAGTCCCTTGCTGAATTGTTAACACACGTCCAAACACTAACAGTCCCCTTTTTTTCTCGCATATTCTGCGTGAACTATGACCAACAAAAACGTGTGCAGTGAAATGAAACTTAATTTTAAGAACTGGTGTCTAGTTATAAATTTACAACATAAGAATACAATTACAAAGGTACAAAATACATCATTAAAGAACATAAGAAAACAGATAAGATATGTAGTACAGGCTTTACAAAAGAATCGAAATAACATATACATCAGTGTTACAGGAATTATGACATGAGTACATACGAGGGCTATTCCGAAAGTAAGGTCCGATCGGTCACGAAATGGAAACGACTATGAAAATCCGATAAAGCTTTGCACAGATGTGTTGGGTAGTGTCTCTAGTATAACCCCAGTTAGCATCACGTCGCTCTTCTCATTTCTGAGCTCGCAGTGAGTGCGTAAAGATGTCTAGAAAATAGTGTCTGCCGCCAAGTACGGGGGCCTGGTGAGAAATTTCCCCTGAAGCTATGCAGCTAACATTACATAACTGTCGTGCTGTTTCGTCTTCAAGACAATTCTCAGCCGCATTCTGCAGGGGCAATGAAGATGCTCCTGCATCGTTTTCAAATGGAAATGTGAGAGTACCCACAATACAGCCCGTAATTGTCTCCCTCTGAGTTTCAGCTCTGGTCACATGAACCGCTGGTTATGAAGACAACATTTCGGCACAAGACAACGAGCCGTAGGCCAGCGTAGAGAATTGGCGGAGAGCACTGGCGGCTGCCTTCTATAGCGAGGGTATGGGAAAGTTGGTACAACGCTACGATACACGTCTAAGTCGGGTCGGCGACTATGGAGATAAGTAGCTGCAAGGTGTATCTAACTGTTGCAAATAAAACATTTTTGATTTTTACCGTGGTTTCCATTTCGCGACCTATCGGACCTTACTTTCGGAATAGCCCTCGTACATAAAAGATCAGAATAACTTTCGAAACATCAACTTCACACTTGAGCATTAAAACAAAACAGAACAAATAATGTTTAAACATCTTTACAAAGTAAATAACATAGTATTAGAAAAATTATACAACATAACAACATCAGCTAAACACATAAAGACAGGAAAAACACAAATACACAAGGTAACACAAACACATAGTGGGATAACACAAGGAAAGGACAGGGTTTCTTTTACTGCAGTATTTTGTAAACAAAATTTTCTTTACTTCTCGGAGATCTCCCTTCGTTCTTCATTATTTCCAAAAAGTCCTATCTATACCTGCTTTCTTTACTTTTTTTCGTATGACTTCTCAATGCATTTCTTCCAATTCATCGCAACTCATTCTCCTATGTAGTCTACCCTCTCTTAAGCTAACTTAAATCTACTGAGCTCAGATGCTAAACTAAGAGAAGAGGCAATGCAGCAGCACAAAACAATTAACACAAACAGCAATGACAAAAAAATGCAAATTGGCAAAGCAAGCGGCAATATATATATGTTATACATAAGTTAGCAAAGCAAATGCAACATTATCACTAATATGAACCAATGTGCAGCAAAAAGAAAAATAAAGCAGTAGTAGAGCCGGCTTAACAGAGTAATACAGAGTGAAATTCAGTAACACTATGCCTGGCACACAGCAGCAGCAAATGCAATAACTTAAATCTAAACATGACAAAGCTCAAACAGAAACAATATTACAGTAAAAATGGCCATGTTTAACACCTATGCCACATCTTAACACTAGAGTGATGCATCACGAGAACTTACACTAGCAGATAAGTTACCAAATCGTAAAAAAATTAATTATGCAATTCCTGTGAAGGGAAATGAAACGTCCCCCTTTGAACTATTATACATGACTGTGCTTAAACTGACACACAATATTTTTAGCGCAACGCTATCTGACTTTCAAAAATCCCTACAAAAGAATGGCCCTGACTAACATTAACCTATACCTTTCACAAGTCACTTACCTCACAAAAATCTTTGTTACTCGAACTACTGCAATACAGCGAGCGCCACTACTGCCAGCTAAATAAAAGATTCAAACTACGGAAGGCACTAACTAATGATAGGCATAGTTAGCATATGAAAGATTTTAATAGAGAACAAACAATGTATTTACCTTAATAGTGTTGAAAAATCATAATATACATAGCAGTTCATGACATCCAGTCTTACAAATTTCTAAACTCCGCCATCTCTCTCCCCACATCCACCACTGCTGGCGGCTCACCTCCAACTGCGCAACGCTATGCGCTGTTAACAGCCCAACGCTACAATGGCGAGTATTACAACAATGCAAAGCAGCCACAGACTGCACACAGCACAGCCAGTGATTTTCATACAGAGCGCTACGTGGCGTTACCAATAAGAAACATAAACAGCCTACTTACAACATTAATACCATTGATAACTTAATTGACGCATTGTAAGCACGTATTTGCATGAAACGTGCCAAAGTCATCGGTTTGGTCCGCAGCTCGTGGTCTAGTGGCTAGCCTTGCTGCCTGTGGCTCACGGGGTCCCGCGTCCAATTATCGGCCAGGCTGGGGATTTTTCCTGCCCGGGGAATGGGTGTTTGTGTTGTCCTCATCATTTCATCATCATCCTCATCATTTGTGACAGTGGCTAGATTGGACTGGGAAAAAACGTGGACTTTGTACGGACGCTGATGACCGCGCAGTTGAGCGCCTCACAAACCAAATATCATATTCATCAGTTTGTTTATCACCCTCCATCTGTGTATTGTCGTCGCTTTTCGTTATGATTTTAGTCGCATTTTCGTGTATTGCCGTCGTTTTGTTTTACATTTGTAGTCGCGTTTTCGTTTCTTGAAGGCACTCCATGCATTGTCGCTGAAGAACTGCATTAAATACACATTACTCAAGGTGATTTGGAAGATTACAAAATTTCCCGGAAAATGTTTTATACATCTCCCGAGAGGTAGCTAGGAAATTTGTGTCAACTTCGTTGAGTTCACGTTTTATTATACTCTATTGTATGTTAACTGGGAGCCTAGAAACGACGGAGAGGCTCCGTTCCCGCCGCAGCCGCAATTGTTCACAACTTCACGACGTCTACTGCAGTCCACTTCACCCCCTCGCCGCCCCATACCGAACCACTCTTTCAGCGTTATTGTGCGGTTCGGGCCCCGGTGGGCCCCCTCCACAAGGGAACAAATCTTCGGCTAAGAGGCGTATATAAATATCTTTCATAATAATTTATGTGGCCCACTAAAATTAGCTTTATAAAACGGACACTGAAATATTCCTGCAACAAAGTACTCTAGCTCACCCGGCACTACAACGGCATGTAACTGTGACCAGCGCTAAAGACAGGACCAGCAATGGTCACCCCAAATTTTGATATTTCAAACTATGCCAGCACATATACTGTTATGAACACAATGTAATCGTACAAGTCACTAATACGCCTCTCTTACAGCCGTCGTAGTGGAACATTTCTTCCGCAACTGCTTCCTCCTGTCTTCCAGCCGCCATTTCCTCTAGACATATCGACGTAAACATCATGCTGCAGCACAAGATGGTTCAGATGGCTCTGAGCACTATCGGACTTAACTGCTGAGGTTATCTGTCCGCTAGAACGTAGAACTACTTAAACCTAACTAACCTAAGGGCATCACACACACACATGCCCGAGGCAGGATTCGAACCTGCGACCATAGTGGTCGCGCGGTTCCAGACTGAAGCGCCTAGAACCGCTCGGTCACAATGGCCGGCTACAGCACAAGAATGTCTCTCATTACAGCCAGCGCCAAACTGAGGCGAACTTTCGTTGTTTATCTGCCCAGCAACCTCCAGACAGTTCAGACAGTTTTTCCCACACCAGGTGGTGCTCCGTCCAAGATCAGTTCTGTTCTGGTACCAGAAACAAACTGCTGCCAACCAACTCTGTACCTCATGGTGACAGCGTTTGCATGTTACACAAGACAAATGAAGTGAGCCCTCATCAGCAACTTCCCAGACTGCCACAGCAATGCAAAAGGATTTCGGTCGGCACATCAAGCCAGGACATCACCTCCACACGGAACACAGTCTGCCGCATACAAAGCCCTCAGGCGTACCTCCCAGCTGCTATTAATACGGCTCAGTCCACTCTGATCTTCACATTCCTGATTCCATGACCACAGCTGCTTCTTTCGCAGACGACCGTGGCCCACATCTAAGGGACTCCTGGCTGAAAATGACTTACAAGTTCGTGGTGACCTCCATCGGTAATGCTGCAATTAAATACAGCGTTGGCCCACCATTCACCTCCGGACAACTGGCTGAAAACGTGGTGCCCTTCATCTGCATTGCTAGAATTCAATATGGTGTTGGCCCATCATTAGTCTTGATGACAGCTTCCACTCTCGCAGGCGTAAGTTCAATCAGGTGCTAGAGGGTTTCTTGGGGAACGGCAGTTCATTCTCCACGGAGTACCGCACGGAGGAGAGATACCGATGTTAGTAGGTGGAACCTGGCACGAAGTCGGCAGTCCAAAACATCCCAAAGGTGTTGTATAGGATTTAGGTCAGGACTCTGTGCAAGCCAGTCCAGTACAATGATGTCCATGTCGTATAACCACTACGCCTAAGCCGTGCATTATGACGAGGTGCTGATCGTGTTGAAAGTTGCAATCGCCATCCCCGAGTTGCTCCTCTACGGTGGGAAGCAATACAGTGCTTAAAATATCAACGTAGGCTGTGCTGTGATAGTCCCACGCAAAACAACAAGGTTGCATGCACTCTCCATGAAAAACACGACCAGACCATAACACCACCACCGCCTCCACCTGTTGGCAAGACACATGCTGGCAGATGACGTTCACCGGGCATTCGCCATACCCACATCCTGCCATCGGATCGCCACATTGTGTACCGTGATTCTGCGCACTAAGCAACGTTTTTCCATTGTTCAATCGTTCTATGTTTACGCTCCTTACACCAAGTGAGGCGCCGTTTGGCATTTACCGGCGTCATGGGTGGCTTATGAGTAGTCGCTCGAGCATTAAATCCAAGTTTTCTCACCTCCTGCCTAATTCTCATAGTACTTAGGGTTGTTTAGGAGTGTGAAAATCTCGCGTACAGTCATATGACACAAGTGACACCCAATCAGCTGGCCACTTTCGAAGTCCGTGAGTTCCGCGAAGAGCCCCATTCTGCTCTCTCACGATGTCTAATGGCTACTGAGGTTGCTGATATGGAGTACCTGGCAGTAGGTGGCAGCACAATGCACCTAATATGAAAAACTTATGTTTTTGGGTGTGTCCGGATACTTTTGATCACATAGTGTAGCAACGCTGCACAGGTGCCGAGTCAAGTCGTGACCAATTCTCCCACAGAAGACCGGCCCCGGCATCAAGTCGATGACACGGCTTTGGCTGACTAGCTCAAACTCCCTCCCCTCTGCAAGCACGCTTCTCCATAGCTTGCCATAATGCAGGATCCGCTGACAAGGAGTACCCTCTGACACACCAGAATGTATGATCAATTCTGGCGTTCACTGGCATTTGGTAGTATTTCAATCACGCTGTGGAATGACTATTTCACGGAACAATTTTTTTGGTGCATGCAGCTGTTTCTATTTTCATAGAATTTTTTTTTGTCCAATTCTTGTTGCCATTACTTTCTTGTGTATTCTACCCTTATCTGTTTTGGTTTCGAGATATCAAATATCTTGCACCTCTTCAAGAATCTCTTAACGTAATTGCTGCGTATACCACCACCATTTTTTGCATTACCCATCAGTTGCAGTTCAGATTCAACAACCAGTGTTGTGACACCAGTGTTGGCTCTAATGGCAATTATGTAACTTTAACAATCGACTCACATACAGCAGTGGTATTTTATATCCCTCAGAGCCTCTTCTTTATACAAATTTAGCGTTAGTGATGACAGTGATCAACCGTGTGACACATCTGTCTTCATTTAGGCCTCTTCTGTCATCCATGAGTGCTGACACTGTGCTTCACATACGGAGAATTCCTTTTCCTTTCCTTCCTACTTTTTATTTGATTGTATCAATCATAAAACTCTATTACAGAAGTTAATTTTTTTATGAAATACATAGTTCAACACATTTCTGACTCAGTACTCACTTAAGAAACCGAGTGCATGAAGGTACCCTAATCTGTTGCAGTTATACAAAGGATACCATAAAGCTGACATGGGGAGATATTACAACTGCGATTCCATAGGTTTCTGTCATTTTTCCAAATACTGCTCTTGTTTTATATTAATTGTTAGCTGTTTATTTCAATCGGAAGACAGAATTAATCCTTTTGGCGGACGATATAAGTATGGTTGTGAGGCTGATCGAAAAGCCAGAAGCACAGAAATCAGTAAAGGAGTTGTGAATGTTACTGACTGGTTTGACACAAATAAGGTAGCTTCAAATAGGAAAGAAAACATGGGATGTCCAAATTTTACTAAAACCTCCTATTAACCTATTACACCAAAAATAAATAATAAAAGGGTAGGAAGTTCTAATTTATTACTGTGCATTTTGATGAAAAATTTAACGAGGAAAACAATGTACTAGACGTGCTAAAACCTTTAGGTTCGGTTAGTTTTGTCATAAAAGTAACAGTAAATTCATTTTGTACATTTTCATTCTCTGGTGTGTTACTGCTAATATTGTAGAGTATCTCCATACTTAGGTAAAAACTGCTCACTGCACAAAAGAAAGTAATTAGAATTATGTGTGTGGTTCATACATGATTTACCTAGGATTCATCTCTTTAGTCAGCTGCGAAAACTAACCACAGCATCAGAGAACTTTTTTTTCCTTTGTGGAATTAGTTACCGATTAATCATCTGCGCTTAAGAGCAACGGAGAACTTCACAAGATAAAATTAGAACACAAACGATCTGCTTGTTTTTTAACGAATCAATGTTCCTCACAGAAATTATAAAACTCTTTGATAAACTACGAATGAGAGTAAGTTGTCTGATTTATAGCAGAGGGTTTTTTAAACGTAGCTTAAGAATTTGCTCCTGAACAACTCCTCCTGTACCGCAGGTTAATACTTCCAGAGAAATAATCAGTCATTTATACATAACAACCCTGTAAGTGTCCTGCATGTAGCCATACAAATATTATTTTGAAATGTGTTCTGTGTTTGTTCAGTTGATGCATTCCATGTGTTAACGTTTATCATGAATATAATTTGTGGAATATGCAACTATCTAACTCACACTCTAAGAATGAAAAACATTTCATTGCTTTCTAATCAACATTCTTCCTTGAATTCAAGAATATAGGAACGTAAGGGATGTATCCTTCTTTTTTGTACATGTGCCGTCGTAACATTGTACTGGTAATGATACCCGCTGCCATGTATTGCAGAAAATAGTGGTGCCTGAGGTTAACATTTTTATGTTATGGTAAACTTTGTTTACGTAAATGAAAAAAAATTGTCAAGTCTTGTGAAGGCCACTTGTCCCTTTGCTCGACTGAAAACTTCTGTACATGCTCTCATTTTAGGTAAGCTTTACCATGACTGCTACTGATATCGGTCCAGCCATAGGTTTGCTGTTACCATACCCAGTTTTATTCTGTTTGCGCATTTCAGAAGTGTAAACACTAATAAAAAAAATTTGTGTGAATTCTTATGGGACTTAACTGCTCAGGTCATCAGTCCATAAGCTTACACACTACTTAACCTAAATTATCCTAAGGACAAACACACACACACCCATGCCCGAGAGAGGACTCGAACCTCCGCCGGGGCCAGCGGCTAAACGCTAATCGTCAGGTGGATTGAAATAGTCGTTTAGCATCATATACAACATCGCATGCATCTTGTAAACAATTACTATTACATAAATATAATATTAAGTCACATAAGTCGGCCTCACCGTGGTAACGTAAACATATGAAACGGTAAACATATGAAACGCGTAGTGGGGATAAAATAAAAATCTACTGTTTTTCCTGTGTGGTCAGTAATAATTTTAATTGACACTTTTTACACACCTCTTCATTCCCGCAATATAATTCACAAGGTGCTTACGCCGGGCCTATTACGTGTATGAGACGACTTCATAGAAACTGTTTAGTGCAGATGACTGTGTAAAGTGTGTTACTTGTAAGTCTATCTGCCAAGTCTTCTGCACCTGTAAGAGGTGACACGAGAGAGTGGCAGTGGAGTGCCTGCAGGAGTGTAGGGACGGGCGGAGTGCTGTCTCGGCGCTGGCTTTCTGGACACGGCTGGGAATGGGTGAGGGGGGGAGGGGGGCAGAGTGGAAGTCAGCTGTCACGCCAGGAACAGGGGAGGCGCCCCTGCGGCTGGGAGAACCGCTGCCCGTCAGCAGCCAGTGCCACACTCTCTACGTCCGACACAGTCCTGGCAGCGGCTCCACTCACTTTTGGGCAAACGCGGGAAACGAAGCAGCAAGTGCGTCGTGAAGTGGGCTCGGTACAGCTAACGTCATTGCAATCGACTTCGACAAGTCGCTGGACCGTGTCAACCGCTATCACTTCCATAGGCCAATTACTGCGATGGTTCATGGAATTTGAATGAGTCCGTTCCACTAGAAACAAAATCACTATGAGAAAGTTAGTTTACGTTATTTGTACGGAGACTGCTGCCAGGTCGCAGTATCTTTTTT
Organism: Schistocerca nitens; assembly: GCF_023898315.1. Classification (NCBI taxonomy): domain Eukaryota; kingdom Metazoa; phylum Arthropoda; class Insecta; order Orthoptera; family Acrididae; genus Schistocerca; species Schistocerca nitens. The sequence continues at coordinate 307,732,672 of NC_064621.1, read as the reverse complement.
TTTTTAACTTCTCATGAAATAACGCAGATCTCTTAAAGTTGCACTAATATGGCACCTTCGCTCAGAGTAGTTTGTTCCAGCGCAGTGAAAGGCGAGACGTTGGCTTTTGATCAGGGTTTGTTGTCTGAAACTGGTTCATACTATACATGACCAGGATCTTCGGGCACATGTAGACTATTAACTGACGTAGTCAAAATTACGCAGATGATTCCAGTTATTTTATTCACGACGGTGGTGTTCGTTCACAGAACAAAACCTACAGGATACTTCAACAATAGCGTGCCAAAATTTAACAGGACTTAGAGGATGCTCCACTAAGGCAATCTAGGATCGGAGAAGCCAGCTTAACCTTCTGTCGGGCGCGGTGTTTGTCGCAGCGAGATCGGGCGCGATGTATCAAATTGATCGCAACCGTTTATTCACGTGATCATTTATTAAATTCTGTTCAGAAAACATATTATAAGTGCCAAATATATTTAAAGAAAGACAAAGATGACATACGAACACAACTGCAGTAGAAATATTCATCATTGAAATTTCTTATCGTCAATGTTGGGCTTTAGTAAGAAATGATAAAAACGTCGCTTTTTCATTTGCTTCTTTATTATATTTCACTAATAAAACACATTACAAATGACAATTATCTTTACAGAAAGGCTATTATGACACTGGAGCAGATGAAACAGTGATACTACAACTCATTCATTTGTTTCATCGTCACATTTTGACTGTGCTAACAAATGCGGAATTTTCCCGCATTCAGAGCAAAAAGGTTCAATGTGTATCAAACAGATAGGCTTCTGACACATTGTGCAACAATATTTTGTCGGTCTTTTTTTTTCTGTGCAGGTATTAAACCTTTTCCTCTTAATTCCAGTCCCTTGTTCTTCGTTTCTGCTTGTGTCTTCTGCTTCTTCTTCACACATTGGCCTATATTACTGTAGCCGCAGTTGAAGATCTCTGTGAATTCTTGAGGTGTCCAAGAATCTACGAACCAAGTGAGATAGAAATAACGCGTGTGAGAGTTGCTTCAGGAATTCTTTTCTTCGGATAAAATTCTCGTTGTTGCCATAGTAAATTACTTGTGAATTTATTCCACTAATATTGATCGTTGTAAAAAATATCACCATGGGCCAACGGCACACATTTCTTGCTACATTGTATGAAGTGGTCAACTTATCTGTAGTGTCGACTCCACCTTTGGTGCTATTGTAAAATGTTACAATGGATGGCTTCTGTCTATCTCCAGTGTCAGCATCTACTGAATTATCTTCATGCAAACTTGATGCCAAGATAACACACTTCCCCTTTTTAGGAACGTAGGAAACTAGAGTACAGCCTTTCTTGAAGCCAAAAAGTGAACTTTGGTCTGCCCTGCCTTTGCTGGTAGCAAACTCCAGAGGAATCTCACGCTTGTTTTTCTTCATCGTCCCAACAAACTATAGATTTCTTTCTTCTTAGCTCTTCTATAAAACCAATACTAGTAAACCAATTGTCTGCTGTCACATTTGGACCTGACTGATAAACTGGTTCACATAGTCGCAGAACAACATCTGAAGGTTTATTGCTAACGTGGTACAATCCTTCTGGCTGCAGTCCAGCTTTTATTTCCAGATTATAGAGATAAAATACTTGGGAATCCACAAGAGCATATATCTTAATTCCATATTTGTTTGGTTTGCTAGGTATGTACTGGCGAAAACTGCACCTTCCACGGGATCCTTCAAGTTTCTCATCTACTGTAACGTTTTCTCCGAGGGTGTAGGATTTCTGGCAATTCTGTACAAACAGAGAAAATATTTCCCGAATCGCTGTTATCTTGTCTAATTTTCTCCTTTCATCGCGAGTCACACGATTGTCAAATCTAAAGCACCGCATGATGAATTTGAAACGCTTTATGTTCTTACGAGAAGAAATGTTTCAATTCCATCCCCATCACTTCCCCACAGATCTTCTAAGCCTTGTCTGTTACTTTTGTTAACACCAGCCAAACACAGAAGACCAATGAAATCTTTTAATTCAATAATATCTATAGGTTTTACGTCTCTCTCTCTCTCTCGCTGAAAAGAAGCTTTGATGCTCTCAATATACTGATTGGTATACAGAACTATAATCGACAAAATATCGTCATCTATGAGGCAATTCCAACGTTCCAAAGGCGTTCTCAATGCTTTCGCCGCACCTATAGGACCATGTAACTTTCGAATAATATTGTGGACCATGAAACGTACTCTCTGCGATGGTGGAACTTGTAACGGAACATATTAAAGGCTTTACTTTAATGAAGTATGCGATCCCTTCCAAATTCAACCAGTTTAACGAGTATTTATGATTATAGAAAAGTTATTGTGTATGTTAACAATGATTGCACAACATGTCTCCATAAACAGTCAACCCATTAAATTATACTGAATAACTGACCGACACAAAAGTTTATATCACTTGATCACTGATACAGCAAATGTCATCATGAAAAACACTAAGTTTATCTTAGATAATTAATATGAAGTACGAAAAATAGTGGCCAACTTAGGTATTTTGGATCTCCTTAAATAAAAATCACCCAATGAAACCTATTTGTTCACTAGGAGCGTTTTCACTCAGTATTCACGTAATCAATCCTATTTTAGACGAAAACCAACGTAATTCTTCATAATTCACGTTACTTACTTATTTATGCAAATTAGAGAAGTCAATTGACAAACTTCTAAAAAACGACCTTTTTGTAACAAAGAATTATTCTGTCAAGTCAACAAATCTGTCTGTCATTTTAATAACATGTTAAATTATGTCACTCGATGCAAATTAACAACTTTTCTGCACAAATTATGATAACAGATGTACATGTGACTCATAAACTATCTCTTTTTAGTAGTTCTTTGACAATGTTATAAATACAAGCAGCAAGAAGGGTCGAAAGAGACAGTCGGAGGCAGTCAGGGCAGTCGGAATGTCACTTTGGTGAAGTGTGTTTCTGTGTTATTGTTTGGCAAAACAAGGCAAAGAACATGTAAAGGAAGTACTACTTTGTGTTGTGTTATGGTCTTTGGTGGACAGTGCAATTAATATGGCCACTAAAGTAATAAATATTTGATGTTTACATAAGTGTTGGTTTCGCTCGTTCTTTATCATTAAAAGCACATGAAAAACACGGGACCTCATGTTTTTTAACCCTAGACAACCAGATTTAGAGCCAGCATCAGCATCGAGACACAGCAGCGATCCAGCAAGCAGCAGCGATTACTACAATACAATACATTGTAATGGCGCCAACCTAACATCAAGTGCTAACAAGCTCCGTAAATTGGAGTGAAATAGTGCGTTTACAGCAATTAGCGATATCAACGACGACCAGGCGGACCATTTACAAAAGTGGGGGCTCGTCCGGGATCTTTAAGTGCATCGATGATAATAGTGCAGCGATAAATTTCGTAAGTGCTTAGCATTCCAAAAAATTTTTTTATTTGTGCATTGTGGCAACAGTGAAAATATGTCAAAAATAAATAAATAAAGTGTGTTTGTGCGACTACGAAAAAGTATCATCACACCGCTCGGAAGATTAACGCCTGGATTATGTCAATGGATTTCATCAATCAAGACTTCAGCTTCAATAAAACCGAATATAAGTGAAGAAAGCCAACAAGAACACCGACCACGACATCATAGCATAGACATAAAGCAAGGTATTTTGTTGTTGTTGTCATTTAAAATAATTAATTGTTAACATGTCTCGACCTGAGAGGGGTGAGATCGTAGGAAATGTAAAAATTGAACCAGGGGATGGGGAACAGTTAAACTTAACAGAGTGGCTAGCAGGGTTTGCAAGTCAAATAAGCTCGCAACTTAAACAATCAATTGAAGAAGTACGTTTGGATTTTAAACAATCAAGAGAAGAAAACACAGATAGACTGGATAAGCTAAGTTTGGATTTTAAACAATCAAATGAACAAGTAAGTTTGAAACTTAAAGAAAACACATACAGACTGGATAAGTTAAGTTTGGATTTTGATCTATTAAGTAGTCATCTCAATGAGAAGTGTGAGGAAGTTAAAACTACTCTCAGTAAGAACACTAGTGAACAGTTGATACACTTCAGAAAAGAATTTCAAGTTAAAGTTGAAAGTTTAAATGAAAACATACAAGTGAACACAGACAGCATTGCTGTCATCTACAACAGAGTAGATACTGAAGCTAAAAGATTAGATCAGAGAATAGACAAAACATCAGAAAACCTTCGACAGGAATACAACCTGTACACCACTAATGTAGATACAAAAGTAGAAAATATACACACTAAATATACACAATTGGAGGACGCATTGATGTCCAAACAAACGATTTACAATCAAAATACAATAAATGGGCACATCCAAGTGAAATGCTTTCCTGGTGAAAATCTGCACCCTATTGACTTTATTCACCAATGTAAGGATATGTTTGTTGTAGGAATGTCTGATTATATAAAAATTAAGTTAGTAAAACGGTTTCTAGAAGGGGAGGCCCTATCCTGGGCAAATGAGAATAATGATTCTTGGAATACGTTTGAAGAGTTTGAAGCTAAATTTATTTGTAAATTTTGGTCACAGTCCATACAAGCCAGATTAAAGTCAGAATTTCTAAATGGACCAGTGTATAGAGGGAAAGTAGGGGGAATGCAAAAGTTTTGCAGAGATCAATTGAAAAAACTTGCTCATTTAAATAACTCTTTTGATATTATGACACAAATTGATGTTTTAAAAAGAAGGTTACCAGAGAGACTGCAGTGGGAATTGGTCCATGGACCAGACGATTCAATGGAAGAGTTCCTGAAATTTGTAGATAGATTAGATAGGGCCTTGGAGAGAGAAAATAACCAAAGTTTTGGCTCTGGCAACAACTAGTATGGGGGGTGGAACAGGAATGTAAATAGAGATTATTATTGGAGGAGAGACTTTGAAAATTCTGGAAATAATGCTCCAAATAGGAGAGATAGGAGATATGAAAATGATATCAGAAACAATACGCAGGAGGGAGGATGGAGGAGAGATAACAGGAATGATAGAAATAGGTATTGGGGAAGAGAACAAGATAGAAGGGGGTTTGTTGAAACTAGTGAACAAAACGACAGCTACAAACGGACAGACCGAGGAAACCAGCCGGGAAACGGTGGACAGTCCCACTAGATGTCCGTAGTTTTGGGGCTAGACAATATTATGACAGGACAACACATAACCGGAACTGGAAAAGGAGAGGATACAATGTAAAGAGTAAATACCATGAAAATACTGAAGTTGTTAGAATGAATAAATTAGAATTTAATAAAAGGTTTTGGGATACTATGAGTAAAAGTGATACAGTTAATAAAAACTGTGTTCAAGCACAGGTAGTTAGTGAAAGTGCAGAAGTTGAAGGTATTGCAGAGTTCCATAGTTGGGCTGAAAAGGATACTGGTGTGAATAACAAGTCAGACACACCACAAGTAGAATCTATTTTGGGGGGTTTATTTGATAAGAAGGGGGATGACGAAGTGTTTAATGGAGCCAAAGACTCAATTGCTGAGATTCAGATACATAGGGGGGAAACTGAAGATGAGGTTGTTGTGGAGGAGGAGGAAGAAGTAATAGAGGGACATTTAAATAATGATCCTAAATCAAGTGATGTTATTGATGAGAGTGTAGAGGAAGAAATAAAAGTATTTGTAGAATTGAAAAGTGATGATGAGATAAAGGTAAGTGATGTGACAAACATGGGTAATAATGAGGTTAATTTAAGTGAAATGCAGACTAGGGAATGTGTATCTGAGGACAAGCTATTGCCTATTGGGAACTATGAAACGCTAATCTATAAAAATGGTACTAATAATAATATTAAAGAAAATATAAAGGGATTGAATGTAAATGTGTGTTTTCAAGAAAAAGGGGAAAAGTTTTTAGAAGTTTTGTGGAACAACTATGGAAACTGTATAAACAAAGATGCCTTTTGGAAAGAATTAGCAAAGGTAAGTGCAACCTTGTATCCTATATGGTGGATAAAAATCCGTAGTGGACTTTATAAAAAAGGGGGTGAAAACAGTAGGTTGTTAAGTGACAACACAGTGTTAAAAGGAACAGATGAAAACAAAGGTTTATGTTTAAATGTCAATGCTTTGCAAACAGAGAGGGATGTGTCTAAGTGTAGGAAAGAGACATTAGACTTAGGGACCAAAGAAATTGAAAATGATCTATTGTTTGAAAATACTGAAATAGACAAAGATGTTGAGCTAGGTTATCTATATGTTAAAGTAAACATTGACATTTGTCAATTTGAAATAAAAGAAAGCCCACATCCTAATGCGTATAGACTTATCTTTCCCAGATCAAGAAGGTTATTTGGATTAAGAAACATCACTGAATTGAAACCATATAAACATGATTAAGCACATTTCCCTGTTTGAATACAGTTACTTACCCATTTTCCATAAAGCATGTTATCAGCAAAGATTTTTACTGGATGTGTCAAATAGCAACTACCACTCATCTTACAGACCCTGGAAAAGTTCCAGATCTCTGAGAGAATGTTTTTATATTTTCATTGTCACTATTGAATATTAAATATTGTGATATCTTCTTTACTTGCAATGGGCAAGAAGGTGACAAACATTTATTACTTTCTTTTTGTATTGTTGAATATGGGACATACTTGCACCAAATATAAAAGACAATGAAAAAATTGTTGTGCAAGACCCATCATTTTGCTACTATTCTTTTTGAGGCATAAGATTTGTGTACAATTTTCTACAGCTAATCAGATGTTCACCAAGTTTGATGTTTGTGTTATGTTGTGACCAAATTAAGTGTGCAATTTTGGTATTAATATGTTCTTGTACTATCTTGACTATGTGTCTCAATGGGAGACAAGTTTTTTAAATATTTTCTTTTTTTTAAAATGCATATTATATTCATACATGTGACTTCTCTAGTGTTTGTGTTTATTTATATATCATGTCCATACTTATAATTATGTTCTTTGTTTTCACTTCCTTTATGTGGCTCAAAACGAGCAGACAGTTGCAAAATTTTGCTATGGACATCTGACCTGTCCATCTATGTAATATATTTATGTTCCTTCTATTATCTTGATTAATCTGTGACTCAATGAGAACTGACTTTGAAATAATTTACATTTTTTATATATCTTAAAATCGCATGTGATATATTTGTGTCTGTTTCTGATCATTTTCCATGTGGCTCACTGGGAGCAAAGATTAACAATTTTTTTACTTTCATGTATTACTAAATATTTTTATTATGCTGTCATACTGATTGACATAACACAAAGTGCATTTGAAACAACACAACTAAAATATTTTCAGGAAAAAGTCATTTTGAAACGGTGTAACGGTTGTTGTATACATACACATTATGCATAGTAATTGACACATTGGTCCTAGTCGGCTAATATCATTAACATTCTGTAAATGATATTACCCGAGGGGGGTATTGTAACGGAACATATTAAAGGCTTTACTTTAATGAAGTATGCGATCCCTTCCAAATTCAACCAGTTTAACGAGTATTTATGATTATAGAAAAGTTATTGTGTATGTTAACAATGATTGCACAACATGTCTCCATAAACAGTCAACCCATTAAATTATACTGAATAACTGACCGACACAAAAGTTTATATCACTTGATCACTGATACAGCAAATGTCATCATGAAAAACACTAAGTTTATCTTAGATAATTAATATGAAGTACGAAAAATAGTGGCCAACTTAGGTATTTTGGATCTCCTTAAATAAAAATCACCCAATGAAACCTATTTGTTCACTAGGAGCGTTTTCACTCAGTATTCACGTAATCAATCCTATTTTAGACGCAAAACCAATGTAATTCTTCATAATTCACGTTACTTACTTATTTATGCAAATTAGAGAAGTCAATTGACAAACTTCTAAAAAACGACCTTTTTGTAACAAAGAATTATTCTGTCAAGTCAACAAATCTGTCTGTCATTTTAATAACATGTTAAATTATGTCACTCGATAACTTTATTTCATTTTTTTTCTTTGTCCCTTCCAGTATACTAATGCTGGCTTTCTTCAAGTACTTCCTCGTCGTTTCCACTGTCGTTTTCCTCTGTTTTTGAATCTTCCTGCTGAACTTCAACTGCGTCATCACAATCTGTGTCTACTTCATCTTCAAAATCCTCTTGAACTTCATCATTATCCTCTTATAACAACATTTTTTGTATTTCTGCAACATGATTTGGGTCAAGGAGGTTGTACGTCTTACTGTAGCCTGCCATGATCAAGTGTCTCACACCTAAAATGATAAAATTGCTATAAAATAACGCAGTCAGGCGCAGTGTATCAATTTGATACCTGATACTTAAACATTTTTAACTGACGATTAAACGGTCCAAAAAGGAAATAAGTGCATTACACATTGTATATTAACATTGTACTACTTACTAAGTTTTGTTGATAACCAAAGAAATTAATTGTTGAAATGCAACACGAACGGGCGCAATGTATCAAACTGATCAATCAGCACATATATCGATAACAAAGCAGTCGTATCGACACTGAAGCACACGACAATGACAAGCGTTAGGAAAAGGCGTCAGTGCTGCCACTCGTTGACAAATAATTTACACTAAACTTCGAGGTGTATCAATTTGAACAGCCGCGCCCGACCGAAGGCTAAGGAGATAATAGGAATAAAATCACATGACTGTGATCTATTTTATTTACATTACTTAGAGTTAACTGCAAATACCATCACTGACACAATGAACGAACCACTTTTACTGTACCTTACAAAATGTGCGAAAGTTATGGCCATCAGTCTCAATAGAAGCATGACATCGGCAGACAAGATTGTGACGCACTCTGTCAGACATCTCCGTTGTGCTTCGAATCACATCACAGGCAGCTGCAACTCTGGCAACAAATTCCATTTTAATATCCGCTGGTGCCTCGTACACATGTGATTTATTAACTTTGATACTTACGTATCACCATAGGAAATAATCAAGGGGATTCACGTTAGGTAACCTCGCAGGTCACGGAATAGGATCTCCCGTTCCTGTACAGCGACACGATATACTTCTTAGTAATCAGGCTCGTCCTCCTCGTTTCTTTGCAGGAGACAAATAATGTGAAAATAAACAGCACAGTAAGCGTAAACGTGTACGCATGTTAGCTGTAAATGAACTGGAAAACCGTAATGCAAGTCAAAGCGGTATACAAGTTTACTTCCATATCTCCTCAAACTGGCTTCTTCGACTCCAGGTTACCTACCTCAGATTATTCAGCGGAGCATTCTCTATGTCCTGTTATATTTTTGTACTCTATTACGGAAACACCTTGCTGATCGTTGCTCATTGAGTACAGACGACGTTGTGATCATGGTTTTGTAGTTTCAACGAACGCCACGGTTGTGAATAAAATAGCTGGCATCACTTGTAAAATTTTGACTATGTCAGTGAACAGTCTACGTATGCCAGAAAAGCCTAGTCACGTGTACTAGCAACCAGCTTGAGACAACAGCACCTGATCAAGATCCATTGCCTCACTTTTCAATGCTGTGGAACTAACTACTTGAAGTGAAGACGCCAGAATAGTACAACTTACAGAGATCTGTGGGACTTCGCGGTACGTTAAAAACCCAAGTGCGACCTCAACATAGGCGGCAGTCTCCGTACAAATAAGGTAAATTACCCTAGAGACAGTGGTGGTGTTTGTAGCAGAATGGATTCATTCAAATTACATAAACCGTTGTAGTAATTGCTCTGTAAAAGCGATAGCGGTTGTCGTGGTCCAAAGCCTTGTCGGAATCTATTGCAATAGCTTTAGCTGTACCAAGCCCACATCACATATATTGTAAGAATATTTTTCTTGCACAGTGAGAAAGAAAATACTTTCATTAAGAAGTAGATAGTCTACATTGCTTGCAGACTAACGTCTACACGCAACCACACTGCTGACGAAACAGCACGCATCTCATGACCAATTTCAAGTGCACTCACTTCCTGGAGCATTGTTCATGTGATTCCCACCGCTCGAAGCGACTTGTACTGTTTATATGTGCAAATATGTATATACACTGGAAGAGTCCTATACTATGTACGATTAGGACGTATCGCAGTTAACTGAAAAGTGTTTGTGATATAACACAGCATGCAAATTATCAATGAGATCGCCCCAATGTGTGTGTGTGTGTGTGTGTGTGTGTGTGTGTGTGTGTGTGTGTGTGTGTCTGAATTCCTAAAGGACCAAACTGCTGAGGTCATCGCTCCCTAGAGTTACACACAACTTAAACTAACTTATACTAAGGAAAACAGACTCAATCATGCCCCAGAGAGGACTCGAACCTCCGGCGGGAGGGGCCGCGGGATCCATGACATGCCACCTCAAACAGAGCGGCCACTCCGCGCGGCACTGAAATGTACTGAATAGAGAATTCTTCTCTCTGAAATGAAATGACACTGTAGAGGTCAAATAATACTGCCCCACGTTGGAAGACAATAATAAAGGGACACCAGTAATTAAATGAAATCAAACAACTCCAGATGAGGGTGTTGATAAGCAGATGAAACAGACTGTTTAAATGAATAAAGCACTAAATGACTGCATTTACTTCAGTATTTTTTACACACAAGAAATAACCACAGATCTCGGGGGCGGTTTGTTTGGGTGCAGAAGAACGATGAAATGAATCGTCTCACTATTAGTCGTGTTCATTAATCGTGTAGGCGTAAGCAGGTCGTCTTTTGTTGCCGTAGCCGAAGCGGCGTATCCCCATTGTCAAAAGATGGATGTCGGCGATGGATGGAAAAGCCTCCATGTCCTCTTGCGTCCTCGCTTTCTCACAGACTCAGCTACACTCCCCATCCATTTCTAAGCTCAACGACTCATCGAAAATTTCCTTCACTCGATATCGCCATTGGCGGACTAAATTTCCTGTGCCACGTAGCGGATGATCGCGATTTCAAGACCACACCTCCCCGTGCAGAGTGGAAATTCCCTATCTTTCGCGGACTGGTATGCGACACGGGAACTGGCATCTTCCTCAAGATTTGACCAGCGATCCTTTTACTGCATTCCCGAGTTGTGAAAGCACAGCCACACAGCATTCTATGAAACAAATATCTCTGCGTGAGGCGTGGCCAGTTTCATGTTCGTGTTTCGTCTCAGAACCAGCTGGAGTTCGTGATTTATAAGGAAGGTCCTTCCAGCCTGAAAGATGTCTTTTTAAACAAGCTGACATCTTTCACTCGCCTCCCAGTGCGAATTTTTCCTACTTTCCTAGTGCCTGCTGGATGCTGGAACTGTCGAAACGTTGTTGTTTTCTAAGGCAGGTAAAACAGCTGCTGCCAGTTTTATGTTGTCTCGTTGTCTCCGTAGAGCTGTACCATGGGAATCAAGGAAAAGAAGTTGTTCGGTGGCCGGTATCCTCTTACTATAACACAAACTGCACGCATAGATTAACTGTGTTCTTTATTCATAAGAATGGAAAGTTATTCGTTGTGGTGCAAGCTCTTTTGTAAAGTCCACGTTAGTCACAATGCTCGTATGGTACAAGGTCTACTATGTTCACTATTAGGGTTGTTACATGCTGCTTGTCTCAGGGTTAGCGGTGGAGCTACACTATGTGATTGAAAGTATCCGGACACCTGGCTGAAAATGACTTACAGGTTTGTGGCGCCCTTCATCGGCAATGCTAGAATTCAATATGGTGTTGGCCCACCCTTAGTCTTGATGACAGCTTCCACTCTCTCAGGCATACGTTCAGTCAGGTGCTCGAAGGTTTCTAGGGGAACGGCAGCCCATTCGTCACGGAGTGCTGCACTGTAGAGAGGTATCGATGTCGGTCGGTGAGGCCTGCCAGGAGCTCGGTGTTCCAAAACATCCCATGGGTGTTCTATAGGATTTAGGTCTGCACTCTGTGCAGGCCAGTCCATTACAGGGATATTATCGCCGTGTAACCAATCCGCCACAGATCGTGGGCTATGAACAGATGCTTGATCGTGTCGAAAGATGCTATCGCCATCCCCGAATTGCTCTTCATCAGTGGGAAGTAAAAAGGTACTTAAAACATCAATGTCAGCTTGTGCTGTGATAGTGCCACGTAAAACAACAACTCGAAGAATAACACGACCACACCATAACACTAACTCCTCCGAATTTTACTGTTGGCACTACACACGCTGGCAGATGACGTTCACCGGGCATTCGTCATACCCACACCCTGCCATCAGATCGTCACATTGTGTACCGTGATTCGTCACTCCACACAACGTTTTTCCACTGTTCAGTCGTTCAGTGTTTACGCTCCTCGCATCAAGCGAGGCGTCGTTTGGCGTTTACCGGCGTGATGTGTATCTTATGAGCAGCCGCTCGACCATGAAATCCAAGTTTTCTCACCTCCCGCCAAACAGTCATAGTACTTGGAGTGAATCTTGTATTATGATCTGGATAGGTGTCTGGCTATTACACATTACGACCTTCTTCAACTGTCCGCAGTTTCTGTCAGTCAATAGACGAGGTAGGCCTGGCTTTTGTGCTCTATGCGTCCCTTCACGTTTCCACTTCACTATCACATTGGAAACAATGGACCTAGGGATGTTTAGGAGTGTGGAAATGTCGTGTATAGGCGTATGACACAAGTGACACCCAATGACCTGGACACGTTCGAAGTCCGTGAGTTCCGCAGAGTCCCCCATTTTGCTCTCTCGCGATGTCTAATGGCTACTGAAGTCTCCGATATGAAGCACCTGGTGGTAGGTGGCAGCACAACGCACCTAATACGAAAAAAAAACTGTTTTAGGGGGGTGTCTGGATACTTTTGATCACATAGTGTAACTGCTATTGCGGTTCCCGCTGGGCTGCGACTGATGATACTGGAACTTACTTGGTGCGACAGACTGCAACGCTATCGGACAGACTCGCCCTTCGGTCCGCATCATCGATCCTAAATACTGGTGGCCGAGAGGGCGTTGCTGGCCGGTTTCCTGCGAGTCTACTCTTGGCTTCTATCTATAGTCTCGCAACCTCTTTGCAACATGGTGTGCTGGAGACAGTTTACACCAGCACAGCCAGGCCATAAGAATTCACATGCATTCGTGCTTCTGTCAGTTTTCGGCCCGCTTCTCATTGTCCTCCAGGCTCTTCGTAAGCTGTCCATTTTTAAGCGAGTTGAGGATGCCCGGCCGCCTACCACATGCTGAATGGATCTGATGTCGGAGTCTCGGACGCTCGCTGCCTCTCTCCTCGTGCCGGGCCTCTGGCATTTTGTGTTGCCGCAAGTAGCACCCGGCAGAGGTATCACTATATACAACACAGCAACAAACAGCTACCTCAGTAGGACACAAATATGAATACCATCGAAGATGTCTAATATGAACAAGTGAAACGTCATTGATATTCAAGGAAAAATTTCGTTTGGAACAGACGCTTGTCATCTTAACTTCTTGATAAAACGCAACTGAACACCCAGCGAGTTGACTAAATAGAAGGTTTTTGCACTTGAGAAAATGTTTAATCAGTGTCTTGACTGATTAAGAAATATTATTGTAGCTATGTGTTCTGCTGCTCAGGCTGTACCCTGAGAACTAGGCAGGGCGTTGTATGCTCCACTGGTTTCACATCATCTAAAGGAAGGAAATAACCGAACTGTAGTGTGGCATACCACTATATTTGTGGCAGTTTTCCTTGATTGCGAACACAGTTCAACACATTCGTATGACGTCAGCTGCCTTCTATAACACGTAAGATGCTATGAATCATACAGAAGTAATTATATAGTAATAGGGTATTTCTGCTACGCGAGCAACGATACATGGGACTGTCTTAAAAAACTTCAACTACATCTAGCACCATATACTCGTACTTGGATACTCTGCAAATCACACTTATGTGCCCGTCAGAAGCTTCATCCAACCACCTTCACAATAATTTTCTGTTATTCCACTCTCAAGCAAAGCGCGGAAAAAAAGAACACTTATATCTTTTCATGTGAACTCTGACTTCTCTCAATTTATTATGATGACTGTGTCTCCGTATGTAGGTCGGCGTACACAAAATATTTTTCGGATTCAGAGGAGAAAGTTGGTGATAGAAATTTTGTGAAAAGATTTCGCCTCAACGATAAACCCCTTTGTTTAAATGATGTCCATCCTACATCCTGTATCATGTCCATGACACACTGTCCCGTATTTCGCGATAATAGAAAACGTGCTGCTCTTCGTTGAACTTTCTCGATGTTCTCCGTTAATCCTTACTGGTAATGATCCCAGATCGCACAGCAGTGCTTTAAAAGAAGACGGAAAAGCTTAGAGTAGGCTGTCTCTTTAGTAGATCTGTTGCATCTTCTAAGTATTTTGCCAATAAAACATAGTCTTTGGTTTGCCTTCCAAACAACATTTTCTATGTTTATCTTCCCAATTTCACTGTTCGTAATTGTAATTCCTAGGTTCTTAGTTGAATTTACGGCCTTCAGATTCAAATGGTTCATATGGGTCTGAGCACTATGGGACTTAATATCTTAGGTCATCAGTCCCCTAGAACTTAGAACTACTTAGACCTAACTAACCTAAGGACATCACACACATCCATGCCCGAGGCAGGATTCGAACCTGCGACCGTAGCAGTCCCGCGGTTCCGGACTGCAGCGCCTAGAACCGCACAGGCACCGCGGCTGGCCCTTCAGATTCGACTGAATTATCTTGTAACCGAAATTTAACCCTTCCCTTTCAGCACTCATGTGGATGACCTCACACTTTTCATTGTCTAGGGACAACTGCCAATATTCCCACAATTCAGACATTTTTTCCAAATCGTTTTGCCATTTTTGTTTGATCATATGATAAGTTTATTCGACGATAAACGACAGCATCATACGCTAACAACCATATATGGCCGTTCAGATGGTCTCCTAAAACATTTATATAAATAATGGAAAAGAGAAGGCCTATAACACTACCTTGGGAAACGCCAGAAATTACTTCTGTTTGACTCGATGATTTCACGTCACTTAGTACGACCTGTTACCTGTCTGACAGGAAATCACGAATCAAGTCATATAACAGCACACGATTTCACTACAAGCCGCTTGTATGATACAGTGTCAAAAGCCCTTTGGAAATCTTGAAATACGGAATCTTTTTGAACTGCCTCGTCAATAGTACTCAATATTTCGTGTGTGTAATGAGCTAGTTGTGTTTCATAGGAACGATCTTTTCTAAACCCGTGTTGAATGTGTGTCAATAGATCGTTCTCTTCGAGGTAATTTATAATGTTCGAGCACAATATATCTCCCAAAATTCTGCTGCATATCGACATTAATGATATGGGCCTGTTATTTAGTCGAGTACTCCTACCACCATTTTTGAATATTCGTGTGACTTGTGTCACTTTTCTGTCTTTGAGTATGGATCTTCCATCAAGCGAGCGGTTGTATATGATTGTTAAGTATGGAACTATTGCGTCAGCACATTCTGAAAGGAGCAACAAACACGCCACTGCCAATAGTGTTTAGCCAATCCTTTCGGAACACCATTAGGTTCTTCGCAAAATCTTCGGCTGAAGTTATCCCTGGCTTTAGCCAACTTTCAGTGCCTGCAGCGATTTTAGCATCAGTGCTTTCTATTAGCGCTTGGAGCAGTGATACATTCCCAACACAGATACGATAATTTACAACTGTAATTTCTGTATCTACATTCTTCCTTTGTTCGACCTGCACCCAGTGAGACTGAAGCAATTTTTGTGTTTCCACGAGACTCCCTCAGGTGAAAGCCGGACAGGCTACCTGTGTGGCCACCTGTGTGGCCACCTCCTGCGCGTCGTGAACTGAATTGTCCAGCGGAGCTCGAAACCCCACCTCCATACGGCGCAAGTCGAGGAATCTGCAGCCTATATGGTCGCAGAACTGTCTGATCCTCTGATTCAGACCCTCGAATGGCCTGTGTACCAAAGATCGCAATCGGTCCTGTCGACTATATTGCAAATGGTCAGCTCTTCTCTCATCTCGCAAGCAAGACTGGCAGCCTTTACCGCTTAGCCACTTGAAACCTGAGAGAATCTCTTCCGATCCAAATCAACATGCATCACTCGTACATACGTGGGCCACCACCTGCAGCTGGCTTCTCTCTGTGCTCTTCGTTGTATCTAGAACGACCCTTTCCACTTTCGCAATGACTTCGTATGCACATGGAGTGCACATTCGCTTTCTTTCCCTCCTTGGTAGCCATGTCCGCAAGGAGCCCCATAACGCTCCTAACAATCGAGCCCCGAACTACGTATAATTCCACCCCCTTTGATTGCCCGGATCTAGCAGGCTGAGAGGTTCCCTCTGAAATGGGACAAGCGACTGCATCTGGCTGTGGGACAATGTTAGCCACAGGCAGCAGCTGACACCTGTTTGTCAGGCTAATCGGGGAGGCCTCACGTGGGGCCCCCTGGGAAGTCTTTCCACGCCTGCCATTTCCCGAGGCTACCTCCCACTCGACCACGGGTGAGTGGTTAACTTCAGTTCGAGCTGTATTTGAGCTGGTCACCGATGCGTTACCTCTACTTACTCCGAAAGCCACCATACAAAGCATTGCGAAGGATTCATCACACCGATATTATCAATTATCATTCACATTAATGCCGCTGGATGCACCCTAGTATCTCACTTCTACACCTGAGACACGCATTGCTGGAAGCACAATGGTAAGACATTCTTCATCAGATCTGGTTCTTTAAATGTATCAAATATATTCTCTGTGAGTACTACGTCGTCTTTCTTCCAAGGATTCCCATTTACGTTACCCGACAACTTCTGTTACACTTTTGTAGTCTATACCGACGTGTATTCTTTCGATGCCTTTAGTCATATGGAAAGAATCTAAATACTGTAGCGATATTCTAGAACAAGTATCTTACCTGTGTTTCTCCTCTGCAGATGCAGTGCAATCTATTAACTTTCCAAAGTGCATGTACTCCGTTAATGGTTCTACGTGATCGCTCACATTTCGCGCTTTTGTAGCATCTGTAAATAACATACATTTATACACGTTTAGAGGGAGCTCCATTAATTATACTGAGTAGAAATTTCTTCTTAGCTTTTTGGCAGTTCCTTACTATCGTCCAAAGACCCTTTGTTCCCCTACACAACTAAATCACCAACGAACAATTTCACAATACTGATACTCCTCTCTGATAAACCACTTATGAATACTGAAGACATTAGAGGCCCTATTACGACTCCTTGGAACACTCGTGACGTTTCTTTAATCTCTGTGGGAAATGCACCATCAATTACGACGTAATGAGTTCCGTTAGTCATATATTCCTCGAGCCGATCACAAATTTACGAAGGTACACTATGTGATCGTATCTTCCTCAGTTGTCGAAACTAGTATAGGTTTGAACGCCTTTAAATCTATGAAAATAAAATCTACGCATGAGCTTGAATCTACCGTTTGCAATATGTAAAATGAAATGCAAGCTCTTTTTTTTTTCTATTTGTAAGCTCATTTTATAAGGGAAAGTTCTTTCCTCGAAGAACGTCATAAAAAATGGACGATTCAACAAAACCATCCCCATAACTCGCTCCATGAGACAAGGTTGCCCTATGTCTGTGATCCCACTCTCTTATGCCATCGGACTTGTGGACAGCGATAAATAAAGAATCAAATTTCCGTGGAGAAACCAGCAGTATGCTCGTGTGCCGAAGGCGTGTCACTACCACCTAAACCACAGCTATACTCTGAAATACGAGAGCTACTTAGGACTTAACCAAAAGCATCCAGCGTCGACATAAACACACGTAGTCGAAACTTATGTATCTGGGCTCAGCATCAGGAAGCAGCACCACCTAATGCGTGCAGCCGCGTGACGAAAACAAAGAATTAGGCACTGTACTCACAAACAATTTGCAAAACACTTCCGCAGTAAATTGAAGAAACCCTATTGAGACAGTAAGTGCAGTACTATAACGTTATTTTATATATGCTCCAAAGCTAACAGTGTGCGAACAACGTAGCGCCAAAAAAGCATGGTACTTATGTCACATATTAACCACACCAAAGCAAAAGTCAGTTAGTTAAGGAATAGGCGTCTTCTACTTCGTCGTAAAACAATGAAATGAAACTAATGAAAACCATACATTAGTCTATATAATAATTTAAATTTATCCACTGGAAATGTTTGACGAACGCCTGCAACTTCAAAAAAACTTTGTGTTTGCTTATAAAATTCTTCTGTTGCCAGTACAGTGTTACTGTTATTTATCTACTGCGCAACGGACTACGGAAAATGAATCATTTAGTGCGTTTTCAGTGTGATATGCCGATGATGCTTGTTGTTTTCGATGAGTGAGATCCTCCAATGTTCTGTTCCTTTACATATCGAAACATCACGCATAAATTGTGTGATACACGAAAATTGGTTTTGAGAATGAGAATCATTTCCTGAAACGCTTCGCGTAAGTAACTAATAAAAAGACTGTTGTGATGGGCTGCAGAAAAATTTGTTTTATAAAAACCCATTAAAACATAGCAAATACAAGATGAAGTTCGAGGTTTAATGTTAGTCAACAATATAGGAAAATCTACTGCCCTTTGCATTAGAAGGGTGGCATCCGATGGTGCGAGAGAAGCTTCACTTTTTGTTCTGCTACACGACAACAGGCTCAGCATTACCTCAAAAACAGCTCGACTACACGCAGTGATGTGTGTTGAAACAGGTGGACGGCTACTTCTTGATGTTTGCACCGAGCTGTTGGTAGCATTAGTCACTTTGTCCGAGAGCTGGCTGTGTGTGCCAGTTCCGGCTTCTCGTACGTGACTAGTAAGTTAGGTATTGAGTGTAACAGTAATGTGGAACATGTGACAAGTGAAAGAAGCAATAAATTGATTGCTGTTGGAAGAATTAAATTTCGAAAAGATAGAGAAACACGATGTGGAATAGTGTGGAGATGCATAGTTAAAACATAAGCGATTCTTCAACCCACATTCTCTTTACCAATGAAGTCAGCCATAAACATGAAGTAATCAATAACTTAAACGGACAAGCATCTTACAGTTATGAATTATGTGAGAGATCTTCAAAATTAATTTATAAAAAGATGCGTGCAATGCAGTCGAGATTTCCATCCAACATGTTACTAATATTAAGAAATGTAGTTATGGGGCCAGACGGTCTATATAGCCGCCATTACCGCAAACGTTAAATTAGGCTCACAGTGTTTTGTAGAAAGTATCTATTTTAAATGAAAGCATGGTTATCATCAACGTCTCTGATTTTAATATTGTGTGCTGATTAACTGAAAGTAGTTAACAACTGCTTTGTGACACTGAAAATATTTTTGCTGTACCTGCAAATACTGCTGCGAACATTTTCAGCAGTTGTGTTGCTTGAGACTTTCCCTACGGACATGTTGTCTATATGGTCCTCAGGCGAGAAGTCGGATGTCATTGTGGAGTTTTCACTATTGACATCCGACATCTCGCCCGAGAACCATATATACATTTTTAGCTGTTATTTCTATACATGTTTCAAACAATTGTCAGTAAATTCTCTCTGTATTCTTTGTACCCTAACAATACCAACGGTTTAGTATGATAAATTATTGATTGTAATCGTAAGTGCTGTGACAATACGAATATTAAGTTGCAACAATCAGTCGCTGTGTGTGATGTAGAAGTAGCTGTATACAAAGCAGTTAGGGGTAGCCATTTTCATTACGATGTAGATTTTATTTCACGCAGGCCTGGCGGGTGAAAACCCAAGAGGTAGGGCTATCTACTATCAATGATACGTTCGACTTTTTAAAAAAGCATTCCTTATTATTGTCGTACAGAGAGATAATAATTGCCGTTTCCTTTGAAATACGTCGACACGAATGTTTTATGTAGCATTTTGAACCACACCTATGACTGGTCTAGCTCAGCAGTCATTACAGTTCGAAGTCTCTGGAAGCGGAATGCGGTATCGATAGCAACGATGCCACTGTGTATTAAAGTTATTAGGTTGGCACCCCGACAGACACCGACGACAGCGCCCTCTTGTCGGTGCTGTGCAGATCAACAAGCTCCGCTGCAGATTCAGCCCATTTCATAGAGAGCAGACGGCCTGGAACATCGCTTGAACTACGTGTGTGTTGACTTGCTATTGAGACCTTGTTCTAATCACGACGAGATGTACGCAAAGTTATGTAACCATTTATTAACTTGCTTTTGCCTATAGTAAACATTTAAAGGGCTCCGGAAAGGCTCAAAATCATGAAAAGTTCAATTTTTACTTTTTTGCGTTTTCTGAATCTGCAGACTATTACCTTTTAATAGATATATAATTTATTCAATTCCGCAGACTACAACTATTTTTAAATTTTTTTTGAAATATGTTCTACATGGGCGTGACCCACTGTGGCGCTTTTAAACTGCTGTCAAATGGTGTTATTATTAACGTCCGTGTTCATCAGGTACATTTTAGTGATGTGAGATAAAGTATGTGTTGTGGGTAACCTGTGATGGTTCAATATATATCGCTGGCATGATTGTCGATTGTTTCATGTTTATTTACTCTGTCGTTATCTGGAAAATATTCCTAATTAATTCTGTTTCTTGAGTCTCTGTTTTGTTGAAGTATAATAATGAGTAAAAGTAAAGTTATTAGAAATCCTCTGAAGGCTTTTAAGAAAAGGAGAAATGTTGGAGAGCCAAAGGTATGTGTTATTACTGTAAACAATAAAGACGATAACCAAGTGAGTGAACCTAACCTCTCAAGTACACCTGCCCATAGCAGTCAAAGTGGGAAAGAAAATACTTCACAGAAGAAGCTTGGTTCAATGAGTGAAAACTATGAATGTTTTATGGGCGAATCGGATGTGAATGAAATATTTGATATGTCTGTTCTCAAAGGAATTTTTTCAAACTGAACTAAAAAGTTAATCCAATCTTTGTCGCTCGATTCCCAAAACTTTAATTTTCTCATACTAATTACATGTTTTCTAAGGATCTTCCAAACATATTTGTTTCAAACTTTCAGTAAATGTTACACAGTACCTTCTGCATAATTTAACACAGCCTTTTTCCAAAAAAACTGTATATTTTCGACTATATAAATAAAAAATTGCAAAAAAATGTTGTCAATTTTCATTACAATTGAAAAAAAAATCATCTTTAATAACTGAACTAAAATTTTGTAAAATCCCTGTGTTAAGTTGTAGCCCATATTCCAATAAATAATCTGTAAAAAGTTCAACTTCCTACCTCAAATACTTTGTGAGGAAAGATGTAATTTATAAGCGTTATTTTAACATTGCAAGTATAGGGCGTTCCGGAGCCCCTTAACATTTTAATCGCAGTACCGAAGTGCTTGTCCCCTCCTAATCCTACTCGCTTTCTTCATTCGGCCTACCCTTCAGTTTGCTGGAGCAGATCCACACGCCGCCTTCCAGACGGGATAAAAAATGGAAAATGTTGTTGACCCAAATTACCTTGTGTTTTCCGCTGCACGCAGTTGACTTGTCTCGAAACTCTACCACCATGCGCAGATCAGTCAAGTGACTGTCTGCAGCTGACCACTTACAGGGCAGGAAAAATTTAGGGTCTGTGTCCACTCGGGATCACCAGCAAAAAAAAATATATATCTTCGGAATTACACAACAGGAAATCTTTCAGATTATTTAATTAAAGGAACAGCACCGTAGAGTAAAGAAGAGCCAGCCGCTCAACAGCCAATTAACTGTCACCTGCAATATTTCTAAATTTTATTTATAGCGAAGCCACATCCATCGCCTAATGGTAAGGCAGTCATTGAAGTATCGGGGAAATCCGGGTTCGGATGCCGGTCTGGCACAAATTTTCATACTCATTCCATTATACATCTGATGGTTGTCCATATTCGCAACTGCGAATACATTTCATATATTTCACAACGACTGCGGGCGCAGCAATGCCTGCTCCTTCGGACATGCATGCAGGCATAAAGGCTCTGCAATATCGTATACACTGATCAGCCGAAACATTATGACCAGCGACCTACTAGCGATATACACCGGTGCTGGCGCTGGCAGCGTCACCTGGCGAGGCATGCTGGGTGCAGAATTGGTGACCTTGCTGTCTGTGTGTAGAATGGGGGAGACGCGCCATCTATCTGAGTTTCAGATGATTATGTTCAGATGTGTGTGAAATCTTATGGAAGATAACTGCTAAGGTCATCAGTCCCTAAGGTTACACACTAGTTAACCTAAATTATCCTAAGAACAAACACACACACCCATGCCCGAAGGAGGACTCGAACCTCCGCCGGGATCAGCGGTACAGTCCATGACTGCAGCCCCTTAGACCGCACGGCTAATCCTTCGCGGCTATCTTGAGTTTGATCGAGAGCCCCATGCATGTTCCAGTGTTAATACCACAACATTGACAACTAAGTGGATATGTGCATGTGACCGCCTCGCTGGACGCTGGCGCAGTGACAGAGCGTTGCACGTTCTGATGAATCTAGATACCTTCGTCTTGTCGATGGGAAGGCGCGAATGCGTCGTCTTCCATGGAATCAGCCCCTTGACATCTTTACTGCAGAACGGAGACAAGTTGGAGGCGGTTCCATTATACTCTTTCAAACATTCACATGGGCATCCATGGATTTAGTGAGGCTCGTGCAAGGAACCATGACGACAAAGTAGTGTCGTACACTCGTTGAAGACCACTACACTCCTTTATGACGATCGTGTTTCCTGACGACAGTGACATTTTTCAATAAGACAGTGCGCCATTCAGAAGACCAGGTGTGTGATGAAGTGGTTCGAGGAACACAGTGGAGAGTTCCAAATGATGTGTTAGACCACTGCTCGCCACGTCTGAACGCAATCACAGAGCTCCTCGAAGATATGCCTTGTGACTTGTCTTTGGTTTTCCAGGTTGAGGCGTGGAGGCTCGGGCAGCGGAGTGAGTGGTGAACCACACGGGGCGGAAGGAGGAGGGCAGGAGCAGCAGTGCCTGGTGGCGGGGTTTGGTTGGACAGAGATAACACTTTCTGCCGGATCTGACCATCATTTAGCAGCACAATGCACAAGCACGTACAGTGCAAGCTGTTACTGATTTCTTTGACTGATGGTGCTGCTAAGCGCTATACCACATACTTCACTCCCCTGACTTAAGCCCTAGTAAGTTCAACTTGATTTCTCAACTGGAGGAAACACTTCACGGCATTCGCTTCAGAACTGCTACAAATTCGTCAGGCAATAGACCGCGCCGCTCGAACTGTCAACACAACTGGCACTGCTGAGAGTATCCTACGAATTCCACATCACTGGGGACGGGTTATACACAATGCTAGTCACTACTTTGAAGATAAAAAAAACCTTTGAAACACGTATCTATTGTGTACGAGCTGTAAATAAATAGTTGCCACTATTAAAGTCCCAACCCCCGTATGTAAATTGTATACCGTGTATCCACAGGAGATGTGGCCTGTAATTGAACGAATGTCATGTTGATCTACTCGAGTGGTCTGCCAATGGGGAGGTTAACATGAGAAAAATATTGAGTAATCAAAGAAAGGATAACGTTCTACGGGTCAGGCCGCAGCATGTCAGGAGCTTGAACGTGGTAGGGAAAATATAAAATCTGAAAAGGCTCGAAAGACTCGATCTAGACATAGACGGGTCAGTGAAATGAACTGGAAACAAGACAAGGATTTCTGGTCAGATGAGCATAGGGCAATATCAACAGAAGCAGAAAATGATATAACAGCAGTAGGATTCTTTATGAATGAGAAGGTAGACCAGAGGGTATATTACTGTGAGCAGTTCAATAACAGGGTTGTTGTTATCAGAATCGACAGCAAACCAACACCGACAACGATAGTTCAGGTATACATGCCGACGTCGTAAGCTGAAGATGAAGAGATAGAGAAAGGGTATGAGTATATTGAAAGGGAAATACAGTATGTCCCCCCCCCCACATGAACCATAGAACTTGCCGTTGGTGGGGAGGCTTGCGTGCCCCAGCGATACAGATAGCCATACCGTAGGTGCAACCACAACAGAGGAGTATCTGTTGAGAGGCCAGAGAAACGTATGACTCTTGAAGAGGGGCAGCAGCCTTTTCAGTAGTTGCAGGGGCAACAGTCTGGATGATTGACTGATCTGGCCTTGTAACACTAACGAAAACGGCCTTGCTGTGCTGGTACTGCGAACGGTTGAAAGCAAGGGGAAACTACGGCCGTAATTTTTCCCGAGGGCATGCACCTTTACTGTATGGATAAATGATGATGGCGTGCAGTTGGGTAAAATATTCCGGAGGTAAAATAATCCCCCCATTCGGATCTCCGGGCGGGGACTACTCAAGAGGACGTCGTTATCAGGAGAAAGAAAACTTGCGTTTTACGGATCGGAGCATGGAATGTCAGATCCCTTAATCGGGCAGGTAGATTAGGAAAATTTAAAAAGAGAAATGGATAGGTTAAAGTTAGATATAGTGGGAATTAGCGAAGTTCGGTGCCAGGAGGTTCAAATGGTTCAAATGGCTCTGTGCACTATGGGACTTAACTTCTGAGGTCATCAGTCCCCTAGAACTTAGAACTACTTAAACCTAACTAACCTAAGGACATCACACACATCCATGCCCGAGGCAGGATTCGAACCTGCGACCGTAACGGCCGCGCGGTTCCAGACTGTAGCGCCTAGAACCGCTCGGTCACACCGGCCGGCGGTGCCAGGAGGAACAAGACTTTTTGTCAGGTGAACACCGGGTTATAAATACAAAATCAAATAGTGGTAATGCAGGAATAGGTTTAATAATAAATAAAAAAATAGGAGTTCGGGTAAGATACTACAAACTACATAGTGAACGCATTATTGTGGCCAAGATAGACACGAAGCCCACGCCTGCCACAGTACTGCAAGTGTATATTCCAACTAGCTCTGCAGATGACGAAGAAATTGAAGAAATGTATGATGAGATAAAAAAAATTATTCAGGTAGTGAAGGGAGACGAAAATTTAATAGTCATGGGTGACTGGAATTCGATAGTAGGAAAAGGGAGAGAAGGAAACGTAGTTGGTGAATATGGATTGGGGGGAAGAAATGAAAGGGGAAGCTGCCTGGTAGAATTTTGCACAGAGCATAACTTAATCATAGTTAACATTTGGTTCAAGAATCATAAAAGAAGGTTGTATACATGGAAGAATCCTGGAGATACTGACAGGTATCAGATAGATTATATAATGGTAAGACAGATATTCAGGAACAAGGTTTTAAATTGTAGGACATTCCCAGGGGCAGATGTGGACTCTGACCACAATCTATTGACTATGAACTGCAGAATAAAACTGAAGAAACTGCAAAAAGGTGGGAATTTAAAGAGATGGGACCTGGATAAAGAGAAAGAACTAGAGGTTGTACAGGGTTTCAGGGAGGGCATAAGGGAATAATTGACAGGAATGGGGGTAGGGAATACAGTAGAAGAAAAATGGGTAACTTTGAGGGATGAAATAGTGAAGGCAGCAGAGGATCAAATAGGTAAAAAGACGAGGGCTAGTAGAAAACCTTGGGTAACAGAAGCAATACTGAATTTAATTGATGAAAGGAGAAAATTCAAAAATGTAGTAAATGAAGCAGGCAAAAAGGAATGCAAACGTCTCAAAAATGAGATCGACAGCATTAGCAAAATGGCTAATCAGGGATGGCTACAGTACAATGTAAGGATGTAGAGGCTTATCTCATGAGGGGTAAGATAGATACTGCTTACAGGAAAATTAAAGGGACCTTTGGAGAAAAGAGAACCACTTGTATGAATATCAAGAGCTCAGATGGAAACCCAGTTCTAAGCAACGAGGGGAAATCAGAAAGGTGGAAGGAGTGTATAGAAGGGCTATATAAGGGCGATGTACTTGAGGGCAATGTTATAGAAAGGGAAGAGAATGTAGATTGAAATGAAATGGGAGATACGATACTGCGTGAAGAGTTTGACAGAGCACTGAAGGACCTGAGTCGAAACAAGGCCCCTGTAGTAGACAACATTCCATTAGAACTACTGATGGCCTTGGGAGAGCCAGTCCTGACAAAACTCTACCATCTGGTGAGCAAAATGTATGAGACAGGCGAAATACCCTCAGACTTCAAGAAGAATATAATAATTGCAATCCCAAAGACAGCGGTCGTTGACAGATGTGAAAATTACCGAACTATCAGTTTAATAAGTCACGGCTCCAAAATACTAACGCGAATTCTTTACAGACCAATGGGGAACCTGGTAGATGCCGACCTCAGGGAAGATCAGTTTGGATTCCGTAGAAATATGAGAACACGTGAGGCAATACTGACCCTACGACTT
The DNA here is from genome assembly GCF_023898315.1 of Schistocerca nitens. NCBI lineage: Eukaryota > Metazoa > Arthropoda > Insecta > Orthoptera > Acrididae > Schistocerca > Schistocerca nitens. The sequence continues at coordinate 307,706,375 of NC_064621.1, read as the reverse complement.
ATCTGAGAAGCTAGACTAAGAAAAGGCAAACCTACGTTTCTAGCATTTGTAGACTTGGAGATAGCTTTTGACAATGTTGACTGGAATAGTCTCTTTCAAGTTCTGAAGGTGGCAGGGGTAAAATACAGGGATCGAATGGCTATTTACAATTTGTACAAAAACCAGATGGCAGTAATAAGAGTCGAGGGATATGAAAGGGAAGCAGTGGTTGGGAAGGGAGTGAGACAGGGTTGTAGCCTATCCCAGATGTTATTCAATCTGTATATTGAGCAAGCTATAAAGGAAACAAAATTACTGATGATGGTGGAAGTAGAGAGGATATAAAATGTACACTGGCAATGGCAAGGAAAGCTTTTCTGAAGAAGAGAAATTTGTTAATATCGAATATAGATATAAGTGTCAGGAAGTCGTTTCTGAAAGTATTCGTATGGAGTGTAGCCATGTATGGAAGTGAAACATGGACGATAAACAGTTTGGACAAGAAGAGAATAGAAGCTTTCGATATGTGGTGCGACAGAAGAATGCTGAAAATTAGATGGTTAGATCACATAACTAATGAGGAGCTTTGAATAGGATTGGGGGGAACAGGAGTTTGTAGCACAACTTGACTAGAAGAAGGGATCGATTGGTAAGATAAGTTCTGTGGCATCAAGGGATCACAAATTTAGTATTGGAGGGCATCGTGGAGGGCAAAAAACGTAGAGGGAGACCAAGAGATGAATACACTAAGCAGATTCAGAAGGATGTAGGCTGCAGTACGTACTGGCAGATGAAGAAGCTTGAACGTACTGGCAGATGAAGATGCATGGAGAGCTGCATCAAACCAGTCTCAGGTCTGAAGACCACAACAACAACAATACAGTATGTAAAGGGGGAAGACAATCTAATAGTCGTGGGGGACAGGACTGGTATTTTAGGGGAATGAGTAGAAGAAAAGATTACAGGGGAATATCGACCTAGGAGAAAGAACGAGAGAGGAGAAAGACTAATTCAGTTCTGTAACAAGTTTTAGCTAATAATAGCGAATACTCTGATCAAGAATCAAGAGGAGGAGGTATACTTGAAATAGCCCAGGTGATACGGGAACATTTTCGTTAGGTTACATCATGGTCAGACAGAGATTCCAAAATCACATACTGGGTGTAAGGCCTACCCAGGAGCAGATATAGACTCAGATCACAATATAGCAGTGATGAAGAATAGGGGGAAGTTTATTAGGCAGGAAGAATCAATACGCAAGGAAGTGGGATAAGGAAGTACTAAGGAATGACGAGAAACGCTTGAAGTTCTCTGAGGCTATAGGTACAGCAATAAGGAATAGCTGAGTAGGCAGTACAGTTGAATAAGGCCATCGCAGAAGTTGGGAAAGAAGACATAGGTGCAAAGAGGGTAACTACGATGAAACCATGGGTAATAGAAGAAATACTTCTATTGGTCGATGAAAGGAGGCGGTACAAATACACTCCTGGAAATGGAAAAAGGAACACATTGACACCGGTGTGTCAGACCCACCATACTTGCTCCGGACGCTACGAGAGGGCTGTACAAACAATGATCACACGTACGGCACAGCGGACACACCAGGAACCGCGGTGTTGGCCGTCGAATGGCGCTAGCTGCGCAGCATTTGTGCACCGCCGCCGTCAGTGTCAGCCAGTTTGCCGTGGCATACGGAGCTCCATCGCAGTCTTTAACACTGGTAGCATGCCGCGACAGCGTGGACGTGAACCGTATGTGCAGTTGACGGACTTTGAGCCCGTCTCCATGAAGCTGGGCTACGGTCCCGCACACCGTTAGGCCGTCTTCCGCTCACGCCCCAACATCGTGCAGCCCGCCTCCAGTGGTGTCGCGACAGGCGTGAATGGAGGGACGAATGGAGACGTGTCGTCTTCAGCGATGAGAGTCGCTTCTGCCTTGGTGCCAGTGATGGTCGTATCCGTGTTTGGCGCCGTGCAGGTGAGCGCCACAATCAGGACTGCATACGACCGAGGCACACAGGGCCAACACCCGGCATCATGGTGTGGGGAGCGATCTCCTACACTGGCCGTACACCACTGGTGATCGTCGAGGGGACACTGAATAGTGCACGGTACATCCAAACCGTCATCGAACCCATCGTTCTACCATTCCTAGACCGGCAAGGGAACTTGCTGTTCCAACAGGACAATGCACGTCCGCATGTATCCCGTGCCACCCAACGTGCTCTAGAAGGTGTAAGTCAACTACCCTGGCCAGCAAGATCCCCGGATCTGTCCCCCATTGAGCATGTTTGGGACTGGATGAAGCGTCGTCTCACGCGGTCTGCACGTCCAGCACGAACGCTGGTCCAACTGAGGCGCCAGGTGGAAATGGCACGGCAAGCCGTTCCACAGGACTACATCCAGCATCTCTACGACCGTCTCCATGGGAGAATAGCAGCCTGCATTGCTGCGAAAGGTGGATATACACTGTACTAGTGCCGACATTGTGCATGCTCTGTTGCCTGTGTCTATGTGCCTGTGGTTCTGTCAGTGTGATAATGTGATGTATCTGACCCCAGGAATGTGTCAATAAAGTTTCCCCTTCCTGGGACAATGAATTCACGGTGTTCTTATTTCAATTTCCAGGAGTGTATGTTCTGGAAAATGCAGGAATATAGAAATACAAGTCGCTAAGGGATGAAATAAATAGGAAGTGTAGGGAAGCTAAGACGAAATGCCTGCAGGAAAAATCTGAAGATATCGTAATAGAAATCATTGTCGGAAAGACAGACTCAGCATTCAGGAAAGTCAAAGCAACCTTCGGTGACATTAAAAGCAAGGGTGATAACATTATGAGTGTAACGGGACTTCCACTGTTAACTGCAGAGGAGAGAGCGGATAGGCGGAAAGAATACATTGAAAGCCTCTATGAGGGGAAATATTTGTCTGATGTGATAGAAGAAAAAAGAGGTGTCGATTTAGAAGAGGTATGGGATCAAGTATTAGAATCAGAGGATAATAGAGGTTTGGAGGACTTACGATGAGACTAGGCAGAAGGGATCGATAACATTCCATCAGAATTTCTAAAATCATTGGGGAAAGTGGCACCAAAACGACTATTCACGTTGGTGCGTAAAATGTATGAGTATGGCGACATACCATCTGGCTTTCGGAAAAGCGTCATCCACACAATTCCGAAGACGGGAAGAGCTCACAAGTGCGAGAGTTATTGCACAATTATCTTAACAGCCCATGCATCCAAGTTGCTTACAGGAATAATATACAGAAGAATGGAGAAGAAAATTGAGGATGCGCTAGAGGACGATCAGTTATCTTTAGGAAAGCTAAAGGCACGAGAGATGCAATTTTGACATTGCGGTTAATAATGGAACAAAGACTAAAGAAAAATCAATACACGTTCATAGGATTTGCAGACCTAGAAAAAGCGTTCGAGAATGTAAAATTGTGCAAGATGTTCCAAATTCTGAAAAAAAGTAGGGGTAAGCTATAAGGAGAGGCGGATCAGATACGGTATGTAAAACAGCCAAGAGGGAATAATAAGAGTGAACGAACAAGAAAGAAGTTCTCGTATTAAAAAAGTTGTAAGGCAGGTATGTAGCCTTTCGCCCAACTATTCAATCTGTACATCGGGGAAGGAATAATGCAAAAATAGAAAGGTTCATTAGTGAAATTAAAATTCAAGGTGAAAGGATATCAATGATGCGATTCGCTGATGACGTTGCTATCCTGAGTGAAAGTAAAGAAAAATTACATGATCTGCTGAATGGAATGAACAATGTAATGAGTACAGTATATGGATTGAGAGTAAATCGAAGAAAGACGAAAGTAATGGGAAGTATAAGAAATAACAACAGCGAGAAACGTAACATCAGGATTGATGGTCACGAAGTAGATGAAGTTAATGATTTCTGCTACCTAGGCAGTAAAATAACCAATGACGCACGGAGCAAGGAGGACATCAAAAGTAGACTAGCACTGGCAAGAAGGGCATTCTTAAGCAAAATAAGGTATAAAATATAGGCCTTAATTTGAGGAAGAAGTATCTCAGAATGTACGTCGGGAGTACAGCATTGTATGGTAGTGAAACATGGACTGTGGGAAAACCGAAAGAGAAGAGAATCGAAGCATTAGAGATATGGTCCTATAGGCCAATGTTGGAAATTAGGTGGACTGATGAGGTAAGGAAACAGGAGGTTCTGCCCAGAATCGGAGACGAAAGGAATATGTTGAAAACACTGATAAGGAGAAGGGACAGGATGACAGGACGTCTGTTAAAACATGAGGGAATGACTTCCGTGGTATAAAAGGGAGCTGTAGAGTGCAAAAGCTATAGAGGACCTCAGAGATTGGAATACATCCAGCAAATAAGTGAGGACGTATGTTGCAAGTGGTACTCTGAGATAAAGAGGTTAACACAATAAAGGAATTCATGGCGGGTCGCATCAAACTAGTACAAGACTGATGATCAAGAAAAAATATAAGTAGTACTACCTCTTAGATGGTTCAAATGGCTCTGACCACTATGCGACTTAACTTCTCAGGTCATCAGTCGCCTAGAACTTAGAACTAATTAAACCTAACTAACCTAAGGACATCACACACATCCATGCCCGAGGCAGGATTCGAACCTGCGACCGGAGCGGTCGCTCGGCTCTAGACTGTAGCGCCTAGAACCGCACGGCCACTCCGGCCGGCCTACCTCTTAGACAGTAAAAAGAAATACACACAACGTCACCCATGACTTATTTTATTTTGCAATGTAAGAAGAAATATTTTGTGCACTATTTCAGTTGCGACAGACTCGATGTTTCTGCCGAGGTCTTTCCACCTGGAATAGCAACACGAACCACGAACTATTTTGTTTTAACAGTAAAAGAAAATTTATAGATCATCCCTTTCCTATCTTTCTATTATTTCCTTCTAATTTACAAACGTTTATTTTTTTAACACTCCATTCCCTGCGACTAATTTAATTTTCATTGTGACTCCAAATTTGGCTAGTAATGTGGAACAGTGTCCCCTTACATGTAAAGTTTTATAATTTACGATCTGCTTTTTGAAATATCTGACAAGAAGTTTTAAATACGCAATAAATGAATTGAAACAAGGTGTTCATGAAACTCAATGTTGTAGTACTACTGTTGGCAGGTAACGACCCTGCCTGTGTGTTTTGATTTCGCACAGGATGTAATTTCACTGTTTACGCTAGTTCACGAACACCTGGGTACTGACACACTTCCTTTAAAAGTTCGGGCTCCGTACTTGGGTACAACATGCTACACTCTCAGTGTTAGGTACTGTGTTTGTGTATCTGCAGAGGCACAAAAAATTAAGATGAGGTCTGCACTCTATGTGAAAAATGTACATACAGTTTTTATTTGTGCGGCATCAGCTGAAAATACAGAAAGAGACAGCAGCTTCCTCAATAGCAGTCATTAAGACATGAGGGACACCAAAAACAGCAACAGCAAATATACTTCTAATCCAGTAGCAGCAACGTAGTTTGCTGCCTCAGTTTTCGGATGATATCAGGATGCCAGACTCTGTGTCTGATAGTCACGGGGCAACGAGACAGAATCATCGCCTCGAGATTCATAATGTGGTAACTGCACTCAGTAACATGGCGTGAGTTGTGTCCTGTGAGCTGCAGCAAGCATAGACGGTGGCACTGGCTACATTGCTAATCAGTGTCCTTTGCCCTTATAAGACTGAATACCTGGCATATGTGCCACCATCGTCAGCGTAACAACACCCTGTACCACTGCAGAACATTGCGCTTGGTTCTACAGTGCCTACGGAGACTCCTTGGAAGCCAATGACGAATGTAAATATCCAACCTAACGATTAAAGGTTCAGACTAATATTGGCGCAGTAGTGTTACTTATTAACAGGTGCACACACTTGTGTGTGGGCTCGCAGCCAATCAAAGACCCGTGGTGACGAGTGGTCGCCTACAACAACCAGTCCCCTAAAAGCAAGGGTCTAATCAGAGGGACACGTAACTACAAGAAAGTTCGTAGAACACTAACATTATTGACAGCGGCCTGACTATATTTGTGGTATTCAGCAATTGAGTGACAAGCCATTCCAACTAGTGTCCTATTCGGAAGTGGGGTGGATGCTCAGGACTTCAATGATGTAGGTCACTAACACAAGCCTGATCACTACTTACTGGTCCATCCTGGTCAACAGTTCAACGTAGGCGAAGTCGCAATTGTATTGCAGCGCGAAGTCCTGCTTCATCACCTGCTTCCATCCCAGTGAGTCCAGATCTCAAACTCAATTCATATAATCACGTGGGTTCTCACGTATATTCTCAGACGTCCAGCTGCACCTCTGCGTTGACCCAAGGTCTTGTAATCGGAAGGCAACGGTATTAACTGTTAGAAACCGGCCAGTCAAGACCATCTGATCCACTACAGGAATGAGATTCGATTACATCACCACAAGGAGCATACATCATTGGCAATTCCAGGAATGCTGCTGCCCAGACATCAGACACTGCTCTGTACACCCGTTCCTGAGACAACTCTGTTTCCACATCCAAACCTGTCTCGCTACGTCTCTATCGGCATTATCATTCTCACAGATCATTCTAACAGATGGAACATTCTTCTGCCCAAGTCCTATACAGAGGCGTACCAACAGCCCCCGTGACGCTGTTGACTTGGGTGGAGTATCTCTTTACGCTTGCCCGATTCCTCCGTGTGTGTGTGGGGTCCATGCTCTGCCACATACGTTAGAAGTCAGTTAAATGTTGTAGGGATGTTGCACTTACAGAGGACAGCGTTACCGAAATGACCTTTGTGGGTACCATAGATACCCTAGATATCAACTCATATGGGTAATAAATGTTCCGTTCTTACTGGCTGCAACATCGCGGGAAATAAATGTAGTTGGCCTTGGTAAATACCTATCCAATACATTGATCGGATCAGATGACCGTTGTTTAACATGCTCAGTAGTTCACGTCATAGCAATCTGCCGATAAGAGTCCTGCTAGTGTACTTGGGCTTCGTGTCGGATATTATTAAACTGAACCTACCTGTAAATTAAAACTATATGTAGAACCTGGGACGTTTGCCTTTCGCGGCAAGGAGACGACTCACCGTCATAGATTGACTTCCTCCGCTATCACTCATACTGCCTTCCAAACTTCACAGAAGTTCTCCTGCACGCCTCACGGGACTAGCACTCCTAGAAGACAGGATAATGTGGAAAACACTGCTTATCATCAGTCTCGGGGAGTGTTTACAAATTGAAGTTTCATTCTGCAACGGAGTGATCGCTGATTCGGAAGTTACTGGAGGATTAATAGCGTATGCCCGACCGGAACTCGCACTTTGTTCTTAGCCTTTCCCTGGAACGTCCTCTAGTGCAACGCAGAGTTATCAGGTTGGAGTCTTGAGCCGGCCCACATGTTTGATGTTCCAAATCGGCGCACATTCCACTCCAGAGTTAAAAGTGTTTCCTCATACTTTTAGACAGCTTAGGTTAACTCTTGACTACATTGACATCTCCTAAATTTCTCTCAAAAGTTTTGAATCGGACTTACTTGCTGCACCACAGTTCTGACATGTGTCATTCTCCACACACATTGGCTTTGGTGTTTCTGCAGACATACAAAAATGTCTCGCATTGTTTATGCAATACCTGACTACGTTGTGCAACTAACGGAAATGTACCGGGTATCACCGCAAAGCTCTGAATCATGTTCATGCTAAACGATGTAGCTTAATGATTGTAGGAGGCCATGTCTGAAGAATGAGATATAGGGGGAAGCAAGACCAAGTATTTTTGGAAAGAGATGCTGATAATAAATTCTTTGTATTTAATGACAACTTTAGGTCCATATTTGGAATTATTTTTCGTAAATTTTTGGCGATAAAGGAAGTTAAAGAAACAAATATGCCGTGAATAACAAAATTTTAAAATATCGAGTATATGGAAGAAAAATCTATTCTTCCATTTAATTACGCATTTACGTCATCTGATAAGTTTAGGCCGCTCAGGTTCCATCTTACATCTAACGAGACTTCCTTCGTGAATAAGCTATGCAAAATTACTAGCTAAATATAATTATAAAATTAATATAAATAATCGCAATAATTGTAAGAGAATTGGGAATCGATACTAAAGAACTGAAATAATTCAAGCAACAATGACAAATACAAAATCGAAAGTAAAATTTAGGGGAGAGCTCTCAAAATCGTTTGATATAAAGTCAGGTGTCCGACAGGGAGTTAGTTTGTCACCTCTGCTTTTCAACTGTGTGTTAGAGAAGGTAGTTCGAGAATGGAGGAGGGCCACCAATACTAAAGGGAATCAACTATGAATAAATCCAAACACGATCACTGTCGACTATTTAGCATTCGCAGATGACATGGCATTGATTACAGATTCGCTAGATAATGCCCAAGAACAAATAAGAGACCTGCGAAAACAAGCAGCCAAAATAGGACTACAAATATCCTTTGAAAAAAAAAAAAAAGAACAAGTTAATGGCAAACACCTGTAATGCCCCTCAAAATATTGCAGTTGGCAACAATACAATACACAAAACAGATTCCTTTAAATACCTAGGAGAGTGGATTACCTACAATGCAGACGGAAAGAGAGGTATAGAAACCAGAGTGCACAAAATGAAAAGAGTGTTTCGTATGACCAAAACCGTTTATAAGAAAAAATCATTGGCCTGGAACATTAAATTAAGCCACTAACAAGCAGTGGTCAGGACGGAGGCTCTGCAAGTGGCAGAAACACATAAACTAACAAGAAATGAAGAAATGAAGATCTAGAAGGCCGAAAGAAGAATTTTTAGGAAAATACTGGGAGCTAAAAGAAACGATAATGCTGAATACAGGTTAAGACCAAACAGAGAGCTATACTTGAAAACTGAAAAACTAACTAATGTAGTGAGAAAGAGAAGACTGTAGTTTTTGGACATATATTCAGAATGGATAACAACAAACTAACCAAACGGACATTCACATTACAGTAGCTACAAATCCAAGCCCACATGGTTGGTAGAGACTGAAAAGGACATGAAAAACGCTGGAATTCCACAATAGAAAACAGAACACATTTCAGAAAAGGGGTTCAAAAGGCAGAATTTCAGGAGAGAAAGAAAACAATCAGATGAAAGTGGTTTCAGGAAGAAAGGGAACAACACTCTATAAGGATGAAGACAATTTGGAAACTAAGGAAATCTAATGCAATGAAGAGTAGTCAAAGCTGATTCATCGTACGCTCCAAATGGGTTATTCGGAAGTAGAAGAAGAATCGCTAAAATAACAGTAGTAATAATAACAAAAATAATAATAATAACGACAATATTTGTAGTAATGTCTGTGTAAGATTTAAGAAATGTCAACCTTATTTACAATAAGCGTATTAGACACTACATTCGGGTTGAATGTGGCTAACCACGTCTAACCGAAACGTACAACAAATAATAAATAAATGACGAGGGGAAGCTTACTGGTCAGAGGGAGAACAAGAACTACACGTGTGCGTGTAGCAGTTGAGATGGAAAGACCAAAACGTAAATAACACCGATGCAGAAAGCATAGAGAAGGAATCTGTGACGACGATAAAAGATAAAACGTTAATTTCCTCTTGAATGCAGAGTGGTTTTGGCATTGTGCAAAGGCACAGCCAACATACTGGATGCTTCCGGTGTGGTACTGCTGTTGAGAATGGCGTCAAATATCTGATGTCTACGGAGAGATTCTGAGAATAGCAGTCACTAAAAAACCGATGAAGTAGACAGAGTAGGTGAAACTGAAGCCGCCTATTGGGCGGACTGACACTATCAAACAACCAGATGGTGCACACACCTGTTACACTAGATTTTATCTCTAGGTCGAGACGTCCAAAGTTTTCTGTATTTTTGTCGTTTTCAGCTAAATTTCCTTTGGTGCAGATTATACACTACTAAACACTGGACTACTTTTTGTTTATTTGAGATGGAAATATTTTTCAAAAATTTTTTGTTGGCTACAGCAGTTGGTCCTTGCAAAGTTAGATGCTTATCCACGATTTGTCACAACAACTTAAAGCCTCATTCAAGATTAGCCAGAACAAATAAAGAATATTTATTAGTTGGATTCTATGAAAAATACTGTGTTCCCTTAAAGGGAGGTCCAGAAGTACAGAGATTATGGAAGAAATTAATATTTCCAACAACAGAAATAAGACCATATGAAATATATGTGGAGCAAAATGCCTTGCAACCAGTAGATTCCCAAAATACTATCAATGAGATGAATGATTATATTGCGACTGATAATTCACAGGTTGCATTTTTAATAAATTCTTTTAGAACGTAGCTGCGAAAGTAGGATAAAATTATTTAGTTGAAGAAGCAAAAGACATTGAAATACCATTATACAAAGCTTTAAATCACTAGAAGCAGCACCAACTAAATTAATAGAACCAAAAGGTTTTCTAACAGAAGTTCATGTAGCGTTCATTACAATTCTTGAGAGTGGTATTAATAGGTCACGTCGTTAGAGATACGTGAAATGCATCACTAAAACATTGTATTTTTAATAAAGATAGAAATACGCATCTCTTAAAGGATATTGACAGGAAAGATCGTGATATTGTCGCCAGGAAAGATCACGCAACAACCTCAGTGATATTTTCATCCGAAAATTTCCAGAAGAAAATTATCCGAGAGTGGTGCCTCCCCTAATCGGCAACGGTTTCCACATCACATTTTGTAATCCCGAATGATTGCCTGCGTAAGAATTTTCTCAAGTTTTTCAAAAGTTAAGTATGTGAAAACGTGTGGTGTGACTGCTGAAAATTGCTTTGGTGGTAATGAATGCCTTGTCCAGTCGCTTTTTAAATCCAGAAAGATCCACCGCAACCTAATGCAAGCCGCGGAACTAATGGAAGCTCTAACATTGACATCTATATTCGTTAATAAACTCAACGCTTAAAACCTAGCCAAAGTGGTAGGTCATGCTCATTTTTTTTTATTGTAAAAGTAATTCTAAAATCAACTAGTACCTAAGAATGACTGCAATTCTGTCTTTTCCTTGCATCCTGGACAGAACCATCCTTACCTGTTATGATATCTAAACGTCCGGAAACTGCACTTGGATTAAAATTCTAAAAGTGTAAGATACCAAAGAGAAAGGGAGCCAACAGAAACGCAGAAAAGACTGTAAATAGAGCGTAGCCAATGTGAGCGTTTTAGCGCGAATAAAGCTGTTGTTGCTGGAAGAAGATATGTATAGTAACAGAAGTCGCTATCCCAGCATGAATGTGTACCTTTATAGCAGTGAGACATTATTCACTGAGTGAAAGCTCAACTATTGATACGATAATGCTCCGAGAATGCCCAAAAGCTTCGAGAGCACATCAACAACATTTGCGCCATTAGGAGGTAGTACGATTCCACTGTTTAGGTGACGCAACGAAGATAGCATAGTCCAATTGTAGGGGTGGGAGGGAGGGAGGGCTTTCGCGCGTCATCTGCTGTGCGACCTCTCCTTAAGAAGGGAGAGCCGAGGGCTCCGCCCTGAAACAACAGAACAGAGCCACCAGCTAGCTGCCTGCGTCTGGGGAAGTGATTGGATCCCGTAAGTTCTTTCATTAGCGGGCGGCAAGTTTACCAGCTGCTTGCCAGTAAAGTCAACATGGAACTGCTCTCGGCAACACAGTAATTGGACTGTCTATTTACAAAAGACCTTGAGCCTAATTGGAACGGCCGTTTGTTTACAATTAAGACGGAAGGGTTCCCCTGTACGTAATTTCTCTGTTTCTCAGCTGGTGTCCTTACGAAAATGCTGAAAGTCCTCCCAAATTGCGAATAGTAGCAGCTTCACAGGGATCTACATTCATTTCTTTTAACAATTTATTTTCCATCTTCCTTTGTCTGGATGGGTCTGCGGCTAATTTGATTGGGAATTTGAGTAAATCTTCTTTCGGCAACCACAGTAAACGGTAAAAGAGGTGTATGTGCGTGTGTGTGAGCGCGCGTGAACTGAAAGAAGTAAGGCTTTTATCTCCGATCTGCTTGGTATACCATATGTATTTCGACCACATGAGACTGATAGATGTTTCACACCAACATATTAATTTAACTCTATGAATATGCACATGAATATTACCATATTAAATGGCTGTGCCCGTATATAGTGTGCATCGGATATGCAGATGTTCAATTGAGAAAATTCTGGCGCTAAACTCTTGCCGGCGGCAGTACATCGTTACACGTACTGTGCATATTGACGATTCGTAATAGTGTCTCGTATCTCATATACAGAAAATTTGCAATCCAAATAATGGTTGTAGATAACACTGTCTAGAAACAGGAGCCATAGCCAACATTTATAATTAGCAGGAGCAACTTATTTATTCACGTATCTTTGAAATCTGTGGATTCACGCTGTAAAGATAAATGAAAACAAACAATAACTCAGCGTGTACTTTCTTGATACACAACTTAACGCTACAATGCAATCAACTACTTGATACTATTTTATGATAACTGCCATATATACGCCAATACACAGCTTGAAAGCCACAACCAAGTACGTCTTCTTTACAGTAGTACGCAATACATCTCATGCTGAACCTCGATAACCCGTCACTGAGGTCTTAAGGGAGTGCAGAGTTTATGGCAAAGTGATATTGTGCTACCACTACCTATCATCTCTGACTGTAAATCTCTTGTCGACGTCAACTTATGTGGCGGCTGCTAAGGTCGTAGTTCATAACCCTCTGGGTGCCAATAATTTATGCCTGAGACCACCTTTTTTTATGTATAAATACCAATGCCGTTCGCGTGTGACCACCGATGTTATTGCGAGATAGAGAAATATCGTTGTACACTAAGGTGCTTCTACGAATGTAGTGCATTCTAGCAGTTAATTACAGCGTTACAAGCAACAATTGTCAGTGAGATCGTACAGGTCACTGTGACATCTAGTTCTTTTTGTTCTGGTCGTATTGAGGAAATCGTCGACACTAAAAATAAGTAGCTATATCTGAAATTATTGTAAAGTTAATTTCTGTTATGAGTAGTATCGGAATGAAACCACTCGAGCAGTATGTGCCTTTGTCCCAAATTAAAAAAAAAAATTAGCAAAATATTTACATTTTTTACGATTATAATTTATTTAATACATTATGAGTTTATAGAAGTTTAGAGATGTTGGTTTCTGTCTATGAATAATGTGAAATAGCTTTCCAATTTATCTCATTAAATGATAGCTGTACGAAACTATGTGTCCCAGTGGCTTCAAAGTGAAACTACATAATTAAAAGAATTGCTTACTCTTTTCCCAAACTTCTTTTTGTAGTCAAAGTTTATTATGATAACAAATGTTAATTGAGAGAAAAAATTAAAATTAAATTACAAACTTAAATATCGCCTTAAAATAACTGAAAGTTTACTTTTTGTCAGTTCCTTTTTGTATTCATTGCTTATTACGATGATGTAATGGTCACATTTATGAAAACTTGTACAAGAAAGTTTTTTTATGTTGTTGGGAGTCGTAGTGTTACCTGTGAACTCTGTTGAGTCCCTGAAGTAGTATCCACATCTCAGTTAAAACCGTTCTGCTTCTAGTCATGAATCCTGTATCTTATTCATATTTGATTTCTTAATTAATATGCCGTGGGCTTGTGAAAACTACAATAATTGTTATTAACAATAGAGAAAGCCTTATTACATTCCAATTCCATCGTGAGAAATGTCATGTAAAGTCTCTCTAGATATTTGCTTATTTTTGACCTAATAAATAATTTGGAAAGTTCAATGGAGACCAATATTGAGACTTTGACACGACGATCCTGAGAATAGGTTTTATTGCATTTTGTCATTAATTTCTCAAACAGGGCTCTAACCATTCGTAATTTCACAGGTGACATAGGGAAAGGGCAGAATGCACAATGGCGAGAGTATGTAGAATGAATTACATTCCATGAAACATATATTTATCAGCTAGGCAGATATTCCCTCTTGACAGACACGTGATCCACCAAAACCGATCTTATAAATATGGTCCCTCAAAACTGGGTTGGAAACCGCTTAAACGTTCCATACATTTCATATCAGCAAGGGATTTTGATCCAAGATTTCCGAATCAAATTTCGAATTATTCCTCTGTGGCTTGTGAGTCTTCATTCCGATCTGGAAACTGAGTGGGATACTGCTGTGGCCATCCACTTTATACATCATAGCGCCTACTGCCTCGGCATCCCACTTGACGTCTAATGAACTCGGGATGCCTGCATCACAGGACATATATTCACCAGGAAATCCTACATCGTCTGTCTTGTCAACACAATTTTTTTTCGGCGGCCCGAACACAACACAGCACAACACACAGCCGCCAGGGATCGCTACCCATTAGCAGAGCTCGCAAAACAGCTTCACCAGAGGTCGCAGCTAGTCAAGTATCTACTTTGATATGCCAGGCACGTGATCGCAAATTGTTCCCAGTTACATCCGCCAAACGGGCTACATAGGGCGGCGCACTGCTGGCAAAGGGCAGGTCGATGCACCGTTTGGAAAGCCCGCTGCCCCGCCTGTATTCTTGCATCCCACATGCTCTCCATCTTCACACCCCCCATACCCTTGCCCAAAGTGGCTTCCGCCAACTCCCCATCCCTGATGATGTCCTTGTTCCCTCCATCTACCCCTCCTACCAGCTCTGACTCTCCCTTCCCATTCTCACTTTTCCCCCAGGGCTCCCTCTCTCCCTTCTCACCTTCCTTTTGGCCCCCCTCCTCCCTCCCACGTCTCTAGCTTCCACCCCCATCTCTGGGATTCAAACCCCTCCCCTCTCTCCTCCCCCCACTCTCAATACAGAGATCAGCAGCAGTCCTATCACACTCCCCGGGGCACTCCTGGCGATACCTTTGTCTCTGATGAACACAGCTGTCGAGGACAACATACTGTGTTCCATTACTTAAGAAGTCTTCGAGCCACTCATACATCTGTAGAACGTAATCCATATGCTCTTACCCCTATCAAAAGTTTTCCGGAAGTCTAGAAATATGGAATCTACCTGTTGCCCTTTATCCATAGTTTGCAGTATACCATGTGACAAAAGGGCAAGCTAAGTTTCGAACGAGTGATCCTTTCTAAAACGTTGCTGATTCGTGGACAAAATCTTCTCAGTCTGAAGAAAATACTTTACGTTTGAACTGAGAATATTTTCAAAACGAAGTTAGGGATATTTTTCTGTAATTATATGGGTCCGTTCTTCTATGATTTTTATATTCAGGAGTCACCTGCGCTTTTTTCCAGTCACTTGATAGATTCGCGGTAAATGCAAGCTAGGAAGGGATCAGTGCCGTAGAGTGCCTTAGGGTACTCTTTGTAAACCGTATTGGGATTATATCCGGACCTGGTGACTTATTTGCTTTCAAATCCTTCAGTTGCTTCTCTACGCCAGCTACCCTTAAGTTCCTTATGAGCGTTCGTTGCGAATAGTCATTGCTGCGATCTGCTGTTAGTTTGACTTAATAAGTAAAATAAGTTTCTGGGCGTAGGACGCCACCCTAGTATGAACTCAGTAATTTTATATACTTTATTTTGCATTACTTACAGAGATATCATCAACATGGCTGACAAGGACAAAGTAGGTGCTTCAGATCCAGATTTTGAGACTGTTGTCACTCAGTGGTTACATGATGTGCTGAAACATCCAGCAAAGTGATCCTGAAAGTAACAGTGAACAGGGCATTGATTATCAACTGGATGTATCAGGTAGCGATTGGCAGAACACTTCTTGTGGACGCAACCGATATTTTGTGTCGGCAGTGG
Organism: Schistocerca nitens; assembly: GCF_023898315.1. Lineage (NCBI taxonomy): Eukaryota > Metazoa > Arthropoda > Insecta > Orthoptera > Acrididae > Schistocerca > Schistocerca nitens. The sequence continues at coordinate 307,690,601 of NC_064621.1, read as the reverse complement.
ATCCTACGATGAATGTTCAAACACCACTGCATTGCACAAATCTCAATAAGCCATTGCCTTACCCAGTGCAGAATGTTGAGGCCGGGAAATGGAATAAGTGATTACTGAGTCCTCGATAATCGTCCAAGAAGATTGAAGCGTTATAGATAAAATGAAAACGACATATTTGAGTATTCTGAGGAGCTCAATCTGCTTCGAGTGTGTGGATAAATAAACGTTTACTGCAGTTCAGGGTTTGTGAAATTACTTAAATTGAATTTACCTGATTAATCTTTGTTTTGTTTTATATTTTGACACTAAATGACACAATTCAACGTCTCATAATTACCAAAGGTACAATTTAAGATTTTTCTGTAATTAAAGGATACATTTGTATTTGAAGTTGGTGCACTATCGAGATCCTAATTTTTAAACAGACCATTGTAATATTTTGATTTTGTACAGCTGTTTTGATGTGAATAAATAATAAGTAAAAATGGGAATAGCCTCAATTCTTTACTTGGCCAAATTGCTGTCTAGAAATTAGAGTAAGAGTCTGGGCTATGCAAGTACCCCAGGACACAGTTTTTATTTCATAAAACATTTACAACATCAACTGAGTGTTAAATAGGATAGAAGACTGTGCGATTTAAAAACATGCAAGAGTTTTCATATTTAGTGGAGGACAGGAGTAAACACAGTACTACTAAAGAAAGACGTGATTAAATTTAACTGTTCCATAATATCATTTAAGATACAGAGGAGTATAGCCTTTCCGTAGTAATGCGCAAGGAAGAAGGATGATGAACACCTCTATCCGCTTTTCCTATTTTTAAACATAAGACAATCAGAATTCATAGAGGTAATAGTAATGAGTTAATATTCTGTGCCGGAACTACATGTCTAACTTCGTCGAAGTATAAAGATTTGCTTCATTAAGCGTATTTAATACTGTTAGTTCATAAACGCATTCTGAATATCTTAATAATAAGACACTTATTGGGGCAAAAGAAGAGGTAGGCACAGTATCTGTAGCCTAAGTAATCCCAAAGATAAAGAGACGGATATCCCCATGACCTGACAGGCATTATTCAGCTCTGCAACCAGTGTTTACTTTAGAATTCATTCGTACTTAATAACTGAACCATGCTAGGACTTATTTTAGAGATCTGGAAGACATCAAGAAAAGTTATTACAAAAAAGGGGGACGCATGAGACCTGATAAGTTATAGACCAAGAACATCATAAACATTATGGCCAAAATATAGGAGAGGCTCCTCTGTGACCGTTAGAAAGTACGTAGATAGACAGCTTCACGGGCTGCAGCAGAATCGGTTTCTAATCAGCAAAGGTAAATCTATTGACGTCACATTAAATAGGGCGATAATCGTGTAGGAAAGTTCCCACCAGGGTAGCCGGGAGCGCTACTGCGCTGCTTCCTGGGCTCGGGTAGGCGCGCCAGCACCTGATCGAATCCGCCCGACGGATTAACGACGAGGGCCGGCATGCCGGCCAGCCTGGATGTGGTTTTTAGGCGGTTATTCACATCCCGCTAGGTGAATACCGGGCTGGTCCCCAAGTTCCGCCTCAGTTACAAGACTCAGACATTTGAAAACGTTTCCACTATTTCATGGCTTAAACTAGAAGCAGACAGATGGGTACACTACCTATGTCCTGGGGTGTTTTGGGTAGCGCCAAGAAGGGCATCTGGCCACCCTCTGCAAGTAACACTATGACTAGGAAGTATGCAGTAACTATAATGCTGGTCATTGCTGGGACCTTTTATCACCTTTCATGGCCCACGACATTCATCCCTCTATAGTAGTATGGTAGACTATTGTAGAGAACACCTAAAGGTAATCAAACGTTCTACCAAAGGGTTCCATCAAGGTTACATCTGTGGCATTTTTGATATCTGTCTACTGAGCCCTTGCTAGTCGTCCTGGATGTGGGGGAGATGTGGACTGTGTCGTGGACGCGGATTACATTCTGGTAGTTGCTACAGAAATTTTGAGGCGAAAAAGTGAAGGCTAAAGAAAGTAACAAGCGCATTAACAACAAGGTCACAATGCCCGCCGACAAGATCACCTTTTACTGCTTAAAGGGTAGGTTTGGCTCTAAATGAAAATCCGACTATAAAATTGTGAACCAGTTTTACTCACAGGTGAGTCAATATTAGGACTGGACATGGACGAAAAAAGAAATTTCTAGGTTCACCAGAATAAAGCCAACGACTTAGCTTTGAAAATAAATGCTAAATGTCACCCGAGCTGCAAGGCTGCTCCACAATTCCATCTTTGTGTAATTGTTGTATTCGCGAGAAGTGTGTGGGCCGAGGAGTAGCGCTATCAACACATAAGACGTATGGAGCGATGTGTTCTTCTAAGAATTACGACGAGCGAGGTGGCGCAGTGGTTAGCACACAGGTCTCCCATTCGGGAGGATGATGTTCAAACCTGCGTCCGGCCTTCTGGTTCAGGTTTTCCGTGATTTCCTTAAATCACTTTAGGCAAATGCCTTGATGGTTCCTGCGGAGGGGTGCGACCGACTTCCCTCCCCATCCTTCCCTAATCCGATGGGACCGATGACCTCGATATTTGGTCGCCTCCCCAGAATCAGCCAACCAATCATCACTTCCCTTTCTTCTAAGATTTAAGGGTGCGCTGTGTAGGTCAATAGAGGCGTTGTTTATAATACTGCGAACTTATCATTCCAGTATTATTGTTTGGTACAGAGCTGGGTACTACTGGTTGCGGAAAGGGAACACTGGGAACACTGGGAACATCAGGCAGATTACTGGAGAAAAAATCACGCTTTAAATCGTGAAAAACCAGTTCGTGTCTGGCGAGGGGCAGTGACATTCGACGAAAGAAGAGACTTTACTATAAACACACAACTAGAGACATCATACATTTCATACTGAGACCCTAATACCTATATAGCTGCATAAAATCGACAATAGTCAGACAGACACGAATGTGGTGGGATTGGTACACCTGATCATACTACATTAAGTGTGCTCAGAGAGCGATTTCAGGGCCTAACGATCAAAGGTTGGTGCCCTGTAATCTTTAGATCTATCGATACCCGTTTTCTCAATTACCAGTACTGTTTTGTGCAAATTCCTACGTATCTCGATTTTTGCAGGGAAGCTCGTTGTGTGCATAGTACTTTTAGTTATTAGCATTTCTTTGTTTTTCCTGAAGTTTATTGGAGCATTTTGAAATTACCAGGTATTCATACTTACGGTAACTCCGGAAAGGTTAGTCATCCAGGAATTCTTACCTTCAGTTAAAAAACAATTGGCTAAAATATTTGTTAGAATTATTAATACAAAGATGGTCTCCAGTGACGTATGAATTGCTACTTTTTAATATACCAGAATTATTATCACCGTTTCCGTTTCAATATCAATGTAACTGTTGTGAAAGTTATCTTTGGTACATGACTGTCATTGACAGTATGTTAGTGTCAAGTATGACAGAGAGCGTTGTTCTGAAGTCCCGTTAGTTACGAACTGGATTGGCAATGTAACGGACTTCTTACGAGCGGTGTTTGTTGTTAATGTAACTAATACAAGATTTTAAAAGTTTATGGATGTTTCAGCAAAGTTTCTAATACAAAATGTGAATCTCTGAGCGAAGTTTTTCAGTTATTTTATAGCAAGCCATAACGCCGGAGTATCGAAAGGGGATTTTAGCAGCCCTGGACACTAACGGCACAGCAAAACAAGTCAAAATGACCTTTCACCTTTTATCACAGCTACCCTTCCCATTATTGAAATAAATGTGCTATTCGCAAATCTGATAATTCTTGTACACAATTTGTTATTAATTACAGCTCAACAGTAGCCGGGGTTTCAGATGGCGCAACATCACTGTAGAGGTGACGTTCGTCTTTCAGCGATAAACCCTAGTTCCTAGGCAGCTAGCACTGCTAACCTAAAATCCAGTAGTGAACTTCTACGGTCTATATATAAACCATGTAAACACCTGAATGTCAATCACATCAAAGTCACATTTTCAGAATTTAGTATAAGCAGTTACTATTGCTGATAATATCAAACACATTATATTGGACACTGTTCCTTATATTTTGTGAAACGGTCTGTAATAGGAGTGGATATGCTGTTTCATGTTGCTATAGGTAGACTCTTCGGTTTCGCAGTAAGTGGTACGTACTTCATAATGATCGTTCTTTCAGTGGCAGCGCACCTGGGACGCGAAGACTAAAGTTATAGTGAGCTCCAGAAAATCGCAGTGGCTTTATGTAGACAGTAGGGGTTATCAGCAGCCACATAAGGTGCTGTCACTCGAGTTTTGCCGAGACCGGCATCGATCAACCTATAATAGAGTTTCATCAGAAGTCGTTGTGCTCATTGCTCTGTGTCGTGACCCTTGAACCAAACGTTTCCATCCTGGACGGTTACCAGCTTCTCTTAGAACCTGCTTAGTAGGTAGACCAGAGACCTTCCTGATTCGATCTTTCCTGCTACTCTTCCCTCGTTCTTCTGCTCTCGTTTCTTTTCTACATGATTATTTTTTCTGGGATTTCTCCATCTCTTCTCAAAATACGGCAAAAGAACTGGAGACACAAAAAGAAAGGCAATTAGAGACACTTAGTTGATCAATACTGGACACATACGTTCTTCCTTCAGTCCATTTCATACTCAGCATCATGCGTCAGCACCGAAGATCAAATGCATCGTACATTGCTTTTGAGCTTAGAACTGATTTTGAGAAACGGTGAAGGAATGTATACATTATATTTAGTTTATAATTGTATATTTCATCTTATTTTTTTCAGTTATTGAACTTCCTTACATTTGGTATTATTAGTATAACATGAAGTACATAATATCATGTACACATATAAATTAACTGTTGGACATAGGTTTACAAGATGTGTTGCAGACAACCAGGGTACCAGTCTTATTGACAGACTCAATAAAAGAGTCAGTGAGTGAATGTCAGTTCAAACGGAACTGTTGGTTGTACCTTCAATACGGTACCCACATCTTCCGACATTAGAGCTTGCTGTGTCCCTTCAACATTTTCCGTTCAGCTAAAACTTGTAATTAATAAGTATAAATTACAGTTGACAAAAAAAATATTGTCTGTATTGAGGCCGAACTTGAGTGTGACAGCGAAGTTACCTGGTCGCGTATAACGGTCCAGATGGCACCTAGTTAACTGTTGGACGTTTTTACTGGCCAACCGATTCAAAGAAAGGCTGAGTTCAGTGGCGCGTAATACCCAGATCACGCAATACTGGCTGCAGACGACTTTGGCCAATCGTTTACAGACTGTGACAGCTGTGGATTCATTGTGGAGAATATGGACAGACAATCTTGCGAAGTACTTTAAACACGTTTCCTAAAAGTTGTCTTGAGAAGCTAGCTCGGCAGACCACACTCACTCACACACACACACACACACACACACACACACACACACACACACACACACACACACACACATCTACCACCATCATACCTTAGCAAAAGATCTGGGAGAAAATTCTGGCCCTATGTAAAATCGCCAAGCGGGTCTAAGGCTTCCATCCAATTACTCACTGATCAGTCTTGTATGGCAGTTGAAGATAACAAAATGAAAGCCAAGGTATTAAAACTTGCTTTTAAGAAATCGCTAACGCAAGAGAATCATATAAACGTTTCGTACAAATATACCGTCGCTTGACCATCAAACGGAGCCCCGTATTGTCGACCTAGTAATAAGCAACCCTCGCACAGAGAAACAACTGAAAAAGTTCAACCCAATTCGGTGTTATAGAGTACTCTATTGTAGTGGCCCCACACTTCGCTTGAATTTATCACGAATCTCTCGCACATCCCAAAGTCTTAAGCAACTGGAAGAAAGCCCAGGTAACTCCTGAGGGTAACAGAAAGGAGCCACAAAATTGCGGACCAATATCCCTAATATCCATCTGCTGCAGAATTCTTGAACATATTCTCACAATATAATAAATTTTCTTGAGTGCGAACGGCTTATGTCCATGTACTTGGACAGTGGTAGAAAGCATAGCTGGTGTGAAGCTCAGTTTTCCTTTTTCTCACACGATACACTGCGAACTATATTTCTATATTTCCAGAAAGCATTTGACACGGTGCGAACTATATTTATACACGTCCAGAAAGCATTTGACACGGTGCCCACTGCAAATTGTTGACGAAGGGACGAGCATATGGAACAGGATCCCTGGTACGTGAGTTGAAGTATTTGCGCTAGCAGAAAAGAAATGCGGAAAAACTAGTCTGAAAACAATTTATTGGATTCACCAAAACGAAACAATAATACAATCTCCAAAATTACAACCGACTCGATCCTAACTGCGGATCGACAAATGGTTCAAATGGCTCTGAGCACTATGGGACTTAACATCTATGGTCATCAGTCCCCTAGAACTTAGAACTACTTAAACCTGACTAACCTAAGGACATCACACAACACCCAGTCATCACGAGGCAGAGAAAATCCCCGACCCCGCCGGGAATCGAACCCGGGTACCAGGGCGCGGGAAGCGAGAACGCTACCGCACGACCACGAGCTGCGGACGCGGATCGACACAAATACACCATAACAGTGATAAAAATGAACCGACAGGGAGCGAACACAAACAGTCCTACAACGTCAAGAGTTTCGTCGACTATACCAAGAGATCGGCCATCTAGAAGAGGCGTCTGGCCGTGGCTGCCGGGGCGGCAGCTCTGTATCCTTCCGAGCAGTGCGTCGAACTGCCTTTCGCCGGCAGTGCGCCACCTTATGAAGCCCTTTGGCGGATATATCTGCCTGTACTATTTGCGATAACGTGCCTGGCGTAGCAAAATAGTTCCTGGGCTAGCTGCAATTTCTGGTGAAGCTGTTCCGCAGGCTCTGCGAAGGGGTAGCGGTCCCTGGAGACCGTTGGTGGAGACCTGGTAGTGTGTTGCGATGTAGCCGCCATTAAGTTTTTGTTTTGACAACACAGACGACATACGTTTACCTCTTGAATGTAGACCCTGTGATGCAGGCATCGTGTGATGGTTGAACAAGAAGTGGGATGCCGATGCATTAGGCGCTACGATGGCCGAGGTGTGGAGCCACAGCATCAGTGGCTCAAAAAATTCCTTCAAGCAATAGAACCCAGTACGCTGTCCTCGAAGACGTGTTTTCATCGGATACAACGGTATCGTCAGGAGTGCCTCAGGGAAGTGTGATACGAATACTATTATTCTCTGTGTACATACATAATCTGGCGAGGAGAGTGGGCAGAGATCTGCGGTTGTTTGCTGATGATGCTACGGGGTACTGTAAGGTGCCGCGGTTGAGTGACTTAGAAGAATACAAGATGATTGGAACAAAATTTCTAGCTAGTGTGATGAACGGCAGCAAACTCTAAAAGGATAATAGATAAACGTAGGTTCATATGGTTGATTATTGGAAACAAACCCCTAATATTCGGAGAAACCATTAGAATTGACCTGCTTGGTACAGTAACGTCGTTTACATATGTGGACGTAACGTTACAAAGCGATATCAAATGCTACGAGCATGTGAATATTGTGGCAGGGGAAGCGAAATGTCGACTTCGGTCTCTTGGGAGAATTTTGAGAAAGTGCTGTTCATTCTGTAAAGTGTGCCACATATTCTTGAATACTACAGGCTCACAATGCTAAAGCACTAACTTTTATGGGTTACGCAATGAGAAACATTTTAACACAAGAATAAGCAATGAATGGAAAGCATTAACAAATTTCCGCAATGTAAAATACCCACAGAACTGTCATTATTGCACAGAAGTGAAAAAGCTGAAACACATCCAAATGGAAGACAAAATAAATTTGGAGGTCAGTTTCGTTGCAACCACATTCTCTTATTAAGTCGCACCTCATTAGCACTTTTACTTCATGAAAAGTAAATCTGTTTTTGTCGAAAGTGAGCGTTGGTAGTGTCACAATGACAAAAATTCTTGCGAGAAGTCGCTTCTGCTGTAGGAAAGACATTGATGCCTATGAACTAGGTGTTTATTGATTGTTTAGAATAAATAGTTTAGTGCCAGACGGTTACAATTAAAGTGGAGGTATTCAGAGAAGTCCAGTGTGGGCTGTGATTATAGAATCACTGTGAAACTTAGTAGATACGCTAAGGCGATAATGCGAACCTGATTCATGTTGGGAAACAGTAGCTCCACTTTTGGCCACCTAGGTAAAATCCGGCGCAGTAAATGTAAGAAGTATAGAAATGTTTTCGTATGTAATGGTTTATGAGTGGTACATAGTGAGAAAGGTAAAGTGTTGATTTTATTATTAACCACCGTTCCACAGTTTGTTTGGTATGAGTACCAGAGAAGTCGCCCAGATGCTGCATCCGTAGAAAGTCGTGAACAGCAGTTAATCGCACTAGTTCGGTGAAATCTGAGCAACGTGTTCATGTTACTGTTTCGGTGGAGGCTGAATGTGTCACCGTTAAACGACGTGTTCCTTAGATACTCCCAGAGCCAAAATTCACATGGTTTCAGAATAAGACAAAATCTTGTAGGGCATGCATTTGAAAATTATTTGAACATGATCGTGGAAAGTTGCATTTAGCATATCTTTCAGTGGGAGAGCGACATTGCAAGAAACAGTGGTTCCAAACTGTAGCGCTCTTTCAATGCAGCAATCACATGTTGTACAAGGTGTCGATAACGTGCTGACATTACGGTACACCTGACAGGCCATCTGGACGTATTCTTTTCAAAGGAGCACGGAACGAGAATAAAGGTGCTTGTGAATCAAAATCACACATTCATATATGGCGAGTGCAATGGCTCCTTGTGCACATCACGTGGTTCAACAATACCCCAAATTCGAAGTTCTTTGTATTCACTGCACCCTGTAGTAAAAAATGTACCTCGTCAAACCACAGAATATATAAGTCCACTTGTCATCATCTTCTATACGTGCTATAAATCGATGAGCAAATACGCTACATTGCTGCGGACCATGCGGCTTCAGGTACTGCACCGTCTCGGGGGCCAGTGTAATATATATCTGAAAACTTTCAGTACTGTTGACCACGGGATGGACCACAATCGTGTCGCTGCACGAACACTAACTGTTGTGTCTAGACCATACAGCCTAGACACAATGAGGTAGCTAGGTGCACGCTAAACTAACGCAGACGGGCGTGAAGTCTGAAACAGGATACTGGATGAAAACTATAAAGAAAAGAAGGGAGCTTCTTTTATACTTAACTTTAATGAATCCTTGGAATACATCTCTCTTGAATATTCGTTAGCTATAAGCACTGATACAAATGGCGCCTTGCTAGGTAGTAGCTATGGACTAAGCTGAAGGCTATTCAATCTGTCTCTCGGCAAATGAGAGGAAAGCTTCGTACGTCTGGTCGCAAGCTATGTCGTCCGTACAACTGGGGCGAGGTCTCGTCCGTGTCTTGTGACCTGCCATGTGGTGGCGCTAGGTTTGCGATTACACAGTGGCGACACGCGGGTCCGACATGTACTACAGGACCGCGGCCGATTTAAGTTACCACCTAGCAAGTGTGGTGTCTAGCGGTGACACCACATTCCTCCCCCGCAAATCGGCGAACGGTCGTGAGAGAAGGCTTCCGCCCGCCGTGGGGAGGACCCCATGTTGACGTATGCGATGAGGTGGGGAGCCTAACAACAGGCGAGGCTGTGCCACCCGCACCCGGCCATTCGGTCCGAGGGGAGCTAGGAAACGCCTGCAAACCTAGTCCAGGGTGCACGTCAACATGCGGTGTATGCGCACGTAATGATACAAGAGGGGCCGAAGGGTCGACCTCCATGTGGTCGGAGCACCCGACGGGCGAAGACGACATCTGGTCCGGAGCGGGCAAGAGGTCCATGGCGGAGGACGGCTGGTCACGGGAAGCGAGCGGCGGCGCGTGACCCAGGGAGGCGCCAGGCGGCTGCAGCGAAGCGTCCGCTGCGGGCGGCGCCGGCGGCGGCTGCGGCGGCGGCGGCGGCGCGACGCCATGAGGCAAAATGGAAGGCAGCGTCGGTAACACCTGGGGATGAGGCGAGCCAGTAGATGGGTCCCCAGGGCGCTGACCTGACGGCACCGTCGCTGAAAGCAGACGGGGAGCGGCAGAACCCAGGCGACGACAGAGGCGCAGCTGATTGAGATGCCGACGCACCTCACCAGAGGCCCCCAAAACCAAATACATCGCGCGGCCGAGGCAGCGAAGAATGCGCCCTGCGAGCCAACGCCGTGAACCGCGATAGGTGCGATAATAGACAACGTCGCCAGGAGCAAAAGCAGGAGTCTGCCGCTGCACAGGAACCTGATGCGGCGGATGCAGCAAAGACATCAGGGTGCGATGAGGTCGACCATGAAGCAACTCAGCCGGCGAGCGACCATCGCGAGGCTGAGAGCGATATGAAGACAAAAAGAGCAACAAAGCGTCCTCTCGAGAATGCGACTCTTTTAACTTCAACATCTGTGACTTGAAAGTCCGGACCAATCGTTCCGCGGCACCGTTGGACTGAGGCGAAAACGGCGCGGATGTCAGATGGTGAATACCATTGGCGTTGCAGAATGACTGAAATTCTGCGGACATGAATTGTGGGCCATTGTCGGAAACAATAGTCTGCGGAAGACCTTCAATGCAAAAGATGGCAGACAAGGCTTGGATTGTGGCAGAAGACGTCGTGGAAGACATCCGGACAACAAAAGGAAAATTACTGAAAGCATCGACCACAACCAACCATCGAGCATTCCAGAATGGACCAGCAAAATCGATGTGCAAGCGTTGCCAAGGGGAAGTGGCTTTCGGCCATGCAAAGAATTTACGCGGCGGTGCGGATTGGTGTTCGGCACACGCCACACAAGAGGAGCACATATTCGTAATCGCAGCATCGATTCCGAACCAAGTACAGTGCTGACGAGCAAGTTGTTTCGTCCGCACTATACCCCAATGTCCTTGGTGAAGAAGCTTTAAGACAGAGGACTGTAACGAACGTGGGACCACGACTCTGGACTGATCATTATCGGAACGCAACAACAAAACACCACGTCGTACAAAAAGTCTCTCCTTGTGAGCAAAAAAACGGCGAACCAAAGGATCCTCGATCCGTGACTTTGACAAGGGCCATCGCGTAGCAACAAAACGCAAAACAGTAGCAAGGACAGGGTCAGCAGCTGTGGCTGTAGCTACACGACGAAAATCAATCGGAAACGATGCGACCACGTCATCGGCTTCCGAATCAATGAACATGCAAGCAAGTTCGGAAGAATCGAATGCTTTATCCTCAGCAACAGGCAAACGGGACAACGCATCAGCGTTTCCGTGCTTAGCAGTGGACCGATACAAGATATCGTAGCGGTACTGCGAGAGAAAAAGCGACCAGCGAATGAATTTCTGCGCCGTACGTGGAGGTACAGGCTTGTTCGGATGAAAAAGCGATGTCAAAGGTTTGTGGTCCGTGATGATTGTAAAGTGACGACCATACAAGAAGTCATGGAACTTGGTAACACCAAACACGAGAGCTAAAGCTTCTTTCTCTATTTGTGAATAATTTCGTTGCGCAGATGAGAGCAATTTTGACGCAAAGGCAATAGGGCGATCATGCGAGCCATCTTTGTGCGCAAGCACAGCACCGATCCCGAAATCCGATGCATCTACCATCAACAAAAGAGGTTTTCGGGGATCGAATGGCGTAAGGCAAGTATTTGAAAGTAACGCCGATTTCAACTGGCGAAAGGCGCGTTCGCATTCCGTCGTCCAGACGAACGGAACACCTTTACGGCGTAAGCGATGAAGCGGAGCTGAAATGGAAGAAGCATTGCGCAAAAATTTATGATAATAATTTATTTTACCCAACACACTCTGTAGCTGTTTCAAATCTTGCGGAGCAGGTAAGTCCTGTATGGCACGGAGGTGCTCTGGACTCGGATGTATACCTTGGGCATTGATGACATGCCCCAGGTAGGGTAAGTCCCGAGCAAAAAAGACACATTTGTCCTTCCTCAAGCGAAGACCATTCTGACGCAATACCTGAAATAATGTTCGGAGATTTTGCAAATGTTCGGCTTCTGTCTTTCCTGAGATCACAATATCGTCCAGATAGTTCGCAGCAGTAGGGACCGACGCACAAATAGTTTGTAAATATTGCTGAAACAAAGCAGGGGCGGATGCACACCCGAATGGCAGTCGTTTGAAGCGATACAAGCCAAGATGCGTGTTAACCACTAAGACGCGCTGGGATTCTTCGTCCACAGGTATTTGCAAGTACGCATCCACTAGGTCCAATTTTGAAAAATATTTTCCCGGGCACAGTTTGTCAAAAAGATCTTCCGGGCGGGGCAAAGGAAAAGTAGCAGTCACTAGTTGTGGATTCACAGTGGCCTTGAAGTCCACACAAAGTCTCAGTTTTCCGGAAGGTTTTGGCAAAGTTACTAAGGGTGAGGCCCAGAGAGAAGCCTGTACACGTTCAATTACACCTTGAGATTCTAAATCGTGCAATGTTCTTGCGACCTCATCACGCAATGCGTGGGGAACATTGCGCGCTCTGAAAAATTTCGGTTGCGCGTTGTCTTTCAATTCCAAATGTGCAGCATAGTTCTTAGCGCAACCAAGGCCCGGTGCAAAAATGTCTGCAAATTCTTCACAAAGACTAGAAACACTGGCGGAAGGCACAGTCTGATTCACGGATAGGACCTGATTTACTATAGACAAATTAAACAATTGAAACAAATCTAAACCAAACAAGTTCACTGCAGTAGAAGAACGAAGAACGTAAAATGATACAAGTTTTGTTTGTCCCTTGTATGTTGCAAGAAGGCTGCACTGTCCGAACACAGGGATCTGTTGTCCTGAGTAACTAGTTAACCTAACATTTGCGGCACGCAACGGCGGGGCGCCCAGTTGTTTGTACGTGTCGTGATTGAGCAATGAAACTGCAGCTCCGGTATCGAGCTGGAATGGTATCACTGTGCCGGCAAAGTCTAAGTCCACAAAAAGTTTATTGTCCTGCTGATGACAAGAGCGACCGTCACGTGCAATTTGAACTGATACAGGTACAGAAGCACTTGCGACTTTACGGGATTTCCGGCGACGGCGACGCACACTTTTGGTGGGACGAACACAGTCACTGTTAGCTAAAGTGTCACTGGACGGGTGGGAATGAACTACATGAATGTCCATGGGCGAAGGTCCACGAGCCCGATTGTCCTGGGTTTGATTCCGGCGCGAAGCAAAAGGCCTGGAATTATTGTGATTGTCTGATCTAAGCTTTTTCTGGCAAACACGTTGAACATGCCCTTTCTTTTGACAGTAAAAGCAAATAGCTTGGCGTGACGGGCAATGTTCACGCGAATGTCTAGTTGCACACCGCGGGCATGATTTCACTGCAGTTGCTTGCTTACACGGCGCACGTGTGTGCAAGCTAGGCTGCCGCTGCTGTGCGGACGGGCGCGAGGGCCGTGTAGCGTCCCGGGCAGCGCGGCCGGCGGGCCGGTTAATGTGACACACGGCTGGCGAAGTGTCAAATGATTCCTGAGCAAAGTCAAGTGTGTCTTGCCTATCCAATATGTCTATCACTTGTTGAAGGGAGGGATTTACTAGTTTCAAAATCTGTTCCCTTATGCGAACATCAGAAACGTTCTGTGCTATTGCATCACGCACCATAGTATCGGAATATGGGAGGCCACATTCACAGGCAAACGCGCAGTCTCTAGTAAGTCCTTGCAAAGTTGCTACCCACTCCCTATTAGTCTGACCGGCCGTACGTTTTGTACGAAAGAACGTATACTGTTTTGCAACTACATTAACTGTTTCTTTGAAATAGGCATCTAAAGCAGACAAAATTTCTTCGTAGGACAGAGTTGCTACGTCGCGTCGGGGAAACAATTTCACTATCACACGGTAGGTAGACACACCGACACAAGAAAGCAAAAACGGCTGCCGCTCTTTACCTTGAATTCTGTATGCTGCTAGGTGAAAGTTGAACTGGCGAGACCACTCTTGCCAGGTCTCGTCGGCCGCCACGTATGGCCGAAAGGGAGGTGCAACAGCGTTTTGTGGCAGCGGTAGCGAAGAAGCGGCGGCTGCCGCATCGGTTTGTAGCGCACGTTGACCCTGGACGAGCTGTCCAAGGGCTTCCAATAACGCCTGCGTCTGCTGATTCTGCAAGCGAAAAAATTCGGACAGTACATCTGGAGATTGTGGCGAAGCCATGACACAAGCAAATCAGAGCAAAGTACAATCAATTTATGCGACGTGGGCGCGGCACCACTCCTCGGCGCCAAATAATGTTGTGTCTAGACCATACAGCCTAGACACAATGAGGTAGCTAGGTGCACGCTAAACTAACGCAGACGGGCGTGAAGTCTGAAACAGGATACTGGATGAAAACTATAAAGAAAAGAAGGGAGCTTCTTTTATACTTAACTTTAATGAATCCTTGGAATACATCTCTCTTGAATATTCGTTAGCTATAAGCACTGATACAAATGGCGCCTTGCTAGGTAGTAGCTATGGACTAAGCTGAAGGCTATTCAATCTGTCTCTCGGCAAATGAGAGGAAAGCTTCGTACGTCTGGTCGCAAGCTATGTCGTCCGTACAACTGGGGCGAGGTCTCGTCCGTGTCTTGTGACCTGCCATGTGGTGGCGCTAGGTTTGCGATTACACAGTGGCGACACGCGGGTCCGACATGTACTACAGGACCGCGGCCGATTTAAGTTACCACCTAGCAAGTGTGGTGTCTAGCGGTGACACGACACTAACAGTAATCGGGGCACGTGCTGAATTGCCAGTTACAGTAGTAGCAACCTCGTCAAGAACTTCCACCTGTATAGGATGCCTTCCTCTTCCGCGTGCCACATCAAGCTCACCTTTGTTCTCGACCTCCGTGAGTAGCTGCACTTCAATTACCACCTGGTATAATGATGCAAATGATGTTCGAAAATCGCAAATTTTTTCTATAAACAGCACAGCCAAACCCGAAAATTATCTGTAATTTTCTACTCCCTATTAAATAATTCTTCTTCTTTAAACTATTTAATGAATCGGGCCATTCCTGAGCTCTTCAGTCGGCGATACTCTCACAATGCGGAACTGTCATTGCCACTGTTCACATGAAACAATTTGACTAACGGTGCTCGCGCTCTCTTCTTGATTGGCAAAATGTTCACTCACTTTATGGCTTGTCAAATGACAACGTCGAAGTCATACTGTCGTACAAGCAATGCACAGCGCCAGATTTGCACCTGGTGGCCAGAACTGGAACTAATTTTTTCCAACATAAATCGGTTTCACGTTAACACGTTAGGATATCTATCAAGTGTCATTGACATACGATTATTACAGCCCACACTGGACCTCTGTGAGTTTTCATTACTATCACCTGGTATAATATAGCAAATGATTCAAAAATCGTAAATTTCTTCTATTAATTGCACAACCAAAAGCCAGAAATATGTCTGTACTTCTCTACTCCTTACTAAATACTAAAAACAATTCTATCACCTTTTTGAAGGAAAAGCAGTCATATGTATTAACTGTAACGATCTATCGGTGAATCGGTATCCTGACGTACGCTGATATTCCTTGCTATCCCACAAAGTACGTCGTCATACGAAAGATCGCGGTTACGATACAGAAACTTCTAAATACGTCAACACACCAGTAATAGGCATGCTCAGCAAATTGTTAAACTTGAATGTAGCGCCTGCTACTACAGAAATCCCGTAACCACAAGCGAAAATAGATGCCTCAATTAATAGTTATTGCGATATTGTTCATATATGAAGTACTGACGGAACTGTCACAGAACGGTACATAGCACTGACAGGAAAAGATATTGTTATGAATAACACAAAACATGAGGAAGTACACGCATACTTTGTTACTTTCGCACTAATACGTCCGCAATTTGAAATGGGATTGTGGTGCCTCGAAATTCTTGCATAAATGGTATCATAGTATATTGGCTAACTGTGTAAAAAGGCAACAAGTATTCTAACTTTAATTTTGTGACAGTGACTGGTTGTTCAGAAGGTCAGGTACATACTTTAATGAATCTGAGGGCAGCTTGCTCATTCTGTGTGGGTATGTAAGCATGAAACTGTCCTAACAGTTCCTCGTACGGCCCGCTGTATCACTGTATTTCAACATGAGGCCACTATTCATTGTATACTACTAGCTCATCGGAGCGGTAGCTGGCTTGTTGAAAAGGTGCTGTTATTTAATCAAGTCCATTCTTCGAATGTACAACAGGAAAATTATCAAATTGTCCCCTTTGTAATTTGGTGTTGGATCGTGTTATCGTGAAGTGGCGAGTTTACAGCGTGCATTAGCAATACGTGACATAGTTGCAGACGAAAGCACGAAAGCAATGAAAACCGCTTTGTTCTGCTGTGCAAACAAACAGCCGGCATTTAGTGTGTGCACTTCACTTACATACTTTGTTTCGCATTTATACCGTCGAATGTCCAGTTTCACGTACGATCTCCCAGTAGTGCTCTTCTCGCCATCCCACTGTCGCCTACGACGCCCAGCCTCTTACACGCCAGGATTAACACTCCACCAAAAATATTATTCTTCCCACTGTCAAAATAAGAAAATGGTACGCTTTAATTTTTAGGCTACAAATATAAAATTTCAGCTTTTTAATGGAAATGAAAATCACGTAGGACTAGGCTATACCGTTACAACGGGGGAAGCCAACATGCAATTTGTGTTTCACGATTCGTTTTTAGCATATCATGTTTCTCAGTTACGGGACTGGAAGATGAAAACCACATCAAAGGCACTATTTTTTTTCTTGTTTTTCCCTTTTCAACTCTTTGTTCGCCATTGAAACGCAGAGATCGATAATAGAACTATTTTTTTTTCTCTGAATTCAGTTGAAAATCTTTATTTACCATTTATGCTTAAGTAAATGTTCTCTTTGGAGTCAAATTTAGGTCCTCCTATGCCTTATACTTCGGGTATGACAATTCTTTTTTACCCACGTCCCCTCGATAATCTTTGTCTGACTACTATGAGAATCCTTTGCGTGAGACACTACTGTAGGTAGATCCATGTACAGCGTTTTCAAGGCTACGTGGAAGAAAATCTCTTTTCTTCATTTCGACCTGTCGGAGAAATTCTTGGGTACCCTTCGTGTACCACAACAACCTGAAACATGTGTATTTGTGACATTCATCTTTCCTACTAGTTCATGCTATACCATTTGGTGAATTCAGTGCCATTCTGTTTTTCTTAGCCTAA
The DNA here is from genome assembly GCF_023898315.1 of Schistocerca nitens. NCBI lineage: Eukaryota > Metazoa > Arthropoda > Insecta > Orthoptera > Acrididae > Schistocerca > Schistocerca nitens. The sequence continues at coordinate 307,673,384 of NC_064621.1, read as the reverse complement.
GAATATTTAAATTTCATGTATTATACGTGTCACTTTGTAGAGTAATGGCAACATGCTGCGATAGGGAAATAAACTTTTCCAAAAACATTCTGCACTGCAGCATTGGGACTCAAGTCTCTAATAATGCACCTACAAATGTTTGTTCACAGCCTAACGAATGTAAAAAGGAAACAAAAGTATTCCTTGCTGCAAATATAGGTAACTGCTGTCGGTTGACAATTGGATGCTCTACTTTCAAAATTCTCCGGGTTTAATGGTAACATATAGTCTTAACTTTACCAACAACGACTTCAGGTTCCAGGTAAGTTACATAAAAATAACGAATTATGCAAATGCCTCAAGGTGGCCGGCTTTTGTGCCTTTCTCACTGTAGAGTAATCAATGCAAAACGTTTATTTGATCTTCTATGTAAACTATTACATGTTAAGATTCCTTGACGAAATCCCTGTCAAAAAAACTGGTATTGTGTGATGTTGTCATTAACGAAATACTGATCAACAAGTGTCATGTAATCGAACTAAATAATCTTTCTACATCAGTGTGACGTAATTTTTATTTACTTGTTACTCTGGTAGCTTGTTATCTCAGTGCTAAAGGAGTTGGTATCCCAAAACACATTCTTCAACACACTCTGGACTTACAGCTATTGTTGTGTGATTAGCGCATGAAATATCTGCCTAGAACGGGTACAAAAATGAAATAAATTCATTGCACCTGTTGTAGGCTGATATTTCATGCGTTAGTACTACAAATATCACAAAAATACCACACGAATGTAAGTCCATACCAGACAGAATTTGTCGAGAAATGCAAGCTACAAGGGTAATATTTAAATAAAAATGAATTCAGAGACTCCCAGAACACTTATTTAATTCGATTACATGGCGCTTGGCGATTAATATTTGGTTAATGACAATTTCACACAACACTCCCGAAGGGAAAACACACATTAGAAAAGTGAGGAACAGGCCGAAGAAAAATTAGGAAACGGACAGATCACTGATTATCGAAATGAGAATTTTATCAAAGGCACAGTTTTCATTTACGATTGCGTGCTGAAAAGCAAAGCCGCCGACTTTTTTATTTTGTTCTCAACATTGGTTGAGGTATTATGTATCGTGCATATCACGCATATTACTCGGTCGACTTTTCCCACTTCGCTGACGTTAAGTTGGAACGTTCTACCGCTAGAGATCTGTGAATTGTAGAGTGAAACGTGGCTGTGTGTGATGCAACTCTGTCGATGCATGAGAGACCCTCAGAAAACTGAAAGTGCGAATTCTAAGAGTTTTCCCAAGCGAGAGAAACCGTCTCCTTCAGCATGACAATGCCACACCACACACGAGCGCTGCGATGTCTACAACAATCCTACCCCATGAGTCCATTGTCATCGATCATCTTTCATACAGTCCCCACTTGGCCACATCTGCCTTTCATCTGTTTCTGAACCTTAAAGGACTTCAAATGGATAGTGCTGAAGTGGTGCAAGCACGGGTGAGGTTGTGGCTCCGTTAACAACTTCAAATATTCCACAGTGACAGTATCAACATATTGGTCTGTTGTTGGGAGAAATGTGTTCGCTGCCACGGTGACTATATTGAGAAATAAACATGTAGACACAAGGAATAAAAATTTAGAAAGTTTAAAAAGTTAGTTTTATTAAGAAAACTTTAAGAATTTCTACATAAAAATTCAGAGATATTACTTTTCAATATGTCATCGACATCTGCAACTACTGCGTATTTTGAGGCTCATATTGACACAGCAATTCTTCCAGACTATTCGTTCTCAGATGCTTGTTTTAACTCAGTCAGTAATGGTTTGCTAGCAATCATGGAGCCCGTCACTGTCTATTCATTTATTTAATTCGTCTCGTTCTGAACAGATATCCCAGTGTATTATATTTTTAAACATTTTTCCCCGTTCACGTTTAGTTCATACATAAAGCTTTGTATATTATACAACTCAATATAACTGCGTGGTACTTAATATTTATTAATATAATTCAGCTCACGACTGATTCACCAATAACATACCGAAAAGTAAGGTAAACGAGATAGATTAGAAACTAAGTGCAAAGGCGGAGAAGGGAAATTAGAATAATTACTTACTGAGAAATAAATATGTCTACCAGCTACGCATAAGTTTACTTTCGAGCAGCTGGACACACAGGCAGAACAGAGAGACGAGAGCCGGCCGAAGTGGCCGTGCGGTTAAAGCCGCTGCAGTCTGGAACCGCAAGACCGCTACGGTCGCAGGTTCGAATCCTGCCTCGGGCATGGATGTTTGTGATGTCCTTAGGTTAGTTAGGTTTAACTAGTTCTAAGTTCTAGGGGACTAATGACCTCAGCAGTTGAGTCCCATAGTGCTCAGAGCCATTTGAACCATTTTAGAGAGACGAGAAGTATCCTCCTGTATTCTGATCCACAACTGCACTACATTTAACATCAGTATACTGCACTGTAAAATGCATTTGACAAAATGAAAGAAATTGTATGTTGTTCCACATGTTTGTTTGTATGTTATACGTATATTGTTACTTCTTGGTGTGTTCACACTCAGCTCTAGAATCACACAGAATATGTGCCTACGTTGCAATAATTTTTCAGTATGCTTTTTGTAAACTTCATTGCGACCTCACAGTCTAGAAATAATTCACTTGCGGCTGATGTCGGATTTGTCACATTTCAACATGAATCTTCGTATTTCCTTCTCTTTCTGCCGAGTTTCATTCTCTGACCACGAAACGCACCAAATTCGCAATTCATTTTCATTTTAGACATACGTATTAGTAGTCCTGTAATAAAAGATATCGCTTAATTTCATGTAATAACACTACGCTGCACAGGAATCTGACATTATAATCACACTCGAATTTATACAAATAATGCTGTCTTACTCTCTCATCCGTAATTCTAACAAAATGACGTAGATATTTTGACGCTAATATGTTGCACCATGTGTTTTTAAATCTCCGCCTTCTGCAGAACACAATGTTTTTCTTCCTTTTATTCTTTAGCCAAACATGTTTTTACTCGTATGCGTTATCTTCAGTAGATCTCGTTTTATTTCTGAAAGTGCATAAATTTGTAAGGATGTGACTGTACGGGTTAATCTTTTATGCGTTTTGTGGCTTGATTATATGTCAAGTTCTCCATCTAAGCGTACAAAAAAAAATGGTTCAAATGGCTCTGAGCACTATGGGACTTAACTGCTGAGGTCACCAGTCCCCTAGAACTTAGAACTACTTAAACCTCTTGGCCTCTACTACAAACACACATCCATGACCGAGACTGTAGCGCCTAGAACCGCTCGGCCACCCAGGCCGACTCCAAGCGTACACCTTTGATGCATTTATTTGTGTCTTGTAATTATATACACAGTTTTATACATATTTTTCAATTACCTCTCACCTAGTAAAGCAAGATTTTACACACGGGAATGAGATATAGGGGATTTTACGTATCTACGTAACAGAGACGTCAACGGTGAAGAACTCTTGAATAACTACACCACACAAAGAAACACACTAAGGCTTCACAGTACAGCCCAAATATGACTTACTCTCAAGCCAAAATAACATGTAACAGTTCAGACTGTACAAACACACCTTAAAAATAATTGCTCTTTCTGAAATAAAACGGAACCCACTTCTCACATTTGGGTCGAAAGTTGTTTGCGTGAAGAATAAAATGTAGGAAAATGATTGTGTTTTGCAGATAGAAATGTACAGGAACTTCCAATCACAGAAGACTGTTTAGGATGTATAACACGCCTGATTACGGTCACTAATTAGACATTCAATTAATTGTTGATGGACCGCTCTAAATAAATCAGTTTCCCGGCTAAATTCTCCGATAAGTGAATCAGAATAGTTTGATTATCTGTATAATATAGTAAACAACGTGTCTCACTTGAGCATGGTCCATTCGTACATAAGCTTATTTCAGCGTGTGCATAGGCAAATGTTCAAAGTGGGAACAACTTAAAAGGAAGTTTGGTATGATTTGTGCTGACTCGACACCCTGTACTATTAATTTTTTAAAATTTTTTCGAATGAAACTAAGTTTTTACAAAATTAATGACTCATTCCGGAAAAAAATACTCTAGTACACTTTCTTCAGGATGCCAAGCGTGGTATGGAGGCTTAGTTGTGTGAAGATTGCTTAGCATGAGAGAAGAATTTGTATTCTGGCTGAAGCAAAGATGAGAGGGAGGGCTGGATTGCACAGGCGGTAAGAGCGCAGCTCGGCAAAGACAAGGTTCCGCGTTCGAGTCACAAAAGTTCAACATTTCTAATCTGCCAATATGTTCTGAGGGATCTCTTCATCAGAAACCTTTGGAATTACGATAAGAGCGAGAATATAAATTACATTAGAAAAAAATCAAGAGTTACATCATGGAAATACGACATACATAGAAACGAAAGTGAAAACAACGGCCAAACGTTGAACACACATGTTGCTGTGGTTAAAGTTGTGTTAAAAATTATAAAGAAAACGAACTGTTATCTTCAACAATTAAATGAACATGGAAACGAATATGAATGAAACAAAATGAATCATCTCAGAATAAAACATATTACCAAATCTCTTGTTTGCATCATTCGGTTTGCAAATAACTACTGAGTACTACTTATAACCAATTATATTTAAGCCAGTAAAATTAACTGATTGAGGTTATTTAATGATAACACACTATCGAGGACGCCTGTATTCATTATACGTCCTTCAGCACCAATTTCAGGGTTAATGTGTTCAACATTAACTAAAACACTATAGGGGTATTCAGTATTGGCAGCTGGATCAGTGGTCTCTGTTCTTCAACAGCGCTGCCCTTTGTTGTCCTTATACTGATAGTTGGGACAGTAAATTTGTAGCAAAATATTAGCTTACGTGCAATGGGGTGGTGAAATTACCCCTTCGAAAGAGGTACCACAAAAATGTGTAATATTTCCACTGAAGTTGCACCGTGTAATCTGTGGCGTTTTACGTGACAACACTGCACTCTGCAACATCGTTTGACGCAACAGAACACTTCCCCCCGTGGCTGTGGGTGGAGCTTAGTATTCGGTGTTTACTGACAATGTATCGCTATTCCGTCGAAGAACGCGTTTCTTGTGAAAAATTGTTAGATTAGTGGTTCCATTAAGACATGTTAGCGAATGTTTGGTGAGCGGTTTGGTGACCAGCGTGACCAGCGTATACCATCTAAATGCTGCATACGTAAGTTAGTGCACAAGATGGAGAGCAGTGGAACAGTGATGGATGTTCACAGCAGGGGACGGCCGTCATTATCGGAAGAAAAAGTGACTGACATGAAACGACGATTGTTGGCCTCTACTACAAATTCTCTTCGACGTTTACCTCAGAAATGTGGAATGTCGCGGAACACATGCCACAGAGTTGCGAAGAAAGTTGGCATGTATCCATATAGTTTTACAGTTATTGAGGAACTGAATGTCAATGACAAAGACAAACGCAACGTTTTGTCCCTGTTTCCAGCAGTTTACTGATCAGAGGCCAGGAATATTGCAGTACACATGGTTCAGTGACGAGGCGTGGTCCCATCTCTCTGTCTATCTAAAGTCTCAGAATACACGTTTGTGGCGTAATGAAGATCCACATGCACTGGTCGAGCAAGCCCAGCATTAAAACATGTTTGGCGTGTTCTGTGCAGTACAGTGTCATCGAAATAATTTTTTCGAGTGTACTGTGACAAGTGCACTCATATTGAAATATTTCGAGAATGTCTGAAGCAGTTGGACGACGAAGAACTTATCCTCGGCTGGTACGAAGAGGATGGCGCCACATTCCACACGTCGTGAGTGAGCACGGCTGAGATAGAATCATTCTTTCCTGGCAGAGTTATTTCGAAGGGACTGTGGCCCCAAGATCACCTGATTTAACACCATCTGACTTTTTCCTTTGGGGTGGCGTAAAACGCAAGGTCTACAGGAACAAACCATAGAATTTGGAAGATATACGAGAAAACTTCATCCTTAAAATCCAGGCAGTGACGCCACAGATTCTGGCAGCATCATCCGAGATTCTGCAGCGTTGTATTCCACGGGGTTTACAAGTCGAGGGCGGTCAGTTCCGGCACCTTTTGTGATTCACCTAACCTTCCCTATGACTAAGGTAGGACAGGTCCCTTACACTTCCTGATTTTTATGCAAAGTCTTTAAGTCTAATTTAAGAATTTTTTTTGTTTTTTGTGATTCTTCCAAGAGGTACACCCCGTTCTTTCGAAACCTGCCCACCAATCGGTAACGTAGGAGACGTCAGATTAAATACACGAACTGCATTAGTTAACGAGAAAATATAATATACTCAGCCAACAAAAGAAATATCCGCTCCTGTCACATACTAATTACATTTTCCATTAGCTTAATCGTACCCTAATGGTCAGTAGTGAAGCTTAATTACAACTACATTCCTCGTTCTTGCCACGTAATATGTAGCATCACTGATTACTGTATTTGAAAAGTAATAAATTGAAAAGTACATACCATTTTCATTAGAGGATCAGGGTATAAGGCCACTCGGATGATTGCTGGAGCTATTACCCTTGTGTGCTTGCATAAGTTCCATGCTTGTTAGAACCAGAGCAACAGAGTGAGGTGGCGCAGTGGACTGACATTTCGGAGAATGATGATTCAAACTTGTGTCTGGCCATCAAGCTTTCAGTTTTCCGTGATATCTCTCAATCGCTCCAGGCAAATGCTGATATGATTCCTTGGAAAGGGCACGATCGATTTCCTCCCCCATCGTTGACACAACTCGAGCTTGTGCTCCGTCTCTAATGATCTCGATGTTGACGGGACCCAATCCTCTCTCCTTCCTTACAACCAGATGAGGCCCAAACAACGGCCGAACCGAGATGGATACACCGGTTACCGTCAGAAAACTCAAGTTAAGCACCATCAGGCATGGCTAATACTTCAATGGGTGGCAGCCTGGGCACGCCGCATGCTATTGACAATTTTCCCTTTGAATTTACAAGAATTGGTCAGGCGTAAAGTCCCTGATCGCCAGCCTTTGCCCCAATGTTATAATTTACACTACTGGCGATTAAAATTTCTACACCACAAAGATGACATGCAACAGATGCGAAATTTAATCGACAGGAAGAAGATGCTGTCATAGGCAAATGATTAGCTTTTCAGAGCATTCACACAAAGCTGGTGCCAGTGGCGACACCTACAACGTGCTGACATGAGGAAATTTTCCTACCGATTTCACATACACAAACAGCAGTCGACGGGCGTTGCCTGGTGAAACTTTATTGTGATGCGTCGTGTAAGGAGGAGAAATGCGTACCATTACGTTTCCGACTTTGACAAAGGTCGGATTGTAGCCTGTCGCGATTGCGGTTTATCGTATCGCGACATTGCTGCTCGCGTTGGTCGAGAACCAATGACTGTTGGCAGAATATGGAATCGGTGGGTTCAGGATGGTAATACGGAACGCCGGCCGGATCCCAACGGCCTCGTATCACTAGCAGTCGAGATGACAGGCATCTTATCCGCATGGCTTTAACTGATCGTGCAGCAACGTCTCGATCCCTGAGTCAACAGATGGGGACGTTAGTAAGACAACACCCATCATCACGAACAGTTGGACGACGTTTGCAGCAGCATGGACTATCAGCTCGGAGACCATGGCTGCGGTTAACCTTGACGCAGCATCACAGACAGGAGCGTCTGCGATTATGTACTCAACGACCAACCTGGGTGCAAGAATGGCAAAACGTCATTTTTTCGGATGAACCCAGATTCTGTTTACAGTATCATGATGGTTGCATTCGTGTTTGGCGACATCGCGGTAAACGCAGATTGGAAGCGTGTATTCGTCATCGCCATATTAGCGTATCACCCGGCGTGATGGTATGGGGTGTCATTAGTTACACGTCTCGGTCACCTCTTGTTCGCATTGACAGCACTTAGTAGAGTGGCCGTTACATTTCAGATGTGTTACGACCCGTGGCTCTACCCTTCATTCGATCCCTGAGGAACCCTGCATTTCAGCAGGGTAATGCACGACCGCATGTTGCAATTCCTGTACGGGCCTTCTGGATACAGAAAATGTTTGACTGCTTCCATGGCCAGCAAAGTCCTCAGATCTCTCACCAACTGAAAACGTCTGGTTAATGGTGGCCGAGCAACTGGCTTATCACAATACGCCAGTCAATACTCTTGATGAACTGAGGTATCGTGTTAAAGCTGCATGGGCAGCTGTACCTGTACACGCCATCCGAGCTCTGTTTGACTCAATGCCCAGGCGTATCAAGGCCGTTATTACGGCCAGAGGTGGTTGTTCTGGGTACTGATTTCTCAGGATCTATGCACCCAAATTACGTGAAAATTTACTCACATGTCAGTTCTAGTGTAATATATTTGTCCAATGAATACCCGTTTATCACCTGCATTTCTTCTTATCGTAGCACGTTTAATGGCCAGTAGTGTCCATTCCAAACCTCTCCGCACTGTCTCATGAAGTGAGGGTATGTGACCCTATTGATAGTGACGTTAAGCTCGGCGCCCCAATGGTGCTAACCGAGAGGCGTACACCCTGTGCCAGCACCGGGTTTCACCCTCTCCCTTTTCTCATCCGCTCCTGCATGAACGCGACACTACACTACACTTGACACACACACACACACACACACACACACACACACACACACACAGACACACACACACACACACACACACACACACACCGTTACAGTCATCTACACCTAACAAATACATTCACAATAAAACTCTCATATTTCCGAAGGATACGACCTTGCAGGTGTTGAGGATAGAGAAGATCATTCCACTTAGCCGACCAAGCCTGTCGAGCCATTGATGGGATGTGTTGAGGAGTTTGGTATATTGGTGTGAGTGCCAGTAGGTTTTCTGTAAACATTGAAACCTACCTTCTGGTTCTGTTTTGATATTTTTATGCCAAGAAATGGTGTAGTGTTGTCTTCTTCCTGTTCAAGGGTGAACTGAATATTTTTCTGTAGGCTATTGAATGTGTTAAAAAGGTTTGTCACTTCATCCTCTGTGCCACCAAATAGAAGAGGATGTCACCTACATATCTCATATATAATTTAACTTTGCTTGCGATGTTATCATTTAGTGCTAGAATTTTATTTTCTATATGGTTGATAAATATTTCAGCTACCAGGCCACTGAGAGGGCATCCCATTGCTAGTCCTTGGACCTGCTTGAAAATTTTATTGTTAAAAGAGAAGTAATCATGTGAGAGCACTAGATTAAGTACATCTACAAGTTCTATAATTTCTGGTTTGTTCATTGTCTTGTTTCTCAATAGGTTCATTCTTATCATCTCAACTGTTTCATCTACAGGTCTACTGCTGTAAAGGTTAACAATATCTAGGGATAGATGCTGGGCTTGAGGTGGTACTGTCAAATCTTTCTAACTGTTAATAAGTTCATAGCTGTTCATTATTAAATATGATTTTTCAAATGTGTATTTTTCTACAAGTATGTAATTTAGTTCTCTCATTAATTTGTAGGCTGGGCTATTAATTGAGATAACAATAGGCCTCATAGGTGTGTTGGTTTTATGGACTTTTGGTTGTGCTCGGAGTTTGGAAGCTGTTGGGTTCATCACAATAAGGTCTCGTGTTTCATTCTTAGTGAAAAGGAAATTACTGTTGTTCAGGCATTTTCTTATTTTAGCTTGAAACTTTGGTGTAAGGTGAAGTAGGACTTCCAGTATGTGGTTGTTTGCAAAGAATTCAAGTGTTTTTTGTATGTAATCATCCTTAAACATAATAACAGTAGTGTACTCTTTATCAGATGGTTTTGTAGTTTCTTATTGATTAACTGGAGTACATTTATTTCAAATTTATGTGTTTTTGTTGCTTTTGTGGTTATGTGTTTCTGTATAGATATTTTCATACATAACACAAAGCATGGAGATAATATTCTTAATGAAATAACCGAATTCAAAAACTCAAAATTCTTCAACTGTCTTAAGCCTGTACTAACTAAATAGATTCAAGATACGTCAATGTAAATAATTGACTACAAATTCGTCAGTACCAAGAACATCGACACAAAACCTCGATAATCGATACAGACTCACATGCTACAGTCTGACATGTAGTGATGTGTGTATAACATCGAAGCAATTTGTGCACTGAATTACGTTGGCAATCAGTGAGAAAATATATTGTGCAACAGAGTAATCTTAATCAACAGCTCCGCCATTACACCAGTGATGCAAGTGAGGCAGCAAGATGATAAAATTGTAAGTGATCAACAGTCATATGAAAGCTTTTCACACTACTTTCGTAATACATAACTGGTGCAAATCCATCTGCAACCTATACAGGCTGTTGTATACATAGTCAACCACAAAGAAGAAAACCAGCAGAAGACATCATTGATTTCGATTTCTAGCCATACACTGCTCGCCTCCTTCGCCCCAAATGCCACATGAGCAGCTACAGTAAAAAACAATGGACAAAGTGTTCTAGATTAATATAGTTTAAGACTTTATTTTTAAGTAACATTTATCTATGTATGTATATATGTATGCATAAACGCCTGAAGATGAACAGAAGATGTTTGAAACGCGTTGCATTATGTTAAGTTAAGCATAAAAAAGTGACTGATAGCAGAAACTTGAAATAAATAATCATCATCTTTCAATAAAGGAAAGTACTTTTTTTGGGGCCTCAGTCTTGTGGCTGATTTGGTACCGACCGCCACGAATTCTTCTCCTGTGACAACATTTTCTATTCAGACCAGCAATCGCTGCCTAAATCCAGGATGTATTTCAGTCTCTTCCTCTACAATTTTTACCCTCTACAGCTCCGTCTAGTACCATGTAAGTTGCTTCCTGATGACTTAAGAGGTGTCCTATCATTCTGTCCCTTTTTCTTGTTCTTCACATCAGTGTCACCGATACGCTGTTTTCCTCCCCGATATGGATACAGAAAATTTTCGACTGCTGCCCTGGCCAGCACATTCTCCAGATCTCTCACCAATTGAAAACGTCTGGTCAATGGTGGTCGAGCAACTGGCTCGTCACAATACGCCAGTCACTACTTTTGATGAACTGTGGTATCGTGTTGAAGCTGCATTGGCAGCTGTGCCTGTACACGCCATCGAAGCTCTGTTTGACTCAATGCCCTGGCGTATGAAGACCGTTATTACGGCCAGAGGTGGTTGTTCTCGATACTAGTTTCTCAGGATCTATGCACCGAAATGGCGTGAACATGTACACATGTCAGTTCTAGTATAAGATATTTACCCAGTGAATACCCGTTTACCATCTGCATTTCTTCTAGGTGTAGCAGGTGAATGCTGCTGCAAACGTCGTCGAACTGTTCGTGCAGATGGTTGGTGTCACCATCTGTTGACTCAGGGATCGAGACGTGGCTGCACGATCCGTTATAGCCATGCCGATGAAAGGCCTGTCGTCTCGACTGCTAGTGATACGACGCCGTTGGGATCCAGCACGGCGTTCCGCATTACCCTCCTGAACCCACCGATTCCATATTCCACAGTCATTGGATCTCGACCACCGCGAGCAGCAATGTCGCGATACGATAAACCGCAATCGCGATAGGCTACAATCCGACCTTTATCAAAGTCGGAAGCGTGATGGTACGCATTTCTCCTCCTTACACGAGGCATCACAACAACGTTTCACCAGGCAACGCCGGTTCAAAAAATGGTTCAAATGGCTCTGAGCACTATGGGACTTAACACCTGAGGTCATCAGTCCCCTAGAACTCTCCGCCAGTATCCTAGCAAGCGATGAACTTCCCTTTTTGTGATCAGCATATAACCGTTTGTTACGCCGTAGGCGGCATCCTCTACAGTTTACATGTTGCGTACGTACGCTACAAGAATTACGTCAAGGACAGCTTGCGATATCAGACTGACTGGGTCTGTTGACTTTGTTTCGCGCCATTACGTATCACTCGTGTTCTGTGTGTGGAGGCCCTCTTCATGTCCGGAAGCAGCAGCAAGTTTGTTTACAATTCTGACGGAAATAAGTGTTTTTCCCTCTTTGGAACATGTCAATGTTATGTTTACGCAAACGTCATCCAAATTGTTGACGTATCTCCATGAGGCCCAGTGCAGTCGGACGGCATTGGGACTCCCGGTTTGGTTAAAAATTATGTGTAATATTGTAAGGATTCATAGCTGCAGTATGGCTTAAAATTGATGCCAAAAACGACCTGGATTAATTTTTGGCCAATGCTTAGTAAGTTGCGGAGCAGATCATAGATTTTACCAACTGAAATTGAAAGAACTTCAGTGAACTTATTCATCAAATGACTATATAAGAGTTTTATACTGTACATATATTGTAAACTGTGTTTGTGATTAAACTGATAATTTTTAACTGTGTAGTGTTAGCAAAATCCCTTTCTCTCCTCCTGTCTGTGTCTCTCTGTCTTTGTAAATATTGTGTAGTCCACGTTGCCAAAAATATAACTATGAACAGAGGTTATCGACGACGGCAGAAGCACAACTTCACGCATTAAAATGTCCCAGATGGGTTTCTCTGCTGAACAAGTATCGTCATTCTGAAACACGAATGGCAGTAAAAGCATGTTTAATATGCTGTGCACTCAGAATTCTCGTCGATACTTATTCTGAAATAACCGAGAAATTCTTTAGTCTTCCTGTTTTAGATGTGGAAACACTGACTGCATCTTCTAAAAGCGCTTTTTGGTTCCCACAGTGGCTGTGAGGGATCCAGCAGTCCTGTTGTTCCTCACGAATACACGGAACACGGAGCGTTTCTGTTTCCGCACCGGGGGCTGTAGAACATGATTCGGAATTTCGAATTAACCGGCGATTTGGGAATTGCCTGCGAGGGGCCGACGGCCAAATGCGCCACACTTTACTGAAGAAATTACTATTGCCATCTCTGAGAGTGATGGACACAATGTGTGATCTTCAAATGCTGAACAATCCATGGCCCACCGTTAGAAAAGTGATGTGAACAGTTGTGAAATGTTATCCGTACAAACTGCACATTACTCACCAACTTTTGCCACGTGATGCAGATATTATAGTAAACTTTTTTCTTACGTTTTTTGCAAGGGTTTAAATGGACGACAGTGACCTTGGTACTTATGTCGAATAATGAAACTCACTTTACGCTCACTGTGGCAGTGAACACTCGCAACTGTCGCATTTGGCAATCTTCACTGCCAACGGAAGTTCGTGAAGTACCACCGCACAGCGAATGCGCCACTGTAATGTATAGTGTAACTTCACGGCACGGAACGTGATTGGTCTTTTTTTCCTCGTATAAACCGAGACCAAATTTGATGTTTGTCTTGTAAAGAAAATAAATACATAAAACAAGGAAATCTATTATCAAAGGAGCATCTAATGTTGCATCAGTGCTGAAGAAGTAATACTTCAGCCCAACCTAGTTTCTGTAAGTTAGTTTCTGCTCTCAGGGTCAGATTTCGGTTCATGCGTGAAATCTGTACAGGCAGGGCAGATGATGAAACATCTAGAGCGGAGGTAAAATTATGATTCATGTAAAATACGGAATGTGACACTAAAACGGTTGGGTGTGTCCCAGGCATAACATTACCTTGTATCGAATTATCGAATTCTACATTCCTGGAAATGGAAAAAAAGAACACATTGACACCGGTGTGTCAGACCCACCATACTTGCTCCGGACACTGCGAGAGGGCTGTGCAAGCAATGATCACACGCATGGCACAGCGGACACACCAGGAACCGCGGTGTTGGCCGTCGAATGGCGCTAGCTGCGCAGCATTTGTGCACCGCCGCCGTCAGTGTCAGCCAGTTTGCCGTGGCATACGGAGCTGCATCGCAGTCTTTAACTCTGGTAGCATGTCGCGACAGCGTGGACGTGAACCGTATATGCAGTTGACGGACTTTGAGCGAGGGCGTATAGTGGGCATGCGGGAGGCCGGGTGGACGTACCGCCGAATTGCTTAACACGTGGGGCGTGAGGTCTCCACAGTACATCGATGTTGTCGCCAGTGGTCGGCGGAAGGTGCACGTGCCCGTCGACCTGGGACCGGACCGCAGCGACGCACGGATGCACGCCAAGACCGTAGGATCCTACGCAGTGCCGTAGGGGACCGCACCGCCACTTCCCAGCAAATTAGGGACACTGTTGCTCCTGGGGTATCGGCGAGGACCATTCGCAACCGTCTCCATGAAGCTGGGCTACGGTCCCGCACACCGTTAGGCCGTCTTCCGCTCACGCCCCAACATCGTGCAGCCCGCCTCCAGTGGTGTCGCGACAGGCGTGAATGGAGGGACGAATGGAGACGTGTCGTCTTCAGCGATGAGAGTCGCTTCTGCCTTGGTGCCAATGATGGTCGTATGCGTGTTTGGCGCCGTGCAGGTGAGCGCCACAATCAGGACTGCATACGACCGAGGCACACAGGGCCAACACCCGGCATCATGGTGTGGGGAGCGATCTCCTACACTGGCCGTACACCACTGGTGATCGTCGAGGGGACACTGAATAGTGCACGGTACATCCAAACCGTCATCGAACCCATCGTTCTACCATTCCTAGACCGGCAAGGGAACTTGCTGTTCCAACAGGACAATGCACGTCCGCATGTATCCCGTGCCATCCAACGTGCTCTAGAAGGTGTAAGTAACTACCCTGGCCAGCAAGATCTCCGGATCTGTCCCCCATTGAGCATGTTTGGGACTGGATGAAGCGTCGTCTCACGCGGTCTGCACGTCCAGCACGAACGCTGGTCCAACTGAGGCGCCAGGTGGAAATGGCATGGCAAGCCGTTCCACAGGACTACATCCAGCATCTCTACGATCGTCTCCATGGGAGAATAGCAGCCTGCATTGCTGCGAAAGGTGGATATACACTGTACTAATGCCGACATTGTGCATGCTCTGTTGCCTGTGTCTATGTGCCTGTGGTTCTGTCAGTGTGATCATGTGATGTATCTGACCCCAGGAATGTGTCAATAAAGTTTCCCCTTCCTGGGACAATGAATTCACGGTGTTCTTATTTCAATTTCCAGGAGTGTATTTTTAACTTTCCCCAAGCCATGATTTCTGAATAGAAACTACATACGTACTTTGTTCGGAAAAGAGGATTTGAGAGAACAAGTAATTAGTGGAGAAATCGTTATACTAGAACGGTAGTTGTCCGGCAGACCAACGTCTGGAAACTGTCAGTTTCGTATTAAGCCCGAAACGATGTTTTGGACAAGGCGACGTCTCAAAAGGTACAACGAGTACATAGTTGAGGTTACTGTCATCTATGCTCCTATACCTTTTTACTGGCAATAAATTGTGTATTACGTCATTTCACAAAAATTTTAAGAAAATTTGACTTTTTGATAATATGTTGTTTAATGTGAGACCAAAAATTTGTTATAATCCATTAATTTGTTGTCGCAAACGGCTGACATAAGAACAATGGATAGTACCACAAGGTGACTTCAGAACCATGCTCTGCTGCTTAAAAGGAATGAATCCTGAACACCGTCGGTTTATTAGTCAATAATAATAGATTCTAATGCAACTTAATTCCCGCTATCAGTGATACTAAACATTTTCTCTACTTTGGAATTTTTTTCTAGACTATTTTCTATTGAGACTACACTTACCATAATAAATTCAATGTATAAGTAAAACGAGAGAAAATACCGACTACAGTTATTCTATCACGTCAGAAAACAACAATATATTCCAGCAGATAGCGATGTAAATACTCATAATAAATAAAAAACAGGAAGGTGGTTTTCCTTCTGATAGAAATGTTCCTAGATTGGAACTTAAAGCATCAGCGCAATTCAATTCAAATGGAAGTTCCTTGTTGGTATTAATAATTTCTGCTGGAGTGAGGTAGACACATAATTTGGAGGTGACTGTAACTTACCGAGTGTAGATTCACTGAAGGATGATACGGACAGACAGTCTTGTGAAGTAGTTCTGAAAACATTTTCCGGAAACTGGATGATTTTAGATCGTGTAACTATAAAACACGCCTGATCTTATCGACATTGTCAGTAAAGACACGGGATTAGGGATCATACCGACTATGCTTACAAAACCTGATAAAACCATCAAGATGACTGGGAGATTTTTTATATTGGAAAGAGCAGATAATCAACCGGTAGTCCAAGACTAATGGAAAAAAGTGCACGAGACACCTGTGTACAAGAAAGGTAAAAGAACGTACCCGGGAAATTACAAACCAATATCCGTAACACCTGTTGATTAAAGAATTCTTAAGCAGAATTTGGAACACAGTTAATTCCTTTGTGACGGAAAATCTTATGTCCCAAGAATCATCAGGGATTTAGAAAGTATATCTCTCACACTCTGTGATGCGAACCATGCTCGAATGGCAAAAGGCGTATTCCATATTCCTAGATTTCCGGAAGGTTTTTGACACTGTGCCCCACTGCTGACGCCTGTCGAAGATCAAAGCTTACGGAACAGGCTCCCAATTATGTGAGTGGCTCGAAGACCTGTAAGTAATGGAAGCCAGGACTCTGTCCTGGATGGCGCGTCTTCATAAGAGTCTAGTGTATTGTCAGCAGTGACATTGGAAAACGTGATAGGACTGCTTTTGTTCTACATATACATAAACCATCTGACGGATAGTATGAGCTAAGGTCAGCGACAGTTCTCAGATGAGGCTGTAGTGTACGGGAAATTGTCTTCGTTATGTCAGTGTGGAAGGATACAGGACTTTTTACAGATTATTTCTTTTTTGGTGTGATGAATGGCAGCTTTCTGTAAATTTAAAAATAACACGTTAATGCAAATGATTAGGGCAAGGTATCCTATAACATAGTATTCGTGGTGTGCTGCCTGACCCAGTCAGCCACATGAAGTGTATTAAATATCAATGCGTAACACTGAAAATCTACATGAAATTTAACGAGCACGTATTGTCCGTAGTGTTGAAGAATAATGTTCGACTTACGTTTATTGTGTAAATTCAATAAAAGACTAGCTCATATAGAAAGAAGACCACGTATCGAACACTTGCGCAACTTATTCTTGAGTACTGGTCGAATATTTGGGACACGCATAATTTCGGATTGGAGGAAGACATCAAAGCAACTGAGGTCTGTGCTACTAGATTTCGTTTGATGTAGCTTCATTCGAATGAGACTACTACGGAGATGCTTCGTGAATTCAAAATGGAATTTCTGGATAGAAAGTCAGTTGAGAAATCTTAGAGAACCAGCATTTACAGTTGACAGCAGAACGATTCTACAGCCGCTAATGTACATTAGCGTTTAGAGAAATTAAATCTCTAACGGAGGCATTTTCGAGTGCAACAGGAAAGGCAATGACTAGTGGTGGAGCGTGGTACTTCCTGCAATGCTCCGTATGTATATCTGCGGTGTATGTATGTAGATATATATGTAGATGACAAATATTACTGCCATTTATATGTTAGTTCTGTAACGTGATTTTTATGAATGACATCATCTTCAATACTTTGTCTTCGGAGGACGTAAACAAAGTACTACAAGAAGATGCTTGGTATATAGAAATCGCTCAGAGACAAGAGTACGCCAACTGTATTGTATGAAAAATTAAGTACAAAACGGATAGGCAAGAGAAAGAATAAAAGATAAAGCATATGTCTGTATTCAGAGTACACATAGATAAAATTTAGGTGATGGTCATATATAATGTAGAGCGTATTCTAGTCAGTTTTTAGAGTAATACCAAATTATGTCCATTTTCCCTTGTCGTATTCCAAGGTACTCACAAATCAGTCATAAAATTTACGAAAGTATTGTGTAAACATGTTTAGTGTTATGTGGTCTTAAGCTTTCCTAGCGAATCAAATGCATTGCACTCGGATGTACAGTCAGTTGCAATAGTTTATGAAAAACGTTATTTCAACTGCGTACCTTGGCGTAATCTTCAGGTGATATCCGGAAACGGAAAGGTGTACTGTCGAAATATCGTGTTTCCTAAACGACGGCATCCGGCTGAACTCCTAAGAGCAGTGCGTTTTTCCATATTGTTAGTAATATTTCAAATAAGTATCTTTTATCAGCGCATATCATTATGTTTAGTTTCCTTTCATGGCTCCTCTGTCTTTGGTTGGTTGGTTGAGTTGGGAGAGCCGGCCGCGGTGGTCTAGCGGTTCTAGGCGCTGAGTCCGGAATTGCGCGACTGCTACGGTCGCAGGTTCGAATCCTGCCTCGGGCATGGTTGTGTGTGATGTCCTTAGTTTAGTTAGGTTTAAGTAGTTCTAAGTTCTAGGGGACTGATGACCACAGATGTTAAGTCCCATAGTGCTCAGAGCCATTGAACCATTTTTTTTGAGTTGGGAAATGGGACCAAACAGCGAGGTTATGGGTCCCATCGGACTAGGGAACGATGGGGAAGGTAGTCGGCCGTGCCCTTTTTTAGGTAACTATTCCGATATTTGCCTGAACTGATTTAGGGAAATCACGGAAAACCTTAATCTGGATGGCCGGACGTGGGTTTGAACCGTCGTCTTCCAGAATGCGAGTCGAGTGTGATAACCACTGCGCCACCTTGCTCGGTGCTCCTCTGTCTTTCCTTCCACATTTGATTATTGTTCGTGATGCTCACATCGAAAATTCTAAACTAAATTGGTTCCTTCTACTTTCACATCATTGTGTAATTTCTTAGACAAACTGATACAAATTGGTACGCTAGTAACAGCCTTAGCAACTTTAAGAGGAAAATTCAGGTGTGAGTGGTGATGATGTATGTTTTGTAGGGCGCTCAACTGCACGGTTATCAGCGCCCGTACAAATTCCCAACCTTTACTCAGTCCAAACTCGTCACATTCATGAATGATGATGAAATGATGAGGACAACACAAACACCCAGTCATCTCGAGGCAGGTGAAAATCCCTGACCCCGCCGGGAATCGAACCCGGGACCCCGTGGCCGGGAAGCGAGAAGGCGACCTCGAGACCACGAGCTGCAGACTCACGTGTGAGTGACGAATAACTTAAAAAAAAATGAAACCAGACAGCAACGTAAGCTTTGACATTTAAACTGGGCTTTCTATTATATTCAAGAATGTAGGCAGGGTAGTTTCTTTGGCTGCCGTGCTTACTCTAGATTCTTTCTCATTTACTTCCAACTGCGTCATTCCTAAAAAGTTTCGAAGTTCAAATGACACGCACGGAAATAGAAAGCACTACACCCAAAAGCACCAGTCCTATTTATATCGATCTTTAAGGACACATTCATGACAGAAAGGGTAAAAAATGAGTATACTGTAATTCTGTCATCATCAAAATCAGTATGAGACTATGACACATTAGACATCACCCCCCTCCTTACCACCGTCCTCCCCTCCCCGCCCTACGCTGTGCGTAGTAAGACAGAAGCAGTGAGCCAGAAAACGTCAACTTATGTACTTTCCTGGCAAGCCAGTAACACGTCACATGTCAGCAGGGCTTGAAGAGTGCTGCCTGGAGGCTGCTACGAATCTTTCGTAACAAATCAGGGGATCAAGCAGGCTAGTAAGGAATACCTACATTCCTCAGGCGTTCTATAGCGTTAACTGCAGTGTGGGCTCTTGCATTATCGTGATGGAATGTGTCATTTAGCACTCGGTTCATGAAAGACATACAATCAGGCTCTACCATTCCTGTCACATTCAGCCTCATTCCAACAATTATCACAAGTATCCTGTTGTAACATCCGATAGCTTTCTACACGATGATTAAAAGAGTCTCGAGAAGCTTTGCTTCGCGTGACGTGTCACTATTTCGTTAGTATTCGGCAGTGACTCGGGTTTTCCGCCTAGCTCGAATATGGAAAGACAGATCACGTCAGAGTTACTCGGGCTCCAGGAGACATCCGCGGCTCGCGACAACGTGACGCTGGCGCAGCAGCTTTCATGTCAAATGACTCCGCCCGCCGACGAGTGTTCAGCGCTAAGTGCAGCGGCCCTGCCGGCTATTGCTAGCCAGTCTCGCTAGTCACCGAAGCCTCTAGTTGGTTTTGATTGCTCTACGGATTGTTGTACTACCGATCAACGATATCATTGCACTTTCCTTCCGTGGCCGTCATCGGAAACACGCTATGACGTTACAGTAAACAAGTACGGTGTTGACCCAGGAAAACGCATCACACTGTCAATGCACTGAGGTCAGCTGTGCACACACTATCAATGGGTTCAGGGTGTCATCCTGAAATATGGATAGTAGCACAGTGCGGTGTTATCCGTAATGTACTGCGGCCCGATAATGGAGAAAGTGCTAAATAAATATTTTATTGCGTGTGTAAACACACGAAGTGACAATAGCTCAAAATCCAGTATACTAAGATAATAATAGTCGTATACGCGATGCAACAAAATCAAAGAAAATACTATGTTCAATATAAACATTAATTCCGTGAAGACTGTAATTGATGTGTCGGCAGAAGTGCCAACACTGTGTTGTTTGAGGAAGCCGAAATGCACGCTATAAGCTCACGCAGGATGGCGTGAGGTCTGAAACAGGATACTTAATGAATGCTATAAAGAAAAGTACGTAGCTACTGGAATACTTAACTTTAATCCACAATTGGTGAACATTGGTCTTGTTACTGTACATGCTCCATTAGATACATAGCAAATGATAAATGGCGCCTTGTTGGGTCGTAGCAATTGACTTAGCTGAAGGCTATGCTAACTATCGTCTCGGAAAATGAGAGCGTAATTCTCAGTGAACCTTTCCTAGCAACGTCGGCTGTACAACTGGGGCGAGTGCTAGTGTCTCTCTAGACCTGCCGTGTGGCGGCGCTCGGTCTGCAATTACTGACAGTGGCGACACGCGAGTCCGACATGTATTAATGGACTGCGGCCGATTTAAAGCTACCACCTAGCAAGTGTGGTGTCTGGCGGTGGCACCACATTCCTCCCCCGCAAATCGGCGAACGGTCGTGTTATAAGGCTTCCGCCCCACCGTGGGGAGGACCCCATGTTGACGTATGCGATGAGGTGGGGAGCCTAACAACAGGCGAGGCTCCGCCACCCGCATACGGTCATTCGGTCCGAGGGAAGCTAGGAATCGCCTGAAAACCTAGTCCAGGGTGCACGTCAACATGCGGTGTATGCGCCCGTAAAGAGACAGGAGGGGCCGAAGGGTCGGCCTCCATTGCGTCGGGGTATCCGACGCGCGATGACACCATGTGGTCCGGAGCGGGCAAGAGTTCCATGGCGGAGGACAGCTGGTCACGGGAAGCGAGCGGCGGCGCGTGACCCAGGGAGGCGCTTGGCGACTGCAGCGACGCGTCCACTGTGGGCGGCGC
Source organism: Schistocerca nitens (assembly GCF_023898315.1). Lineage (NCBI taxonomy): Eukaryota > Metazoa > Arthropoda > Insecta > Orthoptera > Acrididae > Schistocerca > Schistocerca nitens. The sequence goes on along the minus strand of NC_064621.1, from coordinate 307,652,104 downwards.
CGGCGGGAGGACCGGCGGCGGCGGCGCGTCGCCATGGGGCAAAATGGAAGGCAGCGTCGGTAACACCTGGGGATGAGGCGAGCCCGTAGATGGGTCCCCAGGGCGCTGACCGGACGGCACCGTCGCTGAAAGCAGAGGGGGGAGCGGCAGAACCCAGGCGACGACAGAGGCGCAGCTGATTGAGATGCCGACGCACCTCACCAGTGGCCCCCAAAACCAGATACATAGCGCAGCCGAGGCAGCGAAGAATGCGCCCCGCGAGCCAACGCAGTGAACCGCGATAGTTGGGATAATAGACAACGTCGCCTGGAGCAAAAGCAGGTGTCTGCCGCTGCACAAGAACCTGATGCGGCGGATGCAGCAAAGACATCAAGGTTCGATGAGGACGACCGTGCAACAACTCAGCCGGCGAGCGACCATCTCGGGGCTGAGAGCGATACGAGGACAAAAAGAGCAATAACGCGTCCTCCCGCGAATGCGACTCTTTCAACTTCAACATCTGTGACTTGAAAATCCGGCCCAATCGTTCAGCGGCACCGTTGGATTGAGGCGAAAACGGCGCGGATGTCAGATGTTGAATACCATTGGCCTTGCAGAATGACTGAAATTCTGCGGACATGAATTGTGGGCCATTGTCGGAAACAACAGTCTGTGGAAGACCTTCTATGCAAAAGATAGCAGATAACGCTTAGATGGTGGCAGATGACGTCGTGGAAGACATCCTGACAACAAAAGGAAAATTACTGAATGAATCGACCAGAACCAACCATCGAGCATTCCTCGATCCGTGACTTCGACAATGGCCATTGCGTGGCAACAAAACGCAAAACGGTAGCAAGGACAGGGTCGGCAGCAGTTGCTGTAGCTACACGACGAAAATCAATCGGAAACGATTCGACCACGTCATCGGTTTCCGCATCAATGAACATGCAAGCAAGTTCAGAAGAATGGAATGCTCTATCCTCAGCAACAGGCAAACGGGACAACGCATCGGCGTTTCCGTGCTTAGCAGTGGACCGATACAAGATATCGTAGCGGTACTGCGAGAGGAAAATAGACCAGCGAATGAATTTCTGCCCTGTACGTGTAGGTACAGGCTTGTTCGGATGAAAAAGTGACGTCAAAGGTTGGTGGTCTGTGATGATGGTAAAGTGACGACCATACAAGAAATCATGGAACTTACTAACACCAAATACGAGAGCCAAAGCTTCCTTCTCGATCTGTGAATAATTTCTTTGCGCTGACGAGAGCAATTTGGACGCAAAGGCAAGAGGGCGATCATGCAAACCATCTTTGTGCGCAAGCACAGCACCGATCCCGAAATCCGATGCATCTACCATCATCAAAAGGGGTTTCTGGGGATCGAATGGCGTAAGGCAAGTATTGGAAAGCAACGCCGATTTCAACTGGCGAAAGGCGCGTTCGCATTCCGTCGACCAGACGAACGGAACACCTTTACGGCGTAAGCGATGAAGCGGAGCTGAAATGGAAGAGGCATGGGGAATATATCGGTTGTAATAATGAATTTTACCCAGCACACTCTGTAGCTGCTTCAAATTCTGCGGCGAAGGCAAGTATTGTATGGCACGGAGGTGCTCGGGACTGGGATGTATGCCTTGGGCATTGATTACATGTCCCAAATATGGTAAGTCACGAGCAAAAAACACACATTTGTTCTTCTGCAAGCGAAGACCATTTTGTCGCAAGACCTGAAAGAATGTTCGGAGGGTGGCTAAATGTTCTTCTTCTGTCTTTCCGGAGATCACAATATCGTCCAGATAGTTTGCTGCAGTAAGGACCGACGCACAAACAGTTTGCAGATATTGCTGAAACAATGCAGGGGCGGAGGCAGACCCGAATGGTAGTCTTTTGAATCGATACAAACCAAGATGCGTGTTAACCACCAATACGCGCTGGGATTCTGCATCCACCGGTATTTGCAAGTACGTATCTGCTAGATCCAACTTACAAAAATATTTACCCGGGCACAGTTGGTCAAAAAGATCTTCCGGGCGGGGTAAAGGAAAAGTGGCAATCACTAGTTGTGGATTCACTGTTGCCTTGAAGTCCACACAAAGTCTCAATTTTCCGGAAGGTTTTGGCAAAATTACTAAGGGTGAGGCCCAGAGAGAAGCCTGCACACGTTCAATCACACCTTGTGATTCTAAATCGTGTAATGTTCTTGCGACCGCATCACGCAATGCGTGGGGAACATTGCGCGCTCTGAAAAATTTCGGTTGCGCGTTTACTTTCAGTTCCAAATGTGCTTCATAGTTCTTAGCGCAACCAAGGCCCGGTGCAAAAATGTCTGCAAATTCTGCACATAGACGAGAAACACTGTCTGAAGGCACAGTCTGGTTCACTGATAGGACCTGATTTACGATAGACAAGTTAAACAACTCAAATAAATCTAAACCAAACAAGTTCACTGCTGAAGAAGAACGAAGGACGTAAAATGACACAAGTTTTGTTTGTCCCTTGTATGTTGCAAGAAGGCTGCACTGTCCTAACACAGGGATATTCTGTCCTGAATAACTAGTGAGCTGAACATTTGCGGCACGCAACGGAGGTGTGCCCAGTTGTTTGTACGTGTCTTTATTGATCAATGAAACTGCAGCTCCGGTATCGAGCTGGAATGGGATCACGTTGCCATTAACGTCCACGTCTACAAAAAGTTTATTGTCCTGCTGACGACAAGAGCGACTGTTGTGTGCAATGTGAACAGACATTGGTTCAGAATCACTCCCGACTTGGCGTGATTTCCGTCGCCGTCGACGCACACTTTTTGTGGGACTAACACAGTCACTGTTAGAGAGAGTGGCACTGGGCGGAGTGGAATGAATTACACGAATTTCCATGAGCGAAGGTTCACGAGCATGAGCATCCTTGGTTCGATTCCGGCGCGAAGCAAAAGGCTTGGAATCGTTGTGAGTGTCCGATCTGAGCTTTCTCTGGCAAACACTCTGAACATGTCCTTTTTTATTACAGAAAAAGCAAATAGCTTGGCGTGACGGGCAATTCTCACGCGAATGTCTAGTAGCACACCGCGGGCATGATTGCACTGCATTTGCTCGCTGCCGCGGGACACGTGGTTGAGATCGTGGCAGCAGCTGCGCGGACGAGCGCGAGGGCTGTTTACAGTTCCGTGCAGTTCGCCCGGCAGGCCGGTTAATGTGACACACAGCTGGCGAAGTTGCAAATGATTCCTGAGCAAAGTCAAGTGTGCCTTGCCTATCCAATATGTCTATCACTTGTTGAAGGGAGGGATTGACTAGTTTCAAAATTTGCTCCCATATACGAACATCAGAAACGTTCTGTGCTATTGCATCACGTACCATTGTATCTGAATAAGGGAGTCCACATTCACACTCAAAAGCACAATCCCGAGTAAGGCCTTGCAATGTTGCAACCCACTCCCTATTAGCCTGACCGGCCGTACGTTGTGTACGAAAGAACGTATACCTTTTTGCCGCTACATTGACTGTTTCCTTGAAATAGGCATCTAAAGCAGACAAAATTTCTTTGTAGGACAGAGATGCTACGTGGCGTCGGGGAAATAAATTCACTATCACACGGTGCGTTTGCATCCCTACACACGCCAATAAATGAGGCTGCCGCTCGTTACCTTCAATTCTGTAGGCGGCGAGATGAAATCCAAATTGGCGTGACCGCTCCGTCCAGCTGTCCATCGCCGCATCGAACGGCCCAAACGGTGGTGCAACAGCATTTTCTGGCTGCGGTAGCGGTGGAGCGGCGGCTGCCGCATCGTTCTGCATTGCACGTTGACCCTGGACGAGCTGTCCAAGGGCATCCAATAACGCCTGCGTCTGCTGATTCTGCAAGCGATAAAATTCGGACAGTACATCTGGAGATTGTGGCGAAGGCATGACACAAATAAATTAGAGCAATACGAACGCGAAATCCTCTTTTAAGCCTCGTCGCCAATATGATGTGTCGGCAGAAGTGCCAACACTGTGTTGTTTGAGGAAGCCGAAATGCACGCTATAAGCTCACGCAGGATGGCGTGAGGTCTGAAACAGGATACTTAATGAATGCTATAAAGAAAAGTACATAGCTGTTGGAATACTTAACTTTAATCCACAATTGGTGAACATTGGTATTGTTACTGCACATGCTTCATTAGATACATAGCAAAGGATAAATGGCGCCTTGCTAGGTCGTAGCAATTGACTTAGCTGAAGGCTATGCTAACTATCGTCTCGGCAAATGAGAGCGTAATTCTCAGTGAACCTTTCCTAGCAACGTCGGCTGTACAACTGGGGCGAGTGCTAGTAAGTCTCTCTAGACCTGCCGTGTGGCGGCGCTCGGTCTGCAATTACTGACAGTGGCGACACGCGGGTCCGACATGTACTAATGGACCGCGGCCGATTTAAAGCTACCACCTAGCAAGTGTGGTGTCTGGCGGTGACACCACAGTAATACAGTCCTTAGAAGAATAGGACTCAAACACGAACGTTAAATTTTTTTTTACGTCTGTGGAAAGGTTTGTGATGTGAAAATTTCTGTTTTTTATCCCAGAATATAATTATTGTTCGTTAATATAAACTAAGCGATTTTATTTAATATTCATGTGTATGAAGCACTTTTCCTCTGAGTTATTGTCATTTTCAGTGTAGCAGATTTTTGTTAATTGTTGGCTGCCATTGCTGCAAAATTCTCTAAGTTCATGAAAAGCTGGGTGCCGCTAAAAACTGGCTTCATTAACCAAGAGAATTAAAACGTGCAATCAGTACAAGCACATATGGTCAGAATTTTAAATTTTTCAGATAAATCAGGACGAAGCCAGCGGCTCATATTTAACAACGATGCAGCTAATTTGCTTTCACTGTTTTGAGCTACTTACAAATATTTTCTACGTCATCAGTAGCCGTGTAAGCAGAAACCACATTTACCCTGAAAATACAATAGCTCATGTTCTCCTATTTGGTCTGCTGTTTAAGAGAAATCATTCCATTAAGTGTTGTATAATCCAGTTTATATAAATCTCGCATTAAGCTTAAGAGCTTTAAAATCAAAGCTTTAACAAATAACAGTGGCCATTCTCCTTTTCCTTTTCAACAAGTTTAGCGAAATTAAAGTGCAACAATTCTTTTTTCTCCTTTATTCAAATGGTTCAAATGGCTCTGAGCACTATGGGACTTAACTTCTGTGGTCATCAGTCCCCTAGAACTTAGAACTACTTCAACCTAACTAACCTAAGGACATCACACACATCCATGCCCGAGGCAGGATTCGAACCTGCGACCATAGCAGTCACGCGGTTCCGGACTGAGCGCCTAGAACGACACCCCCGGGATAACAAGGCCGTCCAGCAGTGTTAGTGACGTCACACTAAGCGGCCCATAGCCGACGCAGCAGTCCACGGACACCTCCGTACAGACGCGCCTGATGCTAACGATCTTCTGTCCGTCATACAGAAAGGAGCGAACTATAATTCGAACCCAAGACCAAATTATATATATTCTTGTAAACAGCATAAAGGTTCATAACGAAATACCGATTACATATACGGGCAGGAATAGGTTCTAGAACTCCTCTGAAAGGTGTTCATCTTCAGTACCAGAATGAACATCAAATTGTCAGGTTTTCTATATAGAAAAGCACTTTGTTAGTAACAGACAGCAATAATGAGACTTGCAGTTGGTGATTTCTACGTGGAAAAGCTGTAGAGAGATTGAAAATGGTAAGTAAGTAGAGCCTCAGCCTTTTGCTCACATTCTTACATGTAATGCACTTGGTTGCCTTTCATTTCCTTACCTTTCATAACATTTTTAATATTGTTTCAAGAAGTGTATCTTCAATAGCAGGGTGAACTTCAAATTGTCAGGCCTTTCTTAAAGGAAAGAGCAGTCCCTTAGTATCACAGTGCAAGACAGAATCTTGTGTTCAGTGATGTCTATGTTAAAAGGAGAATATTTGATATCTATCTTTTGTTTCCATTCTTTATTACTGGGGATACACTTGTAAAAATTCTTGAAAAGAGCTGTCACCATGAACATATGAGTAAATTCACAATAGTCATGTGTTTTATAAGATAAAGCGAACTCTTGTTACTTTATTGTAAACTAAAGTTGTGAGGGTTTTGCTATGTATGACAGTGTTTAAGATAATTTACTTTCAGAAAATAGCTTGAAAATGTTAAGTCCTGCTGCCAGTTGGCATTTGTCACCACCTGTATGCGAGTTTTAAAGCTAAATAGTGTTCTGACAATTATAAAATAGTGGCAAAGTTCCTCAATCGATTAAACTTGTTGTGTCTAGACAAGACAGCCTAGACACAATGAGAGGGAGCCGAAAGGCACGCGCTTAAACTCACGCAGGCTGGCGTGAGGTCTGAAACAGGATACGTAATGAATGCTATAAAGAAAAGTACGTAGCTTCTGGAATACTTAACTTTAATCCACATTTGTAGAATATCGCTCTTGATGATACATTAATAGAATCTCAATATCAATTGAATACGGCGCCTTGCTAGGTCGTAGCAAATGTAGCTGAAGGCTATGCTAACTATCGTCTCGGCAAATGAGAGCGTATTTGTCAGTGAACCATTGCTATGAACGTCGGCTGTACAACTGGGGCGAGTGCCAGGACGTCTCTCTAGACCTGCCGTGTGGTGGCGCTCGGTCTGCTATAACTGACAGTGTCGACACGCGGGTCCGACGTATACTACCGGACCGCGGCCGATTTAAAAGCTACCACCTAGCAAGTGTGGTGTATGGCGGTGACACCACAAAACTTATTCCTGCCCGTATATGTAATCTGTATTTCGTTATGAACCTTTATGCTGTTTACAAGAATATATATAATTTGGTCTTGGGTTCGAATTATAGTTCGCTCCCTTCTGTATGACGGACAGAAGATCGTTATCATCAGGCGCGTCTGTACGGAGGTGTCCGTGGACTGCTGCGTCGGCTATGGGCCGCTTAGTGTGACGTCACTAACACTGCTGGACGGCCTTGTTATCCCGGGGGTGTCGCCTAGAACCGCGAGACCACCGCAGCCGGCTTTCTCCTTTATTCATCGCATACATTTTTAATGAGTTACGATATACTTCATTAATTATGAACACCTCTGAGCGTTGGAAACAGTGGAAGATGTCGCGAAAGTGGACGTATTTAGTTGGAAACTTCTAAGTTGTACAATTCTTCCAGAAAAGTCAGTTAATAACAGAGAGCAATCTTGCGGGAGACAAAACTGCCGAGAAAGTCAGGAAGATAAGTAAAACAGAATTATAAAAATTTTAACAGAGCGGTAGTAGCCGTGTAAGACGTTAAAGCTCCTAGAATATAAAAGCGTTCTAGGAAAGTAGTATCTATATCTGACCTGGATGAAGCACTTGTTACAGTAAAATGTTTGCGCTGTTTTGAGCGGAAGAAGGAAATCCCAACATCGAGAAAGCTGCTAATATTTTCAGAAGCTGAGACACATTTCCAGCTGAAACTAAAATATATCGGAAAATTTTGAACGATATGGGACTTCGTTTCAAAAAAGGGTAAAAATGACAACACTATCCCAACAGAATGTTGCGGAATTCTTGGGAGCAGTCACGAATAGTGAGAAAGGGGCAAGGAAACGAATGAGACACACGGACAAAAAGTGCATGCATACATGTAAAACCATGAAAAAGTGTTGCCATCAAATAGAAGTTGCGTGTATAATGACTAACTGCAGTACAGGTCGAAGAGTTCACGCCGAAGGAAGAGTAAGTTCATAGAAGGAGATAATTTATATTTCGAAATCTAAATCCCAAAATTGTTACAATGATATGGATGGGGATAATTACCACAAAATTACTAGAAATGAGACTGATTCCTAACAACCCATCTGGTAGTAGTGTGGTTGTTGCACCGTGTCACACTGTTCAGACAGATAAAGGGCCCACTATTCCTACTGTCACAATACACGTAATCGTAATTGAATGGAGCATTCAGAACAAAATGAGTTTCCAACCGAGCTTAGCAAGACATGAACTATTAATAATTGTGTGTTATAATAAGCCACGCCAGATTTTAAATCAGATGCAGTTTCGAAGCGTAAGGGATATTAATACTGCTCCGAGGGTCTCACCACACCGCTGTGTTTCGAACCAGATGCAGCTAAATCTGGAATATAATAAAACAGAAAGAAACATTTCTACCACTAATTTAACTACCCTAAAACAAATAACCAAAGTGTATTTTACTAATACTACCTAACATGATTGGTTAAAAGCTTGTGGCGTGTGAATTGGGGCAGAGGTGGGTTAATTGAATAAGCAATAGAGAATATAGTAACCAAAGTTGATCTGGAGAGTGGAAATGAATATATAGCAATGATATGGAAACTTACGTGCCTGATGAAACTGGAACGGATTCCAGAGAAACAGACAGAGAAGAAGAAGAACTACGCGTCTACCTCTTATGTGGCACACCGTCCACTTAATGATTCACCAAGGTTAGCGCAGTTTTATTGCATAACTGTAGTTGTGCAGATCGTCCTTACCTCTGCAACCCCAATTATGTGCTGACTTACAATAAGTCGACCGAAGCGCTCTCATTTCCAGTCGTGGTCGACTAATATGGGCTAAAGACGACATGCTACGCCATGGTCTTGTTTTGGTTACTAAATTACTTCTTGATCTCCTCTGTCATTCACCTCCGGAACCAATTGTTTCGTTTGGTCGGTCTTTCCGTCACCAGCAATGGGAGTTATCATAAATCGTGTTCTACCTATGCAGAGTAAGACATAAAATAGGCGAGAACTTTCTCACCGTGCAACTATTCCAGTGCCGCATGAATCCCCAGTTTCCCAAGTTGTGGCAGCAAGAAAAAGAGTGCGACTCACTGCAGTCACAGCTACTACAGTTTCTGGAACACGAACAACAGTAGGTGGCTGCGGTTTCCCTAGCCTCCTTCTCTGTCATTCGTTTGTTTAGACGAGGCAAACGAGAGTTGGGTGGTCTGTTTACGTCGTTTTGTTCTTCACTGCAAGGCAAGTCCAGTAACTGACACTGAAGGTCAGTCTGCGCTCATTTGTCCTTCTAGTAAAACGATTAATGTTTCATTTCTACAGACAACGTTAACTCTAGGTTACTTGTAAATCATCCTGTATGAAGTCGCAGATATATTACGGCCTCTCCCAGATCCTAATAAACGAAGTTTTCTAATGATGTGACTCGTTGAATTACTATTACTGTCACCAAACTCACGCCTTGGCACCTAGGCTTAAGTTTAATAACTGCGTGCAGCAACTTAGCTTATCTTACGCAGCATGGCGTTTCATTTGTGTCGGCTTGATGGTGATGGTTGTCCCAGTCTAGTTGACATGGAACAATGTCCGTCGATCTCGCCGACTCCGATCTGTAGCGTGAAAAACAAACACCTCTCTAGGTTGACTGGTTTCAGACACCTCCTCCTTAGACTGATATCAGCGTATCGATGTATCAGCACGCCGGAATGTCTAAGCACCCTTTGTTTAAAATAGAAGCACTTGTGTTCGAAGTCAGTCGGTCTTCTTTACTTCGAACCCACAGTGTCTGCACCACTCGGTATCGCAACAACTCCCTTGAACTGAAACAGTTAACCAAATATACTTCTCGTGTTCACGACAGGCTGATAAGCTTACGCGAACTTGATAACTGTAATTCTTATGCCCGGTTTGCGAATGAATGTTCAAACGTAGATAATAGGATATCTTGAATTGTAAAGTCCATCACTGAAGCCGATACCACATCATAGTTTTGCGAAGATGTTGATTTATTAATTAATATAGAGGCGTCAACGTGTCGCTACGGTGTTAATTCAACAACTAATACGACGTAATTACAGATGTAAAATACTTTTCGGACAACGTACAGAAAGCGTCGTATTTCGGTGTAAGCTTACTGTTGACTGTTAATAAAATCACTAAATCACCTTTAACTACTGTGTTCTCTCAAAAAATAGTTAATTTCGCAATTACACAGTAAATTTCAATGAAATGACGTAGCCGACACAAAGCATTAAGGTTATATTGGAGTTTATAGAACTTCGTAATTATTTAAACCTGCACTGAAAATACACCGATCTGTCAATTAGGGTTTTGAATCTATTTGCATCAGCGATTCTGTCACTGACTACAGCTTCCGACAACACGGCGTAACTGTAAGTTCTTCGTGATCGCGTGTAGCTGTTTCCTACTCAAGGCTAATAATAGAGTTTATGTCGGCGGTTGGTATACTGCTGTGTCCTTTGATGTTCGTGACAGTACAGATCACGAAGGCTAAGTCCCAGCGTTAATCAGGTATCACACGATTTACTTTCCTCTCACGTATAATATCTGCTCCTTTGTCTGGATAAACCGTAATGTTATTTTACTTCAGTTCGAAATTCTGACTAGTACGTCAAGTCGACACTGGAAAACTTTTAAAACTTCAGATACGTTTGAAACAATCTAGTAGCTTTCAATAGGCTTACTACCACTGCAACTTCTACAAGACAGAGACTGAATTAACATCTTCATTGCAGTGTTACATTGTAGTCGCAGCGAACTTACAGCTAGATGCGGCTACAACTCTCTTCTTTGATAAATGTTACCTCTGATCTCTTTATGGTCTGGGCTTTAACCTTCGTAAAAAGTTTTTTTGAATTATTTATTTAAGGTTTCAGACTTCGTATCATCTGATAGTCTATCATTTAGTCCTTTCTTTATAATAAACGTATTAGTTACGTACTACTCCTGTTAGTCAAACTTGCAATAGTGTTAATTTTGTTGTCAGTAGCTCCCGTCAATGTCAGGATAACTAATATTGCTATTTCTTTACTACCAAAGGCCTTTCATTAGCGGTCAATACTTAAGGTGTTGTTAAACATGCCCCCTGGAAAATGAAGTGGGTACGTGACTTCCCGCTTCAACGTCCCTAAACACATAAATACTCCTTTTTTTTGTAATTACTTGCTTAGTGGCATTCACACACACACACACAAATGGAATCATTACATTGTTCCCTTTACAGTAATACTGATCTTAGGGTTCACTTTCCTTAAATATTTCGTCATTTCTTTTTAATGTCAATTATATCTTAGGCGCATTACCACACTGCAGCTGCACCTGCACCAGACCATGCAAAGCTGCGAACATGGCCCAGTTCGGTGCCAGTGCCTTCTTATCGATCTAGGACAGCGAAGCTGCAACAGCATCCGACCGCATATGACAGCGAGTGCCATCCGATCGTGCATTCTCGTCTAGTTAATCTCGTTGTTCAGTGGCTGCGCTCCCATTAGACTGTACCACGTGTCAGCAAAATCTGTCCGAAGATAGTCTTCATCACCACTGTAGAGTGTTCCGAAACATCTAAATCACTTTTCCGGGATCATTACATTACATGAAATCACATCTCGTTACCGCAGTTGTTAATGTTTATCATTGTACATTGTCTCTTAGTTTAGTCAATAATGTTAGTGGCAGGTATAGTTAATATTTTCACTTGCACACATGTACTGTCGGTTTGTGAACGCGTACAATACTCGTCACACCTGTACCGTTCCTTTGTTCTTATCAGTTAGTTTTATCTTCAAGTACCCTTGGTTCAATCATTTATATTATATTCACTTTTATACATCTTTTAGCATCTCATTCCTCAAAATAAGCGATTTTGTTAAATACATTCCCCTATTCACGAATCACTACGGTAAGATCTTTCGTTTTGCCTGCGTGCGTGATTTAAACATGTGCCTCGTTCGTCAAATACAAACAAGTGAATAGTTCAAATGGCTTTGAGCACTATGGGAGTTAACATCTGAGGTCATCAGTCCCCTAGACTTAGAACTACTTAAACCTTACTAACCTAAGGACACCACACACATCCAACAACCACGCCCGAGGCAGGATTCGAACCTGAAACCGTAGCAGCAGTGCGGTTCCGGGCTGAAGCGCCTATAACCGCTCGGCCACCGCTGCCGGCTACAAACAAGTAGCCAACATCAACTGTTAACATGAGAATATCACCTAACGGTTTCTACTTAATTAAATAAAGGGCAACTAATAGAAATTAGTTACCGTTATGAATCTGTTGCTCATAACATTTCTTAATAAATTAATTAGCTATAACCCTTTTTCTATAAAAAATCTACTTAAAACTAAATCACTGTCACTAATTCTACATATAAAATAAAATTCACAACATTGTTGTAACATATTTCGGCATTATATCTCCTCCTACTTTCCGTAATTAAAAGCTAAATCTTCAATTAACTAAAATATCTCTTTAACTCAATATCAGGGTACACCTCTTTTATCCACTTGTTTTCTTCGTTTTCTAATAGGTTGCTTCCTTTATGTGGTATCTCAACGATTTTATACGGTCGTTTGTAAAGATTGTTCCATTTTCGATTGTTTTTTCTTATCTTTCAAAACTTAAGATGATTCTTCAGTAGCACACTGTTACCTACTTTATAAGTGATTCCTAAGCCTTTTTGTCAAATTGACGTTTACGAATTCTTGCTTTATGTTGTAAATTCAGGTATACCTTCTTTATAATTTCATCACGATCCTTTGGGTCATTTTGCGTACATGCTAAATTACCAATCCGGTTATCACTATCCTGCTTATTAAATAGAATTTTATTTGGCGATTACCCAGTTGACATATGGGGTAAATCGTTGTACATCTTTTAAAAATCTATAATTAATTTGATCCACCTATGGTGTTGATTTGGTTTATAAGTTCTTACAAATCTATTTACTTCTCGAAATACTCTTGCTATTGGGTTTCCTGACGGATTAAATCGTGCAATGAATACATGAGGAATTCCATATACCTTCGTTGTTTCTTTCCACGCTTTACTACGAAAATATGAGGCATTATCTGCAATAAGCATTCTTGGTTTCCCTGCATTAACCAAATAATTATTGCTGTATACTTTCTCGATTCTTTTGATATTTTAGTTTGGCAGTAGGAACTTCGGATGTTGAGGGAGGTCAAAAATTTCACCCCGTGAAATTTTTGCCACAGTTCTTCTAAGTTTTCAGGTCAAGTTCTTACGGGTTTTATAATTTTATTAATGTCGCGAGTGTCAAGAACTAGCCGAATATCACCGTTCTGTGTAGTTACTGCTAACAATGGAATTGAGTATTCAGAAGTTGAAGTGTCAATTATTTCCCAATCTACCACCTTTCTTATTTCTCTGGCTGTGGCTTCTCTTTTTGACCGGGGAAGCGAATAAGTTGTTTTACAAAACGTAGAGTGTGGATACGTTCGAATACAATATTCTAAATCTTTAATAACGCCTGGTTTCTTATTAAGTAAAGGCAGATATCGTTCCAAGACTTTTCCCAATTCGTCTTGTTCTATAGACAGACAATCCGATTCAAGTAACTTTTCCATGATGCTTGACACATTTATCTCAGAATCGTTTCTTTACATACAGTTAATGCTTTCCCAACATAAGGCGTTTACCGTTAGACAGTCAACCGTTACTTTTTGGCAATATTTTCCCAAAATATGTTTCCTCTTTAATAAAATTACCTCTAATGGTTGAGTTTTAAGCATGGTATATACACCCTCCTTATAATCTATCACTGCACTGTAGTCACACAAAAAATCCATTCCCCATACACTTCTAGGCGCCACGGTCTGGAACCGCGTGACCGCTACGGTCGCAGGTTCGAATCCTGCCCAGGGCATGGATGTGTGTTATGTCCTTAGATTAGTTAGGTTTAAGTAGTTCTAAGTTGTAGGGGACTGATGACCTCAGAAGTTAAGTCCCATAGTGCTCAGAGCCATTTGAGCCATTTTAACCCCATTACACGGCATTGATACTACTAAGAAGGTGCATTCAATGCCTATCCCTTGCAGTTCTACCGTCACCCGTATCTGTTTAATAATGCGTTACGCTTGTACGCTAAACGCCCCTGACTCCATGCAGCCCGTTACCGGTTAGGTGAGTACCTTTCGTTGTCTAGACAACTCATCGTCATTACGCTAACTATCGCTCCTATGTCTTCGGACACTTTCATCGGTACGTCATTAATTTTTAATTAAACAATTGCTTGTAGAATATATCCGCTCGGTTCTAACATGAGATCCAGTCCAGTATATTTATCAGCTCACGACGAGAGCCTCCCTCCTCAATACCAGTCACCCGAGGAAGGCCCAAAATGACTGGTATTAGTTTGACCGACCGTCGTTTAGGTCCCTCGGCTGTTCATGCACCTCAACTATATGAATTTCGTTCCCCGGTTGTGGATACGAATTATCCATAGCTGTACCTATTCCATCTGATAAAGGTATGGGTATAATGGACCCAGAAGATGCACTCGAAGGGTTTGAATTTCCCCAACATACATTGTGCATCATCTGACTTTTCGAGAAAGCATCTGGCGAAACGTGTTTCAGTAATTTGTGTAGTAGTTAGCGATGCCCCGTCCTCATCGTCGGTAAACGCGCTCAGACGGAAGTGCTTTGTTCCCCGTAGGTGTGACCCAAAGCGAGCGGAACTTCATGTAAAGCTCTCCTACCCGTCGTTATCAAAGCACCCCAGAAAAGTTCGTGACGGCATTCGTGTCCTAATTGCGGCCTAGAGCATCAAAGGAATCACTTTTGTTTCCGTGACGTCATCGATTTTGCATGGAGAAAACCAGGGCTCCTTGCAAGTGTCTGCCTCGGCTGGCGTGCGTCAACATGAGCATTCAGCACGCTACATGCTATCTTACCATTGCCCATTTCACCAACGGACCTGCTGCCGCGGACTTCCAGTTGGACACAAGGGCCATCGTACCTTTGATTAATAAGGGCAAATGCCTCCTTGGCGCAAAGTGGTGACCTACAAGGGCCAGTCGATCCCGATGGTGTGTCCGATCGTAGTCCAAGCTAAGTATAAAAATGTAGGTCGTCCACTAACGCCAGCTAACATGCTTTTACGCTTTTTGGTTTACAGATACTGGATTAATCTACTTTCATCTGCCAACCCATTCACGGAACTTCTTTCACTGCATTGGTAATTCCTGCCGCTGTTTTCACCTACATTAGGTTGTGGAACAGTGTACCACACCCAGATATCCTTGAAGCATTCGGCAGTGCCCAAGTTTTGTAGAGCTCGTCCACTGCCTTTCGCCATGAGCGAGTGAGTTAAACCACAACTAGATAAACTATGTGATCAAAAGTATCCGGACACTTGGCTGAAAATCACATACAAGTTCGTGGCGTCCTCCATTGGTAACGCTGGAATTCAATATGGTGTTGGCTCCCCATAGTCTTGATGGCAGCTTCCACTCTCGCAGGCATATGTTGTCATGTGGCGGGAGGTTTCTTGGGGAATGGCAGCCGATTCTTCACGGAGCGGTGCATTGAGGAGAGGTTTCGGTGTCGGACGATGAAGCCTGGCCAAAGCCAGCTTTCCAAAACATCCCAAAGGTGATCCATATGCTTCAGGTCACGACTCTGTGCAGGCCAGACCATTATAGGAATGTTAATGTCGTGTAACCACACCGCCCAAGGTCGTGAATTATGAACAGGTCCTCGATCGTGTTGAAAGATGCAGTAGCCACCCTCGAATTTCTCTTCAACACTGGGAAGCAAGAAGTTGCTTAAAACATCAATGTAGGCCAAGATGGTCCTTAAAAAATCAATGTAGGCCTGTGCTGTGATAGTGGCATGCAAAACAAGTAGGAGCGCAATCAGCTCCATGAAAAACACGACCACAGCAAAACACCGCCGCCCCCGATTTTTACTGTTTGCACTACACATGCTGGCAGATGACGTTCATCAGGCATTCGCCATACCCACACCCTGCCATCGGATCGCCACATTATGTACCGTTATTGCTCAAACCACACAACGTTTTTACACTATTCAGTCGTCCAGTGATAGATAAAATAATAGAATAATGTTGGCAAAAAGGATAAATATAATAACACTGTTCAATGTAATAATAATAGAACCCAACATCTTTACACTCACTCATCCAGGACCCCTCCCCAGAATATTGAAACGGAAAGTAAAAACAGCTGTCACTAAAGTTTTCAGCCACTCGCTAACAGCTAGTAAAACAGTCACCCATTCCTCCCCCCCCCCCAAAAAAAAAAATTAATTCGGCTCTATCTCCCCTCTCTCTCACACTCATACGCACACACACGGTATAAACATCATAAACAGATGTTAGTAACGAACATATACTTCGTTAGGGTGGCAACACACAGGTGAACATACCAAAGACGATGAAGCACGTAATGGAGTCGCAATATTTACGCTGTGAAAAGAAGTGTACGACGAAATAGTTGTATCAAGTGACAGAAGGACAATAGTCCACCACAAAAAAAAAGAGTGAAAAACATGGTGAACAGTATGAGGATGACGAAACCACAAAGATGTGAATATAGAACAGTGGTAAAAGTGGTAGTGCGACCTCCAGACCAGATGTGAGGAAACGCAGGTCAGAAAATTGTAAGTAATTACATTTTTACAAAAAAAATCACGAAGTGAACTGTTTGATAATCTATAACTAACAAAACCTTTTCATTAGTGTTTACAGGAAGCGAGTTCTATGGTGCTAACTGTACAGAAACACTCTAGTTAATTAGTCGTGATTGTAAATGCGGATCCATTGGTGATCTGAATTTTTTTCTAAGTTCGTATTATTGCCCCAGTCAGCAAACTCTTTTATGGCTGAGTGATGCGATTATTGTTTGGTGCAGCAATTGCTACACTCTGGTTGAATCGAGTGTTCGATGTGGAAAGTCGTAGAATTATGCAATCACTGAGAGAGTATTGTAGTGCGTTATTGTTGTAAAAGGGTAATTGGTTTTCGCTTTGAATAATAGGAAATCAACTAGAGACAATTGATATTTCGCTAGCACTAACGAATTCTGGAACATTATAATGTATTAGTCATACCGTGTTATTTGCGTCCACTCACTGCCAAGATCTTCCCTTAAAATCGATTAATAATTAATTGTAAACATTTACTTATGAGTGTCAAGGTTTTACCGTTGGTTACAATTCTTTCTGTGTGACGAGTGCCTTTAAATTAGGAAAAGGTAGTCGGTCACGATGAAACAACACCTGAGGGGTTTAATTTGGTTCCCATTGTTTAAATGTTACGGCGTAAAGTGGTAGTGGTACGTGGGAATATTGTTTATACGAGGTTTGAATGAAAAGTAATTCCTCCACCTTCGTTAATTGGTTTGGAAGGGAATATTTTAATAAACCAAACGCAGAAATAATCCCTAGAATGTTATCGTTAATTGCCAATATTCACTTTTCCACGTAATCACCAGCCATTTGGTGACATTTCTGCCAACGATGAACAACTTTTCTGAAGCCGTTTTCTGTTTCCAGAACCAGTCTCACAGTTCTCTCAACGTCTTAATCAGAAGAAGTATCATGTCCCCGCAGATCGTCTTTAATTATCGGGAACAGATGGAAGTCCGACGGTGCTAAATCTTGACTGGATGGAGAATGTCATACGCTGGTGAGATTCAGTCTCTGAAGTTCTGCTGTGGCAGCTCGTGAAGTATGTGGTTTGGCATTGTCGGGCTGCAGGAAAACAATTATCTTTTCCTTTCGGACCCAACGACGCACAGTACTCACACCAACACAATCACCATAAACTGCTTTCATTCTCTGATGAATCTCGTTTGGGGTGACACCTTCTGCTGTCAAGAATTCAATGACTGCATGTTGCTTAAATCGCATTCACCGGCCGTCTGCGCAGGGTTCCATACTTTACACTGTGACAACACAGCTGTTCTCTGCTAAGGCTTCCCGCCAAGTGGAGCTGTAGAGAATAGGCTACGGAACAAGCCGGTACCTGCCGCATACCACTGCTGCCGACGGTTGAAGAGTGACAAAGGTGGAGGCATTACTTTTCAGTCAACCCTTGTAGTTTTCAATGTCCTATCACTTTATTTTATGTTAGACTTTGCTGTCACTAATTCATTACCATAGACTTCTTGCGTACCGGTACACACATGTGTATTAAACTAAAATAAAAGCGTTCCAACACTAAGTTTCAAAGAAAACCGAAATTATCCCATGGAATGATATTAACTGACTTGAAATAATAAATATTTGTGTTTGTGAAGTAATTAAAGTTCAAAGATTTGGTAGTTTAACGTCAAGTATGAGATAATATTGTCAAAAATTATTACTAACTGTAGCCGAGAAACTTTCCAAGCACTTTGTTTACCTAAAAGACAAGAGATGTCAAGAACATAATTTTGGATTATGTATTTGAAGTGTAAATAAACGAACATATAGCAAGGACATTAATTTCATTACATGAACTAATGAAACGATCTGTAGTGAGAGAAAATTATTTCATTTATTGAATAACCAGTTATATCTCTGGATATAAACTCGACGCCGAATAAAATTTATGATAATTAAAGTAATTTAATAAATCATAATAATAACAAAGCATAGTAACTACGATGCGGTTGCTAGTCTTGTGATCAGTTAAGAGGTATGCTGAATCTACATCATTTTAATGCAGATAACAATGGCGCACGAAGACGCGTTTTCTGGTCGTAATCATTTTAGAATGTTCATTTATTAAAAAGATGTCGTGTGATAAGGAATTTTGCTGTAAATTCAAAATGTGTACTACATAATCGCAAATACCTATTGTGAGATTTTCTTTGTGCTAATAACGACTGTGTAGCACGAGTAGCCTTGTTCATTATCTACAGAAAATTCGTTTTCATTACTAATTATCAATAAGGGTATGCATAAGATGTGTAAAGTCAAAAAATTAGCTTATACATTGATGTGCTGGCTATAAACGCAAATATGTATGCGTATAAATAAGGTGTGCAGGAACTGATATCTCTGATCACTGTCGAGTCAGATGCGTGCCAGTAAATTATTTTTTTACGACTTTAATAGCTTAGTAAGTAAAACCATTTTGAGCTGGAACGGAGTAACCTTAGGCGAATACTCAGTGGATTTGTAAGCACTAACAATTTCGTCGTGTGCAGCAATTATTAGCACACTGGGACACACGATTTGAGGTCACGTATAATCTGCTCCTTAAATTATAAGTGGTATTTGTTGTAAAAAGCCTATATTGTTTTCAGGTAAGTGTAATTAACTATCGATTAATGTTAACTGCTGGTGAATTCTACTCTAGGTAAATCAGTGCAACATGTGGACACAGACAAAGGCATGCTTCGTTACTATAAAGGAGGTGTTGGGCCGCTGGCAGTATATCTTTACTTGCAGTAGCCCACAAGAAGTGACGACTGCCAAAACTGCCACTTGGGCATATTAACCCATGAAGTAGCGACAGTTTACTACGTAAACAAGTAATTGTTGTTCCCTCCAGTGCAGCTTCCTATTTCCGTCAATGTAGGTTCATTCACTCGAATTTCAAAGAGTTGTAACGATACAAATATCGGCAGTTCTCTGTATATTTGAAAATAAATTTCGATTAAACACATAATGTTGTTAGTCTTTACGGTAACTTGAATCCATCCTCCATTTCAATCATGCAGGGTACATGGATATAAAGCCTCATGTCGGCTAAAGGCAGGCACTGAGTTATTGAATTGACTGCCATCGGTTCAGAAGTTCGTCATTATGTGTCAGGTTTTCTTATTACCATGAAAGCTCTTCCCTGCAAATCACTCCAGAGATGAGAAAAATAGGTAAGTCTTTTTTATACTAACTTTTAATTGAACATAATATAAAATATGGTTCAAAAAGAAGAACCTACAGATTAGTTATTGACGCTACTGCACTTAAGCTTCACTTTCGTGCTAAAATAATTGTTGCAGTTGGTTCCCTAAATCAACAATGGCGCATTTGTCAGAAAATGCTGAAATTCTCCTCAAGCGTGGGGTATATCCCTGCACATTCTACAATGTGAAAAAATTCTTCAGTGATAAATCCCGCCAAGGATGAAATTCAGTACACACTGCATGAGATTATCTCTGCTGAAGATATAATTGCGCTATTTAAAATATTTGAAAGGTTTAGGGAAAGTTTCTGGTGAGGCATTGAAACCTGTAGTTCTAACATCGACACGCTGCAAAGAACTATAGGCACAATAATTCGTGGGAAAAGAAACGTTGCTTACTGAGAAGAAAAGGCTTGCCAATGAAAGAAAATTGCGTGCTAAAGAAACAAAAAAAAGTAAGCTAAATTTCATTACGGCAGTGACAAGAAAAGGAAGTAAACAGATTAAAAAGTCAGCTGATTACTCTCAAATTCTGACTTCTTACAAAACGAAAGTAGCTCAGATATAGATATGGACCTTGGCGAAGAAATATCAGAAGAAGAACAGTAGCCTGGAACTTCAAGGGAGAATTAGGGGACCTAACAAAGTACACTGACTACAAGGTTCCTTGATAACTTATCTTCAGAAATTAAGTGCTTTTAGGTCACCGTACTAACACTTCTTTCGCGCAGAAGGAAGTATTATTTTTGTACAAGAGTTTTTCAGCATTTTGTTCAAATTTTCGAGACATTGCAGTCCGATACTGTGTTGGGTATCTTGGCTAAAATACAAAAATGTTACAAAGGATTATATCAACTGTTAATTTATTCATTTCTATTTATTTTTTATTATATTTACCTCAAATGAGCAAAGACCCACATCGTCGGGCTTTATCTCAGGTTCCGTTTTAGCTTCATTCTAAACTTCTCTATCATTAATAATCAAACACAGTTTGAATTTGGATACGTTATATGTAACAACCCAACATATGACTTAAATTTGAAATCGCCGAAAAATCTGCCCCTCATTGACCAAAATATTACAAAAAACTGAAAATTGTGGTGCTTTACTCCAACACACCCTACTTGCTTCATTTCTGTTTACTCCCTATGCTTATAATCTCGTTAATTTGCTTTACATTTTTTAAGCATTATCTCTTTCTATCTTTACCCCTCTGTCTTCATTTCAGTACGAAAACAAGTAATCTTTGAAGCCGTAGCAGAAGGCCCACTAATATGTCACTTCCAAAATTTAGTATGTCCGCTAAGTATACGAAATTCTTCTGTAGAACAATATTTGAAATGCTACCAGTTTCTTGTTGCCTTTACCTTGTTATTTTTGTGATTAATTTCGATACAGCGCTCTACAGTTACGTAAATGTGTCTGTTAATACGTAGATAGCAAGTGACATCGTTAGAGATTTGTTAACAAAGAAACCATCATTGTCCCTGCGTGCACTCGCATGTTACTCCCCTTACACTGTTCGTTGACAGTCCTCCATGCAATGACATGACAGTTTGAATTTTGGTTTTTGTTTCGGCGCAGAATTCAAGAGTTCGCTCCGCGTTAAAATTAAGATGTTGGTGAGTGAATATACAGTATAACGTGGAAGACTTCAGAGAAATACTCTCGACATGGCTTTGCCTTCAGCCACTGTGAGTTTTGCTCGGCACAGCAGAAAGGCTGCCGCCTGTTAGGAGTTTCTTCGCCGTGCAGACTATCTGGTTTCACCGCCGAGGAGGAGATGCGCCTTTCAGTGGCGGAAACTTTGGCCACGCGTCCTGACGTCAACTGAATACACATCAGCTTACCAACTTCCAGAGTAAGGGTCTCGGGAAACCTTTGTTCTCTGCAGTCTTCCTTTGATAATACTATATTTCCGTTCCTCGGCCTTTTCTGTCACATTTATCATTTAACTTTATCCACTCGTACGCATAATATCACTTCTTACTTTGTCTTAGTATTCCACTGATTATTTCAAAATTTCAATGTATAGTACATATCAGTGTATAATTAATTATGTATCAAATTAAATTTAAAACTAGTTATCAATCGATCAATGTGGATAATCAGCTTTTTATACAGTTGTTGATAAGTTCAGCCTCTTAGTTTTTACCATATTGTTCCACACGTGGTTACGCTTGCCATAAAACCTGTGTTTCAGCGTCTTGCCGCTTCAGAACTGCTGAAAAAAAATGTCTGAAATGCAAAATACTAAATGTCAACGAATCTTTTAACAACGTTGCATGGTGAAAAAATATTTTTGTTCGTAGCTCAGCCTTCGAACTTCGTGTTTTTGAAGCTGATCTTACTTTGAATAATGGCTATTCCGGAGACTACAGGTTCTGAACCAACTTGGAATTCATCACTGTTAAAACACCGCTAAAAGTGCGATGGGCTTTGACCAGCTGCGAGTCATGAAGCTAGAGAGTGCAGCAAACAATAGGTCAAAAGAAAGCAGATCGAAAGGAAGGAAGGCAGCTCTGGGTGAGGAAGATGAAGAAGGAGGTGTGAACTACCAGCTAGGAGGACTGTAACATATTTTATACGTATCAGTTGGCTGTGTATTAATTTTTTTCTTTAAAACACAATTTTTTGGAAGTGAAATTTTTTTATAAATGCCTTTTTTTCTCAGAAACTTCGTAATCTACAGCTATGAAGAGATAGTATCCCGATTCAGTAGGTCTAATTTTTACCATTTACGTTAATAGTCAAACTTCAGGAAATAAAAATTAAGAAAATTTACATCGAAAAATTATACGTTTAAGACAAAAAACTCATGGCATTTGTTCTAACTGTCGTTTTAAAGTGATTACAGATAAATACATTCACAAAACATACGAGAATAGGTGGAAAAAAATCTCACATTTATGCACTGAGCAGTTCCTGAGAAAACTGGCGTTTATATAGCCAGTTTAACATTGCCAAGAGAGGATGATACGTCTCCCGTTAAATAATTAACGCTGATAAGGTATGCACACGATCTTTCCTTTAACTCTGTACAGTGACTGGGATTTATAGTGACTTTGTACACAGACTGGTAATGAAAGTGTTTTTCTGGAAACTTTTCTGGAAACACGAAGGCGTCAGCGTGGAGGACAGCCGTTGTGGTTTGGTGGTGGTCACAGGCGTGTGTATAAATTTTGCAAGGAAGCCTCCGGTTGGCCCACGACAATTAATTTCATAGAGGTGGTGGAGACTCAAGAGTTCATATGCGCCAAACGCGAAAATACGGGGTGTTTCAAAACTCGGCGGTAGAACTTCAGGAATAGATTGCTCATACAACAAATCGAAAAGAGGAGTCCAGTACACATAGGATGTACAATACCTTAAGAAATATCAGCACTGCTTCATCTCCGCTGTTGTGAAACATATTTCTTCTACTGAACAAGTGTCCATATTGTAGTGGACTGTTAAGGCAGCCAGTCCACAGTGAAGTAGCCGAAAGGGCACGCGTCAACTCACGCCGTCTGGCGTTAAGTCTGGAACAGGATTCGTAATGAATGTGATAAAGAAAAGAACGTAGCTACTAGAACACTTAACTTTTATATTGTCCTTTGGTATACAGCATTCTTGATGATACAAGTGAGACTCTTTAAATTCATGAAGTTACTTATGGCGCCTTGCTAGGACGTAGCCATTAACTTAGCTGAAGGCTATTCTATCTTGAGGTACATGCAACGTTACAAATGGTTAATGGCGCCTTGCTAGGTCGTAGCCATTAACTTAGCTGAAGGCTATTCTGTCTCTCGGCAAATGAGAGAAAGGCTTCGTCAGTGTAGTCGCTAGCAACGTCGTCGTACAACTGGGGCGAGTGCTAGTACGTCTCTCGAGACCTGCCTTGTGGTGGCGCTCGGTCTCCGATCCTGACAGTGGCGACACGCGGGTCCGACATGTACTAATGGACCGCGGCCGATTTAAGCTACCACCTAGCAAGTGTGGTGTCTAGCAATGACACCACATTCCTCCCCCGCAAATCGGCGAACGGTCGTGTGATAAGGCTTCCGACCGCCGTGGGGAGGACCCCATGTTGACGTATGCGATGAGGTGGGGAGCCTAACAACAGGCGAGGCTGTGCCACCCGCACCCAGCCATTCGGTCCGAGGGCAGCTAGGAAACGCTTGAAAACCTAGTCCAGGGTGCACGTCAACATGCGGTGTATGCGCCCGTAATGAGACAGAAGGGGCCGAAGGGTCGACCTCCATTGCGTCGGGGTATCCGACGCGCGATGACACCATGTGGTCCGGAGCGGGCAAGAGTTCCATGGCGGAGGACAGCTGGTCACGGGAAGCGAGCGGCGGCGCGTGACCCAGGGAGGCGCTTGGCGGCTGCAGCGAAGCGTCCACTACGGGCGGCGCCGGCGGGAGAACAGGCGGCGGCGGCGGCGCGTCGCCATGGGGCAAAATGGAAGGCAGCGTCGGTAACACCTGGGGATGAGGCGAGCCAGTAGATGGGTCCCCAGGGCGCTGACCGGACGGCACCGTCGCTGAAAGCAGACGGGGAGCGGCAGAACCCAAGCGACGACAGAGGCACAGCTCATTGAGATGCCGACGCACCTCACCAGAGGCCCCCAAAACCAAATACATCACGCGGCCGAGGCAGTGAAGAATGCGCCCTGCGAGCCAACGCTGTGAACCTCGATAGGTGCGATGGAAGACAACGTCGCCAGGAGCAAAAGCAGGAGTCTGCCGCTGCACAGGAACCTGATGCGGCGGATGCAGCAAAGACATCAAGGTTCGATGAGGACGACCGTGGAGCAACGCAGCCGGTGAGCGACCATCGCGGGGCTGAGAGCGATACAAGGACAAAAAGAGCAATAACGCGTCCTCCCGAGAATGCGACTCTTTCAACTTCAACATCTGTGACTTGAAAGTCCGGACCTAACGTTCAGCGGCACCGTTTGACTGAGGCGAAAACGGCGCGGATGTCAGATGTTGAATACCATTGGCCTGAAATTCTGCGGACATGAATTGTGGGCCATTGTCGGAAACAATAGTCTGCGGAAGACCTACAATGCAAAAGATAGCGGATAACGCTTGTATGGTGGCTGATGACATCGTGGAAGACATCCGGACAACAAAAGGAAAATTACTGAAAGAATCGACCACAACCAACCATCGAGCATTCCAGAATGGACCAGCAAAATCTATGTGCAAGCGTTGCCAAGGGGAAGTGGCTTTCGGCCATGCAAAGAATTTCCGCGGCGGTGCGGATTGTTGTTCGGCACACGCCATGCAAGAAGAGCACATATTCGTAATCGCAGCATCGATTCCGAACCAAGTACAGTGCTGACGAGCAAGGTGTTTCGTTCGCACTATACCCCAATGTCCTTGGTGGAGAAGCCTTAAGACAGAGGACTGTAACGAACGTGGGACCACGACCCGAGACTGATCATTATCAGAACGCAACAACAAAACACCACGTCGTACAAAAAGTCTCTCCTTGTTTGCAAAAAATCGGCGAAAAAGCGGATCCTCGATCCGTGACTTTGACAAGGGCCATTGCATAGCAACAAAACGCAAAACAGTAGCAAGGACAGGATCAGCAGCTGTGGCTGTAGCTACACAACGAAAATCAATCGGAAACGATTCGACCACGTCATTGGTTTCCGAGTCAATGAACATGCAAGCAAGTTCGGAAGTATCGAATGCTTTATCCTCAGCAACAGGCAAACGGGACAAGGCATCGGCGTTTCCGTGTGTAGCAGTGGACTGATACAAGATATCGTAGCGGTGGGCGACCTCAGAACGCAATGCGTGGGGAACATCGCGCGCTCTGAAAATTTTCGGTTGCGCGTTCACTTTCAGTTCCAAATGTGCTTCATAGTTCTTAGCGCAACCAAGGCCCAGTGCAAAAATGTCTGCAAATTCGTCACATAGACTAGAAACACTGGCTGAAGGCACAGTCTGATTCACTGATAGGACCTGATTTACTATAGACAAGTTAAACAACTGAAATAAATCTAACCCAAAGAAGTTCACTGCAGTAGAAGAACGAAGAACGTAAAATGACACAAGTTTCGTTTGTTCCTTGTATGTAGCCAGAAGAGTGCACTGTCCTAACACAGGGATAGCTTGTCCGGAATAGCTCTTGAGCTGAACATTTGCGGCACGCAACGGAGGTGTGCCCAGTTTTTTGTACGTGGCGTGATTGAGCAATGAAACTGCAGCCCCGGTATCGAGCTGGAACGGTATCACTTGTCCGGCAAAGTCCAAATCTACAAAAAGTTTATTGTCCTGCTGACGACAAGAGCGACTGTTTTGCGCAACGTGAACAGACACTGGTACAGAATCACGTGCGACGGGACGGAACTGCCGCCGACGTCGACGCACACTTTTTGTGGGACGAACACAGTCACTGTTAGCGAGAGGAACACTGAGCGGAATGGCATTAACTACATGAACGTCCATCGGCGAAGGTTCCCGAGCCTGTGTGTCCTTGATTCGATTCCGGCGGGAAGCAAAGGGCCTGTAATGGTTGTGATTGTCTGATCTGAGCCTTTTCTGGCAAACACTTTGAACATGTCCTTTCTTGTTACAGAAAAAGCAAATAGCCTGGCGTGATGGGCAATTCCCACGCGAATGTCTAGTTGCACACCGCGGGCATGATTTCACTGCATTTGCTTGCCTACGCGGCTCACGTGTGAGAGTGTTAGGCCGCAGCTGTGCGGACGTTCGCGAGGGCATGTTAGCGTTCCGTGCAGCGGGCTCGGCGGGCCGGTTAATGTGACACACGGCCGGCGAAGTTGCAAATGATTCCTGAGCAAAGCCAAGTGTGTCTTGCCTATCCAATATGTCTATCATTTGTTGAAGGGAGGGATTAACTAGTTTCAAAATCTGTTCCCGTATGCGAACATCAGAAACGTTCTGTGCTATTGCATCACGCACCATAGTATCTGAATAAGGGAGTCCACAGTCACATTCAAATGCACACTCCCTAGTAAGTCCTTGCAAAGTTGCAACCCACTCCCGATTAGTCTGACCGGCCGTACGTTTTGTACGAAAGAACGTATACCGTTTTGCAACTACATTAACTGTTTCTTTGAAATAGGCATCTAACGCTGACAAAATTTCTTCGTAGGACAGAGTCGCTACGTCGCGTCAGGGAAACAACTTCACTATCACACGGTAGGTGGACACACCTACACAGGAAAGCAAAAACGGCTGCCGCTCATTACCTTGAATTCTGTAGGCGGCGAGATGAAATCCAAATTGTCGAGACCATTCCGGCCATGTCTCGTGGGCCGCCTCGTAGGGCCTAAATTGAGGTGCAACAGCATGGTGTGGCTGCGGTAGCGATGAAGCGGCGGCGGCCGGATCGTTTTGCAGCGCACGTTGACCCTGGACGAGCTGTCCCAGGGCATCCAATAACGCCTGCGTCTGCTGATTCTGCAAGCGATAAAATTCGGACAGTACATCTGGAGAATGTGGCGAAGCCATGACACAAGTAAATGTAAGCAATGAGAAAGAACAAGATCCTGATTAATCCGCGTCGCCAATGTAGTGGACTGTTAAGGCAGCCAGTCCACAGTGAAGTAGCCAAAAGGGCACGCGTCAACTCACGCCGTCTGGCGTTAAGTCTGGAACAGGATTCGTAATGAATGTGATAAAGAAAAGAACGTAGCTACTAGAACACTTAACTTTTATATTGTCCTTTGGTATACAGCATTCTTAATGATACAAGTGAGACTCTTTAGATTCATGAAGTTACTTATGGCGCCTTGCTAGGTCGTAGCCATTAACTTAGCTGAAGGCTATTCTATCTTGAGGTACATGCAACGTTACAAATGGTTAATGGCGCCTTGCTAGGTCGTAGCCACTAACTTAGCTGAAGGCTATTCTAACTGTCTCTCGGCAAATGAGAGAAAGGCTTCGTCAGTGTAGTCGCTAGCAACGTCGTCGTACAACTGGGGCGAGTGCTAGTACGTCTCTCGAGACCTGCCTTGTGGTGGCGCTCGGTCTCCGATCCTGACAGTGGCGACACGCGGGTCCGACATGTACTAATGGACCGCGGCCGATTTAAGCTACCACCTAGCAAGTGTGTTGTCTAGCGGTGACACCACACATACCTTTCAAGCCATGTACCTTAGAGTCCATGTTTACTGGTAATTTTTTCTTTGTTTCGGTCCATAATAGCTCCTCTCAAAATATGAAAAGCAAAGAGCTTGCTGTAGATGAGATCTGTTTCACAGTATCTAAGATGAAGAGTTGCTCATTGTTGTTGAAGTATGCATTTTAGAGCCCACGTGTACTAGACTATTTTTTCCTCTATATGAGGAGTCCATTCCTAAAGTTTTTCCGTCGAGTTTTAAGACACCCCGTACACAGGCAGTGAATTTCTACGCACTGGCATACTCTAAGAAACAACTGAGCAATGTTGGTTAACCATGAATGTTTCTTTCGGAAAAGTGAAAGTCTTAGACCTTCTGTAAACCTTTCATCAGCCGGAACTCGGAATGTGTGCTACTCTTGTCTTCCAAGATTTAGACGCTGACACAACCAGGCACATTATGTGGAGGAAAGAGGAAAGACATTTCGTCCTGGAACGCCAGGCAGAGAAGACTTCGTCTGAGAACATGCTACGGTACACCTCAGTACTGTAGAGGGAGATGTATTCGTTTTTCACATGATCAGACATACTTGGTTTGAACTTAAAATTCTCAGCCATTAATACAGACATCCCCTGCACCTAAGTATCAGCAAAGTGGTAAGCATGATGTGACGAGAAGACAGACTTTCGGTCTTCCAAATTCATTCATCTGCAACTATCTGCACTCAGTATGCGCTTAGGCAAAGGAACTGGTGCTTTTTGGTATTTTTCTGAGTCTTTTTTTTTTTTGAGGCTATCAACTTATTCATCAATCAATGTCGTAATTCGTGGACTCAAGGTTTTGTATCGTTCTATCTCAAACCTGCCGACCTGTGGCAAGGCCTTTCGTACATGTTTCCGTATCCTCGTGCACTTTTGCACTAGTATATAATGTTTGTTCAATGACTAGAACCACATTAATGCTTCTAGCAAGAGATCAGATTGTTATTGTGACTTACAGATTCATTTAGTACTGCAACGTTCTGTAACAGAATAAAGTAATAAACTTTACGATTACGTTCAATGAATTTCTAAACTGTGAAACGGATACAAAAGTCGAATTATCATGTAGATTGTTGTAACTGTAATTGGTGTGCTTACTCTGTGTTATTGTTAGCAAAACCTTACACTAATCGTTTGGGCAATGCAACTCCCAGTACCAATAAATGAATACAGTCATTGCAAAATGCATTCATCACCTTACGCATTGATTCATTTGGCCTTGAACAAAACTGATAACTTAGGCCCCTATACACATAGCAAATAAATTAAATTGTCTTACCTCTAAAGTAGCAATGGTGGAACTTGATATATTCTAGTCTCTCAAAAATATAAATATGCTAGCTACAGCTCAGCATGTGCAATGCTGGCTGAAATACTTTGAAATGCTCGTGACATTGTTTTGGCTGATAAATGAAAATCCTACTTCTTTAAAGAATATGACCTGGACAGTGAGACGGCACTGATTATGGTGAATTAATAACTTTCAGGTATTTAGCAAAATTATATTGCAAGAAAGTTTCTCTTTTCAGAAACGTCTGACAATTGAAGTTACATTGCTGACAACTCATTCACAAACAACGAGATTTAAACAGCAAGTATTATCGAACTTCATTATTCCAGGATGAATGAAAATAATTAAGTTAAACATAGCTCAGTTAACAAATCTTAACTACATTACGAAGTGAAATATCTAAGTAGCCTCTTTATCAATATGGTTACTCAACAATTACAAATTACCAGCTAACTCATCTATACTACCGAGCTGACAAAAAAAAAGTATTTAACATCTTTACCTTGGGTGCATGAAGACTTTTGCTTCCATGTACAACAATACTGACATACTTACATTAATGTAACACTTGGTGCCGGCCTTTGTGGCCGAGCGGTTCTAGGCACTTCAGTCTGGAACAACGAGACCGCAACGGTCGCAGGTTCGTATCCTGCCTCGGGCATGGATTTGTGTGATGTGCTTAGGTTAGTTAGGTATAAGTAGTTCTAAGTTCTAGGGGACTGATGACCTCAGATGTTAAGTCCCGTAGTGCTCAGAGCCATTTAAACCATTTTAACACTTCGTGGCTTCACACTACACACCCCAAAGACTTCCTACTCTATCGTCTTTCCCTCACAGACAGCTACCTACAACTGTGCGCCCAGCGCTCACTTACTCCAACACTATAATAATATCAGACCAGAGGTCTTCAGCTCTGCGGTCGCGCACAGTCAGCGATCCGCCCTACCGAGCCTACCAGACATTCATCCTTTATAATATAGTAGTTCCATTTTAATTTATAAATATTCTTGTCATATTCTGGTGCCAAAAAATGGTTCAAATGGCTCTGAGCACTATGGGACTTAACATGTGAGGTCATCAGTCCACTAGAACTTACAACTACTTACACCTAACTTACCTAAGGACATCACACACATCCATGCCCGAGGCAGGATTAGAACGTGCGATCGTAGCGGTCACGCGGTTCCAGACTGAAGCGCCTAGGACCGCTTGGCCACACCGGCCGACATTCCGGTGGCGCATACAACTGCGCCCCAGTATACTCCTTACAGTAACACGATGGAAACACTCATTATTATCTCTATGTGCATTATGATGCACGAGTTTTATGTCATCTCGTAGAATCGGGTGTACTGCCGGTGCTCCGCGTCTTCGCAACACGATATTTCGACGTCGTAGCTCGGCATCATCATCAGGTGTTCCCTGATGTTCCCTCTTCATCAGAGAACACCTGATGAAAACGCCGTTACGACGTCGAAATATAGTGTTGGGAAGACGTGGACCACCTGCAGTACAGCCGATTCTACGAGATGATAACATATCGCCGGGAAAGTATTAGAAATTATATCACTTCTTTCATGTTCAGTTGTGCCACACCTGTTTAATTCAGATGCATCATTTATCCATTGGCATGATCTCTGTGAGAGTGATCGGTGCACTGAATGGGTCACTTGTTTCTTACCTTTTAGCCTCTAAGGGCATGCTGAATGCTCAACCGACACCTCATACAGGCGCGTTGACCGGCTGGCAGATTGCTGCTGCGGCCTGATTATGGTTCTGGGCTGCGCTCGACGCCACTGTAGTTCTACACAATACAACTGCATCCAAAACAGTCCTCATTTAACTTGAGTCGTTCACAAAATTGGTTAAATATACCAGGATGAGGTTTTCACTCTGCATCGGAGTGTGCGCTGATATGAAACTTCCTGGCAGACTAAAACTGTGTGCCGGACCGAGACTCGAACTAGGGACCTTTGCCTTTCGCGGGCAAGTGCTCTACCATCTGAGCTACCCCAGCACGACTAACGACCCGTCCTCAAAGCCTTACTTCTGCCAGTCCTCGTCTCCTACCTTCCAAACTTTACAGAACCTCTCCTGCGAACCTTGCAGAACTAGCACTCGTGAAAGAAAGGATATGAGGAGACATGGCTTACTTTGGAAGGTAGGAGACGAGGTACTGGCAGAAGTAAGGTTTTGAGGACGGGTCGCGAAATGTGCTTGGGTAGCTCAGATGGTAGAGCACTTGCCCGCGAAACGCAAAGGTCCCGAGTTCGAGTCTCGGTCCGGCACATGGTTAAAAATTTATCAACAAACCTGCTAATAGCTCGTTTATTGTAATTCGATTTCATCATTAGAAATAATTATCTGGCTTGTCAAGTGAATATAACTCTTGTATCACATTGATGATACAAAATACCACGCCACCATTTGCTTCATACGTATTGGTCCACTTTTGGACTGCTATACAGCAGGGATCATATCAAGTCATGTATTCGACAACCCCTTGATGGATTTTTAAAGGTATGTGGCAGAACATGTCTACGTATACGTCACGAAATGCCCATAAATTACATACCAAACATTTTTCGGTGCGGAGCTGCTGCCCGATAATGTCCCACATGTGTTCCATCGGCTTCGGATGATGAGTATTTATTGGCCAAGACGTCATTGAGAGTTCCTCAAATCACTGTAACGAGATTCTGAGCTTATTACAAGGACAGTTAGCATGCTGGAAGATGCCGTCACCTTCAGGGGAAGACATAATGCATGGAAGCGTGCAGGTAGTACACAGTTCACGCTATCCACAGCTGTCATGGTGCTTTAGATTACTGCCACAGACCCCCCCGATGATCGTCCACCGTGCCATGCATGCTTGTAGCAGTCGTTCGCCTGGATGTTGGCCTATTATGACACTAACATCGACTTTGTGCATGATTAAACGTTATTCATCCAAGAAGCCGAGCGTTTCCTTTTTCTCCGCAGCCAGTATCGACGATCCAGTGCCCACAGAAATCGTAGTGGGCGATATCGTTGGGTGAACATATAGGGAACACGTAGGGATCGTTTGCTGCGGAGCTCCACGTTCAACATTGTGTCTGGTTGGTGTGCTCCGATATACTTGACTCGGTGCCGGTACTGTAAACTGTCGAGAGATCTGCCACACATCGTTGCCTGTCCTGTTTTACAGAGCAGGTAAACTTCCGACTTCAACTTCTGTTATGATTTGTGGACGTCCGACAATTTGTTACCAACTCGCAGTTTCACTGTCCTTTAACCATTTTCCATAGATGCTCATGACAGTAAGACGCGAAGATCCGATGCATATTGTTAAAATATGGCACTTAGAAAGTTTTCCGTTTCATCTTCTCAGCTGACTTATTACACATCGTGATGCAAACATTGTAGTCATTTCGGACGAGGCTGACGTTTAGGCGTACATTATGAAGTGTTCGAACCAGGAAATTCGTTAATGCAATGCAGGTGTTGTGAAATGGTAGAGAGAAAGGGTCAGCCCTAATGTAAAATTCTGTGTGACTGCATTAAGTCACTTGGAAAAGCGCGCGTACGTTCGAGCTCAGTGATACGGTGGTGTATCCGATAACTGAAGTATCAGACATGATTCTTGTGTAAAAACGCAAAATAAAACTGTGTGAACTCGTAAAACGACTTATGTTGAATAATTTGGCAAGACTGATGAGAAGCACGAGGTGATAACTCCCGCCGCTGGTCAAATAGTGTGAACAACCTGAATGAGATTTTCACTCTGCAGCGGAGTGTGCGGAGTGTGGACAACACTGATTTTTGAACGTGTAAAACAGAGATTCATGCGATCACGCCGAGCCATACAAAATGACGAACGCCAGTTTGAAAACTATTGTAAAAATAGCACATAGTGAAACAAGTGGTAACAGTTAAGATAATTGGCATATATGTATACTTTGGAATTTATCATTGTGATATGGAATTTTCTCTCTTTTCGCCACGTAACGTTTGACTCTGAAGTTTCTCGACCATGTTTCCTTACCTAAAAATGCTATTACAACCATTTTCTTGATTTCGTAAAGTCTGTATCATGATCTGGGTAACATCCTGAATATTATTTGAAATTATTGATGTAAATGTATCTTTGATATGGCTGCTTACCTTAAGAAAGGTTAGAGTTTTTCTGTTCTCCAGTCGAATCATATATATCAGACTTCCGTGGAGAGAATCAAGTGAGTGCATCATCTGCATATTATCCGTCGAATTATGAAGTAAAATAGTAAAAGAATGTGCTTAACTTTGACACTGCCTCAAAGTTCATGAAAAGACTTTTATAACAATATCCTTTGTAGGATAAGAGAGAAAGGTATCTTGCTGTCTTGTGCCCTTCTTCGTCTTGCATCGTCTGTTCTTCTCTTCTTTTTTGCATTCTTCTGTTCTTCTTGGGCTAGGAATATGTGAATTTTAATGTAGGAGAGATATAGGATTTGTAGGACCTGACTGCCTTTCCCAATATAAGTTGATGAGTTTATTTCTTGTACCTTCTTTGTAGTCTCATCGTATCATGATTCTCCTCACACTCGTCCATGATGTAGCAGTATTGTGGCGTATGACATGTCTATGTTGCGCACTGTTCTTCTGAAGTCCAACCTGGTTGCGACCAGCATTTCCAGTGTGGCGTTAGTCTTCATGTTGTTGTCATGCCCTAAGTGCTTTCTCAACATGTCTGTACCCCCTCCGTCGCTATCTCTAAGCATCTGGTGTTCAGGGAGCTGGTGATTGATGTTGGTGGCAATGTCCCTCTAACGCATACAAATATTCACAATTTTTGTTTTACATATATTTGTTATTATTATTTACAAGAAAACTCTGATTTTATATAATGCAAAAATTTTCTGATAGTGGCAAAAATTATTAGATTGATATGATTTCTTTTCTTTATTCTAGTTATGTCCTACCACTTCACCATCCTTTTATGGGTTGTGTGTCATTTCTTGTTTGTGTGCATGTTTCAGGATACTCAATCTACAAAAAATTGTTAGTCTGTTTTGTGTCCCTTTTTTTCTTTTAATCATGTTGTTCTGTTAATCTATTGTTTTAACTTTTATTTATTGGTTAGTATAAGATGGAGTGTTTCCTTTGCCCCTCTGTCTCTTTCCCTTTCTTCTCCTCTACCGTCCCTTTCATTCACATTCTTTTAAATGACTCATATGGTAGATGCCAGTACATTTACATGTTTTTGGGTTCGTTAGTTCGACGGCATTTTCGTGAGCGATCCTGGAAATTATTATTATAGTTTGTATCAACTATGTTCGAAGATTTTCAAACAGATCATTGTTTTTAGGTTCTATCTTATTGATCCGTTGATCATATTTTTCAGTGCAACTTTTGCGACCTTGCTTTGAATTGCTTGTTCTTCCGAAATTTGTACTGCGGTTCGAGTAGCTTTTTTCGTAAAACGCTCCACGTTTTGTCAACGTTAACGATGTCCAATTGGACCTTGTCCACGTCAGTGCGTAATTGCTGCTGACTTTGTGTTAGTACCTTAATTCTTTCTCTAGATTTTTTCGCATCTTTGTTTCCGTGTGTGAGTTGACTATCAATTCTAGCGATCCCTACTTCCGTCGGATTTTAACCAGTTGAGTTTGTGTCTTTATCTCTTGTCTGAAGTTCTGATTATTCAGTTTCAATTGCTGATGCTGTTTCCTCATCTGTGTATTAATATCCTGATTCTGTTTCGTCATCTGTATATTCTGTTTCGTTATACAATCGTTCATTTTTTGTGACATTTCCATGATCGCGTCCTGTCCTGTAACACTGCCTTCTGCTGAACTGTGTGTTCTCATTCTGTTGTTTTCTACTCGGTCAGTTACGTCGTTTACTGGGCTGTACTGTGGCGTTTGGTTTGGTTCAAATGGCTCTGTGCACTATGGGACTTAACTTCGGAAGTCATCAGTGCCCTAGAACTTAGAACTACTTAAACCTAACTAACCTAAGGACAACGCACACATCCATGCCCGAGGCAGGATTCGAACCTGCGACCGTAGAGGTCGCGCGGTTCCAGACAGTAGCGCCTAGAACCGCTCGGCCACTCCGGCTGGTGCTGTATCGTTTCTAAGTTTGATAACTGCTACAATCCGTGCTGTCTTCCCTTCTCCCTATGTTGTTCTTTGTGTTGAGGACTAGTTGCGTATGTCATTGAACCATTACGCGGAGCAAATAACTCCGCCCACTGCCCTCTCTGTTGTGTATGTCTTGTGTTTGCAGGTACAGTTGTGTCTGTTACGGTGCCCTTTCGCGGCGCTCGCAACTCCACAAAATGCTGTGCCTGTTGCTGAGGCATATTTAGAGTGTGTACAAGAGGTTGGACGTATTCTAAATGTTCTCCCTCTTCCTCACTGTCTACTTCTCTTTGGACGTCAGCTAACTGCCGATTCATTGACTGTACTGACGCATTTTCAGTCTCTGAATATGCGCCAAACAAACGCGTTTCTTTAGCTCATTTCGCTGCTAATCTTTGCCATTTCCTGCGTGGGCAGTCTGTTTCTGGGTCATAATGTGCCCTACACGGAATTTATTATTCTGGAAATCGATGTTCTTGTCCCTTCGATTCCCATCTGTCTGATCTGTATCAATTCTATCCCAATCTAGCTGAGCCTGCTGATCTGCAGCTCACCGACTGTCCTATACTCTGATTCACCGTCTGTTCTATTCTCAGGTTCACCGTCTGTCCTATTCTCAACATGTTCGTTTATTTGCTGTTTATCTGATTGATTCTACCCCATCTTGTCAACTTTCTGTCCATCCCGTAACCTTCTGGCTTGTGCTCTTGTTAACATGGAAGCTCTTTCAACACACGACAACCCTTTCTACAAAACTGTACGATCACTTACCAATTGGTTGAACCAACAACAACAGCGTCGTGACTTCTCGGCTGTTCTGTCTGCTCTGCTACAGTCTCCAAACTCTGTGCTCTTGAAAAGGGAGAAAAATGTTATTTCTTAATTCTACCTCATTTGATACTGCGTCACTCTGTGTTTCTGTGTCTCCCTGCATCTGCGTCTATCACCTGAAACGCCTATGCCCTAACTGTTAATCAAAAATCGTAAAAATCAAAAATTTCCAACACAATAACACAAGACCTTGTCCCTACAATTCTACTTTCCTCGCTACTGGTATCTATACTAACCCTAAATCTTTGCAAATATCTCTTTACGATACGAAAAAAATTGCCAACTACCATAGCGATCGGCCGTACTTAGCTCTGACACTATCCTTTCTTATTAATCTACATATTTTTACGTGGCAGTTTTACGTATCCTGGCAGTGTCACATTTTTTGTGAGTGTGTGGCTTTTATTTTGTCATGTTGTGCAATGGATTAATGCAACAAGTACCATTTGGCTCCTGTAAGAAACAATTTCCACCTCACACTACTATAGAAGTCAGACAGACGCTCCTAATGTACCAACAAGAACTGATTGAAAAACATTCTGCAACAAATATTTTCAGGAGTCGTCCGCTGTAAGGAAAAGACACAAAGATATTCTATATTCTTACGTAACTAGTGGAATACTTGGGTACTGGAGTATTGCTAGTTAGTGTAAGAAAAATATTAAACGAACGAAAAATATTACTCATTGCAAAAAATTCTGAGAAATCAAATGAAACTTTTCTTATAAAAAAATAATAAATTTCCAGGTTCTTTCGGAACAGTAGATTGCCTTTTATTAAAAGGAATGCTATTATTTTGCAAAGTATGGAAAGTTTCTTCTCTCCCTTTTCTTTAAGAATGTTATTTACTCGGCAGAATGGCTGAGAGCCACGCCTACACAACTTGAATAACTTTTTTAGGTATGGTAAAGGCTGTTGCATGAGAAATGTAATGGAGTGTACTGTTATGGAGGACACATGGGGCTCGCATACGCTGTAACGCATAATACCGTGAGCTGCGACGACTGCTGCCAGTGTCGCTCGCTGCTGACAAATAACACAACTATCTTTTTCTATCTAGATTGACGTTTTCCAATTAATCTCTCCCTACGCCTTGATGAAGTCAAGGACTCCTATCTGACCCTAGTATAACTACTGGCATGGTACACCGGTCAGATAACCAGTCCACCGCAATGCCACTGAATATTCGCTCACAGGCGTTTAACTAGTACTCTGTCCGTGTTCACACCACACAATAAGTGTGACGGCCAACACAGTGAACAACGCTTAATCGCGATCAACTCAATACAGAGTATCACTACTATTCGATAACGACAGAGGTGCTCTCCAGTGAAGTACCGAGGAGAGACTGTTTGCGTACACATACGAGGGCACTCGCTCTCGTTAAGTGTTCCCGCTCCAAGAGTGACAATGGAACGCCCCTTTTATCTGGAAAAGTTGCAAGGGTATATCATTCCCTGTCTTCCCTCACTCCTCTGGCACTTTGTGTCAGAAATATTCTGTCAGTCAGCGTTGCTCCTTTAAACGGGAGACTGACGTTTCGTTTAAGTCGACCAATGCGGATAGGTGTAGCATCTCCGTTAGGCATATACTGTTCTCATGTGAGAACTCTGCAAGTTTGCAGTCGGTCTGTGAATAAATGCGTCTTCTGTGGGGCTTCCACACAATGTAACAGAATTTGCTTTTCAGTCGAACATGGGGGTCGTTATCACTTTGCTCTGGCTAAAGTTGTCCTCTCTGTGGGCAAGCGAGTGTTATTTAATGTGTCATACACCCCCCCCCCCCTTTCCCATTTAAAACAAAATGACTTGAAACCAAAATGGTGGATTTAAAGATCGTGCCCATGAATGACATTCACTCCAAAAGTTGCGGCTCCACGTCAAATCTATGTTCCCATCATCACATTTCAGTTTTCCCTTGAATCTTCCAACTTATGAAGGTGTCCAAGGACTTTTGACTCGCCCTGTATTTTAACACTCAGCGCAAAAGATTTTATTCTGATATTTTGGCTGCAGTTGTCCGACCTCTAATATATTGGATATTGTTCTACTGTATCATCTTCAACTGTCCCACATCCTAATGAGTGTAAAGGCCTCCAGTCGACAGTTTTCTTGCTGCCCACCCACAGTTCGTAAGGTAGTCATATCAGTCTATTCTTAACTCTCGATATTGACCAGAAAGGTCCTTTGGAGCAGCTGTCGTCTATGTGAATGACTACACACACAGTTCGCATCCTATTTACCACTTCACTTTGTCACCTAAGTCTTGTACTTTTTCTTGTGATTTCAGGATAAAGTCGCAAGTTTTCGATGATTACCCCCATCTTCTTCGTCAGGAGCAACTGTTTAAATTGCTGCTGTGGTGACCTTTTAGAGCCCATAGACGACTTGTGAATAGCAGGTGAGTATTTAATGCAGTCGCAAACAGTGCCAGCATTTGGGGACTGGAGACACCGCTGCTGTAGCAGCGTAAGCTTCCCGACGAATATATTTCCAGTTTCTCTCCATCGAGAGCTGACTATCATGAATTTCTACAGCGGCTTTAGCTACAGAAATCCGTCTTTGCTGAGGACTGGAATTTACGACAACCCTCATTAGTGCAAAGCAATTACTTCGTCAGCCCATCCGTGCCGTACCTTACCACTGTGAAGAACATGAATGAAATTAAATATCGAGAACTGCAGAACTCTGCAGTTGCTGATCATAGCATCACTAACAAACAGAGAACAAAGTTTGGTGAAACAAAAATATTGCCTCAGGCTTCTACATACTGGGACTCACTTATTAAAGAGGCTATGACGAGTAAAACTTCTATGGTGATTGTGGATATAATCTTAGCGTTCCATGGACGCGAGTACATGATGCAGAGAATATGCTGAGATATTTGCATTATTTAGAAGGAGCGGTGACGCCGCCAACGCAGGCATTGACACAGCATTTTATAAAATCACTTGGTCCTGGCGAAGACGATGGAAGTTATTGCCGAACGCTCGTCATGAGAAATGACAGTTCATTTGAAATTCTTACCACTATGAGCGTCTTTGGATGCCTGTACACATGAGTGATACCTATTCTTTGGCTACCAGAGGTTATTATTATTATTATTATTATTATAGCACGACCGAGTGAGTAAGTCGGCTCCAGGGAGAGTTAGTGTTAAGTAGCCATTGAGTGAGGAGCTTTGATGGAGGACATGCAGCACTGAGAATACATTTTATTTGAGAT
Organism: Schistocerca nitens; assembly: GCF_023898315.1. Classification (NCBI taxonomy): domain Eukaryota; kingdom Metazoa; phylum Arthropoda; class Insecta; order Orthoptera; family Acrididae; genus Schistocerca; species Schistocerca nitens. The sequence goes on along the minus strand of NC_064621.1, from coordinate 307,612,871 downwards.
GCTCTTTGATGTGTAATTGGGGGCAGAGGACTTTTGTGAGATGATTTTATAGAGAGGCGACACTTTGGAAAAAAGCAGTATGTGTTGAGCCTACTTTGCTGCAAGCGATAGCGGAGTAATTATTCAAAATGAAGATTACAATTTGTTTAACAATACAAACTTTTGGTAACCAAGGCGAATTACGTCATGTGTTCAGAATATTTATTATTCTTTGCCGTCCACCTTTGCTTAAAATATTTCATTAGGAAAATTTTACATAATTAAAAATTATATGTATGGGTTAATTTTTATAATGAATGTCAATGCTAGGGAAAAATGTCACTGTCCATGTCCATTTTAGTAGGACACAGTTCTTTGCTATTTAAATGACTTTAATATAATTTCAAAATACCCATTTATTCATCTGAAGATATATAACTAAAGTTTATTGTCAAAATTTCAGTGTAATCGTAACTATTCTGCCACGCCTTGCACTGTTGCATGGTCAGCCAGCTGCATTTTTGGAAAGACAGTAAAATTATAATTTGCAAAAGCAGCCTAACCTAATATATGACAAATGGTTACGCAGTCATTTACTTCTGGCTCATGCAGTTCAGTACTTCATATTCTTGCAGTATGCGGACAAAGCAGAGCTGAGTTATCCGTTGCAAGGTAAGCAATTGAAGGGCCTCAACGAACTTCCCGAGATGAAATTAGGAGCACATTTCATTTGCAAAATTTTCATATAAATTCATCAGAATCTTTGTTTAACAGGCAACAGTTTCAATAAGCAACACCCTTAGCCACTTTTAAATTCTGTGCGTTATTGACCCTTCTTTGTATTTAATTTCTTTTGTAAATAGTTTGATTCAATTTAGATTAAGTGGATCCGGTATCACATACAATAAAGGTAATTTACATAGTTAAAGTTCCTGTCCAAAAGCAGGGTAGCTGAGGTAACTCTAAATCAGAATAAATAGGCTATGCTGCAATTCGAAAAGCACTTAGATTCGCATTGCCAGAGAAATGTCTTGGCACACACCGTTTCCTATTATCAATCTTATGCTTTAAAACTTTCACCCTGAACTGACCTAGCAAGAGGTCTGAGAACGTTGTACACATGTTCTAAATGTATTTACTTAAAGCAAGAATTTAGATGTGGCAAGTGTGGACTGCTTTTAACTGTAGTGTACGAATAGCTCTTCCAATCGCTTTTACTATTCTGTGTAATCACCAATTAGTAGCTTTCAGCCGAACTAAGTACACGAACACAAAAACTGATTCAAAGACTGTACTGTAATTTTCTTTTACTTTTTCCTGGTATGTAGATTATGCATTGTTTTAGACTTTTTAATATTTTAAAATCTTCTATTGAGTTCTCACACCGTTACTATAGCGCTAATGGAAAAGTACACCGATGGAAATGGAAAAACAAATTGATCTCCTTGACTGACAGTTACTAAACTGATATTCCCATATTGCCATTCCTGTTCGATGTGTTGGTTAAAGTTTTATCCAGAAGCAAACTTATTTTAAGTATTTTTAAACCAAAGAAAAGTCATGCATACATATTGAAAACAGTGTGAGTAAATTATGAATGTTATATTGTCTACGTTTACTAGAAATTTTGACATAAACTGTGTAACACATCATGCCGAGAGGAAATATACGTGCAGCGTATCTCACATTTCGGACAACGTGGCAAGAGGCATAAGGTTCTTCCAGAATTCAACACCTAATCGAAGTTATTGATTTGGGTTTGTTATTCATCGGATTACTCTTATTTCCTTTCTCGGGTATTGGAGTGACTCGTGCAACTTTCCACTCTTTATAGAAGGATCTTTCGCCGGGTGAGCGGTTGTATATAACTTAAGTATAGAGCTATCGTAGCAGTGTACTCTGAAGGAAACCTAACGGGTATGCAATCTGGACCGGAGACATTGCGTCCATGCTGCCATCTGTGTCTAAATTACTCATGTTGGCAGGTGGTCTTGATTCAAATTATGAAATATTTACTTCGTCTTCTTTAGTAACAGGATTTTGGAAAACAGCTTTCGTAACTCTGCTTTAGTGTCACTGCCATGAGTAACATTACCATTGCTGTTTCAAATCATGGAATATTTACTTCGTCTTCTTCGGTGGAAGAATTCCGCAAAACCGTGTTTAGTAATTCAACTTTAGTGGCACTGTCCTCTGTAACATTACCATTGGTATCACCTACTGAAGGTATTGATCATGTCTTGCAGCTGATCTACTTTACATACGATGAGATTCTCTAAGTGTTATCTTCCAGATTTCGAGACAGAGCTTTGTTGTGGAAACTATTAAAAGCACCTCTCACTGAAGTTCGCGCTATATTTCGAGCTTCTGTAAAACTTAACCAAACAGAGGGACTCTGCTTTCTTTTAAATTTGGCGTATTATTCGTTCCTTCTTACTATTTTGCGTACCATGGGGGTTCAATACCGTATTTTATTCATTCATTTGGTCTACATCTCCCAACTGCCGTCAATACTATTTCTTTGAATTCAGATCACATTCAATCAGATTTGGAGCGGGGCTGTCTTTTACGAAGGCGTCAAGCAGAATTTCTATTTGCTTTTTCAATCACATACATTTTGCGCTTGTTTCCGGTGGTTTTGCATTTTACAGTATTTATTCTTTGCACGATGACTTTCTGGTAACTTATCTGTGTATCTGTCATGATGCTCACAAATGCTCACGTTTACTCGTTGGTAAGAGATCAAGTACTATTTCACAACCAGTTACACTTCGAAAGGGCTTCTAAACCCACTGTCCTAAATTGTTTCCTGAGAAAGCATTCCGTACGATTCCGGACGACGCTTTATCCATATGGGCGACTTTAGAAAGTTTTGTCGCCAATACAGAAAGGGTACATTGAAATCACCGCAAACTATACTTGTATCAGTGGAGTACCTGTTTAAAAGGAGACGCAAGTTTTCTTTGAATCATTCAGCAACTGTGTGGTACGAGCAGGTGACGGTAAAAGGAATCAGATATTAATATAATATGGTCGTCAAGTATAAATATCCATACTACCTCACAGTAACTATCTACTTTAATTTCACTACAAAGTAAAGTAGTTCTGACACCCATGAATACTCCAACACCAACTGTATTTAATTAATCTTTTCTGATCACGGTTATGTTCTTTGTAAAAATTTCGTCTGAATTTATTTCCGGCTTTAACAAGCTTTCCGTACTTACAAAAATTTGAGCTTTAGAGCGTTCTATTAAGGCTTGGGGCTCTGGTTCTTCCGCAACAGAGCTACGGCAGTTTACAGCTACAGTGCCGATTTCTGCTAGACTGACTCTCCTACTTGCCATGCACTCTTTTAGACTGAGATCCATTCTGTGGTTTCCCGAGACCTGACCTGCAAACCACCCTGTCCCCTCCATACAGCCTTTGCTGCAATCCGTGTAGCTTCCTTCCGTGTGTAGTGGACCCCCGAACTTTTAAGCGGAACCCGAAAATCCACCACCCGATGGTGCAAGTTGAGGAAACACTAGCATAAATGGTTGCAGAAGCGTCTGAGCCTCCGATTCAGACCCTCCACTCGGCTCTGTACCAAAATTCGGCAGTCAGTCCTGTCGATGATGCTGCTTGTGATGAGCACCGTCTTTATCTCGCGAGCAAGGCTGGCAGTCTTTACCACTTTACCTAGCCGCCCGAAATCAGGGAGAGAGTCTTTCGATTCAAAGCGAAACACATCGTTAGTATTGACATCAGCCATAATCTGTGGCTGGCTACACCCTGTGCTCTTCATGGCATCCAGAAGCACCCGTTCCCCGTCTGCAATGACGCATAGTGTGTGCACGCTATATTTCTTCCCCTCCTTGGCAGCCATCTAAATAACGTGCCGAATCACCCCCTAACGGTGGAGATCCCAACTAGAGTAATACCACCCTCTGTAACTGTCTAGATCAGGTAAGCCGAGAAGCTTCTTCTCAGACAGGGCAAACAAGTGAATCTGCCTCAGGATGTGCAGCTAGAAACAGCTGGGGCACTAGGTGGAATTCTGTGGCGCTGAAAGACGAATCTCGTTTATGTTCGTTGGTGTCAGGGAAACGCCAACGTTTCCACAGATACAAAGTACAGGAATCAGTGGTCCTCGAGACAAAATGTCTCTCCAAATCCTGGAGCCATAGTGCGGGAAGCTCTTGGATAAGACAAGAGCATGATTGGTTTAACGGTATACTCGCTAATACGTGGCAGAGAATGAGAAAAAATGTACTACCTGCGTTGACCAGGGCACCTTGTGACATTTTCCAGCAGGGATAATGCAAGGTACAGCACACTGTACTTCACATCACAAACACTTTGAGGATTGTAGAGACCCTTCACCGGCCTGCCCATGCCCCTGTTCTGTCACCCACAGATCATACGTGGGAAGAGAAAAGAAAACATTCACTTGGCAAGAAATTATTCCACAAGACAATCTGAGTATGTTTGATAACGCACCACAATCAGTAATTCTTTCCCGTTATAACCACATCTAGTAATTGAGTTCATCATCACCTCAGAATTAAATCAGTTTAAGCAGCAATATTTTTCGTGTGATGAACAGTTCCATAATGTTTGATAAATACTGACTGGTGCTTCCTGGAGTAACACATTCCAATTCCGACACTGCAGCATAATGACATCAGCAAAATGAGTATGTTGTAGACAGATTTTTAAAATGTATTCCCTCTATTTACCTTGGTTGAAAGAATGAAAATATCCTTTGGAGCTGTTTGTTAAGGTTGCTTGTCACTCCTCGATTCTTGCTAAGAATATTCTTTCAAACCAGGACAATAAACTTTTTTTTCTGGCGTCTCCCAAGAAAAATTTCATTTTGTCGCTTTAAAATAAACATCACTGCGAAAATATTTTAAACAGACGGGGAAACTGGACAGGTGTTTTTAAAGTCAACCATGACTAAGTTATTCCTCAGCTTTAAGACCTGATATTTAAGACTGCCACGTCAACTATACCGTCTTTCTCTAGTGTTCAGTACCTTGCAGTGACACTTGGATCTGCGATATACGAACGTCGTGTCACAACAACACGATGACATATTTTTACGGATCTTGTTTTGTATTCTAAATACAACTGCCAGTGTGTTGACATGTGAAAATTCAGTACAACGACAGGGAAGCTTACATATGGTGAGAGGTTACTACAGTTACATTTCCCGGTCTCAACTCTCTCATCTGTTACATCTAGCAGTGAGGCCTACTAGATGTGTGGCCAGCCAAGCGAGTGCTTTAAATACACTCCTGGAAATAGAAAAAAGAACACATTGACACCGGTGTGTCAGACCCACCATACTTGCTCCGGACACTGCGAGAGGGCTGTACAAGCAATGATCACACGCACGGCACAGCGGACACACCAGGAACCGCGGTGTTGGCCGTCGAATGGCGCTAGCTGCGCAGCATTTGTGCACCGCGGCCGTCAGTGTCAGCCACTTTGCCGTGGCATACGGAGCTCCATCGCAGTCTTTAACACTGGTAGCATGCCGCGACCGCGTGGACGTGAACCGTATGTGCAGTTGACGGACTTTGAGCGAGGGCGTATAGTGGGCATGCGGGAGGCCGGGTGGACGTACCGCCGAATTGCTCAACACGTGGGGCGTGAGGTCTCCACAGTACATCGATGTTGTCGCCAGTGGTCGGCGGAAGGTGCACGTGCCCGTCGACCTGGGACCGGACCGCAGCGACGCACGGATGCACGCCAAGACCGTAGGATCCTACGCAGTGCCGTAGGGGACCGCACCGCCACTTCCCAGCAAATTAGGGACACTGTTGCTCCTGGGGTATCGGCGAGGACCATTCGCAACCGTCTCCATGAAGCTGGGCTACGGTCCCGCACACCGTTAGGCCGTCTTCCGCTCACGCCCCAACATCGTGCAGCCCGCCTCCAGTGGTGTCGCGACAGGCGTGAATGGAGGGACGAATGGAGACGTGTCGTCTTCAGCGATGAGAGTCGCTTCTGCCTTGGTGCCAATCATGGTCGTATGCGTGTTTGGCGCCGTGCAGGTGAGCGCCACAGTCAGGACTGCATACGACCGAGGCACACAGGGCCAACACCCGGCATCATGGTGTGGGGAGCGATCTCCTACACTGGCCGTACACCACTGGTGATCGTCGAGGGGACACTGAATAGTGCACGGTACATCCAAACCGTCATCGAACCCATCGTTCTACCATTCCTAGACCGGCAAGGGAACTTGCTGTTCCAACAGGACAATGCACGTCCGCATGTATCCCGTGCCACCCAACGTGCTCTAGAAGGTGTAAGTCAACTACCCTGGCCAGCAAGATCTCCGGATCTGTCCCCCATTGAGCATGTTTGGGACTGGATGAAGCGTCGTCTCACGCGGTCTGCACGTCCAGCACGAACGCTGGTCCAACTGAGGCGCCAGGTGGAAATGGCATGGCAAGCCGTTCCACAGGACTACATCCAGCATCTCTACGATCGTCTCCATGGGAGAATAGCAGCCTGCATTGCTACGAAAGGTGGATATACACTGTACTAGTGCCGACATTGTGCATGCTCTGTTGCCTGTGTCTATGTGCCTGTGGTTCTGTCAATGTGATCATGTGATGTATCTGACCCCAGGAATGTGTCAATAAAGTTTCCCCTTCCTGGGATAATGAATTCACGGTGTTCTTATTTCAATTTCCAGGAGTGTATTTGTGCATCGGAATTGTTGATATGACTTGTCGTAGCCACTGCTACCGTACACTCATAGCAAAGACCTATTACACAACTGTTTTACTATAATTTTTTCATTTTAAATATCGCAACACAACGGAATTAAGCGCACCTGACAAATAAATTTTAAATACAGTACTGTCTGTAAAGATTGACGATGGAGTCGCTCCATCTTGGCAAAACTACATTCCCGTTCAATAGCCTTCACGTTATTCAGAGCTTGGCCATTCCAGTAATAGGGAGCTTATGGCAAACATGGCGAACAACATGGCTACCATCTACCGAATGACCATGATCACCATTTTGTTTCATATCTCCTGTTTTATTTTCTGAGATTCTACCACGGCAGTGATACAAAATGCCATACAATACATTTAAACTTAAAATGAAACAAGGAATTCTCCGCCCAGCCGGGAAGTTTTTACGTACACAGTTCAATATCCTATGGTCTCTTAATATTTTCCCTTATTACTATAGTGCACTTTCTGCATTGGAATGGATATCCAGTACTTCTCTCTCTCTCTGTTAATCTCATTCGTTAATGACATAGAGAATTTACTAGGTGTCAGGTTATTCAAAGAAAATTCTTGCTTTTGGGTACAATACTTATAACTAAGTCGCCACATTCAAATTACACAGATTAAACATGTAAAATAAAACAGAACAACCGGCTTTAGACATTACGTATCAAATCTTCCCCCACAACAAAATTTAAACCCAGATTAACTAGTCACAGACCTTCTGATTAAATTTCACACGTAACCTTTCCTACCGACCTGCCACATACCCTGGAGGATTTATGCTCATCTCCCACTGCAATGTAACAGTCATTGTGTTGTTGGGCAGATGGCTAACTGACCTTTTTCTCTCTCAGAGTATAAAAATTTCAAACTTGCTTAACACGAATGTGATTAATAACGGTAATTTTAGTATCATGATTACTTAATTATCTCACAAAAGCACTTGTGTTTCCCATCGTCTCTTTGTCAGATTGAGATTAAGTCAGTGCTCATCATGTGGAAGTGCTTGTTCCTAATTCATTTTCTGCACAGGAAATTCCTAAATATTCTCAGCTTAAATTTACGCACGAAAGTATCTCAGCCTAAAACTCCCACAAGCAAGTATCTCAGCTTAAAATTACCACACGTGATTTCATTGTGACCGTTGGTCACTACCAAAGAATCCTAAGTTCCCCATGAGTTTTACCTGCCTGTCATTGCGTGAATCTCCCACTAAAAAGTTTGGTTCTCGTCGACATTCTGAAAAGGGAAATCATTAATTCTAGCTACGCTTAAATATTCCACATGCATACCATTCCTACATTCTTCAGTTTTACGAAGCACAATAAAAATAGGTGTTTCAACTTCAGGAACCAGTGACAGAGTGTTAGAACGTGGCCGTTCACCAGGCCATCCCACACTTCCTCAGAAGTGGGGGAGGATCCTGTTACCGTATTGGTCAGCCACACTCAAGGCCCTCTAGTGATCTGGAATACTTCCTTTCTTTGGTTCTGCCAAAGGTGACCAGAGGTTAGTCTCAAAGATAATAACAGATACTACATCCATTATCTGTGGTCAGCAGACAACAAACCATTCAGTCATTTCCCAAAAATCACTAAACTGGATACAGGGATCTATTTTTGAAGGAACTGCACATATGAATAATTAAGTGTAAAAATAGTCTTTCTTTTCTACATCAGTATCCGGTTACAGTGTATTTGAGTAAAATTGTGTTATCATAAAACCGTTGTTTCGGCAAGAACAACGAGGTATGTTGTTATACAACTGGTATTATAGTACCCAATGAGGCAAATCTTTCCTATGTCGGGCAGTACAGTACTCCTTCAATGAAACCGTTGAAATATCTGCCTCTGGATACAAGAAACTCGAAATTACCACACAAATATTCTGATGAGGTGCACACTTCAGATTAAATTAACAAGTCTCAATCTTACCACCAAAAGTCACGTCGAACATATCAATTAAATATGCTCGTCCCCAAAAATTATTAATAGTGTTATCACGTAAAGGACAATATGAATGCAGCAGTAGAAGAGATCGTAGTGTTTAGTAGACTAGGAAACAAAATGTTCGGTGACTGTGACATAGTTCCAACCAGAGATAAAAACAACAAAGAGCGCTTATGTAAAATATATTTCAGTATCTGTTCAAAAAGTTTCAGGCACACACATCCCTAACTTGAATCGATCCTGTAAAATTTCACATTTTTGCTATATCTAATAACGGTCTCTGGAATAATCACTGCCAATGTCAATGAAAATTCGTGATGTTGGAAATTTGTGCTACAAGTTTTTATGCCTCCATCCTGGTGGGTGGAGAACTGGGGACTACGATCGTTCGCTACTGTAAGAAAATGAATAACCTGCAGCCACCCTTAAGATGTCACCTGGTCTGTAGCTACCAGTTTCCGCGCATCATTGCCCTTCAGGCTTTAATTGATGCTGACAGGGTTATCACGATCCATACACCCGATGCTTCAGTGGCCAACATAACCAGTTTATGCAGACTACCTGGTAACTGTGAAGTCGTTATCCAACTGGAGTTGACAGGTGATGGTTGGTAAGTCGACATCAGAGTTATCAGGTAGTCTGCGTAATCTGGTTTTATTGGCCAGTGATGCATAGTATATGTGGATCGTGATAACCCCTTCAGCATCAACTAAGGCCTGAAGATCGTGCATTGATGCGCCGAAACGGATAGCTACACAATAAGTGTCTTAAAGATGGCTGTAGATGTTTTATTTTCTTACAATTTTTGCTGCAAGCCTTGCAACTTCTTAAGAGCAGAATTTCAGTGCAGCTTGGGGCAAGGTAAAATAAGATATGAAAATGTGGAAGCATATTCATTCTCGGAATAAACCGAGAAGTGTGTGTCCCATCGCCTTGAAGACGGCCAGCTACGGAATATTGCGACCGCCGAGGAGTTTTGCCTTTCGACCTCATGGCTCCACGGACGACCGTAACAGTCACACTGTACTCGAAGATACTGCAATGCCTCCGTAGGGTACTACAGAACGAGCGCAGTGGAAGGTCGCCAAGGAGTACTATCCCTGTGCACGACGGCGCACGGATGCACGCAGCTGTGCGGCAAGTGGCGAAAACGTACTTGGTTTTTTCTGCTAAGATACTTCTGTCTATATTTTCTGATTATACCACTACCAGCAACTGCTACGTGAGCAGTTCACCTATACAGTTACTCCTCTCAAAGGTATTTAAAATGACCGTATTCATTTGCAAATGTAAAAGTATCGACCATCTTTCGTTAAATGAACTAGTGGGAATCGAGCAGAGGTGGTTTTTGTTGTAAGGTAAAGTGTAATTACGTAAAGGAAAACTGTCGTCATATTAATTGGGCAAAGTGGTAGCAAATTTTTATATTGTTCATTAAGAAAATTAACTGCATTGCAAGACTTTATTCGCTACCAAATTTCGTTTTTACAAATAGGACACGGAACAGCAGCACAGTCTGGCTGTTACTGTAACTGCAGTTTGTCCTGAGCAACTCAGATGAAAACATAGAATATTCTCACAACAAACCGTCTCTCACTACACATACTTTCTGTGTCCAACACAAAAAACTTAGTATGCATTATGCATTGTCACTATGTAAAGGAAGAGCACAGCTGTTTTGGAGATGAGGAAAAAATGGTGCAAATGGCTCTGAGCACTACGGGACTTAACACCTGACGTCATCAGTCCCCTAGAACGTAGAACTACTTAAACCTAACTAACGTAAGGACATCACACACATCCATGCCCGAGGCAGGATTCGAACTTGCGACCGTAGCGGTCGCACGGTACCTGACTGAAGCGCCTAGAACAGCTCGGTCACCACAACCGGCGGGGATCAGAAACTTCTACCAATTAAATACCGAATAACACTGACCTAGTATTGATTCTTAAATCTTTGTGTTAACTGATCTGCTCTGTGTACGTATTCATAGGTAGCATTTACTTCATTGCATTAAGTAGATCATAAATGAAACATGGGGAGACTGAATCTGCTATAACATAAACGGCTGCCGCCATTTAATCTTTTAAGAACACAAAAGCTATTAAAATGGTTGCTTCTCTTCACAGGTACTTTTACTGTAATAATGGTTTTAATACCTGCTCAACATTTAATATGGGGACTCAGAAATTGTTCTATCGATTGGGTGGGGTGAGAACAAATACTTCTGGCAAGTCACAGTATGAATACATATACAAACACAAGCACATGAAAATAAACACTTTTACAAGCTTGCGAAGGAGGTATTCATTGAATTGGCCCATAAAATACAATGGGCAATAATCGCTCACGATATTCACTGAGTTATTCATGTTGAATAGAGGCTTCAGTAAGGCAAACCTTTAAGTAAAGCAATTAGTTGTTTTCTTTGCATCCACATTACTTCATAACATTACGTCTTCACTTATGAAAATTTATTTGGAGTATTTCAGAAACAAGACTAACCGAACGCTTACGGAATTTAATATTCGCAACGCAGTGTATTTTGTCGGGCGTCTTAAGAACTTCGTGATTCGGACGTACCTGTGAGTTTCGATGTTGCCTCTCTCTCCACGAGGATTCCCTTGCAGGAATTCTTGGAACTTATTGGTCAGAAACTTGACACAGAGACGACCAACTTTTTAGGCATGTCCTTACAGCGACATACTTTCTCTTCGACGGCGGATACTACGAGCAGACGGAAGGAGTTAGCCATGGGGAGCCCACTTTTACCAGTCGTCGCCAATTTCTTCATGGAACATTTCGAGGAGCAACCCATGGATTCAACGCAGCGGAAACATACCTGTTGCCTCCTTTATGTTGAAGACAACTCTGTCATATGGCCACAAGGCAGAGACCAGATGAATGGTTTCCTGCATGGGTGTGAGGCTCTAACCATTCTATCCTCCCTTGAAAGTCCAAACTTTACCTTGAACACAGGGAATTTTATTTAGAAACTGACAATCAGCGTTGGGTTGGTTTCCCCATACATCAAAATTCCATACACCAGAACATCAAGTTTTCCATGGAAATCGATGTGGATGGAGTGCTCCCCTTTCTGGATGTCCTGGTAAAATAAGAGCAGAGCGCACATTGTCTCACAGCGTGTACTGTACGAAGATACACACCGACGTTTACTTACATGCAAACAGCTGCCGCCATCCAGTGCACAGGAACGGCGTCCTAATAACATTGGGTCACAGCGGCGGTACCGTGTCTGACAATGAGAGCCTTAACCAACATCTTGAACATGTGAGGTCGGTTTTCCAGAAAAACGGCTATAGAGAGAAGCAAATTCGGAGAACTCTACGTCCCACACCGACTGTACATCCGGAGGAAACAGAAGAGGGACCTCAGCAGGATGGGGCACAACATTTATTCCATACTGTGGCGCTATATCGGGAAAGATAGGTCGAATTCTTCAAAAACTTCAAGCGAAGACTGTCTTCCGCCCACCAATTGAGACACAGGCACTGCTTGGTAATGTTAAGGCTGATCTAGGACTACGGAAATTCGGTGTCTACCAGAACCCCTGCGAACGTGGCATGACTAATATAGGTTAAACGGTGCGTATTATCGTAGATCGTTGCCAAAAACATCAACGCCACACCGGACTGCAGCAACCTAAAAAGTCGGAGGTTGTTGAGCATTATCTCTCGGAAATACGCAGAGTGAATTACGACCAGACCAAGGCTCTGACGCAGAAGTCCAAATACTGGGAATGCTATCAAGATTCGAGTACGGGAACTGCTGATCAATCGAGATAGCGGTTACATCCTTAGTATGGTCTGGGAACCCGCTTTTAATCTGGGCACCTGGGCGTGGACCGCGTTCGGAACACCTGGATGGGTGGAGGAGACAAAAGCGTGGCGCCGGCGCCTCAAATGGTTCAAATGGCTCTGAGCACTATGGCACTTAACATGTGAGGTCATCAGTCCCCTGGACTTAGAAATACGTAAACCTAACTACCCTAAGGACAACATACACATCCATACCCGAAGTAGGATTCGAACCTGCGACCGCAGCAGCAGCGCGGTTCCGGACTGGAGCGCCTAGAACCGCTCGGCCACACCAGCTAGCGCCGGCGCCTTATCGGTCAGTTCGTCAGTGCACCAAATAATGGCAACGTGGTCCCTTGCCCAAATGTTGTACTTATTAGTTACTAACACCCGTGAACTGTTTCGTGGTAAATGTTTTGCACTTTAGTTAAATAGGGCTCTTCGTTATGCTGCATCACGACAAAAAGAAATCTGTTTAGATAAAATGTCTAAAGACTGAATGAAGCTTCTCAACGCCAAGTTGAACTAAAAAGAAATATCATTTGAAAGTAAAGAAAATAACTGCTCCTTCTGGGTAAAGACAGTCCTAGACTGTTATTTGAGATGCCGCTGCTCGCGGTGCCGATCTTCCATGGCTAAAGTAAAAATCAGCAAATGTGTTCGTGACTCTTGATATATAATTGCTGTGAAAATTATCTTTTTGCGACCGGATTATTGCAATTTAGAGCCAGTCAATAAGTGCCATGCACAATTAGCCATTACTCTTCCACATCCGAGGCATTATTACTCTATATTGCTACTTTCTTTGCGTCCTCAACACACGAGAGGTTGTATTGTCAAATTCACCTTCTCTATTCCCGCACTGATGGTTTTGTATCAGAGGAACTGCCCTCCAGTTTTTACATGATTACAAACCTGCTTGCTTTATTCATGACCAAACAATAAGTGAACGTTTTACAAACAATATATGAACGTAACAGTATTTAAACAAAATATAGATTCGAGAATCACATGTGCAGTTGAATTACAGTCATATAAATTGGTAGCAATAAGAATCAAAACTTACGTAGAAGTTGAACCAAAGAGTCTGGTCACACAGATGTCTCATTAAGCATAATTAGAAAAAAGAGTTACATGGTATAGGTACAAGTTATATTGGACAAATGTGTTAAATATTATACTTGCTGATGCATCATAATTTAACGTCAGATACCTGGGAAACAATTGACACACACAACAGAAGATCATTTACCGAACTCATACAAAACAGTTATTAGTATGATATATCTTACAGTGGAAATGGTTTTCACTAAAAGACGGAAATTTCAGTTCATCTAGATTGCAGCTTCTGCATAAAAACTCGATCTGCAAACAACTAAACAAGTTTGCCAGATCGAATCTTTCAATCCGCAAACTGAAGTTGCGTGTAGAATCAGTAGCTAACCCGAAACCTCTCTCGTCAGTGTTATCTACGGACTGATCGTGACAACCACTAAACCTCAGTAACAACAGTTCTCCTGCATAAGTGCGTAGAGCGCGAGAGACAGTGTTCAGAACTTAAGTTCTGGTCTGAAAGACAGTTTTCGTTTGCCACGCGTTCTTAAATAGCGTTCTGCAGAATGCAAGATTTATTTTGTTGACATCCTATAAGCTGTGGCTGTGCCATTTCTTCACATTGTCCTATCTTGTAAGAGTAACAAAGTATTATATCTGTGCAGTTTTAGTCCGTTAGGAAACTTCAGCTATATAATATGAATTGTGGGATACTTTGTATACTACCTAAATGAACAAAGGTATTACTTATAATCTAAATAGAAATAAACGCTTTAAAAATATAGCGGTTACAGCCGTTTTAATGAAATCTATAGATATAATCTCAACAGATTTTACCCAAGCGTGTGACCTCCACCGCTGAGAACCAACGAAAATATGCTCAGATAATATATCGCTCATCCCAAAAATACACTCCTGGAAATTGAAATAAGAACACCGTGAATTCATTGTCCCAGGAAGGGGAAACTTTATTGACACATTCCTGGGGTCAGATACATCACATGATCACACTGACAGAACCACAGGCACATAGACACAGGCAACAGAGCATGCACAATGTCGGCACTAGTACGGTGTATATCCACCTTTCGCAGCAATGCAGGTTGCTATTCTCTCATGGAGACGATCGTAGAGATGCTGGATGTAGTCCTGTGGATCGGCTTGCCATGCCATTTCCACCTGGCGCCTCAGTTGGACCAGCGTTCGTGCTGGACGTGCAGACCGCGTGAGACGACGCTTCATCCAGTCCCAAACATGCTCAATGGGGGACAGATCCGGAGATCTTGCTGGCCAGGGTAGTTGACTTACACCTTCTAGAGCACGTTGGGTGGCACGGGATACATGCGGACGTGCATTGTCCTGTTGGAACAGCAAGTTCCCTTGCCGGTCTAGGAATGGTAGAACGATGGGTTCGATGACGGTTTGGATGTACCGTGCACTATTCAGTGTCCCCTCGCCGATCACCAGTGGTGTACGGCCAGTGTAGGAGATCGCTCCCCACACCATGATGCCGGGTGTTGGCCCTGTGTGCCTCGGTCGTATGCAGTCCTGATTGTGGCGCTCACCTGCACGGCGCCAAACACGCATACGACCATGATTGGCACCAAGGCAGAAGCGACTCTCATCGCTGAAGACGACACGTCTCCATTCGTCCCTCCATTCACGCCTGTCGCGACACCACTGGAGGCGGGCTGCACGATGTTGGGGCGTGAGCGGAAGACGGCCTAACGGTGTGCGGGACCGTAGCCCAGCTTCATGGAGACGGTTGCGAATGGTCCTCGCCGATACCCCAGGAGCAACAGTGTCCCTAATTTGCTGGGAAGTGGCGGTGCGGTCCCCTACGGCACTGCGTAGGATCCTACGGTCTTGGCGTGCATCCGTGCGTCGCTGCGGTCCGGTCCCAGGTCGACGGGCACGTGCACTTTCCGCCGACCACTGGCGACAACATCGATGTACTGTGGAGACCTCACGCCCCACGTGTTGAGCAATTCGGCGGTACGTCCACCCGGCCTCCCGCATGCCCACTATACGCCCTCGCTCAAAGTCCGTCAACTGCACATACGGTTCACGTCCACGCTGTCGCGGCATGCTACCAGTGTTAAAGACTGCGATGGAGCTCCGTATGCCACGGCAAACTGGCTGACACTGACGGCGGCGGTGCACAAATGCTGCGCAGCTAGCGCCATTCGACGGCCAACACCGCGGTTTCTGGTGTGTCCGCTGTGCCGTGCGTGTGATCATTGCTTGTACAGCCCTCTCGCAGTGTCCGGAGCAAGTATGGTGGGTCTGACACACCGGTGTCAATGTGTTCTTTTTTCCATTTCCAGGAGTGTAGTCATGACCCAGTCGTATGTATTACTGTGTCGTCTACACGACAGACTTCTGAATGATTACCTATCAAGGTCTAAGACAGAAATGTTTCTAACGAGAGGAAACAAGATATCGATATAATAGAACATAAAACACACACAAACTTCAACATCGTATTGGTATATTTCCCTTCGCAATAACTGCCTTCGCTGGGCAACAAACTTTTGCTACAAATCTGTTAGGTCCCACAGTTAAGCAGAATTCACAGCGCGGATTTGGGCCTTCAGTGGTGTGGTCAAACCAAAGCGGAACGGAACCATATACAATCAACTTTCTGCAAGGAAGCAAAAGAAAATGTTACACTATGGTTGGCGAAATGCACGTTATGACACTGACACACGAATATTATCTTTTGAAAATGTAGTCGATATGGCTTTTGATAGTGAACTCTTGAACGGTCAAGTGATGCACGTTTATACACTCATAGATCATGACATTGTTGGGGTTTTTGGAAATAAGTACTAGTAGCATCGATACGTTTTGCTGAAGACCATAACATAAGCAAAAGTAGAGGTCATTATCCAAAAGAGAATGGTAATGACGGCATACAACCTATTTAAGAATACCTTCACTATATATTATTACAAAGTATCATAAAAACTTTTCTCAAGATTATCAGATGAATATAAGGAAATCTCAGAAGAAAATGAAGATAATATAATGTGAAAAACGAAGTAGGTAATTTGTAATAAAATCATAAAAACAAAATTGCCTCAGAGCGGATGTATTTAAATTCGAATGGAATATGTCAATGTGCAGCTATATGTGCATTGCCATGCTACTCCAGATGAAATTACTGACCCTCAGCGCATACGGAAAACTGAGTTAGCACTCAAACTTCCCATATCAAGGGGACTTCATTCTCTGATCCTAACAGTTCTGTGCTAATTTTCCTACAGATCTACCATGTAAATAAATGTGTGTTACCCGTCACATTTGTATTATTATTTCTAATTATTCCAGGGCTTCTTTAAATGCTGGTAAAAATGACATGATTCTTAAACAGAGATACAAAGTACCTAAATTAAAGTGAATAACAGGTTGATTCCAGATATAGTGTAAAGGAGGTAGGCTGGGGGAGGTTGTGATGTTTCAACAGGTGTGGCTACATCTGGACGAGAAGTCGCCGTTAAAGAACTTACTAAATTACATACACAAGGTCTGAATACCTTTGTCTAAATCTGAAGCAACGCTTTTACCACATACAATATACGCCAAACTGTTCACCTATCAGCCAGTTCTCCGTAATGCACCACAAATTCATTAACATCATGAGCAATCTTGTAGAAAAAAATTAAATATTATCACACAATTGAACAAATTGTCATTAGAAATCTTAGCAAAACAAAGGGCCCTTTGCAAATCATTAATGAAATCTTACAATGGAGCAATTAGTATGATCCACAATTAATTGTGTAACACTTCATACAGAAGGAGCGGTGGACTACTCACTGGTGTGGCAATTGTCTTCATAGGAAAGCAGGACAGGAGCAGAAATGATTAGAGAATAAGTTATCACATTAAACAGAAGATTTAGTTACCTTTAATTTCCTCACACGTATTAAGACTCATTACAAATACTGTAGCAAGAAACAGAGTCCAGCTGACGCCACTGAAACAAGAATGAGGCTCTCTGAAGCATTAGCCATGTTGTCAGGGCAGCAACTAGGCAGCGTCTGCATAGCGTCACATAGTGAAGAGGATCCAAGCGCGGATGGGCTGTGGCTGGCCCTGGCCGTCCTGTGTCATGGCGGCCGAGGGCGCTCATAGTACGGAGCCGCTGGAGGCTTGGCTCAGCGGGAGTGCTGCACTCGTACACGACCGCTGTCGGCATCCGACAGAAACTTGCAATCTCTTTGCCAATATCGACACCTGTGAGGTGGTATCGATACGTGATGCCGCACAATTTAGTTTGGATCTCATAGATTATGAGAGAGCTTTCGACTCAATTTCAACGGAAAGTAAACAGGCAGCCCTTGAGAAATAGAGTAATTACTCAGCCGTAATGATAAATGCTCTGCTAGCTACAATCTGCAACTAGTACATTGCTTGCAGTGGTGGACTGCACTGGCCAGCGCCACTATAACGTATTCATTACCCACTACGATACTTCAAAGCTACAGTTTCCGGAAGGCTTCATAAGGACAGTGAGCGATTCTCATTTCAGATACACTCACGCTATTCAGCAGCAAAAAAATCTACTCTCAGCAACATAGAGGAAGTCATCTGACTTCTACATTGAGAAAATGGAGCCCGCATCTCGTGGTCGTGCGGTAGCGTTCTCGCTTCCCACGCCCGGGTTCCCGGGTTCGATTCCCGGCGGGGTCAGGGATTTTCTCTGCCTCGTGATGGCTGGGTGTTGTGTGCTGTCCTTAGGTTAGTTAGGTTTAAGCAGTTCTAAGTTCTAGGGGACTTATGACCACAGCAGTTGAGTCCCATAGTGCTCAGAGCCATGTTTTTGAGAAAATGGAGAAAAAATAAGTATCAATGGAACACTTTAAAACGGAGCCAACTCTTCTCTGCGGTCCGACTGGTTATCCTCTACATATTTTTTATTTATTTAGTTTTTAGTCTGGTTTGATGCAGCCCACCATGATTTCTTCTCCTGCACATTCAATTTCATATCTGAGTAGCACTTGTACACTGTGTCCTCAATTAATTATTTTCAGGATGTATTCCAATCTCAGCCTTTCTCACAGTTTTTAGCCTCTACAGCTCCCTCTAGTACCATGGAGGTTATTTCCGATGGCTAAACAGATGTCTTATCATGCTATCCCTTCTTCTTTTCAGTGCTTACCAAATGTCCATTTCTTTGCCGATTCTACGGAGAGCCTTCAAGTTATTTATCTTATCAGTCCACCTTATTTTCAATATTCATTTGTAGCACCACGTCTTAAACGCTTTAATTCTTTTCTCTTACGAGTTTTACACAATCCATGATTCAGCAACATTCAATGCTGTACTCCAAAAGTGCATTCGCAGTATTTTCTTCCGAAAATTAAGGCCTATATTTGATATCATTGGACTTCTCTTGGCCAGAAAAGCCCACTTTGCCTGTGCTGGTCTGCATTTTATGTCCTCATTGCTTCGAGCATCATGCTTTATTTTGCTATCTAGGTCTCAGAATTTGTTAATTTCATCCACTTCGTTATTCTCTAGTTCTGATATTAGATTTCTCGGAGTTCTCATTTCAGCTACTTCTCATAATTTTCATCTTTCTTCGATTTACTCTCAGTCCATATCTGTCATCATTAATCTGTCCTTCCCATACAACATGTCTGCAATTGTTTTTCAGTTTCATAGAGGAAAGCAGTGTTGTCAGGGAACTAATTATATGTCGGGACCCAAAGGTTCCGTCTTAGGGCTCTTACATTTTCTTATGTATACGACCTTTTATCAGTAACATTACCCGATGCCAGGTTTGTTTTGTTTGCCGACGATACAAACATTGCAATAAATAGCAAATGAAGTGTAGTCTGAGAAAGATCGGCTAGTAAAATATCAATGAACACCAGTCGCTGGTTCCTAGCCGATTCTTTGTCAGTAAACTTCGAAAAAACACATTAAATGCATTTCAGAACTTGTAATGGGGGTCCCACGAGTATTTGCCTAACATATGATGAGAAGCAGATAAAAGAAATTGACAGGGTTAAATTTTTGAGATTGCAGCTTGATAATAAATTCAACTGGGAGAAGCACAGCAGAGAACTGCTGAAGCGTCTAAACAAATCCCTATTTCCAATGCGAATTCTGCAAAACATAGGGGATATAAAAATGAAAAATCTGGCATACTATGCTCACTTTCACTCCATAATGTCATATGGGATTATTTTTTGCAATAATTCATCAAGGTAAGCTAAAGTTTTCCGGGCACAAAAATAAGAGGCAAATGTGGTGTGAACTCAAGATAATCCTGTAGAGGCCTGTTTAGGGAACCAAGGATACTAACTACGGCTTCCCAGTATATTTATTCCTTAATGAAATTCGTCATTAAAAATATATCACCTTCTTCAAACCATGAGCTAACTTCATGGAATCAATACTAGAAATAAGAATAATCTTCACAAGGATTTAAAGTCACTTACTCTTCTACATAAAGGTGTGCGTTATTCAGGAACAGACATTTTCAATAACTTGTCAGTGGCCATAAAGAGCTTAACAAGCAATGAAATTCAGTTTAAGAAAAGCCTAAAAGAATTATTGGTGGCCAACTCTTTCTACTCCACTGAGTAGAACCAACTGATTTATTGTATGTGCGTGTGTGTGTAAAGTAGAATCTAATTGCAGTGCAGTAATGCGTTCATTGTAAATAAGTATTGCGGTAGATCTATTATATGTGTATTACCTTATAAATAAATAAAAACATTTTTTTAAATTTTAAATTCAGTGCATTAATGCGATATTAGAAAAATGAGGGCTGTAAAATGTCCCTTTCATATAGTGCTCATAAAACAAAGACGATCATACCATGTGGGACTTGTGGAAGGTACATTAACTTATTTGTTTTAGTTTTAAATATTTGTCATGCATAATTGTTTTTCTGACGTGTTCTACATCCTCGGGGACTTCCTCACTAAGGATCAATTGGAAAGAAAGTAAATCTAATGTAATCTAATCATCTTACGAATGACATCCCTACACCTAGGATTTTAAACTAACTCTTGACACTTTCTTTTATTTCTGTGACTGCTTCTTCGATGTATAGATTCAATAGTAGGGCAAAAGACAGCTTCCATCCCTAACACTCATTTTGATCTATCCATTTCGTTCTTGGTGGTCTATTGTTAATATTCCCTCTTTTATTCTTGGTACGTATTCTGTACCACCTGTCTTTCCGTATAGTTTTATTTTTCTCAGCATTTCGAACATCTTGCAACATTTAACATTGTCAAACGCTTTTTATAGATCGACAAGTCATATGAGCGTATCTTGGTTTCTCTTCACTCATTCTTCCATCATCAGGCGAAACGTCAGGATTGTTTTTGTGGTGCCTTTACCATTCCTAATGTCAAACTTATCGTCATTTGATAGATCCTTCACTCTCTTTACAATTGTCCGCTGTATTATCCTTGTCAGCATCTTGGTTGCATAAAATGCTAACTAACTGTGCCGTAGTTCACCCATTTTCTTCCCTCTGATATCTTCTGAATTCTGTGGATTATATGTTTCCGACAGTATGATGACACGTCAGCAGCCTCATACGTCCTGCACGCCGGCTTCAATACTCATTTGGTTCCCTCTGCCTCCAATGATTTTAGAAATTCTGATTAAATTTTATGTGTATTCTCTGATTTATTTGACCTCACGTTTTCCAGAGCTCTCTTAAATTCTGACTCTAATATAGGAACTACTATGTCTTCCTTGTCGACTCAAGTATCTCCTACTATCAAGTCATCATGTCCTCCTCCACATAGAAGCTTTAAATGTGCTCTTTCCACCTAACCGACATTTTCTCTGCGCTTAGAAGTGGAGATTGCATTGCACTTTACATCTTACCACTCTTACTTTTAATTTCATCGGAAGTCATCCTGACTTTTCTATAGGCTAAGTCAGTCCTCCCAACGATCATATCTTTTTCGATTTTGTCACATTTTTCTTACAGAGATTTCGTCTTGGTTGCCCTGCGGTTCTGTTATTTAATTTCTAAGGGTTTTATATTACTGCATTCCTTTCTTTCCCTGCCACTTCTGAACTTCCTTCTTTCGTTATCAATTGAAGTATATCTTCTGTTACGCAAGATTTCAAAATGGCTCTGAGCACTATGGGACTCAACTGCTGAGGTCATTAGTCCCCTAGAACTTAGAACTAGTTAAACCTAACTAACCTAAGTACATCACAAACATCCATGCCCGAGGCAGGATTCGAACCTGCGACCGTAGCGGTCTTGCGGTTCCAGACTGCAGCGCCTTTAACCGCACGGCCACTTCGGCCGGCTACGCAAGATTTCTACGGAGTTACGTTACACCTATGACACACTGCCCAATAAGTCTTTAAATACTTCTAATGGATTACGTTTAGTGACTATACCTTGAGTTTAAGTTTTTCCTTGCTTTTTGTGAACACAAGTGAAATGTGCAATGCTTTTTGTGAACACAAGTGAAATCTGATATCAGTAAATTCAGTTTAGTTCATTCACACTTTAAAAGTAAATCCTTCCAGGCTCACTGTGAATTGGAACAATAAGGTATGTTTGAATACTCATTTTTCTCATGTAAGTTTTAAAAATGTAAAATGAATATTTTGGAATGTATACAACATACGGCTGCTCATATTACTCAGTACTCAGTACGTTGGCTAATAATTACAAAATGTAACAGCGGCACACTCAAATAAGGATGGACGCTTCTGAGAAACTTTTTGTCGGGCAACCTTATCTTGGTTGCACTCCAGTTGCTTTGGTTTCTGAGGAAGCGCTCGCAATGAGCAACGTAGTGTATCTCGACACCAGACAGATTTTTAAATGATTTTCAAAGTACAGTCGACGTCAACGTTTTACTCTCATCATTGGGAACGAGGGTAGCTGTTCAAGAGTTGGTGATGGAACAGACTGAATAGGGGCGCTACAGAAAGTCCTCCGTGCGCGCTTGCCCCAAAGCAAACAACTTAGCAATTCGTGTATGCGCAGTGCAGAAGTGCTCAAGTCATTCCCGTTCTCTAGCCGGTAGTTATATCTAGGTAATAATACCCGTGTACGATTTGTCAAATGATTGTGGCTGTCACAAATGGACGGCCGATGTGGCAGAGCGGTTCTAGGGGATTCAGTCCGGAGCCACGTAGCTGCTACGGTCTCTGGTTCTAATATTTCCTCGGGCATGGATGTGTGTGATGTCCTTAGGTTAGCTGGGTTTAATGAGTTCTATGTCTAGGGGAATGATGACCTCAGATGTTATATCCCATAGTGCTTAGAGCCACTTGAACCATTTTTTGTCACGAAGTAATCTATTGTAATGCTTCACAACAGACTGTTTTAAACTCGTAAGTTCCAGTAAATTAATGGATGTCCTTAACCTTGTTTACAAATTAATTCGGAAACATTGCCATAAAGTGTAGTGCAGAACTGCACTTACAAGTGGATGCACGTCTTTCCCAAACTTTAAAGTTGGCACAGCTACTTTTGACTGTTTGTAAAGCCATGGTAGCGAGAGAAACCCAAGTGCGGCAAATGTAATTAATAGAAGGTGGTCAGTTATCGTCATAATGAATATTGACACTGTGCTTTAAGCTTGCTGCGCGATAGTATGATGGTCATTTAGTAGTTCTTCTTTTATCGTTGTACGAAACAGGAACACAAATAACGGAGAAGCCTACGTATGAAGACGGCAGCGAATGCTCTCTCGTTCGTGAATATCGCTAAGGTGGAGCAGGATGACGATGAGGGTTTCGTTGATTTAGAAAATCAAATAAAATTTTATGCCTGCTTCGGCTCGTCGTTTGACAGCAAAAGACACTGTCAATAAAAGCTCTGAACTGCTTCCAAAATGTGCGAAGACCTGCATTTTGTACGAAGAACAGGAATGAAGAGAAAGCAAGTTATTGTGATCACGTGTTGACCAAAAGCTGCTCGCATATCATAGTTGTGGTTCTCTTATGCCCATTTTCCCACTGTTGCTTGCTGTGACGTAAATATTCCCTATTGCCCTTGCAAAGATCATTCACACTAGAAAAACAATCGTAGGGCGCAAGGTACCTACGTTTCCTCCCAGCACAATGAATAACTTTCCAGCTAATATACCGTCAGACTACATTGCCAGTAGAAAAAGAGCTCCAAAAACATATGCAGTGACGGACTGTTGTTTGGTATGGGACATAAATTTCTGGTGGATACAGAGGCTCATGTGTCAACAGTCAGTCTTGATGGCTCTGAGCACTATGAGACTCAACTGCTGAGGTCATTAGTCCCCTAGAACTTAGAGAACTAGTTAAACCTAACTAACCTAAGGACATCACAAACATCCATGCCCGAGGCAGGATTCGAACCTGCGACCGTAGCGATATTGCGGTTCCAGACTGCAGCGCCTTTAACCGCACGGCCACTTCGGCCGGCAGTCAGTCTTGAGATGTATTCGAGAGCTTATAGAAATATTGCTGTCCGCTGGTGAGAAGTATTGTGCGATCCTGGGACTCGAATTTCCTGCTACACTCACGCAATAGTTTACCTTCTGTATCGTAAAACTGAAGTCGACGGGACGTTGATTCTGCCAGTGGCAACAAGAATTAGACTGTCACAGGGTTCACACGTCGTGATGGTGGTAAGGAAAGTAGGGTTTGCTAAGGTAGACTTGGTCCAACGCAAATATAAGTATTCACGAGTGCAGCCAGCAGAAAAGAGCCTCTGAAAGGTGAAGTTGCGGAAGTCTGAAAACACTAGGAGATCTGACAGCGAGGTGCAACCATAACAGATGATGTCACAGCAATCCCCACCGTTACAGAGTGCACGGGAAGCGCCAACTTAAATATCCCACCCTACCTAACGAATGTCTCACCGTGGACCCTCAGCATCCATTCCACAATTAATCATACCAGCACCTTTCTTTACAGTACACACCACTGTCGAAGTGCGTGTGTGTCTGTCTGTGTGTGGGTGTGTGTGTGTGTAATCTTGTGAGACAGAATAGGCAGGAATGTTCATTTATCTAAACAAGCACAGCGTGCCGAGATCGCTACAGCATCCACCCCTACAGCCACAGAATGCAGCATCACATCCGAAGCTGTTTCGTGAGATTTGTTCGAATGCCATGACTGTCTTTCTACGAAAGACAGGCCACAATTGAATCATGATGGCGACGCTGACATACAGATTACACAGATGCTGAGCTGTTAGCAACCTCTGGCCACGGCACAACACAATCAGACAACAAGTGTTCTAGAAATTGTCACGCTAAGGATCAGAGAGTCTCAGTATTTGATCCCTCCTCATTCCATCATAACGGCTGTCTCTATCACTTACCATTTTATACGACTCTGTAAACGCTTTTTTTTTCATCCTACGCTGTTAGTGGTGTTCCGCCACCGCTGATTTGTTGTATTGTTTGATTCGAATATATCTCTCATGTTCGGTTACCCTTGTGCTTAGAGAATGAGATTTTCATTCTGTAGCGGTGTGTGCGCTGATATGAAACTTCCTGGCAGATTAAAACTGTGTGTCGGACCGAGACTCGAACTCGGGACCTTTGCCTTTCGCGGGGAAGTGCTCTTCCATTTGAGCTACCCAAGCATCACCCACGTCCCGTCCTCACAGCTTTCCTTCAGCCAGTACCTCGTCTCCTACTTTCCACTCTTTACAGAAGCTCTCCCCGAATTCAAGTCTCGGTCCGGCACACAGTTTTAATCTGTCAGGAAGTTTCACCCTCGAGCTTATTGGACGCCCAGTCTCACCTACATTTTATAGCTGACGTTACGGTCCATGAACTATGGACCTTGCCGTTTTTGGGGAGGCTTGCGTGCCTCAGCGATACAGATGGCCGTACCGTAGGTGCAACCACAACGGAGGGGTATCTGTTGAGAGGCCAGACAAACATGTGGTTCCTGAAGAAGGGCAGCAGCATTTTCAGTAGTTGCAGGGGCAACAGTCTGGATGATTGACTGATCTGGCCTTGTAACATTAACCAAAACGGCCTTGCTGTGCTGGTACTGCGAACGGCTGAAAGCAAGGGGAAACTACAGCCGTAATTTTACCCGAGGACATGCAGCTTTACTGTATGATTAAATGATGATGGCGTCCTCTTGGGTAAAATATTCCGGAGGTAAAATAGTCCCCCATTCGGATCTCCGGGCGGGGACTACTCAAGAGGACGTCGTTATCAGGAGAAAGAGAACTGGCGTTCTACGGATCGGAGCGTGGAATGTCAGATCCCTTAATCGGGCAGGTAGATTAGAAAATCTAAAAAGGGAAATGGATAGGTTAAAGTTAGACATAGTGGGAATTAGTGAAGTTCGGTGGCAGGAGGAACAAGACTTTTGGTCAGGTGATTACAGGGTTATAAATACAAAATCAAATAGGGGTAATGCAGGAGTAGGTTTAATAATGAAGAAAAAAAAATAGGAGTGCGGGTTAGCTACTATAAACAGCATAGTGAACGCATTAATGTGGCCAAGATAGACACAAAGCCCATGCCTACTACAGTAGTACAAGTTTATATGCCAACTAGCTCTGCAGATGATGAAGAAATTGATGAAATGTATGACGAGATAAAAGAAATTATTCAGGTAGTGAAGTGAGACGAAAATTTAATAGTCATGGGTGACTGGAATTCGTCAGTAGGAAAAGGGAGAGAAGGAAACATAGTAGGTGAATATGGATTGGGGGGAAGAAATGAAACAGGAAGCCGCCTGGTAGAATTTTGCACAGAGCATAACTTAATCATAGCTAACACTTGGTTCAAGAATCATAAAAGAAGGTTGTGTACCTGGAAGAATCCTGGAGATACTAAAAGGTATCAGATAGATTATATAACGGTAAGACAGAGATTTAGGAACCAGGTTTTAAATTGTAAGACATTTCCAGGGGCAGATGTGGATTCTGACCACAATCTATTGGTTATGAACTGCAGATTGAAACTGAAGAAACTGCAAAAAGGTGGGAATTTAAGGAGATGGGACCTGGATAAACTGAAAGAACCAGAAGTTGTAGAGAGTTTCAGTGAGAGCATAAGGGAACAATTGACAGGAATGGGAGAAAGAAATACAGTAGAAGAAGAATGGGTAGCTCTGAGGGATGAAGTAGTGAAAGCAGCAGACGATCAAGTAGGTAAAAAGACGAGGGCTGCTAGAAATCCTTGGGTAACAGAAGAAATATTGAATTTAATTGATGAAAGGAGAAAATATAAAAATGCAGTAAATGAAGCAAGCAAAAAGGAATACAAACGTCTCAAAAATGAGATCGACAGGAAGTGCAAAATGGCTAAGCAGGCATGGCTAGAGGACAAATGTAAGGATGTAGAGGCCTGTCTCACTAGGGGCAAGATAGATACTGCCTACAGGAAAATTAAAGAGACCTTTGGAGAGAAGAGAACCACTTGTATGAATATCAAGAGCTCAGATGGCAACTCAGTTCTAAGCAAAGAAGGGAAGGCAGAAAGGTGGAAAAAGTATATAGAGGGTTTATACAAGGGCGATGTACTTGAGGACAATATTATGGAAATGGAAGAGGATGTAGATGAAGACGAAATGGGAGATAAGATACTGCGTGAAGAGTTTGACAGAGCACTGAAAGACCTGAGTCGAAACAAGGCCCCGGGAGTAGACAAAACTCCATTAGAACTACTGATGGCCTTGGGAGAGCCAGTCATGACAAAACTCTACCATCTGGTGAGCAAGATGTATGAGACAGGCGAAATACCCTCAGATTTCAAGAAGAATATAATAATTCCAATCCCAAAGAAAGCAGGTGTTGACAGATGTGAAAATTACCGAACTATCAGTTTAATAAGGAACAGATGCAAAATACTAACGCGAATTCTTTACAGACGAATGGAAAAACTGGTAGAAGCGGACCTCGGGGAAGATCAGTTTGGATTCCGTAGAAATGTTGGAACACTTGAGGCAATACTAACCTTACGACTTATCTTAGAAGCTAGATTAAGAAAAGGCAAACCTACGTTTCTAGCATTTGTAGACTTAGAGAAAGCTTTTGACAATGTTAACTGGAATACTCTCTTTCAAATTCTGAAGGTGGCAGGGGTAAAATACAGGGAGCGGAAGGCTATTTACAATTTGTACAGAAACCAGATGGCAGTTATAAGAGTCGAGGGGCATGAAAGGGAAGCAGTGGTTGGGAAAGGAGTGAGACAGGGTTGTAGCCTCTCCCCGATGTTGTTCAATCTGTATATTGAGCAAGCAGTAAAGGAAACAAAAGAAAAATTCGGAGTAGGTATTAAAATTCATGGAGAAGAAGTAAAAATTTTGAGGTTTGCCGATGACATTGTAATTCTATCAGAGACAGCAATGGACTTGGAGGAGCAGTTGAACGGAATGGACAGTGTCTTGAAAGGAGGATATAGGATGAACATCAACAAAAGCAAAACGAGGATAATGGAATGTAGTCAAATTAAATCTGGTGATGCTGAGGGAATTAGATTAGGAAATGAGACACTTAAAGTAGTAAAGGAGTTTTGCTATTTGGGGAGCAAAATAACTGATGATGGTCGAAATAGAGAGGATATAAAATGTAGACTGGCAATGGCAAGCAAAGCGTTTCTGAAGAGGAGAAATTTGACATCGAATATAGATTTAAATGTCAGGAAGTAGTTTCTGAAAGTAATTGTATGGAGTGTGGCGATAAATAGTTTGGACAAGAAGAGAATAGAAGCTTTCGAAATGTGGTGCTACAGAAGAATGCTGAAGATTAGATGGGTAGATCACGTAACTAATGAGGAGGTACTGAATAGGATTGGGGAGAAGAGAAGTTTGTGGCACAACTTGACTAGAAGAAGGGATCCGTTGGTAGGCCATATCCTGAGGCATCAAGGGATCACAAATTTAGCATTGGACGGCAGCGTGGAGGGTAAAAATCGTAGAGGGAGACCAAGAGATCAATACACTAAGCAGATTCAGAAGGATGTAGGTTGCAGTAGGTACTGGGAGATGAAGAAGCTTGCACAGGATAGAGTAGCATGGAGAGCTGCATCAAACCAGTCTCAGGACTGAAGACCACAACAACAACAACAACAACAACGGTCACATACCCAGAAGAATTTTATTGACTGTGACAATGGCCGCGGAAGCCTGCGTTTACATACCGTCTTTCTTCCACGGAATTCAATTTAAGATCTCAGAGCATATTTCTCACACTGTCGCATAGGGTGATGCTACAGCCATTAACATACGATTTATCTTTTATTTTCTGCCATTCCTTGCAAACTTCCTACAATTGTTTTTACTCTACACAGAAGCATTGTCAACGAACGATCTTTTAGTGATATTGTTCTTATCTGCTTAATCTTTATGTCTAATAAGACGTCTAATATTCGCCATCCAGTATAATGCGCTGCGATCTAAAGGTGTAAAATGATCAGCCAGCATGGTTTTAGAATGCCTCAAATTTCACAACAGGCCATAAGATTTTTTCAGCTTTATGTAAGGTTTACGAGGTGAGAATTTAGTTTGCTGACATATATCACAACCGCTATGAAGATTAATAGCAGGTGGCATTAAAAACAAGAATCTAGGTCAAATGATTATGGCAATGTAATGTTTGTGCACTATAAATGGCTTAGTCACTGGTGTATTGCTGGAAATAGCAGCAGCTGCATCGTATTCAATCCAACTGAGATTACTGCTATCCACTTCCGCTTCTGTGTTGTGATCTTACTTCAGCCTAGGTGGCCATGGTTTATAGGTGAGTTTATAAAGTACGATAACTGAGAGAACTTATTATTCAGCAGTTTTTGTAACGCCACGGTGTTGCTACATATTTTTCCGTCCAAGAGCCTGTATTTTTAATGCATCCTGTGTCATGTGCCTCATTGTGGTGTAGACTGTGTGGAAGTATTCTGTGACATGTGGTCTGGGCTATAGGAAGACAACATCGTGCATCTAATAGCTATGAAACAGTTTTTAAAACTGGCGGAGTATCTATATTTTATTAGAAATCGTTTGTTATAGTGGTTAACGTATGTGTAGATTACATGGGAAGTGATCACAATGAAACCAATACTAGAGTTGTATAGCCATATCGCCGAATTTATAATATGCTCTGACCAAGGAACATGGTGTGAAGCTGATATTTTCAACCCGTTGGTGCAGTTAGGTAGTTTTAACACTCAGAACAGTATTTGTAACAGATCCTATGCCATATGCTTCTACGTGGAGTAGGCTGTGTATCATTGTCCTGCGACATGTCCACTGAATTATATGCGCAGCAAATTATGCCTCTAGAATGTGAAACACAGTTTGCCGAATTTTTAAACTTAGTGGAATAACTCCATTTAAAGACATTTCGATTGCTGTAGTGGTTAACATACATGTAGACTTTATGGACATAGATCATAGAGACTCCAAAACTATCTGTGATTCTATAGCCAACTTACCACATTTATGAATTGCCTGATTAAAGAAGAGATGGCATTATTTTACGATTTACATCCACAGTTCTTGCCTCCATACGAAAAAACGTTAACAGAGTCGTAAAAAATGGTAAGTGATAGAGACAGCCGTTATGACGGAATGAGGAGGGATCAAATACTGAGACTCTCTGATCCATAGCGTGAAAATTTCTAGAACACTTGTTGTCTGATTGTGTTGTGCCGTGGCCAAAGGTTGCTAACAGCTCAGCATCTGTGTAATCTGTATGTCAGCGTCGCCATCATGAATCAATTGTGGTCTGTCTTGTGTAGAATATAAATATAAATATAAATTATCGTCAGACGGTAAAACGTACCTGGAACTGCCTCGGCCCGACTTCGCGACCAGTACAGCACTCGGGGCTGTCGCATCGCGGTCGTCAAGTGGGGCCGAGGCAGTTCCAGATAACTTTTATAGTCTGACGATAATTTATGGATTTGTAGTTTTAGTTTGTTGAAATCCACTATGGACACACGGTAGTTACTGTTATTCTGAAGAAGGGTGGGATATTCCAACTGAAACCTAGGTAAATTCTAGGTAAACGGTGCAACTGGGGCTATTGATTGTTAAAATTAAAGTTAAAGAATATAAAATTGAAAAATGGTTTTCTAGCTGTTTGTTTCCCACGTAAAGCAATCAGTGACACAGTTTGTAGCTTAGCAGAAGAAACGTGAAACTCCGATACTTAATGTGTTGCAAATAGCTCTAGACGTGGCAATACAGCTCTTTATATTGGTGAAATTCACCCCTTGCTGTTTACTAGATGAAAATTGGTAAATGTCAAAAGTTTGCAATCGGAGAAGACACACAGATCAGAAGTACATGTCCATGAAGATACATATGTCTCTAGGATACACCATATCAGACGGTGAAAGCTATTGATGGAGATGTCTTCTGTTTTCAGGTGGATGTAGTCAAATTTCAGGGACGAGAACAGTTGTTGTACACGCCAGCAGAATTGAATCTTAAGTCCTGAAATCTTACGAAAGGCAGAAAGAAATCTTTGGGAGTGATCTGCGACAACCAGGTTCGTATTTGGAGTGCACGGAAGGATTCTGGGGCATTCAGAAGTCCACAGCTCGTGGTCGTGTGGTAGAGTTCTCGCTTCCCGCGCCCGGGTTCGATTCCCGGCGGTGTCAGGGATTTTCTCAGCCTCGTGATGACTGGGTGTTGTGTACTGTCCTTAGGTTAGTTAGGTTTAAGTAGTTCTAGGGGACTGATGTCGATAGATGTTAAGTCCCATAGTGCTCAGAGCCATTTGAACCATTTTTTGCATTCAGGACTGTCCTATCCGAAACAATAAGGCTTTACTGGAGGAAAATTGAACTTACAGAACACAGTGTTTTATAATGTTTGGCTATAGAAAACAGTATGCTATAATATTTGGCTACACTCGATCTCTTCTCTGGGCAGTAGTTTACTCACGCATTTGATCCTGCAGCTGTCACTCTATCTGTTGCCATCAACACTCCGTAATATCTGAAGTAACAGACTTGAATGACGGCCAAATAGGAGCCAGACGTTACAGATCTACTAAAATTGTTTAGAGATACCGCTTTTAGTGTTGTGACATCGTACATAGTTCCATACATAGGAAGATTAACTAAAAATCTAAAATCAACGCAGCTGATGCAGCGCCTGGTGTATTGGAGCAGCACGCACAGCTGGTTCTAAACAAGCTCTATGACACATTGGACCAGGACACACTGACTTATTTCCAAACTTGCTTTGGTAAAGCATTATATTTATTGTCAGAATTCCCGTACATCGTTACCACACTGGTGGTAAACAGTATGAGTATATCTCATTCAGAAGCACATTCCTACAACCACCCCAATACTATTTCAAATCTATAAACATGTTTTTCACTCACCTGGAATGCGGTAATGTAACACAGTAAATAATGTTGCAGGGTAACGATATTCCTAAGTCGTTATCCCACAGGTACTAACCTGCATTGACCTGTGTCATCGAGGTGTCTTAAAGTTTACACTGCGTAAGTCATTCACCCGTAAGTGCTCATTATGTTGTAAGCTGTATAGGTAGTTCTCCCATTTGTGTCTTCTAATGTTACAAAACAAATCCTGAAGTATTTTAAATAATACCCGAAACTCTCACGGTATGTGTATTGCCATGAAACGATATGTCTAAGCCGGCCGGTGTGGCCGAGCGGTTCTAGGTGCTTGAGCCTGGAACCGCGCGACCTTTACGGTCGCAGGTTCGAATCCTGCCTCGGGAATGGATGTGTGTGATTTCCTTATGTTAGTTAGGTTTAGGTAGTTCTAAGTTCTAGGGGACTGATGACCTCAGATGTTAAGTCCCATAGTGCTCAGAGCCATTATTGAAATGTCTAAGAGTCAGACTTTCTGGTATAACTTCTCGAAGTTTCTTCCAACATAAGACCATACTAGGTTTCTTACTATAACGTTCCTGAAGTTGTGGGAAGAGTCTGTGACACATTCGGTTGTTAAGAAAGCGCCAAGTTTTGTGACATAGGTAATGGTCGTGACAGTGGTGACAGTTGCTCCAGGGAAGGAAAGAATTTTAATGAAAACATTTAGGAGAACGTGTTGTAGTGTACGTTCACCGAGCTAGGTGGTTTTATCGACAAGGGACAAGACAATATTAAAATCCTATTAACCTACAGCTAATCATGTACGAGAATCGAGAGCCACTTTTTTCCATACGATTGTTCCATCATAAATTTCAACGACAGTCAACTGCAGTGTGTATGGCGTGATGGCAGATCTTTTAGAGCTTTGTTGCAGATTTTATACAGTATTCTCCTTGACACTGTCAACCCAATTAAAGAATGTACAGGTGAATCGCACACAGAAGTTGTTTGTGACAGAGAGGGAGACTGCTCCTCGTGAGACAGAAATTGCTTACCTCAGGATAGACCGTATGGAATTCCACACTTAGAAAAAGTTACAAGACTTTTATAATTTGCCACCAGTGTCGCTGCAAGACTGAGCGATTTCTAGCGGGCAAGTTACTTATCACTGTCCTAGTAACTTGGATTCTGACGACAGGGCTGTTCCAGTATGCCGTGGTCTGCCATCTTGGTTTCTGTACTTGGCACGAATGACCTGCTGCCACCAGCATGACAATGTGACATCTTGGGTTTTTGAATTTCCCACCAATTTGTACTTAGGTCAACAGCCCTACCAAATCGGTGTTGTCATAAGAGAGGATGGGAAATTACTCCTAATTTTGAATTTTCAGACATTTTTAATTTCTCACCATTTTATTCGTAGGGCGACTGGTCTTTTTCAGAGGGTGGAGTGGGTGGGGATTGGAAATATGATGACCCGTCGATTAAGTCTTCAATTACGTCATTAGTGACCTAATTTGTTCCAGAACGCCCCCAGTTTACCTACTAAAGAACAGCACAGTATGGCTATCTTGGAGTGCGTTTGCTGGGCTAATTACAATTTTCAAGTGCTACCAACGGCCCACCTAGCTCTGTGCGCAAGGAGTTGAAAATATAGGGATTCAACGGTCGAACACCCCATCATAAGCCACATATATTTCTGTTGTCAATGCTTTACGACGCGTTAGGCGTTGCACACGATGCGATGCACACTGGATCAGCTCGAAAAAGTGGCCAAAAATAAAAAGGTTAACAATTCGTGGTGAAGAAGATTCGTTTAATCTGTTTGCTAGAGGTAATTCAGGTATACACGCGATGTCGCAAGCTGAAGGTGAAGACAAATAGAAAGTGTATGAGGATACTGAAAGGGTAATACGATACTTAAAGGGAGTTGAAAATCTAGTACCCATGGGGAAATGGAACGCAGTAGCAGGGGAAGCAGTAGAAGAAAAGGTTGGGACTAGGAATGAGAGAGCAGAAAGACTAATTGAGTTTCAGCTAGTAATAGCGAATAAAGTGTTCAAGGATCACACGAGAAGGAAATATACTTGGAACAGTCCAGGTGATATGGGAGTATTTCAGTTAGATTATATCATGGCCAGAACCAGATCCCCAAATCAGATAATGGATTGTTATACGTATCTAGGAGCTGATGTATACTCAGATCACAATGTAGTTGTAATGAAGAGTAGGCTGAAATTTAAGAGATTAGTCAGTAAGCGTAAATACTCAAAGAAGTTGGATACGCAAGTAATAAGGAATGACGAGATACGTTTGAAGTTCTCTAAGGCTATAGGTACAGCATTAAGGAGTACCTTAGTAGGCAGTTTAGTTGAAGAGGAATGTATATCTCTAAAAATGGCAATCACAGAAGCTGGAAACAAAAAATTAGGTACAAAGTAGGTAACAGCGAAGAAACCATGAGTGACGTAATAATAATTCAGTTCATCGATGAAAGTAGGAAGTACAAAAATGTTCAGGGAAACTGAGGAATACCGAAATACAGGTCGCTGGGTAATAAAATAAACAGGAAGTGCAGGGAAGCTAAGGCGAAACGGTTGCATGAAAAACGTGAAGAAATCGAAAAAGGAATGATTTTCGGAAGGACCGACTCAGCATGTAGCATTGTCAAAAGAACCTTCTGTGAAATTAAAATCAAGGATGGTAACATTAAGAGTGCAAGGGGAGTTAAATTGCAGAGGAGAGAGGAGATAGGTAGAAAGAGTACACTGAAATCCTCTCTGAGGGGAAGATTTGTCTGATGGGATAGAAGAAGGAACACGAGCAATTTAGAAGTTATAGAGGAGCCAGTATTAGAATCAGACTTTAAGAAAGATTTTGAGGAATTAAAATCATATAACGCAGAAGAGTTAGATAACATTCCATCAAAATTCCTAAAATCATTGGAGGAAGTGGCAACGAAACGACCGGTGTGTAGAATATACATGTCTGGCGACATACCATCTGACTTTCCGAAAAATGTCATCCACACAAATCCGAAGCCTGTATGAGCTGGAAAGTGCGAGAATTATCGCACAGTCAGCTTAACAGCTCATGCCTCCAAGTTACTGACAAGAGTGATATACAGAATAATGGAAAGGAAAATGGACGATGCGCTAGACGACGATCAGTTTGGCTTCAGAAAAGATAAATGCATCAAAGAGGGAATTCCGACGTTTCAGTTGATAATGGATGTAACACTAAAGGAAAATGGAGACACGTACGAAGGATTTGTCGACCTGGAAAAAGCGTTCGACAGTGCAAATTGGTGTAAGATGTTCGAAAATGTGAAGAAAAATAGTGATAAGCTATAGGGAGAAACAAGTGTATACAAGAGCCAAGAGGGAATAACAAGAATTATACGACCAATAACGAAGTGATCGGATTAAAAATGGTGTACGACACGGATGCAGTCTTTCGTCCCTACTGTTCAATCTTTGCATCAAAGAAGCAGTGATGGAAATAAAAGAAAGGTTCGGTAGCAGATTTAAATTCAAGATGAAAGGATATCAATGATACGATTCGCTGATGACATTGCTGTCCTGGGTGCGAGTGAAGAAGTATACGTGATCTGCTGAGTGGAATGAATAATCTAATGAGTACAGAATATGAATAGAGAGTAAATCGAAGAAAAACGAAAGTAATGAGAAGCAGCATAAGTGAGAACAGCGACAAACTGAACATCAGGATTGATCGTCACGAAGCAGATGAAGCTAAGGAATTCTGCTACCTAGGCAACAATATAGCCAATGACCGACGAAGGAAGGAGGAGATCAAAAGCAGATTAGCAGGGTAAAAACGCATTACTGGTCAAGAGGAGTCGTCTAGTAACAAATATAGTCCTTAACCTGAGGAAGAAATTTCTCAGCATGTACGTTTGGAGGACAGTATTGCACGCGATGAGACGTGGACGGTCGAAAAATCGGAACAGAAGAGAATCGACGTATTTGGGGTGTGGTGCTACAGCCGAATGTTGAAAATTAGGTGGAATAATAAGGTACGGAATGAGGAGGTTCTGAGCAGAATCGAAGGTGAAACATGTATATGTGGACAAAACTGACAATGAGGGGGAAAAGAATGATAGGACATCTGTTAAGACATCAGGGAATGTCTTCCATGGTACTGGAGGGAGCTACAGAGGACAAAAACTGTAGAGGAAGACGTAGGTTGCAAGTGCTATTCTGAGATAAAGAGGTTGGTACAGGAGAGGAATTAGTGGCTGGCGCATCAAACCAGTCAGAAGACTGATGACTCAAAAAAAAAAAAAAAAAAAGACGAAGCAGCCAGTTATTTCTTCATATTCTTGAATTTTGTTCAGATGCAATATTTTTGTTCAGTGATTCGGAGCGATTGAATTAAGTGGAGGGTATTCCAGAAAGTATGTAGTTTAATTTGAAAAGTTATTACATTATTTAATTATTAATTCAGAACCAATTTTTGTTAATCAATGTGTTCTCGGAAAGAGCAAAAAAAATTTAAAATGTGGGCAAGTTTTGGTTGACACAACATTCTTTTTCTTATCATCCTTAAGAATATACTAAGATATTTATGAATCTGAGTTCAGATCCAGGTACTACCGTCAACTGCAGCTTTGAAACATTTTTTAAGTGACACTTGCAATAAACGGAATTGAAAATTTTGCTTCATTTCGAATAAAGTACATATACTCTCAGAAACATACAATTGCTATTTCTGTAACGTTTCTAATAGGCAGTAAAAAAATAAAATTATATTTCTAAATGTAAGAATACATATTTTAAGTGTTTTACAATTATTAAAAGTGTTCAGTAAAATAATTATTTTATTTTATGTCCATAAGCTTTTCCCCGATAAATTTAATTTTGATATGTTATACTTTACTACTTGATATTTCTTATTTGTGGATACATCTCAGAGGAAAGTGAAAAGTTTGTCGTCGGAAGCTGTTGCCCTCTCGGTATCTGCTGCAGAGGATTACGAGGAATCATATGCTGAGTATGATGAGGAGAATACGAACCTCGGTGAGGAAGAAGACGAAGATGGAAATGAAGATGAAGACCAGGAAACATAAGAGGAAGAAAATTAACTAACTTGCAAAACATTTAATATTTGTTACTCATAGTATTTTATGTAAAATAGTTGTAGGGCAGTTTTGTAACAACATTTAAAATTAACATATATGTTCACCGAACAAAGCCCGCATCTCGTGGTCGTGCGGTAGCGTTCTCGCTTCCCACGCCCGGGTTCCCGGGTTCGATTCCCGGCGGGGTCAGGGATTTTCTCTGCCTCGTGATGGCTGGGTGTTGTGTGCTGTCCTTAGGTTAGTTAGGTTTAAGTAGTTCTAAGTTCTAGGGGACTTATGACCACAGCAGTTGAGTCCCATAGTGCTCAGAGCCATTTGAACCATTCACCGAACAAATTTTTTTTTCCGCACCGTTAATTTTCTTTCACATTCTCTTCGCCATATTGGATCCGCCATTTTCAGTTTCTCAGTTTTGATATAAAAACCGTTATCAGAAGGTTCGTAAACCCCACTGTACACATTTGGACATGTTGGAGCAGATTTTTAAAATTCTGGCCAGGTTTTCAGTCATCCGGCCCACACTACGCTGTGAAGAGCGACCGGAGACGAGAGGTTCAGTGCGATATGTCATGGTATGTCCTGTGGTAATCCTACATATGGATTTGCCTGCCGTCATCTGTAGTGCCAACAGTGAAGTAACGTTGAGGTAATGTTATAGAATTGTGGTGTTTTCGTTATTACGGTGTGGTCCTTTTATTACGCTTAACAGAATAAGGATGTTAATGCAGAAGTAACGCCGATCAATCACCTACTGGCATGGTGTCAGAAACTAGTGATTGCCGTGCCAAAAATCTAGAAGTATGTTACCGAATATGTCTGACAAGCGTTAGTCTGTATTCACTTAAGACTAGAGCTTTTCTGGTTGGTTTCAAAGAGTTAGCGAACAAATATGTCGATGAGCAGTTAGTGTATTACTGAAGACAAAGTTGGCATTACGACATTAGCCGTAAAAGGAAATTGAAATAAATTCAAAGGCAACAACTGAAAATTTGTGCCGAATGAGGACTCGAACCTGGATTTACCGCTTTACGTGAGGGGTCGCTTAATCGCTTCGGACATCCAAGCACGCTTCCAGTCCAACCAAAATTCCAAACCTGTAGCATACAACATACGCAGCCTTCTCTGTTCATGATCCGCATTGCTCGCAATCTCACGCTGACTCCCGCAAGAGGTCGAACGAAGAGCGCATCTGCACTGAACGATCATTAAATGCTGTCAAGGCACATGTGTGCACGTATTTATACGTATTATGTGTGTTTATGAATACATAAAGAAAGTATTATCCTTTGTAGGATATTATGCTGTATGAAATT
Source organism: Schistocerca nitens (assembly GCF_023898315.1). Classification (NCBI taxonomy): domain Eukaryota; kingdom Metazoa; phylum Arthropoda; class Insecta; order Orthoptera; family Acrididae; genus Schistocerca; species Schistocerca nitens. Next base: position 307,574,649 of record NC_064621.1, on the reverse strand, counting down.
ATAATGAAATCTATACTTTTAGCTGCTTACAGGTGCTGATAAATATCAAGGGGGACCGTTGAAAAATTTGTGCACCGACCGGGACTGGAACTCGGGACCTCCTGCTTACATGGCACCACCTGTAGCTAAAGGTGTAGATTTGATTATAATTTCATCCTTCGAGAGCTGCAAGATCACCAATGACATCTGTACAGATACCAGCTTCATTATGCTGCATGTTCCTAGTAGTTCGTCGTTTTCTTTAGAATCAAGATGAAATGAAAGGAAGGTTATTTTATATACAATTTAATGTAGCTTGTAGTTTTAGAAGCGATTACTGTGTGGGATTATTAGTCAGTCATTTACTTTTAGTTTTAATTTGGAGTATTCTTTGCAGGTGACTTTTCCCAAGGCGACGCAAATAAATTATTGACTCAGTCAGTGTATTATGGGCCTATTATGAGCCCAAGTCATGGATTTTTTTTTTTTTTTGCTGGAACTTTTAAATTTTCAGAGTATTTTTTACGTTATACACCTCATAATATTGGTAATCTTTTAAGTGTTTACGATACGATCGAGAATTGAAGTACACTGAAGTAAATTCTGTCTTTCAGTGTAATGAAGGAAGCGCCATAGTTGTTGTACATGGGGTTAGCAGCAGAACGATCAACTATACGCTCTCATGTGTTGACCCACCGACATCGTCGGCTAGGATTGCAGTGAGCTCGGGATAATCGAGACTAGACCTACCATCTGATCGGAAGAATGAAGTTCTTTGTTACACCAGGCCGATGGTTGTACCTGCGCGCGCCGACATCTCCGTGAAAGGTTGCTCGAAAAACGCAATCCGCCACGGACACTGGCCAGTGAGGGCAGTATCATTGTAAAGATTGACAAAAAAAACGTTTTTTACTTTGCTTGACAAATTTTATTAAGGGTTACTGCACAAGCTAGGTTTTGGGTTAAAGCATTATTTTCAAGTACATTACTGATTCTAAAAACGATAAAAGAAAGGTAAAAATGATGATAAGGCAATGATAAATATCTCAACGTCTTAATTTATCGATCCTTGGCTTAATGTAGAATTAATTCAATGACATTTGTTTTTGACAAATTATGTATGAACCTACAGAATTCAGAAATTACACTAACATAACTAGAAATTGATTTATGCATCAGGGTAGAACTTACCTACTCATGGACTAAGGCCCAAAGTTGTACTTCTGTTTAGGAATTATGATGTCCTCGAAAAGAGATGAATACTTGAATTGGATTTGCTCGTTTAAAAATAAGTGTGTGGTTATACACGTCTGTTTTATAACTTCTAGAATTTCTAACAGGCTGAGTTTTCTCTCCTTTTGCTCTATATAAAACATTTAAATCTATTCTGTATTGTTTTTGTTAAGGCGATGTTCTGCAAAGGCTGAAATAGGCTCCTTCAATCTCCAGCTTATATGATATTCATCATGTTTAGTGCAGATTGACTACCCAGTCTGTACAATGTAGCAAGACTGACACTCCCGGCATATGATCTTATAAGATCCACATTGTAAAACCTTTAGGAGAGGTGGTACTGCGGTCGGGAAGTTTGCATAACAATTTGATCACAACATTTATTTATTTCCTTATGTTGTTGTTATTGTTGTGGTCTTCAGTCCTGAGACTGGTTTGATGCAGCTCTCCATGCTACTCTATGCTGTGTAAGCTTCTTCGTCTCCCAGTACTTACTGCAACCTACATCTTTCTGAATCCGCTTAGTGTATTCATCTCTTGGTCTCCCTCAACGATTTTTACCCTCCACGCTGCCCTCCAACGCTAAATTTGTGATCCCTTGATGCCTCAAAACATGTCCTACCAACCGGTCCCTTCTTTTGGTCAAGTTGTACCACAAAATCCTCTTCTCCCCAATTCTATTCAGTACCTCCTCATTAGTTATGTGATCCACCCATCTAATCTTCAGCTTTCTTCTGTAGCACCACATTTCAAAAGCTTCTATTCTCTTCTTGTCCAAACTATTTATCGTCCATGTTTCACTTCCATACATGGCTACACTCCATACAAACACTTTCAGAAACGACTTCCTGACACTTAAATCTATACTCGATGTTAACAAATTTATCTTCTTCAGAAACGATTTCCTTGCCATTGCCAGTCTACATTTTATATCCTCTCTACTTCGACCATCATCAGTTATTTTGCTCCCCAAATAGCAAAACTCCTTTACTACTTTAAGTGTCTCATTTCCTAATCTAATTCCCTCAGCATCACCCGACATAATTTGACTACATTCCATTATCCACGTTTTGCTTTTGTTGATGTTCATCTTATATACTCCTTTCAAGACACTGCCCATTTCGTTCAACTGCTCTTCCAAGTACCTTGCTGTCTCTGACAGAATTACAATGTCATCTGCGAACCTCAAAGTTTTTATTTCTTCTCCATGAATTTTAATACCTAATCCGAATTTATCTTTTGTTTCCATTACTGCTTGCTCAATATACTGATTGAATAACATCGGGGAGAGGCTACAACCCTGTCTCACTCCCTTCCTAACCACTGCTACCCATTCATACCCCTCGATTCTTATAACTGCCATCTGGTTTCTGTACAAATTGTAATTAGCCTTACGCTCCCTGTATTTTACCCCTGCCACCTTCAGAATTTGAAAGAGAGTATTCCAGTTAACATTGTGAAAAACTTTCTCTAAGTCTACAAATGCTAGAAACGTAGGTTTGCCTTTTCTTAATCTTTCTTCTAAGATAAATCGTAAGGTTAGTATTGCCTCACGTGTTCCGAAATCTCTACGGAATCCAAACTGATCTTCCCCGAGGTCCGCTTCTACTAGTTTTGCATTCGTCTGTAAAGAATTCGTGTTAGTATTTTGCAGCTGTGACTTATTAAACTGATAGTTCGGTAATTTTCACATCTGTGAACACCTGCTTTCTTTGGGATTGGAATTATTATATTCTTCTTGAAGTCTGAGGGTATTTCGCCTGTCGCTTCAGTCTGGAACCGCGCGACCGCTACATTCGCAGGTTCGAATCCTGCCTCGGGCATGGATGTGTGTGATGTCCTTAGGTTAGTTAGGTTTAAGTAGTTCTAAGTTCTAGGGGACTGATGACCTCAGATGTTAAGTCCCATAGTGCTCAGAGCCATTTGAAGCCATTTCGCCTGACTCATACATCTTGCTCACCAGATGGTAGAGTTTTGTCAGGACTGGCTCTCCCAAGTTCTTCAGTAGTTCTAATCGAATGTTGTCTACTCCCGGGGCCTTGTTTCGACTCAGGTCTTTCAGTGCTCCGTCAAACTCTCCCACTTCGTCTTCATCTACATCCTCTTCCATTTCCATAATATTGTCCTCAAGTATATCCCCCTTGTATAAACCCTCTATATACTCCTTCCACCTTTCCGCCTTCCCTTCTTTGCTTAGAACTGGGTTTCCATCTGAGCTCTTGATATTCATACAAGTGGTTCTCTTCTCTCCAAATGTCTCTTAATTTTCCTGTAGGCAGTATCTATCTTACCTCTAGTGAGATAAGCCTCTACATCCTTACATTTGTCCTCTAGCCATTCCTGCTTAGCCATTTTGCACGTCCTGTCGATCTCATTTTTGAGACCTTTGTATTCCTTTTTGCCTGCTTCATTTACTGCATTTTTATATTTTCTCCTTTCATCAATTAAATATTTCTTCTGTTACCCAAGGATTTCTACTAGCACTCGTCTTTCTAGCTACTTGATCCTCTGCTGTCTTCACTACTTCATCCCTCAAAGCTACCCATTCTTCTTCTACTGTATTTCTTTCCCCCATTCCTGTCAATTGTTCCCTTATGCTCTCCCTGAAACTCTGTACACCCTCTGGTTTAGTCAGTTCATCCATGTCCCATCTCCCTAATTTCCCACCTTTTTGCAGTTTTAATCTACAGTTCATAACCAATTGATTGTGGTCAGAGTCCACATCTGCCCCTGGAAATGTCATACAATTTAAAACCTGGTTCCTAAATCTCTGTCTTACCATTACATAATCTGTCTGATACCTTTTAGTATCTCCAGGATTCTTCCAGGTATACAACCTTCTTTTATGATTCTTGAACCAAGTGTTAGCTATGATTAAGTTATGCTCTGTGCAAAATTGTACCAGACTGCTTCCTCTTTCATTTCTTCCTCCCAATCCATATTCACCTACTATGTTTCCTTCTCTCCATTTTCCTACTGACGAATTCCAGTCACCCATGACTATTAAATTTTCGTCTCCCTTCACTACCTGAATAATTTCTTTTATCTCATCATACATTTCATCAGTTTCTTCATCATCTGCAGAGCTAGTTGGCATATAAACTTGTACTACTGTAGTAGGCGTGGGCGTTGTGTCTATCTTGGCCACAATAATGCGTTCACTATGCTGTTTGTAGTAGCTTACCCGCACTCCTATTTTTTTATTCATTATTAAACCGGCTCCTGCATTACCCCTATTTGATTTTGTATTTATAATCCTGTATTCACCTGACCAAAAGTCTTGGTCCTCCTGCCGCCGAACTTCACTAATTCCCACTATATCTAACCTTAACCTATCCATTTACCTTTTAAATTTTCTAACCTACCAACTCGATTAAGGGATCTGACATTCCAAGCTCCGTAGAACGCCAGTTTTATTTCACCTGATAACGACGTCCTGCTGAGTAGTCCCCGCCTGGAGATCCGAATGGGGGACTATTTTACCTCCGGAATATTTTACCCAAGAGGACACCATCATCATTTAATCATACAGTAAAGCTGCATGCCCTCGGGAAAAATTACGGCTGTAGTTTCCCCTTGCTTTCAGCCGTTCGCAGTACCAGCACAGCAAGGCCGTTTTGGTTAGTGTTACAAGGCCAGATCAGTCAGTCATCCAGACTGTTGCCCCTGCAACTACTGAAAAGGCTGCTGCCCCTCTTCAGGAACCACACGTTTGTCTGGCCTCTCAACAGATACCCCTCCGTTGTGGTTGTACCTACGGTACAACCACAACGCAAGTTCCCCACCAACGGCAAAGTCCATGATTCATGGGGGGGGGGGGGTAATTTCCTTAAATGACTCTTAAACACAAGTTCTCTACCAGGAGGAGATGACCTCCAGATTAAAATTGTGCTTTATTAGTAATTAGGAAAGCGACGAGGCACAATTGTTAAAACAGACATTTAAAGAACTTCGTAATAGAAAACGAGATAATTTTACACAAATATATCTTACTAAAAGTAAATAATCTTTAGCCAAGACTGATTCTTAAGAATAATAACTGAACACAGCGGAACAAGAAATGAACTTAGGATATGATGTGCCGTAGCAGGTGATGATATCGAAAGTACCAAATACACAAATACCAATTACACAAATATATCTTACTAAAAGTAAATAATCTTTAGCCAAGACTGATTCTGAAGAATAATAACTGAACACAGCGGAACAAGATATGAACTTAGGAAATAATGTGCCGTAGCAAGTGATATCTAAAATACCAAGAGGTGGTTCAAACAACAGATAAAGGTTTCTTACACTAGGTACTAAATATTGACCACTAACACCATTCTGACCGGCTGGATCACAAAAAGTCCAAGCTTCACCTGCTCATAAATCACCAAAGATGGGAAGAAGTACATTCAGCTTCTGATTCAATACAATAACCGTAAGTCAGAGTGTTACGGTGAAACTACTTCCAAGCCATGGTAGATTAACTTTGTCTCCATACGCGATATCGTAGCTTCTCAATAACAAGTGCTCTGTGAATCAACACACGCACATACTCGCCATCGGAACCCGTAGCATAGCCAAGTACGGCCACACCGTGGTGCTTGTTACAGTGATGTGGTGAAGTTGGTCGGTCCACAAGACAAATACTTCTGCCACCGGGAGTGTGCAGTATTGTTCATCCAGTCCGCGAAGCGCCCTCCCCACACTTGTAGCCGCCGTGCGCATTACTTCAGCGGGTAGTGTGCGCCGCGCTGGACTCGCTGAGGGGGTATTCAAATCCGCGGGTATTGCTGACGGAAATGGAACGTCATATTTATGCTATGAGATATTTTCAACTGAGCTTGATTGGAACTTGTGGCAGTTATCGAAGACGCCATGACAGCTACGAGAATATGACGGTGGACTGCCTATTTCCCTTTATGTTTGATGTCTTTCCCGGCAGCTATAGCCGCTTCGAGGAAACTAAACCATCCTGTCACAAGGCCTGCATCGTACTAAAGGGGTTTAGCAACGTGATTAAATGAAGACATCACTTCACACATAGTGATTGAGGGCGACTTTTTCATATGAATTAATTTCTCAGTTAAGTACGAAACACTATATTCTCAAAATTTTGTTTATTCAGCTGTGTATGAGGAGCATAGTACGTGGCAAAAAGTAAATGGTAAATGAAGTTTATTCCCACAGTCACGACATAGTGCGAAGTCCAAGTTCCTCTTTTCATTTCAGTTCACACCAGCTTTCCATTACATTTGGTGTTTCAAATTTTATCTGTTGAGTTCAATCCAGACATGATTTTTTAAATGTATTTCATTTCGTTTACTCTGCCAGCTCTGTGATAATTTATTCGGTTGAGAAATGACTATATCTCACAGTGCGTTACTATGTTCTCTGTATACGAACGGAGTCTGCTTTGCAAGAAGGCAGTATACCTCACAACATACACAGCAAGAATTGCAGATATACTTGACAGACGCATTTGAAGGAGGCACTAATGCTTTCACAATTCCTTGAGTAAACTGCAACATATTGTAGTTCACACTTCAGTTGTATTACATTCGTTTAGGTCACAATGGGCGCACATTAAATGTCTAGGTATTAAAGGAAAACGGTTGTTATAATACCTTGGACAACGCATTGGACAATGTCAATGTAAAATGAACATTAATCTTGACGAGTTCAAGAATTCATATTGTTCGTAATAAATTACGCAGTTATTTACTTCGCTGAGGTCAGAGCACACATTTCTGAAAACAATCCTTTTTTTTCGTAGGGCGCCAGTTGCGAAGCTTGTAGCAGTATGATCTGAAAATTATGTGTCATCTGTTAATATTGATTCGATGTGTTGAGTAAGGTGTCCCACAAAGAAAATGAAATTTAGTTTCTTTTAATCTTTGTAATTCTTAGATACTTTGTAATTACATATACTTGCCATCAATCGACGATAAGTCTACGTTCTTGAAACAGGGTGGTAACCAACATTAAATAGATGTTACAAATTAATTTGCTCATGAACGAATGAAAAATGATTCTTCGGTGATATGTAGGACGAGAAGACGTCAATTTAACTGATTTAAATAAAGTTCTGCAGCGTGCTCCATCTCTAACCGAGAATGTAGCAATACGTACAGTACATACTCCCGTCATTCCGTATTTACGCAGTGGACGCATTCTCACTTAAGGTTAAGAATGGTATTCAGCACTGTAAGTTGTCTACGGAACTGGCATACACAACAGCGACTTCATTCAGATATTGAACATGTATCGCGAGGCCCAAAACATGAAATTCTTCCTGTTCCATTTGCCTGTTGATTACCTACAAACTACAGATTAGGGGTCGTAGGAACCTAAGGAAGGTGTAATATAACTGTGTGGTGTCGTATTGGAGGCCATTGTGAGGACTGTGTCAGTCCTGAGCAGACGCAAACTTCTTCACCTCCACCTGCTGAAAAGTGTGGAATCCAAACGTTACCATTGCACAAGTCACACTTCCGGCCCGAAGTTTCCTAAATGTGTGGAGAAGTCACATATTGGGTTGGTATCATATGCGGCTATAGGACGCCTCATCTCTATCGAAGGATGTTTGAATGGCTTTGCAGTATATTGATAGGACCTTCTAATCTACTGTTAAGCACTTCAGTTGCCGTTTCTGACATGAAAAGATGAGATCACCGGGGCAACTCCGTAAATTCTTTCGTCCTTGAGCCAGGGATGATCCGAATACATCATCTGATAGAAACCCGAATGAGTGTGTTTCAGCGCGGCAGTAATGTACAATTCTTCGTCGCAAGACGCTTTCTAAGACACCTGATGACGTCTGAAAAGCCACAGTCGAAGCATGAGGCGGACTTCAACAGCGCGTCTCGACGGCGTTCTGGACATCATCCCAAAAGGGATCAGGAATGTAACATTGTACGGGGTGGAACAACACGATATTACATCTTACGCAGGTGCCGATATTGATTTCTCAGATGATCTGCCAGTCGACCAAAAGGTATTCACCTTCCCAGGAGTTTTGATGGAGGCTAAACCTCTCGGATGTTTTTTGAGTCTTTGGGATGATTTCTATTTAATTTGACTTAAGACCGTCAGTTCGTTTCTCTTTCCTCAACGAAAACAAAGTACTTCTAGTTTGCTTATTGTTTTGCTTTTTGTTGCCGTACAATCATTATTTTAGTTTTAATACAAAGTTTCCAGTATCCTGTAACACAAAAACGTGCATTCTTCCTCTCCATGGTGCCCCTCCTTCTAACCTAACCAAAATCCAAGTCTGATTTCTAATATCAACTGGAAATAATAAAAAGAACTGAATATGGTAATGGTTGTAGTCTTATCCTGACTGACAATATGCTTAGCAGAAAAAGGAGACTGAGAATATTAGCATCTCTGTATCCTCCTCAGAAGGCATTAAATGATGCTAACAACAAAAGAGTCATCAGATCTTGCACGTACAGGATTTCACAGCAAACCAAAATTATGCAAGCATAAATTAGTTTTCCACAAAAGAAATTCTATAGGTTACATTTTGCTCATCAGTGGAAACAAGAGTCCACGTTTAGAACAGAGTGAAATTTACAGCATTTCCGGCCGTTTTTCTAGCAAATTATACGTATACTATCCAGATAGGACTCTAGCAATTTGATTGTCAGAACAAAAGTGTAGTTGCAGACTAAAAAATTTACGACTACTTGTTTGTTATTGATACTCAGTATGAATAGCATTCGTTTGACATTAAATGTGAGTTCCTCCACAAATCAAATAAAGACAAATACTAACATTACTGGACATTGCGGCTATCAAATGACTCTGAGCACTATGGGACTCAACTTCTGAGGTCATTAGTCCCCTAGAACTTAGAACTAGTTAAACCTAACTCACCTAAGGACATCACACACATCCATGCCCGAGGCAGGATTCGAACCTGCGACCGTAGTGGTCTCGCGGTTCCGGACTGCAGCGCCTAGAACCGCACGGCCACTTTGCGGCTATCAATGAACATCATTCACAAAATATGTAATTAATTGTTAATGATCAAATAGAGCTCCCTTATTGACTCTTGCTGAAGTATTTTTGCGTGCATTTCAATTTGCTTATGAGAGTTTGTCAGTTTGTACATACTTTACAGACTAAGCAGTATCTGTGTAGATCTTTAGTGATTTGTCTTTGGAATACGAAACATTTATTCCAAACTTCGTAATATTTGTTGTACCCATGTAGAATTGAAGCACTGCAATTTTTCTGGTTTACGGATAAGTGCATAATCGAAATACTACCTTTCTTCGGGGATAACAGTCTTAGTGAAACTGGAAGCTCTTGCTAATATGTGGACCATCTTCTTGGACGGTGATCTAAAGGTAAAGGTTGGTTTTTAACAAAATTTAAAATAAACATCGTTGTGAATTACTAATACAGTGTCTGTGATCCTCCAAGTACCAATATAATAATCCTTGGGTATTTTATCATTCCCTGTTCTCCTTGGGTATTTTATCATTCCCTGTTCTCCTTGAGTGTATACTGTGTTATGATTGTTCATATACAAACGGTGGAAAACGTTTAATGAGTAGTTTATATATGTTATTGTTACACATATATAGCAGGGTGTATATGTGTATGTCTAGGATCACCTCCCAATCCCCTGGATCGAATTCAACCAAACTTCGCACAAAAACAACAGGCCTCACAAACTATGGGATATACAACCTCCTTACTCCAATAGCAGCGGATATACTGATGAAAACGTGTTTTTTCCAGTCCCTGGAACAAAGGCTGTCTTGCATGACAGGAATGTTGAGTGAGTAGCATTGGCCTGCCTTAGGGATTGTATCACAGGTGCTACATATGCCGATGAGCATAGCTAGGTACAGGTTGAGACAGATAAAAGAGTGGATGGACAGAGTGAGAGGGGGGTGAAGTGGACAGAGAGAGAGGAGGAAAGATGTGTGAGGCACATGCAAGATGTAGAGAGATGGGGCAGGTGGAAAAAGGAGATGAGGAGCTGGGAATAGAGAGAGCGTATGGTAAGAGACTCTAGGAAGAAAGATATGGTCAGAGAGAGGGGGGGAGGAAGATAAAGGCAGAGGGAAGAAGGAGAAAGATTTGGTCAGAGGGAGGCTGTGGAGGAAATGTGCAAAGAAAGGGGAGGAAAAGATTAAGAGACTGAGTGAGTGGCAAGGAGGAGGTAGACAGAGGTGCGAGGATGTGCACAGTTGGAGGGAGGAAGAGTGGACACAGGGTGGGGGTAAGAAGAGGTGTGTTCAATGTGAAGGGCAAACATCAACAAAACCTACAAACTCCTAGGACGGATTCCTGACTAGAAATGGAGGAAGCAAGGTCCTATGAACATGTGTCTGGAAATGCATCTTTGCTACAGTAGATGGCGCAGGTGAATGACAGTTCCTCTGATAACATGTCCGTTGTTTCTTGTGTCTTGCAGGCTCTGTAATTGACGACGCGTACTGTAAGCAATAGAACGTTCCGGTATTCCGGTCGGGAACAAGAGAAGATGGTGTTTGTGTACGGCCAAGCAGATGGAAATGGTCGAGCTATACCAAAACAAGTATATCCTCACAGACACCAACCACATCACACAATATTTCAAGCGCTTTTGTATGATCGTGGGTGCTTTCAGACAGACGAACTGGCAAGGAGTCAGCGTACTGTACATGTACCGTACGCAAACACCATTTCGGCTTGTTTCCACGTGAATCCCAAACCACTATGCTGCTGGAAGTATGCAGCCTGCAACACATAAGGGAAGCACAGCACGTGGTCAGAGGCACTGTCATTAGTCAACGACATCTACCGTGTCAAGGGTGCCTTTCTAGACACATGTTCAAAGGACCTCTTTTAGTACATTTCTAACCAGGAATCCGTCGATGCAGTTTCTCAGTCTTAGTAATGTTCATCCAGTCAAACCCATACGTGGGCGAAGCCGCGGGGAAATGGCTACTGGTGCAACAAAATGTACCATCTACTATTGATGTAAAAGTTATTATGAGAATGCAAATATAAAAACAGCGCAATCTTCAACTCATTGCAAATTAGCTCACTCCTTTCTAAAGTTGAAACTATAACTCAATGGCAAACGTTTTGCAGTCTAACTCAAGTATCTAGAAGTTTTGCACCAGAAAGTGTACATATAAATGTTGACACACGCACACCAAACGAACAATATCAATAGTGTTTTATGGATACGTAACTGGAACTTTGCTGTCAGGTTTTATCGAACCTTCACTGCATACATTCACAGTGAATTATGCACCGCATCTTTAATCCAGTCTTTGTCCGTCACAGTGAGACAGTGGAAGCAGCGGCGGCTGCTTTGGGACGTCGGTATGCAACGCCGCAGCAATAGAACGGACGGCATGCCGCGCTCTGTCTGGGTGGCAGAACCCCCCGCCCCCATCATCACCCGCTCACCACCCACCATAGCTGCCGCCAGCCACAGCGGCACAATGGCGCGTCTGCCATTGTCCCCGCGTGTTTTCTTTCACGGCTAATTAGGCAGCCCGCATGCCAGCGTTATCAGCGGCGCGCGTTCGGCTGCGCCGCTCCCCGCCACCAGCTGACATCCGCGGAGTGGAGGCCCACGGCCCCCGCCAGGCTTATTCCCGTCTCTCCGCGCATTAAATTTCTCTGCCGGGCCACGCCGAGATGAAATTGCTCCGTCCTACAACTCTTCTGCCAGTGCAGAGCTACTTCTCAGTTAACGTACACTGACGTCTTATCCAGATTCGCACAAATATTCTTTGGGTCTGTTCATCCTATACTTTCCATTTCGGTGAGAAATGAAACGTAAATATTCTCAGGCAGTTAATAATCTCATACTTCCATTTTACAAACGTTAGAAATTGTTCCGGACGAACAAACCTACTACGTATACAGATTCCCCTTTTGGGAAACTTGAGGGACTGTGGTTTAATATGTCTGGTAAATTTCCATGAAATTATAGGTCTTTCATGTTGCGCCTTCATGGTTCGTAAGCTTCATTGTTCCAATGATCGTATATAGATAGTATTACAACAACAGTTTATTGTTGACATCCGTGTGAGCTGGTCAGTGTGTCGACTGCGACTGAAAAATGGAGAAAATCGAGTTTCATGCTGTTATGAAACTTTTTCATTTGGAGGGTTTTACTGCCTCACAAATCCAAACAGAACTGGAAGAAGTACAAGAGGACGCTGCACCATCACTGAAGATGTCCTAAAGTATCAGCTGCACACCAACCACCCAAGTGCCGCGAAACGGCATCAAGGAGGCACGCCAATGGAAAGAGCGGGCAGTGCGAGTCCTGTAGGAAGGCAGATTTCGGCGCCCCCTGTCAACACTGACTTAAACAGCCGCCCATCGCCGGTTGGGTCTACTTCCGATGGATACTCCGACATCATGAGTACTGAGTAACAGGAAGCCCATATTCGGTCTGCGTTCTGCGAGTGGTAGTAGAGAGTAAAGTAATTGCTTGTAGTAGGCACAGGAAAAACAGGAAACCACCTTGTAACGAGAAGATATGTTTCTTTCCCGTTTAGAAGGAAAGTTTTCTATTAATTTGCAAATGTATGTACAGATCATTTTAGATTCCTTCCATCTGCCATCAAAACTTCTTTCCCTCCTGGTTATTGTCAGAGCTGACTCCCACAGTAGCCAACACAACAGAAGACCAGAACGATTTCTTTGACAAATCCTTGAGGAACATTGTCATTGCTGGAGAAGTGTTTGATGGCACCCTGTTATATACTGATGATGAAGTCCCATGCTTCATGACAGAGCTTGGGGGAAATGTGCGGGAGACCCGCAACGCCATACTTGGCAAGGTCCTAATTGAGATGGTTTGCCGTTGCCTTCCTCCGACCCTAATGGTGATGACACCTAGTCATCTCGGGTCAGGTGAAAATCCCTGACTTCTCCGAGAATCGAACCTGGGTCCCCGTGCTCGGGAAGCGAAAATCAAGATCGCCGAAAAATAATTCGTGAGTTTTCTGAGCCCACAGCCATCTCTGCTGAGCGAGTGCACAGTATCCTTCACGTTAAATTGGTTGTGAAGAATATGTGTGCATGGTGGCTGCCCCGATTGCTCAAAGCCAAACAAATGCGAGTCGGCACAACATTTCAGCGCATCTTTGATTATGTGTTATCGCAGTCACCAAGAATTTTAGCGTCAATTTGTGACTGTCAATGAAACCTGAATCCATCACTGCTCAGCAGAGTCAAAATGGCAGTCAAAACAACGGAGAATGTTGGTGAAAGTGCACTGAAGGAGCTAAAGAGCAATTTGTCAACTGGTACAGTTGTGACCACCGTTGTTTGAGATTCCCAACCAAAAACTCTATTAACATATTTGAAAAAAGGCAGAACCATAACTCGACCCCACCATGCTTCATTTCTGAGCGTCTGAAACTTGCATTTCCAGAATAAATGTCAAAGTTGGCACGCAAGGAAGTGCGCTTTTACCAGGATAGTGCACCATCCCACACATCAGCGGTAACGAAGGGGGAATTGCATGAACTGGGCTTTGAATTGGTTCCTCATTCACGCTGTTTGCCAGACGTATCTACTAGTGACTTTATATTGTTCTCTAGCTGGATTCAGACCCGTGGTCTAGGGGTAGCGTCTTTGATTCATAATCAAAACGTCTTCGGTCTCGGGTTAGATCCCCGCCACTGCATAAATTTTGATAAATAATCAGCATTGGCGGACGAAGACTTCTGGCATAAGTAGTCAGTCTCATTCTGCCAACGGCCTTGTCAAAGAGGGCGGAGGAGCGGATAGAGGTTCAGGGCAATCTCTTGTCCTAAGGGTGGGAAATTGCCCCTAAATGCGGAAGAATCAGCAATAATCAATGACATGGGGATGCAGAAGGCAATGGAAACCACTGCATTAAAGGCACGTAACGCGTATCCACAGGACATGTGGCCTGTAATTGAAGAAGTGTCATGATGATCTCTCCATTGGCAAAAGATTCCGGAATAGTCCCCCATTCGGATCTCCGGGAGGGGACTGCCAAGGGGGAGGTTATCATGAGAAAAAGATTGAATAATCAACGAAAGGATAACGTTCTACGAGTCGGGGCGTGGAATGTCAGAAGCTTGAACGTGGTAGGGAAACTAGAAAATCTGAAAAGGGAAATGCAAAGGCTCAATCTAGATATAGTAGGGGTCAGTGAAGTGAAGTGGAAGGAAGGCCAGGATTTCTGGTCAGATGAGTATTGGGTAATATCAACAGCAGCAGAAAATGGTATAACAGGCGTAGGATTCGATATGAATAGGAAGGTAGGGCAGAGGGTGTGTTACTGTGAACCGTTCAGTGACCGGGTGGTTCTAATCAGATTCGACAGCAGACCAACACCGACAACGATAGTTCAGGTATACATGCCGACGTCGCAAGCTGAAGATGAACAGATAGAGAAAGAGTATGAGGATGTTGAAAGGGTAATGCAGTATGTAAAGGGGGACGAAAATCTAATAGTCATGCGCAACTGGAATGCAGTTGTAGGGGAAGGAGTAGAAGAAAAGGTTACAGGAGATTATGGGCTTGGGACAAGGAATGAAAGAGGGGAAAGACTAATTGAGTTCTGAAAAAAGTTTCAGCTAGTAATAGGGAATACCCTGTTCAAGAATTACAAGAGGAGGAGGTATGCTTGGAAAAGGCCGGGAGATACGAGAAGATTTCAATTAGATTACATCATGGTCAGACAGAGATTCCGAAATCAGAAACTGGATTGTAAGGCGTACCCAGGAGCAGATATATACTCAGATCACAATGTAGTAGTGATGAAGAGTAGGCTGAAGTTCAAGACATTAGTCAGGAAGAATCAATACGCAAAGAAGTGGGATACGGAAGTACTAAGGAATGACGAGATACGTTTGAAGTTCTCTAACGCTATAGATACAGCAATAAGGAATAGCGCAGTAGTCAGTACAGTTGAAGAGGAATGGACATCTCTAAAAAGGGCCATCACAGAAGTTGGGAAGGAAAACATAGGTACAAAGAAGGTAGCTGCGAAGAAAGCATGGGTAACAGAAGAAATACTTCAGTTGATTGATGAAAGGAGGAAGTACAAATATGTTCCGGGAAAATCAGGAATACAGAAATACAAGTCGCTGAGGAATGAAATAAATAGGTAGTGCAGGGAAGCTAAGACGAAATGGCTGCAGGAAAAATGTGAAGACATCGAAAAAGATATGATTGTCGGTCGGACAGACTCAGCATACAGGAAAGTAAAAACAACCTTTGGTGACATTAAAAGCAACGGTGGTAACATTAAGAGTGCAACGGAAATTTCACTGTTAAGTGCAGAGGACAGAGCAGATAGGTGGAAAGAATACATTGAAAGCCTCTATGAGGGTGAAGATTTGTCTGATGTGATAGAAGAAGAAACAGGAGTCGATTTAGAAGAGATATGGGATCCAGTATTAGAATCGGAATTTAAAAGAGCTTTGGAGGACTTACGGTCAAATAAGGCAGAAGGGATAGATAACATTCCATCAGAATTTCTAAAATCATTGGGGGAAGTGGCAACAAAACGACTATTCACGTTGGTGTGTAGAATATATGAGTCTGGCGACATACCATCTGACTTTCGGAAAAGCATCATCCACACAATTCCGAAGACGGCAAGAGCTGACAAGTGCGAGAATTATCGCACAATCAACTTAGCAGCTCATGCATCGAAGCTGCTTACAAGAATAATATACAGAAGAATGGAGAAGAAAATTGAGAATGCGGTAGGTGACGATCAGTTTGGCTTTAGGAAAAGTAAAGGGACGAGAGAGGCAATTCTGACGTTACGGCTAATAATGGAAGCAAGGCTAAAGAAAAATCAAGACACTTTCATAAGATTTGTCGACCTGGAAAAAGCGTTCGACAATATAAAATGGTGCAAGCTGTTCGAGATTCTGAAAAAAGTAGGGGTAAGCTATAGGGAGAGACGGGTCATATACAATATGTACAACAACCAAGAGGGAATAATGAGAGTGGACGATCAAGAACGAAGTGCTCGTATTAAGAAGGGTGTAAGACAGTGCTGTAGCCTTTCGCCCCTACTCTTCAATCTGTACATCGAGGAAGCAATGATGAATATAAAAGAAAGGTTCAGGAGTGGAATTAAAATACAAGGTGAAAGGATATCAATGATACGATTCGCTGATGACACTGCTATCCTGAGTGAAAGTGAAGAAGAATTAAATGATCTGCTGAACGGAATGAACAGTCTAATGAGTACACAGTATGGTTTGAGAGTAAATCGGAGAAAGACGAAGGTAATGAGAAGTAGTAGAAATGAGAACAGCGAGAAACTTAACATCACGAAGTCAATGAAGTTAAGGAATTCTGCTACCTAGGCAGTAAAATAACCAATGACGGACGGAGCAAGGAGGACATCAAAAGCAGACTCGCTATGGCAAAAAAGGCATTTCTGGCCAAGAGGAGTCTACTAATATCAAATACCGGCCTTAATTTGAGGAAGAAATTTCTGAGGATGTACGTCTGGAGTACAGCATTGTATGGTAGTGAACCATGGACTGTGGGAAAACCGGAACAGAAGAGAATCGAAGCATTTGAGATGTGGTGCTATAGACGAATGTTGAAAATTAGGTGGACTGATAAGTTAAGGAATGAGGAGGTTCTACGCAGAATCGGAGAGGAAAGGAATATGTGGAAAACACTGATAAGGAGAAGGGACAGGATGACAGGACATCTGCTAAGACATGAATGAGTTCCATGGTACTAGAGGGAGCTGTAGAGGGCAAAAACTGTAGAGGAAGACAGAGATTGGAATACGTCAAGCAAATAATTGAGGACGTAGGTTGCAAGTGGTACTCTGAGATGAAGTGGTTAGCACAGGAAAGGAATTCGTGGCGAGCAGCATCAAACCAGTCAGTAGACTGATGACCAAAAAAAAAAGCGGGAAACTTTGGGGAAGAAATTTTGATCAAACGAAGAAGTGATAGTTGCAATTAACGACTAGTTTGAAGACCCAGTTTTTCGATATTATGAAAAAGTTATCGATCGCTGAACCAATAGCATATCCCTCCAAGGAGATGACGTGGGCAAGTAAGGTGAGTTGTTTACGAAACAAACCTATCGTTCAAAATGGTTCAAATGGCTCTTAGAACTAGTTAAACCTAACTAACCTAAGGACATCACAAACATCCATGCCCGAGGCAGGATTCGAACCTGCGACCGTAGCGGTCTTGCGGTTCCAGACCGCAGCGCCTTTAACCGCACGGCCACTTCGGCCGGCAAACAAACCTATTTTCAACCCTTTTTTCATTGACTTATTAACCCACCATCGTAATATACGAGAATCTGCTGGAAAGCAATGCCACAATTTTTTTTTCTGTTCTCAGTATCGGTTGACGTATTACATATTATACATGTTACTTGGTCGACTTTCCGGCTTCACTAGCGCTAGTTGCAACCCTCTGTCGGTAAAGGGCTCCGAATTGTAGCGTGTAGCAGGCAGTTTGTAATTTAACTACATCGGTACATGAGAAACAGCGTGTTGCGTTGTAATCATGTTTATTACCGCAGTAAAGCCGCCTACAGTTGAAATCCGTAGCAGAATGAAAGGTGTCTGCAGCACGGAACTCGGCATGAACGACCGCGTACGGGAACCAACGAGACTGATCGGAATCATCGCGCTGGTGAACTCACCAGAGAAAATCGTCAGGGAACATAGGCACAGCTCCGAGTCAAGTGTGGCATATCAGTAGAGCTTGTACGGCGATTATTGCAGAACTGCAATACAGGAAACTGTGTTCACGGCGGGTGCTTAGAATATTCACTCCTGATGTGAAACATAGGAGACAGAACGTCTGTCAACAGTATGTTTGGTGCTTTGATAATGAGGTCGATGGGTTCCTTAACGTAACTATGACAAGTGATAAATTTGGGTTCATCATTTTGACCCTGAAATCAAGAGAGCGTCAATGGAGCACAAAGGGTCTTCGCCGGTAAAAATGTTCGAGGCCATGCCATCGGCAGGGAGAGTAACGCCTCCAGTCTTTGGCACTCCTAGCTGCGCTGTGATGCTTGCGCCATGTTAGATGCTGTTTACGTAGTGCCCTTCAACCTGTAGACCATCTGGGGGTGATTTCAGCTGCTGCAGGCGTCCTACCCTGTGTGTCAACCATTGGAACCTTGGTCCGGGGAGCGAGTCAGCAACCATTGTTTGTTTGGGCACTCTCTTTGCTGCCTGTTTCTGCTCTTGTGGACGGACACTGGTCATACTGTGAGCCGTCCGGTCTACGTTGGAAAGATAGCGTGAAGGAGTATTTCAGAACGTTCGGTGCAGCTGGTTACCTGCAGTGTGCACAAACTGACTGCTGCCCGCTGCTGCAGTCAGAATCCTTGCAGGATCGCTGCCACCTTCACTCTACTGGCAGTGTGAAGCTTCCTCTTCGCTGGTTGTCTACGACGTTATTGCTGGGGTCCTAGATTTCTCTGAGGATCATCACGACTGATATAGCTTACTGAGTAATAAATGATTGTTCTAACACTGATGTTTTCATGTTTATACACTGAACGATTACCAGGCATCTATGCATCGCTCCATTGCTTTCAAACCCATGGTGGTGTACTACCAGCTTCCTGACCCTAACAACCTAGGTCCATCACCCACTATAGTGGTCATTCACTCCTTGCCATTAGAAGTCTTGTCAGGATTTTGATGGGTGTCTGCATACCCGTTACCACGTGTCCGGTGCAGCGAACTGTATCACAACACTGTGAGGTAAGTGAGCTGAATGTTTTTTTTCTTTGTATTGGTATACCATGAGCAAAGAGTGTGGCTCATTAACTAGTACTGTGTAAACTATTAACCATGCGTTTGTAACCGTAACAAACGTGTCACCGAATGAAATCAGTGGAAGAATGAAATGGTGATGAGCGTATTGATATCAGGAATGTGCTACGTTGGGTTGTTCGTGCTCGTAAGAAAACGGTGGTGCCACCTTGAGGATGTGTGACAGAGCTATTAGTAGATGGCAGTCGACGAAACCCACAGCAATTAGATTGATCAGCTCATCAGAGAAAAACGTTGGATAATACAGGCACATCTCTTACGTAAGTGGTGCGCATAATAAGAGCGTGTACCACCATTTTTTCTGATATTCAGTAAATAAAACGGTGTGCACGGCGGGTGCCTTGAATTCTCACTCCTCACTAGAACCAAAGGAGATTGGACACCTGTCAATAGTTCCTTTTTATTTGTTCAGCATTAGGATTATAGCTTTCTTAACCAAATAGTCGCAGGTGATGAAAGCTCTGTTTACAATTTCTACCTCGAGAACAAGAGAGAATCATCGAAGTTCTATCATAAAGTTTCACAGATGCCAAAAATGTGCAAAACCATACCATCAGCCTCAAAGTCATTGTTACAATGTTTTGGGGCGTTAAAAGGGTTGGGCATTTGGAATTCATACGTAAAGGCACCATCATGATCTCTGCAAGGTATGGCGAGACCATCAGAAAACTGAAGGTACGAATTTGAAACATTGGTCCATACACAGAGCACTCTCTGCTTCAGCATGACAATGCTAGATCTAACACGAGTGCTTCAACGTCAGCTGAAATACGACGCTTTCGATTTTCTGCCATCGCCCATCCTCCATACAGTCCCGCCTTGACACCACCAATTTTCATCTGTTTCAAAATTTAATGAACACCTTCGGCGAGTACTTCACTTTGTCAGCGATGAAGTGATGCAAGTAGAGATCAGGTTATGGCCCCATCAACAAAGCCAAACTTTCTACAGTGATGTGACTAGGGCCTCCCGTCGGGCAGACCGTTCGCTGGGTGAGAGTCTTTCGATTTGACGCCACTTCGGCGATTTGCGCGTCGTTGAGGATGAAATGATGATGATGAAGACAACACAACACCCAGTCCCTGAGCGGAGAAAATCTCCGACCCAGCCGGAAATCGAACCCGGTGCCTGAGTATTGACTTTCTGTAGCGCTGACCACTCAGCTACCGGGGGCGGACTTCTACAGTGATGATATCAACAAACTAGTCTCTGCTGGGGTGAAATAAGATCGTCAACAGAACTATTATGTAGAGAAATAAATATTTAGTTATGAAGAATAAAGATACAGAATGTTAATAAAGTCTGTTTTATTTAAAAAACTTTAAGAGTTTCCACATAAAAAATTCGGGGTCATTACTTTCCAGCACACCCGCGTAGTATTAACATCATGTGAAGTGACTCGAAATCTTTACGCGGTGTCACCTAATGAACGATGCACGCACGTACTGAATAACAAACCAGACTATTTGTTGGACTGAAGGGTTCCTAACAAAAAGAGAACGCAGCATGTCCATCTTAAAAACAGCTTCGAGAGAACTTCAAGAGAGAATGAGACGGCCATTACTGCTTACAGTACAATAGTATATGGACTTGAACAGGAGGAGCTTACGGGCGCTGAACACCAAGGTCACAAGTTTTCTGGGACTGACGTTGTAGATGACAGCGGATGTTACAGGCTGTTCACGGATGGTACTCTTCTATACAGAAAGGTTGACACCCAATGGAAAGTGCTGTGAAATATGGGAAGACTTGTAGAAGGTCTGGAATCTACGCTCCGGTGAAACCTGAATATAAATACACTCCTGGAAATGGAAAAAAGAACACATTGACACCGGTGTGTCAGACCCACCATACTTGCTCCGGACACTGCGAGAGGGCTGTACAAGCAATGATCACACGCACGGCACAGCGGACACACCAGGAACCACGGTGTTGGCCGTCGAATGGCGCTAGCTGCGCAGCATTTGTGCACCGCCGCCGTCAGTGTCAGCCAGTTTGCCGTGGCATACGGAGCTCCATCGCAGTCTTTAACACTGGTAGCATGCCGCGACAGCGTGGACGTGAACCGAATGTGCAGTTGACGGACGTTGAGCGAGGGCGTATAGTGGGCATGCGGGAGGCCGGGTGGACGTACCGCCGAATTGCTCAACACGTGGGGCGTGAGGTCTCCACAGTACATCGATGTTGTCGCCAGTGGTCGGCGGAAGGTTCACGTGCCCGTCGACCTGGGACCGGACCGCAGCGACGCACGGATGCACGCCAAGACCGTAGGATCCTACGCAGTGCCGTAGGGGACCGCACCGCCACTTCCCAGCAAATTAGGGACACTGTTGCTCCTGGGGTATCGGCGAGGACCGTTCGCAACCGTCTCCATGAAGCTGGGCTACGGTCCCGCACACCGTTAGGCCGTCTTCCGCTCACGCCCCAACATCGTGCAGCCCGCCTCCAGTGGTGTCGCGACAGGCGTGAATGGAGGGACGAATGGAGACGTGTCGTCTTCAGCGATGAGAGTCGCTTCTGCCTTGGTGCCAATGATGGTCGTATGCGTGTTTGGCGCCGTGCAGGTGAGCGCCACAATCAGGACTGCATATGACCGAGGCACACAGGGCCAACACCCGGCATCATGGTGTGGGGAGCGATCTCCTACACTGGCCGTACACCACTGGTGATCGTCGAGGGGACACTGAATAGTGCACGGTACATCCAAACCGTCATCGAACCCATCGTTCTACCATTCCGAGACCGGCAAGGGAACTTGCTGTTCCAGCAGGGCAATGCACGTCCGCATGTATCCCGTGCCACCCGACGTGCTCTAGAAGGTGTAAGTCAACTACCCTGGCCAGCAAGATCTCCGGATCTGTCCCCATTGAGCATGTTTGGGACTGGATGAAGCGTCGTCTCACGCGGTCTGCACGTCCGGCACGAACGCTGGTCCAACTGAGGCGCCAGGTGGAAATGGCATGGCAAGCCGTTCCACAGGACTACATCCAGCATCTCTACGATCGTCTCCATGGGAGAATAGCAGCCTGCATTGCTGCGAAAGGTGGATATACACTGTACTAGTGCCGACATTGTGCATGCTCTGTTGCCTTGTCTATGTGCCTGTGGTTCTGTCAGTGTGATCATGTGATGTATCTGACCCCAGGAATGTGTCACTAAAGTTTCCCCTTTCTGGGACAATGAATTCACGGTGTTCTTATTTCAATTTCCAGGAGTGTATGTGTAACGGATGACACACAAATTGTCGGCAATCATTCCCTGCCGTTACGAGTGGTGTCAGGAATATTACAAGTGGTGTCAGGAATCAGACTGATGCCCATAGATGGATCCAGGATAACGTCTCCGACTGCAATGTACAGCGTGAAAACGCAGTCGGGTAAGTAATCTAACTGCTTCATCTTCTGCAAGTATCACGTAGTGTCATCTTTTACCAGGTTTCTAATTCTATTTTGTTCTGTGAAGAGTTAAATTGTAGCAAGTAAAGTAAGATGGCATTCTGAAAAGATGTTAAAATATGAGTGATTGTTTTCGAATGGTTAATATACGTAGTATTTCTGATCACCAGCAAAGGGGTGTGGCTCATTGTCTGAAATGTGTAAGTTGTTAGCCATGTGAAGCACTCCAAGAGATGAAGCTGACTTTTGTCGAGAAGTATTTCGATAGTGTTACATTTATGTGTCTTTCTCGGCATTTAATTATGTTACTGGTGTTGTTTTATTGTAGTTATTGAACACAGACTCCTCAATGTCAGAGTTTGAGACAATGGGTCTTTCCAAGTGTCAAGCGATTAGATTCTTGTGAAACTGCGTCATTAATACAGGCTGTGTATCTTGTCGCGAGTGAGGGTAATGACGCGTAATTTTCAGTGTATAAAGTAGTACAATAGTCAGGTAGGAAAGTTAAGTTACAGTAATATGTGGAAGAGAGTTAATCAGGTCGTTGTCAATACCACAGGCACTACCATTGAAGAAACGTTACAAATTTTTGTAGCCCATTTAGGTGAGTTGCGAGGAGATATTGCAGAAATATCTAAGGAAGTAGTGGCTAGAGAGTAGATCAGGCAAATGTAGCGGAGAGTGTAAATGTTGGGGAGAAGAACGTAGCTTTGTGTAGCAGAGGTACACCAGGGGATGTGGAGAAGAGGCTGAAAGAATGTGACAAGAGATTAACTACAAACAAGCACTAGTATGTTTCTCTGGCGTCAAGGATTGTGAGGCTTTTGGCAGAGCTTGATAGAAGGGAAAAGGCTAGTAGTAGCAAACGAAGTTAATGGTGCAAGTTCAGTTGGTTTGCAGAGTACTAACGTTGTAGAGGTTAAGGAGAGTAATATAGGACTATCAGCTTCGAGAGTTTATGAAATCACAATGTCTGAAGCATATAAACGCTAGTAGCAACATGGTTGATATTGAGTTGGACGCAGTACACTCTACTCCACTGGGTGTTAATGTGGGTTGATTTGAGGTCGTGGAAGTTGAGCTCGATGTTCAGGGAGCTACATATTCCGCTGATTTTTCTGTCGTGCAGAGAAGAACTGCAGAGGACAATGTTTTTGTAGACACTGTGGAGCATGTACATAACATTATTGGTGACGGTTAACTATGCTCCAGGTATTGTGAGTAATGATGTGGAAGATATGAATTTATTTTCCGAAGGACGCAGGATGATCGACTTTTCAGAAGCAGGGTAGGAGGATGAGAAGAATGAGGAAAAATGCTTGTCAGAATACTGATCGGGTAGACAACGTTAAATCCTTTCAGTTGGATGTGCCTAATAAATGGGAGGTTCACAAAAGTGATGTGACTTGCAATGTGATACGTACTGATTATAAGATGGAGCAGCATGAAAAAATTTAATTTTGGCGATGCATGGTCAGACTAGACGACTGTAGTTACAGCTAGGGAAAATAACGGCGAGATTCGTCTGTCATGGAGAACAAACCAATGAAACTGTGTACAAAACCGCTAAGGACCAATTCTTGTGCTGTAGTACCACATAGAATAAGGAAACGTGACAATACAAGAATGATTCAGTGTGTGATAAACAGTACAATGAAGAAATAAGTCGGACTACCTGTTAACGTATTTTCTGTCGTGGTACCGTGTATTAGCTTAAATAAGAAAAGAACAGTGGTCTAGGAGTAGCGTCTTTCATTAGTAATTAAGAGGACATCGGTCCCTGTTTCGAAACCCACCACCGCTTAAATCTTGATTATTAATCACCATTGGCGACTGACTGAAAGCCACTGCATTAAAGACAGATAACGTGTATGCAGAAGACGTGTGGCCTGTAACTGAAAACGTGCCATGATCTCTCCGTTGGCAAAAGATATCGTAATAGTTCCTCATTGGTATCTTCGGGAGGGGACTGGCAAGGGGGAGGTGACCATGAGAAAAAGATTGAATAACCAGAGAAAGGGTAAAATTTTAGGACACGGGACGTGGAATGTCAGAAACTTGAAAGTGGTAGGGAAGCTACAAAATCTGAAAAGAGAAATGCAAAAGCCCAATTAGATATTGAAAAACTGGGAATTTGTGGTGAGGACTATGGGACCAAATGGCTTAGGTCATCGGTCCCTAGGCTTACGCACTACTTAATCCACCTTTAACTAACTTACGGTAAGGACAACACACACACCCATGCCCGAGGGTGGACTCGAAACTCCGACGGAGGGAGCCGCGCGAACCGCGACAAG
Source organism: Schistocerca nitens (assembly GCF_023898315.1). Lineage (NCBI taxonomy): Eukaryota > Metazoa > Arthropoda > Insecta > Orthoptera > Acrididae > Schistocerca > Schistocerca nitens. Next base: position 307,549,954 of record NC_064621.1, on the reverse strand, counting down.
ACGCCTCAGACCGCACGGCAATTAGGTATTGTAGCTGTCAGTGAAGTGAAGTGAAATGGAAAGTAGACAAGGATTTATGATCAGAGAAGTGTAGAGTAATATCAACAGCAGCAGAAAATAGTATAAAGGGAGTAGGATTCGTTATGAATAGGAAGGTAGGGCAGAGAGTGTCTTACTGTGAACAGTTCACTGATAGGGTTGGTTTTATCACAAGCGACAGCAATCCAACACCAAAAACGATAGTCCAGGTATCCATGCCGACGCAGAAAGCTGAAGACACAGAGAAAATGTATGTACATATCGAAAGGGTAAGACAATACGTAATGTGAAATTAAAGCCTAATAGTCATGGGGGACTAGAGTGCATTTGTAGGAGGAGTAGAAAGCAAGGTTCCAGGAGAATATGGGATTGGCCAAGGAATGAGAAAGGATAAAGACTAATTGAGTTCTCGAATATAATTAAGTTATTAATGGCGAATTCTCTCTTCAAGAATCACAAGAGGAGGAAGCATACATGGAAAAGGCCTGGTGATAGGGAATATTTCAGTTATATTAAATCATGATCTGGCAGAGATTTCAAAATCAGATACTGTATTGTAATGCGTACCCAGGATCAGGTATAGACTCAGATCACAATGTAGTAGTGACGAGGAGTAGGGGAAAATTTAAGAGATTACTCAGGAAGAATCAATACGTAAAGAAGTGGGATACAGAAGTGCTAAGGAATGACAACATACATTTGAAGTTCTCTAATGCTGTAGATACAGCAGTAAGCAATACGTCTGTAAGCAGTACAATTGAAAAGGGCAATCACCGTAGCTGGAAAGAGAAACGTCAGTACAAAGAAGAACTGCGAAGAAACCATGGGTAATAGAAGAAACAATTCAACTGATCGATGAAAGGAGGAAGGGCAAAAATGTTCAGGGAAATTTAGGAAAACAGAAATATTACTCACTGAGGAATGAAATACATAGGAAGTGCAGAGAAGTTAAGACGAAATGGCTGCCGGAAAAATGTGAAGAAGTCTAAAAAGAAATGATCGTCGGAAGGACTGAATCAGCACATAGGAAAGTGAAAACAACCTTAAGATTTGCCTGATGTGGTAGAAGAAGATACAGGAATAGATTTAGGAGAGATAGGGGATCAACTGTTAGAATCAGAATCGAAGAGCGCTTTGGAGGACCTAAGACCAAATAGGGCAGAAGGGATCGATAAAATTACATCAGAATTTGTGAAACATTGGGGGAAGTGACAACAAAACGACTATTCACGCTGGTGTGTAGAACGTATGAGTCTGGACACATACCTTCTGACATTCAGAAAAATATTATCCACATGAAGCCGAAGACTGTAAAAGCTGACATGTGCGAGAATTATCGCAAAATAGCTTAACAGCTCATGCATCTAAGTTCTTGACGAGACTAATATACTCAAGAATGGCAATGAATATTGATGATGTGTTAGATAACAATTAGTTTGACTTTAAGGAAGGCAAAGGCACCAGAGAGGAAATACGAACCCTGCCTCGGGCATGGATGTGTGTGATATCCTTAGGTTAGTTACGTTTAAGTAGTTCTAAGTTATAGGGGGCTGATGACCTCAGAAGTTAAGTCCCATAGTGCTCAGAGGTATTTGAACCATTTTTTTGATAGGAAATTCTGACGATGCGGTTGATAACGGAAGCAAGACTAAATAAAACTCAAGACACATTCATAGGATTCGTCGATCTGGAGAAAGCTTGCGACAACGTTAGATTGCGAAAGGTTCAAAATTCTGAGTAAATTAAAGCTAAACTATAGGGAGAGACGGGTAATATACAATATGTATAAGAGCCTAGAGATAATAACAAGATGGACGACAAAGGACCAGGTTTTCTGATTAAAAAGGGTGTAAGGCAGGGATGTAGCCCTTCCCTCTACCATTCAATCTGTATATAGAGGAAGTAAAGATGGAAATAAAGGAACGGTTTAGGAATGGAATTAAAATTCAAGGTTAAAGTATATCATTGATTCAACTCGCTGATGAGATTGCTATCCTGAGTGAAAGTGAAGAATAATTACAGGATCTGCTGAATGGAATGAACAGTCTAATGAGTACTGAATGTAGAGTGAGAGTAAATCGAAGAGAAACGAAAGTAATGAGATGTAGCAGAAACGAAACAGCGTTAGACATAACATCAGGGTTGATGGTCACGATGTAGATGAAGTTAAGGAACTCTGCTATCTGGGTAGCAAAATAACAAAAGACAGATGGAGCAAGGTGGACATCAAAAGCAGAGTAGCACTGGCATTCCTGACTAATAGAAGTCTACCAGTGTCAAACACATGAGTCCATTTCAGGAGTAAATTTCTCACAATGTATATCTGGAGCACAGTACTGTATGGTAGTGGAACATGGACTGTGGGGAAACCAGAACAATGGAGAAACGAAGCAACTGAGATGCGGTGCTACAGAAGAATGTTGAAAATTAGGTAGACTATAACGTTACGATTGCACGTTTCAGAAAGAAAAAGAATATGAGGAATACACTGACAAGGAGAAGGGACAGGATGATAGGACATCTGTTAAGACGTCAGGGAATGAATTTCATGGTACCAGAGGGAGCTGTAGAGGGCAAAACTGCAGAGGAAGACAGAGATTGGAATGCATCCAACAAATAATAGCGGATGTGGGTTGCAGGTGCTATTCTGAGGTGAAGAGGTTGGCACAGAAGAGGAAATCGTGACGGGCCACATCAAACCCGTCAGTAGACGACTAAAAAACAAAAAACAACTTTAGAGGTGTGTTTTTTGGGAAAACATAAGGAAAATTTTGTCGTATATGCTGAGTTTCGAAAGATACAACAAAGCAGAATGAAAGGAAGGTGCCAGATAGGAGAAAATGTAGAACGTACGAGAACACATGAAAAGACGATTTGTTAAGGAAATTATTGTTGTTGTTGTTGTTGTGGTCTTCAGTCCTGAGACTGGTTTGATGCAGCTCTCCATGCTACTCTATCCTGTGCAAGCTTCTTCATCTCCCAGTACCTACTGCAACCTACATCCTTTCGAATCTGCTTAGTGTATTCATCTCTTCGTCTCCCCCTACGATTTTTTCCCTCCACGCTGCCCTCCAATACTAAATTGATGATCCCTTGATGCCTCAGAACATGTCCTACCAACCGATCCCTTCTTCTGGTCAAGTTGTGCCACAAACTCCTCTTCTCCCCAATCCTATTCAGTACCTCGTCATTAGTTATGTGATCTACCCATCTAATCTTCAGCATTCTTCTGTAGCACCACATTTCGAAAGCTTCTATTCTCTTCTTGTCCAAACTATTTACCGTCCATGATTCACTTCCACACATGGCTACACTCCATACAAATACTTTCAGAAATGACTTCCTGACACTTAAATCTATACTCGATGTTAACAAATTTCTCTTCTTCAGAAACGCTTTCCTTGCCATTGCCAGTCTACATTTTATATCCTCTCTACTTCGACCATCATCAGTTAATTTGCTCCCCAAATAGCAAAACTCCTTTACTACTTTAAGTGTCTCATTTCCTAATCTAATACCCTCAACATCACCCGACTTAATTCGACTACATTCCATTATCCTCGTTTTGCTGTTGCTGATGTTCATCTTATATCCTCCCTTCAAGACACCATCCATTCCATTCAACTGCTCTTCCAAGTCCTTTGCTGTCTCTGACAGAATTACAATGTCATCGGCGAACCTCAAAATTTTTATTTCTTCTCCATGGATTTTAATACCTACTCCGAATTTTTCTTTTGTTTCCTTTACTGCTTGCTCAATATACAGATTGAATAACATTGGGGAGAGACTACAACCCTGTCTCACTCCCTTCCCAACCACTGCTTCCCTTTCATGCCCCTCGACTCTTATAACTGCCATCTGGTTTCTGTACAAATTGTGAATAGCCTTACGCTCCCTGTATTTTACCCCTGCCACCTTTAGAATTTGAAAGAGAGTATTCCAGTCAACATTGTCAAAAGCTTTCTCTAAGTCTACAAATGCTAGAAACGTAGGTTTGCCTTTCCTTAATCTTTCTTCTAAGATAAGTCGTAAGGTCAGTATTGCCTCACGTGTTCCAGTATTTCTACGTAATCCAAACTGATCTTCCCCGAGGTCGGCTTCTACTAGATTTTCCATTCGTCTGTAAAGAATTCGTGTTAGTATTTTGCAGCTGTGGCTTATTAAACTGATTGTTCGGTAATTCTCGCATCTGTCAACACCGGCTTTCTTTGGGATTGGAATGATTATATTCTTCTTGAAGTCTGAGGGTATTTCGCCAGTCTCATACATCTTGCTCACCAGATGGTAGAGTTTTGTCAGGACTGGCTCTCCCAAGGCCGTCAGTAGTTCCAATGGAATGTTGTCTACTCCGGGGGCCTTGTTTCGACTCAGGTCTTTCAGTGCTCTGTCAAACTCTTCACGCAGTATCGTATCTCCCATTTCATCTTGAGCTACATCCTCTTCCATTTCCATAATATTGTCTTCAAGTACATCGCCCTTGTACAGACCCTCTATATACTCCTTCCACCTTTCTGCTTTCCCTTCTTTGCTTAGAACTGGGTTTCCATCTGAGCTCTTTATGTTCATACAAGTGGTTCTCTTATCTCCAAAGGTCTGTTTAAATTTTCCTGTAGGCAGTATCTATTAAGAGGAAAAAAATTTTATCTTTTAACGGTGTAATAGGTGAATAATGTCTAAGGGTGAAGAACGAGGGAAGTTCAGAGATGGTATAGCCACATGAGATGGACTGCATTACCCGTAGCCAAGAAGGACCAGTCAAGTGGGAGTTTGGTATAGACGATGTTTGATGAGCGTAAATAATCTGTTTATTTTATTTCATTTCACTTATTCATCATACTCCATTACAATATCTGTAATATTATATGTTTAGATACCAAGATATATATAGAAGAAGTATAATTACAACAGGATGTACATAGAAGAAGTGAGTTACAGTAGTATGGATGAAGCGTATCACAATGGAAAACTCATGTGCGATCTATATAAGGTTTCCAGGCAGAACATGATAAAAGTGTACTAATAATTATATTCACAACTGTAAACTTCTGTATTCTCAAACAGGTGATAATTTTCATTTTGATCTTTTAGAACATAATTATTTATATGGTGGGAAACGTTATTACCTAATTTACTCGAATCGAAGCCGCACTTTTTTTTCGGTTTTTGTAATCCAAAAAACCGCCTGTGGCTTAGAATCGAGTGCAAAGCAAGCGGAAGAATTGAAAATTGTTGGTAGGTGCCACTACAACTAATTTCTGCTGTCGAATATATGTAGCGCTACACAGGCATGCTTTGTAGGCACAAAGATACTGACGCCAAAACCTCTGCGTCAGTAAATAAATTAAAAAAAAGGAAAGGTGGAAGACGAGCTTTTTTTCTCCGCCCCGAGTTTAGACCACTGCATTTTCATACATTATCCAACGAAGTAAATATAAATTCCGTATTGTTCATCTTCGAATGTAGCAGAATTTCAATGTACTACGAAATTCCGACTAGCAAGATTGTTTAGGATGTTTGTCAATATGGCCAACTCTACGTTCTGAATTTTTCCTACCTGTGAGAAGAGATGGTTGCTAATAGGAACCTGATGAAATGTGAATCACACGCAGTATTCTCTTCACCATAAGAATAATACGAATATAAACATTTTGCCATGTATTCTTTCGCGTTTGCTGCCATCTCATTTAAATCTTGTCTGCCTAATGAACTACGAAACTAGAGTGAGACAACAGCAAACGCGGAAGAATATACGTATCGTGTCATGTTTATATTCGTATTATTCTTATGCCTAACAGTGATACAGTCAGGAATGAAGCACGGCAACTGACTAGATTTTAAAATCTAAGATGACTAATTTCTGTGCAGAATCTGATGTACTAAAGAAGCGGCCGCAAAGATTTTCAAACGGAGAAAAATTTTCGCCTAACTCTAGTTCATAACATGTTCTATCATATGCAGTCTATTATTTGGTTCTTGTTCATCATTATCAAAGAAATCAGCAGTGGAAGTAACAACAAATAGTAGTCTCTTGCCATTGTTTCGCTAATGAGACGATTCCTCTCTCTCTTTTTTTTTTTTTAAATTGTAAGCGGCGGTAGCGTGCACAAAAGCAAGCCGTGCCGCGAGCGGCGACAGGCCGTAAACACGCACAATCAGAATGCGACAAACAATGCATGAAACAGTACAGTAATGCATTTTCAGCTTAGAGTGACGTGAACACCTATAACAAAGAATACAGCACTTATCAGATCAAAGCAAAATAAGCAATCGATTCAAACCAGACGGAGCACGTGAAAAAGGATGGGTACCCGTATAAATACGGACGGAGCGCCTGACGCATAGCAATGGCTACCTGGTAAAGCTTAACTGCTAATCTTACGACTCGAACCAAACTACTGTCGCTGTATCGTCATTCATTCGACGTAAATTGTGTCTCATATTACAATGGACCAACTTTGTTTCGATATGGAGGTGTGGCCTACAACTTTTCTCTCCCCTTGAATTTCGAGCCGCAAATTTCAGGTGCGTCTTAGATTCGGGAATTTTTTTTCCTTTATTTCGAGTCTCATTTTTCAGGTGCGGCTTAGATTCGAGTGCGGCTTAGATTCGAGTAAATACGGTAAATTGCAGTACTTTTACTAAAACTGATGTATCGACGATCCAGATGTCTCCAGTTTCCGTAATACTCTTACTCGGGTCCTCTCTCTCTGTATTAAGTTCGCGACACACCGACAACACGTGATCTACTACTTGATCACCCTCTCCGCAGCTACACGCAGTACTCGGGGCTAGCCTAAACAGCAGTGTAAGACATTGATTTTTCATGTTAAGTTAACGTTGTTGTAAGATTAGATGACTGCGGTATCTTTACAGAAATTAGATTTTGAACATTTGGAAAAAAATATTTTGTCATCGTCCCTTTAGTAGTCCCATCCTCATTTGGTCCATTCTCTTTCTCGTTTCTTTTTCCTTTTTTTCCGAAGTGCTTCTTAACTTTCTTCTGATTACAGACGAAGGTAATCTGTTGTAGTTTTCTGTTGCGTTTTCTCGAGCTGCTTGTTTGAAAAGTTTGTGTGCCACTTCTTCCCGACGAGTTCCTACTTGTGCTTTCGTCCATTCGAAGTTAATACGTCATTTCCTCTGACGCAAGTCCCTAATTTTGTTTCTTTCCTATCAAATATATACGATTCCTGGACTTTTTTAACGAATGCAGCGTAATTTCTCTCTCTTAAGTTCTCTAGTTTCTCTAAGCCTCACAAGAGCGCTAATTGTTCTACTTGGTGTTCCCCTTCTTTAGTGCATATTTTGATTGATAACCAGGTGTGCCATTAATTTTTATTACCACTGCTGAACGTGTTGCGTTCCCTGAATAATTCCCTTCGCCATAAGGTCCTTAGGATAATCTTTGAGTTTGTAATTTTATTCTGAAGTTACTGTGGTTGCTCGATGCGGCCATTGACCGTAATCTAAAGGAGGGTCCATAGAATGGCCGTATGTTCAGTTTTTGTTGTTTACTAATCTTCATCTATTGCCTGTAATTTAATAATTATTGCTGTAACGCCTGTTAGAATTCACAACGCTTCAGCAGAAGTCGTTCTGCAAGCCGTAACAGTCTTTATGTTAATCAAGCGCTGGATTCTTCGAATCTTCATGCAGTTATATTTTCTTCTTAATGCGTGCATCAAAATAGGAGCATCATATTCCAATATTGGCAGTATGAGGCTTTTGTAATTATTTTCATTGTTCCTGAACCAAGCCCCATTTGCCGGCCGCGGTGGTCTCGCGGTTCTAGGCGCGCAGTCCGGAAGCGTGGGACTGCTACGGTCGCAGGTTCGAATCCTGCCGCGGGCATGGATGTGTGTGATGTCCTTAGGTTAGTTAGGTTTAAGTAGTTCTAAGTTCTAGGGTACTGATAACCACAGCAGTTGAGTTCCATAGTGCTCCGAGCCATTTGAACCATTTGAACCAAGCCCCCATTTGAGCCTTACTTGTTTAGATAAAGAGTTAACAAGTTCCGATCGTTTTTCAGTCGTGAACTGTGCATGTTCATTGAACATAGATTTACAATCAATAATTATACCCACGTGTTTTAATCTTTCAAATTGTTACATAACATTATTGTTTAGAACTATGCCTTGTCTCTACGCCTTCTCCTTGTTATTAGCATCACTTTCGAATTTTGCACGTTCAAACCAATTTTGTTGTTTTGGGCCCAAGCAGTCATTTTTTTCCATTTCTCTATTGCAGTGCTCCTCAGCAATGATCAGCTTCGGTCAGTACGATTAAGTCATCTGCAAATGGTACCGTTTTGATGTTTCCTGCGTAATCCCAATTTAGCAGTGAATTTTGCTGTATATTCCATAAACCTAGGCCACAGCAAGGCCCCAGTGGGCACCCTTTCGCCACCTGCTTTTCTAGTTTGATGCTGTTAATCGCCAACACTACTGTCCTGTCACTGAAATGGTTTTTTTCCAGGTTATTAACTTCATATGACATTCAGATTCTTACAGCGTTTTAGGGATCCTGGCCCAACAATGTGCGTCAAAAGATCACTGAAAATGAAGACTGACCATTATTACATGCTGTCCTTGTGGCGGCCTTTCCTCTACAAAGTTCTTGACAGCCAACAGTGCATCGACTGTCCCTTTCTGTGGATTAAATACATACTGACTGTTGCATAGGAGATCCTTAGAAAAGACTGGTGCATAATTCTATTAATTAATAGCTTTCCCAATAGTTTTCCTCTCCTATACAGAATGCAGATTGGACGAAATTGGACACTTCTTGATGTTTTCTCTACCAGGTTTGAAAATAGCTAATACATTGGCTCTTTAAAAATCTCTGAAAGCGAGAGTTTTTTGTCAACTGAACGCTATACAGTTTACAAAGAATCGTACCAGTAACACCATTTTCACCAGTAGTCTTGTATGCAAGCGAGTTCGTTTCATTTCCTCTACTTCTGTCTGGGTAAACAGCTACATCATCCACTGTTCCGTCGGGTCGTAGCGTTTGAGATCTTATTAGTGCTATTTCTGATTTTCGCTGATGCAATTCGATAGACTGCGGTCCAAAGGTTATTTGTTGGCGGCGGGCTGCACTCTTGCTTAGAGGACTGTGTTTTTCCTGAGTGTACAGCTGCATTGTATTCCTTCGTCTCTTTACGATATTGTTGCCTCCGTAGCTCCATGAATTATATTAGAACAAATAAACCCTCGGTCACAAATATTAAGTCAAAATTTTGACTTAATATTTGTGACCGAGGGCTTATTTGTTCTAATATAATTTTGACACGGTCACTGAACTTTAGCAGCTATGTTCAAAGTTTTACGCTCCCTGAATTGTTCGCTGTTCTTTGTCTTTTAATAAATTCGCCCTGATGTGTTGGTTTTTCTTCCACATTTCAGTTAATTCAGGCTTGCACCAGAGGACACATTTTCTTCCGGTACTGCACTCCAGCTGCTTTGCTGTATGTGGTATTCAAAAACTTCTTCAAATTCTGTGATAAGGCTTTCAGTATTTGTTTGCGCTTCAATTTTTCCTGCCGGATTTTGGTCTATTCCTCATAAGTTATGTAAGTACGTGTTTGGCCAATATTTGTGCTGAAATACTTCCAACAAGTACCCATCAAAGTCTCTCATGTTGTCGTCTTTAAGAACCAATTCTTTATTTTGTATTATGCTTCCAGCCTATAGTGTTGAGCACATCCTATGCAAAAACTGATAATGTTGTGATCGGAGCAACTCTCTTCATTGGCGTAGTATCGGCATGAGATGAGGGATGGCCATAGTTAAGTCAATATTTCTCTCTCCTTCACTATTTTCAATAGTCGGCCCACGATCCTCCCCGTTCCGCAGGCACACATTGGTGGAAGTCAAAAAGTCTTCCACCTCCTTTCTTCTGTAGTGTGTCACTATACCATGCCACATGCTAGATTTTGCACTGCTATCCTTAGCAATTACTAAACCAATTCTTTTCTTGCTGCCTGTCATGTCGTCAATTTTCTCAGGTCACCATTGATGGGTTTTGCGATAAATAAGTACGCACTTGAGATCAAAAATAGAAAAGCTTCTTTTACTGTTTACGCAATCACTGCATATTTATCGGAAAAATGAGTGATCATTAGGGAATCAATATCTTGGATAGTTATCAGCATTTCTGCTCTTTTTCTTGTGTCACTTAATCTCAATATCTTGTAACCTCTAGGGATTCCACCTACGTTTTGTTTATAACAATGTGGCTCTCGTATGAAAGCAATGTTAATCTGATATTGCACGATAAGCTGCATTAAATTAGCTGTAGCTGCTGTAGAGTGCTGTAGATTTATTTGTATGCAGTTGGCTTGTTTTTGAAGATGCAAAGTTATTTGGCATATATTTGGTCCTCCCATCAGTGTTCTGCTTTCGTTACGTACTATTTGTTATGACGACGACGAACGAGTCGTCGCCAGTATTGACTGGTGGCCGATGCTGAATAGAAACATATTGATCACAGCAGGTTTGTCAGTAACGTCGATAAGGTGCTAGCTGCATTGCCTGGATCTGCAACGACTCAAATAATTAGCAGTCTTTGCTAAAAATAGTATAAAATGTACTTAACTGGTTGTACAGGATTCTTCTTGGCTGCATACATATAATTATACACAGATAGCTATTGAGGCCTCACTTAAGGCATATGTTACTTAAGCGCCTTGTTAAAGGTTGCTTCCTACCAGCTGAAGGCTATGCTACTTCACTACTTGACGTCCCGAGCAAGAGTGGACGAGAGCTCTCTAGAAACTTGATACAAGCCGAGGAACGGCGCAAGCGGCGCAGGTCACGACTCGCAGGCCCAACGATACTAATACAGACCGCAGTCGATAACTGCAAACCCCAACAAGTGTGGAATCGAACGTTGATACCACACTATTTACATCGGAAGTATCCACGTTACTGCACTGTTCTTGCTCGATTTGCGCGTTGATGGTATGATTTTGCACTTTTTTGGCATCTGTGAAACTTTATGATAGAACTTCGATGATTCTCTCTTGTTCTCGAGGTAGAAATTGTAAACAGAGCTTTCATCACCTGCGACTATTTGGTTAAGAAAGCTATAATCCTAATGCTGAACAAATGGTGGTACACGCTCTTATTATGCGCACCACTTACGTAAGAGATGTGCCTGTATTATCCAACGTTTTTCACATAAAAAATTCGGGGTCATTAGTTTCCAGCACACCCGCGTAGTATTAACATCATGTCAAGTGTCTCGAAATCTTTACGCGGATGATCGACTTTTCAGAAGCAGGGTAGGAGGATGAGCTGATCAATCAGCTTGTCAGAATACTTATCGGGTAGACAACGTTAAATCCTTTCAGCTTCTTCATCTCCCAGTACCTACGGTAACCTACATCCTTCTGTATCTGTTTAGTGTATTCATTTCTTGGTCTCCGTCTACGATTTTTACCCTCCACACTGCCCTCTATTACTAAATTGATGAAGCGCGCACGGAGGCTTTCTGACTGTCTGTCATCCAGAAACGCACCCTCTCGAAACCTGGCGAGCAAGCTACACCGTGATGCAGAGCGCCTTTCTTGCAGAGTATGCCACTTGAGTTTATTAAAAATCTCCGTAATGCTATCACGGTTACCAAATAACCCTGTGACGAAACGCGCCGCTCTTCTTTGGATCTTCTATACCACCTCCGTCAACCCGGTCTGGTACGGATCCCACACTGATGAGCAATACTCAAGTATAGGTCGAACGAGTGTTTTGTAAGCCACTTCCTTTGTTGATGGACTACATTTTCTAAGCACTCTCCCAATGAATCTCAACCTGGTACCCGCCTTACCAACAATTAATTTTATATGATCATTCCACTTCAAATCGTTCCGCACGCATACTCCGAGATATTTTACAGAAGTAACTGCTACCAGTGTTTGTTCCGCTATCATATAATCATACAATAAAGGATCCTTTTTTCTGTGTATTCGCAATACATTACATTTGTCTATGTAAAGGGACAGTTGCCACTCCCTGCACCAAGTGCCTATCCGCTGCAGATCTTCCTGCATTTCGCTACAATTTTCTAATGCTGCAACTTCTCTGTATACTACAGCATCATCCGCGAAAAGCCGCATGGAACTTCCGACACTATCTACTAGGTCATTTATATATATTGTGAAAAGCAATGGTCCCATATCACTCCCCTGTGGCACGCAAGAGGTAACTTTAACGTCTGTGGACGTCTCTCCATTGATAACAACATGCTGTGTTCTGTTTGCTAAAAACTCTTCAATCCAGCCACACAGCTGGTCTGATATTCCGTAGGCTCTTACTTTGTTTATCAGGTGACAGTGCGGAACTGTATCGAACGCCTTCCGGAAGTCAAGAAAAATAGCATCTACCTGGGAGCCTGTATCTAATATTTTCTGGGTCTCATGAACAAATAAAGCGAGTTGGGTCTCACACGATCGCTGTTTCCGGAATCCATGTTGATTCCTACATAGTAGATTCTGGGTTTCCAAAAACGACATGATCCTCGAGCAAAAAACACGTTCTACAATTCTAAAAGAGATCGACGACAGAGATATAGGTCTATAGTTTTGCGCATCTGCTCGACGACCCTTCTTGAAGACTGGGACTACCTGTGCTCTTTTCCAATCATTTGGAACCCTCCGTTCCTCTAGAGACTTGCGGTACACGGCTGTTAGAAGGGGGGCAAGTTCTTTCGCGTACTCTTCTCCTCAATCCTATTCAATACCTCCTCATTAGTTATATGATCTACCCATCTAATCTTCAGCATTCTTCTATAGCACCACATTTCGAAAGCTTCTATTCTCTTCTTGTCCAAACTAGTTATCGTCCATGTTTCACTTCCATACATGGCTGCACTCCATACAAATCCTTTCAGAAACGACTTCCTCACGTTTAAATCTATACTCGATGTTAACAAATTTATCTTCTTCAGAAACGATTTCCTTGCCATTGTCAGTCTACATTTTATATTCTCTCTACTTCGACCATCATCAGTTATTTTGCTCCCCAAATAGCAAAACTATTTTAATTCTTTAAGTGTCTCATTTCCTAATCTAATTCCCTCAGCATCACCCGACTAAATTGGACTACATTCCATTATCCTCGTTTTGCTTTTGTTGATGTTCATCTTATATCCTCCTTTCAAGACACTACCCATTCCGTTCAACTGCTCTTCCAAGTCCTTTGCTGTCTCTGACAGAATTACAGTGTCATCAGCGAACCTCAAAGTTTTTATTCCTTCTCCATGGATTATAATACCTACTCAAAATTTTTCTTTTGTTTCCTTCAGTGCTTGCTCAATATACAGATTGAATAACATCGGGGAGAGGCTACAACCCTGTCTCATTCCCTTCCCAACCACTGCTTCCCTTTCATGTCCCTCGACTCTTATAACTGCCATCTGGTTTCTGTACAAATTGTAAATAGCCTTTTGCTCCCTGTATTTTACCCCTGCCGCCATCAGAATTTGAAAGAGAGTATTCCAGTCAACATTGTCAAAAACTTTCTGTAAATCTACAAATGCTAGCAACATAGGTTTGCCTTTCCTTAATCTAGCTTCTAAGATAAGTCGTAGGGTCAGTATTGCCTCACGTGTTCCAATATTTCTATGGAATCCAAACTGATCTTCCCCAAGGTCGGCTTCTACCAGTTTTTCCATTCTTCTGTAAAGAATTCGTGTTAGTGTTTTGCAGGTGTGACTTATTAAACTGACAGTTCGGTAATTTTCACATCCGTCAACACCTGCTTTTTTGGGATTGGAATTATTATATTCTTCTTGAAGTCTGAGGGTATTACACCTTTCTCATGCATCTTGCTCACCAGATGGCAGAGTTTTGTCAGGACTGGCTCTCCCGAGGCCGTCAGTAGTTCTAATGGAACGTTTTGAAGACATGAGGTAATCTTTACGGATATCTCCCGCCAGTGGCACACCTCTAACTGAGGAATCTGATACTGACGGTGTACTAATGGATGCAAAAGAATCTCAAGGAGGGGGCGCTAAAGATATCTTGAGCTACCTTTCGTTTTACCGTAATAAAAAATAATCAAGTCACATGCAAAGTTTAAGAAAGTTTTATTTAAACTGATTGTACACATACACAAGACAATGCCATCTTACGATATAAAAGAGTTACAACTGTGGTTCTCTTCCTTAAACGATGAATAATGCGCATGTGTTTCCTGGCAAATTGGTTAATTACATGGTCAATAGGACAATCGATGTCAGGGTATTATGAGTTAGTTAGGGGAAACTACTGTTGCGTTATGAGTAAAAATAATGCTACGAATTTCGTAACAATATTTTTACTGGAAAATTACTATGAAATACTATTATTAACTCTTCGCAATCAACTGATCACTCTCACTCTTGAATAATTTCCACACTTGCAGTTGCTACAATTAGAACATTTTACTTATTCATTCTTCAGTCTTAATATTTCTGTTTCTGAATGTAAACTCGTTTCCTATTCGGCGAAGAGTACTTCTTTATAACGCTACGCATCGAAGGTTCTCTGTTCAAGAAAACAGTAGAATATTCGCCACGTTTCTCGAACGAATGCCAGACAGAATAATGCATCGAGATCACTAGAATGGCGGCGACTTTTCTCGTAGGTTTGTATTGGCTATCTATGTGCCAGCAGAAACGTATAAAATACGATGACACGGACGCGCGTGTTACATAGGAAAGTACAACTACTGGATAACTCGATTCAGTAGAGTCGACTGACGAAAGAAACGAATAAATAGCGTGCGGGCTGACTGGTGGGGGCGGTGCCGGTGGCAATGCGGGCAGCCGCGCAACGAGGCCCATATGAGTTCGCCCCCGGACGAGACACATTCGGATCCCGTATCTATCATGTTATCGTTTCGATGTGGAGCACTAGATGCGGTAGTGTATCAGTAGAAGCTGCTGCGCCTGACACTATATTAATTCAGTCTCTCTAAATTCACGTAAGTCGTTAGTTTCCGTAGGAACGACACTGACAATTTCATTTGACAGACTTTTCATCAAGTGCTCATTGAAAGACATATTGCTGTTATTAGTGACGACTGAACTGTTGACAATATACTTATTAAAATCGACATAACATCGACTTCTTTTAGTGTGTTTAGGTGATATTTCTGGAACGGTATCACCAGAGTCAGATGTATGTTGTTCTTTTCCAGACCGTGTGGGAGGAAGAGGAATCTTACGAACTATTTCTTGTACCGATGGTGATATTTCTTGCACTGTTGTAGGAGATTCAGATGTATGTTTCTCTCTTCCGGACTGTGTGGGAGGCTGAGGAATTGTTGCAGCGGCTTCTAACAGTGGTACTGTTTTAAGTGTAGCGGTATTATTCACGAGAGTAAGAAATTCGCTTTCACCATCCGAAATACTAACTGCGAGCGATCTTTCTTGGTATGACCAGAACGTTTTCAATTATGACATTCAACGTCATCTTTGATAAGACACGCACTGAAATAATTTCTTTTTTAGGGGATCTGTATCGTTGGTGGTACTTCGTTTAAATCGTCGAACATATATTCAGAAGTGCGACGAAATGATTATATACGAGAGCATCCCTATACCCAGGGGCCGGCTGAAATACGTCTGACGTGCCCTAGTATACGTCGCGATTAAGACGTTTGGTTAACTATTACAGCATTACTAACAAATGGAAATACATTAGAAAAAACATCTCGTATAAGTGCACATTTAATACGCCTTGCTGGCGCCATTACCTCTTTAACACGCAAATGACACTCTTGCACTAATCGATCTACATGTTCAACCGTTCTTGCAAAATTACAAACATTGCCTCCAGATAAGTGAGAGCACTGGGTGATATTGATGTCAGAAATTATATCGCTTATCAGTCTTACATGGTCGTCTATTACTGTATTGGAATCGTTGAAGATGATGACAGATTTTTCTGGTGAGATCATATTTTCGGCAAAAACAGAAGCTTGCTGTTTTTCTGGAGCTTCAGGTACTTGTTGCGACGATTTAATCTTGGAGGTTTCAATAGCTCGCCCATTTACGCGCACGTTTGGAGGTTCGGTGTTGATAACTGCCTGTAGCGCCGTGCTGTAGCCGTTTAAGGACCTCGCCATGCCGACTGAGCTGTCCTATTAAACTCGATCAGACAGGAATCGTATCCTCTGCGCTAAAACGAATTGAATTACAGTGATTCTTTTGAAATAGGCTATAAATCAATCAGGTTCACGATCTATAACAGTTGCTTTGAACCACTATTTGAAAGACTTTTGCAACACCACGCAGACACAGGTGTTTACGTTCATTGCCAGCCAAAGCTCCATATTGTTCACTAGTTATTGTGGGGGGAGTCGAAAGTAACGAAATTGGTAAAATTACTTTCCTAATCTGTAAGGGTTATTTGAAGGTCCTATGTTAAAGGAAGAAAAGCCAGTGGGTTAGCCATGACAGCGCCGTACCGATTAAGTACTCGGACAATGAACCTTGTTATTTAAGCTTCCTGACGTAAGAGGAAATCTGAATGTACTGCACAGTTTGACAGATGTACGAGTACGACACTTTACTGACGGACCAGTAGCAAAGGCCGACCCTACCGAAGAGGAGAGTTGTGTAGCACGACCAATATTTCTCACATGACTAAGTAAACGATCAGAGGCAACCAGATGCATATACAGCACAGTCTACCTACTAATATGGCAAGCACAAGGTTTCAGGTATTTTACTACATACTCTAAAGAATGGCTGCCTCTATAACAGATCTGATGTAGCAGTAAGGTAGATCCATTCATATCTAAGTGGCATAGTTCCTTCGTGTCTGAGCCACGTTCCTTTTATTTTTTGTTTTATCAGTACTCTGCCTGGTTCGATCCGGTCCACCAAGGATTCTGCTTCTGTACCAACATTTATCTAAGAAGTACATGGAACCAACTTCTTCAATTATTTGCTCGATGTATACCAATCACTGTCTTCCTCTTCAGTTTTTACCCTCCACGGTCGCCTTTGTTACCGTGTATTACCGTGGAAGTTATTCCCCAGAGTCTCTACAGATGTCCTATCATCCCTACGTTTATTTGCACAGTCGCACTAGATACCTTTACGATGAGTAAATGTCGAATCAAAACACCTTCAGTGGCCTAAACTTCCAGTTGAACAGCCAGTTTCAGCACTATATTACTCCATCATCAGGCCCCTGAACGACGTTTTGGCAGAATCGCACCGCTGGTCCAGTAGCAATAGGTGCCATCATTCAGTAACTGGTATCCCTAGATTTCTTCTTGACACAGCAATCTCTTCCATCATCACTTTCCGAGTCGGTAAGCACCAAGAAGAAATTTACCGATACGAATAACTGAATACTGGCCTTATTTTTTATTCGACCAGAGGGAGGAGTCTTCATACACATCGGTCAGCGATATAAAGATGGCGTAATGTAGCACTGAAACTGGTTGCTAAAATAAAATAGAAACTGGATATTAAGACTGCTGAGGTGTTTTTGATTCGATATTTTATATTGAACAGCTGAGGTCCAGGAGACCATCTGTGTAAGGATTGACTTAAAAAGATTGCGTGATGATTTTCGTCGTCTCTACCTACAATTTGCCAATCAGGAGAATTATTTTCGTGAACAGAGCCTAAAATGTAGGAAGCAACATATTACTGACTATTTTCTATTTATGATTCTAAAGTTTTATATTTAACTTTGTTATGAAGGGTTTAGACTGACTCGATAAGTCTTGTAGTATATCTTACACATTAGCGATAACCATTACGTAGTTTTTCTTTTCAATATGAGTTAATTTTTTTTATTTTTTCAATTTTTCCCACATCTTTGTTTTATTTCTTCCTTTACTGCATATTGCAAACATTATTTGCAATTGCAGATTCCCCTTGACGTGCAAAGTCCTAATGGTCCCTTGCCATATACGACAATACAGTTTGACGTCACGGCTCACATGTTAATCACGTGTGTACTGCCTCCGACAGAGCTGGCTATACGAGCCGTCAACCTCGTTTGAGGTTATGATGACCGGATTTGCATACTGCGTAAGGCACGGGCAGGACGCGCCCGCGACACGCCAGCACCGGCGCCTAAATCCGACCGCCGCCACCGCAGCACGAATCCAATTACCGAAACTGCATCGGCGAAACTCGTATTAAGGCCGCACCAATCCGTGCTCACTCGGTCTCTCTGGACGCCGGCTGTGTCTGGTTCACGTGTGTTGCACAGAGGCCAGTGCTGCGTCGCTGGTTGCTTTTCGGGAAGCGCAGCGGCCGTGTGAAATCGTAACGGACCGCTTTACAGACAGTTACAGAATAGTTAAAACTAGATATTTTGGCGATATACAGAAACGCAATCATGACGTACTTCTGAGTGCGCAGTATCACTAAACCGCCACCGTTATCATCAATACAATTTTTTATAGAACTACAAAAATATCTTTTTCAAATGAGAACTGTGAACCGGATCTGGACTCCAGACCTTTGCCGTTCGTGGGCAAACCCTCTAGCAGCCGAGCGCGCTCTCCGACGCAGTATAAACATTCACTGTGGGATCATGTACAAGGTTACTAGAAATTCACAGACACAGCATCACAGATTTAAGCGAAGTCAAAACCTCACCTGACAAACCTGAACAAAGTTAAAATGAGGGTAAAGAGACCAACGAAAGAAGCGTTCTTAGAATCGTTTATACCACGCATATGACTCCACGAAAGCTTTTTTTAATTTTTTTTAAATTCCAAAATTTACTCACAGTTTATACTTTTATTGAAAAAAATATGTCTGACTGATTTTTATATGAAATCGCCACTACCAACAGAACACATTGTAAAGGTTCGATGTGTTTTAAAATGATGGGCTATTCTCAGAGGTTGTCACATATAAGCATAGACCAAGAAACAAAGTTAGTGATGCTCTATGACTCGAATATACTTGTAAAGTAGCTACACACAGCATATTTACGTTTATTACGAGCAACGAAAAGAAGGGACCTGGACATCGAAATTTCCTATGTATTTCTGTTTCTTACAAGCAACTCATTACTTGGTGTACGTGGGGCGGTTTTCTGCTTATAGCGTATACCTGTGTTATCGGGCAGTTTCTCCCATGGTGTGTTCGAAAATTCTGAATGGGGTAAGCAGTTAACTACCTGAAAATTCATTTCACCAACATTTCAGTTGCCATCGACGTCTTATTGCAATACAGCGGCGCGTTGCTACCACGGGTCGCATGTCAGCCTATGGCAACTCAACACCATACACTGTCCAATCATATTAACGTGGCAACCTTTAGCAGAGCGGACCTGTAGCAAGAGAGTCGATGAGGTTCTGGGAGGTACCAACAGGAATGTGGAGCCGGCAACAAATGAACTCTTTCCAACACCAGGACGGCAGAAGGCAGTCCTCTAATACTGTCTTCTGCTCTCTATGTTCTACAGACGAGAGACGCGAACTCCCAGCCACAAGGATGGAGTTCACATAACGAATCAATGTAAGTAGAGGCAGAGGAAGTGCTATCAGTTACTGAATGCTGCGTACTCAACGACGACTTCCCACCTGGAGGTGAAGTCCAGAGTCTTATAGGTTCGCAACAGTGCAGTGCCTAACCGTTTTAACTATAAACTCTCCTGAGAGTAAAGACAGCAAGTCCGTCTGTATCAACAAAGCTGATATCGAGCGACCATCACACACGGGCGCTCACAACGGAAGACCTCGTCTCTCCACCGCTGGCTTCCCAGTAAGGCTCAGTTCCCCACCATCGTAATTCCGAAAACGAATCATATTCTCGAAATCACGGTATATTCTCCCTCTCTACTGATTCTTCCGAATGCGGACCAAGTATATTTTAGTATTTTGTCGCCCAGCGCGGAAAGTTTGCGAGGAAAAACCTATACTCGTACAATGGTTCACTTCTGAGTAAAAATCCTAGGAAATAACCCAGCCTGCGTGCTTTCCGAAGTGCCGCTTCTTAGTTCGTTTCACCTGCGTCCAAGATTTGCATAGTTTGGAAGTATTATCCAGTTATCCTTCCGGCCCTACTAAAGAGGCCGATAGCGGGCGGTCGCCCCTGTATTGTGTCTTCCTACTCGGGTGTCCAGACTGCCCGCCTTGGAACTTCCTGTGTAGAGCTGAACCACCACACCTGTGTGGGCCTTCCACCCAGGGCTTGAGTTCCGCCTGCCATTTCATTTCCACCGTCGTTCCCACCTCTACTAGTATAGTCAACCATTCATTACGCCGTTCTGATAATAAAGACCTGCGTCACCTTTCAACAAACGTTAACAATTATTTACAAGGCGTACGTGACAATGTCACCCTTCAACAAGCGTTAACAATTATTTACAAGGCGTACGTGACAATGTCAGTCTCCTTTATATATTCATTGTGTTTGTAGATCACGGCAAAGTATGTGGATGGGTGCTTGTAAGGTGCGAGATTATAGCCACCTTACACCCTAAAATAACGCACATATACCGGGTAATGTTTCTGGCGAATAAGCTCGCAACAGTTCTTTCATTGATTCGTGTATATTGACCTTTAAACAGAATCGGCACCGTTTACAACCTCGTTGGCATAATGCAACTAACACTTCTCGTTACAGACTTCGGCAGTCACATCTGAAGCGCAATACAGAATCGTCTGCAGAAAAGTAATCTTCCACTCCATGAAAGATAACATCGAAGAATTTAAGACAGTACGAAATGAAATTGTGCATGATGCCGTAACCAGAAACCTTTTGGAAATTTGTGGTAAGTTCCTATAGGACCAAACTGCTGAGGTCATCGGTCCCTAGGCTTCCACACTACTTAATCTAGCTTAAACTAACTTACGCTAAGGACAACACCCGAGGGAGGACTCCAACTTCCGACGGTGGAAGCCGCGCGAACCGAGGCAGGGCGCCCTTGACCGCGTGGCTACGAAGTAACCAGCTTCGTAGTAATTACAAATTCGTAACCTCATTGGACATTTGCCGCTACGCGGAAGTGCGCGACCGAATAACAGCGGGGAGTACAATACTAGTAAACGAAACCACCTAACCTCAGACGGTAAACTATATTCCGGCACGGAACGTAAATTCGATTGATTTTATCAGATATCTTGTACGTTGTACATACAGTAAAATTTACCGCTCTCCTTGAAACAGAGGTGATTTCATGTTTGTTTGCGAGGTAATCATATGCTGTGAGCAAAGAAATATTCGTTTCGGAAATGAAATTCGCCTTTTCTTGCTACACTGTATTTTATTACTTCCAGACGCGTTTTGCCTTTTACTTTAATGCATCTTCAGTGGGATCTAGAGTAATACAGTTTTGCTTTGATATGCGAGATTTGTAGATTAAAGAACAGTTCACGTCTTGTTTTCTACGTAAATAACTGATCACTTACAGTTATTCACGTTTTCTGATGGCTTCAGCGTTTCCTCTCATATGATCACATACTGGAGGTCGTTTTATAACTTAACTTACAAAACATAAGCTTGTTTTCACGTTGGAAACTCTTTTCTTAACACTTTCCATATTGTTTGCGCTAATTGATGTGGAGCAATATCAGTCTTCTGTCACTAGTTGTAGATACTTCACAGAAAAGTGTATTTAAAATTGCTCAATTAATGCGTCTTCCTGTTTGGTTTGTTTATGTTCATGTTGTCAATGTAACGAACTGTATGCTAAAAACTAACTTCTGTTCATTTCTGTTCCCATTGTATCTGTGTGTGACTGTGTGTGTGTGTGTGTGTGTGTGTGTGTGTGTGTGTGAGAGAGAGAGAGAGAGAGAGAGAGAGAGAGAGACAGTGTAATGTACAGTTTCTCTCATTCTCTCTCTCTCCTTACCGTTTTTTTTTGTTTTTGTTTTTTTTGTTTTGTGGTTTTGTCAGTGGTTGTTCATAGCGAGCTGTAGAAAGCTGAATGTGAATATAATATCTGTCGGAGAGTGGATGAAAGTTTTCGCGTTGAGCTGATTTGAGTTCTGCTTTAAATGTTTTGTGGAGAGGTTCATGGATGAGTGACTCGAAAGGGGTTGGATAGTATTATTATTATGATAATAATCCTCTACTATTTTATCTATTAATGAAAACAATGGGTTGTTTGTCATGTGTACCACATACAAAAGACCAAAGTAGACAAAGAAACCTTGTTGAACACTGGTATTCTCACATTTCATAACAGTTCTATTGGCCTCCAACTTCTCTGAATAGAGCAGCATCATCCGTGAACAGCCTGTAACATCCGAAGACATTCACTAGATCATTGCTCTAGACTGTGGGCTGCCGTGCTCTTACCATACTGCCTTGAAGTAGTTTCGAAGGTGCTTATAAGTCTGTAATTTCTCTCTATTAGGAACGACATGCAGCGTCATGTTAGATAGGACCGCTTAGTCCAAACAGAAGCTGGTTTGTTATTCCATACTTCTGTGCCTCGTTCATTCGGTGACATCGGGTAACAATGTCGAGAGCCTCCGCCAGCCGTGGTGGCCGAGCGGTTCTAGGCGCTTCAGTCCGAAACCGCGAGACTGCTACGGTCGCAGGGTCGAATCCTGCCTCAGGCATGGATGTGTGGAATGTCCTTAGGTTAGTTAGATTTAGGTAGTTCTACGTTCTAGGGGAGTAATGACCTCAGCAGTTAAGTCCCATAGTGCTCAGAGCCATTTGAACCATTTTGAACGATCAAGTACATACGCAAACATCTCATTGTTTATATTAATATATAAAATAATAGAGTAATATTCCAACAGAGGATTATTATCATAATAATAGGGCCACTCAACCCTTTCCCACTCACTCGTTCATGAACCCCTTCACCAGACATTTAAAGAAAACTCAAATCAGCTGAACACCAAAACTTTCAACCTGTTTCTGACAAGTATTAAACTCACATTCAAATTTCTACTGCTCGCTCTGAATAACAATCGACACACCCATACCATAAAAACAGAAGTAAAGTGTACGCATTCATTCTCTCTCTCTCTCTCTCTCTCTTACATACGAACACAAACACTCACACACCCAGATATACATAAAGAGAATAGAAATGAACCTATGTTAGTTTTCAGCATGTAGTTCGTTATTTTGGCAACATGAACGTAAAGAACTGCTTTTAGATGTTCACGACCGGTATTTGCTTTGATGCTGATTTTTGTTTTATGGTCATTAGGCTGTGGCCCAAGGCACAACTATGTGCCAAACGTTTCCTCTTTCAATACTGGAGACATCGTAAGAGGCTTCAACGACTGAGAAAGCATTTACAGTCTCGAACAAGTTGAGAAAGCCGAATTGTTGATTTGTATCCACGCAACGGTCGGTCCATGACGTCATCAGAACGCTGCATAAGCTCGACTAGTCGCGATGACGTATGTTGTGCTCGAGAGTTGGCACCGTTTGTTTTCTTTAGTACTAACGCCTACTACCTGTCTAATTTAAATCCTTCTACTTCTTTGTTAATGTTGTTTTTGGTCTTCTGAATTCCCATGGTCTTTCTGTAGATCCTAGCAATGTAATGAGCAGATCCTGCTAAAAGCACAGTGTATGGGAAACGGTTTTTGTGGATCGACAGTCCCATTTTTCTATGTACAGGTACTTAAAAAAACTGACTACACTTTGGACATGCAGTTTACACATTGAACGATACCTTCACAGTAATTCCAATGACCATCCATTGCAGAAAAGAAGAGTTATCCAAACATAAGTGGAACGCGTTAAAAGAATCTGTGAACTACAATACCTGGTGTATGAGCTCGGTCTTTTCAGAGATGCCTTCACAGGAAACGGCTACTCTGAAAGAGAGATAAACAGGGCTACACACACTAAAAAATCTAGAGCTTCTAATGTAAAAAGAACCAACTAAAGGAAAAGATTTCCTTCCTTTTATAAAAACCGTCACACACTCTATGAGCAGAATACACAGGAAACACTGTATTGATACAGTGCTTAAACTAGCTGCAAGTGTGTTTTTAAACTGCAAAGGACCTAGGCCCACCACGTGCCCCAGTAGGAAGACCAAAAATTTCTTACCCATGAGGCGAAGTGTACATGGAAATTACAAAAAGAAGGATTAACACTCGCTTTAAGAGACAGAAGAGCAATTGTCGCCTGGACAGGACGGGTGAATCAGCAGATAATGCACTAGGGCTAGGAATCCACCAGACTCGTTTCTCTGTCACTGTGGTTTCAGCCAGATCTAATAATAATTACTACGTTAGGATGTACCGAGAGGCCAAAGAGATCTCGGACATTAGCCAGCCGCAAAATCCAATGGCAGGCATTCCAGATTACCTCGCCTCCCTCTTAGTATAGTGGCACCACCATTTTGAGGTGATAATAGTGTTGAGTATGCAAGCGTTCTGCCCCAGTTCGTGAACTCATCTGAAGAAAACAACGTCATAAGGTAGGATCAACGAGTTCTTAAAATTTTCTGATGGAACGCACTTTCGTAAAGGTTACATTTTGTATCACAAGAGAACAGGTTTTTTATTATTGCGTCAAGTGATGTTTTCACAGTCAATGACAGTTGTAAATTTTCAAGCTATCCTGGCATAAGGAACTGTGCGAAAGTTAGTTAAATCGTTTATTCATTTATGCAGTAAAGTGAACTAATGTTTCATGTGTTCTCGCTTGAAGAGTCTTCCCCAGAGCAATCAAAGAACGCACAGCCATTGCCGAACGAAAGTAGTTTTGTACGGTCATGACACTTAGTGTTAAATGCAGCAAACACCTTGCTCTCCTCACTACAAGCTCCACAGCGTACCCGGCGCGACTCCGTGATTTTATGCAGTGGTGTGAGGACGTCACGAACCGATTGTTGCACGATTACATAATTTATAAACAATTTTCTGAACTTGTTGAGAGTGTTACTGTTTTTTAGTCGTTGAAGCCTCTGATGAGGTCTTCAGCGTTAGAAGACGAAACGTTAGAATTAGGTCTTGGACCACAGGCCTTATTGCCATAAAATAAATACCAACAATAAAACAACGAAAAATAGTGCTAATATAGCTAATATAAGTGTGGAATTTACAAAGTTCTCATTAGTTTAGGATACACTTTTTATATAGCATGTCCGTATCTTACGACTTGTGACGCAGGTATTGTATGTGTACAGATCAGGCTTTTAATACAGCGACATGATTCTCTGGCCAGTGTCTGGCCTGCCTTGCGCGCGGCCTTGGTAGGGCGGCAGCGGCAGCAACCGTGGCGAGGCATTTATCAATAAGGACTGCCTGCGGCACCAGCTAGCATTCCGGGCGTCTCATACGCCGCCCGGTCGGTATTCTAACTTCGATCTGGCGCTGTCAGACATGTGGCTCACTCCGCTAGAATGGAAGTTTAAAATACGTACATCTTCGCAAAAAACTTGTCAACTACTGTTGAAGGGTAATGTGAAGCGGTCATATTTTAGTCTCCTCGGATGGTTATCCAACCACTGCCTCAGTAATGCGATATCCTGTAGAGAACTGTACACATTTTATTTTTTTTATTGCTGGTATTTGTTTTATGGGCGTAAGGCTGTGGTCGAAGGCAGTTCTCAGCCTAACGTTTCGTCTTCCAATACTGATGACATCATCAGAGGCTTAAACGACTCAGAAACAATGACAGTCTCAAACACGTTCAGAAACATCTTAATAATTTTAACAGGAAAGACGAAGGTGTTAAACTGGATAAAATTTGGATGTCAACGTTGCACCGCAAGAGTGACGATCGATTACTTTCAATCGAGAATGTTGGCATTACCAGAGACAATCTCATAGCCGACGCCACGTGATCGACAGTGGCACCCTCTGTACTGCCTATATAATCAGCGCTTCCTCGAGTTATCTTTGCAGTTCGCCGCTTACCTCCGAGGATGTCTCCCGCAGTCGGAGACGAAACGTCAGGAGACAGTTTTATACTTCGACCACGGCCTATCAGCCCGGAAGTTTTAAGTGAAGACAATACCGCCCGTGAATGTTTACATTGTATGATCAGAAAGCAGAACTGTTCATAAATTATGTATTCGTACAGCAGTCGGTTAGAGACGGCATCACACCACTGTGTAAGATCACGGAGACGCGTCGGCTTTTGCTGTGGAGCTTGTAGTGTGGAGGACAAGTCATCACTCATTTTTGTGAAGACGTGATGCGAATTTGTTCTGTAAATTACTACTGATATTATGAATTGCCATATTACTCTCAATGTACCTGTGTATATTGCCTATGAATTTCTGATATCTGCGGCTCTGTATGGAAGATAATATCTGTTCATAAGTTTTACCAACCTGAGAGAGACAGCTGGGGACCAGTTAACATCAACGAGAGACCCAGCGGTGTTAAGATGAGCGATTGCGAGGCGAGAGGTCTATTTATTATTAGAAGAAACAGTTATATTTTCTAAAGTATATTTCGGAAGGCGAAGTTTGGTAGAAGAGAACATACGCACTGAAAGAATAGCAGTTCAGAGCAGGATTTTGGAATTGTTACAAAAAATGGTTCAAATGGCTCTCAGCAATATGGGACTTAACATCTGAGGTCATCAGTCCCATAGAACTTAGAACTAATTAAACCTAACTAACCTAAGAACATCACACACATCCATGCCCGAGGCAGGATTCGAACCTGCGACCGTAGCGGTCGCGCGGTTCCAGACTGAAGCGGCTAGACCCGCATGGCCACTGCGGCCGGCGGAATTGTTACAGATATCGTTTGCGATCACTGCGGAAATAGGTAGAGAGTTTCATTTATTGTTGAGAAAAGGCTTGTTTTGGCAATGTTGGAAGAAAAACTACGATACTGAAATTTTATGACAGAGAACGTCATTGTGAGGAAATGCGGGTCGAAGTTGGAACATTGTAAAACACGGCTGTGGCACTGTTGTTGCTACAGTTCGCTAAAAACTTCAAAGACGAAAAATTTACTTTGCAATCGGCACAGAAGAGAACGCAAAATTAGAAGCCACTGAAAGCAGAAGAGATTACATGAAAGAGGACGCTGCGGGTAATAGAGCTATAGAACCTCCAGGAATTAGCAGCAGTCCATTTACTAGAGTGATTTTATATCGTGACTCATTCTAAGTAGCCAAGTAAACTAATGCACGTAATGTGCAAGACAACTAGAGACTATGAGCTTTGCTGTTTCTTATATTTACAAGATGAATTTCGCAAGGTATGCTCTGTACAACGAACTGTGTTTTGTGTGTTACCAAACTGTGTTTTAAAAGTGTGAAGGTCAAAGTTCGAATTCTTCATATTGAGTGAAATAATTAACAAACAGCTAGACAACTTGAATAAATAATCGCCGGCCGCTGTGGCCCAGAGGTGGTAGGCGCTTCAGTCCGGAACCGCGCGAGTGCTACGGTCGCTAGGTTCGAATCCTGCCTCGGGCATCTATGTATGTGATGTCCTTAGGTTAGTTAGGTTTAATTAGTTCTAAATTCTAGGGGACTGATGACCTAAGATGTTAAGTCCCATAGTGCTCAGAGCCATTTGAACCATTTGAATAAATAATTAAGCTGCGGTTATTGTTGTAATGAGTGCTAAAATGCTACATCTGCGTCCCTTCTGCTAATCCGATACAACACAGGTCCACATCCTGTCAAAACCAAAGTTTGGTTCTATTGCGTGTATTTGCTGCTAAACGATACGCCAGACCAGCAACAAAATTTTAATTTACGATTTTGGGATTTAAATTTCTTGATTAACGAGACGAAAATCGCCAACTTACTCCAGGTCAGCAATATTGAAGGACAGCAGTGCATTGCCACCAGAAATCACGCGGCAGCCATCAACGACGTACGTTATGTCTGTGATTCAGTGGTCAGCCATCAGCCGCCACCTGTAATTTTTGTTTTGAGTGTGCCGTTTTGTGACAAAAGGGCAGACCGAGTATTACATTAAACTGCAACACATTCTAAGAACATAAATAACGATTGGTGTAGATATTAATTCACTTTGGTATCTGATATTAGGACACATAACATACCCCTTTCCCGCAGAGCACTAACTACTATGACTGGAATCAGCATTCACTCTCACGGTGGTAAATCTACACTAAGGA
Organism: Schistocerca nitens; assembly: GCF_023898315.1. Taxonomy (NCBI): domain Eukaryota; kingdom Metazoa; phylum Arthropoda; class Insecta; order Orthoptera; family Acrididae; genus Schistocerca; species Schistocerca nitens. Next base: position 307,521,908 of record NC_064621.1, on the reverse strand, counting down.
GACGAAAGTCATCTCCTAATATCATGTCGCACCTCCTATGCCTCGCGTAGTGCATCAACTCGGCGTGGCATCTATTCGACAAGCCATTGGAAGTTCCGTGCAGAAGTACTCTATAGCCATCCATAATTGTGAAAGTGTTGACGCTGGAGGATTTTGTGCACAACCTTACCTCCTGATTACGTTGCATAAATGTTCGATGGGATTCATGTCCGGCGTTCTTGGTGGCCGATTCATCCGGTTTAATTTTCCATACCGTTTTTAATGTCGAACAATTGTCGCCCGGTGGTAAGCCGCATCGTCATCCATAAAACGTCCATCGGTTAAAGTGCATCGTGTCTTTCGGTCCGGACGTGCCCAAGAGAACAGGGTCTTTCAGACACGTCCGAAAGAACAGGCACCATACGGAATCCGCAGTTCTGATACATGTAAATTGAAGGTGAAAAGGCGGAATAAGGAATGGAACTACTGAAGTCATTTGCGTGTAACGTGCTAGGTGGGAATGGAGGTCTTCCAGGAAGGCATGCTGGGATAGTTCTCACAGTTGCGATAAACACCGTGTCTGGGTGGCGCTCTGATTAACGTAACAGCCTCGTACAGCCTAGTAAACAGAAAATCTCGGGTTCGAATCCCGGTCCAGCATATATTTTCACTCGTCGCCGTTGATTCCGCCTAAAGTCCCTATGCGTGTGACATCATTAGTTTATTTCCTTTTTTACTTTCCACTCCACTTTCAGTTTACATAATACGTATCACAGCTGCGGATTCCGTGTAGTGTTTCTTTTTCCGCACAGGCCCGAGAGAACAGAAACGACGCATTCATGTAAATGATTCGCCTCGAACCGCAATGAATCCCCACCCTAAATGCGATTGCACATTTATGTTCGACCTCCTGCGGGAATCACAACGAGCATAAAGGACGGGAACTATGTGTAGGGGCCGCTGGGTGGGAATGTTGGTAGATCGGGAAGCGTGCCGGGAGAGTCCGGGCAGTTGTGCAGAACACTGTGTCCCGATGATGCAGTGCTTAATGCAACTGCGTAATAAGCAGGAGATCCCGGGTTCGAATCCAGGCTGGCACAGAGTTTCACTCGTCGCAGCTGATTCCGCATAATGTCCCGCTTCAGATGACATCAGTAGTTCCTGTCTTCCCTATTTCTGTCACCCTCCACCTTCAATTTATATAATTCCATCGTTGTTGGAGAACATGAAGTCCATGAATGACTGCTGGTGTCCAACCAGTCAAACATAATAATTTCCAGTGAATGAACGGTTCATTTGGGCCATAGGACCCATTTCACGTACAGACAGCTTACACCATTATGATTCCATCACCAGCTTACATAGTGGCTCGTTGACAACTTGGGTCCATGCATTCGTGGTGTCACGGCCACACTCGAACGCTGCCGTCAGCTCATACCAACTGAAATCGAAACCAGGCCACGACTTTCCAGTCGTCTAGGGTCCAACCGATATGGTCACGTGCTCTGCAGGCATGTTGTGCTCTTAGGAAAGGCACTCGAGTCGGTCGTCTGCTGCCATAGATAAGAACGCTAAATTTCGCCGTACTGTCTTAATGGGTACGTTCGTCGTACGTCTCATATTACTTTATGCCTTTATTTGACGCAGTGCCATTTTACTCTTAGCACTGAAAACCCTGCGCAAACGCATTTGCTCTCTGTCGTTAAGTGAGCGCTGTCGCCCACTGCATTGTCTGTATTGAGAGGTAATTCGGTTTTCTCGGCACACGCTTGATACTGTGGATGCCTGCCGCTGTGGCCGAGCAGTTCTAGGCCCTTCAGTCCTGAACCGCGCTGCTGCTACGGTCACAGGTTCGAATCCTTCCTCGGGAATGGATGTGTGTGATGTCTTTCGGTTAGTTAAGTTTAAGTAGTTCTACGTCTAGGGGACTGATGTCCTCAGATGTTAAGTCCCAAGGTGCTTAGAGCCATTTGAACCATTTTGATACTGTGGATCTCGGAATACTGAATTCCCTAAACATTTCCAAAATGGAATGTCCTATGCACCTAGCTCCAACTACAATGCCGCATTCAGAGTCTATTAATTCCCTTCGCATATACATATTTCTCTTCGGAAACTTTCACATGAATTACCTGGGTACAAATGACAGAACCAACAATGCACTCCCCTTATGTATGTAAGGGGCATTCAAACCGAAATGAGCCGGAGGCTTAATTACAGAAACCATTGCCTGTATGTTAAAAGTATTGACCTTGGCTGTTGAGACACTTGTGACACTGTGATACAAGGCGGTGAATGGCTTCTCATAAAATTCCTGGGGCTGCGATGTTAACCATTTACACACATACAGCAGGACGTCGTCGTGCGCACGAATGCAGGAAAGGTTATGCTGACTTTCTTCTTTGACCAAGATGGCCCCCTTCTGTTTCACTTCATGCAGCACGGGACAACAGTGAATGCCCAGCGTTACTCGCAAACCTAGACCACCATTCGCCAAGCGATCAAATCAAAACGACCACTCAGTCTAGCCCATGGGGTCATTCTGCTCCACGACAAAGCCAACACAGTCGCGGCACTCCTGCACAAATTCAAATGGGAGGTTCTCGACCACATTCCATGCAGTCTGGTCCTCTCTCCCTATGATAACGCCGTTTTTGGTCCCCTTAAAAAGGCTCTGAGGGGCAAACGATTCACTTCGGCCGACGACGTCCAGCTGTAAGTGCGGAACTGGTTAACATCGCCGAACCAGGAATTTTATGAGACAGCCATTCTTCACCTTGTGTCACAGTGAGACAAGTGTCTCAACAGCCAGGGTCAATACTTCTAACATACTGTTACTGGTTTCTGAAATTGTGCCTCCGACTCATTTCTTTTTGAATGCCCCATGTATCGTACGTAAGCGGTGCTCCCGCCATCTGTGTGTGTGCACATCGCTATCCAATGACTTTTGCCATATCAGTGTACAAATAGAAGACACAACGGAACTTGGCGATCATTGGGATTTATGATAATACTCTTCTCGGGTATGCAGCCGGATCATAACGTCTCCATGACACAATATTTCCGCGGTCCATCTGGCCGCCATCTTCAGGTGAGAGTGCTGGTGCACGAACTCGCCGGAACTGACTTCCTAGCGCAATCTGCGGCCCCTATATAGGCCGCAGAAGACCCACAACGCGTGCGCGAGAAGGTGCCGTAACTGCCCTCTAGCGCAGTAAACATATCGCGCCGCCAGTGGTGGAAATAGGCGAAATCGAGATATCGCTGACAAAAATTAAAATTTTTTTTTATTCCGACGATCGAAACACAGACCGTTGTTTTTTGATGTCAGATAACACCGGGTCCCAAGTCTTACTTAAAAGATAGCCCTTGTCTCTATTAATAAGATTGTCAGATAAACGAATCTCTAAGGATTCTTTTAAAACACAGTCCCAATAGCGAGATGCAGGGGCAACCATTTGTGTCTTGTCATAGAGCATTCTGTGTCCCTCTGTGAGACAGTGTTCCGCCACTGCAGATTTCTCAGGTTGAAGCAGCTTTGTGTGCCGCTGATGCTCAACACATCGGTCCTGAATGGTCCGGATTGTCTGCCCAATATAAGCCTTCCCACAGTGGCCAGGGATCTTTTACACACCGGGCTTCCTCAAACCCAAGTCATCCTTTACAGAGCCAAGGAGTGCTCTAATCTTGGCTGGCGGACGAAAAATACTTATGATATCTTTACAGAATTCTTCCTATCTTCGAGGAAATGCTCCCAGCAAAAGGCAGAAAAGCCACCGATTTGCAGGTATCTTCTGGTGGTTCAGGCGAAAGTCCATACTGGAAAGCACGACGGATCTGTTTATCTGTATAGCCATTCTGCTTGAACACAACCTTAAGATGGTCCAATTCTTGTGTCAAGCTTTCTCCATCTGAAATGGCATAAGCTCTTCTCGCCAACATCCGCAAGACCCCCGTACGCTGGAACGATGGATGACAGCTAGAAGCATGCAGGTAACGGTCCGTGTGCGTAGGCTTTCGATAAACACTGTGTCCCAGTGTCCCATCATCCTTTCTGTGCACCAGAACATCCAGAAACGGAAGCTTCCCATCACTTTCATCTCCATGGTAAACTTGATGCTAGGATGCAGGGGATTAAAATGATCTAGGAGGCGGTCAAGAGCTTCTCTCCCATGAGGCCACACCATAAACGTATCGTCAACGTGCCTCCAGAAACAAGTTGGTTTTAAGGACGCCGTCTTACCAGCAACAATGGCAACGCAACGGTTCTTCTGTCACGTGATGACTATCTGGGAAAGATGGATCTCTTACTTGAAGACTCAGCATACAGAACATTGCAGGACGACCCAACTGAACGGATAAAACGGAAGACTCTTTCACTGCTGAAGAAGAGTTCTTTACCTGACGACGTTCTCAAAAAACTTCGTCCTGGTGCTGCCGTGCCACCGAGATTATACGGTCTACCCAAGATTCATAAGAAAGCGGTCCCGCTTCGTCCGATCGTGAGTAATTTGGGTGCTCCTACCTACAATCTAGCCAAGTATTTAGCATCTGTTCTTGGCCCTCACGTCGGTAAATGTGAACATCACATTTCCAATTCTATGGTGTTCATTCAGAGATTGAAGTCCTTGTCTCTTAGTCCCTCGGATTTACTTGTGAGCTTTGATGTCGAGTCGCTTTTTACCCGGGTTCCTCTGGAAGAATCCTTGCAATTAATTGGTGAGAAACTGTATGAGGAAACAACCAGGCTTTGTCGCCACGTGCTGACGTCGACGTACTTTTTATTTAAAGACAAATATTTTGAACAGACTGACGGAGTGGCTATGGGGAGCCCATTGTCCCCAATAGTCGCCAATATTTTTATGGAAGATTTTGAGGTCATGGCGCTGAAGACGGCGTCCTTAAAACCAACTTGTTTCTGGAGGTACGTTGACGATACGTTTATGGTGTGGCCTCATGGGAGAGAAGCTCTTGACCGCCTCCTAGATCATTTTAATCCTCTGCATCCTAGCATCAAGTTTACCATGGAGATGAAAGTGATGGGAAGCTTCCGTTTCTGGATGTTCTGGTGCACAGAAAGGATGATGGGACACTGGGACACAGTGTTTATCGAAAGCCTACGCACACGGACCGTTACCTGCATGCTTCTAGCTGTCATCCATCGTTCCAGCGTACGGGGGTCTTCCGGACGTTGGCGAGAAGAGCTTATGCCATTTCGGATGGAGAAAGCTTGACACAAGAATTGGACCATCTTAAGGTTGTGTTCAAGCAGAATGGCTATACAGATAAACAGATCCGTCGTGCTTTCCAGTATGGACCTTCGCCTGAACCACCAGAAGATACCTGCAAATCGGTGGCTTTTCTGCCTTTTGCTGGGAGCATTTCCTCGAATATAGGAAGAATTCTGAAAAGATACCATATCAAAAGTATTTTTCGTCCGCCAGCCAAGATTAGAGCGCTCCTTGGCTCTGTAAAGGATTTATGCTTTATGAAACTTCTTATATCGTTCTTTTTGAGAATAATATTTACAGAATTACAGCTTTTTAGATGTTTTTTCTTTTTTATAATTATTTTTAAACAAGGCTTTAGACGATATTGTTTTACTGGGATTTACGAGTTTAAAACAGAGGCTGTTGTGAATTATTACGATAGATTGCATCCAGTTGACAAATTCAATTGAGACTTGGTACAATAGTGTTATTATTAAGCATGGTATTCAAGTACTATTCATCAGTAGTGTTACCTTTAAGCACGGTATTCAAGTATTAGTCATTTAATTCTACTTACGGTTTACTTCGTCATATGCTAAGAATCGATAGAGTAATTAACATTTGGTCATTACAATCGATCAGAACTTTTACTAAACTGGTCTGCCTACTCGCCTAAACAGCAGTTATCGCTACACCAGACGTTACTTGCGTGTTTATATCTACTTTCATGGTACTCATTGGTTTGTTAGAGTGATCTTGGGAGTGCATGCGTTCTATATTGATCATTTCAGGAAGATGTAAGGACAGCTTGATGTTTTCACAAGTACTTTCAATCAGGTTGGAATCATTGAGTTATATTTAATCAGTAAGGTGTTACTATTGCCACGTTGAATACGCACCCATTAAGATTTGCGACAATATAATACACCCCTGCTATCTAATTTTAAATATACTGCGTGGGGAAGATACTGATTTTGCTAATGCTTGCTTATTACAACTAGGATTATTGAAGATCACATTAAAGACTTACACGCCCATGAAAACTTTCGTTTAACTGTCTTAACCTATATGGAAACAGATATGGCGATTAATTAGTAAGAAGGTAGAGTAGTTAGGAACGTTTGAAAGAGAAATCAGTAAGTTAACTTTATTATAATTGAGCAAAAGACATTTTTAGATTCCAATTTTGTGTAGTCAGAAATTTAAAGCAGCAGTGACAAAAAATACAGGATATTTGAATGTTAACGTACAAGGTGAACCCGAAGCCGGTCGCCTGTAATTTCGAGGTAGTTCAAAGTATTATCCAACTGTTCTGGTATAACTGACCCTTGGTCTCCAGTGACTAGCTGCAGAGTAATTGTGTTTCCCTCGATAACAACGAATGATTATGACGGTCCTGTTCCATGGCGAGCTAAGTGAGGAGACATGACACAAATTACATTCTTCTTATCGGGCATGTGGGGAGCCTAGATTACGCGACTCCGGTCGATAATCACGTGGTGCTGGTTGTCCGAATTGTCACAGCTGCGAACGTAGTATGCATGGGACTCTTGAGAGCATAAGACAGTCGACGGTGCATCGTTGAACACTTTACCTTGATCACAGTGTTCGATACTTTCAACGATATCTGTAAGGAAACGGTTCCGCAATACAGTAAACAAACAGAGGCCACAGACACAACCCACGGGGTGCCTCTGGGATCTGAAACTTCCTGGCAGATTAAAAGTGTGTGCAGGACCGAGACTCTAACTCGGGACCTTTGCCTTTCGCGGGCAAGTGCTCTACCGACTGAGCTACTGAAGCACGACTCACGCCCCGTCCTCACAGTTTTACTTCTGCCAGTACCTAGTCTCCTACCTTCCAAACTTTACAGAAGCTCTCCTGCGCCTCTGAGATCTGTCATATTACTCTGTTCTGTATGAAATAGAGGAATGGGAAGTAAAGGGAAAGGGTGGATGGAAAACTAGGAACTTCCAGCCGCACTGGACATTGTGGAAATGCAAAGTCGAAATTGAAAATTCGTGCCGGAATGGGACTCGAACTCGAATTTCCTGCTGCTCCTGAGCGGTTGTCTTAACTACTTCGGCCGTCTGGACACGGTCCCTAACCGATCCAAATCTCCAACTTATCGCACGCTGCAATACAGTATCCCCGTCATTGAACACCCTAGTCGCAAAACATTGTTCCCATCCGCAGTGGATTAAATGTCATGGAGGCGTTACGCTGTCACAGAAAGTATGTATACACGAGTACTGCCTATTCTGCCGGATTAGTTTTCCACACAACCTTTCCCAATCACTCTCATTACATTGTTTCTTATATAATGGACACTTTCAGCCGCGTCATCACGATCGATGTCTGTTCTGTCTGATATGCCCGACATAATAGTCTCTGCTCGTATATATATATATATATATATATATATATATATATATATATATATATATATATATATATATATTATTTACTTTAATCTTACTGATGTTTGCATCTTACAAGCCTTTTCACCGCTATGAAGTTTCTTCCACAGAAAAACAAGTATTCTGGTAACAAAGTAAATAAACTACAATTTCAGTATTGCTCTGTAACCAGCCACTCCATGAACAGTCTCTGAAGTTAAGTAGCTGAAGCTGGATTTCGTCTGGTAAAATGAACTGTAGTAAAACGCAATGCGAAACCTCGTGGGCCTAAATGCTGAAAACAAGCAGAAAAGCCTTGTGGACTCCCCGTTTGACAAAACCAGGTAAGTCATCAACAAACAAACAAGAGCATGCTACTTCAGTTTGCTTGTGCATAAGACTTCATGCCTATTAAGCACAGCAGTTATGAACAGGGTACATATAATTTTCTGATTTTAGGACGTTTTGTGCTTACTCAACTATACAGGGTGGAGAAAAATTGTGTCACAAAATTTTAACCCTGGATAGCTGATGCCAGCAGGAACCAAAACTACTAATGTGTTGTTCAAAAACGCACCATTTTCAAACTACGGAAACTTGGCCCCAGGTCCTCCGATTGGCCGTGGCATTGTCCCGTTGCCGTTCGTCGGTTGACTGGCAGCGCTATGGTTGTCGGTTCACACATATAACCTTCCCTCACCCCGTCACTGCCCCTACGTGATACGCACACGTGTCGAATAGGTCTTGCTGTTTGTCTCCACCTCACGTCAGAAGCATTCACAAGTAAGCTCCGCTTTGGAGCATATACGTCACCTATGAATTAGTCATAGACTGAGCATGGTGGCACAGTATTCGTTTGAAGAAGAACGAGATATGGTTTTTGTTTATGGGCTATCCCAAGGTAATGCGCATGAAGCTCGACGGTTGTATGAGGAACGGGCACAGCAAGACGCCCAGTAAAACCTACAAACGTTTACAGCAATTCACCTGCGACTTGGCGAAACAGGCTGGTTAGCGGGGTATCATGGTGGTACTGGAAGACCTCGAACACGACGGGATGCTGCATTTGAAAAGACTGTTCTCGAGCGCTTCGAGGAAGCTCCTACGACAAGGACTCGAGCGGTTCGACACGACATGGAGGTCACTCATCAGGTAGTATAGAAGGTTTTGAGGGATGACTGCCAGTTAGTTACCACCTTGTTCAAGACCTGTGGTGGACTATGAACACAGACTAGGGTTTTGCTGGTGGTTTCTGCGACTTGTTGCTCGAGATTCCGACCTCCCCCCATTTTGTTGTTTACCGACGAGTGCACCTTCCATTGGGAGGCCTCTTACAACACTCGAAACGTTCATTACTGGGCAAGGGGAAATCCTCACGTACGTCCAAGGACACCAGAAACGATTTTCTCTCAACATTTGGGCATCCATTGTGGGTGACTTACTGGGGTCCGTCTACTTCCTCGACTTACCGGGATAATTTACCTTCACGTTTTGCAAGAAACTCTACCCGCCTTGCTGGAAGATGTTCCCCTGGACATACGACTATGCATGTGGCTGCAGCATGATGGGGCGCTCGCACGTCACAGTCATGATGTTTGCGGGTATTTAAGTGAACAATTCGACAGCCTGTTTATTGGCAGAGGTGCTCGTAGGATATGGCCGCCAGGATCACCAGACCGCATGCCACCCGAATTTTTCCTGTGGGGTTTCTTCAAGGTCCTAGTTCACCCACCAGGACGCAAACCATTAAGAAACGGAGAGGAATTAATGGATCGCATTCAACATGCCGCCAATCACAACAGGGCAATGTCAGCAACCTTTGAGAGTTCGGCAAAACATCTGAAACCTGGTGGTCAAGGGAGGCAGGTTTCGGTTACGACTGTGGACGGGGCCGTAGTAAGTTACTACTGGTTGCCTTTTACAGTTACACACAATTTATTTTAAATCAGTAATTCCAGACTCAACAATAAATAAAAAAATATGACAAGTTATTAACGAAGGATTAAACAAGTGTAAATAATAGTGTTTTCAGTGAGTTACAATGTAGCCAATCACCATTAAATACAGATACAACAGATAATCTTTCAAAACACAGATATTGTGATTTGGGGAGGAGGCCTTACACACTAACAATTGCTGTAAATCAAGAATTGTTTAAGACTCGCTGCAACTTACAAATTACAGTTATTGAAATATTAATGGTAAGTCGCCACAAACACAGCAGACGGTATCAGACGCCAGGAATAGTAGTAAATAAATATTGAAAGACTTACTGCGTAAATACAAATACCAAATTAGAATATTAAGGCAAGCGACCACAATCATTGCTGAAGGCCTTACACGCCAATAATGGCGATAAATTAAGACTTGTTTAAGAACTCGCTGAAATTTACAACTTACCATTATTGAAATATTAAGGTAATTCACCACTAACACAGCAGAAGGCATCAGGCGCCACGAATACCAGTAAATTAGGTTTTAAGGCTTACTGCTAAAATACAAATACCAAATTAGAATTTTAAAGCAAATTACCACAATCGCCATACACGCCTTACACGCCAGGAAAGGCAATAATATAAAAATTTTAGAAACCTGCTGTAAAACAGTAAATGCAATAGAAAAAGTTAAAAAAAGGTTTCAAATGGGTCTGAGCACTATGGGACTTAACATTGATGGTCATCAGTCCCCTAGAACATAGAACTACTTAAACCTAACTAACCTAAGGACATCACACAGCACCCAGTCATCACGAGACAGATAAAATCCCTAACCCCACCAGGAATCGAACCCGGGAACCCGGGCGCGGGAAGCGAGAACGCTACCGCACGACCACGAGCTGCGGACAAGCAAAAGTTAATTAAGAAAACAAGCAACTGATCCTGACGGTGCTCTAGGAATCGACCTCTGAGAACGTCCGGCAACAAACACTTCGCGAGCGATAAGATAGGCTGCGAATAGCTGCATTCACTTCACAAGATGGTAACTCACACTAGTGGCAGTCTAACGAATGACTAATGATAATCGTGTTGAAGCCACCTGACGTCCGATAAACAAATGCAACGATGGAAAGCCTCGTGATGTCCTTAGGTTAGTTAGGTTTAAGTAGTTCTAAGTTCTAGGGGACTGATGACTATAGCTGTTAAGTCCCATAGTGCTCAGAGCCATTTGAACCATTTGAACCAGCGATGGAAAAATACGCCCAAGCCGGAACCGGTGAACTGCACTATGTCCCCAGAACACTGTGCTTCGAGCGGCCGGAACGAGAAAGGAATCACTACCACCAGAGTAGAAGAATCACCAACCGGCCTCCAAGGCAGATAACTGTGGCGTTAACGGCCACCAGCAAGAAAAATTGCCGCTGGTCGACCTTAACAAATTGTAACAATTTGAACGCAGTAAATAGTAATAAGAAGTCGCGGAAAGTTAATCAGATCCGCCTTACCCAAGCACTCCAATCGCCGCTCTTCGCCTCGGCGACACTACGAGCTTCAACAAGAACCAAAGTCACTGTAGAATCACGAGATATCACAATGGTGGAGGTTTCTGTAATTGGATTTAAATGTACCGAACTTAAATCTTGCTGGATCCGGTTTACAACGAGGTCGTGCACCCTCGTGACCACAGACCTTACATCCGGCAGTCCGTGCGTGCCATCAGCGGCCCGGGCGTGTTCCTGCACTGCGCGGACCTCGTTCCTCCTGAGTCCCCAACCGAACTGGCGCACTCACAGGACCCGGAAAAGAAACGACGTCGCCACAAAGATAGGGCCACAGGTACTGTGGTGTCACTGCCAGACACCACACTTGCTAGGTGGTAGCTTAAATCGGCCGCGGTCCATTAGTACATGTCGGACTCGCGTGTCGCCACTGTGTGATCGCAGACCGAGCGCCACCACACGGCAGGTCTCGAGAGACGTACGAGAACTCGCCCCAGTTGTACGACGACGTTGCTAGCGACTATACGGACGAAGCCATTTCTCTCATTTGCCGAGAGACAGTTAGAATAGCCTTCAGCTAAGTTAATGGCTATGACTTAGCAAGGCGCCATTAGCCTTAAATAGCTTGTATATAAAAAGTCACTTGTATCGCCACAATCTCCAGATGTCTCATCAAGAACGATGTATACAAGGATGTATTAAAAGTTAAGTATATTCCAAAGATACGTATTTTCTTTATCACATTCATTAAGTCTCCTGTTTCAGACCTCACTCCATCCTTCGTGAGTTAGCGCGTGCATCTTGGCCGCCTCTTTCAATTAGTGTGCGTAGTGTTGGCAAGTCTGCCGACACTACAATTTTGGCGACGAGCGTAAAAACGGTCTTTGTTCTTCTTGCTTTGCTTACATTACTTGTGTCATGGCTTCGCCAGATGTACTGTCCGAATTTTATCGCTTGCAGAATCAGCAGACGCAGGCGTTATTGGATGCCCTTTGACAGCTCGTCCAGGGTCAACGTGCGCTGCTAAACGATGCGGCCGCCGCCGCTTCATCGCTACCGCAGCCACGACCCGCCGTTGCACCTCCGTTTCGTAGCTTCGACGCAGCCCACGAGTCTTGGACTGAGTGGTCCCGACAATTCGGCTTCCATCTGGCCGCCTACAGAATTCAAGGTAATGAGCGGCAGCCATTTTTGCTTTCTTGTGTCGGTGTGTCCACCTACCGTGTGATAGTGAAATTGTTTCCCCGACGCGACGTAGCAACTCTGTCATACGACGAAATTTTGTCTGCTTTAGATGCCTATTTCAAGGAAACAGTTAATGTAGTTGCAAAAAGGTATACGCTCTTTCGTACCAAACGTACGGCTGGTCAGACTAATAGGGAGTGGGTTGCAACATTGCAAGGACTTACTAGGGATTGTGATTTTGCATGTGAATGTGGACTTCCGTATTCAGATACTATGGTGCGTGATGCAATAGCACAGAACGTTTCTGATGTTCGCATACGGGAACAGATTTTGAAACTAGTTAATCCCTCCCTTCAACAGGTGATAGACGTATTGGATAGGCAAGACACACTTGACTTTGCTCAGGAATCATTTGAAACTTCGCCAGCAGTGTGTCACATTAACCGGCCCGCCGGGCGCGCAGCACGGGACGTTAAACGGCCCTCGCGCACGTCCGAGCAGCTGCAGCCTAGCTCGCAAACACGTGTGCCGCGTAAGCAGGCCAATACCGTGCTCAAATCATGCCCGCGGTGTGCAACTAGACATTCGCGTGACAATTGCCTGTCACGCCAAGCTATTTGCTTTTACTGTCATAAGAAAGGACATGTTCAAAGTGTTTGCCAGAAAAAGCTAAGATCAGACAATCAAAACCATTCCAGGCCCTTTGCTTCGCGCCGGAATCGAACCAGGGACAATCAGGCTCGTGGACCTTCGCCCATGGACATTCATGTCGTTAATTCCACCCCGTCCAGTGCCACTTTATCTAACAGTGACTGTGTTCGTCCCACAAAAAGTGTGCGTCGACGTCGCCGGAACTCCCGTAAAGTCGCAAGTGCTTCTGTACCTGTATCAGTTCAAATTGCACGTGAAAGTCGCTCTTGTCGTCAGCAGGACAATAAACTTTTTGTAGACTTAGACTTTGGAGGCACAGTGGTACCATTCCAGCTCGATACCGGGGCTGCAGTTTCATTGCTCAATCACGCCACGTACAAACAACTGGGCAAACCTCCGTTGCGTACCGCAAATGTTCAGCTCAATAGTTACTCAGGACAGCAAATACCTGTGTTAGGACAGTGCAGCCTTCTTGCCACATACAAGGGACACACAAAACTTATGTCATTTTACGTTCTTCGTTCTTCTACTGCAGTGAACTTGTTTGGTTTAGATTTATTTCAGTTGTTTAACTTGTCTATAGTCAATCAGGTCCTATCAGTGAACCAGACTGTGCCTTCCGCCAGTGTTTCTCGTCTTTGTGAAGAATTTGCAGACATTTTTGCACCGGGCCTTGGTTGCGCTAAGAACTATGAAGCACATTTGGAACTCAAAGTGGACGCGCAACCGAAATTTTTCAGAGCGCGCAATGTTCCCCACGCATTGCGTGATGAGGTCGCAAGAACTTTACACGATTTAGAATCTCAAGGTGTAATTGAAGGTGTGCAGGCTTCTCTCTGGGCCTCACCCTTAGTAATTTTGCAAAAAACCTTCCAGAAAATTGAGACTTTGCGTGGACTTCAAGGCAACTGTGAATCCGCAACTTGTGACTGCAACTTTTCCTTTGCCACGCCCGGAAGATCTTTTTGACAAACTGTGCCCGGGAAAGTATTTTTCAAAGTTGGACCTAGCAGATGCGTACTTGCAACTACCAGTGGACGAAGAATCCCAGCGCGTATTGGTGGTTAACACGCATCTTGGATTGTACCGACTCAAAAGACTGCCATTCGGGTGTGCATCCGCCCCTGCATTGTTTCAGCAATATTTACAATCTGTTTGTGCGTCGGTCCCTACTGCTGCGAACTATCTGGACGATATTGTGATCACCGGAAAGACAGAAGCCGAACATTTAGCCAACCTACGAACGTTATTTCAGGTCTTGCGACAAAATGGTCTTCGCTTGCGTAAGGACAAATGTGTGTTTTTTGCTCGTGACTTACCATATCTGGGCCATGTTATCAATGCCCAAGGCATACATCCGAGTCCAGAGCACCTCCGTGCCGCAGAACTTGAAACAGCTAAAGAGTGTGTTGGGAAAAATTAACTACTATGCCAGGTTTGTGCCGCGCGCTTCTTCCATTTCAGCTCCGCTTCATCGCTTACGCCGTAAAGGTGTTCCGTTCGTCTGGACGACGGAATGCGAACGCGCCTTTCGCCGGTTGAAATCGGCGTTGCTTTCAAATACTTGCCTTACGCCATTCGATCCCCGGAAACCCCTTTTGTTGATGGTAGATGCATCGGATTTCGGGATCGGTGCTGTGCTTGCGCACAAAGATGGATCGCATGATCGTCCTATTGCCTTTGCCTCAAAATTGCTCTCGTCTGCGCAACGCAATTATTCCCAGATAGAGAAAGAAGCTTTAGCTCTCGTGTTTGGTGTTACTAAGTTCCATGATTTCTTGTATGGTCGTCACTTTACCATCATCACGGACCACAAACCTTTGACATCGCTTTTTCATCCGAACAAGCCTGTACCTCCACGTACAGCGCAGAAATTCATTCGCTGGTCTCTTTTCCTCTCGCAGTACCGCTACGATATCTTGTATCGGTCCACTGCTAAGCACGGAAACGCTGCTGCGTTGTCCCGTTTGCCTGTTGCTGAGGATAAAGCATTCGATTCTTCCGAACTTGCTTGCATGTTCATTGATTCGGAAACCGATGACGTGGTCGAATCGTTTCCGATTGATTTTCGTCGTGTCGCTACAGCCACAGCTGCTGACCCTGTCCTTGCTACTGTTTTGCGTTTTGTTGCTACGCAATGGACCTTGTCAAAGTCACGGATCGAGGATCCGTTGGTTCGCCGATTTTTTGCTCACAAGGAGAGATTTTTTGTACGACGTGATGTTTTGTTGTTGCGTTCGGATAATGATCAATCCAGAGACGTGATCCCACGTTCGTTACAGTCCTCTGTCTTACGGCTTCTCCACCAAGGACATTGGGGTATAGTGCGAACGAAACAACTTGCTCATCAGCACTGTACTTGGTTCGGAATCGATGCTGCGATTACGAATATGTGCTCTTCTTGCATGGCGTGTGCCGAACAACAATCCGCACCGCCGCGGAAATTCTTTGCATGTCCGACAGCCACTTCCCCTTGGCAACGCTTACATATCGATTTTGCTGGTCCATTCTGGAATGCTCGATGGTTGGTTGTGGTGGATTCCTTCAGTAATTTTCCTTTTGTTGTCCGGATGTCTTCCACGACGTCATCTGCCACCATCCAAGCGTTGTCCCCTATTTTTTGCATTGAAGGTCTTCCCCAGACTATTGTTTCCGACAATGGCCCACAATTCATGTCCGCAGAATTTCAGTCATTCTGCAAGGCCAATGGTATTCAACATCTGACATCCGCGCCGTTTTCGCCTCAGTCCAACGGTGCCGCTGAACGGTTGGTCCGGACTTTCAAGTCACAGATGTTGAAGTTGAAAGAGTGTCATTCTCGGGAGGACGCATTGTTGCTCTTTTTGTCTTCGTATCGCTCTCAGCCCCGCGATGGTCGCTCACCGGCTGAGTTGCTCCATGGTCGTCCTCATCGAACGTTGATGTCTTTGCTGCATCCGCCGCATCAGGTTCCAGTGCAGCGGCAGACTACTGCTTTTGCTCCTGGCGACGTTGTCTATTATCACCACTATCGCGGTTCACGGCGTTGGCTCGCAGGGCGCATTCTTCACTGCCTCGGCCGCGCGATGTATTTGGTTTTGGGGGCCTCTGGTGAGGTGCGTCGGCATCTCAATCAGCTGCGCCTCTGTCGTCGCATGGGTTCTGCCGCTCCCCGTCTGCTTTCAGCGACGGTGCCGTCCGGTCAGCGCCCTGGGGACCCATCTACTGGCTCGCCTCATCCCCAGGTGTTACCGACGCTGCCTTCCATTTTGCCTCATGGCGACGCGCCGCCGCCGCCGCCTGTTCTCCCGCCGGCGCCGCCCGCAGTGGACGCGTCGCTTCAACCGCCTGGCTCCTCCCTGGGTCACGCGCCGCCGCTCGCTTCCCGTGACCGGCTGTCCTCCGCCATGGAACTCTTGCCCGCTCCGGACCAGATGTCGTCTTCGCCCGTCGGGTGCCCCGACCACATGGAGGTCGACCCTTCGGCCCCTCCTGTCTCTCTAAGGGCGCATACACCGCATGTTGACGTGCACCCTGGACTAGGTTTTCAGGCGTTTCCTAGCTCCCCTCGGACCTATGGCCGGGTGCGGGTGGCACAGCCACGCCTGTTGTTAGGCTTCCCACCTCATCGCATACGTCAACATGGGGTCCTCCCCACGGCGGGCGGAAGCCTTACAACACGACCGTTCGCCGATTTGCGGGGGAGGAATGTGGTGTCACTGCCAGACACCACACTTGCTAGGTGGTAGCTTAAATCGGCCGCGGTCCATTAGTACATGTCGGACACGCGTGTCGCCACTGTGTGATCGCAGACCGAGCGCCACCACACGGCAGGTCTCGAGAGACGTACGAGAACTCGCCCCAGTTGTACGACGACGTTGCTAGCGACTATACGGACGAAGCCATTTCTCTCATTTGCCGAGAGACAGTTAGAATAGCCTTCAGCTAAGTTAATGGCTACGACTTAGCAAGGCGCCATTAGCCTTAAATAGCTTGTATATAAAAAGTCACTTGTATCGCCACAATCTCCAGATGTCTCATCAAGAACGATGTATACAAGGATGTATTAAAAGTTAAGTATATTCCAAAGATACGTATTTTCTTTATCACATTCATTAAGTCTCCTGTTTCAGACCTCACTCCATCCTTCGTGAGTTAGCGCGTGCATCTTGGCCGCCTCTTTCAATTAGTGTGCGTAGTGTTGGCAAGTCTGCCGACACTACAGTTACTACATATCGATAATCGCCGCTGCTGCCTCTAACGGACAGGCAACGCTGGCGAAACTGAGTGGCGCCAGTCAACATGAGACGAAGACAAACAACCGCAACCATGCCAAATAAACGATATCGTCTGGCCTGCAACAGAGCACCAACGCAAGCTGCAAGACGTCTCAACACCGTTCTACTCTACCAGGCTTGTGGCGCGTCAGAGGGTCGCCAGTTCGAGCACCTGCTTTAAGTAAACAATATCCCAGCTACAAAATAAGCCGTTTTCAAGGCCGACAAAATTTGTAAAAGACTTTCTGTACGCGAACTAACTATGGCTGACGGGTTTGTTCCCGGTACGTCTTATCATGAAACTACAATGGATGTTTGGGGAACCCGGCGGATTCGCCCACAGGCCCCCAGAGAGGAAGGCTGGCGCGCTATCACCGCCTTGGATATATTTTGATTTCCGGCAGGAAAGCATTCGAGGTCATGCATTGACCAGAGCATCCAGCAACAAGGAAATCTGGCGGCCAATCGGAGCGCATGGGGCCAGATTTCCGTAGTTTAAAAATTGTGCGTTGTCGACCTACACAACATTAGTAATTTTGGTTCCTAGTGGCCCCAGCTATCCAAGGTTAAAATTTCGTGACAATTTTTTTATTATACCAAGTGTAAAGCAATACGTTTTACCACAACTATGTACCGGGTGATCAAAAAGTCAGTATAAATTTGAAAGCTGAATAAATAACGGAATAATGTAGATAGAGATGTACAAATTGACACACATACTTGGAATGACATGGGGTTTTATTAGAACCAAAAAAATACAAAAGTTCAAAAAATGTCCGAATATGGCGCTACATCTGATCAGAATAGCAATAATTAGCATAACAAAGTAAGACAAAGCAAAGATGATGTTCTTTACTGGAAATGCTCAATATGTCCACCATCATTCCTCTACAATAGCTGTAGTCGAGGAATAATGTTGTGAACAGCACTGTAAAGCATGTCCGGAGCTATGATGAGGCATTGGCGTCGGATGTTGTCTTTCAGCATCCCTAGAGATGTCGATCGATCACGATACACCTGCGACTTCAGGTAATCCCAAAGCCAATAATCGCACAGAGTGAGGTCTGGGGACCTGGGAGGCCAATCACGACGAAAGTGGCGGCTGAGCACACGATCATCACCATACGACGCGCGCAAGAGACCTTTCACGCGTCTAGCAATATGGGGTGGGTCTAATAAAACCCCACGCCATTCCAAGCATGTGTGTCAATTTGTACCTCTCTATCTACATTATTCGTGGTTTATTAAATTTTCAAATTTATGCTGACTTTTTGATCACCCGGTATGTCTCTTTTTCTTTCGTTATTTTCCTTCGCAGTACAGCCAAAATAACACCTGTCATAACTCCTGATCTTCTCCCTTATATGACTTTTTCGACCTGTCAGTACAAGGTACTCATCACTAACAGTCATAGACTATGCCGATAACAATTCCGAGAAAAAAAAATTACCAGTTTTCCCTCTTACTGTTCAATTAATGTAGACTTCTTAGTATGTTCGCATTTATATGTATTTACCGATGTTGCCCACAGCCTGGATCAAGGTGTTCCAGTCGACGGGTTTTCAGTAACCCGTTAAGTGCTTCTGAAGTGCCGGTC
Organism: Schistocerca nitens; assembly: GCF_023898315.1. Taxonomy (NCBI): domain Eukaryota; kingdom Metazoa; phylum Arthropoda; class Insecta; order Orthoptera; family Acrididae; genus Schistocerca; species Schistocerca nitens. Next base: position 307,503,195 of record NC_064621.1, on the reverse strand, counting down.
TTGGGGTAATGGTATTAATATTGGAAATGATGAAAGGAGCCCTACTCTCCTGGAGTAGCATGAAGGTGGTGGCAGAGCGTAACGTTTCACTTCCTCAACCATGTAAAACAACAGAATGCACACTGATGATCACGGATTTTAAAGCACCATCTCTCCTCCCTATCCTGCAAATTACTTCAACGGGTTTGAGTTACACTACCAATACTGTTAGCGGCTACCTTGGAGACAAGACCGGGGCAAGTGTCCATGTCGGTTATAACTAGTAAGTTCCACTGTGAATTCCTTTCGGCCTGCGGTACCAGTAAGAAATTTCCGAATTCTTTTTAATTTTACGTGCGATAATTACATCTTGGTGGATGATAAACGTTGTTTCTTTCCGAAGTTCTCACCTCTTTCCTAACCAGTTGTCGGCTCCCGAGGCCAGGCTCTGATCCATTGATGGGGTGAGGGATGTCATAACTCCCCCCCCCCTTAATAAAATTGCATGAATCATGTTTGTATATTTGGATTTTTGAGTTATCATATTTGTCTAACTTTTCCGGCCTAAGGCTCAAATGGCTCTTGAGCACTATGGGACTCAACTGCTCAGGTCATTAGTCCCCTAGAACTTAGAACTAGTTAAACCTAACTAACCTAAGGACATCACACACATCCATGCCCGAGGCAGGATTCGAACCTGCGACCGTAGCGGTCTCGCGGTTCCAGACTGCAGCGCCAGAACCGCGCTTTCCGACCTACTGAGTATAAGAAGTGTTACTTATTGAAACTGAATTGAGTTCTATAAAAATAGCTGCTAGTTTTAATAAGGTATACCATTTAGTTACTTGCCAGAGGATTTGCTCACTTGGATTGGCTTGCCGCCTAACCGCAACCGTTGCAGCCAAGTAGAAGGGCTTTATTACAGGCTGAACGTCCACAGGTCACGCAGACACGTCCCCGTAAACAAGTGTCACAGTATGCCGCGCTCGGGCGATCGGTAGTGTCTGACGTGTTGGCATCGAGTCAGGCGGAGCGCTCCACTAGTAAATATTCTGGGAGTACGCATTCGAAGGTGAAGATGCCAACAGTAGAAAGCAAGGTAAAGGGCCCAAATATTTATAGTCAAACACACGATATGGCTGCGAATGTCTATTACCTTATGAAGATGGAACCTGTGCTAGGTGCACCACTGAAACTCAACTCCACATTGAAATGAATGGCCGAAGCAAATGGTGTATCACTTACTTCCGTTCTCCAGAACGAAAGAGCACTGCAATGAGTCCAGCAAGGTGAATCTCCAACATTTTTAACACCTCATAAGAAAAGGCCCGAAAGATTTAGGAAATCTAGTTTACGCAATTTTAATTAATAATTAGTTTGCTGAGTAGTTTCTTTGTCAGTTCACCAGTGGGCTAGGGGCAGCGTTTTTGATTACTAATCAGACTACCTTCGGTCACGGGTTCGAACTCCCACATTTGTTAGTTTTTTATAAAAATCATGAGCAATGGCAGCTGAAGACTTTCGGCGTAAGGACTCATCCTCATTCTGCCAATAACCTTGTCAAAGAGTACGGAGGAGCGGAAAGAGGTTCAGGGCACTCATTTGCCATTGGGATTGGAAACTGTCCCTAAAGGTGAGAGAATCAACAATGGTCAACGACATGAGTATGCAGAAGGCAACGGAAACTATCACATTAAAAACACGTACGGTGCACCTACAGGACATATGGCCTATACTTGAAACGTGTCATGACGATATCTCCAATGAAAAAATATTTCTGACTAGTCCGCTATTCAGATTTCCGGGAGGGACCTGCCAGTGGGGAGATGATCTTTAGAAGAAGATTGAAAAACCAATGAAAGGATACGGTCTACGAATCGGGAATTGAAATCTCAGGTGGAAGGGTAAGGAAGCTAGAAAATCTGAAAAGAGAAATGCCAATGGTCATTTAAATATGTTGGGGGTGAGTGAATTGAAATGGAAGGAAGACAAGGATTTCTGGTCCGTTGAGTGTAATATCAAAAACTGCAGAAAATGGTGTAACTAGAAACGATCAGTTATTAATAGGAAGTTAGGGCAGAAAGTCAGTTACTGTGAACTCTTTAAGTGATAGGCTTGTTCTCATCAGAATATACAGCAAATCAATACCGAAAACGACACATCACGCACACATACTGACGTCACAAGCTGCATTGGGGCACCGTTCCAAATACTTTCAAGTAATCTAGAAATAACGAATCAGCCTGTTCCCCTTTATCCATAATTCGGAGCATATCACGTAATAAAAGGACACCTTGTAATATAGCAATGTTTGCTGGACAGGACCGGCGTTAAAACGATTTTACAAATAAAAAAGCGAAATGTTCAAGGACCTGTAAATGAATCTCGTGGCCCAAAATGGATGATGTACTGCGATAAGAATCCCCATTAGACAAATGCCCATTTGGCACTTACAACCTTTCAATTCCCACTCTCCAGTTGGTACATCGTGTATTTTGTTTGATATCGTACAACCCTGGCTCTCGTGTTCGGGTATGTGGAGATACTTAACCCCCAATATGCGGCGGTTTGTCCAGTTTTTATGTTCTATTTATTTTACTGCAGTTCTGGAACCATTGGCATGAGAATCTCATCGGACTGCTAACAAAAGATCTATAAATGGAATGACACACATGTAACTCTATAAAACAAAAGAAACAAAACATGCATCGGAACAAATGGTGGCTCAAACAGCCTGATCTAATGGAAGAATGGTGACATCACCAGATACGCATTCTTCTCACGTGGTACTTCGTTTGGACTGTAACGTTTTTTTTTTTTTCGAAGAGGAATACGGTCGGTGCAAAATAACACGCAGGAATTTTTGTTGGTTCGCATATTAGGGGTCTTCACGCAGCGAAGCGTCGCAGGTATTGGTAGTTGGGAGGCAGCGTCCGTGTGCCCCCAGGGTGGCCTTTTTCGAGAGAACGCCGATGGTCGTAAACGCTTGCGCCAAAGCGGGGCGGCGCCATAATAAAAGGTGACGGTTTGGGTGTGTGCGGAGGTGGGCGGCGGGCGCCTTTGACGGCGCACAGTTCTCGCACCGCTCGTAAATCTGCGGCACCTGTGGGCGAGCATAGCAGCTGCAGGGCCGCTGCCAGCGTTTCCACCTATCTGCCGGCGAACGGCGCACCGGCGATAAATCGCCGACACGGCATGTATTGCCTTTCGCCGGAAAGTGTTCCCGGTGCACTGTTTCGCCGGGGCGCGTGAAGATAAATCATCATTTAGACGTACTAGCATGCTGCTGATTGAGGAACAAATTCACGTTTTCTGGTGTTACGTAACGGTGAATAATGTTTGCTCTATGTGTCGTTTGTGTGCCCTAAGATTCACCTTTCACTTCATAGTCACGCTATCTGCATCTAAAGCAACACGTACATGTCTACTCTGAAATTAACAGTTTAGTGCCTGACAGCGATTTCATTCCACCACTTTCATACTACGTTTTTACCATTCAGTTCTGTAACACCGCTAGGGAAGTACCAACACTGATATTTTTCCGGGCGAGCTCTAATGTCTCGTTGATAATTTCTATGCAGATCAGGGAAAAAAACTATTTTCGTATTAGAGGAGGATGTTGGTAGTTTAAATTCCATGAGAAAATCTCGCTGCAACAAAGAAAACGTTTATTTTAATGATTGCCATCCTAATCTGTTTATCATATCTGTGACACTGTCTCCCCCATTTCGCGCTAGTAAAGGCGAGCTGCCCTTCTTTGAACTTTTTCGATGTCTACCATTAATCAAATTTGGTACGGATCCCATACAGCACAGCAATATTCCAGAGAGGACTAACATGTGAGTAGACGTCTTGCCTCTCCCATTGGTATCTGCCACTGTTTTTTATAAATTTGAGACGAAGGCCGAGTATACCTCATGTGGGGTCTTGCCCACTCGTCTCGTGTAGGATGCCTAAAGGAAGTTGCGTTCTTAGAAAGCTATACAACAATTCAAGCAAATAACATTACTAGTTTTATGTCAATAAAGTAGGTTGACAATACTTCCCTCAAATGTGCAAAATTGCCGCACGCGTCGTGCAACATACAACATAAATCCGAGTACACGCTATACATAATGTTCAAACAAGCAATGGATATGGATCACTTCAGACTGATAGCGTAGCGCTCTCTGCCAGGCCGTGCTAATATTCTGCGAATCCTGTCCACTAATGTCCGGACGGGGCTGGCAGGACCGGAGCTTATATTCACTTCGGCTAGATGCCGCTCCTATCGTGGTGAAGGCCTGGTCAGCCCGCTATTGACCGACGTCTTTTCACCGCCTTCTCCGCTCTTGCGTTCTGCTTCTTCGTTCTGGCGTTTGTGGTTACGCCAAAACACCTCGGGCCATAGTTTTTTTAAGAAGGCAGCACCTGAGTGTAGATCAGGTCGAGATTTTCTCAAGGCGCGAGCCACCCATCGCTCGAAAACTGGACTGTTTCGTAAGAGAATATTGTACGGACGTCACGCAGCCAGCCCCTTGGCTGGGGCTGCATTCTGTTGTGAATTTCTAGAATTATTTAGAAGGGGACGTTAGTCAACGTAACAGCTGCTTTCGTGAATGACTGAGCCAATATTCACAATGAAGAAATTCTGTGCTTGTACTTGTTAGGGATGGGAGTGTACTGTAATGCCATAACAAATATGTCACGTTTATTGAGTGATGAAGAAATTTTGCAACCTCAACAGGAAGAAATTGTTCAAACGCCTACCTGCATGTTTTTCATGAGAGGATAGTTAAAATTTCTGTCATCATTACTTTAAGATTTGTAACCGGTCAAAAAACTAAAGTAAATATGAAAAATAAATCTTAAAGCTTGACTCTTTGTTATTAGGTCTTACTCTTGAAGGTACATCAGTTCTATATGTGTCAGTAACGCTTAAAAATACAGCATAAGAGGATCAATATGTCACACGTGGCTGGTTTCTGTAGTTTAAAAACTGCAATGAATGGGTGTCACAGCCCGCATCTCGTGGTCGTGCAGTAGCGTTCTCGCTTCCCACGCCCGGGTTCCCGGGTTCGATTCCCGGCGGGGTCAGGGATTTTCTCTGCCTCGTGATGGCTGGGTGTTGTGTGCTGTCCTTAGGTTAGTTAGGTTTAAGTAGTTCTAAGTTCTAGGGGACTGATGACCATAGATGTTAAGTCCCATAGTGCTCACAAGGGAACCTCCCCATCGCACCCCCTTCAGATTTAGTTATAATTTGGCACAGTGGATATGCCTTGAAAAACTGAATACCGATCAGTCGAGAAAACAGGAAGAAGTTGTGTGGAACTATGAAAAAATAAACAAAATGTACAAACTGAGTAGTCCATGGGCAACATATGCAACATCAAGGATGATGTGAGCACAGGAGCGCCGTGGTCCCGTGGTTAGCGTGAGCAGCTGCGGAGCAAGAGGTCCTTGGTTCAAGTTTTCCCTCCAGTAAAAATTTTACATTTTTATTTCCAGACAACTATCAGAGTTCAGGCACTCACACATAATCAATTTCGCTCTCCAAAATTCCAGGACATGTTTAGATTTGCTTGGACATATGCAGGATTTGACGGTCTACACACGAAAAAATTTGAAAACGTTAAAAACATATGTTTTGACAGACCACAGAGAAAACTGTGCGACTGTGAAACTGTTGCATTCATTTGCTGCAGTTTATGTGACACACTCTTATGTTTTCATCACTTTTTTGGGAGTGATTATCACATCCACAAGAAAACATAAATCGGGAAAGGTAGAAGAATCTTTTTACCCATTCACCAAGTGTGTTAGGTGGGGCGACAACATATTCCTGTCATGTGACGCACATGCAGTCACCAGTGTCGTATAGACGTGTTTTCCTGAATCAAATGTTTTCGGTTCCCATTGGAGAGGCACGTCCTTTCGTCTACTAATCGCACGGTTTTGCGGTGCGGTCGCAAAACACAGACACTAAACTTATTACAGTGAACAGAGACGTCAATGAACGAACGGACAGATTATAACTTTGCAAAAATAAAGTATGTAACCCTTTCGCACGAGGGTAGACTTGAACCAAGGACCTCTCACTCAGCAGCTGCTCACGCTAACCAGAGGACCACAGCGTTCCTGTGCTCACATCATCCTTTATGTTGCCTATGTTGCCCATGGACTACTCAGTTTGTATATTTTGCTTATTTTTTCATAGTTCCACACAACTTCTTCCTGTTTTCTCGATTGATCTGTATTCAGTTTTTCAAGGCCTATCCACTGTGCCAAATTATAACTAAATCTGAGGGGGGTGCGATGGGGAGGTTCCTTTGTCAGAGCCATTTGAACCACTTGGGTGTCACAAAAATCAAGCTCGTACTGTTCTCATCACAAAAGCAGTATCTGCTCAGGTTTCAGATCTGCTCAACTGAAAAGGAGACGTGCACTGTAGTGGCGTTTTAGGTAACCCCATTTTGTGAATGTTCTTACTGAGAGATGGCACGGTGACATTCCCAGGTGCACAAGCGGAGTTAACGGCTTATAACAATTGCCTCATTTCTGAATACTTGTTTTCATAGTTCTTTGCACAACAGATTCCTACCGGTCAGCACAAAAAGCAGGTACCTATTTTCTTCACGCAGAAGGAGAGCAAGTTTCACAATTTTATCACCTGATGAAAGAGGTGTACAGAGAGCAGTGTCCAGCTAGGGGTACAGCATTCCGGAGGCGTCAGTGTTATGAGATTGGATTTTAAACATCAAGGACATGCCACGCCCTGTGTAGACACACGTTGTTACCACTAGTACCTCGATATTGGCTGTTGTGGAGTTCTTACGAATGAAACGTCGGACCACCACATGTGACTATGCCGCTGACCTATCGATAGGTAAAGGAACTCTGCACCACATTACGCATGAGAACCTTCGTTATGCCAACGTTTGTGCACAGTGGGTGCCCAAAAATCTTTCACAGAATCGGAAGACGACGAGGACGGGATGTTTGCCTGACCCATCTATTGAGATACGCAGAGCGAGGAACGGACCTCATTGCTCAGACTGAGGCTTGACGAAACGTGGTGTCATCGCTTCCACTCTGCCACCAAACGCATGACCATGAAGTGTTGGGCGGTACCCCAGCTCACTGCGTAAGAAAATAAAAAAGAATAAAACACTCTGTCCCAAATGTCGGAGCCGGCCGAAGTGGCCGTGCGGTTAAAGGCGCTGCAGTCTGGAACCGCAAGACCGCTACGGTCGCAGGTTCGAATCCTGCCTCGGGCATGGATGTTTGTGATGTCCTTAGGTTAGTTAGGTTTAACTAGTTCTAAGTTCTAGGGGACTAATGACCTCAGCAGTTGAGTCCCATAGTGCTCAGAGCCATTTGAACCAACCAAATGTCGGAAAAGTGATGCTCAGTTTCTTATTTGACGAAGAAGTGGCTCTACTACCCCTCCCGCCGGAGGTTTGAGTCCTCCCTCGGGCATTGGTGTATGTGTTGCTCCTAACATGTTAGTTTAAGTAGTATGTAAGTCTAGGGCCCAGTGACCTAAGCAGTTTGACCCCTTAGGGGGCAAAAAACGAAAGAAAAAATAAAATACTCTCTACTAATCGCCTGGCTAAGCCGCATTGCAACATCTTGCTGAGGCTCGAACAAGCTATCAGTAGCAACCACAGGTGCATGTTCTCGAATGGGATAGTAATTCTCCACTTCCACGTGTAGCCAAGAAGATACGAGACTGGAATAGAAAGAAGAACCGATAGAGGTACTCAAGGTACCCTCCGCGGAGTATGGTTGTAGATGTAGATGTAGATATCCGAGAGCCTTCAAGTATTTTGTTGGGAGGCACTGGCACATCCTCTTTACACCCCCGACATCTCCGCATGAGGTACGCTTACCTTCGGCTCCTTGAAACAATGCCTGAAAAGTTATAATAGATTCCCTGTGAAAAGGAACTGTAGTTCACCGTGGAAAACTGGATCCGTCATAAGTCCGGGTTTCCACTCTCCAGCAATCCACTGTCTTCGTATGCACTGGAATCGGCGTATCAGTCTCAGTGACAGTTGGGTGTATTGAACTGTTCGACATGAAGAGTAATTACAATATTGTTCTCAAAATTTCTTTACATATAACTGTAGTCTCCATTTCATTTGGGGACTCATTATATATGATACTGATACCGAAGACCACTGGACCTTCTAATGATACACCAGCACTGCAGTGCAACATTCCGTTAGCGTGAAGCCACATTATAATTTTATTTTAATGTTGGTTAATCAATGCATAGTAGATGAATTTAAACTGAAAAAAGAAGAGTACAAAATATTTGTATATGCTTGTTTGTTTTGCTATGTGAGCTACGCAGCAAATAAATGAGAAAGAAAAGTAGTTTTCACTCATTGCACGAAGATGTTTTATTGCTAGATGTATTCTTTCCAGAGTCGACTGCCGTGTAGCGGAAGAAAATGTCTGATGATTCATTTCATTTTTAGTTGTTATAAGAATGTAACAGTAAAAGAAAATAATGTATGTGATGAGGTACATGGAGTCTGTCTTGCGAGTGTGTATTGATATGTTGTACACGACGTGGCGGACTTTGTAATTTGTGGTCACAGACTGTTATGAATTCATTGTGAAGAAAATTATTAATGGTGTCAATATTTTTTGTGAAAGTAGACAGCATACTATGGAATATACTGAAATGTGAGTTAAATAATCTGAAGTGTTAAGTCTATATACTACATGCTACTGAAAGTGCAAGATCGATAATGTGTTTTGAAATCAGATGTTATTGTACTGAATTTTCACCAATAAGTGGTGAAACGCTTTCAGCTTTAACCAGCCTTATTTTCCATTCTTACTAAGCACGTACCTTAACTCTCTGCGCTATAGACGTGCTCTCTACAGTCAATGATGAGATTCGCTTTGCTTCCTGCGCCGAGAGACTGCATTCTGGACGCAATAAAATACTTATCTTATGACTTTAAGAAAACTTCTAGATAAAAAACACAGATTTTTGTGTAACTTACTGTCTGGTATCTTCGCTCGAAGAAGGACTACAATTATTTTCGTTTTTCGTCATAGTTATTGTGCTGCATCATATTAAGTAAACCATCGCACAAAATGAAAGGAATTTGCAGAGTTAAGATGCCCTGCATAAACTTTCTGTATGTGATTTCACCTAATATAGTGCGACGTATACACGTAGATAAAATATCGAAATGTAATTTAAAATGGAGAGCAGAGTGAAATCTCATTTATTTCTCAGGCTTTTGGTTTTTATATCTGTCAGACGGTGCCCACTTCTGTCCGTGCGTCTCAGGAATCATGTTGTAGCAATCGTCATGTTTCATAACCGGTTCAAGATATCAAAACGAGCTTCTTTGCACATGATAGCAAGCAAAGATGCATATATGATGCATTGCAAATAATCAAAATCGCTAGGTCACTGATATATTTGGGAATCAAATATTACAAGACCGAATTTTCCCCGATAAATAGTGATACGCATCCGTCTTTAGCCAGATCGATGTTTCGTTCCTTCTGACACTCTTTTATTCGCCGAGTTATGGAAGTAACTCGTCTGCATCAGTGACAGGAGCGGCAGAGCGGGATGCGTAAACACGTCGGTAGTGTTTAAAAGGAACCCAGAGCCTTCATTTAAACATGTCCGCAGCACCTAGGGAGCAGCGTAGCATGACGAGTTAACTCACCCACAGCAAATGAAAGGTTAGGTGGAAGATTATCTTTTTGATGGTGTAATTTATGCGAAATGTGGAGCTGGAGTCTTATAGGATAGAAGAGATGATCGCGAAGGTTACTCATTCCTATTGTGTAATTGGTAGCAAATCTGTACGTGTTGAGGGGAAGCCACGTCGGGATTCCGGAATCGGGATGGGCCCTGGTCAACTGTGTGTCTGTGATCGAGCGCCATTTTGTCAGATTCATTCCAACGGGCAATCGGCTGGCACTGTTTGAGAGAAATAACGTTTCTGCGTACAAAGGACTCTCGGTAGGTGTAGCCCCACTTGCAACTTGTAGGAGATCCGCGAGACGGTTACAGTTTACTATAGCGTGTCTCCCGAATGCCAGTGACAACATGCATAGTGGGTGGGTGCGGCAGGATGTCAGACTATGAACAGCGGGCGACTCTGGGTGACTCGGCTCCATAAGATTGGTTCAAAGTGCCAACTCTGTAATATGCTGACACATTTTTGGTGCCGCCATTAAAAGGCAGTTAACGTGGACTTCTGGTGACAAAAACAGACTGAATTCCGGCTGGTCGGCGTTCGTGAACTGTAGTAACTCTTCCTTACTATTTGTCGCTACTCGCAACTTTCAGAAAGCGATCATGTAATTATGCGTAATGAGCGCACCACTTACTCAAACGAGGATTCCCACTGACAGAGGCACAAAGAAAGTTCCAGACTGGCTCATGTGTACTTTCGGCAGCAGCGCGAGGGCAGAAAAGTAGATCGTATGTTTCAGATTCGTTCGACTCGGTGTTCGCACTCTGGACACTGTTGGATTCATATTCTGTAGTTCGACTCTGATTCTTTTCATATTTGATTCTGTTTGAGGTAAACAGTCGACGTTCGACTTCGTAATCCATCACCTGCTGCAGCGCGAACTCACTATCCAACTCAGATTCTTAAGTGTAAGTTCACACAAGAGTGAGGTATCAGTCGGACTCACGGTGATATAGATGTGTTTTGGTTGCCTCATTTAACGTTGATCGATCACGCTTCGTACAGTGATGTCTTAACCATGACACTGTTGTTGGTTTTTCATGCATACCTTGCGGCCCTTACTTACCATAACGGCACAGCCATCACGACCGATGTGATCCCGCATTTCAGTTTAGTTAGACACTTCACGAGCTTATTTACCAATGTAATTTCATCTTGTACTGGGCTACCCATTGCGATCTAATATCATAGACGTAACTGTTTCTATGGACTCAGCTCCTGTCTAACACTCATCTCCTACACGAGAAATCTCCTGTGTCGTTTTGTTTTCGGATAATTTTGTCAATAAATTATGAGGATTATGAATTCCTGTTTAATTTCAGTAGACAACAATTTCCTCTGCTACATTCATGATTATTAATTTTATACAAGACGCACAGCTACGGTTCATTTGTCAGGGTCACCCATCCATTCCATTTCCTTGCGCACACCTCATTTCCATACATCTGAATCGCAGTGGGGCGATCTGCATATCAAAAGGGGATACACCGGGCAGATCGTCGGCTGGTTCCACACAGGTCTAGCCCTAACCCCAGTGTCACGTAGGCAAGGAAGGAAAGAAATGTACGTGCTGGCTTGAGATGCCCAATACATTTTTAATTAACAGTGATCTTCAAATATCAATATAAAAGTATTTGAAATCTGCTAGGCTGAATACGGAGAGTAACACTAAATTGCCTGAAATCCGTGAAGTAGAATCTTTGGTTGCTACAGAAACAATATGAACTGTGCTAGTGATAGACAACACAGTAACTGACCCTTTTAAAATTAATGAACGTTACAGGATGTAATTTTTTTGATCACAGTTTTATCGTAAGAGGCATTAACAATCTGTTCAGAAAGTATTAAATTTTTTGCATGACACTAAGATACGACCCGAGATAGTAACAATCACGATCGCGATACGGCTGTGGTAGTATTCAGTTCCTAGATAAGCAATTATTACGCTACTGTCCCAATAAAAAAGAGACATAGCACTGGAACCTTTTAGTTTATATTTTTATAGCATATTGTATAAGAATGTATTCTAGGATTGGCAAACTATGCCACTAACAGTGTCATTACACGTGGTTTGCAAAAAACATGTAGGTCGGTAAATACGTAGGAAGGGTTGGAAGACAGCTAACGGAACTGCTAATATTCACAATTACGAAAATTCGCCATAAGATTCTAGGAAATATTTTGTTTTTGCATACGTTTTTAAACGTGTCAGAAAAATTCCTCGTCAGGAACCAAAGAGGGCTGGAGAAAGTGCAAGAGAGGTAACCTGTCTTGTGTTGGACACACGTTGAGATCCACGTCCAGCCATCCAGATTTAGATTTTCGCGGCTCAAATAAATCGTTAAAGAAAATCGATTGACAGTTTTCTTCCAGTTCCTTTCTTTTCACTTCCTCAGCCAGAAATACTGCACCCTCCGTAAAAGCCTCATCAACGACGAAAGGTTGAACCCTTGTATCTCTCGCTTCCTTGTAGAAACCGACACGGTTTCATTCTGCAACCATACTGATGCCGTCTTTTTTACATTTATGAAAGCCTTCGGTTAAGCTACACACTGTCACCTATAAACAAAACGCGTGTCTATGATTTATAAAAACAATTATGCGACCGGACTGAAGACTTCCTAGCAAAAGTATTTTGCAAGTCACAACTGACATATTTCTGTAAGCCCTATCATTATCGATATGAATACCTTGTGCTTATGCATTAATAATATCAGCCAAGCAAGTGGTGTGTTTTGGGAGGAACGGAGATGCTTATCAACATGCAACACTGTAAATGGGAAATCATATGTAAGCACGTGATCAGACAACAAAAAACTGTGAGGTATCTCTACATGTGTACTCCATGAGCCACCTTACGATGTGTGTCAGGGGTACGTCTGAAAACACTGTCATTTCCCGCCACCTTTATGTTGAAAATGATGCGGGATAATAACGACTGTCGTTAAGACTTTCTGTGAACTCCAATTTCTCTGACTTGGTATTCGTGGTCACTTCGAGCACAAATGTGAAAAAGTAGTATCTCACCTGGTTCTCGGCATTTCAGCTGTAAATGTCTTCGTTATGAACAACGCATCTTTTCCAGCATCTGCCACTCGATTTTCTTCAGCAGATCCACAACCCTCTGTGATTTAACTATACTGTGACGATACTCTCCTGTCTTTTTTTGACTTTCTGTAACTCTTCCATTAAAACAACATGGAAAGAGTCCAAAACAGATGAGCAAACCTCAAAAATTGACAGTACGAATGTTCTATAAGATAGTTATTTTGTAAATGAATCACGTTCTTCCCCTGAATTTTAGTCTGACATCTGCGTTCCCTACATTCAATTTTATATGATAATTCCACTTGAGCAGATGGCTACTCCTAGTCAGTCCTATGTTTTTACTGTTTCCAGTAATTTATCGCCAATAACGTTATTGAATAATAACGGATCTTTCAGATATCTCTTATACCTTTTTGCTTTTGTCAAGTATTCATTGGCTCTCAATGTTTTCAAAAATAACCAAAATGTCAGAAAGATACGTGCCATTGTATTCTTTACGTCAGCATGTGTGCTCAATGTTAATCTGTGTCCGCACTCCATCTTACCCACTCCTTCCTTATCCAATGGATATGACAATCCAGGGAACGACTAATAAAATAACACGGGATGATGCTTGCGTGTGTCACACTACTTGCCATTTTACAGAGACGTCCGTCTTCCGTGATTAACATTGGTTTCCATCGTTAATTTCAGTGTGAACAGAGCAGAAAGAAATGCAGCCAAATTCGTTATTAGCTCCTTTTAATACACCGAGGTCACAAAATTTAAGAGCTGTCTCCTAACATCACGTCGAACCTCCACTTGCCTGGTGTAGATCAGCAGCTCGACGTGGTACGAGCTAAACAAGTCGTTGGAAGACCCTCGGAGAAATATTGAGCCACGATGCTTCTACAGCCAACCATAACAGCGAAAAGGTTGCCAGAGCAGTATTTTGTATACCAACTCATAAATATTCGTTGCGGTTCATGTCGGACGAGCTGGATGGTGAAATTATTCCCTCGAATTGCTTCTGTTCTTCAAACCAATCACGAACAGTTGTAGCCCTGCGACGGGGCACAATTTCATCCGCAATTTTTTCAATATGATGTCCACAAATGGCAGAAAAAGGTCTCCAGGAATATAATAATTTCCAGTCAATGATTGGCTCGGTTGGGCCAGAAACAAAGTCCATTCCATGTAAACACAGCCCACACCATTTCAGAGCAACGACCAGATTGCAGAGTGCCTTCTTGACAACTTGGTTCCATGCCTTCATCGTGTTTGCGCTACCGTCGAACTATACCATGAGCTCTTGCCAACTGAAATCGAGACATCTGACCAGGTCACTGTTTCCCAGTGTCCAACTGATAGGGTCACCGGCCCAGGAGAGGTGCTGCAGGCGAGGTCGTGCTGTTAGCAACGGCACTCGCGTCGGTCGTCTGCTGGTATAACCCATTAACAGCAAATTCCGCCTCGCTGTCATAACGGATACGTTCGTCGTACGTCTCACATTGATTTCTGCGGTTATTTCACGCAGTGCTGCTTGTGTTTTAACACTGGCTACTCTATGCAAACGCCGCTGCTCTCGGTCATTAAGTGACGAAAATCCGGCCACTGCGTCGTCCATGGCGAGAGGTAATGACTGAAATTCGGTTCTTTGGCACACTTGTCACTTTGTATGTCGGAATATTGAATTCCCTAACGATTTCTGAAATTGAATGCCCTATGCGTCTAGCTCCAACTACCATTCTGCGTTCAAAATCTCTTAATACCCGTCATGTGGCCACGATCACGATGGAAACCTTTTAACATGAGTGACCTGAGTACAGAAAACTCCACCAGTACACTGCCATTTTGTACCTTGTGTGCGCGATACAACCCCATCTGCGTATGTGTATATCGCTATCGCACGACTTTTGTTAGCTCCGTGTATTATCTAAGTAGGTTAAGGAACAAGAAACTTCGACTCATTGAAATAAGAGTTTTCGTACGTGTGAGGTTATTCTGGGATGAAAGACTGTACACAGAAGTGGTACACACTTTCCGTCAAGGCGCCCCTACTCGCGCCCCTCCGACAAAGTGGAATCCTCATGTAACCCAATCAGAGGAGTGGCTGTCCTGGTCGGTGGGTTTACAAGCCCGGCAGGGATTTGTCATGGTCCGTACTCGATAGTACGCAAGGAGCAGGACTTTTCTTTGATTAATGATGTAGACACGTCTCTTTCAGATATGATGGCTCATGGCCCGAAAAGACAGCGCAAAAACTCGTGACCTTTCATGCCGCCAGGCGACATACCGGTGCCAATAGTAATTTGACAACCAATTGGTTAAGTTGGAAGTTACAACGCTAGCACGGGTACAGATGTTTATCAGAACTGTGGGAAGAGTTAGGATGCTTTAAATATAGTCACGGTGGTAGGGGAAGAAGCAAGCAATTGCTTAAGTCTCATTGGCTAACGCAAAGACAGTAGTTCCTATTGACCACTGTTATGTGGCGTAAATCTTTATGAAGATCATAAAACAAGTGGAGGAGACAGGGGTTCTCTTTGACCACTATTATGCAGCGTAGGTCTTTCTGAAGTGAAGTTCATGAAACGAGAGGTGGAGGCTCGTGTGGAAAATTCTCTCTCTTCTGTTTGGTCAATCAAATAACCACGAGCCCTGGTTGACTAACAAGAGTTTTTGGGGAATTATTTTTGTTAAGACTCCAGAGTTACAGATATGAACAGTAAAGAGAGCATTTGGTGTTGGAGATCGGTGGAGAGTAGTTTATTTCGTTCGATCTCTAAGGCAGCAGCTATAACGAGTATTCTGACTACGGTGCTGGGCTATGACTGAAATCGGTGTCGTACGAGATTTACGAGCCTTGCGGTCAGGTTACAGTTGTTCCAGATCTACAGCGGTGATTTTTTACTTTCCATTTAAATTCTTTCTAGAGTCGGGACTCAGCTTACGTTACTGTGAATGTTGAGTTACCATTGACCCTAGCAGGGGTAGCGATGTTTATCAGAACTGTGGGAAGAGTTAGAATGCTATAAAAAATTGTCACTCCATCGACCTATACTTGAGTATTGCTCATCAGTGTGGGATCCGTACCAGATCGGGTTGACGGAGGTGATAGAGAAGATCCAAAGGAGAGCGGCGCGCTTCGTCACAGGGTTATTTGGTAAGCGTGATAGCGTTACGGAGATGTTTAGCAAACTTAAGTGGCAGACTCTGCAAGAGAGGTGCTCTGCATCGCGGTGTAGCTTGCTGTCCAGGTTTCGAGAGGGTGCGTTTCTGGATGAGGTATCGAATATATTGCTTCCCCCTACTTATACCTACCGAGGAGATCACGAATGTGAAATTAGAGAGATGGAACAGAAAAGAAAGGTAATGACAGTGGCACGTAAAGTCCCCACCGCCACACACCGTTGGTTGGCTTGCGGAGTATAAATGTAGATGTAGATGTAGACTTGCTCGTTAAGTTGCCCGTTACAAGCATAAATTCTGATGCGTGACAAACCTCTCTTTAAAACCATTGGTAACGCTGTTATCTGTGCCACTTTCACCCTGTGTTTCTCAGTATTCTGAGGACTCACCATATGTGCACTACTTGTAACGGAGACAGTTTAGTACTTCATATATATCTTGTGATTTTTGAAAGGAGACGTCCTCCATGTTTATTTTTCCCCATGTGTGTAGTAATCTGATTCTGCTTGATATCATTTCGTTAGTTAAATCATCCCCATATCATTTTAAAATAAATTAAACAAGGCTATCTCCCATACTTATCGGTGAGGAACATTATTTGTTATGACAACTCTGCGCTAAAAATGTCTAAAATGAAACATAGCTTCAGATCAGTCTCCACGCGATAGGATATATTTCTTTATTTTGTGTTGATTTAGTAGTAGGAAGAAAGCAACTCACACTTCCTGGATACACACATTTAACTCACCCTGCCTGGATATCCTCACTGTCCCTCCGACAATAGGCATCTTTCGCTCTTAGCCAAATTATGTGCAATGTGGTGTGAAACCTATGGCAATGTCAAAGTGCCACCAGAAAGTACTACGGACGACTGCCTGGGTAGGGAAATATACAAACGATATCACGACACTTGGGCTGAGCTGTGGTCCCCGAGCCCTTCGTGTACCTGGCGCGGTGTGCTGCCGATGAGCGCAGAACAGGGAGTAGCGGATGCGAACGAGGAGGCGAGTTTGTGATGCCATCCATTGACGGAGAGAAGAAAGCGGGGCCACTATGCCGGCCGTTAACAATTGAATTTAGTGGTTTACATTTAAAATGAAGGAAAACTAAAAAATTACATAAAAATACATGAAATAAGTTAAAAGAGCATTACGCGTATTGAACAGGTCGGTACAGAGCTATGGTAAAACTGAGTGGAAGGTGCGATATTACTATATAAACCGTAAAGCGTAATGAAACTTTCCTTTTACATTAGCGGCAAACAAGTTTTAAATTTAGTGGGGATATATAAGTGGCAACGTGGAACAACGCACCACAATCATCAGTTAAAAGACCACACACATGTGCCACTCCTATCTACAAGCTCTCGTTACTGATCAACAAGGAAAGTAGGGAAACCTTAGAGTCTTTACTGTCATAAAGTAATACTCCAATTAATAGCTAGTAGCAATAGCACTAAAAGTACACATTAAAAGCGGGATCAATTGATGTGTGTTGCGGCGTGTGAAAATTATCTCCCGTCTTTCGCTATTTCCAGTACGACACCTGAAGATGGGGTTATAACAGTCCTAAACCGGTAGTGTGAAAATAAAGAAATTTACAGCTGAAGCGGTATTTTCAACCTCTGCTACAATGCTCAGTTGCGGATGTTCTTCTAACACGGTTGTTTGTAAATCTTCTCGGAATGCGCCTGAAAACAATGAGGACGTTAGTTAGCGTCGATTGCGTCATCGTCTGCCAAATTTTCCTCTTTGTTCTCGACGCTATGTAAGGTCTCTGGATGACGATCTCGCAGATGAGTTCCTATCATCAGTTTGTTTCTCAAGATAACATATACAATTCCTTCGATGCTCATCTGACTTTTTCCAATCGAGTATGTGTAGAATGTAGCTAACAGGCAATTTATTCGCTTTTGTCTTCCAGTAATTGCGGTTGATCCACTGCAGAGAGATAAATTACAGGCTTGTCGTTCCCAGTAATGTATCCAGCTTCTCCAGCTTGAAGTGGAATGATCATATAAAATTAATTGTTGGTAAGGCGGGTACCAGGTTGAGATTCATTGGGAGAGTGCTTAGAAAATGTAGTCCAGCAACAAAGGAGGTGGCTTACAAAACACTCGTTCGACCTATACTTGAGTATTGCTCATCAGTGTGGGATCCGTACCAGATCGGGTTGACGGAGGAGATAGAGAAGATCCAAAGAAGAGCGGCGCGTTTCGTCACAGGGTTATTTGGTAACCGTGATAGCGTTACGGAGATGTTTAATAAACTCAAGTGGCAGACTCTGCAAGAGAGGCGCTCTGCATCGCGGTGTAGCTTGCTCGCCAGGTTTCGAGAGGATGCGTTTCTGGATGAGGTATCGAGTATATTGCTTCCCCCTACTTATACCTCCCGAGGAGATCACGAATGTAAAATTAGAGAGATTAAAGCGCGCACGGAGGCTTTCAGACAGTCGTTCTTCCCGCGAACCATACGCGACTGGAACAGGAAAGGGAGGTAATGACAGTGGCACGTAAAGTGCCCTCCGCCACACACCGTTGGGTGGCTTGCGGAGTATGAATGTAGATGTAGATGTAGATTCCATGGTACGACACTATAGGGGCTCTTACTGTTAGACATAAAATCGTCAGGTGAGGGTGACACAGCGATACGTGTTATTTACTATGGCATTTGATGTTCTTGAAAACAATATAACGCAGTTGCAGTTAGCTGTCACTCGGTTTGACCAACAACCATACAACCATTCTCCGATCCATGGATCCAAACAGGACTATTTAAAAAAAAACTTATTAATGGTCATTAACACGGAATGTGTCCACTCCTCGCCTTTACGCCTCTAAGGCGGCTTCAACTCTGTCACTTTCAGTCAGGTGTCTGTATGTCTGCGGAGGAGTGGCAACCCATTCTTTCTCAAGAGTCGAAATTTGGAGTAGACAGCGTTGTTGGGCGCTAGGGTCTGGAAAGAATTAAGAATTGGGCTTTCTAACTCATTCCAAAGATGTTCCACTGGGTTCAGCTCGGGTCTCAAGGCCGGCCAGTCCCTCCATTGTCTCAGAGATTCTGCTCACTGACAATGTGTATAGTCATGCTGGTACACTTCATTATCTCTGAAATGTGCCTTAACTTTACGTAGGAAACAATGCTGTAAAATGTATTCATATCCTTCCGTATTGAGCCTTTCTTTTTAGCGAGGACAACACCGTGACTGCGACAAATAATACCACACCATAGCACGACTGCGACAAATAATACCACACCGTAACACCACCTTCACCTTACTGCACTGCTGGTTATACGCTCGAGGATGGGTAACGTTCTCCATGATTCAACAAATCGAAACCATTCCATCGGACTGTCGCAGCTTATAGTGTGGTTGATCACGTGATATTACTCTTTTTCACTCACCCACAGTCCTGTGACGTTGCTCTTTACACCACCTCAACTGTCGCTTAGCAATGACGACTTCCGAGGAGGTACTCGACCATTGTACAAATTTTTAAGTTCCCTACGCACAGCCACTATGCTTTGTAGACTGCTGTTAGCACTTTGGTACTCGCGAGTGACTCCTTCTTCTGATTTCATACCAATATTTACAACCACCTTCTGCAATGCTCGACGATCTTTTTCGTCAGTACGTGAGGTGTCCTTGATCTTGTTTCAGCTTGGTTGTTCATTTGAGTTTCCACTTCACAACCATGCCACCATCAATCGACTTTAATATTTTTATAATAGTTGCAATGTCACTGATTGATTGGTTACTCAGGTGACATCCAACGATTACCCCAGGTTCGTAACACCTGACTTCTTCTGACCGGCACATTCTGCTGTCGCTGCATCTGTACTGTCGACTCAGTACTCCCCACCTCCTTCTATACTGCTGGGTTCACCTTTCGTGGCATCTAATGGTCCATATAGATTACATGGTGGTGTCTCGGTTCTGTTGATCAAGTAGTGTATATGGTATCTATTCACAGCATTAACCAAAACATCGTTACGGAGGCGCGGCAATGTGATATGCTGAACGATATGTGATGCGATTCGCGATATGATACGAAGCAGCCTGCATTGATGGAGCGCATAAAGTGATTGTAATGGGCCACCCTGGGACGGCAGGGATAGACTAACGACACATATATATAACGTATCGCTAGGTGCAACTGAACGTACTTTATACTCCATACAACTATGTGGCACGATACTAATTTCTAGTGATAAGGTGTACCTCGAAAAAAAATGTATTATGTAAATGAATCAGAGCTGCTTAGCTCTATGTTTAATTTCCAAGTAACGCTTTTTCGTAAAAAGTTAGCAAAAACAGTTTCCGAGTCACATGTATTCTCCGCAACTCACTCTTTCTCTTGCGACTGTAAGGAAACTATTCGGTAAAAAAAAATTAAAAAATCATTGATTTTTCGATTCTGTGCAGTAGTTCAATATTTTCGATGAATTAGATAAGTTGTGCACATTTAGTTTTTTGAGTTAGTTAATTAGCCGTTATACCCGAAAATCGAAAGCTTGAAGACTACCTAAACAGACTCGCCGTCGTTATACGCATTGCCGTTGCTACATAAGCCTTCTGGAAGGTAGCGCCTCAACCACGGTAGACGGCCATTGGCAGTTAACAACAACTGAAACACTAAAACGATTTACTTGTCAGTTTTCATTTATTCAAAGGATAGAAATCAAATTTGTAGGTACGTTCTTTGTTTTATTAGTGAGTGACTGATCATTAATTTCTGTTATAATGATATTATGACACAAATTTTGTAATTTTATACATATCATAAATTTCACGCACTGTTTTGTGCATCACTTGTTAGTTATAACAAACAATGATGGCCGTTGCCAAGCAGGCCCGCTAATCAGTCTTCTACTACTTTCATACGGTAAAGACATTCGGTGACCAGTCTTTCAATGTTAACAAGCTAACCTTGGGCACGTTATTGACTGAAGGTATAAGACATGAGAAACGTCACACCGCAATCAAGTTGGCTCAAATCGACGACTCGTATTCCCACTGGGATGGAACCGCATGCCATACGGTATGCATACGACAAGCAAATAACGTTTTTGAATCGTTGCGCGGTCGACAGGTCGCGCCACGGACTCTAGAAGGAAGTTCGGCAGTTAACACTCACAGACTCTGAGCGTAGCGGCGGTACCAGGAAAAGACACTGAGGCGGGTTCCTGGATTCTGAACAATTATAGCCACGGTTGCTACCGGCTGAAAATCTTTGGACGTTTGGGACACGTACAGAGGGAAGGAGCGTGTTGTGTGCTTCAGCGACCAGAAGATCATGGAGACGGACGGCGGACCACCGCTGTTTTCAAGTCGTGTGTCGGCTCCACGCTGACGTTCTTGGATCGTTCAACAGGTATGTCTGGTGAGCTTCAGTTTTGGTTTATCGCATACGAGTCGGTGGTAACCATAGTTATAATTGCCATTTCTTGTACGACTACTGTGTCAGTAATGTGAGTGTTAGGATCGGTAGTTTTATGCTTAATTGTTCGAGGTTAATGTCCGGCACCACATCAGACATATTCTGTCTTTACTCAGGCAATTCGTGTGTACTCTCCTGTAAAATTGCCGAATTTGTCTCGTTATCCAATGCTCCAGTCTGGAGCGCACAGTTTCAACCATTGTTTGTTTGGTGTTTATGGTAAGAAGTCTGGATGCGTTTTTTTAGCGTTTCTGAAGTAGGACTCTTTATCGTAATTATTCAGTCTCTCTCAGTCAGGACATCATTTTTCATTTGCTACTGTTATCTTACAAGTGGCTGTAATGTTATTGTAAAGATGGTGTTCTCTCTGCTATTAGTCAGGGGTGCGTTATCTAACCGAACTCGTAACCTTATAGTTTAGTGTTCCTCTACGCGTACTTGCTTACCCCTCGCCCACGTGGATCGAGTTTGGTAAAATTTGTGGTTGCCACTCGAAATTCCTGCTCGGTATCTACAGTACTGACCATTAAAATTGCTACACCAAGAAGAAATGCAGATGATAAACGGGTATTCATTGGACAAATACTAGGAATGAAATGTGATTACATTTTACGCAATTTGGGTGGATAGATCCTCAGAAATCAGTATCCAGAACATTCACCTCTGGCCGTAATAACGGCCTTGATACGCCTGGGCATTGAGTCAAACAGAGCGTGGATGGCGTGTACAGGTACAGCTGCCCATGCAGCTTCAACACGATGACACAGTTCATCAAGAGTAGTGATTGGCGTATTGTGACGAGCCAGTTGCTCGACCACCATTGACCAGACGTTTTCAATCGTTGAGAGATCTGGAGAATGTGCTGGCCAGGTCAGCAGTCGAACATTTTCTGTATCCAGAAATACCCGTACAGGAGCTGCAACATGCGATCGTGCATTATCCTGCTGAAATGTGGGGTTTCTCAGGGATCGAATGAAGGGTAGAGCCACGGGTCGTAAGGCATCTGAACTGTAACGTCCACTTCTCAAAGTGCCGTAAGTGCGAACAAGAGGTGACTGAGACGTGTAACCAATGGCACCCCGTACCATCACGCCGGGTAATATTCCAGTATGGCGATGACGAATGCACGCTTCCAATCTGCGTTCACCGCGATGTCGTCAAACACGGATGCAACCATCATGATGCTGTAAACAGAACCTGGATTCATCCGAAAGAATGACGTTTTGCAATTCGTTCACCCAGGTACGTCGTTGAGTACACCATCGCAGGGGCTCCTTTCTGTGATACAGCGTCAAGATTAACCGCAGCCATGGTCTTCGAGCTGATAGTCAATGCTGCTGCAAACGTCGTCGAACTGTTCGGGCAGATGGTTGTTGTCTTGCAAACGTCCCCATCAGTTGACTCAGGGATCGAGACGTGGCTGCACGATCCGTTGCAGCCATGCGGATAAGAT
Organism: Schistocerca nitens; assembly: GCF_023898315.1. Classification (NCBI taxonomy): domain Eukaryota; kingdom Metazoa; phylum Arthropoda; class Insecta; order Orthoptera; family Acrididae; genus Schistocerca; species Schistocerca nitens. The sequence goes on along the minus strand of NC_064621.1, from coordinate 307,480,382 downwards.
GCCTGTCATCTCCACTGCTAGTGATACGAGGCCGTTGGGATCCAGCACGGCGTTCCGTATTACCCTCCTGAATCCACCGATTCCATATTCTGCTAACAGTCATTGGATCTCGACCAACGCGAGCAGCAATTTCGCGATACGATAAACCGCAATCGCGATAGGTTACAATCCGACCTTTATCAAAGTCGGAAACGTGATGGTACGCATTTCTCCTCCTTACACGAGACATCACAACAACGTTTGACCAGGCAACGCCGGTCAACTGCTGTTTGTGTATGAGAAATCGGTTGGAAACTTTCCTTATGTCAGCACGTTGTATGTGTCGCCACCGGCGCCATCCTTGTGTGAATGCTCTGTAAAGCTAATCACTTGCGTATCACAGCATCTTCTTCCTGTCGGTTAAATTTCGCGTCTGTAGCACTTCATCTTCGTGGTGTAGCAATTTTAATGGCCAGTAGTGTATGTTTAGATTTTAGCCACATTAGAAGTTTTGTTGATTAGACTCCGTTAACTTATTGAAAAAATGTATATACGTGTTTTTCTGGTTGCTATAATATTGAGTGTCACGCGGCGGCATTCGATCTATAGTAGAGGTCTGGCGGAATTGCTGTACTAAATTCTGTACTACTGTGTTTATTAGACTAGTGTTTGTGATTCTTCTGGTGGGACTTGGGTGAACTCTGCCTTGTTGATATAGCAGGCGCAGCCTCCGGAAACGGACCCAGAGGCCAGTCGGGTGAAGTTTTATTTCAGCTTTAGTTGCAATCGTCAGGTCTCCTGAGGAGAACGTTATTGTGGCTCATCATTTGAACGCAAAAAACATAACAAGTAAAAGATCTTCTGGGTGCACTAGTACAATGCCATAAATATTGTTCAGCTGTGGTTTCTTGTGATAGACCGATATAAATTCCACGAATGCTACAAATTGAGTCCAGACAGTTTCATCTTTCGGAACAACTCGCATCAGCTACCTTGTTAAAGTAGGACATGAATTTTTGCCCTGCTATTTCTCTTGCTGAGAAGCTATTGATTACAGTAAAGTAATGGTGGAAGTGTGTGAATTACGTTAAAAATTCCACCATTAGAAGCTTATATTAATGTCGGACAACCTAGTATAGTACTTTATTCGATGTGGTACATGTAAGAAGATTGTTTATAAATTAATAGACGTAAGACAGTATTTCTTCAAATAGTCGGTTTAGCAGAGTAGTATGTGACAGAGTTGTTAATATTGAAAGAATGGCAACAGAATGTCTTTAGCGTATGAAAGTAGTACGAGAATGATCAGCGTGCCTGCTTGGCAACGACCACCGTTGTTTATTATAACTAACAAGTGGCGCACAAAAACGTGCTTCAAATTTGTGATCGGAATATAAGTATAAAATTACAAAATTTGTGTCATGATATCATAACGACAGAAATTAATGATCAAACACTGACTAGTAAAACAAAGAACGTACCTAGAAATTTGATTTATTTCCTTTGAATAAATGAAAATTGACAAATAAAGCGTTTTAATGTTTCAGTTGTTGTTAATTGCCAATGATCGTCCACCGTGGTTGAGGCGCTACGTTCTAGCAGGCTTTGTAGCAACGGCAATGCGTATAACGATTACAGTGAGCTAATGGGAAGACGGCGAGTCTGTTTCGGTAGTCTTCAAGCTTTAGATTTTCGGGTATAGCGGCTAATTAACGAACTCAAAATACAAAATGTATACAATTTACCTAATTCATCGAAAATATTAAACTAATAGACAGTCCATTCACTTTAATGTGACTACTACCTGTGTTCTACGTCAAAGAAAACCTTAGGTCGCGTGCTTTTCCTGTCAGTCCAACGATCTGCCGTGCAGGGTTGCCTAACCGTCGCGCCTCGAGTGTGTGTCTTGCGGAGACTGTGTATTCATACAAGACGGACTTAACACGTCACGACACAGTCCTGTATGTAAACAATACGTTTGCATGCTGGTTGTTACAGACCCCACTTACGGAGCACCACCTGTCCCTTCCAAGCAGCCATCAGAAAATGGCAAACGTACTTCCGCCTGCTGGGTTTTTAAGGCTAAGCACAGTCTACAGCAGGTACCGTTTGCCACCAACTTGAAGAACGGGCTGCGATGTGAAGTGCAGTCTCAATGTTGCCATAAGCCGAGCCGTGCTCACGACCAAAGGTCGTCCACCAGCGGTCGCCGACGTTGTGCTCTTTGAGCATCTGACTGAACGGACCAAATGCTCGAAATACTTATGCGTCTTCATAGATCAGAAGTTCACGTGGAAGGAGCACAAGCAAACAGCGCATCATCTTGGTGCGCTATACCTACTGCTCAATGGGAGAAATGGCTCTGAGCACTATGGGACTTAACATCTGAGGTCATCAGTCCGCTACAACTTAGAACTACTTAAACCTAACTAACCTAAGGACATTACACACATCCATGCCCGAGGCAGGAGTCGAACCTGCGACCGTAACGGTCACACGGTTCCAGACTGAAAAGCCTAGAACCACACGGCCACACCGACCGGCTCAATGAGAGACCTGTCAGTAAACTGGTCTCTACATCTACGGGTTGAGTATCCGGCCCGTCCTGAACTGCACCAATGGGGTAAGGCAAATGCAGGTCCTAGCCACATCAAGCGCCTACAAGCTCTCGAGAACAAAATCGTGCGTGGAGGTGGCAGGCGTGCCATACATCTTTGACAAATGCCTGCGTGTGGAGAGAACACTCTGAACCAAGTCCAGAGTTTCCAAGAATCCCCTCATCTCCCAATTCGGGAGGAGAAAGACGAGCCGGCCGGGGTGGCCGAGCGGTTCTAGGCGCTACAGTCTGGAACCACGGGACCGCTACAGTCGCAGGTTCGAATCCTGCCTCGGGCATGGGTGTGTGTGATGTCCTTAGGTTAGTTGGGTTTAAGTAGTTCTAAGTTCTAGGGGACTGATGACCTCAGAACTTAAGTCGCATAGTGCTCAGAGCCATTTGAACAATTTGAGAAAGACGAGTATGACCGCAGCAAGTGTCCAGTAACACTACTCTGACGGTAGGCAGTGCCCTCTAAAGTTGAATTAAAAGCACATGTGACTTTCATCCAAGACGACATCAAACCAAGAGAAGCCGAGCCATGTTTCTCACCTCACGATTGCTGTACGCTAAGCCGTACTATCTCGTTGCAGATTTACTGTCACGACCTGACGAAGCGTGCTTACCTGCTCCAGCAGGAGAATACAGTTCAGTTCAGTTGCTCTCGCAGTTCCAAGCCACAGCCAGGCAACCTTGCAGTCATTCTAACGGACCCCGCCTAGCCAAGCCAGGACGCTCTGGTCTGCTTCGTATGGTCGTGGTGCCTACGTCGCTCCACGCTACGCGGTCGCTCACTGACGCTTCCCTACAGCCATATGGGATGACGCTTCCCGCAGACCTGGCATCACGTCTATGAAATTTGAAATTTGTCAAGTGATCACTAACGATCTCCCCCTTTTGTCACATGATATCTTGCGAACCATGGATGAGGAGTATCATACGGAAGCCATATTCCTTGACTTCCGGAAAGCGTTTGACTCGGTGCCCCGCTGCAGACTCCTAACTAAGGTACGAGCATATGGGATTGGTTCCCAAATATGTGAGTGGCTCGAAGACTTCTTAAGTAATAGAACTCAGTACGTTGTCCTCGATGGTGAGTGTTTATCGGAGGTGAGGATATCATCCGGAGTGCCCCTGGGTAGTGTGATAGGTCCGCTGTTGTTTTCTATCTACATAAATGGTGCAATGTGCGGCTGTTTGCTGATGATGCTGTGGGGTACTGGAAGGTGTCTTCCTTGAGTGACTGTAGGATGATACAAGATGACTTGGACAGGATTTGTGACTGGTAAAAAGAATGGCAGCTAACTCTAAATATAGATAAATGTAAATTAATGCAGATGAATAGGAAAAAGAATCCCGTAATGTTTGAATACTCTATTAGTAGTGTAGCGCTTGACACAGTCACGTCGATTAAATATTGGGGCGTAACATTGCAGAGCGGTATGAAATGGGACAAGCATGTAATGGTAGTTTTGGGGAAGGCGGATAGTCGTCTTGGGTTCATTGGTAGAATTTTGTAAAGATGTGGTTCATCCGTAAAGCAGACCGCTTATAAAACACTAATACGACCTATTCTTCAGTACTGTTCGAGCGTTTGGGATCCCTATGAGGTCGGAATGAAGGGGGACATAGAAGCAATTCAGAAGCGGGCTGCTAGATTTGTTACTGGTAGGTTTTATCATCACGCGAGTGTTACGGAAATGCTTCAGGAACTCGGGTGGGAGTCTCTGGAGGAAAGGAGGCGTTCTTTTCGTGAATCGCTACTGAAGAAATTTAGAGAACCAGCATTTGAGGCTGACTGCAGTACAATTTTACTGCCGCCAACTTATATTTCGCTGAAGGACCACAAAGATAAGACAACAGAGACTAGGGATCGTACAGAGGCATACAGGCAGTCATTTTTCCCTCGTTCTGTTTGGGAGTGGAACAGGGAGAGAAGATGCTAGTTGTGGTACGAGGTACCCTCCGCCACGCACTGTATGGATGATTGCGGAGTATGTATGTAGATGTATATGTAGATCTTTTAGTTGTTATTTCGGGGAGAAGTGTCTTTGTGAACAGGAGCGGTTAATAACGTGATCTGTATTGCATCTTATAACTCAGCAAGTAGTCACATATAATGTGTAGGGCAAAAAAAAAAAAAAAAAAAAAAAAAAAACTCACAGACGCAGGTGGCAGTACTAGCAGTGGAAGGTATACAAAGTGGGTCGTAAGTATGTGGAAAACAGAGCAGATGTTGTCTAAATGCGGAAACACAACGATTTATTTGACGTCCAAACGGGCATGAAAGGCATTTCGGTCCAAGGATGGAAGCACTTCCGAAATGGATAAGTTTGTAACCTGTTCGAGTCCTGCCATGGTTAAAGTACACCTTGCATACAAAACGGCTGTATCGGAAACCGATACCGTGGCAACAGTGATGCACCGCGGGCCATAGATAACAGGCGTGAACCGCGCTGCGGCGATGTGTACGGTCGCGTAGATGTGCAACTGTTGAGCAACTGCCAGCGAGGTTGTACGACGGGGCTACCAAAAATATCTCCTCAACGACACTTCAGCGAAAGTTTGCTGACTTGGGCCTCCGGAGCACGAGCCTGGTTCGTGCACGACGGCATCTACCAATAGGACATTGCAATGTGTCACACAACTAGCACTGTACTTCCATGATTCGAAAAGCACCAGGATGAGTATACCGCACTCCTCTGCCCACCAACAGTCCCCGATTTAAGCACAATCGGGAGGCCGTGGGATCATCTCCACCGGTCTGTTCGCGCCATTGATCCTCAACCGAGAGATCAAGCGCAGATGGCCATGACATTGGACCGAGCATGGCTCCGCATTTCTGTCGGTACCTTCCAGAACGTCATTGACTCTCTTCCAGCATATCTCGCAGCAGCTGTCACTGCAAAATATTGTCATTCAGGCTTTTGACAGTTGAATCACATTAATGCGGCTCGACTTGATATCATACTGTTGTAAAGGCAACAGCAAGAAACAGTACATCATGGATTTAAAAAACGGTTTCTTATAAGGCTGTGGATGATACAAGGAAAGGAAATCAGCGTATGGCATCGATGGCCGGGAGGTCCCATTGGGGGAAGTTCGGCCGCCAAGTTCAAGTCTTATTTCAGTCGATGCCACATTGGGCGAATTGCACACTGGTGATGAGGAAGAAATGACGATGAGGCAACACGATAGCCAGTCTCTGAGCGGAGAAAATCTCCAACCGGGCAGAGAATCCTGCCTCGGGCATGGATGCGTGTGATGTCCTTAGGTTAGTTACGTTTAAGTAGTTCTAATTTCTAGGGGACTGATGACCTCAGCAGTTACGTCCCATAGTGCTCAGAGCCATTTGAACCATACCACATTTTTGAAAGAATTTGTTTTGCAGGTGATTGCTGAAAATTTCAGCGAAGTTGACAGCTAGAATAGTGTGGCCAAAGGATGCCCCTCTTTTTCGCTAATACTTTTCTTAAGCGTGAAACAGTTATGGGTTAGTGACAGCTCCATTAAGTGTACCAGGTTGATGAGCTGGCCTCTTCTGATTGTCTTATAGAGCAATAAATTTACCTTTAGACTCTGCATACCTTCTTTTATTCGGACATTTGCGTAGAACTTTGTGAATTTTAACGGTACTAACTTCGTACCACCTGGGAATTTAATTTCTGCTAACCTCTGTAGCTGGATCATTAACGTTCTTTACGCTAAATGCCTCTAAGCACTATGGTACTTAACATCTGAGGTCATCAGTCCCCTAGACTTAGAACTACTTAAACGTAACTAACCTAAGGACATCACACACATCCATGCCCGAGGCAGGATTCGAACCTGCGACCGTAGCGGTCGCGCGGTTCCAGACTGTAGCGTCTAGAACCGCTCGGCCACAGCGGCCGGCTTACGCTAAATGACTTCCAAGGATTTGCGCTTCTTTCAGTTTAATGTTCAGCACATTGTTCAGTTCAGAGGATAGGTATTACTGTTAACAATAGCATAGAATGGATTTCTCTTCGTTATATATTTTAATTTGAGAGCTTAGCTGTGGAATATTCCGAGAAATGATCTCGTAAGTTGATGAATCACGGTGACCTCGAAAAGGCAGACTGTTTTGAAGGTTGTTTACTCAGTTCACGTTGATGGCTACTAGCGCCGAAGTCCTGTGTTTGGTAACCACCGAGTGTTGATGATTTATCTGGAGGGTAACAGTGTGGAACACGGCGCACTAAGCGCAGCCGTGCCGCCTCGAGGATGCTTGCGTCAGCGAACTACGATGTTCACACACTAGTCACCGAAGCGGCACGACATCAAAAGGCTCTTACCGCAAAGCGAGCAAATCTATATTAGCACCTCCAGAACTACCTGTCACATCAGAATTTGTGAAGTTTCGAATACATGAATTACCTCTCTGTGACGTCAAGGAGCACTTGGGGAGGTACTTTGTTCTAAAGAATATGAATGAGCTTTCACTTGATGTCCTTCAATGGAAGTTAGGAATTTTAAGAGACATTGACAGTGTTAGAATTCCTGTCATACCGAAGAAAACGAAAAAATTACTCAAAGCGGTTTTAAAAGGCTTGTTAACTGTTCCTCTATAAAACGCCATTCCATTACTTAAGAAAAAGCTTCACTTTCACTTATTTTCAACAATCAGAAAAACGTGAAAGATAAAATTTAACACAGGGTGGTGTGTTCCAAATTTTTGTCCTTTCGAAATGAAAAATCTAACCGTAATGTGGCTATTATCTAACTTCTTACCGACATTTGTTCTCCACATTACAATTGGTTTCGGAAACAAACAGATCACCATTTCAACATGTTGTGGTTCATTTCGGTAATTTTCTCGTGAAATACTGCTTAGATTAAATCGAACAGCGAAAATTATAAGTGCTTCTTACCGACAGTATACTTGTAAACGCGTCGTCAACATGTTAGTCATTCTACCTTCACATTCTCTCCACACACGGGTGAAAACGATGAATGTGTAGAAAGTACCACAGTGGTGTGGGTTAAGCAATTTGATACGGGACACTTGTGGCGTATCAAGTCGGAAAATTACCCCTAATTGGCTTACAAATACCTATGCTACAATGTACGTGCATCGCGCGAGGACCTCCATATTCTTTCGCTCGCATGACGCCAACTATTAGTCCTAGTAAAACATGAATGTGACCTTTTTTTGTGAGAAAGTTAATGTACTATAGTTCTGTACCGGAAAACATTTTCACTAGAGACAGCTGATTTTAGAATTACTCAAAAGAATCGCAGATAAGTGACCTTCAAACCCAGCTTGTACCCCAACGATTAAGAGTTTTAGTATGTTGCTCAGGGCGTTCCCTCCAAACACGGAACAACGATTTTCGGCTACTCGAATGATTTCACTTATTCCGCCTTTTCATGTTCTTCATTGACTTAGCTGTTAGCCGCCGGTTTAGTCTTGAGCTTCCAAATTATAAAATTGACGTTTGTTCAAATAATAGCATAAGATTAACAAATCAGTTGTTTTGTTTGTCTGCTTCCTACGAAACAGCTGGTGCTTGTAAGGATAAGTTTGGATCGAAATATGAATGTTATTAGTTTTTTCATAATGTTTACAAAAGTATTTTACCTTGCATTATTGTCAAGGGAAAGTTTACATTATCAATATTAACGAAATAGGCAACTAAGGGGATGCCGAAATAGCCCAATGATGACCAAGAAGTGTCTAATGTGCTAATTAATTCGTCTAGTTGTAAATTATTGTACTGCGGTGGGATGTAGTGCCAGGAGAAACATACTAAAAATCCTTACGTATTGATGGCGTGGGGGACGGGGTGGTGACTGTTGGGAAAGTGTTGCTATTGAATATAGTTTTTGTACGTTTTTCTGGAATAATCTGAAGAACTGTGCAGTAAATAGAAAACCCATCGCAGTAAAATAGTAAGCTAAATTAAGTTTCCTACAGAATGTACTATTGGTTTTTTCTCGTTCGTTAACCGTTTGTGGAAATAACGCGAGATAAAATTGAAACCTTGCGTCACCGCATGCGACGTGGTTTTTGAAGGTCGGTTTCACGTAGTTTTCCAGTTTGATAAAAGACAACTATCCTGTGTTACACTGTTTGTCTCGACTCCGTCTACAACACTGTGGTAAGCTGATAACAGTTGTGGTTGACACGCTGCATATACAGCGTCATCAGAAATAGTCTGCAAAGGTTGTAAGGGTGTAACAGATACGATGTGCTGCTGGATGTTTTCCGTGATGCCGGGTGGTAAAGTGAGGTCTGATCGAGAGCCAAAATTTCCTTTAATTTCATATTGCTCATTTTATTACTTCCGCATCCTCACCAACCTCTTTTGATCGAACTTCTTTTCCAAAAATGCTGCAGTTACTGCTGGAAGTTATGAGTACAAATCCAACACCCATATCTCAAAATAATGAAGAGGCTTCAGGTTAACAATGTCTCGTACACTGTTCTCTTGTTTACAATTGTTGTGCGTTACAAAGCTGTCACACTATGCGGAACTTAGCAAAAGCATTGATAGGTCAAAGTTCAAAAGCTACCTGCCCGTGCCTATTGGATAAGTGACAATAAGGACATCAATGACAAACTCAGGGAGCTACACTAAACGTTTTGCGCCAACGATTATGACAAGGTCAACCGACAGAAAACTAGAGGAGAGGGCAAGCAAAACAAGCTTCCACTAGTGGACTTCTCATATGTGAAGGGCGTAAGTGAGCGGGTAGGCAACGTCCTGCGCCGACAGAGTTTCAAACAGATTTTTTGCGGCAGCCACTGGTTTCACAACGTAATACGTCCTACCAAGAATACAGGCAACAATCTAAATACTGGAGAAATGTACGAAATAAGTTGTTAGTGAGGAGCTATCAGGAAAGGAAAACAGGGAGACAAGATAGCAGACGAGGAGCAGAACGTGAACGGTAACTGCGATTCGCACAGCACAATAAATAGGCGATAGCGGAACGCCACCGTGAATGTAGACAACCAAAGCTCCAGGAAGATCGTGTCCTTGTGAAAGAGTCGCGGACGCGCCAAAGCAAAACTCAAGAGGGGACTGAAGGTATTAAGCAGCCTGACAAACTCAGTAGAGAGGGCGGCTACAAACTGCCGGCGTCTTGGATGCCAGCTTTTCCAGAACAACTGTTAGCGAGAGGTCGCGAGGAAGAAACCTCTCCGAGCACGGACGGGACAGCACTGAACACACAGCTGTAAGGGAACTGTCGGCGCATTTTCGCATACACTGGGAAGAAAACGTGCCCACCAGAAGCCAAGCGCTGATTTGCAGACTGTCGCCACTTACTGAGAAGCCGGCTAGCTCACGAATAGCTTCTTTTCTACACTCTCCCGTTCGTCATGGCTAGGCTATTGTGACTAGCCTATTTTGTTCTAGGGCCAATAAGTAAAAAGAAAGACATATTGACAAGGATCGTCTGCAATAAAAAGAGCCCCCTCTCTCCACCAAAATCAATCATTCACTGAGGAAGACCCCTGTAATACGATCGGACCGTTGGTTTAAAATTAATGTATGCTGTACTATGCCGCGGTACAGCAACTAAAAGAATTTTAATCCTTATGATATTTGCCAGAACAACGTCCCTGTCGGGCTACTTTAATTTCGTGCGCAACGGCCGGATTGGCTGACTTCAATGTAAATTAACTCGGAAACGGCGCATCGTATCAACTTTTTTCCTTAACAATTTTTTCTCGGCACAATGTACCCTGAAATGTCCTTTTAAGCTTTACACTCTCTTTCTGATCGTCCTATAAATACTGCCAAATAATACCGCTGCACCGAAAAACTAAAGAAGACCACTAGAGTAGTTTCAAAGTATTGTGAACAAACTGTAACAGTCAGTTCGGTAATACCCCAAAATACACTGCCTACTATTTCACTTGCAACAGTAAGAAGGATAGCAAATAAGACAATTTTACTTACTTTGCTTATCAAGTACTGTAAAAGGAATACGTGATGTAATTCGTACGTAAGTTACTTGTTAGTATAAATTTAGTACACAGACGAGCCACCAGTGGCAAAAACAACGACTCTAGCCCGTCTGAGATATAGTTGAGCTCACAAAGGCACAGTACGATATCTCTTCGGCTATTTGTTTCGTACTGACAGAGTGTGTGGGACACGACAAAAACTTCAACATGCGTAAGTAGGAAGACACAACATTCAATTGCATTCGAGAAAATCGAGTTCTAAAATTTTAATTGTGCTTGTGTGCTTTGTATGTTCGCTAATATGCGACGAGTCCGCAGCCGAGCGAGTAATCGTTCAGTTTCATAAGCGCGATGTGTCTGGAGACATGTCGCTGCCGGTATCATTTCTGTTTGTGAGTTATCTACACTAATATTCGATTCTATGCTTCGATATGCGTAGTAAACCGCGAAATTATGTGACGACCGAGAACCGTTTAGCAATATAAAACCAGTTTGTTTTGCAATAGACACAATGAAGTAAAGCGATGGACACGCAACACTTCGTCGTTCCTTACATCTGCTGTAAGTCGTGATGATTGTTGTTTTACGTGTTCCTACGATCAGTATCATAGAGATTCGTCCAGTGCTCCATAGGTTACAGATTGTATAGAGACAATAATATAAATAAAATGAGTCAATGATTTCATTGACAGTCATCGTGTGTCCTTTTCGGTTTTCAGTCTTCTTAAAAAAAAAACAATTTTTTTCTCTTTTCATGAAATACTGGGAAGAAAGCATATGAATGATTTGCACGATCATAATAACGTGGGACTGATAAATAAACTGCGGCAGTGAGATTCGAGACCGGGACTTCGCGCATATATAACTAAGTGCTTACTCGCTCGGCTGCGGATCGAGCGGACTCCAGTGGCCCCATTAACCATACACCATAAGCACGGGTGTAGTTTTCAAACTCGATTTTCTGAAAAGGGGTTGAAAGTTGCATCTTCTTGTTTACATATCTTAATGTCCTAGCCACGAATCAAATCAGTGAGAAGTTCGTCCGGTCTCCTTTTGAGCTTAGTTCAGCATCTAGGTAGGTGACGATGGCAAAACTAACACGCGGTCTTCCGTTATATTGTTGAAAATTACCGGCACAGAGACCTCGTAAAGTAGAGCGCAGGCTCAGGCCTCAGTTTGTCAGGAAGGTAACGCTTGTCCTCCGAATTGTCGGATATTCAATTCTGTTGACTTACTAAAGCAACCAACCCACACCATCACGCTAGTTGCTGGGTCTACATGATGAGGACAATTGCAGTCTGGAAACGTCCGTTCCACTCGTAAACTTCACACATTGTTACCTTCATCATAATGCTGTACAAAGAACTTGGAGTCATCTGAAAAGACGACGTGGCGCCATTTCTGTGGCCAATATTGTTGTTGGACGGGCAACTGTCGGCGGGCCTGTCTCTGCTACCGTGTTAAGGGAAGCCGCAATAGTGATTTCCGCGCTCGACAGTCCGTGATGTTCTACACCTCGTCGCACTATGTGGATACTTGTCTGGCAACAGACGAGTCCATTTCATGACTCTGTGTGTATCGTGGCTGTACATTCCTCCCTGTCCTCTCGGGTGCTAGGAGCCTAATACCGAACGGTGTTCAATACGACTATTCTGCACTCATCGGTTCCATATTCACGTGACAGTCTTGGGATACTGACGAAAGCGAACAGCTAGATCACATATCGTTACACTGTAGTGTCGATGACCCAAGATCCACCAACTGTGTATGTCTGACGCTTGCTTCTAGACTTTCTCCTTGAACGCGACTTAAAGCTGATCTCCTTACAAAAAAACAAATTCAGTCTCCATTACTAAATACCGCACAATATTTAATTAGTTACAGAGTGTAGATTGAATTATTACGAGTGTCATTTCACAAGTCCAGCACACAGTGCATGTATGACCCGTAAGGGTGCCCTGATCAAGTTGAAATTCCTGCTAGCTGTGAGCGAGACTTGATGCGTCACGATCGTGCATGCGTTTGCTGGTTCCGTGGCGGTGTCGTGAGTAATTCAGTTTGAAAATGGAAGCTAAAACCAGGTCAGGTAAGATTTCCGCAGTGACTAGCGTTTCTTCATTAAAATCCAATCCCTATGTTGGAACAACCCATTTGAAATTTACAACGCTTTGTCGTGTCCTGGTCAGTCTGCGCTCCCGAGCGGTACAGGGCAGAAGGACAATTTACAGTGAAGGCATTTGATTGTTTTCTTCTATCTGAGCCAACACTGGTACAGGCATTTACGAGAAATGCAGGTGGCGAGACATGGTAGGGAATTCGTTGTGGAGACTTGGACAAATAGAGTTCTGAAATAGTTGTTTATTCCAGGCAAGACCAACTAATACACTGGAGTCTAGTTCTAGGGTCAGAAAAAGCATGAATATCACTGTCACAACAGAAGCCAGTGCAGAACTCCGAGAAGTGGATGCTAACCACAGTAGCAAACACTAGGAGCATCTTAAGGCAACAACTTAGTTGCAAAACAAAACATACTGAATGTGACACTGTTCCCTGATGCACTGCAAGTGAGAGAGCAAACTTACGCGGAGCTGGACCGAGGCTGGAGTCGACGGACGCGGATTCGGCACCCAGATCGTCTGACTGAGAACTCCGCCAAAATACGGAATCTAGGGGTTTTAAAGAGTCGCCTGGGGGCACTGTTTTTTCAAGATAACTCTACAGTAGCAAGGAATAAACAATATATTACAGATCTGAGAGATGTGTGTGGGAATAGTGTAGTGGATCGCAGCACAGTGTCACGGTGGTCTCATCGTTGCCGGGGAGGTCGGGCGAGCACTGAGGACAACCCAAGAATTGGAAGGCATCCACCTGCAACATACTACACCTCTCGGGTTATTGTTAATCAGATTCTGAAAGAGGTTAATAAAAAAAAGGTAATTTCATATGAGGCCAGAATCTCTGTCACCTCAGCTTGCAGAATCATAACTGAAAATTTTAAGATGAGAAAAGTTGCTGCCAGACGGTCTCCACAAGATCTGAGTGAAGAGCAGAAAGCAGGTCGTGAAAGAATCACAGAAGAATTGCTTCAATGTTATCGAACAGAAAGACCTTTGCACTTGATGAACCCTGGATACAAGATTTTGGGAGAGAACTGAAGTGTTTGTCGTCAGAATGTAAAACTTCCGAATCTCCACGCCAGAAAAAACACGGCGGCCAACAATAAAAAGTGAAACTGATGATGATCTTTGTCTGTGAGACGGGAGGAGTCATAGCTACTAATAGTGTATCCCAGGAGACGTCTGTAAACAGATGTATACTACAAGCTATTTTCGCAAAAACGTTTTTCACCCCACAATCCGTTAAAGAAGACCAGATCTGCTTGCAGCTGGTGTCTTCATTTTGCACAATAATCAAGAGCGCATACGTCCTACCAATGAGAGAAAGGCTCGACAAATGTGGATAATAAATGCTTCCCCACCTACCATACAGTCCTCATATATGGCCACCAGATTCTGATTTGTTTCCCAGAAGGAGCCACTGCGTGGAAAAAGTTTTAATACATTTTATGAAGCGTCTAGTTAGGTGACCAGAGTAATCGGACAGCTCAATAATGGTGGTTCCCTATACGGAATACGGAAGTTCTAAAACTATGCGAAGTTGTCGTAAGCGTGAAATTAGATTATTTGAAGGCCTGTGAAGGTATTTTGTACGAAAAAGTCTTTCCCTCAGTTCTGTCCTGCAATGCTAATGCAATGCTCATGTATTCCAATTACTGTTCCCGAGAACTGTGTGGAAGTCCACAGCTGATCATTGGACCGTGAGTTTCCGTAAAACTGATAAAATGTAACATTAACAGTTACTAATCATTATACGTATTGCTACATGGGTGTGATTACTTTCCTTGTAAGAGGCATTTACTTTTGCAATAATGACGAGATTGTTTGATTCATACATACTTTAAATATTAGTATATCATATTCTTCGTCACCATCGTCATATGCGGGCACCAAAGCATTGGTTCAAGAACAAGTATTTGATTGTAAGAAACTGCCATTTATGATACAATGAAAAATGTTAAACACTGAAACGCCTACATTGCACTAGGCTTCGACAGCTACTAGGGGTGCCTTCATCAGAATGAAATTTTAAAAATGGTCAAATTACATTGCTAAAAAGCAATGGTCAGAATTTAGAGCAGCTAAGCTCAAGTCAAAAGTGAAATAAAATGGTTCTAGCTTTGTCACGTGTCCCCAGCTAGGAATAACATCAGATTTCACTTTTGACTTGAGTATAACTGCTCTAAATTCTGACCATTGTTTTTGAGCAGTATAATTCTACGATTTATCCAAATTTCATTGTGATGAAGACACCCCTAGTAGGTGTCGAAACATAGGCCTATGTACCTACCAGTTATGTGCAACCGGTTGGCTGTATAATCCTATGTTGAAGCTAGTATAAAGTTGCTGAGTAACAGCCATGTTCAAAACTGTACTGTTTGCTACTGTTGCTCTGTCATCACTGGCCTTTGGGTACTGCCATTGTCAAACGCTTGTTCAGTCTTCGAATTCTGTGACGGGTATATCAAAGTCTGTGAACTGCCTTGTGCCGTGCGCCAGCTGTACCGACGTGTTTGGACGTTAGTATCGACATAGCAACAGGGTGGAATATTTGTGGCGGATGGCCGGCCGTGAGAGGTTAGGACGATTGGTGAAAAACCAGAGATTAAGTATGGCTGCGCAGGGTCGAGTGAGGGCAGTTAGTGTTGGATTGGAGATACGCTGTGAGTGTAAACAGCTGAGGCGGCGCGTGACCACGGGTGCAACAGCGTGAAGGTCAATGTTTATACGTTCGGCTGAGCGGTGCTGATGACGGCTGCCCAGAGTGGGAACTGTGTGGACTCCTGTGGCTCTCCAGATCGAATTAAGGTCCGCTGAACGGACGCACCGTCGACTCGTTCACGACTGCATCTTCTGGTGAATGACAAACATATGAATGTAGTCGGTGTCTGAGGATTCAGCATTCTGTTCATCAGGTGCCATTATTGTCTACGCGTTAGGTGCGTAGCCCTTAGTGGCGTTCCATGATTTATGAAATTAATCTCTACGTCTACATCATGCTCCGCGAGCCACCTAATGGTGTGTGTCGGAGGGTACTTTCGGTACCACTATCTGGTCCCTCCGAACCTGTCCCACTCGTGAATAGTGCGTGGGAAGAATGATTGTCGGTAAGCCTCTGTATTGGCTCTAATTTCTCGAATTTTCTCCTCGTGGTCAATAATTGAGATGTATGTGGGGGCAACTAATATGTTGTCCGACTCCTCCTGAAAAATGATGTCCCGAAACGTCAATAGTAAATCGCTCCGTGATGCAAAACGCCACTCCTGTAACGTCCGCCAGTTGAGTTTCTTTAGCATTTCCGTAATGCTCTAGCGCCAGATAAACTATCCCGTGACGGAACGCCCCGCTCTTCGTTAGCTCTTCTCTATATCAGTCCTGCATGATAGTGATCCCCAGATAGATGAACAATACTCTAGAACCTGGAGAAGAAGCGCACTTTAAGCCACTTCTTCCGTGAATGAGTTACACTTTCTTAAGGATTCTTCGATGACTCTGACTCTGGTGTCTGCTTTTCACACTGTTTTATGTGGTCATTCCACTGAAGGTCGCTCTGGATATTTACGTCACACGCTGTCTCCAGCCGTTTGTCATCAATAGTGCATCTGTACAGTAGTGAATCTCTTTTGCTACGTATGCGCAGTATGTTAAATTTCTTTACGTTCAGGGTCAACTTCCAGAGCGTGTACGAATCATCAATTCTCTGCAAGTTGGTCTGAAAATTCGTGCTATCTTCTGGAGTTGCTACTTCGGTCTAGACTACTGCATTAGTCCTCTACCGTAAACGAGGTTTTGAAAGCTAGATTTAGAATTCCGACCTTCTGTTTATCATCATCAGTTACATTACCCGTACTGTCAGCAAGAGAAGGTATTGAATTATTTGTAACGTTCATAGATTTTACTTACGACGAAAATGTTTCGAGATTATTTTAGAATCTGCAGATAAAACATTGCTTTCAAATTCCTGAAAAGAATCTCTCATTGTCCTGACAGCTGCTTTCATTTCGCGTGATTTCTGTATGTCAGCTGGGCAGAGACTACGTTTAAAACGACTGTGCTAAATTCTCGGCTTTCTCAGAAACTTCCTAATATGATTATTGTACCAGTGTGGATAGTTTCCCTCCTCTATATTTTTGCTAGGCACATACTTCTCTAGCACATGGTGGACAATACCTTTAAATTCCGACCAAAGATGCTCAACAACTTTGCGTCTCACGGTGAATGCTGGGAGCTGACTATGAAGATATTCATTAATGAAACTTTTATTTCCTTTCCCAGCCGGTCTTTGTTGCCGAGCGGTTCTAGGCGCTTCAGTCCGGTACCGCAGGTTCGAATCCTGCCTCGCGCATGGATGTTTGTGATGTCCTTAGGTTAGTTAGGTTTAAGTAGTTTTAGGTCTAGGAGACTGATTACCTCAGATGTTACGTTACCATAGTACTCAGAGCCATTTCAACCATTTTTTTGCTTTCCCAAACAAGGAAACTCTACGCTGTTTCTTTGTTGTTTTGCAAATTCTACTAAAAAAATGGCTCTGAGCACTATGGGACTCAACTGCTGAGGTCATTAGTCCCCTAGAACTTAGAACTAGTTAAACCTAACTAACCTAAGGACATCACAAACATCCATGCCCAAGGCAGGATTCGAACCTGCGACCGTAGCGGTCTTGCGGTTCCAGACTGCAGCGCCTTTAACCGCACGGCCACTTCGGCCGGCCCGCAAATTCTACTAACATAGAAGTCACAACGACATTGTGGCCGCTAATACCTTCTTCTAGATTAACTTCCTCAAAAAGATCAGGTATGTTTGTAGCCAAGACATTTAATATGTTTCCATCTCGAATTAGTTTTCTAACCAATTGCTCAAAGTTATATGTCGAGAGCGCTCCTAGAATAACTTCACACGAATCTTTGCTTCTGCCCCCTGTGATAAACGTGTAATTTTCCTCGCAACGGATGCTAGATTAAAGTCTGAACCTATAACTAATGGATAATTTGGGTATTTATTTCCTATGTACTCAGCGAATGTAATGCAAGTTTGTTTTGCACTAGACACAATGGAAAGACCATGGACATTGCAAGGACTTGCCGTTTATTGTAAGTGCTGATGTCGCAGTAATTATTGTTTCCCATGTTTCCATGATCAGTATCATCCTCATTCCTGTAGGTCTCCGTAGCTTACACATTATACTCTCCTCAAATATAGATAAAATAACGTAAATAAAATGGCTATACCGATTTTATTTAAAGTTTTTGTTAGCCATTTTTTTAATCTTATTTGGAAAATTCTTTTACCCTTGTTTTTCAGGATAAAGATAATGAAAATAATAAATGAAGCATTCAATAATGTCGGTCTGCATAGTCATAATAAGTAATTGCAAAGGAAAACAAATGTAGGCAGGAATATTCAATCAGTGGACCTCGCGCCCCTGAAACTAACTGCTTAACATACGCCGCTGCGGACTTCTTGAATACTAGCGACAACGTTGCATGTGATCAGGCGTAAAGTGTTCAAACTCTATATTGTCGAAAACGGTCGAGGACTGTTGAGGCCCGTTGAATTCGCGGTCGTGTCCTGTACATCCCGTCAATAACGAATCACAACTTGTGGGGAAGTTCTTACCGTCCCCTGGTGAGGAGTGGTTACAGATACTGCGTTCATGATGGTCTGTACTTCGAACGCATCGTGTTTTGCGATCCTAGTCTCTATTTCAACTAAACTGCTGCTGTGAGGGGAAAACAATCAGTGCAAACGTGTCCCTCTGCAAGGCTGACTCACCCACTCCTATTCGAATCCAAAACGTCAGGTAACGCTGTCTCACTCTGACGCTCGCTTTCCCTACATTTATAAGCAATGCTATGCGGTATAAAATACGCATTTCTGTCATGAGACTGGCGCTGGTATTCTCTGAAATCTTACCATTGTACCGAAGCCCATGGTAACCATGGGCCTCGGAGTTGTGTTTGTCCAGTTGTTACTTTCGACGGTACAGTACCGGGGCAGCGATGTAGGACGAACATTACGAGAAGCCAAGCGGCGGTGCCCGCGTCGGTCTAGAGAACGGCGCGGCCGGTGCGCTGCGGCGCCGCTAAACGGACGCCGTGGTCGGTGGTGGTGGAAACCGCGGAATGGTGGGGGGTGGCCGCGGCGCGGTGGTGGGGAGGCGGCGACGGGGCGGCGGCGGCGGAGGGGCACGGCCCGGCGCCAGCAGTCGCTACCCGCCAACCGTGGTCGCCGCCGGCGAGGACGACGCCTGTCCCTGCCTGCGCCGCGACGCTCCGCGACGTCGCCTCTGCACGTGGACCTTACGTGCATGCTCGAACACTGTTTCACTCACTTCGCAGTTCCTCATTCTCCGAGTCGAGACGCCTGTCAGTAGGCGATCACTGCGAATTGAGACTTCCGCTATGTAGAGACTAGAACGGTACCGAGAAAAAACACATTTGTTGGGTACCTCTTCACAGGTAGACAGCTACAGCTGCCAACGAAGTATAAGACAGTATGTACTTTGATGACAGATACATAAGATTTTAAATGGTGTAATGTTTTTATTTGGTATGTCTTTGGTATGACAGCAGTAAAATAATGCAGAGGGATTTTTTGGCGAGGTGGCCTGAGTAATAAAACTCTCTTTGTTCGTCCGAAATCAGGGAATGCAGTAATTTTAGGTCGGATGAAGTGGTAATAATTGGAAGTAATTAGGGTTGTACGTACAGGTCAGCTGTCAACACCTCGAGGCCGTGGGCTGGCTGGCACACTAGGAAATGCGTGTCAGGGTCACAGGCTGTCCCGCTAGCTATTGTGGCAGGCGTGCTGCCAATGAAAATTGACAACCTCGCCGGCCGGTTGGCGACGGCACTGGTCAGGCTTCCGCGCATCGACCAGCGAGCGGCAAGTCCGGCGCCGCCGTAGCTGCAGCGTAGCGAGATGAGCGCGTGCCCCTTCAGCAGGGCGGCCGCGGCGCGCGCCAGGCCGCGGGCGGCGCCCGGCGCCGGGTCCGCCACCGGCAGCGTCGAGGGCGGCGGCGGCGGCGGCGGCGGGGGCGGCGGCGCCGAGCGGAGGCCCGCCGAGGACGCGCCCGAGGAGGACCAGCAGCACGCGCTCAACCTGCGCCACCTCAGCGAGGCCGTCGCCTACCTCACGCACCCGCCGGTGAGTATCGCCAAATGCTGCACTCCGAAGGCAGAAAAAATTTGTCTAATTCGTTATTGTATCTTCCTACGGTCACTAGCCTTCCACACCTTCCCGTACACCACAGCATCGTCAGCAAACAACCGCAGATTGCGGTCGACCCTGTCCGCCAAATAATTTGTGCACCTAGAGATCAACACCGGTCCTATCACACTTCCCTGGGTCACTCCTGACAGTTGAGGGGCCGCTTCCTTAATAAGTAGCGGCACTGCTGACTAGATGCCCATCCAGACAGTGAAACGCCCCTTAGAAAAATTATAAATGGCTGTCCTGATAAAGCTCTTACGTTATTTGAATTTCAAACAGCTGAGCAAAACTGAACATACTCTGACAATTCTCTCTTTACTTATTCTGATCATCACTAAACTGACACATAATATTTTTTTTAGCGCAACGCAACCTGACTTTCAATAATCCCTACAAAAGAATCGCCCTGACTAACAATAACCTATACCTTTCATGAATCACTTACCTCACAGTAATCTTCGTTACTCGAACTACCGCAATACAGTGAGAGCCAATACTGCCAGCAAAATAAAAGATTCTAACTACTGAAGGCACTAACAACTGATAGGCATAGCAGCAAATGAAATATTTTGATAGAGAACAAACAAAGTATTTACTTTAATAGTGTTCAAAAGTCATAATATATATATATCAATTCATGACATCCAGTCGCATAAATTTCCTTTTTCTGACGGACACATGTCCAGATCGTCCGCTCTCAAAACTCTGCCATCTGTCTCCCCTCATCCACCACTGCTGGCGGCTCACCTCCAACTGCAAAACTCTACGCTCTGTTCAACTGCCCAACACTACACAAGCGAATATTCCAACAATGAATCCAACCAGCCACAGACTGCACACAGCACAGTCAGTGATTTTCATACAGAGCTCTACGTGGCGTTACCAACATAAAAACCTAAACAGCTTGCTTACATAGCCCCCATGCTCCCCACAAAAATTTTACACATTGGTTTGGGCAGTGTCCAACACATACGTGTTAAAAAATTTTGTCTATTAACGCTAACAAATATATCAAATGCACACAATTATTGATACACTGTTGGTCAAAAGCAAAAATTGTCCACTGTCCATAAAGACAGTCCTGATGATTCATATCGGTAGTAATTACATTGCACAATGTCTGATAAGTAAAACAAAATGCACACGTAAGTAGTGGATTTCCGTGCAGTCTTCAAGAACATCAACATATATATATTTTTTTTTTGATTTTTCTACATTATAAAGGTAAATACATTGTTTGTGCTCTATCAAAATCTTTCATTTGCTAACTATGCCTGTCAGTAGTTAGTGACTTAAGTAGATAGAATCTTTCACTTAGCTGGCAGTATTGAAGCTCGCTGTACTGCAGTAGTTCGAGTGACGAAGATTTTTGTGAGGTAAGTGATTCATGTAAGGTATAGGCCATTCTTTTGCAGGGATTATTGAAAGTCAGATTGCGTTGTGCTAAAAAAACTTCTGTGTGTAGGTTTAGTGATGATCAGAATAAGTAACGAGAAAACTGTCTGAGTACGTTCAATTTTGCTCAGCTGTTTGAAAATCAAATAACGCAAGAGGTTTATCAGCGCAGTCCTTTACAATTTTTCTAAGGGGACGTTACAACAGCACTTGCGAAAAGTCGCACAGCTTGGGTTATATTACTGACAAGACCTACAATGCGCTTCGAACACCAGATCATCAGGCACCTTTGAAATCCAACCAATAGGTATAACTTTCCTTGAAAAAAATACTTCCACCAGTCCCTTTTTATTTTTCTCATGTCTTTAATCAAGACACGTTTCGGTCTGTCGCATATATACGACCGCACATAGTACGAGGGCTATTCATTTATTAACGTCCGATCGGTCGCGAAATGCAGACCAAATTTAAACTCAGAAATTTAACGGAAAAGCAGCCACAGTTGCAAGGTTCACTTTTAATTACTTGATGACTAGTTTCACGTTTGTATTGATATTCAAATCACCAAGACAGTCAACTTATTCCCGAAAATACAGGTATCTGTATCCTCTTTAACTGTTCATTTCCACTTTTGATACGTATATCTTTGTTTACTCGAAATGTATCTTGACAGATATCTGTATGCTCTGTAACTGTTAGTTTGCAATGTATTATACGTATATGTTCACCATCTTTACGTGGTTCTTATATTTTCGGAAATACCATATTGACTATATGGGTGATATGGAAATGGGTGTCAATCCGAAACTATTCAGCAGTAAATAAAAGTGAAATTTTCAATCTTGGCTGTTTTTCTGTTATATTGATTAACACAAGTTGCTCTCCTGCAATTAATCCATCATGCTCAAAGTTTGTAAAAGCAAAAATGTTTTATTTACAGCAGTTAGCGACCGACTCATCTACGTACTGGACCCTCCGACTTAGACACTTTATCGTAGCGTTTGACCAACTGTGCAGTACCCTCGTCACAGAAGACAGCCGCCTGTACTTTCCGCCAACTTTCTACGCTGGTCGGCAGCTCTTGTCTGTGCCAGTATGTTGTCTTCATAACCAGCCGGTCACGAGAGCAATGATGGAAACTTGATGGAGCCCAGTCCATGCCGTGCAGTGGATAATAAACATTCTCGCTGCTGGAGCATCTTCACTCCCCCAGCAGTGTGCAGACGAGAATTGTCATGAAGAAGGAAATGCAAGACGGTTCCTTTAATTAAATTATGCTTGGAATCAAGCGAAATCTCTCAGCATGCACTCGTACTTGGCGGGTAACGGTATTTTCTAGCCATCTCTACGTGGTCACTGCGCGCTCGGAACGGAAAAATGCGGCGCGACTCGACAATGTTCAACACATCTGCGCGAAGCTTCATCCGATTTTCAATGTGGTTGCCATGTCGCTACGAATCTGACCTTAATAAACAAACAGCCCTTATATTTCCAAAATGAAGTGCCGCCAAGAAACAAATACTTTAAGGTAAAACATTGCCTGTTTAATGTTCGTTCCTGCAGCCAACTTTTTGGTACATGCATCTACCTCTATGTTCTCAGTACAGACTTTTTAACATGTGGTGGATAATGCCGTTGGAGTTTTGAAGATCTTTTGGACCATTACCATAGCACTTGCTTCTAAATTCACGTTAAGTAAATGATTAAATTTATCCATTCAATGTGAGAAAACGAAATATCATTTATATCGTCTCGAGTAATGTTTAAGTTGGAAGATTTTAAAAAATATATTTATATGCGCCTTAGTTTAAAAATGCCGACTAAATAAGGTAAACTTCGTACAAAATGTAACCTCGTGTCTATTTCCTCAGAATAGCATTCACTATTACTAAAAGGAAACTCTTGTTGGTGAGGTGGTTTAGCATAATGTCCATCAGTAAAACCATAGTTTCCTTAAGGGATCATTCACACCATCCATCCTTCCGAAGCGCCTACAACGTAGCAGAACATACCGTTACGCTATCACTGCAGTTCTCTCAAAGTACACCAACGAAAACAGTAGCCGCTGATGGTTGTCTCGTCCATTTGCTGCAGCTTTCTGTGGGAGAACAGCAGATCTTAATGATACTGTCCTTTTAAACCTTACGGTCATGGTCGTAAGACAATGCAGATAAACCTTGGTAGTCGTCCCATGATATAGGCCGACTTGTGTCTTCCTGGAT
This sequence comes from Schistocerca nitens, assembly GCF_023898315.1. Taxonomy (NCBI): domain Eukaryota; kingdom Metazoa; phylum Arthropoda; class Insecta; order Orthoptera; family Acrididae; genus Schistocerca; species Schistocerca nitens. Next base: position 307,456,922 of record NC_064621.1, on the reverse strand, counting down.
ACAACGTTCCTATTCATCAAATTTTGAACACTGCTTCTGCCCTGTGTAAAACAACAATTCGATTGATTACAGCGTGTACCAGAAGGAATATTTGCGTTTAATTTATTTACTGTTAATAAACGTAAATATGCCACCCGGGAAAGTTGGTACCTAAAATTATTTCGTATATGGGTAAGCTGCACCGTTAGAAATGCAGTCGATAAAAATATTGTACTAACAATAATATGAACATATTGCGCCAACTATAGGTATTTGGAAACTAAAAAGACGGATTAACACAAATAAAACTGCACAAAAAGTGGGTTACTGCTATATTTCTTTCTATATTTTAATTCGTAACTACGATGCTCGGTCACCATCGACATGGATAGATTAAAATGTCTGCAGGATGAAGACGGTCAGGAAGCCTGCTAAGTGGTGACAGTATGGGGCATCCTGAAGGGAAAAATTAAAGAGTCGTATCGCTCTCATATCTGTACCTATTTGAAATTCATGACACTTCTGTTGTTGATCCTGTAATTGTTCACATCGAGCATTCTACTTCGTCAAATTTTGGAATGTGTACTGCAAGGAGGAATTGAATAACTGAAGAGCTATTAATTTAGTGTCATCTACATAGTCCTCCTCCGTGACAGCTTCTGTTACCTGCGCCCGAGTAACTTCTACGACTAGTAAGTTTATATCGCTCTCTCCATTCGTTACTGTGTATGTATCCAGCTATCAATGCAGATGCGTACTACGGAAAGTCGGTAAGAGATTACTGACAAAGTTTAGCACCTGAAACGTGTGTCAAATCTCTTTGTTACTTACTGAGGGAAATAAAATGTTTAGAAATTTGAGGAAAAATATGATTGCTACAATAAAGTTGTTAAATAAAAAAAGATGTTTATGATGTACTCTTGTCTCCTTTGTTTTCTACGTATATTTAAAGTAACCACCACCTGAGCCAACACTACTGACTACGATGAATGCTTGTGAATACTTTTTATATCGTTTACTTTCGGAAGTTTAGCGTTGTCTTGCTACCTTGGGTTGCTTCACTATTCATCGAAGGCAGAAGTCCACTGACGCTTAATCCATACAACACGCGGAAAAGCTTAACAACCCCTTCTCAGTTTAATAAGTAGATTGGAAACAGTATCTTTGACGTAAACTTTCAAGTATAAAATATTAGTTCGCGGTTTTTCGTCCTATTGTGGCAGAAGCTACTTAATTTCTAAATGTGAACAAATGGCAGACAAAATGAACAGGTATAGCGTACAGTATTCATTGGAAGATTCAATGGTCCGGTTACATCTCTGAATGAAAGTCCACTCCAGATACTAAAACCTTTTAGACAGAGCTTCGTTCCCAGGAAGACGAATGAGCATTTTTAACAACGCTGTACACTACACGGTTTCATAGGTTTACCGTCCTCTCTGAGTTACACTGTGTATCATCGGATCAAATGATTTTCCCTAAGATGCTCACATCCTTCTAGGATCTTGTTTTGAGGTCACACACACAATGCTACAATTTAGCACGTAGAATGCGGCATACTCTGGGACTTCTAAGCCACGTTTAATCATTCTTTGTTTGGCAGGTTGCGCGGAATACGTCCAAAAGTTTCGCCTCTAAAGCCAAGATGCTACAGCTTGTTTCCACATGATGCCTTGCAGATCTCCTGTTGTAAGCATCACACATTGAGCCTGAGATTCCAAACCTATTGCGAAGTCGTGAAGCCGCACGGCAGATTGAGTTTCAATGCGTTTAAGTGCACCATATTCGCGTTCCACTGCAGCTGAGTTCCTGCAATACTGTCAAGGCCACTTTAAACTGGCCGCTGTTAGACCAAAAATTACAATTGACTAATTTAGCAACGGCAATATTCAGGCATTAAGGTATATATGCATATTTAGACATGATCCGTACTTATAGGTATTGCACTCTTTAACATTTCGTCTCGAATACTACGGATCTCTTCGTCTCAGTTGTGTTGAACCTTAATTTGCAAAAGGCTGATGGTTTCAGTATTGCTTCAGAGATTGAAAAAATTATGAGCATCAGTACATAATTCAAGGCGGTGCACAGAAACGGGTACATTTAAATCTGATATTCGCAGCGCTGTAGACGTTCAGAAAACGGGGAGAAAACGCAAAACGATCAAGTGGTAATTTAGGACATTCCATTTCAATGGGGCAATGGAACGATGCAGATCGTGCGGTCGCCGTGAATGCCTATTAGTGACATGCTGATAATGTAACAGTTGCTCAGAATTTAGGCGCTATTAAGAGACCCCGCCGCCTGCAGTCAGTTTCCTTCTTCACACAGGATCAAAACTTGGGGTGGCGATTTCAAGAGAATGGTTCGGCTTTGAAAGGAAGTCTAGTCGCCTAGTATTGTCCCAAGAATACACTGATGCTGTGCAAGCTGCAGTGGAAAGGAATCGTCATAAAAATTAGGCCTTGGAAGACCAACGTTACCGACCGACCGTCGTGTCATCTTCAGCCGATAACGCCCCTAGATGCGGATATGATGGTGCATGTGGACAGCATATCGCGCATTCGGTCGTTGTGAGCTTTCTTGACCGGAAGTCATCATTATACAGTGTGAATGTTTCGACATTGGCGTTGGGAATTATTAGCGTGGAAGGAAAACTCCATATCCTTCAATTTCATCCTTACAGGATTCCGACTGTTCAAGAACTGAAACCTAATGATTCAGTACTCTGCGAACAAGATTGTAAAAACCTGTTGGCTGAAAGCACTGAGGAAAGTTACTTCAGTGAAAATATTCCGATGTTAGACGAATCCCATTTTCACTTAAGTGGATAAGTAAATAAGCAGAACATGCGTTACTGGGCACGAATAAATCCTGCTGCGCTTCACAAGTGTCCGTTAGACAGTGCTGCAGTTAGTGTATGGCGTGCCGTGCCGTGTCGTGTCGTGTCGTGGAATGATACGTCCTTACTTCTATGAAGGCGACGGATGCTCTGCTGTCAGCGTGATGTCTGAAAGTTATATCAAAAAACAGGGACATATATGGCTCCAAGGCTTCAGTTCTCATCCAGATAATGACATTCGGCACATCTGCTTTCAACAGAATGCAGCCACGTCGCAGACTACCCAACTGTCTACGGCTGTTTTGCTACCGCATAAGTTGAGTACTTCTGACACAGCTTGGCCTCCCCGATCTCCAGACCTCCAGAATTTGATTCATTTTTACGAGGACGTATGAAGAGCGTTCTCTGCGAGTCTAGACCAAAGCTCATTGCACAGATCAGGACCTAGATTGAAGAAAACAGCGCAGTCATCTCTAAGAACACACTACGTCGTGCCGTGTAAAATCTTCACACTTGACTTTGTGAATGTGTACGGTGCAATGGACCACACTAAAATGACTTCATTTTTAAAAATTGTAGAACAAACTTCTTGGCATAAAATAATGTTTTGTAAGTATCCTTCATTTTTCTGTTTAATGTAACATTTCACCATTTCTTTGCGCCAAAAATAGGACGGTCAAAGCGGAGAAACAAACATTTTCCCAAGCCTTAAACATGACTGCGTCTTCAGCAACTGCAAACTTGGAGATGTTATTGGAACCCTTGACCTACTTTCCGACCGTTTTAAAATTCTCTACTTCATAAGGCATATTGAATCTAGTTACATCAGATGTTGATTAAGCACAATGAATAAATCCCAAATGGCTCTTTTGATATTTGACATCCATCTTATGAAAACAGATAATCACAAGCCAGGTCATACGATGCACCGGCCGCGATGGCCGAGCGGTTCCAGGCGCTTCAGTCCGGAACAGCGCGACTGCTACTATCGCAGGTTCGAATCCTGCCTCGGGCATGGATGTGTGTGACGTCCTTAGGTTAGTTACGTTTTGCCGGCCGGAGTAGACGTGCGGTTCTGGGCGCTACAGTCTGGAACCGAGCGACCGCTACGGTCGCAGGTTCGAATCCTGCCTCGGGTATGTATGTGTGTGATGTCCTTAGGTTAGTAAGGTTTAATTAAATCTAAGTTCTAGGCGACTGATGACCTCAGAAGTTAAGTCGCATAGTGCTCAGATCCATTTGAACCATTTGAATTTAGTTACGTTTAAGTAGTTCTAAGTTGACTGATGACCTCAGATGTTAAGTCCCATAGTGCTCAGAGCCATTTGGACCATTTGAACTTACGATGCAGCTCTGTAATATTACAGGTGTGCAGATCACGTGGCAAGTGTAGTGGCCCATTACCTTAAGGCTCCTGTCGAGGTGAACTTTGACTTGTATACAATGAAGCACAGCGATGCCATCTGGTTTGCAGCAGTATACATATGACAAAAAGCACAAGTCGAAGTTGACATTGAACTGTCGAAACCTAAGTCAAGATTTCCAATAAACTTTTATATGCAAGTAATTGGCTGAATTTTTTCAACTTCTCCAAGTTCACTTTCCGATCAAGTTGGCGTTCACGTGAAGCGATGGACTTGAATTCGGAAGGACGTCGTTTCAAACACTGTCCAGCCATCCAGATTTAGGTTTATCATGGTTTCAGTACATCGTTTGATGTAGACACCGGGACGGTTCCTTTGCAAAGGACACGGACTTTTTACTACCCCTTACTGCTGCTATTCAAGCTTGTGCTTCATCTCTAATGATCTTATCGTAGACTGAACACAAAACACTTGTCAGCCATAATTCTTTTAACATATACTCATACTGCGTCCTGTAGTCTGCCGCCTGAATTTTCAGTGGTGCAATATTCCCCCGTTGTAATGGAGACTCCTGCTCCCAGCCTGCAGCTAGCGCACGGTGACGTGAAAACAACAGCCATGACGTTGCGTTGCCGCTGCGGCACGCCGGTCACGCACGGCTGTCTGCGAAGCCACGGCTGCAGCGGGCGGGCGCACTGCCCACGCGTCACGCCACGCCACGTCCCCCTTATGTCAGCCTTGTACGTGCTCCAGCAACGGACGTCTCTGCAACTCCAACTTGGGCCAACACTGCGTGGACAGACACGGCAGCGGACACGGATGTATAACAGGACGCAAAGGAGTAGCTCCAGCTTTGGGGGACAAAATGTAATTCACTGGTAGCGCAGATTCGAGGGTCCCGCTTCGAGCCCATCTTCTGGAGTGGGGATCTCCTCCCAGCCGAGGCAGGCGTTCCCTGTGACTACCGAAAAATTCCCATTTGCTGGACACACCTTGCTCCCAAAGAGACCTGATTTTAAACTGCTCAATTTTTATATTTTTTTTATTTTTTGTTTTTTTTATTTTTATTTTTTTTTTAGCGTCGCCTTACACAAGACATTGTGAAAACATTGCTCGTAGGTACAACGAAGAGAATGCAACAACAGGGCACACTGCCCGTTTGCACTCAATTAGCATGGTTATATCGACGCAGACAGTATGAAACCGAATCCACATAAGGGGTGGGAAAAACCGACCGGTTAAAACCAAAACCGGTATTTTAGTTCGGAATAGCCTGTAGTTTTCGCTGTTTAGTCTCGATTGTAATAGGTTTATTTTATTTTTTACTAATAACCGAGCTTTTCTTAGTTTTTACTAACAATAGGGTAAACAACCGAAACAGTAATTAGCTATAGCAGCAGTGGTAAAAGTTTTGGCATTCCAATAAACCATTTTATAGAGGAAGTAACTTCAATTTGTGAAATTTCCACTGCTTTGAAATATTGCGTTGTTATAAAAATGGGAAAACCGATCAGCGCTATTTTGATAATGCTGATAGAGACGAGCAATAAAGACATGGCATTGCTGAGACAATACGGTACCTGTTCCCACTGCGGCCACTCCTGTACATGCAGTGTACAAGACTTGACCCATTTGGCCTGTATGGTAGTTTCTCGCTGTCGCTGGACGTTGCATTACAGAACTGGACCACCCCTAGCCTTGAAGTATTTTACGATATGCGGTATAAATGAAGTACAATCCTCCTTTTTCCTTCAAAAAAAAAATGTGTGTAAAATCTTATGCGACTTAACTGCTAAGGTCATCAGTCCCTAAGCTTATACACTACTTAACCTAAATTATCCTAAGGACAAACACACACACCCATGCCCGAGGACGGACTCGAACATCCGCCGGGAGCAGCCAAACAGTCCATGAGTGCAGCGCATGACACCGTCCTTTTTCTTTAAAGAACTGAGAACAGGACGAGCTTCAACAAACTTGCGACATCATATAAGGAGGAAATTTAAAACTTGAAGGCTCATTCATAGTAGTAGTAGTAGTAGAGGGGTTGTGTGGGCGCACGACAGCAAGGTCTTCAGCGCTCATTCATAGTTTATAATCGCTGATAGTAGCTGATCTGTTGTCGTGTCTACATAATATACGTTTAACTGTTTGTAGCACTCGAACAGTGTAACAAGATAAATAGAGTTCCAAATCTCAGTTTCCATCCCTCTACACAGTCTGTTCGTAATGCCCAAACAGTGATATGGTTCCTGATTACAACATGATTTTTGAGTAGGGTTTTAAGAAATTACAGTCACTAGGAAAACTCTGGTGATTTCTTTTGTATTGTTCAAACACTTATCACTTTCCCGAAATGCACGAAAGGTGAACGGTCTATGTTTTCTTTGATTTGTCTGTTTAATTAATTATTTTCATGCTATGTATAATGAAACTTCAATCTTTCTTCGATTCCTACTTTTTTACAGGAGTAATAGGAGTTAAAATAACCAAAAATCGGTTATTTTAGGAAGCGATTATACTGAGTGGTTTTAACACGCAGGTTAATCTGGCGTTGGGAAACATCGACATAACCAAAAACTGTTTCTCTCTGCGATAATCGCCATCCTTACTCAATGTGATCAATTTGACCTCTAGGAGTCCCTCACTAACAGTAATAGTCTTCTTCCCTCTGTCCATTGTGATGCGTGGGAAAAGAGCGCAAGAGAAAACGTGGAATGGAATCCGGATTTATAGAGTCGGGTTGCCCTCACAGACGAATTGCCTGACGCCTGACGATCGCTGCAGGAGAGGATAGAGACGGCCTGGTAACCACAACATATTTCAGGCATACAGACAACGGAGTGAGTCACGATTTGGGCTGATATCTAAGGCATCTCACTGCGGTGGAGCGTAAACTGAGGGCTACGGCCGTGCAGAGTGGTTGCGCGGTTTAAGACGCCATGTCGCGGACAACGTGGACCCTCCCGCCAGTGGTTCGAGTCCTCCCCCGGGCATGGGTCTGTGTGTTGTTCTTAGCATAAGTTAGTTTAATTAGCGTGTAAGTCTAGGGACCGACGACCTTATCCGGCCATTGTGACCGAGCGGTTCTAGGCGCTTCAGTCCAGAACCTCGCTGCTGCTACAGTCGCAGGTTCGAATCCTACCTCGGGCATGGAAATGTGTGATGTACTTTGGTTAGATAGGTTTAAGTAGTTCTAAGTCTAGGGGACTGCTTAGAGCCATTTGAACCATTCGACGACCTCAGCAGTTTGGTCCCTTAAGAATTCAAACACATTTCAGGGCTACACTTTATCAGGACGTGTTCCCCAATCCCCACTCATTTTTCTAGAGGACGCAGCACTAACATAATTCGCAGACCTCATAACAACTTCTTCCAGATGACGAAAATCAACAGAATGGATTGGCACGCAGTGTCTGCAAAATGTGTGACCATGCTTTGGATCAAATGGAGCTTGCATGTATCATCGCAGGACGCTTTCCCACTCATTCGATGCCCTCAGGCTCTCCTCCATCGAAGACTTGGGCAAGCCTGAGCAGCAACCTCTGTGCTACCTGTATGACAGCGTACCATTGAGGATTCCTGCACGTCAACGGAGTGGATAAACACTGTAAAAAATGGCTGTGAGCACTATGGGACTTAACATCTATGGTCATCAGTCCCCTAGAACGTGGAACTACTTAAACCTAACTAACCTAAGGACATCACACAACACCCAGCCATCACGAGGCAGAGAAAATCCCTGACCCCGCCGGGAATCGAACCTGGGAACCCGGGCGTGGGAAGCGAGAACGCTACCGCACGACCACGAGATGCGGGCATCAACACTGTAGAGATCATTACTCAGTATCAGACTTTCAGTTCATAGATGCGATATGATGTGCTCTGTGAAACAAAACAAACTTGATTTGGTTTATTGTTTTGTTCTTATTTCACACTATACCTATTTTCATGGTATCAGAATGTTTATTCTTTTCTTCCCTGTTCCCCATGAATCTATGCTCATTCACCTTCACCGAAATACAGGTGGTTTGAAACTATTTTTCAGCAGTTTGTTAAGAACAAGGCAATAAGCTAGAAATTTCTTGAAAGAACTTGTTACAGCGAACACGGAAATGAAAGTAAACGTACATCGGAAAATGGAAACGCCAACGTAGTGATGGAACGTTTATGTTTCCAACTAAAGTATCACACGGAAACAGCTTCAAACTTTGCTATAGTCAGTAGATAAAAACGCCTTACCCCAACGAGAGGTGAGAAGCTATTAAATTGTGTTGAACTAAAACAGGATGTCCGCAGCTGGTGGGCCAGTGTTTAGCGTTGCTGCCTAAGGACCATGGGGTACTGGGTTCGACTCCCAGCCGCGGCGAGGATTTTCTCCACTCCGGAACTGGGTGTTTGTGTTGTTCTCATTATTTCAACATGGTTCGAGAAAGTGGCAAGACTGGCCTGTGAAAAATTTGGGAATTTGTACTGGCGCTGATAACAGCGTCGTTGAGTGCCCCACTAACCAAACCTCGTCATCTTCATCACTAAAACGGGACATAGAGGATTGAACTCTCTTTCGTGCACTCAGATACATTTATTTCTCTTAGAATATTTCTTTATGTTACAAATGGCTTGTACTTGCAGTTTTCATAGTGGTTAGACTGCTCTAAGCGAGATTTACCATCATAACTGACACGTATCAATTGATCCACTATCCACTGGCATCGCTTGGCATTGGCTACGGATATGCGTGGCCTTTGAGGAGCTGCTAGACCTTTGTACCTCATTTTCTGATCTCCATAGGCGCAGTCACTGTGCTAGACAAACTGCTAGTGGAACTTGGGAGCTCACGAGATGTTTGTTCATTTGATTTCATGCCATTTTTTAATGACCGTCCTCCGCGCTACTGTCGTTGCCCGGCAGTACATGCGCTGGCTGGTCTTGGCTTAACTGTACCCTTCCCTCTTCACGATCACATTAACAACAGTCGAAATGCACAGCTTTAGATGGGGTGGGATGGCTATGATGGATTTGTTATTCAAGTGACATCCAATACTAGTCCAAGTTCGAAGTCACTGAACAATCCAGACCGACCCACTCAGATGTTACTGCTTACGCACTGGCTACACAACACACCCGATTCCTTCTATATTGGTAGATCCACCTATCGTGGTACAATGGTATCAGTTTTGCATAAGATAAGGGTGTGTAGGTGCTTTTGATCAGAAGTGTCCACACGAACCCAGCATAAAAGAGCAAATACGCATCGAAATTGTGGTTACGAGGTGCTCACAGCCCACAGAATGTCCAAAGAAAGTAACGATCCCTTAGCAAGGTCCTAGTAACTTGAGGAATGTGGGTTTCTGCTGAAGACTTCATAAACTGGATGAGACTGCCTGTCCGTGGCTACATCACTTCATCTACTGAGCACGGCTGGTCCGGCGCTTAAGTCCAAGACACCCGCTTGTGGCGAAGCTGACACGAGAACCAGGCGAATAGTCTCTACGTTTCCCAAGTTGGGGTTCATTTCAATGTTGCGACTTGCCGATGAAAAAAGATCTAGTCGGCAACAAACAGGCCGGTGTAAGATGTAAACTGAAAGTTTATGCCTCCATTTATTCGAAGCGAGTTTGTTGGAAAATTGGAAATGTGTGGTAAGGTCTTATGGGACCAAACTGCTAAGGTCAACGATCCCTAAACTTACTCACTACTTAATCTAACTTAGACTAACTTACGCTAAGGGCAACACACACACCCATGCTCGAGGGAGGCCTCGAACCTCCGAAAGAGGGTGGGGGGGGGGGGGCGGCGTGAACCACACGGACCGTGACAAGACGCCTCGGACCGCGCGGCTGCCCAACGCGGCGCAAATTTGCTGTCCATCGTAAATGTTAGTTCAGTTTCCTGGATTACAATGCCTTTTGTAATCCAGGACGACTGCACTTTTTACGTTCTACGTATTACTCAGTAGAGAAAGGAAACCTTAACATTTTAGTTGAAATCAAGTGCAGCTCCCTCTGAATTTGTCTCGTAAATACGTCAAGAGATACGTCTAAGGAGAAGTATACTACAAAAAAATAATAAGTATGCGTGATAATGAAATGAGAACTCTTTTCTTCAATAGGATGTCGTGAGCGTCATAAAATAAGGTGAAGGTTAACCACAAAACGTTATACATACCACCTGATCCAACCAACGGAATTACAAAAGTAGTGACGCTATAACGCAGTCCTTGCTATGAATTTTTTCGCTTACTTAACACTTGAAACTGTTTGAATACGATGTATTGTCTAGTGTAAATATGTATTGTAAATACTATGTTTAAATTACGTAATATTTAACACTGGCAAGTCAGGGCATATTTAGTTAACGTTGAAGTCAGAGAGATTGTTTTGTCGGGCCGCTGGGCGCAGGAGCGCGCCAGCGGGTAGTAGTAGCAGTGACGCCGTGCTCGAAGTAAGACTTACAGTCGAGTGCTGCTATTCCTAGCTGTTACATATAACGGCTAGTGTGTGGATCTAAGTACGACGGGAAAGTAATGGTCGGCATATCTGGAAGCATGGCCGGGCAAGTTATTATGGATTCATGGGCATAGTGCTGAAGAAACGAGGGCGCACTGTGGGCCCAAGTCGCAGCAGTAAAAGCCCGCTGCCACATTGTGTCGCCGACGGGGACTTCCGTCGATCCACCGTCAACGAGGGAAGTAAGATCTACGTAATATGCGTAGGATAAAACTTTAAAAGGCTTGCCAAGTGACTGTACTTTTCTCTGAAGTTGAACAATTAATAACAAGCACTTTATAATCGAAGTGTTGCAGTTACATTCCACCCGACAATAACACCAAGTAGGTTCCTTCCGATCCTTACCTTATTGAACCAAGTGTGTCACGCCATTATCAAGAGAAAATATGATAATTATCAAATTATTTGCATAGACGGTGAAGAGTAAATTTCAGACTGCTTTGAACGATTGGTTATCGTAGTTATTTGTTGCACTTAATAAGCTTACGCCAACCGTAGTAACTTAATAATAGACTGAAGTAATATATTTGATTATTAAGATTTATTTCAATGCATATTCAGCTGAAGTTAGTTCAAGGGTATTTCATGAAACTGTAAAGCTTATTCCACCTGACAATCGCCCAATTAATGAATTTTTATCATTCAAATCGTAGTTAATCAATTATTGGCAATATATTTCATTAGCAGTAGATTAAACTGTGCAAAGTACGTAATTTCAAAGACAGAATGACAGTCCATTACTCAAAATCTCAATAGATAATTATCTGTGTTGTCAGCATTGCATTTAGCTGACAAATTATGAACAAAATAATTATCAAAATACTTACTGAAAGTTAACCATTAATGTTTAAGTGTAGTTAGATTGTTATGACATTATTTCATATGACTACTGACCTGACACAGCACTTACATAAAAGTTCCCATTCCACCTGCTGCGCTACAAACAGGTAAACTTTATTTCTGACACAATTATTGATGTACTAAACAGTACTGTCGCTCATCAATTGACCTGGCGACCGATTTTTTAACTGCTTTTACAACTTAATCATTTCTTTCGGCAAAATTTCCAGTGGCAAAATTTATTTCCAAATTATTTCCATTATTTCATTTACCAATCTTTATTGAATGAAATTACTCATTCAATAACGATCAAGTTACAACGTCTCCTGTTTCCCGCGGAATAATCATTATTTACTTCGGATTCGGATGCCTTATCCCGGCACAGGTCAAAATTCATAATTCACGGTCATTGTTAAATTGTAATTTCGCAAATCCCGGGAAGCAGGGGTTTGTTATAAAGTATAGAAAATAACGATGCACATTTCAAAGTAATAAAACTGGAAGCTATGTTTCGTAAGAAAACTGCTGATAGGGAATATCCTTTCACTTAGCTCACTGTTACAACATGTAGAAGAAACATGATAACTCGGTCATAACAGAGCACAGGAAAGCGACCACCACTTCCTAAATCAGAAGCTGCTTCAGGTTAGTGAGTGTTAACAAGGATTGCTGAAAACTGAATAGAAGATTTAATTTTTAAGCGCTCTTGTTGCCTGAAATTACATTTTCTGTAATAAATACTACAAATTTCCGCTTACAGCAAAGATATAAAGTTGACGTCACCAGAGAAGTGATGAACGCCGACTCTCGAAAATTCCTGACGAGGTCTGGACGATTATAGCGGCTTCTCGCCATCAGCACGTTGTAGGTGAGGACCTCTGCTGTCTTCACTCATTCGCTGCTATTTCATGGGAAATCATATTAGGGTGAACGGGATGCGTTTTAAGTTTGATGCTGTTGGAGAATCATAAAGAATGAGTGGACATGTAAAATACGAATCGAAGCATTATTAGAAAGAGTAGGCGATGAATCGAGTCTACGAAAGACCTCCGAGAAAAGAAGGGGCACCTTAGCGGGACAAAAGGTATGCATCCTGAAATACATAATTTGGCGCTGAAGGAGCAGAAGAGTCGTTATATAGTAAGGGCAACCGAAGACTAGAGTACTGAAATTCAGTCCGCAGCTCGTGGTCGTGTGGTAGCGTTCTCGCTTCCCACGCCCGGGTTCCCGGGTTCGATTCCCGGCGGGATCAGGGATTTTCTCTGCCGCGTGATGACTGAGTGTTGTGTGATGTCCTTAGTTAGGTTTAAGTAGTTCTAAGTTCTACGGGACTGATGACCATAGACGTTAAGTCCCATCGTGCTCAGAGCCATTTTGAACTGAAATTCATGTATACAGATTGTGAGATGTAGTACTTAGGTATGGATGAAAAGATTAGCACGAGGTAGGGAAAGATGGAGGGCATCGACAAGCCAGTCGAAAGAATGATGTTAAAATATAACAAAAAAGGTCGATTCACTACTGAGAATCTCCAAGCTAATGGTATCGGGCGAATTTTGCTTCATTCAAAACTAAACCGATCTTCATTTGTCATTATTATCAGTCCATTTTCTAAACCTGCTAAACTATTCAGCTGGGAGGCATGTCGTTTACGAAAAACTTCAGTCGATCCCGTCTTGAGGAAACGGCTGTTCCATTGTCTGAATGAGGACTTGACGGCTTCTGGAAGCTATAATTGGTCTTCCTTCTACAACACATGATAATCCGACAGGTAATGCGTACTATGTGATAGAAGGGATGGACAAAAATATGGACCCACAAAATCACACTACCATACCTAATACTGTGTAGAAAACCCATTGATTACAAAACTGCTTCCAGTCGTCAGTAGTATCGTATTGGATAAATTCTGGTCCTTTATGATTTTCAATGAAATCGTACTCCATTTTCCTGCAAAATAGTTGTAAGTTCTGATAATGAGGATGGAGGTGATAGCAATCACGCATATTTCTTTCTAAATTAGTACACAAAAGCCCAATAATACTGAGATCTTGTGTCTTTGCTGGCCAGAGCACATTCGATATCTCATCCTCGCGTTCACAAAACAATTTATGGACGATGAGAACATTATGAACAGCAGCCTTCTCGTCTTTGAACACAGAATAAACACTGATGAACAAGCTTCGTACCATTAAGTGAAATGGCCACATAATCCTTGGGCAGTAAAGCGTGCTTGAGGATATCATCGGGGTGACTGAAATGTAAGATATGGCTAATCAAATCATGATCGAACCCCAACACGTATCACTCTTGGGGCACAAATTCGACCAGAAGTTGATAACAGTGTACAACGAAACCAATCCTGCCAAGTGAGTTCCTTGCACTGCTCCACAATCCAGGGGTGGTTTTGGAATGGCAATTTCTACCTTATGGAGTTCTGTTTGTGTTATTTTTGTGCTGAGAGGGTTCGCAAGTACGACATTCAGTTCTGCAGCGGCTCTTGCAGCAGTCGTCCTCTTATTTTTCGTCAAAATCCTTCTCAATGACCACACTTTCATCCGCGTTGTGACTCAGCGTATGATGATTTTTGCTTTTATTGTATGCCGTGTGAATCTTAGTCGATAATTTGCCTCTTTAAACAAATACTTCTGTTCCCTTGATTGCAGAAGTACGTACCATCCGACTACAAACTATTTTTCCAGGTTCGAATTCACTTAGCTTCGTCATAATACAATGATTATCACAACAACACACAGCATTGTTCTCACGAAACTCACTCTCGAAACGTGTTGAGGACATTACATAGGTGCCGATCGTTGTTAATAACATCACTGTAACCTGCAGGCTTGACTAGCATCTGTATCTGTTCAAATACTTCTTTCATTTTATAGTATTGTTAAATTTTACAAATATATTTTTGTCCAACTTCTCTACGTAATGTGAAATATGTAGAACGCCAAGTTAGATATATGAGAGGGCTTGATGGATGTCACCAGGTTAAATAAAACTATAAATAAAAACGAAAAAACAAAAAAATTTAAACTCTACAGGTGCCGTTCTTCGTTAAATACAACAGTGAATCTTGCTGGCTTCGCTAGCCTCTGATTTTAAATTTAAACGTATATTCCTCGCTAAATTTCCATATTTGTATACAGCCCCTATAGTTTCACGTACGAAAATGCCACCCAATGCAGCATTTCGATGTACTTGGGCATTATCAACGATGGAAATGGCTTCCGGACCAACACCATCTTCTAAAGGGTTAACTATGTGGCTGCATTAAAACTGCTCCGTATTTCTCTATTCCTGTGACACCAACGAGGATGAAAACATTCGTACATCTTGCATAATGCCTCCGAATGCCAGAACGCTCAACAATTACCATCAATTTTCGAACTGAAACAGGTGTCATTAGGAAGAGAACAGTCTTTCATGCATTAATGGGTCAATTTCGATGTCTGCAGGCTTCACAAAAAACGATTCCTGTCCACTTGTCTACATCGGACATACAGTGTTCGTTTGGTATACAGGGCAACACGTATAATTGCTAAATTTTATTCGTTATTTCAGTGGATTTCGTGCCAGAATTAAGGCCAAAATCGATTTGCCCTACGATGGTGTAGGGTAGGGATGCCTAATTCCGTGACCTTTTTAACTAATGTTCTGCAATATTCATAAATAAAAAAGCGTCTTTCAAAAAACAGCTGAGGAACACGGACTTAACGTTCTAGAACACCTTTTTTTCATTTTTATAATATTCTTAAGTTTTAGAAACATAGTGACAATTCATAAAAAGGAATTCTGTGACAGTGGTTCCAAATAGTGAAACACGACCGTTACATTAGCGATAGTTGCATACTAATTCCAGGACATAGGCCAGTGGTTAGGGTTGCTAACAGTAGATCGCGGGGTTATTATGCGTTCGATTCGCGACAGGGTCGTATGTTTTCTTACCTCAAGGACTAGGTATTTGTGTTGTTCTCACAATATTATCTCACCTTCATCCACGCGCAAGTCGACGAAGTGGCGTCAAACAGAAAGACTAGCACCAGGAGGCCCAACCAACCCCAAAACGGATCACCCGGTCAATAATACCTTACGATCATTTCATATTTCCGTGAGGCTAAGTACGTTGAACACAAAATACATAAAATAGCCTCTTTCAAACATTAAATTGTGAGATACTACGTGGTGTTGATACTGCTAACACATTAATATGACGAGAAAGGCCTAATGACAAAATCCACAAAAAATATTTCAGCTGAAGTGACGTATGTATAAGAAAAAAGGAAATAGAATTTTAAAAAATAAGAGAGGAAGGTAAGTGAATCAACACAAAAGGAGAAATGTGAATCTGCAAATAACGAACAGATATAAAACGTCCGTGGTAATAGCCCCCTTGTTTGTTGTAGCACTGAAGACAGGAACAGCACTTTATACACTTTGCTCCGGTGCGATTCTTTGCGTCATATTTATAGTCCAAAGTGCACACAGAACATGAAGTGCTGTAATGAGATTTGGTGTCTCTTCCCCCGAGCCTTCTTCCATTTCTTCTCTATGATTTTTTACAAGATGAACTAGATTCAGGATTAACATTGCTTGTAGTTGTGGATAGGGCATGAACGTGTTCAGGCTCTGATTATCTACAAGTGCTCCTCGCTGGAGACGGTTCACATACAGGAGGTCTGAATAACTTCAGCAATTGGCTTATCGGAGACTGGAGGTTGTGGAGGCACCTTCTTGAACTCGCATTTAACTATTTGACAACAGAAGGATTAAAGAATTCATGAAAATCATAACTATTTGGAGCCTTTCCAGGATACCTCCTCCTATGCGAATCGGGTCCAGTCTCCCAGTAACATTTCAGTGCTATGTAGTTAATGATATCTAGCGTCTGCAGTAGATGCGTCGCATGTGACGGGAACATGATTAAAAGATGTGAGTTTCTTCAGCCTTTTGTAGTGCTTCTAGAGCAAAATGTTAACCGTGAGAATCGATCAGCAGCTTTGCGGCAGTTACAAGTTATCTGATGATGTTTAGTTTGTGGGGCATTCAACTGCGCGGTCATCAGCACCCCTGCGAAGTCCCAATTGTTTCCACAGGCGATTTTTTACATTGTCCGATCTAGCCACTGTCACGAATGATGATGATTATCATGACTAAATGATGAGGACAACGCAAACACCCACTCCCCGGGCAGAGAAAATCCCCAACCCAGTCGGGAATCGAACCCGGGACCCCGTGATCTAGAGGCAGCAACACTAACCACTAGACCATGAATGGCAGCAATTTATCTGATGAAATGCAGCGCCCATTACACGAAAACCTCACTGGATATCCAACGTTTTGGAGTAACTCTATGATGGTGTCACGGTGTGCATCAACTTTGAATGCTGTGATATTCTACAAATATTTAAATATTACTGGAGGTGGTCGAGACTTCTTAGGAGCGTTGCCACACTCAAGGACTGTTGTTGTTGTTCCTATTTCGGTTTAAGCTCGTCTGTAGATATATTTTTCATGGTGCTTGTCGCAATTTTTGACCCAGCTGTGAAGAAAATCATTCCAGTTTCATCAAAATACCGTGTATGATTAGGAGAATATCTCAAATTCTATTCATCAATGACATTCTTAAGACAGTCCTAAAATCCTTGAATTAATACGGAATTTGCAGAAGATGAGCGATACCTAGATAAATTTTCAGGTGTTCTCGATGTAGGATTCAATCGGCTCTTAAAACCAGGACACTACTTTTTTCCACCATGTTCCTTTTCAAAACTGAACCTTACAGTTGCGCTGTGCTTTTCTCTCAGTTTGTGAGCGGTAGATGCTTCAGTCCGGAACCGTGCGACTGCTACGGTCGCATGTTCGAATCCTGCCTCGGTCATGGATGTGTGTGATGTCCTTAGGTTAGTTAGGTTTAAGTAGTTTTAAGTTCTGGGGGGCTGATGACCGCCGATGTTAAGTCCCATAGTGTTCAGAGCAATTTGATCAATTTTCAGTTTGTGAGAAGGTTTTCTTGTGTGCATAACAGCGAGAAAAATTCCGGTTGCCTTTATTTATGTGTATGGTGCGAACTGTTGTTCAACGTCCGAAGATAGAGCAAAGACACATCTTTCAAAGTTCAGATTTCTGAAATTGGTTTGCGATGCAGTTGAGTTCCTCTGTAGCTTTAACGTTTTCTCTTTGAGTGGTGCAAGGTATTGAATAAAACTTCGAAGCTTTGTAAATGACCCAGTTTTCCTTGTAAAATTTTCCGTACTTACTTCAGGCATGTTTCATCACATGGTTCTACGGAAGCTTTTCGAGTTTTCTTTTTTTCTTTACTTTTCCCATTGATGACAGCAGACACAAGTCTACAAGTAACAATACAGAAGATACTCTGTATTCTATCATACTGAATAGTTTCCTCCGAAGTTAAATACACAAAAGCCTTATACTCATTGTTGTACAGTAGGATAGACTTGGCTATGTTTTCCGCCATTTTAGTACCATAAGAATAAATGATAATTGTACAGGGTGTCACAAAATGATACCAACAGACTTCAAGAGATTATAGAGCGTACCTTGAGAAACAAATGAAGGAAAGGGAGTCGTGTACGGGAACGTCGTCCAGCGACGCCACAGAGCGGTGAAGTTATAGGCACCGGTGCTTTCGGCAGCAAAAGTATCTTCGTACGCTGAAGGCCAGTAGCGGAACGTCTCGCAATGTTGGTCGTAATTCAGTGATCACGAATGAATTCCATACCGCCGGTGGAGAAGATAGAAACAGCAGTCAGCTACGAGGTTTTTTTGGCTCGGTGAGTGACGGTTTCGGAGAAAGGTTTCCAGCAACAATCCCGTGTCAAAAAGCGTCATCCACCAACGCAACAGACCGTAGCTTTCAGAGGAGACTAAGTATGTCGGGGCAGCAGCTAGCTCCTTCTTCTGCAATAGCGATCGTGGCAATGAGTCGCGATGATGAGAAATTAACAGCACTGCGACTCGTTCCGCCTGTGGTCGGCCAGCGTACAGAGTTACATTTGCTAGCGATGGGGTGGTCTAGCAGTTGTCGCCAGCACATACTACTTCGACACTCTGTAGCTTCGACGGAAGGCGTTTCCAGACACTGATTCCTATCCCCAGTTTTAACCCCAAGTCACCCTCTACAATCCTTCGAAGTTGGTTGGTATCATTTTGTAGCACCGTGTATATTTGCTTGTCCACACACTTCACGGAATGCATGTTCTCTTGTAGCAGCTCTATCATGAACTGTTTTATTTAATCACCTGTTTTGTTTCTATTTACTATGGAAATCCTGGTTAAGTAAGAGACCATATTTAGTAAATGCGAAAATAAAATGTGGAATGTGAAAGTTGTTCCACCAATGTGTAGGCACGAAATTATTTTACTAATGACATGCATTGATTCCGTGTAAGATTATCTATCAAACATTATTCAGTTTCAGAATTCATAATTACCTCTCAAATAGTATTTTTTTAGTGTTTTACCAACGTTCACTCCACAACAAGTATTGTAGTTATATCCTTTGCCACAGGGAGATGGTGTATTGGAAAGCAAGGATCTTACATAGCCTATTGGATATTCGAGAGTTTAGCAGATGAACACCGTGGTAGGCTGCTACGCCAAGTATTACGGTATTAGGGGGTATCACGGAATTAGGCGTAAGAGAGGGAGATGAAGAACGAAGTGCTCGGATTAGAAAGGGTGTAAGAGAGGGATGTAGTTTTTCGCCCTTGCTGTTTAATCGATACATCGAAGAAGCAATTACGGAAGTAACAGGAAGATTCAAAACAGGAATTAAAATTCAAGATAAAAGGATATCAGTGATAAGATTCGCTGATCGCATTGTTATCCTCAATGGCCGTGAAGAAGAATTACTAGATCTACTGAACTGAATGAACAGTCTAGTGAGTACAGAATATGGACTGAGAGTAAATCGTAGAAAGACGAAATTAATGGGAAGTAACAGTAAAGAGAAGAGCCAGAAACTTCAGTCAAGACTGGTGGTCACGAAGTAGATGAAGTTAAAAAATTCTGCTGTCTATGCAGAAAAATAACCCGTAATGGTCGAAGCAAGGAGGACATTAAAAGCAGACTAGTAATGTCAAAAAGAGCATTCCTAGCGAAATGTACTATTATCAAATTTTGCGAATGAAATTTCTGAGAATGTAAGTATGGGTCACAGAATTGTACTGTAGTGAAACAAGAACTGTGGGAAAACTGGAAAGAAAGAGAGTCGAAGAATTTGAAATGCGGTGTTACAGAAGACTGTCGAAAACTGGGTGGACTGATAAGGTAAGGAATGAGGATGTTCCCCAGAGAATCAGCGAGGATAGGAGTATACGGAAAACACTGAGAAGAACAAGGGATAGGGTAATAGGACATGTGTTAAGACATCAGGGAATAACTTCCATGGTAATGGAGGCGGCTGTAGAATATAAAAACTGTACAAGGAAACAGAGATTGGAATACACCCAGTGAATTATCGAGGACGTAGGTTGCAATTGTTACACTCTGATGAAGAGGTTTCCACAGCAGAGGAATTCGTGGCGGGCCGTGTCAAACCAGTCAGAAAACTGACGGATGAAAAAAAAAAAAGTAAAGTTCTTGATATCTCTTTTCCAACCTCAACAAAATAGCACTTTCCACGGAAATCAGTGTGGCCACCGACAACATCGTTCTAGTGAAACTCCACTAATGGTCTTCCTACAAAATATTCTCAGTATTATGAATGGAAGAAACTCGGTTAATTGTTTTATACTTTGTATTCAGTACCACAGTAGTGGCTGTAAGAGAAAATTCATTTCCTTAGGATATAAAACCTGTGCCAAACTGTTCCTGAAGACACGCAGGAAGTTTTCCTCGTTGGATAAACGAAACTCCGCCCGAACAGGCCATGAAGACCCAACGGTACCGACCGGCTGCCGTGTCATCCTCAGATCAGAAACGTCATTGGATGCATATACGAACGGTCATGTGGTGAGTACACCGCTCTCCCCGTTCTATTTCAGTTTAGTAAGCCGCTACTTCTCAGTCAAGTAATTTCTCAGTTTGCCTCACAAGGGATGAGTGCACCCCATTTGCCTACAGCAGTTGGCATACCGGAAGGTGACCCATGTAAGTGGTAGCCCAGCCCGACTCCGTTTACCTTCTGTGATCTGACAGGAACCGGTGTTACCACTTCGGCAAGGCCGTTGTCTCGTTGGAGAGTAATCAAATGGTTCAGATGGTTCTGAGCACTATGGGACTTAACTTCTGAGGTCATCAGTCCCCTAGAACTTAGAACTACTTAAACCTGAATGAGATTTTCACTCTGCAGCGGACTGTGCGCTGATATGAAACTTCCTGGCAGATTAAAACTGTATGCCCGACCGAGACACGAACTCGGGACCTTTGCCTTTCGCGGCCAAGTGCTCTACCATCTGAGCTACCGAAGCACGACTCACGCCCGGTACTCACAGCTTTACTTCTTTCAGTACCTCGTCTCCTACCTTCCAAACTTTACAGAAGCTCTCCTGCGAACCTAGCAGAACTATCACTCCTGAAAGAAAGGATATTGCGGAGACATGACTTAGCCACAGGTTCGCAGGAGAGCTTCTGTAAAGTTTGGAAGGTAGGAGGCGAGGTACTGGCAGAAGTAAAGCTGCGAGTACCGGGCGTGAGTCGTGCTTCGGTAGCTCAGTTGGTAGAGCACTTGCCCGCGAAAGGCAAAGGTCCCGAGTTCGAGTCTCGGTCGGGCACACAGTTTTAATCTGCCAGGAAGTATCATATCAGCGCACACTCCGCTGCAGAGTGAAAATCTCATTCTGGAAACATCCCCCAGGCTGTGACTAAGCCATGTCTCCGCAATATCCTTTCTTTCAGGAGTGCTAGTTCTGCAAGGTTCGCAGGAGAGCTTCTGTGAAGTTTGGAAGGTAGGAGACGAGGTACTGGCAGAAGTAAAGCTGTGAGTACCGGGCGTGAGTAGTGCTTCGGTAGCTCAGTTGGTAGAGCACTTGCCCGCGAAAGGCAAAGGTCCCGAGTTCGAGTCTCGGTCGAGCACACAGTTTTAATCTACTTAAACCTAACTAATCTAAGGACATCACACACATCCATGGCCGAGGCAGGATTCGAACCTGCTACCGTAGCGGTCACGCGGCTCCAGACTGTAGCGCCTAGAAACGCTCGGCCACCCCGGCCGGCGGAGAGTAATCACACAGGAGAGTATAATAGGGCCTTTGATGTTCGTGTGATACATTTATGCCATGACAAGCAATTTTAAAGGCAATCTCCATATATTTCCGGATAATCTCTTTGTGTGAGAGAGGCTGTCTGATAAAGAATGAAGTAATATCCAGTTATAAGTTGACAAAATAGCAGACTGATGCAAAGTCTTACAATTAGGTCTTTTGTGGATAAATGTCAAGATGTGCATTTTACGAAATGTGCAAGCCCTTTATCCCTTTATTGCCACATTCATTACTCATGAGAAAATATTTGAGAACAACAGTGTTTATACATTTGATTAGTTACATGTAAGGTAAATATAGGATATATGGAACGACAGTTTCCGTACAAAAGAAGTTGCATACAACACACTTGACTATCTCAATCATTGCTCATGTATGTGGGACCCATATCAGGACGGAATAATGTGTGGCTTAGAGCGTATACACTAGGCACGCTCTTGTTTATCTTTGTGCTAGTGTTCGTTTTGAACTATGACAGCCACGCTGACACCAGTGTTGCAGGATGGCCGCTCCAGACTCAAAAGTGGCACTTGTGGGAAGCAACGGGATAGGATCTCCAGTATCGCTGCAAACACAAAGTACGCCTACTCAAAAGATTTATTATTATTCCATGCCTCCATACAGGAGTTTGACGACTGCGGCCCAGGAGTCGGAAATAGCTAGTGGACAACGAGTCAGTGCTCTGAGGCAACGGAACTATAAGGTAATTTTAATAACATTCAGCTGGTCATGTAGGTCCATGCCGCAGTGAAACTTGGTATAAATGCTAATGTGTTAACGGCAGGAAATAAATAGTTCCAATTCAGTCAAATAAGGTGCTATACACTGTTTGAATGACGCTATGACATGCACGTTGCCATTTCACAAGCCATAACGTTAGTGAACTGTGTGGCTATCTAGAAGAGATACCCTGAACTGTTAGTGAAACTGTTTTACGTGAACAGCAGCAATTACAGTGCTCCACCGAGAAATTACCACCGACTGAAAGGTCTGAAGAGAGATCCGATGTCATTAAATAATTTAAAGAAGATGATGATGAAATTCGAAATCCACGGGTGAGCTTGGTGTGGCACGTGGAAGAGGAAGGCGTCCTATTCCGGTGGAAGTTATGGACGAGATTGCTGCTGCTGTAATTGACCATGCAGCACATGTCCTGTGTGGACTGAGTGCTCCTGCAGTGTCACGAGAACTTTTCATTTCATGGTCAACAGTACGGAAACATTGGTTTTCTATTTTACACTGGTAACCGTACAAGACCTAAACGGTGCATCAACTGAAACCTCGTGATCCTCAGCCACTTTCTGAATTGGCTCTTCGGTTATTGGCAGAGACTGAAGGTGATGACATATGGTCGGGCAGTATTCCATGGACTATGACGAGGCGTATTTTACACTGCACACAACAGTGAATACACAGAACTGCCGAATTTGAGGCACTGTTAAACTGCGTGTTGCACAAGGAATATCATTGCACTAGCCGTATGGGACTGAGCGGTGGGGATTCACTAGGATATTTATTCTTGATGTATTCTTGTTTGAAAAGAACACACCCACAGGGCCTGCCTGGTTCATCGTGAAGTCTGCATGTTATCCAAACGTCCATGTACAGCATGTGATTCCTGCTTTGAAAGAGTGTAACTGTGTGGGAACCATTCTTATCATGCAGAACAACACATCATGCCAGTGAAAGGCTGCTTAAAGCAACCTTCCGCTGACGTATTATTTCCAGAGGTTTTCCAACGGCATGGCCTGTAGTATCACCAGATTTGAATAGATGTGTCTGTTGGGTGTGGAGATATTCAAAACAACGCGTTTACCAGGGACACTTCGTGCTCTACTTGATCTGAAGTCCAGTAGATATTAAGCAGTTGCTGAGATTCCACCGGAGCTCTTGCGAGAGACTGTTGATAACCTCGTTTTACGGAAGCAATACTCGTCGACACCTCTGGTGACAATAATGAACAAATTAAGTAATGGACGGTTAATAGTAAAATCATTATTATCCCTTTCTCACTTGTTTGACCTTCTCTGCCGACGTCCAATTGCTAATGCATTCACAGCGCCGGACTGGTACATCGTGGCCCAAATAGGAACTAATTTTTTTCATCCTAAATCGATTCCAGATCAGCGAGTTAGAATATCTACCAAATTTCGCTGCCATAAGATAATTGGAGCCCACACTGGGCCTCTATGGATAGTTGCACTACAGTTATAACCATCCGATATAACAAGGACTGGCAGCAACGGCGCCCTTCCTAACTCAAGCAACCGCCGTTAGACAGTAGCGATGGTATACACTGGCTGAAACTGGCAGAGATCTCGACCCAGGACTCTGAGACACTGGCTGAAGTGTCAGGCGTTGGCACGCAATTGGTGGCTCCAGCTCAGCAAATGCAGGTAGAAGCCAGGAACCTTCATGGCTAGCTGATAATTCCTAGACTAGTTCCTGAGGCCGCTCGATAACGTTACAGCTGCTACAGCTGCTACGTCACACATTTATCCGATGACTGCCGCGGAGGCTGTACCAGTCAAATGCACGGCGTCGATGGTCTGCCGCTACGGCCAGGGTGTTATCATAGCGGCTATGTTCCCGCCACGCATTGGGTTTGGAACCGCCACTTGGTCCCACAAGATACAGCAGTCCTGTGCACCACCAACTGCAGATCGCTACCGTAGCAATACTGTAGCACCTAACTGCTGTAGTGTAGGTAGCTGGCTCAAAGACCACTTGGCTGATTGCGTAGGCCTGCCGGGAGCTGATGCCGCAAAATAAATGAGTCAAAATATGTCGGACATTACCAGAGCACGGAATAATAGAATATCTGTCTTTTCTCTTACTTCTAAATAATTTATGTATGAAGTTCACATAATAATCATACAAATACGTATCTTAGTGAAATACTGATTTTCAGTTTCGCTTCATTCTCGCCCCGCATAGAAGCTCTCTTTGTCACATATCTGGCGCCAGATACCAAATATGAAGTTTAGACCTCCTTCCAGTCGTTGATTGATCAAAGATTGGCAGACTTTTTCTATTATTCACACCTTCAAAACATAGCAATGTATGTAACCAATGAAACTTCTACGACTATTCAGCATATTTTTGCAGTTCATTCCATTGTTGATGCAGAGCTCTTAATTTTAGCACCGATGTGTCTAAATTCACGAGCTTCCCAATACATAGTGTGGTCAGAAGTGGTCTGGATATCTAGCAGGAGTGTTGCAGGGTAGGTTACACTGAGAATTAATTGCTAAAAAATTACAAGTTGCGCCGTTTCCGAGTTTGTTGGCGTTGGAGTTAGGCAATCAGACTGTTGCCTGCCAACAACGTTGTCGCCGAACGTGTACTTCGTTTGGTTTCCAAAAGCTAAACAAGAGAACAATATAAAAATTAGAGAGGGAACGGTAGTAAGGATCGAACCCGAGCGGAAGGCAACTGTAACAATTGACACTAACTATTGCATTGGTAAACCGCTTAAATTTGCGCTCGCAACATCCTGATTGGCTGACTTGAATGCAAAGTAAATCAGAAACGCCGCAACGTATCGAATTTTGTTTTCTCGAAAATGGTTTCTCAGAACAACCTATTCTCTAACACACTTACAAGTGTTTCAGACAGTTCATGGCCACCTTATATACGCATTTTCTGCACATCTGGTAGAGCACCTTTGAAGCTATAATTTACTGACATGAAAATAATACAGATTTTCCGCAAGACAACTGTTCGCTTCCAGTAGTTTCGTGGAAGTAAGAGCCAGATACAGAAATTATCTCCTGTGAACGAACTAAATATGAAGACCTCGTACTTCCTACGACTCGTAAGTCCCCTCAGAAGTGAAAGATGTCACGAATGGAACAATTGACCCTTCTGTGCCCTCGCTCTAACATGCTTGAATACTCTGCCCTGTTGAAACGTCCCCATTGAACAAATTTACGCGACTGTGCTTAAACTGACACACAATATTTTTTTTAGCGCAACGCAATCTGACTTTCAATAATCTCTACAAGAGAATGGCCCTGACTAACATTAACCTGTACCTTTCACAAATCACTTACCTCACAAAAATCTTGGTTACTCCCACTACTGCAATAGAGCAAGCGCCACTACTGCCAGCTAAATAAAAGATTCAAACTATGGAAGGCACTAACTACTGATAGGGATAGCAAATGAAAGATATTAATAGAGAACAAACAATGTATTTACCTTGATATCATCATATATAAATATAGCAGTTCATGACAAATTTCAAAACTCCGCCATCTCTCTCCCCACATCCACCACTGCTGGCGGCTCACCTCCAACTGCAACGCTACGCGCTGTTCACAGCCAGCTGCCTAACACTACAATGGCGAGTATTACAACAATGCAAAGCAGCCACAGACTGCACACAGCACAGCCAGTGATTTTCATACAGAGGTGGCGTTACCAATAAAAAAACCTAAACAGCCTACTTACACTGTCCTGTCACCAACCAAGTGAGATATATGAAATAAAAAACACATTCGGTTAGGAAATCTAAGTAAGCAACATGTCATCATTAGGTAAAGACTGAGTTTATGATGCAGAAGTAATGTTACTGCGAATTTTATGTTTCTTGTAGTTGGAGTATCCGATTATGAAGGCACTAATGCCAAGTTTCACGCAGTTCCTTTCTACATGGTGTAACGGATCGAAACGGATGAAGAGTATTTAAAAATTTATCAGTTATTTTATGAAGTGCTTATAAGAGCCACTGTGATACACGCTGATCGACATTGTGCAGTGGTAACACAATGGACTGGTATTCGAGGCGCGGTTCAAATACCCGTCAGATCATCCAAATTTTTTGTTTCTCATGATTTCTCTAAGTTGCTTAAGCCAAGTCGCGGAACGCTCCTTTGAAAGAATATTCCAGATATCCTTCCCCATATTTCCGTAATATAACCTTGAGTCTCAGCTCTAATGATCCCATCGTCAACAAGACGCTAAATCTTAATCTCTTTCCTTCCATTCAGCCAGGGGGTTTAAAGCCTAAGCTACGCAATCCGTCACTTGAGCCGTCAAGCTGAGAGGAAAGGAGTGCTCAACAGTAAGATTTCTTTGTAGCGCATATCATTATAACCAGCGAAAATCACTACGGGTGGAAGTGTAAGAGGTGAAAGGGGCAGGGGAGGGGGATGAGGGGTCGCCAAATGATGGCTGGATTGTGTGCAAAAATTTTCTCGCACCGGCTTTGCATTCAAAGTATACATGGATGAGCTAAGCTAATAGTTATAGGTTAATTTACTGGCGAGAGATTGTTAAAGAAATTTTGAAGTATCTTAAACGGCGACAGTCAAAGAAAAACATGATTAATTTTCCAATTACCCCCCTTAGAAAACTTGGAGAACCGTCCCTCAGCGCAAAAACTACAAATATTTTCTGCACGGCAGAAACTGGCTAATAATTAATTGCACAGAGATGAAGAAACTACTATTCTTCTCCATGAACGATACGACAAGGAATTTCAAAATGTGGTAGTATAAGAAATGCTCCTTCCTCCATAGTTCGCATTGATTTTCTACGCCCGAGTATAGTTTTAGGAGACTAACTAACTACCTGACGTTGTCCGGAAATGTACATATTCCCACCTTATATTATTCCATCTCCTCCATCCTGTCCTTCAACAGCGCTCTGTGCCCATCTGCACCACCCTCCCCCCCCCCCACCTCCTTTCTGTCCACAAGTTCCACCACCTCCCATCTCCTCCAGCCTCTCCCACCATCCTGTTCTCTTCCCTCCTTTCTCTGTCCATCTGCACCTACCGACTTTTTCCATCTCCTGCTACCCCTCTAATTTCACGTTCTCCTCCCCATCTCTTTGCCTATCTCCACCTCCCACCATCTCTGTCCATCTCCTCCTCCTCCCTTTCTATATACGTACATAATTTTTATAAAACGTTTGGATTTCCATCTCTCAGTACAGCTACCATACATGGAAATTGTCCTTCGCGCATATTCTATTTCTGAGACCGCATCCATTTCTGAACTCTTACGAGAAGTCCGAGGGCACTACCCTGCAACAGAGGGACGAATATTTTTGTATCATGACTTTAAAGTTGGAGCAATATATTACTGTCTACTCACAATGAAACAGCAAATCCACCAAGTAGTTATAGACCTGATGCACAATTTTTTGTTGTTTTATTTGTAAGAAGCACGCCATATCCATAACCGATGCAGAATGAATAATTGGATATATTATAACAGTGTTTTATAGTGCTGCTTGCAGGCTTTCAAATGAAAAATGTGAAGTGGTGTGGTGGCCCTCAACTTCATACCCTCAGACTCATAGTTGAAATATTAAAAGTTTTGGCTGGTTTCGTTGTCTAGGGGCTGGGGTACGTAGTGGCCGCCTTACAAGCCAAGTACTGCTGAGTCTATAGTAAACAACATGAATATACACATGAATCGAATGGTAGAAGGTTCCTGTCACTCAGCAATTGTGAATTTTGAACGTAACATAGAGATTTATAAATGAAAGATTAAAATTACATAAATTCTGCAGGTACTATTTTAACGACTTCAAATGATGAGTATGATAGCAGAAATACCTTTAAGAATGCCCTTTGTTACTGTGAAACACTTATTGGTGTCGATGGTCCAGCAGTTAAATAAGTTATATAAGTTGAATAACAGGGAAACAATATATTCTTACCTCACTTAATTAGTTATGAACAACAACATAGCGCGCGAGATATTCACTTCTAAACGCGTACTACATCTTCACTGCAGAAACCATGAAAATATCACAAGTGCACAAGGCGGCACTACGAAATATTTCTATCTCCCACGACCACGCGCAAAAGAGTTCCACTCTGCAAGTCTTTCCCGTGAATACGCGTCCGTCGCGCCGTACTGTCCAGGACTCTCCCATGTCCTCTCCCATACTGTCCAGAACTCCCCTGTCCTCTCTCGAAACGAAGCTCTTCCCCCACTTCCATACAGTCTCTCCACATGCCCTTTCTGGAACGATCGCCGTGATCTGCTAGAGAGCTCCCGCCCCATCTCCAAGCCAACGCACACTCACAAGCATAATGAAACACATTCTAAATACTGGATTTACATTTAAATAATTTGAAATTAAATAAATATTCCTACGGCTGGACCGTAAACACGCTGTAACACACATTATTAAATACATAAATAAATTAAATAAACATATATCAAAGATATAGAATATAAATAAGCCAGTAGTCTTATGCCTCTGTGCCTTCTAAAACACAGTAAATAATTGACCAACTTCTTCATGAGTAGTGTATATTGGGTATAAAGAAAGACATAGATGAATAAATATATTTATAAGCATCCTGCTACCGTTTTCCTCGTGTAACTGTGGAGTATTTATGGCCTGACGCCATTAATAGTAATCGGCCAATTTGACCTACAATAACTCATGTACTATTCAAGTTACATGCCTGTAATTGATACCAATTTAGGTTTCCACTAATAGCTTTCTAAAGAAACGTCGATGTACAAAATCGGATGAACCGTTTAGATTTTGGAAATAACTTGCTGGGTGTTACTGCAAATAATGGTAATGTACATGTTTAATTTTTAAGGCATCATGATTCCTCTGGCTATTATTAATTTCCACATGAGCTGTGTAATGTCTGCCGCTATGGTTTCACAAAGCCCGCCATCTTTGCCACTCAGCGGCTTACAAATCTCCTTCATCGACACAAAGCCCGTTCCGAGACACAGCGTTAACACGGAATTCCCAGCCACTTGGTCGGCCTGGACCACGCTCTGGGGCTACCCCACTTGCCCCTGCTAACGTACGGCACCACTTGGTCACTGACAAGCCCTGGCTTGCCAAGTGGCCCGTGCGGCTACGCCAACTCCCAACTTAGAATATTTTCAGGGAGCCACAACTCGCCCGTTACCACACATGCTCATCCTCCCACCTCAAATTCACATCTTTGCTCGACTTCGCTTAAATTCAATACAATATGAAAGTACTTGGTCTGTGTTAGCAAACGGCTGGTTCTCATCGCTTTACTGTCTAGCTCTATATCTTTCCGATATTTATAAAGGATGTTGTAAGTTTCAGTTATTGATAACTTATGAAATCACCCGTGAAACGGTTTTTGTGTCTGTCTCGTAAGTGTGGCTCTCTTGCCAGGTAATCCGCGCGGGATTATCCGAACGGTCTTGGGCGCTGCAGTTATGGACTGTGCGGCTGGTCCTGACGGAGGTTCGAATCCTCCCTAGGGCATGGGTGTGTGTGTTTGTCCTTAGGATGATTCAGGTTAAGTAGTGTGTAAGCTTAGGGACTGATGACCTTAGCAGTTAAGTCCCATAAGATTTCATACACATTTGAACATTTTTGCCAGGTAACATTAAAAGAGAAGATACAAAGCAGGGCAGTGGTTTTTTGTCCCAGGTCCGTTTAGACAGCGCGAGAGATTTGCGCAAATGATCAGCTAGTAACTCTGGAAAAGTGGTCTTATGCAATGCGGTAAGGACTGCTGGTAAAATTCCGAAATCGTACTTTGCAGCAATAGGTAACAGTAGAAGGGTTGTTGAGATCAGCCACAAGCTCATGCCAACTCACTGCTAGCAGGATGCTCTAGGATATCTACCGTGTGGTGCCGTCCATAGAGAAGACTATCCTAAAGAAACAAGAGAGAAATGGTTTATAAAAAGATGTTTCTTCGTTCAGGGTCTAAATTATTTAAAGATGTCAGTAACGAACATCTCTTTATTCAAAATTAATTTAATCCCAAATACCTGGGAATCATATAAAATACTTTCAGGATGTGAACTGCTTAAATGATAAAATTGTCAGCAGTTGTAGACGGTGGAGCACATGGAAAAGAAAAGAAAATAAGAAATACATACAATTTATATATTTTGTCTACGACAACATGATATATATGGGGAAGCGGGGTCTGCTTTCAGGTCACGAAATTTCGTTGGAATAATCCCACTGATTTCATACACTACCTTACGAACGGATTAATTTTGCTCACGATTAATTGTTACCAGAAGTTTCTCACCTAGCCAAAAATAAGTAAAGTGGCGTTATAATTACGGGTAGTAGGGAAACGTGCTGGGTACGAGTCACTATTTTTAGTAATGTGGGAAGGTGTTTAGGTCTGCCGCCTCACGCAGAAGTGAAAGACTTACAAGTGTGGCTTACTTTGTTGCGCAATGAAGTCCACGTAGGGAACCCGTTAACTCTTCGGCCAATTTAAGCATGGAAAAACAAATACCGTTCCGAAAACCAATTCCTGAGAACGTTGTCACTTCAGTTGGTTTCGTTTCCTCTACGTGTGCATCATTTCTTTGTCGTGCTGAAATTGATTAACGATGAACCGCTACACTCCCACTGTCATACAAACGGCGAGTTAAGCTTATCTTGAGAGATGATAACCGATTGATAAAAACTATGTTTCTATCAGCCTAATGTTTCCTGCAGAAATAAGGTCTTAATTAAATCGTAGGTACAGTTGAGATTCGTTCTCCTGCCTTCATATTTCTTACACTACGATAAATTTTGTACTGCGCTAAATCATGCGACGACAACAGCACCATACAGAGTAGTCCAAATGAATCTAAATTTGGAGGGTTCGGAGCAATGTAGGTCAATAGTATGCAAATCAACACAAGCCACGTATTAGGGTCTCTTGCTTCTCTGTTCACGTGGGGAGTGCTGCAGGTTTGTTTGTTTAAAAGCCTCTGTGAACGCCGTAAAATCTTATGTTCCAACCACCATGTCAGTGATCCGTAGGGGTTCTTAGTACATTCCTCGGTTGCACACAAAATACTTGTTATTCAAACTTTGTTAGTGGGTTTACTCCGGATAGTTGGAGTTAGTTTTCAAGCGTTTGTGGATTCTGGTTATTTAGCATATCCGTGAAGCTCACCCAAAGATCAAAAAGGTGAGACGAACCTCAATCATTAGTGCTGCCTTTATTTACTTACGTTCAGTATCCCATTCCAGTACTATTAGGCCTCCCACACTTGAGCAGTCTCCTAGCTTAGATCATACGGGTGTTTATGATTAGTCTCCGCTTCAAATTGATTATATATTTGCAATATCCTACCAACTAACGGAAGACTTTTATCTGCTTTGCGTGCGACTGAGTCTGTGAGATCATCCCAGTTGTTGTTGTTGTTGTTGTCTTCAGTCCTAAGATTGGTTTGATGCAGCTCTCCATGCTAATCTATCCTGTGCAAGCTTCTTCATCTCCCAGTACTTACTGCAACCTACATCCTTCTGAGTCTGCTTAGTGTATTCATCTCTTGGTCTCCCTCTACGATTTTTACCCTCCACGCTGCCCTCCAATGCTAAATTTGTGATCCCTTGATGCCTCAGAACATATCCTACCAACCGGTCCCTTCTGCTTGTTTAGTTGTGCCACAGACTCCTCTTCTCCCCAATTCTATTCAGTACCTCCTCAATAGTTGTGTGATCTACCCATCTAACCTTCAGCATTCTTCTGTAGCACCACATTTCGAAAGCTTCTATTCTCGTCTTGTCCAAACTATTTATTGTCCATGTTTCACTTCCATACATGGCTACACTCCATATAAATACTTTCAGAAACGACTTCCTGACACTTAAATCGATATTCGATGTTAACAAATTTCTCTTCTTTAGAAACGCTGTCTTTGCCATTGCCAGCCTGCATTTTATATCCTCTCTACTTCGACCATCATCAGTTATTTTGCTCCCCAAATACCTAAACTCCTTATTACTTTAAGTGTCTCATTTCCTAATCTAATTCCCTCAGTATCACCCGACTTAATTCGACTACATTCCATTATCCTCGTTTTGCTTTTGTTGATGTTCATCTCATATCCTCCTTTCAAGACACTGTCCATTCCGTTCAACTGCTCATCCAAGTCCTTTGCTGTCTCTGACAGAATTATAATGTCATCGGCGAACCTCAACGTTTTATTTCTTCTCCATGGAGTTTAATACCTACTCCGAATTTTTCTTTTGTTTCCTTTACTGCTTGCTCAAGATACAGATTGAATAACATCGGGGATAGGCTACGACCCTGTCTCACTCCCTTCCCAACCGCTGCTTCCCTTTCATCCCCCTGGACTCCTATAACTGCCATCTGGTTTCTGTACAAATTCATTCCAGTTAGTAACCTTATAAAGTTCTGAGAGTCGACTGATTAAAATTGTGATTCGTTGATATTGAAGTCATAGCTTACTACGTTCATTCCTTTTCTGAAGTGCACGCTATTACATTTCTCAAATATGAAGCAATGATAAGGATCTCCGAAGAATAAGAGAGGGTACACATGGGCTCCGCAGCACCAGTGTTACGACAACCAGAGTCAATGGAGATGCGTCAAAGAAAGTGGTCGGCGAGTGACAGTATGGTATGTAGAATTAAAATTTATTTATTTAATCTACTAAGATTAGGGCTATCAGACCTTTCGTACATCTAACCAAGCGTTTTATGTACTTTACCTTACATAAAAGGGTTGGGCAAAACTATGGAAACACTGTGTGAAATGCCAGCATGAAAGTAAATGCAGATGCTGGCCAACAATGATCTGTGCTGTTTTGAGTGCATTACGTCGGACCTAAGTGATTTCCAACGTGGCAAAATTTTGGTGCTCCTATGATGAGTGCTTCCGTAACCAAAGGAGCCGAAGTGTTTGGTGTTTCAAGAAACACCGTATCGAAGATCTATACCGCATACAGGAGAAGCAGAAAAACTTCATCCGCTAAAACACAACGCGGACGATCGGGTTAGACGGTCATTTAAGAGGGCTGCGACGAGATTATGACGAGAGACAAGAATGCCGTACTCGCGAACTATGTCAGTAGCAAAAGGACACTAAAGAAGCTGCATGGGCAGGAAATTTCAAGGCGAACTGGAATCCAGCAGTGGTGCAAATTCCAATAATAGGAAAACTTGGGCCGGCTTGGGTGGCCGAGCGGTTCTAGGTGCTACAGTCTGGAACTGCGCGAGCGCTACGGTCGCAGGTTCGAATCCTGCCTCGGGCATGGATGTGTGTGATGTCCTTAGATTAGTTAGGTTTAAGTAGTTCTAAGTTCTAGGGTCTGATGACCTAAGCAGTTAAGTCCCATAGAGCTCAGAGCCATTTTTTTTTTTTGTAAATTTCTGGGGAACATTATGAGGGTGACAGAACGAGGTGCTTCAGCTTCTGATATCTTGAGGGCATCGAATTGTGCGCAGAGTACAGGATAACTTGTTCCAAGTGCGGACACCAGGAACAAAGAAGGGATATGCGAATGTTTTTCTTTTACAAATAAGCACAGCTATGGTAGCATATAACACTTGGTTTTTCGGTTATGATGAGATGACACTCATTTAGTCTCTGATTCGAGGTAGTGGAGAGCTCTTCCAGTGAGGAGCCGATGAAGCAGACATATCGCAGAGAAGTGTCGTAACGTGTATGGCCACAACCAAAGTTAGCTGTAGGCATGAAGCACTGATGTTCTCATATAGACAAATGTTACAGAACTAACACACACAGGCATTCATGGTTAGTTCTAAGCGTCTGGTGTTTTCATTACTCGTGCCGTGTTGAGCTGCAATGCTGTAGTGGAGGTTCAGTAGAGCGAGTGACAAGCAAGTTTGCGTTACACATCCCGTGGAAATATGTTCCGAAACGTTTTTTGGCACAAAGCGGTAATTTCTGGCCAGTTCAGATACTCATCAAAAGTTAAGTGACCTATGTACCCTCAAAATTATTGACAAAATGACACTGTGTCAATTTCGCGAAACGTGGTACGCCAAGGGTGCGAGTGGGGGGGGAGGGGGGGGGGGCGTTCGAGCTCTCCTCCACACGAATCCACATCCGCTCCTACTGCTCCTAGAGCTGGAATCGGCTCATGGCCGCGTAGAGTCTCTGGGCTGCCTGATGCAGAAGAGCTACGGTTCTCCAGGGAGTCAGCGTGGCTTCGATTCATCCTATTCTTATCGCCGTATTTAGATTTCAAAACTTATTTCATCTGCTAATATTTGTAAACTGTGTCTACAAATTTCTTAGGTTCTGTATGTACATATTCACTGAGGAACAAACGCTTACTCATAAGCAACACCATAAGATTTTCGTATATGGAACCTGTGAACTGTTCCAGCAATGGAAGGTATTCTTCTTTGTCGTCTGTGGAAGAATTCCGTTTGCTGGTAGGCAACTTGATATATTCGTAGTCGTTTTTGTGAGTTGCTGAGGTTGGCAAATGCGTATCAGCACTGTTTATGTCCCATGAAGTTGTTCCTCTTAAAACCTGTTCATCTTTCGGATAGTGCAGTTTCGTTTGTCGACGTAGTCTTCGCAAGCTTCTATGTCGGCCTCGCTCTCTGTGTCATCTTGTAAATCCAGTACTGAGTCGTTGAGTGTGGTCCAATTTCCTCTACTGGCGTAGAAACACCGAATGTGTTTATCCGGCTCACGATACGCGTTGTGTTGGAGAATACAGCTCTGCACTAACGACGCAGCTGGGAGAGATTCACAGCTGCGTCCGTCATGGAAGACGGTTTATTCTTACTGCCGCAGGTGTGCGTGTACACAAGTCACCCTCGTAAGGAGTATGTACTGTCGGTAAGAGATGGTGCTGTAGTCCAGTTTCCCCGTTAGCAGCTCTCAGAAATGTTCGCTGTGTGCTAGCAGATTGCGCTGCTCTTTGTTAGTGCAAACAGTCCGCTTTGTAGCATACAGCAATACGCCAACTGCGCATTATTGTTCTTTCACCACGATGTATACATCAAGTAACACCGTAAACAAAAACAATCCGCAATATTGGTGTGAGTGTAGTACAGCATTGCCGTGGCTTTTCTATGTGAGCCGAATGTTTTCTCTTCATATAATTTATATTTCAAGCAGCAAAATGTTACCACCCACTAGTATTTCAAACGAATTCAACACGGCAATATCAGCTCACACATTTATTCACAGCGTCCATTACTGTTGTTTTACAGTTGCGTCACACACGCGTGCTGCAGATAGGACCGTCAACTGTTTTCTACATCCCTGGAAATTGAAATAAGAACACCGTGAATTCATTGTCCCATGAAGGGGAAACTTTATTGACACATTCCTGGGGTCAGATACATCACATGATCACACTGACAGAACCACAGGCACATAGACACAGGCAACACAGCATGCACAATGTCGGCACTAGTACAGTGTATATCCACCTTTCGCAGCAATGCAGGCTGCTATTCTCCCATGGAGACGATCGTAGAGATGCTGGATGTAGTCCTGTGGAACGGCTTGCCATGCCATTTCCACCTGGCGCCTCAGTTGGACCAGCGTTCGTGCTGGACGTGCAGACCGCGTGAGACGACGCTTCATCCAGTCCCAAAAATGCTCAATGGGGGACAGATCCGGAGATCTTGCTGGCCAGGGTAGTTGACTTACACCTTCTAGAGCACGTTGGGTGGCACGGGATACATGCGGACGTGCATTGTCCTGTTGGAACAGCAAGTTCCCTTGCCGGTCTAGGAATGGTAGAACGATGGGTTCGATGACGGTTTGGATGTACCGTGCACTATTCAGTGTCCCCTCGACGATCACCAGTGGTGTACGGCCAGCGTAGGAGATCGCTCCCCACACCATGATGCCGGGTGTTGGCCCTGTGTGCCTCGGTCGTATGCAGTCCTGATTGTGGCGCTCACCTGCACGGCGCCAAACACGCATACGACCATCATTGGCACCAAGGCAGAAGCGACTCTCATCGCTGAAGACGACACGTCTCCATTCGTCCCTCCATTCACGCCTGTCGCACCACTGGAGGCGGGCTGCACGATGTTGGGGCGTGAGCGGAAGACGGCCTAACGGTGTGCGGGACCGTAGCCCAGCTTCATGGAGACGGTTGCGAATGGTCCTCGCCGATACCCCAGGAGCAACAGTGTCCCTAATTTGCTGGGAAGTGGCGGTGCGGTCCCCTACGGCACTGCGTAGGATCCTACGGTCTTGGCGTGCATCCGTGCGTCGCTGCGGTCCGGTCCCAGGTCGACGGGCACGTGCACCTTCCGCCGACCACTGGCGACAACATCGATGTACTGTGGAGACCTCACGCCCCACGTGTTGAGCAATTCGGCGGTACGTCCACCCGGCCTCCCGCATGCCCACTAAACGCCCTCGCTCAAAGTCCGTCAACTGCACATACGGTTCACGTCCACGCTGTCGCGGCATGCTACCAGTGTTAAAGACTGCGATGGAGCTCCGTATGCCACGGCAAACTGGCTGACACTGACGGCGGCGGTGCACAAATGCTGCGCAGCTAGCGCCATTCGACGGCCAACACCGCGGTTCCTGGTGTGTCCGCTGTGCCGTGCGTGTGATCATTGCTTGTACAGCCCTCTCGCAGTGTCCGGAGCAAGTATGGTGGGTGTGACACACCGGTGTCAATGTGTTCTTTTTTCCATTTCCAGGAGTGTATAAGACATCAGCAGTCCTTATTCCCCAACAAAGAGATGGCAGTCCAAGACATCGTGTTTTACTTCAAGGTATGAGTGGGAAAAATTGTTCTTCCGAGAAACACATAGGTAGAGTTACGAGGGCTTGCATTCACGGCCGACACAGGATGTGTCATGCCTTTACGATCATGGGAAAGTACAAGAAATAGATTTTTACCAGCTGATATAGCTGTAACACCTTGCGGACAGTCGGTAAAATGTCTATAATGGAGAGAACATTTATATTTTTCACGAGATCGTTACATTCTTACATTTATTACATACGTAACCAACAATGTGACAACCCTCTTTTCAAATTCGACATTAAAACTTGACGAAGCACCGTGGAAGTCACAACTTGTGAATAATATAAACAACTGCATCCTCAAACACGCTTTATGCTTCGAAACACCTTCATTTGCAACAGTAAGGGGTGACATCTAAATAACAAACGCTTAGGTATCAGGCTAAAATGTCTCCTTCGAAATGCTGTATGTATTTTCCAGCCGGAAATTCTGTGGTGGCTTGGAAATAAAATATATAAATTCACGGCACGAAACAATGGTAATAGCGCAATGCTTACAACACCGTTACACTTTGTGTTATTATTGTATGATTTCTGTTGTTGAGGGTGGTCGAACACAAACCGCTGGCAGCGTGTAGTCTTCCGACGACTGCCAGTGTATATGTGTGTGTGAGTGTGAAATCTTGTGGGACTTAACTGCTAAGGTCATCAGTCCCCAAGCTTACACACTACTTAACCTAAATTATCCTAAGCACAAACACACACACCCATGCCCGAGTGAGGACTCGAAGCTCCGCCGGGACCAGCCGCTGTCAGTGTATATAATAACGGATATTGTGTACGGAGGACTCCGCGTTGAACAGCATAAGTCATCAGGTTTTGGAATGTGAATGACTGCAGCAGGCATTTGGAGCCAAGGATATGTGGTTTAAAATATAGTAAAAAAAAACATTGGCGTTGAAGATGCACGCGACTATTAGTTTCAAGACATGAGGATGTTCTAAGTGGGAGAGGTACCATTTTAGAATGAAATGCAAATCACGACCTGACGAAATCAGTTGGCCAAGTGTGCTCAGAGATGAGGACCACACCATACTGAACGGAGCTTTCATGACGAATACTAAGTGTAAGTAAATTACAAATTCTATACATAAAGCATCCACTACCATCATACCCAGAAACTGATGCTACGCTACAAGATATGTTGGATAAAAGTTGATTAGTATGTAGCTGCACTTAGGGGTATCGCTTTGTGCGTGTTTCCCCTTTATTGACATTATATCGGGTCATTCTTTGCTAATTATTTTCGTAAACATCAATCGCTTTGAAATACATGTCATGACGCCTTCGATGCCTCCGTCTTCGAAAATATCTGTGTAAGGATCACTTACGGCTAAAGGGAGAGTACCTAATATTTTCACTTCATACTGTAGCTCAGTCAGGCAACTATAACCATTATTAATGTCGCAAGCTACGTTATTAAAGATTAATATTGATGATGATATGGCGCAGCCTTTCGGACGTATCATATGAAGTTAGGATGGGGATTCGGTTCACTGTTCAAGCTATTCTCAGAAGACTTCTGGTACTAAAGTGTGAGCACCTGTCGTACGATGTAAATACCATATACTGCAATTACTTATATCTTCATGTTTTGAAGAATAAAACAGATGTTTCTGTCTCACGCAGAAGTACTCGTAAAAGTTCTAGTATTCGGAGAAGGTAATCCGTCGTCAACTGTGTAAGTGTTATATAGTGTGTTATAAAGTTTTCAAAAATTTATAAAGCAGCATCTTTGTCTAAATTACTTTCTTTTAATAGGTACTTGAAGTGACGGGTAACACCAATAAGGAACGTTTTCGTAGCCCCCATGATTTTCATTCATACAGCAATGGCTGATATCCAGACTGCTCCAAATGTGATTTAGCATTTAATTATAAAATGTCATTCAGTTTCTTAAAGGATTCAGAGGATTGTTTTAGAACAACACATCATGAATTTTAGATTGATATCCCGCCCCTTAAAGGAAGTTTCAGTAAATTTTCTTTAATGGAGTACTGGAACTTTTGCAACTGGTGTACGTATTTCAAGATCAGTAAACGAAGTCTGTCACACTTAGTATTCTTCTAGAAAAGTATGCTAATTTCACAGCAGCACAGAGTAAATTCAGCTGCAAATGTTAATAGCACTCAAACGATTCTGCTTGGCGGGCAATGTCTGCTGAAGGAGCTTCGGAATAAAATTTAAGTAATTAATTCGTTTTTTTGCATCTATTATACAGACCATTAAGAAAATTTAATGAAGCCCATCGTTGGCTAAACAACGTTATAGCTCCTTTGCCTGCTTCCAAATTAATCTTAACTTTTCCCCAGGTCAGTAGTGAAAAGGGAGAATTCCTGTCCTTTTTTCTCGCCTCGTAAATTATATGTGAAGCCATTAAAACATTCGTACGATGTACGGCCGTTACTGCAGAACTTAAAGTGTGAGTTTGTGTCATGTATACGATTCAACGTATATGTAGTACTTGAAACATCCGTGAGAATGTATATCATTCATCGGAGTGAACATCTGTGAAGGAGAAGGACTGATCAACAGAAAGTGAGTTCTCGTTTTAGTAGATTCTGTGCAACTGTTGTATCAGACACATAGAACTTACTACTTTATTATAAAATTTATTGAGCAGGATTTTGACTTAGGGAAGGTGGGGGAAGTACACGCATGTGGGGAATCCCATGCAGGCTGATTTACGCAGTTTGAATGGTGCAAGCCGTTCCCAGTTGGTGCTACACCCTGCCGACAAGAGTAACAACTACCACGCAGCTTAGGTCAGCCATTTTCCAGTGGCATTGTTGGAGGAGTGAAGTATTGTTTATTTTCGGCATGCTTCATGGAACTTTGGTCAGCTGTATTTTGCAAGGTAAGTGCTACTATAAGTTACTTTAATGTAATTCTTACGTATCTACTACTAACCCTAGATGAAACCTTTAATTTAATTGTATATTTTTCCCGCTATTTGAATTAGGTACCGAGTTATGCTTAGGTTAGTCATCGAACTTACGGTGGGGTAACGCCACGCAGCTTTTGAAGAGCGTGGCATTCCCCCTTACAGGTTATATTTTCAATGCTAACGAGTTTTTTTTAATTTCAGATGGGTAGATATTATCAAAGAAAAACCCAGAAAGCAAAATGGACGCAAGGGTAACATTGTAAGGCTCTTGATGCCATCAAATCTGGAAGAAAAATAAGAGAAGTATCAAGAGCTTTCGGGATTCATGAAGCTAGTCTGCGAACGAAAATGATGGTTAAAAATACCGAGGGTACAAAACTTGGAACAAACCCAACATTTTCGACAGAACAGGAAAATGAGATTAGGGATCATGTTATTACAATGTCCAAGCTGTTGTATGGCGTTACATGCATCCAGCTGAGAAAGATTGCATTTGAGTGTGCAGAGGATAACAACATGGCAAACAATTTTGATAAATCATCTAGGTCAGCTGTAAAGGATTGGCTAGCTCTATTTTTAGAAAGAAACCCAAGTATTAGCATGAGAAAACCTAAAGCAACTAGGATTAACAGAATACAGGCATTTAATGAAGAAGAGGTTAATGCATATTTTAAAAATTTAGAACATATCTTTGAAAAATATAAATTTAAAGAGGGGCGAGTGTTCAACATCGATGAAACGGGCATAAATAATGTACAAAATCCCGAGAGAATTTTGGCTCCTAAAGGTGTTAAACAAATAGGTGGGGCCACGTCTTGGGAAAGGGGGAAAAACTTGCGTGTGATATGTTGTTTCAGTGCTGCTGGTACCTACATCCCCCCATGCCCCCTATGTTTATCTTCCCCAGGAAGAGGACGACGAATCTCTTGAGTAAAGGTGGACCAGTTGGAGCAATATATGGTTGTTCCGTCAATGGCTGGTACAATGAGTCATTGTTTTTCGAATGGATCCAACATTTTCAGAACAATGTAAAATCAAGTATTGACGACCATGTGCTGCTGATTTTAGATAATCATAGCAGGCACATTTCACTTTCTATTTTTTAATTTTGTAAAAACTTCTGTTACCATGGTAACCGTACCTCCACCCACTTCTCACATGGTTCAACCACTAGATGTTACATTCTTCTCTTCTTTGAAATCAGCCTTCAATCGTCAATGTGACATGTATATGAAGTCACAGTTGCATCAAAATTTACAGCATGTGAGTTAGCAGAACTTTTTAATAAGGCATATATTCAGGTCGCTACCATGGACAAAGGGCAGCCAGGGTTTAAGGCATGTGCGATTTGCCCTTTCAATCCAAACGAATTTCAGCATGACGTCTTCCAACAATGTGAGATCTTCAGAGGCGTTGTCCTTGAAGATGAAGAGGTTCCGAATGCAACAAATGGAAATGAAGTGGTTGCATCTACAAACGAGCCACATATCCACAAAAGGAGTCAATAACAGATTCCTGGTTCTTCAGCAGAAGATGTTCCACTTCTAGTAGGCCTAGAAGAGTTCGCAACAACATCAGCTAAAAGTGCATGTGTCAAGCACATTAATGTATTTGACATGTCTCCCGTTCCAAAACAAAAACAAGTTCTTCCTAAGACGAAACAAGCCAAGGGAAAGCCTAAGGGATAGTCAGTGATCCTTACAGCAACTCCAGAGAAGAATAAACTGGTAACGGAGTTATCAATAAAGAAACAAAAAGAAAACATGGAAAAAGAAAGCTGAAGGAAACAAGAAAACAAATCTTAAGGATAAAGCAGATAAGTGCAGATATCTGCAATTTAATAAAGTCTCGAAGAAGAAACAGACATTATAAAAAAAGAAACACCACGAAGAAAGTGAAAGTAGTTGCGAGGATGACCTAAATCTGGACTTGCAGAATATTTGTGATGGCGATGAAATGGATGAATTGTTCCATTTGCGATT
The DNA here is from genome assembly GCF_023898315.1 of Schistocerca nitens. Lineage (NCBI taxonomy): Eukaryota > Metazoa > Arthropoda > Insecta > Orthoptera > Acrididae > Schistocerca > Schistocerca nitens. The sequence continues at coordinate 307,414,779 of NC_064621.1, read as the reverse complement.
TCAGAAGATGTCTGTTTAGTTTGTGGAGAGTTTGGGAAGGATGGAGAACTATGGCACCGATGTATTTCTTGTAGCAGATGGAGTCATGAAGAATGTAGTGGCTGGAACACTCCAAGAGGTTACAAGTACGATCTTTGCTGTATGAGAAAATGAACTCTTTTCACATCAATAAAAATTTGAAAAACGAAAATTATCAGAGATGTTTGTAGAATTACATTATTTCGTTCTTAAATATACTGTATACTATTAGTAGTAGCTAATAAGCAAATAAACATAGCAAGTATTGTACATTCTTATGGTTTGTTTGTTTTACGTGTTATTACCCAGTACTTTGCGTGTCATTACCGTCAGGGGTGGGGAATACCACGCATTTGCACTTTTCTTAATTTTACTGTTCAAATTTAAGGTAATCTTTATAACTATTTACAGACGATTGGAATATGGAGAAATGTTCATTGTATGGTAAGTACTTATTTTCGGTGGTTGTAATGACGTAACGAATGGTTCACATCGATTTTTCCTTAGGTGCGTGTATTTCCCCCACTCTCCCCCCGCGTTTGCTTAGTTTATAGACCTCTGAGCAATTGAGTACCGATTTTTGTCCCTATACAGAGGGAAAAGTGCCATTTATCTCAAAGAATGTGACTTTTGTTTACTATTTTTGACTATTTGGCCTCTTCTGGTAGATTGACCATAGTTACGTGAATGATCCTTCCAAAATTCTGAAATTACCAACACCCAACATTGGTTTCTGTGCCTGGTGCTACACTTGGTTTCCCAGTTGTGCACTATATCATCTGTGCTATGGTAGCTGTTTTGACTGTGAAGATATGAATATTTTGACGCCATCACACAGTAAGGTCACTACTTCTTCTCTCTCTTTCCGCTACGTGTGTTTTCCAAAGGATAAAATTTCGACATCGTCCTATAATGTTCTCGTGCCTTTAAGAGTCAACAAATGTTTCCGAATTATCTACAATACTGTCAAATGCTCTAGAACGGAACTTGGAAACGGCACATACCACTCTGATACGCAGCCTGAAAAGTTGTGTTAAACGATGCGTTGTTAGCGTAGTAAACACAAAAGTACAACTCATTGAAAAAATATACCCGCTTACATAGGGAGACTACAATCACAGTGAGTAGTTTGGGAGTTACAGGGGTGGAGAATAGTTTGTACCTCCTTAACTTCGGCGAATTTTGCATCACAACTAGACATGCACTGGGCCCCCTGCTTACCTACCACCTAATTGCACAACGGTAACGAAAGGAATTGGTGGTGGACCCAAAATAAGAAGAGCACACTCATAATAATGTAATAAAAACTATTATCTGCTCAGTAAAGAAAAAGGGAATTTTATGAACATAATTGACAGGAAATGGGATCTATGAAACGATATGCGGATTAAATATTACAATGAGAAAAACAAAGGTACTTGACTGTCAATACAGACGGTAGGCTAAATAGTAAATCATACTGAACTATTACGAGAGTAAGAGGTGGCTCGAGAACAAGAGGCTCCTACTCTTTGTGATGCAATACATTGACGATAATGACTGGAGGTCCTAATGAATCAAATATTACTCCCACAACTACAATGCAGTATTGCGAATAGTAGTGAGAACTCGAATGCGATCACATAGTGAAACACGTAAGGTCGACTTGTAGCCAAGGGAGCGTGCGTGCTGCTGAGGATGTCCTACAATGCGGGAGCCGCAAAATACTTTACCAGTCATGAAACCTGCAACACGTTGTCGGTAGGCAGCATTCTGATTATGTAGGCGCCGACTTGTGCTGTGCAGCAACTCTGTTTCAACCCCTGGCCTCGAGGGCTGTCCGAGAATTGTAAGTTCTACCGAAAAAGGGCGACTAAGTCGTAATAACGTCCGACTCCGACGAAGATGAGAGCCCAAAAGCCCTGCGCCCGCCCAGTGCAAGAGCGAAGCCTACGTTACTCAACTCCCCTCGAAAAACCGCGAATCAGCTTTCAGTCCTGATTCCTAAATTCCCCCACACTATCTCACAATATAATTGGCGCCAATAGCGACTATTTCCTCCAGTTTCGAGCAGGGTCTTATGACGTCAACTGGCCTCAGCTTAACTTGATCAACCATGCCTCTACTATCTAGCTGGTGGCACTGAACTTGCCGTTTGACCGGCTACGAAAACAACATGCCTAGACCACCAGGCATCTGGCATCAGACAGTCGCGCCCAGCAGTGCACAGTCCCCAAGTATTCTCAGAATCATGAAGACAACAGAGTCAGTCGATGCCAGGAGTCTTCGTTCCAGACGCGCCGGAACAGTAAACACATAAAGTGTGGCGACAGTGAGATGGCTCGCAGGTCGTTTCGCCCTGCGTACCATAGGCGAAACTCGAGGTCAGTCGCGCCGCCAGGCACTCACGGACATTGATGTACGGCCCTCTCAGCATTCGAAGAAGTGCTACCCCTCCCCGGAAACGCATTGTGCCGCATCCTTCAGTGCTCACCTCGCAACGGGCTACCCAGGGAAGTAACAGAGGAAACTAAAAGCAAAACCACATACAGTTCCCAACATGCATAGCAATCAAGTGAAAAGTACTTTGAGCTCTCAGTACAAATATCCTCATTAGAATAACTTATTCGGCTTGTTACCATCGTGCAATGACACAAAACATTAACAAAATTAATGAAAATGAGAGGCGACATGCAAAAGAGGGCATGGAACGTCTCATTACCCTCCAGTCACTTTAGATTATTTTTGGTAGTGGTTGCCTCATTTGACAGAGGAAGTGTGTCAATCACTCAAAAAGAATCTGTCTAAAAAGTTTCCTAATCTCACAATTGTCCGATTACATTTAAAATTGATGATGATGTGAAAGGTGCAATTTTTCTTATGATTTTGATAACATGTTACATTGACGAATAAGTCACACCGAACACAGATTTACCCTCAGGGAAGCCACTGTCGTTCATGGACATACTCGCACAGTCATATAAATTTTGAACGCGTGGCAGAACACAAGTTCCAAGCTGCAGTAGAATGTTGACGTATTGGATCTGCAAACTTCGCATTAAGGTAACAAGAATTAGCTACTGGTGCCTAGTCAAACACACACATACTTCTGCATGAACCCATAAAGACAAACAATATTTCTATTCTCCATGGCTGAAACATTTAACCACATTCATGCCGTTTCCCTGAACAGAAAGAATTATAGTTTTTCACAGCGATTGATTGACTGATAATCCATTCACCACTAAGCAGAATTGTAACCGGTGATATCCCACTCACATACCCACAACAAACAAAAATACTCTCCTGTAACTGTGGCATATTATTGTGTATAACATTTTGTAACTATTGGCACATACACAAGAAATGTGTACACGTAGTGACAACTGACAGGCATCAACGTAAGTGAGATAGAGAGATACAGTCTACACAAGAAAAAGACAAATTTCTTAAGTATATCTGTGTGATTGAAGACTATGTAACATATGTGCGTCACAAAGAAAAACTTGTTCCAAACTGACTTGGTGACTGGGAACCAGGATATCTTCAACACTAGTATGTATATAAAAAAAGAAGACTAGAAGCTATGAAACAAAACAATATACATGTAGTTGTCATTGTATTTCCAATTTCTAGTCTATGAAATAAAGTTTCGGGGTCAAAAACAAAAAAAAACAATGTTTTCACTAGGGGCACAAAGTTGTCTGAGCGAAAACTAAAAACAGCTGATCATATCATCCTTCACAGATTAACATCACACAACGAATCACTCAACATATGGACATTGCCGCACTCGTCTGTGGAGCGGGGTGGTGGTTCCTCGCTTGGAGAAAGGGGCGCCTACTGAGAGGAGCGCGACTAGTGGTGTGCGCCACCAATCTAATGTTTCTGGAAACCAGGCGTGGAAATGACATCCAGAAATATCTCCAGTCATCTTTACTAGTGGTGTTGTCAGTCGACAGGAAGCTCATAGGGTGGTAGGACTGCCTATTGTTGATTTGCAGTACTGTGCGGTATACAAAATTGTTGAGGCTTTCGTGGCCACTTGTTGATAAACTGCCTATTGGCTTCTGTCTCGGGTTCTTCGGCCGACGTTCATCTAATGATTTTTCTGACGTTTCGCCAGCACGAGTGGCTGGCATTGTCAAAGCTTCACCCTCCATTGCCGGCAATGGAGGGTGAAGCTTTGACAATGCCAGCCACTCGTGCTGGCGAAACGTCAGAAAAATCATTAGATGAACGTCGGCCGAAGAACCCGAGACAGAAGCCAATAGGCACTGTGCGGTATGATTGCAAGCACATGTACAGGCTCTGATTGTCATTGAACACCGCAAGATTCGGGACAAATCCATAGGACTGGTAGTTGGTTGTCCAAAGACAGTAATACTTGGCCTTATCTGGACCGAGAAATTGCAATACAGGATACTACTCTTAGACTGTCTCCAACACTCGCGGAGTCATCTGATGGAGGTTGAAACAAGGATAGCAGATCGATCAATTCGGCCGATTGCTCGGAACTGCTCTCTGTAGGAAAGGAGATAACCATGGCAGACTGCAGTACAGCAATACCCAGCCTGGAACTGCATTGGGCATGCAGTCCAGCCTATTATAGTGAGTTACGCGAACTCGTGTAGGAACTGTAAATGGCGTCTGTCATAAGTGCGGCTCAAGAGTTCTTCTCTCTGACGCTTCTTGCTGCCATTATTAGAGCATTCCTTCGTCGTCTCGCACCTCTTCTACATCGGAATCCCCATTTCCGAATCACCGCTGAGTGGTGCCGTGCTGCTTCCGTGGCCAGCCGCTAACAGGTTCGCCTGCCCGGTGAGATTCCGAGCGTTGTGTCCGCCCCCAGCTAACCCAGAGCTGTACGCCAGGTGAGCCACCGCCTTACTTTCACTGCGCTGAACAGGTATGTGGCGAGCGCCTCTGAGCCCTCGGGTAGAGGGTGGATGTGCCGTGACTGACAGCTGCCTCCCTCAGGTATCTCGCTGCTGCTCGGGCCTATTTACTACACACCGACCATTCTGTAGCGTCACTTCTCATCCAGCAGTCACTAACTGTTCCCAGTACCTGCACAATACTTGAATACTTTTATAAATGTGCCTCCTCAAAACTTTTTACAAATACAGTATTAAAAATTTTTTACAAACGTCTCAGATATTACTTTGTACATCAAAAAAAAAGTTAATAGCAATGAATATTTACACGTATAGAAGTGTTACACTAATGCAGTATAAATTGTCTTATACTCTGCTGACAGAATTTACAAAAGTACTAATTATAAAGATTAGTGAGTTAAACTATGGGCCCATAGTTAATAGTAGTTTGTGTGTAATTACTGACTCATTAAGATAAAGAAAAGCTGAAGTACGCTACCCATAACCCTTAACTATTGTATATAGTCCCAACTATGGCCTATCCGTCACTAGAGCATGCTCACAACTACCGATGGCAATTTAACTTCACTAACTACGCTATGGACAGGCGCCAATGCAAGTACCTCGCTGTCTCTGATCCCAGAGGCCTCGATGGGTCCCAGAAACTGCTCAAGACATGGCGGCAGCACACAAATACACAATGAACACGTATTAGACGAAAGAAAATTAGCTGCAATTACCTTAGTAATGCAAATTAATAAAAATAATAATATATGTAACTTATCGGCTACACCCGTTTACCAAACATACCTTTGTGTGCTACTGGCTACCCCCCTTCCGCCCCTTCCTGGCCTCTCCTCCGTCGACCCCCTTCTCTCTTTCCTCTTTCCCTTAGACCTCTTCACTGACCATTTCTCCATTGGGAGGTGCTTCCAATTTTAATCCAGTTACTGTCCATCGTTTATTGGTGCTCGCCGCGTATGTTACATAAGTGCAGAGTGCGTTCAGTGTCACTGTCTTAAACTATGAACGCTATTCGTGCCACCAGTGTTGATGTGCTATGTCTTCGTCGAGTCTCATATTAATTATATGTGAATTTTACGTAAATGTGCATCGTCAAAGTACACCTTTTGTTATATATTTAAACTCCAATTGTTTCCCCTCTCAGGTAAAACTTCATCTTCTATCCCCGTATTTCACGTGTGTACCGTTCTCCTGTCATATTTTATATAGTCTCTAGTCCGAAGAGTGGCGAATTGTACCGCTACCAGCCCACCCCCGCCCACAAGGGGTACAGGCGTTAAACAACAATAAAGGAAAGAAAATACAGCCACAGCAGTCCGTAGTTTTATTCCTGACGATGATGGCGGAGATAGCCATCGAAAAATCGACAATTTTATTGGAAGTGAAAACCGAGAAGATTTTATTTGAGACATGCTGCCACGAAAGACTTCCACGAAAGCTGCCCTTAATTTTACATGGTCATTCTATTTCAAATCTCTCTGTATGCATAAACGTAGACGTTTTATGGAAGTAACTGCTTCCAGTGAGCGTCCCGGAATTTTGTAATCATACATTCATGTGTCTTTCTGTCTATATAATCGCAGTGCGCTACATTTGCTTATGTTGGGGGTCAGTAGTTACTAATTGCAAAAAGCGTCTGCAGGTCTACCCGCCTTTCCCTACAATTTTCTAGGGTCGCAACTTTCTGTACAAATGGCATCATCCACGAAAAACCTTACTGAATTTTCAACGCTGTCTACTAGGCAATTTATATTAAGTGGTGGACAGAATGCGCAACACCAAAAACAATTAAAGTAAAATAATGAAACACCTGGCATACATTTTTGTTGGTACGTTATTTAATTGATTAACACTGCAAGATCACATGTTAATTTAAACGCAAAGTAAGCCACTTATAATATGAAATGCTTGCCAATTAATAACCTGAGCAGTTGCCAGAATGTTAGATGCATGTTTGTTGTACAGGTATCGGATATCAGTTTGTGGCGTGGAGTTATCTGCACTTGGTCGGTCAATACAGGGATATCAGCTGATTGTCGATGCCTCTGGCGCTACCGTCCGATGATGTCCCATATGAACTAGACTGTAGACAGATCTCGTGATCGAGTAGGAGAAGGCAACGTATCAACAGGTTGCGTTAGAACAGCAGTATGTGGGCGACCGTTATCCTGTTGGAAACATGCACTGGAATGCTGCTCATGAATGACCGCACACCATCACCTGTCTGGGATATCCACGAGAGCGCTCCAGCAGTCACACCAAATCGCACCGCAGCCCATAACTTCAAGCGTAGGTGCAGTGTGTGTAGCAAACAGCCAGGTTGGTTGCAAGCCTCTTTCTAACCAACACACGGCCACCACTTTCATCAGAAAACACAACAGACCTACACGCTGCCCTTCGATGAGCTCTCCATTGACACTACTGAAGTCGTAAGTGGCGGCGGTTTGGCGCCAGTGGAATGCACGCTACAGGGCTTCTTGCTAGAAGCTGACATTGAGCTAATCTTTTCTTAACAGTTCATTGTGTCACTGTGATGCCAGCTACTTCTCAAATTGGTGCTGCAGATGCAGTACGATGTGATACAGTCATGCACTGGAAACGATGGTCTTGCCTCTCGGTAGTGACATGTGGCCGTCCGGAGCCCGGTCTTCTTGCGACCGTACGTTCTCGCGACCACCGCTGCCAAGAGCCATGTACAGTGGCTACATTCTTGCCAAGTCTTTCTGCAGTATCGCAGAAACAACAGCAGTGTCTCGTAGCACTACTGCAGACCTCGTTCGAACTCACCGATCACTGACTAACGTCAGATAACAATGTTCAGTCTCAAAGGTAACTAACGCTCACGACCGGTATAGCGTCCATGCGGCGTTCACAGCGTAGCAGCGCCAGTCTTATGCGACTGGAACGAAATTGGGGTAGACTTCGTCTTTCTGATGTAGTAATAACGCCTACCAACTATTCCATATGTAGCACAAAACTTCTTGGTTTTGCGATATTTCTTCCGTCAGTGTGTATCGTGAGAGGAAATGTTGCTACAACACTCCCCTGGGGCACTTTTACATCTTATGACTCCTCTCGTTCTGAATGAAATATTCAGTTCTATTTTCTACCCTTCAGTCCAATCACACAGCTGTTATGATACTCCAGATGCTTGTATATTATTCATTAGGCGGCAATGCGGGACGGTATCGACCTGGGCTCCTCTATCTATTGCCTTCTGTTTCTCGTTGACGAAGAGAGCGGGCTGGATTTCATAAGATCTTTGTTTCCGAAATCCGTTTTGGTCCCTAAAGAGGACATTTTTGGTCTATACATCCTTTTGTAACCATAGAACCATCTGAGTAGAGTCGAATCAATTGGGCCAATGTCATTCTTCGTAATTCAAAACTGCACAGTTTGAAATATTGTTAGGCTACTGACTATCATGTTCATTCATGTAAAGAACTGTGATGGTTCCAAGATAATCCATGGTTTTCAGCAGCATAATGTAAATAAAGCAAAGAGAGAAAAAATTCACAAATGGTCAACTTAATTTATCCTTAGGTAGATGGAAGCGAGGTTGCGTGTTTAATTTAACAATTTACGCGAATAAACCGTATCAGCCACGTATAACATGTTAACCAACTTAAAATCTTGTCACATTTCTCAGAACAGGCCCTTTTTCATTGCGACAATATGTATCGTTGCTGATTTATTAATAGAAGCTTTTTTCTATTAACGCTGAGGCTAATTTTACAGTATTTCATTTTTGCCAATAGGGGTACTTTTAGGTCATACGGAACTATATCTTTATCAGTTCTAATGCCCCGATCCACGTTACTCGAACGTTTTCGCATAATGTGGAGTTCGCTACTAGAGATGTTTCCCCTATCCAATTAATATTTTGTAAGACAATGCTCGACAAGAATTTCAATTACTTTGCTGCAAATCGAACTGCTCAGTGACAGCAGTTCGCTGCTGCTCTGAGCAGCCGTCATCAGGTGGTGCTGGCGGTGATAGAACGTAGAACAGGTGGCGAGGAGTGTGGTGGGGGGCACGGGGGGGGGGGGGGGTTGGTCGTCTCTCTCCGTTCTGGCCAACGCGTGTCCGCAGCAGCCGCTGTTACTTGGTTCTTCAAAGAAGGTGACCTTTGAAGTTCCCTTCAGCACTCTTGCTATTTGCATGACGCGTGAAAAATAAAAATTCGTATATGTATTTAAAACTGTTTACAAAAGAAGGCTAGTCACGGCAATAAATCGTCGCGTCCCGAACGGAACTCATGCTTATCGCATTACTAAATTTTTCACTATACACACCCACAAAAAAATATCAAGTTATTTCTACGGGACCACACACGTGATTGCGGAAGGAAAACCAGAAAAAGCCAGCCGCGGTGGCCGAGTTGTTCTCGGCACTTCAGTAAGGGACCGAGCGACTGCTACGGTCGCAGGTTCGAATCCTGCCTCGGGCATGGATGTGTGTGATGTCCATAGGTTAGTTAGGTTTAAGTAGTTCTACGTTCTACGGCACTGATGACCTCGAATGTAAGTCCCATAGTGCTCAGAGCCATTGGAACCATCTGAACCAGAAAAAAAAAAAAATATTTTAATCAAGTGAAAGATCTACGGCGACATTAGTGACTGTTGGCCAAGCAGACTGTGATTTGTAGCGCACTCAGTGAAATAGGAATTTTGGCCTCTGGATACCAGTTCATATGTCTGGCTCATGACTACGACGGGATCGAGCGACAGAACGTTATGCCTAACGCAACTGACCTTTGTTCGTGAGAACCGGGCTACAAAGCGAGTCCGGTAGTCGATATTTAGGTTTCCGTGGTTCCCCTATATCCGTTTACGGAACAGTTCCGTTGTTTCCCTGTATCCTTTTACGGAACCGTTTCCTAGAAAAGTACACGACTGGTTTCCTTGACATTCCGTGTATATCTAATGGACGCCTATTGAAAGCAATTTTAAAAAGTGTTCATTTCTTCTCTGTCTTTGTAAATCAAATGTAGGTCGGCTTGTTTGATATTCCAACACATCTGAGGACCAAAACATAACTAGATTTATTTGACGATCGAGGAAAACTATACAGCAGTTCAGGTCTATTGGTGTGAACGTCTGAGAGCAATGCTCGGATATTACAGCAGGCTTAGATGATGATGATGACGATAATATTTGGTTTGTGAAGCGCTCAACTGCGTGGTTATCAGCGCCTGTACAATCCCTGACCCAAATGTTGTCAGTTTGATACGATCGATTATATACGAGAAACAGGACCTAGTCAGCCTTCGGTAACAGCACCTTAGTGACAGGTGGAGTAAAGGCGAACGCCTGAAATATTATGTTAAACTTCTTGAGCGAGATAGTTTGGTATAAAATGTAGAACAGCACGTTGAAAATGAGCAGTGCGATTACTTGGAGGGGGACCTGGATACCAAATGCTTTGAAGAGCACTGAAAAGCTTTTTTTTCTGAAAAAATGAAAATGTGTAACTTAATCAACAAATTTAATTACGGTTTTTATTGTATGTACTCCTTAAAGGTTTTTTTTTAAATGGTACTGGTGAGTTATAATTTTAATAGAATGAACACAGAGTAAATAGAAATTCCACATGCAAACAGTATGTTACCATTCAACTATAATAATTAATTTTTATTGTATTGTTCACAATGCAGCCGTACACATCTCCTTTTTTTCTTGTGTCATTTGCTGTTACTCCAAATAAAAGTCAAGGAATGGATACCTGAATATTTCTTATGCAAATTTAGTTCAACATAGGAAATGCCCGTGTGATTGGTGCAAAATGAAATAAACCAACAGATTCTAAAAATCTGAGAAGCACCTGTGCATTGAAATAATGTTACATTTGCCCTAATTACCCCATATTTTACATTTAGGACCATTAAGAACTTCTCATATTAACCTTACCGATCGTTTTAAAACTTTGCTCGACATTTATTTTATTTTTGGATCCAGCATGATTTGGAAAGTTACTCCTCACTCTGATTCCATGACGATGATTCACGTTAAAAAAATGTATTTTGCGTATATCACTTGATGAGCAATATTTATTTTCGCGAATTGTATATTTTCATAATAGATACGGAACTAAACATATCTCACGAAACCATAACAATGTACACGAGACAACTATTGGAAGACATAAAAAAAGTTTTTTCCACCTTTGATGATATTCGGAGAAATAAATACTTCTTCTTACGCTGGCAGTTAATATATTAATACCTTGCCATGATTGATTCAAGACGGGCACATTATAGTTTGACTAAAGGAGCGACCGAGGTAAGAGTATACTGACATAAAAATGCTCCAGAGAATGGAAGTCAGTCTGTCAGCTGGAGAAATCAAGGCAACATTTCCCTGACATACGCGTAGTGTGATAATTGGACACTATTCGAATGAGTGGAACATGTTACTGAACAGTGTAATTCTTTCTTGTCATATAACATACGCAAGGAACTGGTAGAAAAGTAAGACTACTCGATGAAGTTCTTTAATAATGACAGTACAAGCGGTATCACATCTGCGACTGCCATGCTCATAATTGCGTGGAGCCTACAAAACTAATAGCACTCTTACAGTGGTAGTAGTGATACTGTCTTTTCATTGCCATAAAGAAATAGTTACGTGCAAGAATGAAGAGTTTAGCTGTGAAATAGTTTCCATTAAGACTGACAAAGAGTTCCCTTTGGAAGACTTACGTTAGCTGATGAACACTGAAATTAGAGCTCCCTGTACTGCTAAAATTATAATTGTCCATTCTTCATTGAAAACTCACGTCGGTTATCTTTACAATACATACACGACATAAAATACATAGTAAACAAGCCGTGGAAAACGATTATGGTCATACATGCTCTAGTTTCCACAGATGGCTCTCAGTCTATGAATAGCATGTACCTTCTTTTCTAGTATTTACTGTAAATGAAACATGGACGAAATAGAAAAAAGTGTAATTGCACCTATGCCAGCAGCGTTCAGTGAATTAGAAAACAAGATTGAAGCCTCCGAGTTGACAGATCCTATAGCAAGTTTTAGGATGTAGTCACTATTCCCAGTTGCTTGTTGACTACGCTCACGCCAAACAAAAGAGGACATAATAAAAGCTGAAATACAAGTTCCGTCTTCAGAATTCAGACTACACATTTTTGTGCAACTAAAGCTTACTTCCTCAACGAGAGTTACGTCAGGATTTGATGCTACCGGACAGTAGTGAGTGAGAACAAAAACCATATTTTCTTTTTTTTTTTTACATTTTCATCTACAAAGTCTGCTACTATCAGTAATGGCAAAGCTATAGAACTTAAGCTGTTACAGTATTAGACTCAATAATTTTGAATAATCTCTTTCAGTCATTGATATTTACATGTACGTTATTTCTAATGGTGTGTTCTAGTCTTGTGCAGCAATAATTATATGTAATGTTTTTCTCCCTCTTTTTTTAAAAAAAGTTCAACGACATATTCCTTTGGACCAAAATCGATTAATAATTATCAAAAGGCCTATTTACACTTTCTGGAGTTGTAGGCTCTCCGTCAGGTTTGAATTTAATTCATGCACTATCAATAATGAGAAATACTTCCGAAATTTTTACAGAAGATGACATATAATTTTACATAACAAAACAAGAGCTGTTCCATCATCTATCCCTGTGGCACACCTGTAGCGATTACTACATACTTGAAAACAATGTTTCATTAAATACACTTCTTTCGTTCTAAATATGTCACTCTCCGTTGCTTTAGTTACTTTGGATGATGACCATTCTTTTGAAATCATACCTTTTTAACTTCACTGAGACAATAGAGAGTGGTTCAATGGCTCAATGAGTAAGAAAAATGCCATTAATTACTTTGTACATGGAACTTCAATTCTGAAATTCATGCTACTACCATTATGCACCTTACAGCTTCTCTACTTCGGCCATCGTCGGTTATTTTGCTGCTCGAACAGAAAAAAAACGCATCTATCATTTCCAGTGCCTTGCTTCCTATCCATTCCTATCAGAAACAGTTTATGTAATTCGACTGCATTCCGTTGCCATTGTTTTATGTTTGTCTCATAACATCCTTTCAAGAAGTAGCTAGTTCTGCTCTTCCAAATCCTTTGGCTTTTCAAACTGAATCCCTATGTCATATGTGACCTCAACGTTTTTATTTCTTCTTCCAGGACTCTAATTCCCTTTCCATGTATCTGTTTGCTTCCTTTTACTGATTGCTCACTGTACAACATCGGGGACAGGACATACCCTTTCTCAATCCCTTCCCCACCACCAGCTCTGTTTCATGTCCTTCAACTCTTTTATGTGCAGTCTGATTTTTGTAGAATCTGTAAATAGCTTTTGCTCCCTGCATTTCATCCCTACAGCCATCCAGTTCCTGAAAGGTGTAGTCCTGTCAAAAGTGACACAAGCTTTCTCCAAATCTACAAATGATATTAATATTACGTTTGGCTTTCTTCAACCTATTTTCTAGGAGAAATCGTCGCATCAGCAGTGCTAAGATTTTGATATTTACTCAACCTAAGTTGATCTTCCCAGAGGCAGGCCTCTACCAGCCTTTCCATTCTTCCATGAATAATCATTGTCAGTATTTTGCAACCATGAATTACTAAACTGATAGCTTTCTTAACATTTACGCTTGTCCACAGCAACGTTTTATAGATTTTGAATTATTCCATTCTTTTTGAAAGAAGAGAATATTTCGCCAGTCTCAAATATCTTGCACACTCATTGCAATGCTTTCTTCATGAATAACTATTGTCGATAGCTGTATATATATTCCCGGGCTCTAGCTCGTCTCAAAGATAAACGATGGAACTGTGGCAGAGGAACTGAACGCGACAGTAAATCGACGTGTCGTTTACCCAATAATGACGCAATGGTCACCCAATGAGATCAAGGGGTGTCGAGCCATACGATTCGTGAAAGTCCCTCTATCCCCTTATCTGGAGAAAAACTGATGTACCTGTTACTGAACCGCAAGTAATGTGACAGCCAAAAGTTTGTGGCCGAAGACTAACGACACCACGTCTTACTAAATAAGAATTACTTCTTACAACACTTTCCTTGCGTGATCTGTGATTGTAACAGAGAAACGGTACACATGAGTTGTTGCAAATGTACCGATCCCTAAAATTTAGCTATTGTTTTCTGTAATCCACTAACCATGCTTCATCAGAGATGTCCCTCCGCTGCAGTGCAAGCGCTCGGTCGTGACCTTGTATAGATGTGGCCGTGGTAATTGTGATAACTGGGAGGAAGCCTAACTATTTTCCAGTAAAAAACAGTTTCTTTTTGTTCAGTGGGTGCCTTTTATTAATTCCTGTGGTTGTGGATTATAGCATAACCAACACTACTCTCGTTCTGTTAGCAACATTAAAATTCTTGAAACACTTCCCGATTGAAAATTTTAGTTAGTTCTAGCTCACGTACGCGACCGCGCTTTTCGCCATCCACGACTAAGTCTTTTAGTATATTAAGAAACCATATTATTTCATGATAATTCTCAACAGCTGTCGACAGCCCCTTCCTATTCTACGGTCTACCGTGCTCTCCTCTCCCAGGTTCTTAATAACCATTACCATAATTGGCGACAACCAGCACCGATAAAACTGTCCATTGCGTCCATCGCTAACAAACTGACGCTATTAGCCCCGATCCACTGTGTTCGCTGCTACCAGACTGACGCTGTTAGCCCCTACCCACCGAGTTCCTACCGATGCAAGGAAGCTTACGTCTCACATCTCTTAGCTAAAGACAGTACAGGAAATTTCGTGCGACTATATGTAGAGCAAACTCTCTTAACCAACAGGGAGTGAGAACGTTCTTCCCAGGTGGGTGGCTGTCACGCAAGCAGTTGCCACGCTGGAATTTCCATGTCATTACGTCCCACGTCCACGTCTTTCTGCCGCGACGGTACGTCTTGTGACCTACTGCACCATGTTACAATAATTTGATACCATTTTAGAGTAAATATTATATTTGAGACAGGTGCATTTGCAACTATCTTTGTATTTCCTCATTTGAATTTCTTTGTTTTATAACCTACTATTCCATGAGATTTCATTTCAGCTTCTACTGTGTACTAAGTATAGTTTTGGCAACACGTAACATTAATAAAAAATAATGTACACATGATCTTTGGCCAACAATAATATAATCTACAATGCTTTTTCTGACATATGTGATCTTATACATGGTGTAGCTTTCAAGCAGAACTATGCCAGACAGAAAAAGTAGTAATTCCTGATCTCTCTTACTAACCACATCTATGTCTCTTATAGTCATACGCTAAATAAAATTTCTTATAAAATTTATTTATTTATTGAAAGAATACGCCGCCATTTGACCGCATATTTCCGACTACATTTCGGCTTTCACGCCATTATCGAGTACAATGATTTAGACCATTAACATATTTTGCTGTATACTGTGCAAGACAACATATTATTCCACGCTATTATCGAGTACAGTGTTCTTAGACCAATTTTGGCTGCGTACAGTACAGAATGACGTTAATGGTCTACGAGCATTGTACTCGATAGTGGGGTGAAATAATATGTCATCCTGCACACTACCTAGCAAAATACGTTAATGTTCTAAGTTCACTGTACTCTCCTATGACGTGTAAAACGAGATGTAGCTTGTACACAGGAAATATACTGAAACATACAGTCAAATGACAGTGTATTCCTTCAAAAAATACTGCATGACTCTGGCTCAGCTCCATCGAAAATTTTTTATAGATTTTACGATGGTAACAGTTCCATTATGTTCACTTATAGGCATCCATGTTGTTTGATTGTCGATTTATGAAATAAGCCTTTAATGATATTCATTGTTTCTATAAAAGTGTGAGTTTACATGGAACACATTAATCATCAATCACTGAACCAGTAGATTTATAACTCTGGACGGTGCAACAGCGCTCATAGAAGCTTATTTTTAACCATTGTTTGAACAGACATTGTTAGTCTTTTTGCTTCTACAGATATAATATGACTTAAGCCTAAAACACACGCGGGAATTGTTCACGAACTTTAAACGCTATGTCCGCATCTCGTGGTCGTGCGGTAGCGTTCTCGCTTCCCGCGCCCGGGTTCCCGGGTTCGATTCCCGGCGGGGTCAGTGATTTTCTCTGCCTCGTGATGACTGGGTGTTGTGTGATGTCCTTAGGTTAGTTAGGTTTAAGTAGTTCTAAGTTCTAGGGGACTGATGACCATAGATGTTAAGTCCCATAGTGCTCAGAGCCATTTGAGCCTTTAAACGCTATGACAGAGTGAGTGTTAGGAATAAAGACACATCCACTGGCATTCGGTATCACACACTTCCTGGAGCCTCTTTTCGTTGTAATTATCTCGTTATTATATAATTTTTGCAAGGCAAAGGCAGCTTTCATTTATTTTTTCTGTGTCTCACTATATTCCGCTACTTCAATTCTTTTTTCAAATATCACGCTGTCGCGTTGGGGCTTTCCTTAAGCAAGCGCAAAACCAATTAAGTGTGTCATCTGCAGAAATTTAATTACAGTTTCCTCGAGACGGTCAGTATTAAAATATCAGATTACAGACTGGAAAGCGTGCAGCACTAGCCTTAATTCCCACGGCCTCTAAAGTGAAAGAGTCCCCCTGCTGCGGCTGTTAGCAACAAGTACAAATTACGTAACAGGAGAAATTCCCACTCGAGGAAGAATGAAAAGAATAAAGGCTACAGGAAGCAGCTTCTCCTCTCTCGTACTTCAGTTTACCATGAATGAGTTGTAATTAGGACGACAGAAAGAAAAATTCATAGTTTCTTAAGTACCATATACAGTCCTATTACGTCAGTAAATATCATTACAAAAATTTCTACCCCGAAATTTCAGCTCTGTTGTGTGAGAAATCGTTGATGTTCTCTTTCCGAGAATCAGGTTAACAAAAGAATGCAAGGAGACTTCTTAAAATGCTGGTTTCAGTTGAATATAAGCCCAGAATTGCCATAAATTAATATTTACTTTGTATACGACGTCGCAAACTTCCTTTGCAGAAATAATTCGTAATTCATGCCGTAAACTACTTCATTTTTAGGGCTCATTCATGTTCACAATTTTCGCTACAAAAGAGTTACATGCTCTCAGTTAACGGCTACGTCGGACGGATATGAGTAGTTTAATATTTCCTGAGGAACTGCAGACACCAGCTATTTTTAATACTTCGTTCTTCTGCCAGAATTTCGACTGATGACTTATCCTGTGTTTCCCATTTATGAAGAACGAGACCCATTGTAAAACTCATGGATACACACAACTGTACTGTTACGTGATTTGTTGCACAAGCGGCTTCAGTCGTTAACAGATCACTTTCTGGTGTCTGTATACAGCAGAAAATCAAACCTTTATCACAAAGTAAATAGTAAGATACAACTCATAATCGTTATAGATCATCATAGCAAAAGCCAACCTTCCATTAAACTCAAATATAGCAAGTATAGCGTCTCGTAAACTCAAATACAAGAGGAGGTATAACATCTCGTAATTTTTTGACTAACTGCTCGACAAAACTGAATTAACAGGCGATAATCACCAAGAACACATTGTCAAGGTCGACGTACAGGTAGGAACAAGTCCTGCACGCTAGCAAAGAGCAACTTTATATTGTCAGAGCTCGTGTAACAATCGATATATGGTACCTTATCATTGGTGACGATAAATAATTTTGTAGTTTGCTTAGGCCACAGCAGATTACAGCATGACATAAATGACGTAGAATTTCATTTTACATCGTCACACATAAGCAATAAAATATTAAGTTGAAACGCGAGGACATCATTGTTTCCAGGCATCGTTAAATCAATTGATACAATACCCTTAGCAGCTATTAGCTTGAGTTTCTTTGCGAAATTCTGAATTACTTGAACGTCCAATTTCTGTCATTTGGAGCATTTTCTGGTTAAAATTTTATATTGATTAAACTGTAGAATTACACGAACATAGAAAACAGGGAAGTAAGTTTTCTGAGAATGAAAACAGTGTCAGAGTAGGCTGTATCATTTTTATTATTTATGCGATTGCCTAATTTGCAACTTTAGTCATTTTACCGGAAGTGTAATACGTTAAAAAATTCTTGCATTGGTTTACACATCAACAGATAAATTACTGGCACCATATTCACAGGCATATTGTGTTCATTAGTCTCATATGCGTTATCTTATTAAAAGTAGTTGATCGAAACTCATACATCATAGCACATGTAACATTGGAAATTACAGTACACAGTTCAGACTATAAAAGATTATGTCAGACCATTTAATGATATATGCTCTTCAGCCTATAAAACAAACCAGCACTGAAGTAGTAACAAATAAGCCCTATGGTACATGAGACCCAGTAACTCATTATGTATATACTAGGTGACTCTTTTCTCGGCTTTACATTTTGTACAGTGTTGGTGTAAAATTAGAAACGATAGCTTGAACGACGTCAGTAGTGATATTCCACAATATATTTTGTTATAACTTTTGTAACCTACAGGTGCTGTGTGAAGCTGAAGCAGCCACTTATACAACTTAATATGAAATCTAATTTTCTCCATAAAATATTCTCACTTGAAAATTACGCTTATTCTTGTAGCACTAACCGATTTCATAGGTGACGTTTCATGTGACATTTTAAAAGTTATATAAACATCACTAAATAATATGCCAGATATCGTTATGTGGCATGTTAATCACACCACAACTAAATAATTACTGTAGTAAATCGTCAATAGACGTAATTGACGTCATATGTATAGGGTCCTTGTGTCGCTAGATACACTACCTTCTTATCAGAATTTCTTTCATAATACACTTTTTCTTACCCTACTAAAGAATATTTTATCTAAAAATTGCCAAAGTATGGTAGGAAGAAAGTTGTTTAACATTGTAGTAAGACCAGAGAAGCATGTGGCGTCATTTCATGAAGCCTAGTAGAAAGCCAAGATATAATGAGAGCTGATAATTTGATTATTTAGAAGACGAAAGGAATTTCTAATCACCGGTAGAAAAATGCTATGGCGTTTCGTAAGTCTACTAGGAATGCATATTGTGATGAGAGGAAGAGTTGAAAAATTGATCATTCAGATTTCCTAGTGTATAATGATGAGAACAGGGATTGGAAATGACAGATTACAGATCTCTCCAGACGTTGAGATCAGCAGGTCTGCAGTAATGTGCTCTGCATATTACTGCCTATTTTGATGATAAAAATTCATCAGAAAGTTAACCTACTTTTTATCCATCTATTCATTAATGTCAGCCTACATGTACATTCAACAGCTTCTAATACATTTTCTCGGTTATGGAGTTTGCGGTGAAGAACCAGTCACAATATGAAAATAATTGTCGCATTGATAAGAATCTATCTGGAACAAAAATAGGCTCCACCACCTACAAATTACTCTTAATATAACATATACAAGGAAAATTTGGAGCAACAAAAAATTTGATCTTCTCTCTTGCATCTTAATGCCGTCTGTAAACAAGGGAAATAGTTTTGATCAACTTGAAATCATTCCCGAGTAACAATGACTTCTGCTCCAGAGACAAATTTCTGGAAAGATATAATATTTGTGGTTGTCCCATATTTATTAACTACGGATGAAGGTAAAAGTAATGCTCTAGCTAACTAAATGTCCACAGTGTACAAATATTTCCATTTAGAAAATGTATCTTGCCAGAAAAAGTAATTGATTAAACGTAGCACATTATAGCATAACGATTTTTCACAAATGTCTTTTATGTAATACAGGAAAATGGGATATGTTCGTTTTCATGGTATTAGGCTAATTCGTGCATAGCTATACGTCCCCAAAATTAACACAGAAAACGCTATACTCAAAAGCAACGGAAAGTAGCAAGGGACGCAACGAGGTTGGATTTGACGATCCTTCATAAGCTAGTTGAGACAGCTTCATCCCATTTCCGCTGTCACGGGAGGCTCGCAGGCGCCAGGTGGATTTCTCCAGCGGTAGCTCATTATCCCACGCCTCCCGCCAGACGTCCCAAACTGACACAGCGGTCTCAGCGACGCCATCGAGGTAATGGCATACAGTGGAGGACGGCGCCAGCTGCAGTCTCCTTTGCGTGTCACCCAAACGCCTTTCTCTGGCTGTTTCGTTATGTATCCAGTGTCTCCAGAGACGTATAAATGAATGAATGAACCAACTATCAGTGTCGTATGCAATGAAGATCACTCGGACATTGGAATGTAGACCACAGAGCAATTCGCATGTCGTTGCGCTATGCTGCCCCAGTGATCAGCAGTACCGTATCCTCTGATGTAAACCAGGCATGAGCAACCACAGGTGGCCATAGTCAAATACTTCCTTAAGCTCGTGAGATGCCTCATCACGACACGCGACAGTAGCGCCCCTAACGCTGATGTTTACGGAGTAATGCAGAAATATGTAAGGCATTCCTTACGCGACCAGGCACTCCAACAAATTATGACTCAAAATTCGCGTTTTTGCAGTTATATCCATTTTGGGTTCACTTTTTCTTCAGATATTTGCGTTTATTTATTCGTGGTGAACGTTGTTTCCTTACTTGCGTATTACAACCACTGCCTTAGAAACTCCCTTTGCAAAATTCTGCAACGCAGTTAATATTGAAACAATGTACACGACACGTAAAGAAATATAAACGTCATGAAATATCACAATGGAAAAATAAACACTTGTAATAGCACTTGGTTGCAGTTAATTCCATCTAACATAATTTAGACTTCAACGGTTGCAGTGTTATAATATACCGACAATGGACAAGAATGTTAATACCGCAAAGAACAGTAGAACAAAATACGGCAGTGAGACAGTCAGCCGCAGTCGGCAAGCATTTAGGAGAAATTTTGTGGTTTTTAGCCACAGATAGGTCATCAGAGTGTTTTAGTTTTAATGTGTTACACACACAATCACTATTAAAGACCTCTTTTAAAACATTAGTCCAAAAATACTGACCGTACAGGACCGCAAGGCATGGTTTGTTTCTTTAACACTAAATGGCTTAAGTCACCTTTACTTTTTGTTCATTTTTAGATTAAAAACTTAAATCGCTTGAACTTCACATATATCGTCTGTATTATATAGAATCCAAGCCGGATAAATTGAAACAAGAGAATGGTGAATACCGGAAAATGCATCACATGCACAGTACAATGCGAGCTCTTCACTGCCTCTCCCAAGAAGTTCTTCCGTAGCCGTCCGGCCAGCAAGACGCCGGTTGCCCACCTGTGCTGTAAACACTAAATTCATTCATTAAGCCGACGCTGAAACGTACTAGTGACAGCTACTTTGCAGCGTAGGAAAAGCCTTCTATATTCCAACCGATTTGAGCTAAAATTTGGAAACACAGCGAAAATAAAACTGAAAGTCTATACGATAAGGCTTCTTTTGATATTCATCATACTGACTACACATTTGAGAAGCCTGTTAAAGTATTACGTTCTCTTCTCACTAAGTAGTTTTTAAATGTATCCAGTCTCATTCAACCCTTCACGAACAATGGAACTTCTGTTATCGATTTCCTACTAGGGTAGTTTGTATTTGTTACTCAAATCTGTGACCTGCAGCAATACTGATGCACCCATCACTTAATAAAACTTTATTCTCCTCTCTTTCTTCGTCCTCCTAGAAAACCTCTTTTGGATTGTTTCATATATGGTCTCGTAACTATGCAATTAATGATTTATAATGCGATCAATGTCATTAGTTATTTCGCGCTTTGTATCTTGGAAATGATCCACTTGATCACTGGGTGTGGTATACATAGTCTGTTTTGTTCAGTTGTTCCCTCTGGCAGTCATTGTCTAGATCTTTTATTTGAAGATTTTCACACTGTGCATGGAGCAGTTGTGTTAAGGTTAAGACACAGATTTATGAAGATTAACCTCTGTGTCGTGAATAATACAAACAGTGTTGTAGTATTTAACGTTAGTTTATTGATGCTAATGGTTGTGTAGATCCGGACTGTAGATTGAATTACTTGAAAAAAGACAGATTTTGTTTTGCAAGTATTGTGTTTAATTGCGTTATTTTATTTACTTTCATTCCTTAGCTTCCAATGCATTTCTATTCTCTAACTAAATAATCGACATCACTTTTGAATTTAGGATTAACCCAAATGTACCTCTTGAGTAACGAAATTTTCTTCACATGAAACGTTGTCTCCTTTGTATGTTACTGTGCTGTAGTATAAATTTCTGATCACAACCACAAGTTGTAGAGTATATCCCTGTCATAATAAATCAAACTATGCATCAACTGATGATAGGAAACACCATTTCGCTATTACTCACTGCGAAGTTCTTGAAAATATTCTCTTCTTATTTATATTACTACTTTCAGTGTTCACAATGAGCATAAAAGTTAGTAGTATTTTATTAAATATAATCTATATTACATTGCAACAAATTATGAATATTCTCTATATGATCAATATGTTTTATTTTCCAGTGCCCTAGCTTTGTTATAGAGGCTATTCTAATTCCCCGTTGTGGATTAGAGTGTTCATACAACGTGCACTAATAATCTTAGCACAACTTATTGGAAAGCAATACGGAATCATAAGCCTACCCAATGATTTCTCCAAGTAAACAGCAGCCACCGTAGAGCCATAAATGAAAATCTTCCATGACGTCAGTTATACATAGATATGAATGACATCACTAGTTTGAAGCACAGTGCAGTAATTACAAAGCCATTCCCTCTTTACATGGTTGTGACCTTTAGTCCAAACACTGCTTTAATGCAAGTCTCCACCTAGTCTACCCAGTACAATCATCTTAATCTTCGCATACAAACTGCAACCCACATCCATTTAAACCTGCTTGCCACATTTAAACCATGATATCCCCTACAACTTATATCAACCATTGTCAAAGTATTATTCCTTGATCCTACATAATATGTTCCATTAGCTGTTCTCTTCTTTTAGTCAAATTATACCATGAATTTCTTTTCTCTCCAGTTCGATTCATTATATGTGAATTAGTTATTTGATCTACCTGCCCAGTATTCAGTATTCTTTTGTAGTACCACATTTTGAAAGCTTCTATTCTCTTGTTGTCTGAACTGTTTATCGGTTATATTTCAGTTCCATACCTGGCTACACTCTAGATAAATACCTTCAGGAAAGGTTTCCTGAGATTTGAATTTATATTCAATGTAAAGAAGTTCCCCTTCCAGTGGTGCATTTGTTGCTATTGCCAGTCTGTATTTTTATATAGTATACACCCACAGTTTCACGTTTGGGTTCTGTTTTTAGGTTATGACTCACTACACAGGACTTACTTTTATTCTTATTACTAGTTCATAACCTACCTTCTATTCATAAACTAGTTGTTAATCCAGAACATTTGAAAACTGATTGAAAATAGTGACTCAGAACACCGCAGACTGACAAGGTCTATAAGAATTGGCAGAGAGCAGTTGGGATTAGGCTTCACATGTGAATATAAATCCACCACTATGTCCAGCCGTCTAGTTTTCAAAGCTGCTTTACTGAACAAAAATACATTTCATTTGACCAATTGTTGCTCAAAACGCATTAATGTTGGCATACAACAGACACTGAGCATACTTCTGTAATTGAGATTAAGAATGTACAATACTTTAGGAATATTTGGCACAATCATATGGAGAGTAGACGCTTGTTTGAAAATCTATTATACATCGAGAGCCGACTCATCACTGAATACAACCGACACAAAGCCATCCACGTTTTCTTTCCACCAACAGCAGCGGCGACAACGGCAAAAGCAGTCAGTTGAATTATATTGTCAAAAATGCATGCAATAGCATTGTGAAACGTATGAAGTTCATGTGTACGTCAAGTTGGACAACTGCAATCCTACACGTTAATATCACATACATGCTAAATTTAGCATGTAAAAAACAATAATTTGGCAAATACTGTACTACAGCGAATGATTTTGATGAAGGAAGAATCACGATATGTCAAAAGCTTATATGTAAGAAATGTATAAAAATTAGCTTCATTTTAGTAACTTACAACACCTGTTCATATTCCAATCATGCATATTACTATACATTCCCGATATTCCCCTGTGTTTAATTCATACTGCTCAGAAGCATTATATTTTAAACCGAAAAAAGTGTTCTGACTTAAAGCATGTGGGTGCAATGCAAAGTCAAGCTTTACAGCTTAATTGGAAAGTAAATACCAGCGCAATTATAATATTTGTAAATATGAAACATGTGCTATTTATTCATAAACTCAGCATGTAGCTAAATATTTATCTCTCTAACCTGGAAGGACCAAGAAAAGCATTTATCATCGTTATTCTCCATATTAATAATGGTCCATTTACTAGTTATGACTCAAGGAAGACGGATATATGAATAACCTCCACACATTGGATCAAATACGTGTTAGTGAACATTGAATCATAGGATAGGAACTAAGGCTCTTTTGGGCTGTCTTTCCTGGGTCTCAGAAAATCTAATCTGGTTCATATTTAATACCAGAATCTCATACCATTCAGCAAATCGTGTAGCTTGAAATATTAACACCACTTTACCTCCAGCAAATGGATTTTACATTCCCAGCAAAGGAAAGTGTGACATTCTATGGCAGGAAATTGTGGATCATTAATGATTTTGGAAATCTCAGATTCCTAAACGCTTTTAAATGCGTTTAAGGACATGATCTGACCTAAATACCCAATCTAATTCTTAATGTTTGCGTCAAAGGTCCTATCTCTAAATGCTCCCAGATTACAGAAAATGGTAGTGCTGTAGCATCATGCTGGTGCATCTGATTGTGATCGTTATTTATAAAATTGTGGCCTGAGGAGCTGCTGCTGGCCAATTGAATAGTATTACATACTAATCCGCCTCTCGAAACACTAGCAGATGACTATGGTGGCTGTGATGTCAAATAGGACGAGCAGCTGATTACTGGTATGCGGCCTCCTACAAGCTGCGGTGTTGTCCAGAATGAACAGCCAAGTGACAGGCTACCCACCTTTAATGGCTGTGACATCTCTGTAACAGTTGGTACAAATAAATTCACCATCAGTCATGGCACATACGTAAACTCTCCTATTGGTCCGGTCCAAACAACAGACTAATAAATTACCATCTTTCAGTGCTGGCTGTGGTGCTGTTACGTCTCGTTCAATACTAGCAGATGCATCCCCAGTTATAGCTGGAGTTTTGGCATCTACAACGAAAACAGATGTGTTTCAATACATATTTTACATAAATGTGTTGAAAAAATTAGGCAACGGCAATTATCGCAGGAAAACTGAAAGAAAGATTCTGAAGTTCAAATACATATCCCGATAAGCAAACAAGTGATCTTTCTCATAGAATATAGGCTTTTGTGGCCGTCTCCTTCCTCAATTAAAACTTCCGGACAGAGATGCTGCTGTGGTCAATGTAGTGACCTCTTGCATCCCACTATTTATAAAAAGCTTCAGAAGGACCCTACAACGAAAGTTTTAAGAACCAGCAATGAACTGGTAAAATGGTTTACTTTCTCTTCGGACAATAACAAACAACTCGGCCGAACAGAAGCTTATCCACCCTGTGTAGATGACCTACCAAAGGTGCATAAGTCAAATATTCGTCTGAGAAAGATAGTGAGTGCCATAGGCTGTTCCACCCGTAAGGTGACCTGATAGACCGCCTCCTTGTTGCAACCATGTCTTGCTAGAACTGGCAGATGCATTAATATGTCATTGCATTTTACTAAACAAGTGAAGGAGGTTAACATCAGTTCAAGTGATATTCTCGTCAGTTTTGATGTACCGTAGTGTCCCTGTTTACCATGGATCCCGTGATCGAAGCTATTTCGTACTTGGTATACGTGTTTTCGACTTACATAGTATTTTAATTTAGACACTTCTTTACCACAACTAATTTCCAGTACAAAAAGGAATTTTACAAACAAAACGACGGGTTGGCCGTGGTCAGCCATCAGCCCAGCTGTTGCTAATTTATTTTTGGCGTTCTTCGACAGCGGGCTCTGTAGACGGCCTGTAAAAGACCAACTAAGTTGCAGCACTATGTGGACGATGTCTTTGAAGTATGGTCTCACAGTGATGAGAAGCTGGTTGCCTTCTTAGTGCGTCTTAGTGGTACTGACCTAATGATACAGTTTACGATCGAGAAAGAGAGCAATGGTCGACATAATTTTCTGGATGTATTGGTAATTAAACGGGCGGACGGAATTCTGGGTTGTAAGGTATACACAAAGGGCAGTAACCATAGACTTACACAAACTGTAAACGAAAGAACTTCAGTAAACATGTTTATCAAAAGACTGTATAAGATTGTCTAAGGAATTAGGTAAAGCCGGCCGGAGTGGCCTTGCGGTTTTAGGCGCTACAGTCTGGAGCCGAGCTACCGCTACGGTCGCAGGTTCGAATCCTGCCTCACGTATGGATGTGTGTGAGGTACTTAGTTTAGTTAGGTTTATTTAGTTCTAAGTTCTAGGCGACTGATGACCTCAGAAGTTGCATAGTGCTCGAAGCCATTTGAACAATTTTTTTTTTGAATTAGTTAAAATATAACATTAGAGTCTCAATCTAAGATAACTAAACACTAGTATACCTTGAAACATCACACACTGAACGATACTTTCACAAGGTATGGATCCATCGTCCTGGACAAAATAAGAGGTGTCTTTAAAAATTTGATGGTCAAAGGCATTAATATCTTATTTTCTGCATAAATTAAGTCGCTTACGGTCGATCGTCAAGAAAAACTGGATATGCTAGTAAGGAGACTGGTGGAGTACACCTTCAAAGCAGAGAGGTTGACGGAAGCAGTGAGCAAAAACTACCACTACTTAGAAAAGTTTTCTCCTGTTCATTAATAAAATAATGCATCGTATAGGTAAACTTTTGCCCAAGCATGGGGTCAAAAGAATCCTTAGACCCATTAAGAAGACTGATGAACATTTAAGAACTGCAAAAGATACACGGCACCTCCTACTGCACCTGGGATATGTGAAATTCCGTACGGCTGCGGACAAGTGTGTACTGGAACCTCGAAACAAAAAGAGTGAACACCCGCACAGCCGAACACAAAAGGATCTGTCGTCTGGGACACACCCAAATATCAGCCGTCAAAGAGTATGTTTTTTGAGATGGGAATCACGAAATAAAATTCGTTGACATGAGCGTTCCAGCAAGAACAATGCATCATCACGTACGCATGTATAGAGAAGCCATTTAAATTCATAAACACTATAAGAAATTTAACAGAAAAAAAGAAGGTTTCAAGTTAGATAATATATGGATGTCAACTTTACGCCAAAAGAATGATAGTCGAATATTAGTAATCGAGAATGATGACGCCATCCAGAAATAGTCACACTGTCGTCATCAGCTGATGTATGGTGGTGCCCTCTATGTGCTCTATAAATGCGACAGCCTCACTAACCTTAGTGGCAGCAGAGGTTTTACCTCGGAAGATGTGCCCCCCCCCCCCCCCCCCTTCCAGTTGGAGATGAAACGTCAGGAAGCAGTTTTATACATCCATCGTGGCCTATCAGCCAGTGAGTTTTAACTGAAAAAACTTTCTTTCTCTTCGGATATCTTTGACAGCCCATTTGAACCTAAAGAAACACAAAGAGGATTAGAACAAAATCAAATTTAGCGTTCGTAGTGGAGTACCAGGTGATACAAACTGAAACATAGAGAGGTACATAGTCAAACGTTGCACTCACTGGAATCGTATATTAAGATTGATTTCCCTATTTATCCGTATAAAAATCCTTCACAGAAGCACAATCTGCGTAAATAATACGATAAACGCATAACATCAATCTTCGTCAAAATATCGTTCTCGTCATCTGCAGAATTGTCAGGGGGCTTTGTAAATCATTCGCTCCAGACGTTTCTCTTCCTGGCTGCACACTTTGAACGCAAAATCAACACAAAAACACACAATACGAACAAATTAGTGACACAGGAACTTCACCTAGCGTCTACGACACTAGAGAGGGTCATAGAGGTTTCAAAAACAATGAATTTTTCCAGCGACGCCGCAACTACAACCTAGCAACAATAGGAAGCCTACAGACATGAAAGACGTTTGCAAGAGATGTAAATATACGTCTGACTCCGCGGGAAATCACTATGACTGACGTGACGCAATATTACGTCCGCCGCACATTTCCATTTCCCGAAAGCTCCGCAATGTTACGGCATCCACACGCTAAATCTTAAGAAATTCAAAAAAAGCGTGTACAGCATTTCATATTGATTGACGTTGTCGGGGTGAGGGTCTGCATAACATGTGTGGTGTTGTTCGAAACTATAATATACGTAGAAAGAACCCCTAGAGTGTGAATAAAAATATATGCTAAGAGAATATTTTTCACTACTTACGAACTTTCGCCATCCATCGCAGCCGCATTGTCCTTAGTCTTATTTTAGTGAAAACCCTGTTTACTTGTGTTCTTAAAAGTAACAGAACATCCTCAGCTGCTTCTTCTTCTAATATCCCACTCAGGGACTCCTGATCAAATGCAGAATCTCTAACTCTTGCAACTTAATGTGCAACACACACAACTGATACTTAGGTAATTTGCTGGGTGAATGAAATGACAGACTTTCAGAGCCTTTGGTCTCATACAAATATGATTTTATGTGTATAGCCTGAAAGGGCGAGCGCAAATTTGTACCAAGGTGGGGAATCGAACCCACGTCTGTTGTTTACAGGGAGGTGCATTTGCCACTAAGTCACCTTGGCACAGCGTAACATATAACTGCACGAATTGCCCTGGCACGTCTCTCTCCTCGATCCCAACTCTCAATATCGTCTCAGTTTTCCTTAAATTCCTTCTTAACACGAACTGAATAGTTGAGGATCTCCATGTTCTGGCATTGCATCTCAGCATAGAACGTAAATGTAGGATCCAGCTGAAACCGATTCGGTCTATACACATAAAATCGTATCGGTGTGAGATCAGTAAAGCCTCCGGAATTGTGCCATTTCATTTGCATAAGTACTTGCACATGGGTTTCAGGCTGAATCTTCCATTTACGTTCGGCGCAGAGGTACTACTCCAGAACAAGGAGAGCCTCGGCATTTCTGTTCGCCTGTAAGGGGGAGTTTAAAGGTGACTGGGATGACATTCGAATTTGGATCGAGGGGGGAGGCGAGCCAGGGTAATCCGTACGGCTGCGTGAACAGGTGTCCCAAAGTCGGTTAGTCGCTAACTAATCTGCCTAGTATGTAGGACACCCAGTTCTATTCAAGAGTTTTATATAAAATTTTCACTCACCGTTTCGGTCTATTTACATAAAATTTACTGTATATACACTGAGGTGACAAGTCATGTGGTACCTCCCAGTATTGTGTCGGACATCCTTTTGCCCAGTATACTGCAGCCACTCGATCTGGCACAGACTCAATAAGACGTTAGAAGGCCCCTGCAGAAATATTGAGCCATGTTGCGTCTGTATTTGTACATAATTGCGAAAGTATTGCCGGTGTAGGTTTTTGTGCATGAGGTGATCTTCCAATTATGTCCCATAAATGTTGCATGGTATTCATGTTGCGCTATCGGAGCGGCCAGATCATGCACTCAAATTCTCCAGAATTTCTTCAAACCAATCACGAACAACTGTGGCCAGGTGACAAAACGCATTGTCATCCATAAAAATTCAATCGTTGTTCAGGATCATGAAGTCGATGAATGACAGCAAATCGTCTCTGTGTAGCCGAGGAATACCATTTCCAGGCAATGATCGGCTCTCTCCTCATGAACACAGTCCACAAGTTTGTTGAGCACCACCAGCTTGCACACTGCCTTGTCGACAACATGTGTCCGTGGCGTTGTGCAGTCTGTGCCACACTCGAATCCTACCATCAACCTTCACCGACATAAATCAATGTTTTTCAGTCTTAAGTGGTCCAACCTTATGATCACGAGCCCAGGAGAGGCTCTGCAGGCGAAGCTGTGCTCTTAGCAAAGACACACGCATCGGTCGTCTACAGCAATGGGGTTAATGGGCTACATTAACCCCAGATTTCGCAGCATTGTCCGAACGGATACGTACGTCGTACGTCCCACTTTGATTTCTGAGGTTATTTCACGTAGTGGTTGCTTCTCAGCTAGCACTGACAACTCTATGTAGACGCCGCTGCACTCAGTCGTCAAGTGAGGGCTGTCAGCCACTCCGTTATCCGTGGTAGGAAGTAATGATTGAAAATTGGTATTCCCAATACACTGTTGACACTGTGGATCTTGGAATATTGAATTCCCTAATGATTTGCGAAATGGAATGTCCAATTCCTCTATATTTTACTATCATCCCGGTTTCAAAGTCTGTTAATTCACGCCGTGCAGCCATAATCATGTTGAAAACCTCTTCACATGAATCATCCGAGTACAAATAACTGCTCTGCCAATGCACTGCTCCTTTATATCTCATGTACGAGATACTGCCGCCATCTGCGTACTTGCATGCCCGTATCTCATGACCTTCGTCACCTCAGTGTCTCATATGCATACGAGAGTCACAAAAAAGTATTGGCAGTACTTAAATGGATTGCGCTCTCTGTCCGTCTCATATCGTGCTCCAACGTCATTGCGCCTGTACGTCTCATTCTCTGCAGCCACATTATGATTTATTTACATGCTGCAGAAGCCCTTACATCTCATCTGTTTTCAGCACCGCTATGGTTGTACTGCCACTACTCGCCGTTCATCTGTTGATGCAGCCCATCTAGCATTCCTGTAACATAAGCTGCAACATATAGAAGGAATACGTAGATAGCAAGCCCACACGTACATTCGTATCAGAAACATGCAGAAAAGCTGATAGGAAAATGTGTTTTATGTACTTACAAGGTACACCATTCCCTCAACAGCCTGATCATCAGCAGGTGTTTCCAGTGGAGAGGCAGTCTCTACCGTGGGTCTAAAAACACCATCCGGCATTACAACTGCGACAAATATGGAACAAATCATTACATAACGATTTAATTGTTAGTGATGTATTATTATAGTCTCTAAAGTGCTCTTATGCGCACCGAAGCCAAAATTTAAACCTAGGTTATTTTCTCTTCTACATTCATTTACGAATTTCGCTTCATGTTAAACAGAAACTTATAATCTTATTCAAGTCGTATGTCTATTCAAATTCAAACACTATCGCCAACGAATAACAACTGCATATCAGTTTTAAGCTTGATTTAGATCTCTAAGGAAAACATCAAACTGTACGTTAGAGTGAAACAGTCAGCGTTTAGTTTGCTAATAACACGGTCTAGCACGTCTCAAACTGAAGCTGGCACGAATATTGAAACCTTAATTTCCGAGAGAATGTTGTGTTTATGGCATGAAATTGGGTGGTGATGGTGTGCAACATTTTCATTAAAACTTTAGTAATTCGGTGGCTCAGCTAAACGAGCTAGTGCTACTGCGGCTGCGGTTAGCAGGCGAATACTTGGGACAGACAGTTATTTGTAGTTCCAACACTGCCGGAACAATTCACAGGACCACACAGCTATCTACGCACACACGCACACACACACACACACACACACACACACACAGTCACACTTTGTGTGTGTCTGTGTGTGTGTGTGTGTGTGTGTGTGTGTGTGAGAGAGAGAGAGAGAGAGAGAGAGAGAGAGAGAGAGAAGGGAGAAAGACAGAGAGAGAGAGAGAAAGAGATCCCGGAAAGAAACAGTAGTTGTTACGCAATGAAGCACCCCAAATTTCTGATTGCAGCTAACTATGCATCTTTTGGAGCAGTGATCAGATTACAAATATCTATACGTAAGTAAACAACGAATGCTTGATGTGAGTTCAGTTGCGATCTGTACTTTCATTCCTCACTCTTAGAATATTGTCAACTACTACTGCAAGAGAACAATTATTGTGTCGCAAGGCACAAGACAACATATAGAATTATGCCCCGTTAGCTGTGAGATAATTTAACTACGTCGAATTCTTCCAGAGGAATATCATCCACCGCTTCTAGTAGAGTATAAGAACAAATAAATGTGAGAATCAAAGATTAATTAGACTTGCGTTCTCAGTCAAAGAAGTTTCTGGCCAGAATAATATAGAGGAATTACAATAGCCGGCCGGTGTGACCGAGCGGTTCTAGGCGCTTCAGTCTGGAACCGTGCGACCGCTACGGTGATGTCCTTAGGTTAGTTAGGTTTAAGTAGTTCTGAGTTTTAGGGGCTGATGACCTCAAGAAGCCGATATCGGTAATGGAACTATCTGGGTGACCTATGGCTGAAAAGTATATCAGAAGAATTTCATTCTTAAAAGAAACGTAAACGCAATGATGAACTTTATTTGTATCACAATGACTGTAAAATTTCACAGTAATTAAGGCCGAGTACAGAGTTCTCGAAAAAAGTGTAGTAACATAGTCACTACTAGTAATTATCCCAGTATGTTGAGCAGTAATTTCACGAAGCAAAAGTACTTGAGATCTACCAAACAGTCACCAATATAAGAAAATATTCTCTCCTAGATACATTACTACAGAACTGTTTTCCCCCAAAGAAACTCAGAGAAGGGCTAACGGCTAAGTTCTGTCCTCCACCTGTTCGGTATTATGCGTAGAGATCCTTCAGAGGCGTTTGGACGTGTTATATTTAAACAACTAATCCTTTCACCAGAGGATGGTGTGAGAATCCTTTCGGGTGGTTTAAACTCACGATGATGGAAGCTCAGTGATTCAAACCTCTAATAATTCGAGCAAATAATTTTTGATACTGAATCTTCTTCCATGTTTGGCGTCATTTGTATGATTTTACATTAATATTACCTAGAGATATGTGTTATGTATGTAATAAATCAATTAATGTAAAGGCATTGTCTTATCGAGTTAATGATAATAGTAGCAGGACGATAGACAGTGACTGAGTTCTACAAAAAAAAAATGGTTCAAATGGCTCTGAGCACTATGGGACTTAACATCTGTGGTCATCAGTCCCCTAGAACTTAGAACTACTTAAACCTAACTAACCTAAGGACATCACACACATCCATGCCCGAGGCAGGATTCGAACCTGCGACCGTAGCAGTCCCGCGGTTCCGGACTGAGCGCCTAGAACCGCTAGACCACCGCGGCCGGCCTGAGTTCTACACCTCGAGTTTAGTTAACTGGAGGAATTAGCAGACAACTGTCGAGCGTAATTAACTGGATCGACGCAAACCAGCTGTAATGATTACATAAATTCCGATGACAGAGCTAGCGTGTTTGAGTAGCAGGACAAAACTGTGCAGGTCGCCTGGCGCTAATTCGAAGAATTCGGTTTTCACCACGACTTAAACCAACTTGTTACGTCAGAGCGGCTTAAGTGGTGGAAGCCCAACGTGGAAGGCCGAGTGTTGTACCGCTAAGCCTCGCAAAGTGACCGAGTCAGCTGGTCTGGCGGCTCAAGTGCTGCCTCTGCCCGACGAGCTCCCCTCCCCCACCACACGTACTCACACCACCCCACTACATCTGCAGCACGACACAGCGCAGACAGAGAACGCTGATCAGGTGTAACTCATCACGTTACGTCGACAAACATCGATGTCTGTGCGCATTTTCTAACATAATTAAATCGATACCCGAGGAGAAATTTACGTCTAATTGCTTTCCTACTTTCTTCCGGCCGCTCTATAATTTACATCCTGACACAAGGACGCAACTTACGGTGTAGTGGTATGTGTGCGTGATTGTGTTTATGTGTATGTCTGTGTGTGTGTGAAAGAGAGAGAGAGAGAGAGAGAGAGAGAGAGAGAGAGGGAGAGAGAGAAATAGAGGGAGAGGGAGGGGATTATTTTCTGCGTCCTTGTAACAGTAATAGATGAAACAAGTGGTTGAAAACTTAAAAGAAAACTTTCACGTGCAAAGGGCACTAGGACATAATGAACAGCTGCTTAATGCGCACACAAATGTTAGAAACCAGATCCCACACATGATCAGTGGACACTTGTATGCCAAAATATATCTGTACCTCTTTGTCCACAACTCCCCCCCCCCCTCTCTCTCTCTCACTCTCTCTCTCTCTGTCGGTGTCACACACACACACACACACACACACACACACACACATATATGCACACAGACACACTCTGTTTCATCTCTTCCTTACAGCCCTTTCTCCTACTCATTATTGAACAACTCGTCCTTCCTTACCTTTGTATTCATTGTTCAGTACATATTTAAAGGAAGACATATGAACGTACTAAAGTAGGAAATAGAGCACATACGACAAACGGCAGAGCGTGAGAATGTTTTTGAGAAAAAGTAAAAAGTAGAACAAGCAGACAAATTGGCCACAATACCTATAGACACCAGAGGGACGGACAAACCTTCAAAAAATAAATATTTATGGTGTAATATTTTGGTTCGTTTTATGTCAATAAATATGCTGTGCTCAGGCCAAAGTGAAATTTTGCCAAAAGTATCAGTCCAAAATGCAGAAAGGTTTGGAAATTGTAAAAGCAGATGCATCTATGGGCGTAAGGAAAAATAGAAATGCTGCAAGGGATAATCACACTTGAATCTCTTTTGTAAATAAGTTTGATTCCAGGCTACTTGCGAAGTATTAAATGTACGGATCGAAACGCATATAGTGAAATAAATACGTATTTTAGTAGCGGCAAAGGATGATCTAAAATACCTTAAATAAGTCAAATTTACACATTGTCATAAATATATACTCACTTGGTCTCTCAGACTGTAAAATGAGTCATTGTACCTCATCAATCTTAAAACTTGCCTACAAACGAAAATGCTAAGATCAGAAAGGAGGAAATACTAACTCATTTGCTGCTTGCTAAAAATAAATGTTGATAACACATTAAAATCTATTATTTTATTCATGGCTGTAATTTTCAACAACTATAGTGTATTTTTTTCAGAATCAAATTTAGTAGTCAATTGCAAATTTACTTTTATCATGCTTCACCGGTTTCGGCAAACTAATCTGTCATCTTCAGAAGCTTAGTTTTGGTACACAAGATGTCACCCCTGTGTTTCCAATCATCACATACGATATGCGCGTTTCTTGACATATCATGGCATTAAACGTCTATGAAGAAAATGTGGATGTCTGCTATACCAATACTGCGCTTCTGACAAATTCATTTTTCGCAACCGGTAAAGCATAATAAAATGTATTTGCAACTGACGACTAAATTTTATAACGGAAAACATTAAAAGCTACTCACTAACACTTTGGTAACGCTGTCGGACGTTTTATAAAATCTTAATATCTGTACTACATTTGTCTCTTTGCTGAATTACCGGCTGCTCTGCCTCTGATTTCTTGTCCAAATACAAAAGGCTACACTTTAAAATGTGGTGTGCTGAACCTTCTATATCACATTAAGAGCACATTGATAGTCTCATCGTCAGCGAAGGAATCAGTGTCTATGTTGGTTTTATTCCTGTAGGGGTGTTAAAACTGTATTCATCCCAGAGGCCAAGCGCTGTGCGAGGCCGTGCACCGTCTATTTTTGTGACGAAAAATTAACCGTTAGCGGTTCTAAACTGAAAACAATAACACTGCCTAGGATTAAATGTACATACATGTTTGGTATTTTTAAAGCACTGGCAAAACAGAGCATTCAAACAATATTTCTGTATATATACGGACGTTTAATGAAAGCTTTCGACGTAATTCTGTTTTGTTAAATAACATTTTACGCATTACAGACTGGCAGAAGAGTTTTGCTTATATGTTCTATTCCTCTATGGTCTCCTGTGTAGCATTTCGAACTACGCTACAGTATTGATGACAGAGATAATGTGTTTCACATCGTTAGTAAAGGACGCCTAAAAGTCGTTTATCCACACACTCACGCGTCAATCGGCGTAGTTTCGTTGGCTGCTACGCAAAATAGTCGGAAAAATCAAAATACTCCGAAATTCTGGTTCGCCTGAACTGACATTAGTGATAATTACTTTCTCCCGGCGGCTTTTCCGACGCTATTCTACGTTCCTTTACTAACTTTTAGGTCATACATATTGCACTGTCTTAGTAAGTTCTTATGCCAAGTCATAAGACTGTTTGTAAGGTTTCCATACAATGTTTAATAATCAACTCATTGAGATACGCCAGTGTGCTGATTCTTATTTATACAATATCGTAGTATTAGAGTTCCAGATTCCCTACTAAGCTCGATGACGATCAGGACTTCCCAACGGGTGTGTTGCAATTTTTTATTGTGACATAGTCCTGTGGAATATCTCGCGAACTTATTTCTCATCCATATGTCTACACATCATGAGATATCAGTGTGACGCATTTTACTCTTTAACGTGAAAGCAGTTTATCAACAGTTTTGGGACACTGTATACATGTCGTCTCAAGCAAAGGCACGTAGCTGTCAGATCTGCTAGCCGATAA
The DNA here is from genome assembly GCF_023898315.1 of Schistocerca nitens. Classification (NCBI taxonomy): domain Eukaryota; kingdom Metazoa; phylum Arthropoda; class Insecta; order Orthoptera; family Acrididae; genus Schistocerca; species Schistocerca nitens. Next base: position 307,378,514 of record NC_064621.1, on the reverse strand, counting down.
TTCGAGCGGTTGTAAATACCCGGAATAGTGGTGACTTTACTTATCCACAAAGTGAAAACGAGGGTACTAGCACCTAGGCTCCAGAAAACCTCCATTGTATACACTGCCTAAGTAAGTAGTGTCGCTAAACTTCGCTTTCACGATACGGAACTTATTATTCGTAAACGATGATTTTGCCTTCATTTATGAATAGCGCTAATGAGAGTTAACTATGATGATTAGACCCACTAATGTTGAAAGTCGTTGATTAGTCTAATATATACTTGTCTCACTGAAATGTACAATGCGCATCCACATTACAGCTGAGACCGCACATAAACTTTATTAAACTAGTTTCTCCCCGCCTGTTGCCCAAAACACGTGACTGTTATTTTTCAGAAATCAGAAAGATGTAATCATAACGACGGTTTTCAATCAGACTTTGCCAGACTTTTAAAACAGATAAGGTTCATCTTTATCTGAAAGTTAAAAACATGAAGAGCAAGGATAAAATTCAGACGCACAAACACACTCACACACACACACACACACACACACACACACACACACACACACACACGGAGGTTCTAAAGTTTATGTTGCAACTGTCCGTATTTTAGTGTTGGAGGACAAACAAAAGCTGCTAATTTGGCGCAGAGTGTTACACTTTATGTACGTTTTTGAGGGACACTATTCCTCTGATCAGATCTGTCAGGCAAACCTTCACCAGCTCACAACCAAAACGACCAGTGGAACGGGAGACATCGTTTGAATATATGCACTCGGCTGCGGAAACCTCATAGAACGAGTAGATTGAGACTCATATGTTGTCGTACTATATATATATATATATATATATATATATATATATATATATATATAATTCTTGTTCTCTTAGAAAACAGCTTCATTTTCTTGATGATGGATCGATACCTCCTAAACTCACCCTGGATAGGGCAAAGAACCTTCGTAGTTTCTCTGACCTTGGCCAAGCGACGGAGAAATTCGTTCTTCCCTTGTTTCGACGAGGGACCCCAAAATTTTCCGAATTCGTGACTGCTACATCTTATACAATACTTTAGAGTAATTTCTTTGAATGTATTGCCAAATTTCAGCAGCACCTCTACTTGATGCGTTCAAACTGTGTACGAAACAGCTATCATTATACAACTACGTAATTAATGCTAGTCCGCAGCTTGTGGTCGTGCGGTAGCGTTCTCGCTTCCCACGCCCGGGTTCCCGGGTTCGATTCCCGGCGGGGTCGGAGATTTTCTCTGCCTCGTGATGACTGGGTGTTGTATGATGTCCTTAGGTTAGTTAGGTTTAATTAGTTCTAAGTTCTAGGGGACTGATGACCATCGATGTTAAGTCCCATAGTGCTCAGAGCCATTTGAACCAATTAATGCTAAAATACTCATGCTCCACAAATTAAATAGCATTATCGAGCTACATTCTTGCTGCAACTACAAAGACGTAATTCTTACGAGGTAGTATATACATTATTAAATGAAAGAAATAGTTGATTTTGTACTTAGACCGATACTGAAAGTGGGTTTGACTGTCAGAAGATCCAGGTTTGCATAAAGTTCGTTATTTTGAAGATGAAATATCATAAACGTTGGAGGCACTTTCTACTTCAGTTCCGTTAGACAATGTGTGCAATTTACACTTTTTTACGTTGTTGCCACAGAATGTATACTAGAGACCGGAACTTTGGCTCAATTCCTTTTTAAATGTGTTAAATCCATCTTGAATTTGAACATGAATCTGTACGCTACTGTATTATGTTAAATATAAATGCTCAGCTGCCATAATAACCGCTTTTTGCTTCATTCCTTTATCTAGGAATGTTGCTGTAAAAAAAGATAAACATTACGTAAGATCTTTAACTATCGATTGTGTTTACTTGACTTCCTATCGCCTCCTTCAAAAGAAGCGTTACTGTTCCAAATTGCTTTCTCTTTCAGATTTTATTGTCTCCTTTCTTTGCAAGGTTGCTAGTAACAACTAAGAAAAGGAAAATATGATTTCGAAGCCTGTCAGTACAACAAAACACATACATACTCTTTCCAAGGTTACTGGAGAAGATTTCTTAGCTTCCAATGGGAAATGAAACATCGAATTGAAAAACGTAGTTTTCCTTTCGACTTGTGTAAACCTTTTACTGAACTTGGAGAGGCATGTGTATCTTGTTAGATAAGTTTGCGGAAATCTTTCTGAAGTTAATACTACGACCAGCTAATGAAAATTTTAGAGATGAAATTTAAAAAAAAAAAAAAAAAAAAAGATCCGGGTGTCAATCGTTGTGTCAGCTGATCCTTTAACTCGTTCTGTTGTCAACGTCATTGTTGGACATTTCGTTATTTCGGAAAGTGGATCTATAAAAGCATTCCTGCTACGGAGAGAGTCTCTTCAAAAAGTGAACAATTAAAGCAATGCCCAAAAACGTGAATCTTACCGTTGAGAATAGAATTGTGACTCCGAGACGCATTTTATTATACCAAGAAAATACAATAATGGGACAAAAGACGACGTATTGATAACAAAACATTCCTAACTAATCAACATGGTTCTTCACGTGCAGATCAAACGCTTGACAGACGTATTTCTTGAGCCGATAACCCGCAGGATAGGCAGTCACCACATAACGATCCTGGCCGCTGTCGAAACACTGATACGAGGCGCATCAAGCCTTATCCCAGAATCGACTACATGAGTTTGGTGCGGCCGTGGAATGAAGTCCGAGAAAATTTTTGCGCCATAAATACAGCACTGAAACTGAACTCCGTCCGAACAGACTATGAAGGCCCAACGATACCGACCGACCGCCGTGTTACCCTCGACCGATAAACGTCACTGGATGCTGATATGGAGGGGCATGTGTCAGCACATTGCTCTCCTGGCTGTTGTGAGTTTTCGTGACCAGAGTCGCTACTCCTCCATCAAGTAGCTCATAAGGGGTGCCAATAGCTCTCAGCAGAGCGGACGGTCAACCATCGAAGTGATAGCCCAGCCCGAAAGCGCGTAACTTCGGTCATCTGACGGGAACCGGTGATACCACTGAGGCAAGGCCGTTGACATAAACAATCACACTGTGGTGTTATAACATCCGCTCACCGAGTTGAGCAAAAACTGAAAAAAAAACCGTAGAAATTAACGGCAGTGCATCGACTGACCTATTCGGACCATGTTGCTGGATGTCAGTACTGGTGTTGTCAGATGTCCGATTTTCGAGGGATACTTGTTCACTTCAAAAATGATCGAGTACATTGTCGTTCCGAAATGAGATTCTAACTGCGGTAACCTGGGTAATAGAACTGGTCAACAGCCCATCTTCCGCTACGTACAGCACTTGTCGAAACAATAAAAGCAGTGGGTATTCGATACACCACGTAAACTAATGACATGATACGGAGATATTCGGAAGTGTAATTTCACATTCCGTATAGTTTTAATAATACCAGTAAAAAAAATTGTACACTTATGCATAAAATACGTTTTCAAACATGAATTAACATAAATAATACAAATTTTATTAATTTTCAAAAATGTTACTTATTTGTTGTATATTGGATTTGTTTAGAAATTTACTTATCCAGTTTTCAAAAGTTCAGATGTGTTTGAAATCTTATGGGACTTAACTGCTAAGGTCATCAGTCCCTAAGCTCACACACTACTTAACCTAAATTATCCTAAGGACGAACACACTCACCCATGCCTGAGGGAGGACTCGAACCTCCGCCGGTTCAAAAATGGCTCAAATGGCTCTGAGCACTATGTGACTTAACTTCTAAGGTCATCAGTCCCCTAGAACTTAGAACTACTTAAACTTAACTAACCTAAGGACATCACACACACCTATGCCCGAGGCAGGATTCGAACCTGCGACCGTAGCGGTCACGCGGTTCCAGACTGTAGCGCCTAGAGCCGCTCGGCCACCCTGGCCGGCGAACCTCCACCGGGACCAGCCGCATAGTCCATAACTGCACCGCCTGAGACCGCTCGGCTAATCCCGCGCGGCTGTCCAGTTTTAATTCGATTTGAAGTAATAGATGTTAATACTGTCAATTATAAATTAAATAACAAGGTTTCAAGAAAACATTATAGATAAGAAACTCATCTGTTATGTAAAAGCATTTTTATACAGGTATTATTTTTGTTCTTCTTGGTGAGCTTCTAGCGAGATGTTGCTGTTGTATGAAGTTCACAGGAAGTGAAGGGTGTAAGTTTATTTAATAAAATTGCAGCCAAATAGCCATATACAGTTACTTTGTTTAACATTTTAAATTTTTGTGTATTCATTTATCGATTTCACTCTTTTACTGCACAGTTCTATGTGATATCGTTCACAGGCTTCGTTACACAGTTGTGGTTGGGTCGTGATAAGTTTTGTTTTTGCAGATTAGATCATGAAAGCCGTAAATAGAAAGTCTAGTTACGACCTTTCACTGTTCGAAGTTTGGTGCTGTCCATGAGCGGTTCGTCATTGCTTCAGTGCAATAGAATTTCGGCCATATTTTTTCTCGTTTGTCCTCCATGATCTTCAGTTGCTTTCTGGAAGCCCTGGTTCAAAAAATGGCTCTGAGGACTATGGGACTTAACTACTGAGGTCATCAGTCCCCTAGAACTTAGAACTACTTAAACCTAACTAACCTAAGGACATCACACACATCCATGCCCGAGGCAGGATTCGAACCTGCGACCGTAGCGGTCGCGCGGTTCCAGACTGCAGCGCCTAGTACCGCTCGGCCACGCTGGCCGACGGAAGCGCTAGTGTGTGACATCATATATCGAAGTCTGATGTCTTCAATTAGGAATGTCTTTCTCGCTAACAGGTACACTAGTCTTGTCTTTGAGAGACCTAGTGCTCTTTTTAGATAGGTCTATTTTACCTTTTCTATTGTTTCTAGATTTTTTTCTGTCAGGTGGTCCCATATAACCTCCATCCTATAGGCCAGGACTGGCAAGGTTTTTGTGTTGAATAATTTCATGGCCGTTTCTAAAGGTAAGTTGACCTTTGTTTCACGCATTTGTTGGGTTCTGACTGTAGTTGTTTATTTAACGGTAATCATTTGGAGCGTATGGAATGAACGTGTCAACAGTGAATACGAACAGTTGCGACTTTTTTTAGCAGTGTTACAACTGAACGAACCCAGTATCCTGCTTTCCATTATCAATATTAAGGACCTCGAGACTGCTTTACCGAAAATGTGAAGAAAACGTATTCTACGTCAAAAAACAAGATAACTTAAAATAATTACTTTGAATTTTCCCAAAGCATTTGATAAACTGTTTCTAACATATCACCTCTTTTCTTCTACTACTTAACAACTTGAAGAAAAGCAACCCGAACCAGCTCATGGTGAAAAACGTGGTTAGGAGAGATATTCTGAGTATTTTATATTTCATTTATTTTGTGGTGGCTGTCGTAAATAAAGAAAGATAGAAAACGATGAGCTAGGCGGTCACGATAATCCTTTCGAAAACACTTAGCTGCATGGTTTTCATTGTCGTGTTATTACCATTCAGCCGCTACTGCGTGACCGATGTTTCAATTTCACTTCAACCCCTTGCCTCCTCTTCTCCACTGACTGACCGCGACATCTCCTGCCACGCTAATTTATTCGTAGCTGTCGATGTAAAAAGTTATAACACTTCTATAGTCGTGTGTCCGCTGTATCCATCTACTTTGAAATAATTCTAAATAATAACAACAAGTTGTATTTTCAATTCTTTTTCTATTGCACTTCGCACTTATACATAAACAGACGTAATTTTAATTTCTTAGTCTGATTTGCGTTTACGGAAATCGGTGTAATCTAGTAACATACCATCGAGAAGTAATATGGATAGTACTAAACAAAAATTTAAAAAAAGAACTAACCAACCTTTCTTCTCAAATCTGGAAATGTGCTTCTGAATATTATCCAGCCAATAACTTACAGTCTTGTTCTATAAAATATTGAGGAATGGGCAAAGTGAGCCAAGTTACATACATGAAATGCAAAGAGATTTAGAACAAGTCATGCAAATAGACAGCTAGCACTTATTGCACAGGTGTACAATCTTTGATCTTTTATTAGGCTGACGGATTGACTTTTTTTCTCGTATTTAACTTCAATTTAACCGTGCTTTGTTCGTTATCAGATGCTGCTAGTTGAAGTTTAAGTTCTGTGCCAATCTTTGTCTGGTGTTGTATGGAAGGTCTTCTGTTATACAATTTCTCATTCACGTACGGTTCACACAAAAGCTTTGCGAGGCCTCTCAAAAACGTAATCTTTTCAACCTCTCTGTCCTTTCATGTCACTGGTGGGTGTTATACGCCTGTAGTGCACTCATATCCAAGGTCCTATATAAAACAGTCATCGGCGAATGGTGAGTTCTGGGACTCTTGAAGCTACAGAACGCATTTGGTCAGCAGAATCAACACCGCCTTTCGCGCTGTTATAATTATAATTAAGTTTGTAATTAATCTCATCCACAGCTTTATCGTGATAGGTGGAAGACACTTATCAGGCCTGGTGCTATGTGCAAAATCGCTTGTCTGGAAAATAAGACATCGCAGGATAGAAACCCGGATGGGCCTTGGATTTTTCAGTCTGCGTTTTAACCCAGCGTTCACCTATCAACGATATGGTGAGTTGCCAGAAACGACACGTGGGTTCGGATTCCACGTTCAGCTGTAGGTCCCTCTTCTCTGGTCAGCAACTGGGTTAGGTTAGGGAGACGCAAGTCAACGAAGTGGCATAAGTAGAAAGACGGGCGACGGCCTGTAAAACACACAAAATTATTGTTAATTCATTTTGGACATCTTCACTGGCGGTCAATTAGGAGTTCGAGTCATGATTACTGTTTATCACAAACTCTTCTTCATTGTCTGAAAACACATTTCCTGATTTGTGGTCCGAAGATGATTACGAGCAGGTGTGTGATAGCTGTATAGTTCATCGTTCTGCCGTTGCTCTAATATGCCATACCGATTTCCAGGGATAATATGTAGGTCTGCCGTTAAAGGCACTTGAAATAATGTTGTTGTGTCCCGCTGACTTTTGTCGACATTGTTTTATTGCCATTCTAAGTTTGTGATTCTGATGAGTAGAAAACTATGTCTTACCGCATTTGTGCCAGTGTAACACCTATGTTCATAATGTTTTACAAGGAAATACATAAGACTAAAAAAATTCGGACTTACCCACCCGGCTTTTTTTCTGTATCACCAGCCCATAAGTGCTGATTTCCTTGATAATTTATAAGGTAATACTGGTCAATAATACAACTCGCGAAAGAAGTCCATCAATGATAAAGAAGCTTATTCTAAGATCACACTTTTTCTTGGCTTTATTAAGAACGGTGCAGGGTACGAGAACTTTCCGAAGCATCAACATAGGAGCTCTGAAAATCCTCAGCAGTTACATCAATTACCTTTACACGAAGTGGAGCACTGGTGTGGTACGGAATTAGTCCAACATAAATTATTCGACAGATCTGCTTCCACCGAATTGCTGGTTCTTCGGCAATAACGGAGACATCGCTTGCGTCGTTTGTATTTTTTGTTAGTTAATGTTCAGTGAATCTTAATACATCTGTGATTGGAATTCGTTGTTTATTCATTATTTCCGTTGTTGTTGCACATATTTTTTATTATTTTATTATTGATGTTATTTTATTATTAATATTATTTATACGCATCTGTATCGGAAACTTTGATAAATATTAAATAAACTGAGATGCTAGTCCGTTATGCCAACACAGTGTCGCAACTGCACAAAGCAAATTCAATTGAAGCAAATCCTAAACCAGTTAAACGGCAAGCGATTTTCTGAGAAGTCAAACGATGCTGCAAGAAGTGCTGCGTTTAGATAGCATTAATTACGTAGAGAGCCTGTAACGGCAAAATTGATTACCCGAACAGTTGGGATACGTCTCGTACCCAATCTGGGAAAAAAGTGTCCAAGAAGCCTGAAACATGCGATTTTCTTCCGCAGTAGATCAGCGAGCTATAAATTTTCTATGGCAGAATTATGAACGAACGAAGGTAACTAGCATTCCATTACCATGTATCCAGAGTTAATACAGAAGGTAGTAGTCCATCCAGAATAGACTGAAATATGTATCAGTTAAACTCCCCTTTATTAACGCAAGCTGTCTGAACCAACTTAATTGTATAGAACTCGTAATGTTTCCAAACGGTCCATAAAACACAACCTCATATCTCAGTAGAAAAGAAACATTATAAAATGAAGGAAACTACTTAAGTTTCTATGCGTGTTCCTTCATGTAGTTCTAAAATCAGTCACTAAAGGGAATCACCGACCGTAAAACATCAAGTGTTCCTAAGCACATTATCCTCGATCTGCAACTCTCTCCCATATCATAAAATAAGCTAGTTATCCATTTTGACAAGCCGGCCGGAGTGGCCGTGCGTTTCTAGGCGCTACAGTCTGGAACCGAGCGACCGCTACGGTCGCAGGTTCGAATCCTGCCTCTGGCATGGATGTGTGTGATGTCCTTTGGTTGGTTCGTTTTAAGTAGTTCTAAGTTCTAGGCGACTGATGACCTCAGAAGTTAACTCGCATAGTGCTCAGAGCCATTTGAACCAGCCTTTTGACAAGATCAGCAAGAACTACTCTTTTGAATACCAGTTTGCTACATTAATTTATGATATCCAGCAATGAGTAGATGCGAGCGAACATGTAAATTGTCCACGTGTTTTACTGGAAAGCGAACGTTCAGCAGAACGGACAGTAACGTTGGGAATTGCCTCAGGGAAGCATCACGGGATCTGCAATCGACTTATGAGATAACATCAGCAGCAGCATCCTATTATCCGTTCAAAATTCTATTGTCTATAGAGAAATGTATCTGGCACGATCGTGAGGAATTGCAAAAATATCTTGAACTAAATATCTCCTTCGTTTAATGAGTGACTGCTCCCGTCAAATGTGGCTACAAGTAAGGTAATCCCAGTAACACTCGACAATATACAATTACAAGATTGGTAGGAACATCTCGAGGGCGTTTAAGCATTTAGGGGTAACAGTAGGTAGCTGTATGAAATGTGGCAACGTCAAAATAAGGACAGGAGAATGAGAGAAGTTAATTTGTTGGAAGGATTGTAGGAAAGTGGAGAGCTCGAATTAAAAATCGACATAGGGCGAGCATGTGCCCATTTTTCCCAGCGTTCGAAGTCCTTATGAAGTCGGCATGACAAGGATCTAACGGGTTCAGAGATGCGCTCGGGAATCTTAAACGGGAATATCTGGAGGAAGGTGTTGGAATTGCCACAAAAGTCGGTTTGATACGTTCAGTGAACTTGTATTCCAGGAAAACTTATCTACCATTTTGCTGCCTACATAGTGTATCTCACGTGCGCATCATGAGAATAAGATATAGGAGATTCACAATACGTGACTGGAATAGGACAGAAGTTGACTATTATTAGTGTGAAGTACTCTCTCTCAGGTTCAGTACAGTTGTTTCTGCATTATATACATTGTCCAGTCACACTGATGTAACCACCATATATTTTCAACGTCAGCATCCAACAATCACTCACAGACGGCAGTTAGCAGCGATAGCAGTGGAGGGTATATAAAGCGAGTCGCGGTGGGAGGGGGACAACACTGCTGTCGTTGCCGGAATGCGGAACGGAGCCATTTACCTCACGACCAAAAGGGCTTGAACACTGGCTTTCGCGACACGACTGGAACCGTTACGGAAACGTCTAAGTTTGTAAACTATTCGTGTGTACTGTAGTTAAAATATTCCATGCAAGACAAAATGATGCTATCCAAAATCGACATCGAGGCAACTGTGATGCACCACGACCCATAGATGATGTGGGATAACTACTGCTGTGGTAATGACAATGAAACATTTCCTCAAAATATGGTAGAAATCCCAAAGAGTTTCTGGTCGTATGTAAAGTACACCTCTAGCAAAAACAGCCAATACCGTCACTGCGCGATAGAGATGGAAATTTTACCGATGATGGTGCCACAAAAGCGGAGTTACTAAATATAGTTTTCAGTAATTCCTTCACGAAAGAAGACGAAGTAAATATTCCTGAATTCGAAACCAGAACAGCTGTTAGAATGAGTCACATAAAAGTAGATATCTTAGGTGTTGCGAAAAAACTCAAATCACTTAAGAAATGCAAGTCTTCCGGTCCAGATGGTATACCAATCAGGTTCCTTTCAGAATATGCAGACACCATAGCACGTTTCTTAGCAATCATATACAATCTTAGGTATATGGCAGCAAGAGAAGGGAAGAAAACCAATGTGCACTCCGTGTGCGTACCGGGGGGAGTCATTCCAGATGTGGAAAGGGTCCTTCCGGATGCTATGAAGGGTGCAGGGTGCATCCATGATGTGTGTCGCTATGGATCGGAGGAAATCCTCTCTGGCTTCCGGCGGCTATCTGATTTGGTGAAGACCGCCAGTCTCGCTAGCGGGATGAAAGTAGAGCTCACCATCTACAGCAACGTCGACAGGACTGACTGCGGACCTTTCGTACAGAGCCGAGTGGAGGGTCTGAATCAGAGGCTGAGACAGTTCTGCGACCGTGTGGGCTGCAGATTCCTCGACTTGCGCCATAGGGTGGTGGGGTTTCGGGTTCCGCTGGATATGTCAGGAGTCCACTACACGCAGCAAGCGGCTATACGGGTAGCAGGGGTTGTGTGGCGTGGACTGGGCGGTTTTTTAGGTTAGATGGCCTCGGGCAAGTACAGAAAGGGCAACAGCCTCAAAGGGTGCGGGGCAAAGTCAGGACATGCGGGGACCAAGCAGCAATCGCTATTGTAATTGTAAACTGTCGAAGCTGCGTTGGTAAAGTACCGGAACTTCAAGCGCTGATAGAAAGCACCGAAGCTGAAAGCGTTATAGGTACAGAAAGCTGGCTGAAGCCAGAGATAAATTTTGTCGAAATTTTCACAAAGGCACAGACGGTGTTTAGAAAGGACAGACTGCATGCAGCCGGTGGTGGCGTGTTTGTCGCTGTTAGTAGTAGTTTATCCTGTAGTGAAGTAGAAGTGGATAGTTCCTGTGAATTATTGTGGGTGGGGTTACACTCAACAACCGAGCTAGGTTAACAATTGGCTCCTTTTACCGACCTCCGGACTCAGCAGCATTAGTGACAGAACAACTGAGAGAAAATTTGGGGCCGGCCGCGGTGGTCTCGCGGTTCTAGGCGCGCAGTCCGGAACCGTGCGACTGCTACGGTCGCAGGTTCGAATCCTGCCTCGGGCATGGCTGTGTGTGATATCCTTAGGTTAGTTAGGTTTAAGTAGTTCTAAGTTCTAGGGGACTGATGACCACAGCAGTTGAGTCCCATAGTGCTCAGAGCCATTTGAACCATTTTTTTTTTGAGAAAATTTGAAATACATTTCACATAAATTTTCTCAGCATGTTATAGTCTTAGGTGGAGATTTCTATTACCAGATATAAACTGGGACACTCAAATGTTTAGGACGGGTGGTAGGGTCAGAGCATCGAGTGACGTTATACTGAGTGCACTATCCGAAAATTACCTCGAGCAATTAAACAGAGAATCGACTCGTGGAGATAACATCTTGGACCTACTGATAACAAACAGACACGAACTTTTCGACTCTGTAAGTGCAGAACAGGGAATCAGTGATCATAAGGCCATTGCAGCATCCCTGAATATGAAAGTTAATAGGAATATAAAAAAAGAGAGGAAGGTTTATCTGTTTAGCAAGAGTAATAGAAGGCAGATTTCAGACTATCTAACAGGTCAAAACGAAAATTTCGGTTAATGGACAAAGTTTAAGGCAATCGTAAAATGCGTTTTAGACAGGTACGTGCCGAGTAAAACTGTGAGGGACGGGAAAAACCCACCGTGGTTCAACAACAAAGTTAGGAAACTACTGCGAAAGCAAAGAGAGCTTCACTCCAAGTTTAAACGCAGTCAAAACCTCTCAGACAAACAGAAGCTAAACGATGTAATAGTTAGCGTAAGGAGGGCTATGCGTGAAGCGCTCAGTGAATTCGAAAGTAAAATTCTATGTACTGACTTGCCAGAAAATCCTAGGAAGTTCTGGTCTTACGTTAAATCAGCAAGTGGCTCGAAACAGCATATCCAGACACTCCGGGATGATGATGACATTGAAACAGAGGATGAGACGCGTAAAGCTGAAATACTAAACACCTTTTTCCAAAGCTGTTTCACAGAGGAAGACCGCACTTAAGTTCCTTCTCTAAATCCTTGCACAAACGAAAAAATGGCTGACATCGAAATAAGTGTCCAAGGACTAGAAAAGCAACTGGAATCACTGAACAGAGGAAAGTCCACTGGACCTGACGGGATACCAATTCGATTCTACATAGAGTACGCGAAAGAACTTGCCCCCCTTCTAACAGCCATGTACCCCAAGTCTCTAGAGGAACGGAAGGTTCCAAATGATTGGAAAAGAGCATAGGTAGTCCCAGTCTTCAAGAAGGGACGTCGAGCAGATGCGCAAAACTATAGACCTATATCTCTGACGTCGATCTGTTGTAGAATTTTAGAACATGTTTTTTGCTCGAGTATCATGTCGTTTTTGGAAACCCAGAATCTACTATGTAGGAATCAACATGGATTCCGGAAACAGCGATCGTGTGAGACCCAACTCGCTTTATTTGTTCATGAGACCCAGAAAATATTAGATACAGGCTCCCAGGTAGATGCTATTTTCCTTGACTTCCGGAAGGCGTTCGATACAGTTCCGCACTGTCGCCTGATAAAGTAAGAGCCTACGGAATATCAGACCAGCTGTGTGGATGGATGGAAGAGTGTTTAGCAAACAGAACACAGCATGTTGATATCAAAGGAGAGACGTCTACAGACGTTAAAGTAACCTCTGGCGTGCCACAGGGGAGTGTTATGGGACCATTGCTTTTCACAATACATATAAATGACCTAGTAGATAGGGTCGGAAGTTCCATGCGGCTTTTCGTGGATGATGCTGTAGTATACAGAGGAGTTGCAGCATTAGAAAATTGTAGCGAAATGCAGGAAGATCTGCAGCGGATAGGCACTTGGTGCAGGGAGTGGCAACTGACCCATAACATAGACAAACGTAATGTATTGCGAATACATAGAAAGAAGGAACCTTTATTGTATGATTATATGATAGCGGAACAAACACTTGTAGCAGTTACTTCTGTAAAATATCTGGGAGTATGCGTGCGGAACGATTTGAAGTGGAATGATCATATAAAATTAATTGTTGATAAGGCGGGTACCAGGTTGAGATTCATTGGGAGAGTCCTTAGAAAATGTAGTCCATCAACAAAGGAGGTGGCTTACAAAACACTCGTTCGACCTATACTTGAGTATTGCTCATCAGTATGGGATCCGTGCCAGATCAGGTTGACGGAGGAGATAGAGAAGATTCAAAGAAGAGCGGCGCGTTTCGTCACAGGTTTATTTGGTAACCGTGATAGCGTTACGGAGATGTTTGGCAAAGTCAAGTGTCAGACTCTGCAAGAGAGGCGCTCTGCATCGCGGTGTAGCTTGCTCGCCAGGTTTCGAGAGGGTGCGTTTCTGGATGAGGTATCGAATATATTGCTTCCCCCTACTTATACCTCCCGAATGTAAAATTAGAGAGATTCGAGCGCGCACGGAGGCTTTCAGACAGTCGTTCTTCCCGCGAACCATACGCGACTGGAACAGAAAAGGGAGGTAATGACAGTGGCTCGTAAAGTGCCCTTCGCCACACACGGCTTGGTGGCTTGCGAAGTATAAATGTAATTGTAGATGTAGATGAACCGCTCACTTGACGAAAGGACTGTTCCTAAAGACCGGAAAGTAGCACAGGTCACACCAATATTCAAGAAAGGAAATAGGAGTATCCCATTGAATTACTGTCCCATATCACTGACCTCAATTTGCAGTAGGATTTTGGAGCATATACAATACTCGAACATTATGAATCACCTTGAAGAAAATGACTTATTGAAACATAACCAACAAGGATTCAGAAAATATCGTTCTTGTGCAACACATCTAGCTCTTCATTCCCACGAAGTAATGGGTATTGTCGACAAGGGATCTCAGATATTCCTTTCTAAGAGGAAATCACGAATCCAGTCACACAACTAAGACGATACTACATATGCACGCAATTTGATTAATAGTCGCTTCTGCTGTTCCTGGTTTACATAAATAATCTTGGTGATAATCTCAGTAGCCCCCTATGGATTGTTTGCAGGTGACACTGTAATTCACCGTTTAGTAAAATCATCAGACGATCAATTCCCATTAGAAAATGATCTACAGAGAATTTCTGTAAGGTTCGAAAAGAGCCAGTTGGCACTAAGCAAAGAAAAGGGCGAGGTCATCCACATGGATACTAATAGAAATCCGATATATTTTGGGTATACGATAAATCGCACGAATCTAAGGGTTGTCAATTCGACTACATAACTAGGAACTACACTTGCGAGCAACTTAAATTGGAAAGACCACATAGATAATATTGTGAGGAAGCCGAAACAAAGACTGCGCTTTGTTGGCAGAACACTTAGAAGATGCGACAAACCCACTAAAGAGACAGCCTACATTACACTTATTCGTCATCTGCTGGAATATTGCTGCGTGGTTTGGGATCCTTACCACGTAAGATTGACGGAGGACATGGAAAAAGTGCAAAGAAGGTCAGCCCGTTTCGTGTTATCATGCAATAGAGGTGAGAGTGTCTCTGATATGATACGCGAGTTGGGGTGCCAGTCACTGAAACAAAGGCAGTTTTCTTTCGACGAGATCTATTTACAAAATTTCGATCTCCAACTACCTCTCCTGAATGCGAAAATATTTTGTTGACACTCACCTACGTAGGGGAGATCATCATAATAAAATAAGAGAAATCAGAGCTCGAACGGAAAGATTTAGGTGTTCCTATTTCCCACGCGCCATTCGAGAGTGGAATGGTAGTGAAGTAGTAAGAAAATTGTTCGATAAATCCTCTGCCAGCCATCTAAGTGTGAATTGCAGAGTAACCATGTAGATGTAGATGTAGTAGATATGTATGGACGAATGGACGTGCAACTGTTGACAGACTGACCACCCAGATGTACCAAGGGCCTACAAAGAGTGTCTCCTGAAGACCGTTCAACGAACGATGGTACATACAGGACTCCGCAGCAGGCGCCAGGGTCATGCAGCCATGCTGACAGCTATTCATCAGCGAGGAAGGCTGGAAATTACACATCAGTATTGCAATTGGACATCCACTGAGAGGCGGCATGTCACTTTTCTGTTGATTCCCTTGTAACGCTCCATAGGACGAAACGGCCCCTGTAGTACACGGCGCGGTACATCTGCAGGCAAACACTCTGCAGTAATCGTCGGATGATTCCAGGCCGGAGGAGGGACCGTTATGGTCTGGGTAATGAATTCGTGGCGTTCCCTAAGTCGTATCGACATTCTGGAACACACATTAGATAAACGTAAGTTTAGGATCATGACCACCCCTACACGCAGTTCGTTTCTCCTCAGCACGATTGCATCTACATGCGGGACAGTGCAATGTATCACACAGTTCGCAGTGAATGTGCACGGTTCGTAGATCACCAGGATGGCTTTAGCGTATTACGCTGGCCATCAAACTTCGCGGAATTAAACTCCGTCGAGAATTTGTGGGACCAACTGCATCGGACCGTACGCGACCGAGAAACCTAGCACAGCTTTCTCACATGTCGTAAAAAACCATTCATTTTACGTTTGACAACAACAAGCTATAATTCAAGAGAACCACGGCACTGGAGTCGACGTGGCGCTACGTCCTTGTCTGTACCTTCCGGAACCTCACTGGCTCTCTTACTGCACGTCTCGCAACGGTCTGCGCTGCAGAAGTAGGTTATTCAGGCTACTGAAAGGTGATCACATTAATGTGACTTGGCAGTGTAAGTACATTACTGGCCATTCAAATTGCTACAGCCCGATGATGACGTGCTACAGACGCGAAATTTAACCGACAGGAAGAAGATGCTGTGATACGCAAATGATTAGCTTTTCAGAGCATTCACACAAGGTTGGCACCGGTGATGATACCTACACCGTGCTGACATGAGGAAACTATCCAACCGATATCTCATACACAAACAGCAGTTGACCGGCGATGCCTGGTGAAACGTTGTTGTGATGTCTCGTGTAAGGGGGAGAAACGCGTACCATGACGTTTCCGACTCTGATAAAGGTCGGATTGTAGCCTATCGCGACATTGCTGCTCGTGTTGGTCGACATTCAATGACTGTTAGCAGAATATGGAATCGGTGGGTTCAGTAGGTTATACGGAATACCGTGGTGGATCCCAACGGCCTCGTATCACTAGCAGTCGAGATGACAGGCATCTTATCCGCATGGCTGTAACGGATCGTGCAGCCAATTCTCGATCCCTGAGTCCACAGATGCGGACGTTTGGAAGACAACAGCCACCTGCACGAACAATTCGACGACGTTTGCAGCAGCATGGACTATCAGCTTGGAGACCATCGCTGCGGTTACCCTACACGCTGCATCACAGACAGGAGCGCCTGCGGTGGTGTACTCAACGACGAACCTGGGTGCACGAATAGCAAAACCTCATTTTTTCGGATGAATCCAGGTTCTGTTCACAGAATCATTATGGTCGCATCCGTGTTTGGCGACATCGCGGTGAACCCACATTGGAAGCGTGTGTTCGTCATCGCCATACTGGCGTATCACCCGGCGTGATGGTATGGGGTACCATTGGTTACGCTTCTCGGTCAGCTCCTGTTCGCATTGACGGCACTTTGAACAGGGGACGTTACATTTCAGATGTATTACGACCCTTGGCTTCATCCTTCATTCAATCCCGGCGAAACCCAACATTTCAGCAGGATAATGCACTATCGCATGTTGAAGGTCCTGTACGGGCTTTTCTGGATACAGAAAATATTGGACTGCTGCCCTGGCCAGCACATTCTCCAGATCTCTCACCAATTGAAAACGTGTGGTCAATGGTCGCCGAGCAACTGGCTCGTCACAACACGCCAGCCATTACTCTTGATGAACTGTGGTATCGTGTTGAAGCTGCATGGGCAGCTGTATCTGTACACGCCATCAAAGCTCTGACTCAATACCCAGGCTTATCAAGGCCGTTATTACGGCCAGAGGTGGTTCTTCTGGATCCTGATTTCTCAGGATCTATGCACTCAACCGCGGGACTGCTACGGTCGCAGGTTCGAATCCTGCCTCGGGCATGGGTGTGTGTGATGTCCTTAGGTTAGTTAGGTTTAAGTAGTTCTAAGTTCTAGGGGACTTATGACCTAAGATGTTGAGTCCCATAGTGCTCAGAACCATTTGAGCCTATGCACTCAAATTGCGTGGAAATGTAATCACATGTCAGTTCTACTATAATATATTTGTTCAATGAATAACCGTTTATCATCAGGATTTCTTCTTGGTGTAGCAATTTTAATGGCCAGTGGTGTAGATGTAGAATACCGCATTACGGTGTCCGTTATAAGGTCCCTAAGATGTATGCCTATGATTATATGACAGATTGAAGCAAGAATTTGCGACAAAGGTTGCACTTTGCCTCTCAAGACCTTAGGATCCTTATCTTCCTGGCGAATGCAGCACGAGATACTAGTAAGTTATGGACAATATGTTGTAGCCTATCACAGCGTCAACTTTGCAGTAGTCTACATCTAGCGGTTGACGTAGCTCCACCTCCACATGTCAAAAATATTAATTAACTTAAAGGATAAGAACGATAATGCAAAATTAAAAGAATCTCAGTTCCCTGTCGCACTAAGGAAAACGCTTGCACAAATTTGAAGAAACGCTTAAGCTACCACTGCCGTCTCCAGAAAGTAACATCAAAATTACAGGATATGTTGAGTATGTCTGTCTTTCTAAGCATGGTATCATAGCATACTTTCTATATTTTTGGCGATACTGTTTTCCTAGTTTAGACCGATTGATGTAAATCACAATAAGAAATGAAAATTACATTGCCCAAATGTACTTTGCAGTTTTGATGATAACGTGTATTTCACAGATGGGGACAAGTGAAAAGGTACGGTTTGCAGCATATTTTTCACACACACACACACCACTTTTTGTTTTACAACCCCACATTTTTTTTCTTCGGACTTTGTGGAGGACGCACTGTGAGTTCACATCACAGCAGCAACTCCACTCGTTCATGAGAACATGCTGGGCCGGACATGGGAGGAACGAGAATATCGGTTATACTTGTGTCCTGCGCGCTACAGTGGCGCCACAGCTATTGAAACAGTAGAAACCTTTCTGCAAACCGCACCTTTCTCTCTATCCCCAATTTCAGGAATATACTCTCATCATTATTGTTCATATTTTTAAACAAAAATCTATATTACCATCCATTCGGATACAGAATATCCTCGTGCCTCTACTGGTTTTATCCCGCTACCTCAGCTTGTCCATAACGGTATGACGTAACCAAATAGACATGATACCATACAAAGGCAACACCACGAGCAAAATGAGTCAATCTGAGCTATGTTTGGTGAAAGCAAAAGAAACGCCCATGGCACATGATAGTGCTTGAAAAAATTATAAAATAAATTTTAACTGTTAGTGGTTAATTATAGCGACAAGAAATAATATCCCTGGGTGTAGCGCACTACCATTTTACATACATCGCCTTTCGACTGATTCACTAGCTTTTACATAAATACTGGAAGCCGAGACGGCCAGTAACGCTGCATTTACCAGTAGAAGACAGGCTCTGTAAAATTTAATTTAGGATTTGTCTTCTTGTGTTTCAGTACAACCTTTACTTGACAAAACCTGTGAAGAATGGCAAAGATTTGACAAATGGACGAAGAAAAGAAAGTTTAGGTTCTATTTCACGTTCAAAAGGAAAAAAAACTGTGCTGCTCAGTAGAATGGAAACCGAGGGTAAAATAAAGAGTTCACATATTTACGTGAATTTAAACACGTGAAAGTAAAGAAAATTAACGGTTAATTTCAAGTTGAAAAAGAAAATATGTGTTTCTCAGGACAATGGAAACCTAGGGTAAAATGAACAGTTCACGTATTTAAGTAAAATCAAACATGTAAAAGTTATTTCTGTGCTGGTGTGTAACTCAAATGTACAAAATCACTAACAGATAATTTTTTAAACAGCAGCTACTCACATGAAATGAGAAATATTCTTAATTTTACTGTTGCTTTGCGCACAGGTACACGCTGCGCAAACAAGAAGCATAATTTCTAAAAGAAATTTGCCAATTACTTACATTACAAGTTCGCATACGTAATCTCCCTTTTAAAAACAGCCGACGAAGGGCTTCACGAAACATAGCGGCTTGTAGTATAGCATGGTACCACAGGCAGTGCTAAATAAAGTGCATTTTGTTCACGAATCAGTCCCATCGTTTCATTGTTGTTCCAGTTCTGAGTGACTGTGAGTTACAATCAGCGTAGCTGCGAATTTTGTTTGAAAGGTTAGAAAGTCTAGTATTCATATATTCTACGGATTTCGGTTAAAAGTGGTGTCAGTGTCCAATACAAGAGGAGATTCAGAAATGGAGCATCGATTAAAAGACAAGCACGCCAATTTATATGCAGATAATCTAATAACAATAGACCTTTAACACTTGTCCTTAGACGACAGAGTTGCAGAAGCGCTTGCTAACTCTGGAAAGCTAACAAAGAGATCTGTCGAGTGAAGGATATTAGAAATCAGTCACCAATTAAACACATGCAATGCGGGAAAGTTTCATTGTATTAAACCGTTTTGTTTACAAGCAGTACAAGCTTTTTTAGCATTGGCTTCCGCTGCAAAACTTTCTAGGAGAATAAGGTTTTATTGGAACGAGTAGACAAAATGCCATGGAGGTGTTGTTAAGTTCGTGGGCAGGTAGCAGCGAGTCTGGAGACTGTACTATGTCTTGATGAAACTTGTGTTTCATGTGCGACTAAAACGATCCGTGCATACAAATGACGCGCGACTACAACCTTTGTTGTTTCCAACAAACGTCTTACTTCTCTTTATGCTGGCTCTGTGAAACGTTTTGTGCCGCTGATATATTGATTTCTCAATTAAAAAATAATCTGTAGATCAACAAAAATAAATGAATGCTTTTACATTTCAAGATGCGGTTGCTATCAACTATCAGTTCGGGTAATGTCCTTTGTAAGCAAAAAGCAAGAAAACTTGAAATTTTAGACTGATTGATGGCGAATTTCATAGGCTTTGTTCAGAATATACGTAACGAGCAACTTATAGAATATATGAAAATGTAGAAACTACAGAACAGGCGATGTGTAACCGACTTGTCAACACAGAATCACTGCCACAAAGTTATAGGACTTTCGTCGTACCACGGCCACCTTACTGACGTTGCATTACTTATAGCCCAGATAAAAGCAGATTTTGAGGGAATTAAATCTTTTGCGTTGCGATACATGTTTACTGGCGGATGATGTCGTCACGGATATCGGTACTGGTGCGGAAGACCATCGTGAATCGTGTACAGAACGAGATTAAGAGGTAGACCAGAGAAGAAGGCTGTAGAGAAACATCACCAAATATAGTAGTAGTTTCGAATCGAGAGTGTAGCAGCAGTGAAGCTAGCGATGCCGCTGTGGACGTAGCAGTACAATATCAGTCAAAATTTTATGATTTCTGTATTTCTGCTTTCCAGCAATTATTGAGGCTAACGTGTAATTTGTATTTTACACATGATACTTGTTCATTTTTCATTATTCTGTGTATATCTTATATCCCCCTTTGCCTTTACCTGGTAAACGTGAAATGACTTCTGCTATATCTTAGATTTCTTTTCTCGAAAAATATAAGTCCCTGTATGATATCCCCGGGTTTTGGAAAGACCACACTGTTCGCAAGTCCTGTGATGAAGATAGTGATAAGTGCTAGTCGGAGAAGAGTACGTTTTCAGATTGGATCACATTTTTTTCCGATGCTGTAACATGGTTACCCTAGCTGTCTATAAGCAGGCATTTGTCCTCGACTAATTTCTTCCCGCTCCATCTACTAGATGTTACAGTTTCCTGGCTTTATTTTGAAACAACCTACACACGATGTGCAAACAAGATCGTGCAACATTTAACTGTTGACAACGTTGTCGTCTTTGCCTGTCAGGCTTATCTCCTATCACCACTCTAGCTATTTCGAACGTACAATATAAAACAAGCTACTGAAGGAAATTTTACACTTGAAAAGTTACGCTAGTGTCGAAATTGCAATCGTGGTGATTCGAAATGAAACTTACTCGTAATGTCAAAAATACTATCCATCAGAAAGTAACATGTTCATTACTGTAAAATACACCTTTAATGCACTACGTCGAATATGAAACTATCGTATTGGAACTCGATTCGACGATACGTGTTTTATCTTTTGCTGCCGGAAGATACAATAATAATTACAGTCCCGAAGGAGAGAGGTAACGGAGTTGCAGGCCACGTGCCTCTTAGCCAATATCTATCGCTATATTCTGAGCGTCTGCTTTACGTCATGCAGTGAAGGATTAAGCTGATGTTAATGGATTTCCATCCGTTGTTTGTGGCGTTAAGCCTAGCGGTTGATCCTCAGGAAAGAGCAGATTACCTGCGCGAATTGGGTTTCACTCAGCGCCTGTAGCGCCTTCACCGACAGCAACACAAACCCTGCACTATAAAGGTCCTCACCGTCAGGTCTCAAAGGTGTACCTGAGACAGTCGACCTCCAAGATAACGATGACCTAATACCCAGTATTTTTTTCCAAATGCATCTTTTTCGACGGTGGCAGAAATGGAATTAAAAACTTGCTTTTCATTTAACTAGTGCTTACCATTAGGGTTTCCTTTTTAGCTACCTTAGTCAGTATAGATGGATACCTGATGCGATCACTTCGTTGTCCGTCTGTCTATATGTCCGTCTGTTAAGATCCTTTCTTCTCGGGGACGGGTTTACGAATCAAGCTCAAATTTACATCACGTACAGAGCTCTATGATCCCTTCGCGTTGTAGCAAATTTAAGCTCAATGTACTCAAAACATACAGTCATGTATCTCAGATACTTTGATATTCCAAAACTGAATCATCAACACCTGTAGGGTACCTCATGTTCACCGAGAATCATAAAATTTTTGCACGTAGCCAGGTTTCACAGTATAAGCACAGCAAAGAATCAGAAAAATGTCAATTTTTAAATATATCGCATAATAATAACATTTCGTTGTGTGAATTGTTATCCGACTGTCTGTCAGGTGGTCTGTTAAAACCTTTCTTCTCAGTAACTGCTAGTCATGCCAGCATCAATTTCGATAGCAGGTGAGAATCGTCCAGATTCTCGGCTCCTGCGATGGGTAAACTACCACTCTACAAAATTAAGTTTGTCCGGAACCCTACGTGCGCACTTATGCTGATTTTTTTAATCATTGATTGACAAATTTAAAGCTGACTAGGCAACCTCAGATTCAAGCTTTATTTGAGCACTTCAATTCTGATATAACTTCGGAATGACAGTTTCAGTGAACCGTTATCGCCACTGTTTCCTGCCCCCATGTAATCCTAGATCGATTAGCCTGTTCCATTTCACCATATGCTGTACTCTTGTATCACGCCCTTTATAAAACAAACGTGCCTAATAAATTTGGTTCCCCTAAAAAACTTGCGAATTTCTCTCACAGAGGGAACTGGCCATTCTTAGTCCTTACGGACGTCGCCTCTTCGGCGTATTACTGGCAGATCCGCAGAGCGGTAGGCTTCTCAGCAGAGGAGGTGGGGAGGAGGGTAGGAGGGAGGTATAATCCTCGGTCCGAGGTCGGATCCAATCCCGTCCCCTCGTCGCATTGTGACGAAGTTCTAAGACTCGCCAGCAACCACCCTCGCATCCGCTCAAAGGAGCTCATAGCCCGACAGTAACCAGGTTCCAAGGTGCATCGACTTTAGGGTACGCTTAATAGCACTTCCTGATGGTACAGGCGTTCATTAGACTATAATGAATGCTAAGACGCTTTTGTGAAAGTCCTGAAGGAGAATGAATATCGAATCTAAAGAGCCTTCTGATAATAACAGTGCTGGGTTCGACACTGTCATTAATGCTGTTGCAAGAAATGTATTGAATTCATGTACTCTGAACTTGTCTCTGCAGTAGTGCCAGACTGTTGTAATGAATTTCGTCGCCACTATGCAAACTTAGCACTACAAGTACACAGTCAACATCTGTCAACAACATGTAACTGTAAGGATGTACTCCACCTCGAAAATTGCTCTGAACAACACAGTGTACGGGGTTCACCACCCTGCTGGAGCAAATGTAATCTCGATGTATTGCTCACTTGCTAGAACGACAATTCACAGGCGCTGCCTGAGACATAAAATATCGTTGCCCCTTTTAAAAGAGAGCTGCAATAGAGTCGCATGTGAGAGTAGTCTCTGCCGCAGTTGCAGTCGCTCTCTGCTACACTGTAGTTGTAGTCGGTCGGTGGTACACGCAGTTTATAGTTAGCAGTTGTTAAAGTCACAGTGGAGAACCAATTACCAAATTTCATTATATGGAACTGAATAATAAATGTGATCAGCCGCAGAACTAAATGATACCATGGAATGAGATGATGATGAACAAATGAATAATTGTTAATATAATGGAAATCAACTCTGAAATTAAGTCAACAATCTGTTGTAAGGTATATTTCATTATTTTTTTTTTGGCACGTGCGTAGTTAAGTCACTTGTCGGAGTTGTTAATATGAATTTGTTTCAATCTATTCTTTCGTGATTCGTCATCACCAATTGACCCAGATTTGTAATATATTCAATTTTCCCGTGTAATGGATTGTAGATCTTTATCAATAACGTAAAAAATTCAGAATATAATTGTTTTTGCCAGTCAACTACAAAAAATGTCGTGTGGCTAGGGCCTCCCGTCGGGTAGACCGTTCGCACCAGGCGAACGGTCTACCCGACGGGAGGCCCTAGCCAAACGACATTTCATTTCATTTCAACTACAAAATTATAAATTCCCCTTAAGTCACTGCCAGTCCCGATCCAGTCATTTATCTAAATTAAAATATCCCGGAATATTCGTCAGATCATAGTCATGTGCTCTTTAGTAATTATACGACCAGCTGTGCAACTGTGTCACTAAGTAAAGTCAGTTTTCTAGTAATTCAGATCTCAGACAGCATTGCACTAGGCTGTGCCATTTACGAGCAGATATATAGACAGCGTTATCTGGCGACACCATTACGAGGTAAGAATTTTTCAGATTATTTCTCACGTACAGATTCAGATTGATATCACGGGACCATGGCGTAGCGCTGCTTACGTCAAAATTTATCAATTTTTGATGAATTAAGATTTATCCAAATTTCATTATTTTATAATGTATCTGTTTATACGGAAGCTTACGACAGATTTTACTCGGCATGATCCTTATGGAGCTGATGTAGGCTTATCTTCCTCTGACGAACGCCGTTTGTTACAGGGGGGCCTCTAGTCTGACGTTGACCACAAGCTATGACATAACTTGAATTTTCCTCTTAAGACACAAATTATTTAAGTGGG
This sequence comes from Schistocerca nitens, assembly GCF_023898315.1. Taxonomy (NCBI): domain Eukaryota; kingdom Metazoa; phylum Arthropoda; class Insecta; order Orthoptera; family Acrididae; genus Schistocerca; species Schistocerca nitens. Next base: position 307,354,001 of record NC_064621.1, on the reverse strand, counting down.
TTGATTAGGCTATGAACCCACCAGACTAAAGATTAAACCACTGAGCTGTTGATTTGAAATAAGAGATTTATTCGTTTTTATAATTTCGTTTCAAATAAAATAAATCACTGACAATATAAATTAAATCTTCAGAAATTTTGTTTTAAAAATTTTTAAGATCATTTAACCAGCCATAGTTACGAACTTGAAATACTTAACATGTCTGATGAGACAGATGATGGAATTAAAAAACATGTTACATTATTAGCACTAGTTAGCCTATGTCGCTTAAGTGTTCCGTAATGATTGCTGTTTGAAATATATCACTTCAGTTACAAACGACTTTAGGACAATGTGGTCTCTTAAATCACCTGCTAACCTAAAATCTAATTTTGTGAGCATCCTTAAACGTTCGCGAGTGCTCAATATCAGCAAAACAGAATCCATCATTTCGTTTTAGCAATCGACTAACATTTACTACAGATGGCAAAGCGCTAAATGTATTCTTCACGACATAATTCAAATCCTCGTTACTATACGACGTAGCCACTAACATAAAGTAACTAGCATTCCCATCACAAGCATGAAATCGGAAATGAGTGTATACGAAAGTAATAATTGAATAACAACATATACGAGGATGGAAAACTGCTACTGGGACTTATCACGTCTTATGTTATTGGAAATAGGGAATGACTAATGTTGAAAACTTGTAATGCTTTCTAAATTGCGCAACTATGAGGGTTTTGTATCTCAGTACTTCTGTGACGATGAGGCATGTTTCTCCTGAAAATCACACACGGTACTTTAACTTTACTTCATATAACATTTATGGTATAGTGACAGATTTGAAATTCAGTGGTGCATAAGATACGGAAAATTAACTTTGTGTCAGCCTCAGAGCATTAAAATCGACGGTACGAACACTTGGATGCATTCAGCACTGCATCCGATCCTGCGGATGGTCTTGGTGTACGCCTTGCTGCCTCTGTCGCGCCATTCATCAGTGCGGAGAGCTGAGCACATACCTATGTCGGCTGATGACGGCTTTGCCCATCGCTCCTTGTTAGGTCCCCGACAGCTGGGAGGGGTCGTGTATACATTGGAGCTGCCTACACATCCTGACTCCTTTCAATCCCACATGGAAACTCACCAGCGTGTCCTCCAAGAGCTAGAATTAAGATTCAATGAAATATCATGACAAAACTGGACTGAAGTTTCCTTACGAGAAGACACACTATATGGAAGAACACACGGCGTTAAAATTTCCCGAGGGAAGAAAAAAATTATAAATTCGGACTAAATCTTTAAAGCGCCGGAAGGAAATATAGAAAGTAACGATGAAATACTTGTGAACATTCAAAGGCGTACATACACTTAGAACAGATTCAACAAAACTAATCTCTATCGTAAAAGACGAAACTACGATATTCTACTCGTAACGCACTTGTTACGGACAGAAATACGTTTTGTATCTGAAACTTATAAAGAGTGATAGATTTCAAATCAATACCTTCGGAAGTAAAACGGAGAGTACTGAGGAAAATCATTGAGCGAAGATTCGAAAACGGAAATCTTAAAAGTAAAACCAAAGTAAATCTTTTGAATTACAGAGAAACACGTTGCCGTATGATTATAATTTTGTGATCACTTGAATAGAAACAATAATGGCTTCACAAAAAAAAGTTCAAAAAATGGCTCTGAGCACTAAACATCTGAGGTCATCAGTCCCCTAGAACTTATAACTACTTAAACGTAACGAACCTAAGGACATCACACACATCCATGCCCGAGGCAGGATTGAAACCTGCGTCCGTAGCGGTCGCGCGGTTCCAGACCGAAGCGCCTAGAACCGCTCGGCCACTACGGCCGGCAAATAAAATGTGATCGTAGCTTTATCGATGAAGAAACGAAACAGCCACATAAAAGACACACTTTAAAACCTAAAGGAAATAGAAATACAAAGCGAAATTATACAATGTAAGACATAAATAAAGAGTCTTAATCAACAATTTCGAATGTTATGAGAAGCCACCTCGACGAGATGTAGGATGCGCAAAAGACGAATAGAGAAACGTAGCGAACAGATAACGAGATTTCAGGGTGAAAAGAAGAAAATTAGTGCTACCTACGCTCTACTGAATCCTTCAGTTAAGCACAAAGAACTAGGACATTAATGAAGGCGACTCATCTTTAATGGAAACATTATAGAGCGTATTCCATGAGCAGTAGTAGTTCAAAGTAAAGGCTGAGTTCGAATAAAATCTCCTTATGTTTTCATTACCTTTATGTGTATACAATACCAAATGTCTGAGGCTCTAGGTATTTATTTCCGATGCGTTCAAATCTATAACAAGTTTCTGTCGCAAGGATCCATCCAGCCACTACCGCCATTGTACAACAAAACCAGCTCCCACTCTGAAGGAAGCACATACGCCTTCCTCTACCACTTACTGTCCGTCAAGTAAGCTGGCAGCGAATGTTTAGCCGCTCGACGTTTGATCGTAGGCTCCGTTGTATTCGCTGACTCCTAAGGAAGTGCAGGCGAAGATTTATTGGTTATAAGATCTTTAAATGCATCCAGGTGAATTTGTACAATTGTAAAAGGTAGCAAAAGGAATAAAGCGCACACCGTCAGTCATAAATGAATTTTGAAAATTTATATGAATTTTGAAAATTTATTTGAATTTTCCGAGACACATTGTTTATTATATCTAATACTTTCGTCTATTCTCCATTAGCAAATTTCATTAATGTTCTTCGTGTTAAATCTATTGTAACACTTAAAACCTTCGGACACTGGAGTACTCTTAAGCGAACTTGCCTACGTGTGGGTAATTACCAAAAACATGATGCAGAGATTTAGGGAATATAAACGTACTCACGGCGAATGCCGAGCTGACTCGATTAAAAAAAGTGTCCGCAAACATTTTTTGGGGTGGAGGGTTGAGGAGGCAGGTGGACAAGACTGAAATAGTTATGGCTCTGAGCACTATGGGACTCAACTGCTGTGGTTATCAGTCCCCTATAACTGAGAACTACTTAAACCTAACTAACCTAAGGTCATCACACACATCCATGCCCGAGGCAGGATTCGAACCTGCGACCGTAGCAGTCGCACGGTTCCGGACTGCGCGCCTAGAACCGCGAGACCACCGCGGCCGGCGACTGGAATAGTTATTTTTCTATATAAATGAGTATGTCACCTTCGAGTCAGTTTCGAGGGGCGGGCGGGCATGAGCCCCTTATTGTCCACCTCCCCATCCCCCCCCATTTGCAATCATCTATGAAATGGACGATGTCTTTTTCTATCTTTGTTTCACACGGACTTTAAAAACGTCCTCGACAGGAAAATTAGCTAGAAATTTTGCTCTTTCCTTCCACATACTTTTTATCTATTCTTCATACGTTTTTCTTCATCAAAATCCTGCATGTGTATGAAACGTAATGCATCTTATTATTTCGGTGTTCAGAAGATTATACAAGTAATAGATGGGGAAACGCGTTTCTCAGAAAATTTGTTTCTGTAATGTGAACACATTAAAAACTTTCCTCTTTAAACCCAAAGCAAGGGGTTCTGATGAATCAACCTATTTTAAATTCCACACCGCTTTTGTCCTCAGTGAATATAGTGGGGAGGTCCCGTACATAAATTTGTCTCTTGCATATTGTCATACAATGAATTCTCGTAGGAGTGTAATAATCGTGAGCTGTTTGTAAAAACAGATATTGTACAGTGCTACTATAAATGATTCATTCGTTTCCAAAGTACCATATTTTGCAAAATATTACATGTACAAATGTAAATGACGCCCGAGCGCCTGAACAGAACCGTAAACTCTCGAAGTTTGTGTGCGGCACTTTACCTATATATTATGAATATCCCGGCGGCCGGTCGGCGCGTTATTGAACAGACGTTCCAATGGTGGACAGTGTGAAGAAACGTTTCTGAGCGATGTACTTCGCCAGATTATAGACCGTGTATTTTTACAACATTTTGTTAGCAATAACCTAACTGATTTAATGTCTGATTATTTCGCCCCGCTACAACTCGTTTTCCTTCTGTATTGTGTGGACGTGGAGAATGTAGTTCCACGTAGTCACTAAATTAAGTAAATTATACACAATTGTGTTACTATTCCCGCAAACACTGTAAGATTAGACTATACATTCATTCCCTAACCCCTTTAACTATCAGCAACCAAATTATTGCTCGCGAAAGTGTAGGAACATGGCTAAAAGTACGATGTAACTTTCGTTTTTTCACTGCTGTCACATTCAGTTTTGTCCTCGCCTTGAGCCTCGAACCAATAGCGGACAAGCTGCTTTAACTCTATTGCACGGTGCCAAGAAATTAATGGCGGACGCCATGTTTACGCGCGACCTTATCAAACTTTACGGTATACTAACTCACATTGAAACTCACACTGAATACACGTTAGTAAAACATCTCCTCGAAAGTCACACACACCAAAAAAAAAAAATGCAACTGTAGGAGCATTCATTTAAAAGACAGAGGTGGTTTAAATAAAGCAAAAATGCCCATAACTAATGGTGGATCAACAAAGCTACACTGAAGGTCAATAATACACTTCCACAGTTTTATACACGCACGGTAAGTTAAGAAAAGCAAAAGAAAAAATATAATTTTACAATGAAACGTAGAGTTTACAGTCTGAACTGCGGAATTCCCGTCCGCAGCTCGTGGTCGTGCGGTAGCGTTCTCGCTTCCCGCGCCGGGGTTCCCGGGTTCGATTCCCGGCGCGGTCAAGGATTTTCTCTTCCTCGTGATGACTGGGTGTTGTGTGATGTCCTTAGGTTAGTTAGGTTTAAGTTGTTCTAAGTTCTAGGGGACTGATGACCATAGATGTTAAGTCCCATAGTGCTCAGAGCCATTTGAACCATTTTTTTTGCTGAATTCCGTTATCTGTGGAGAGTGCACAGCAGTGCAACATATCTGCAGAAATGACGGCGGGAGCCTGTGATGTTATAGGTAAAGTTATTACAACCACTCTATTCGTCCTAGTTCGACGGCGATGTATGCTGGTTATGTGGCAAAGGTATCTGCAATGAGGCGTAACTGGATACTGGCTGAATGGCTAATTGCTAGTGACAATCCCCATTTTAAGTATGTACATGCTTATTACTCGTTGTACACATCTAGTCCTCGTTTCAGTACCTGCTACACAGTTCGTGACCATTTGCTACCGCGATGTAACTATTCGTCACGTTTTTTATATGATTACCACATTAGCAAAATTCGCAGTTAGTAAAACCGTTCTTGCACCTGATCCTCAATTTTAATTATGTTCACAGCGACAGTTACGGCTTCAAGCACTCGGCTATTCATTAAGGAGACAAATACAATACAGTTTCATGGATCGCTGGCTCTCGTGACACTGTTAAATGAAAAAACAGTTTCATCCACACGGTAACAATAACTATGATGTGTACTCGCGAAAGCTTTATCAGTATCGGTTGAGGCACAGTCCATTTAGTAATATTCACACGGTATGATCTCTGTTCATGAGGTTCACTTCAATTTTGATTGTACACTGCAATGGTAATCCGAATCTTCAGTCATTAAGTTCACGACTGACTGCCTCGACAAGTTTTTTCATCTCAAATCAACAACGCGATTCTCGCCATACTGCCGTACACACACACTTATTCTCTCTTACTGATGTTCCACTCTCACTCTCGATATCGCTGTCTGTGCTTCCATGTCTACGATTTGCATAGCAGTTCTTCAGATCACAGTTAATATTTCTAATACTGTAACAAATGCAGAAAAAATAAAGAAAAGAATTTTATAGTTTTTCTACGTTCAATTAATAAGAAAGGAAACAAAAATAAACTGCAGTTATGTTTGTAACGTTCTTTTAAAAGTTTTGTGTTTTTTGTTTGCCAATCAATATGCAACGCGAAATTTTGCCTTACGCAAATTTTCTGTGTGATGCGTTGTTCAACAGTCTGTGTGCTTAATCAGTTTCACTGTAATAAAAGAAAATTAAACAACTTAATCTGGAAAACCAGTATGCAATGCCTAAAATGATGTCAGTCCCTCTGAAATTTACCCAGTCTTGTGAGCACCCAGTTCTATGGCACAGTACAAAAAAACTGACAAAATTCCTTGTGCAAATAAACAATCAAATAAATTTTCCTTATTTCTAGAGTCGCAACGGATGTAATCTTGGTATTCTGTGCTCTCCACAGCAGGCATAGAAAATAATCAATCCTGGCAAAGAGAAGTGCAAAGCCGGCCGTGAAACAGCTTCATACAATTAATATCAGTAGATTAGCTGAAAAATTAACAACCTTGCAAATGTTCAGTGAAAATACTGGATATTGGCTCAGCGCTGTGCAATGCTGCCCGCATTGCAACTGTTACAAACATTAATACTCTTCTAATTCTAGCACTTTAATATTTTTCTGATTCTGATTGAAAAATCATTTCATTTAAACAATGTTTATGGGGTTGAAAATAAATACGACATGGGAGAGGTTGATGCACTGATAAAGGGTATGCTAAGACCGAATGCTTCAGTTCGAAAATTGTATTCAAAATAAAATTTCTCTTTCACAAAACCTGGTATGAAGCATTCTACATTAGCTTTAAAATCAGTGAACTTCTCACTGTTCTACAATTCTCACATACTGTGGTAATTAAAGGCACTTGGATAGCTACATGACAAAAAGTCTTACATCGTTTGACGAAATAGATTGCAAAATTTAGTTTCCCTGTATCAGGATTACAGAAGACACAAAATATCACAAGTCGGGTATATCTAATCAACCTATACATTAAATGTGATGGAAACTTTCAGGTTGCTACATGCAAGGGTCAGTACTGTACAAATTAGCGAAATCCACATTGCGTTGCTGTATACTTAAAACTAAATGTACAAAATTTCATTACCTTACAAATTTGTTCCAGTTGCTTTACCTTTAAGTTACAGTTTCATTCATCACTTCATTTTATAAAAACTGTATTATGGTGCGTCTATAGACGAGCAACTACATTCTCACTGCTAGCCACTAGCTTTAAGCCATGCATCCTACCTATAACAAGAGTGCAACGGCAACTGCTCCTGCCCTCCGCGCGTCGCTACTTACAATCGATTCTGCCACTCAGGTAACATCTTTCGTTCAGTGCTGTCAAAGGACAATCTCTTCTACATATGGCAACAGTTTCAGATTATTCATATTACCAAATCGTGCTCCACGTACAAGTGGACCTCTCACACGTTTTAACATTATTACCAAACACAGCTATGCTACACCACCAAAGATAAGAAACTTAGTTTAAGAAAGGAAAAGAAATGACAAAAAAAAGACAACTTATCACACCGGGAACGGAGATGGATGCTGGTGGTTCCGGGACAGTGTGAGTCCTATTCGCTTGGAGAACCATAAGGAGAATATATGGAATAGACAGTGGAGACTCACCAGCCTCTGCACACTAGACAGAAAATGGACTTTTTCGATATGCTCTGTTGGTGTAACATACAAGCATTTTGAGGTTTTAAGGCGTCATTCATCCATAAGTCTGGGTATGGTATTCAAGCACGGTCCACAAGAAGGCCTCATAAAACTGATAAAACTGAAGCAGACGTGACCTCCCTGTTTCCCAATACCTATGACTCACGCGTGTGAGAATGTTTAAAATCTTGAGACATCTTAATTTCAGTTCCTTAAGATGTGGCAGCCTCATTAGCCTCTTATCAAATGTGAGACTCAGATGTTTTCATCATATTGAACGGATACATTTATATATGGAGAATCCTGCAGAAGCCAAGTGAAAAAGAGATGAAAGCGTTCCATCTACGAGTACGTAACAAAGAGGCACAAACAAAGTTACACGTGGTATTTTAGGTGATCGAAGTTTTCAATAACTCTCGATCACTGTCATTTCAAAATCACTACACGAACAAATCAAATAAGGTTGGTTCGAGAGTAAATTTACGCCACAAAACAACCGTCAATAACTTAAGAGCAAATGAAGTATGCTACATCATATTGAAATTTCACCTGTCTTTTTAGCTGTTGAATATTGCGCTCCTGCATGGGAAAACAGCGCACTTACACATAAGAGAGATGTACGTCAGAATGAGGCCATGAGGACCGCTACTGGCACTGTCAAGTTGACTTCCGTTCAATGATTAAGCGCTGTATCACATATTTTTCCCAAGGGTTCAAAATGAAAGACCCGACTGTGCAAATTCTTAAGAATATATTCTCACAGGAATCTATTTGTAGCTAGTGCCTTAGAACTGACAAGCCATACACCTAAAGCCACGTAAACCATCTTCGGTAGATCGATAGGCCACACACGCTTTTTATTTCACTGAAAAGTGGAAAGGACACAGGAGGGAAAATCCATCTCACATCGTCTACCCATTGCAAAACCCACCGACGAAGGTTGCTGTGGTTGATCTCCTCTGTCACGAATGAGAGAGACTCAACCGCCCCCGAACAGGACAGGGAAAATGTGGAGACCTAGAAGAAGTGAGGTTACTGTGAAAGTGCTGTGTGTGAGAATGGAATGGAGAAGCAGAGAATAGGATGTATTGAGATGAGCTGCCCGCTTCACGTTTTCAGAACAGGCCGAAAGGCTAGCATCTACTTACAGCGACTGCTGAGATTTAATTGTGAGAATTGAACTTAAAGCTCAAAATTTATTGTGTACTTGCTTTTAGCCCGTGGCTATCCATATGTGACATGTATTTCACCTGGCCATATATATCACGTAAATAACATATTTCACAGATATCTGTGCACATAATTCAATTGTATGTCTAACGAATGTTTTATCTGAATTCTACGGAAACTTGTAACTCTATCTGAAACGATTGTCATTTCGAGAAAATGGACTGTCTTTGGAAAATTGTTTTCCGCCGTTTTACACCATGCAATTCTAGGGATAATGTTAACTGTATCTGCTACATTGCGCCGTGTGGCATTGTCTTTCGCGCTGAAACACGCTAACAAAATTATTGTAACGCAGCAGTGCTTATTATCACGATTTTTTGTCGCACTGAACAACTCAAATAAGACCTAGATAGCGATTCATAATTTTAATAAATGCTAAGGCTACTAATTACAACGACAACGAAATACCAACGGTTCGTTTCTAAATGTCACCCTTCTCATCTTCAATCCCACCGTTAGTGGTAGCAGGGCTACTTTACTCCTACACTTCTTTTTATTCAAATAAACAGTCATAAATGTACCAAATTAGATTGGATTTTCTCCACTCGTTCCTGAGCTATACTTTTATGTCACGTCTTTTCACTGAAAATCCTCAGCTATATGTTCGTTGGTGCGTGTTACTGTCATAGCAAATTTTTACCGACAGTAAGTAACACGTTCGCCAGCATTGTTAGAAATTCCTTCCGGCTGGAATGTCACTGTCTTCGCACCAATTCGCCCTTACCCATCCTTTCCCCCCAACTATAGGGGTGAAATATCGTCATTACTCTTACCAGTTAATCAAGCGACCTTGAATGCTATTGATTTGATACTAATACCAGTCGTTTTACATGACAAGTCTTATCACCCATTTCCAGAAAACTAAATGTAGAAATGGTTTGACGATATTACGTCTAAAATATTTTATACAAATAATTATGCAAATAACGAATCATGCATGCAAAAAATTTCATTGAAATTGTTCTAGACGTTATTTTTACCTCCACCACCATGAATGTTTGCTGTCGCCACAGAAACCTTGGCGGTTGGGATCACAACAACTCACAAAACGTCTTATCGTAATCAGATTAAAAATATAGGAACGCATAAACGATGAAGAAACTACTATTAATTTTTATATATATGAGTTGTATGTGTGTATGGTCTGTAATGCAATACGACACATACATTAAGGAAGGACTCAGGACATTTCACTGAGAAGCTGAAGAAACTGAAACTTGCACCAAACGACATCCTGGTCAGCTTTGATGTTGTTTCGTTATTTACGAAAGTGCCACTCAGTGACGCTCTGGAGCACATCGGTTCCATTTTCCCGCTAGACATCAGAAAGCTCTTCCATGCATGTCTCACCACGAGCTATTTCACGTGGAATGGCGACTTCTACGAACAGCTGGAAGGCGTCGCCATGGGTAGTCCTCTCAGTCCAGTGGTGGCCAACTTCTTCATGGAACAATTCGAAGCACAGGCACTGGACTCGGCGACTTGCAAACCTAAGGTGTGGTACAGGTACGTCGATGATACTTTCGTGGTGTGGAGCCATGGTGAAGAACAGCTCGGTGACTTCCTAAGACACTTGAACAGCCTCCATGCCAACATAACATTTACCATGGAAGTAGAAAAGGACAAGAAACTGCCATTTCTAGATGTGCTGGTCACAAGGGACGGCGAAAACCTGGGACACAGCGTGTATCGGAAACCGACTCACACGGACCGATACCTGCACAAACTGTCAAACCACCACCCGAGCCAAAAAAGGGGCATGATTAGTACGCTCGTAACGAGAGCAGGACGAATATGTGAGCCGCAACACCTCAAACGAGAAATGCAACACCTGGAAACAGTCCTGAGGAGCAATGGGTACTCCAAAAATTATATTAGAAGTGTAACTGAGCCAAACACTCGGCGAAGTAAGGAACCAGAAAAAGAAATGTCGGGTACGGCCTTTCTGCCATACATTCCCAGAGTGACGGACAGAATCGGCCGTATATTGCGCAAACATGGCGTAAAGACGATCTTCAAACCGACAAGGAAGATCAAAGAGTGTCTTAGATCGGCGAAGGAGAAAAGAGACCCACTTGCAATGTCGGGAATATACCGCATACCATGCACATGCGGAAAAGTTTATGTCGGGATGACTGGACGATCCATTAACACCAGGATCAAGGAGCATAAGCGACATTGCAGGTTGGGGCAGGTGGAGAAATCGGCCGTGGCGGAACACGCACTGAATGAGACCGACCACGTAATAAAATTCGCCGACACGGAAGTTCTGGCTGTAGAGAACCACTATCACACGCGCTTGTTCAGAGAAGCTGTAGAAATACAAAAACACGCGAACAGTTTGAACAAGAAAGAGGAAAGCCTTAAGGTAAACGGATCCTGGCTTCCCGTACTGCAGCGAACGACCGTCGCAGGTAGCAAGAGGAGAACCGCACCGGAAATGACCGCGGAGAAGCCCTCGGACGTTGGCGCGCCAGGTACATATAGTCTGCGCCCGCGAGCTCGGCTCCAGTTCACCACCGGCAATGGAGGGTGAAGCTTTGACAATGCCAGCCACTCGTGCTGGCGAAACGTCTGAAAAATCATTAGATGAACGTCGGCCGAAGAACCCGAGACAGAAGCCAATAGGCAGTTTGTCAACAAGTGGCCACGAAAGCCTCAACAATTTTGTATTACGCCTCTACGGGGAGGAGATTTGCAGATTGTACCGACGCCTTGACCAACGACGGAAGAAGAAAGCGCGACTGATGTCCTCTCTCGCCTTTCTGTCACGGTGCCGAGATGAATGTGCTACACCGAAGTTCTTGAGATGCAAGCGCCTATTCACCACCGCCCAAGCACATCGTATCTACGACAGAATGGAACGAGCTTTTCTTCGAGAGCGAATACATACAACACGGAGAGACTTGGCAAGAACGGATCAGGAACTTCTGGACATTTTCTATCAACTAAGTAGCAGAATGCATCGAGACGACTGGGACAAGATCGACAGCATCACTCACAGGAGCATGCAGAACGAACTCGAGCGCTGCACCGAGCGACAGAAGAAAAAGTTTGAAAGATGCCGGAAGCAGACCGACAAGGCGACTCCCGACATGTCACAACAGTGGTCAACCTCACTGAACGACAATTGACCGAAGAGGAAGTGTCTGTTCTTCAAAAAGGAGGGAATTTCGCTATCATCCCGAGAACCATACCTATGGAGGACATCATTGCCAACACCGAAGCAGCCATTCGTGCCCTTCCTTGTGAAAGGGCAGAGGAAATACGCACGGAAACAGCCAGGATACTGAGCCGAGCAAAACCGCCAGCTTGCAACCTGAAGAAAGAAGAGGTACAAGCCATTAAGAATCTCAACGCCGACAAGAGTATATTGGTACTGCCTGCCGATAAGGGGAATGCGACCGTCGTAATGAAGACCGAAGATTATGAGCAAAAGATCCGAGACCTATTAGATCCGACGACGTACCGAAAACTAAGCGCAGATCCGACGCAACGTATCACACGGAATACGAATCGATTGATCAAGGCGTCTTCTCTGCCGGCGGACATACAGAGAAACCTGCGCAACACAGAAGCCCTACCACCTCGGCTGTATGGATTACCCAAGATCCATAAGAACAACGTTCCACTGAGACCGATCGTCAGCGCTCCTGGATCACCGACATATAAACTGGCAAAACACTTGGCCTCTCTGCTCCAACCACACGTGGGGAAGACCGACACATACATTAAGGACTCAGGACATTTCATTGAGAAGCTGAAGAAACTGAAACTTGCACCAAACGACATCCTGGTCAGCTTTGATGTTGTTTCGTTATTTACGAAAGTGCCACTCAGTGACGCTCTGGAGCACATCGGTTCCATTTTCCCGCTAGACATCAGAAAGCTCTTCCATGCATGTCTCACCACGAGCTATTTCACGTGGAATGGCGACTTCTACGAACAGCTGGAAGGCGTCGCCATGGGTAGTCCTCTCAGTCCAGTGGTGGCCAACTTCTTCATGGAACAATTCGAAGCACAGGCACTGGACTCGGCGACTTGCAAACCTAAGGTGTGGTACAGGTACGTCGATGATACTTTCGTGGTGTGGAGCCATGGTGAAGAACAGCTCGGTGACTTCCTAAGACACTTGAACAGCCTCCATGCCAACATAACATTTACCATGGAAGTAGAAAAGGACAAGAAACTGCCATTTCTAGATGTGCTGGTCACAAGGGACGGCGAAAACCTGGGACACAGCGTGTATCGGAAACCGACTCACACGGACCGATACCTGCACAAACTGTCAAACCACCACCCGAGCCAAAAAAGGGGCATGATTAGTACGCTCGTAACGAGAGCAGGACGAATATGTGAGCCGCAACACCTCAAACGAGAAATGCAACACCTGGAAACAGTCCTGAGGAGCAATGGGTACTCCAAAAATTATATTAGAAGTGTAACTGAGCCAAACACTCGGCGAAGTAAGGAACCAGAAAAAGAAATGTCGGGTACGGCCTTTCTGCCATACATTCCCAGAGTGACGGACAGAATCGGCCGTATATTGCGCAAACATGGCGTAAAGACGATCTTCAAACCGACAAGGAAGATCAAAGAGTGTCTTAGATCGGCGAAGGAGAAAAGAGACCCACTTGCAATGTCGGGAATATACCGCATACCATGCACATGCGGAAAAGTTTATGTCGGGATGACTGGACGATCCATTAACACCAGGATCAAGGAGCATAAGCGACATTGCAGGTTGGGGCAGGTGGAGAAATCGGCCGTGGCGGAACACGCACTGAATGAGACCGACCACGTAATAAAATTCGCCGACACGGAAGTTCTGGCTGTAGAGAACCACTATCACACGCGCTTGTTCAGAGAAGCTGTAGAAATACAAAAACACGCGAACAGTTTGAACAAGAAAGAGGAAAGCCTTAAGGTAAACGGATCCTGGCTTCCCGTACTGCAGCGAACGACCGTCGCAGGTAGCAAGAGGAGAACCGCACCGGAAATGACCGCGGAGAAGCCCTCGGACGTTGGCGCGCCAGGTACATATAGTCTGCGCCCGCGAGCTCGGCTCCAGTTCACCACCGGCAATGGAGGGTGAAGCTTTGACAATGCCAGCCACTCGTGCTGGCGAAACGTCTGAAAAATCATTAGATGAACGTCGGCCGAAGAACCCGAGACAGAAGCCAATAGGCAGTTTGTCAATACGATCTGTATTACTAAAACGCTATCCTGAACCTATAAACCAGTACCAGTTGCAGGGTGGGGGAAAGAGAAACTCTATTTTTCATATTTCGCGTAATTATTGACCAAATTTGAAAATTTAAAATTATGTCATAATCTGCTCTTGAGGGTTAACATCCCTTTCCAACCTGAGAGGAAGCTTTTTTAAACCTTTATCTGAAATACCGGGTGATCAAAAAGTCAGTATAAATTGAAAAACTGAATAAATCACGGAATAATGTAAGTAGAGACGTACAAATTGACACACATGCTTTGAATGACATGGGGTTTTATTAGAACCGAAAAAATACAAAAGTTCAAAAATTGCGCTTCATCTGATCAGAATAGCAATAATTAGCATAACAAAGTAAGACAAAGCAAAGATGATGATGTTTACAGAAAATGCTCAATATGTCCATCATCATTCCTCAACAATAGCTGTAGTCGAGGAATAATGTTGTGAACAGCACTGTAAGGCATGTCCGGAGTTATGGTGAGGCATTGGCGTCGGATGTTGTCTTTCAGCATCCCTCGAGATGTCGATCGATCACGATAAACTTGCAACTTCAGGTAACCCCAAAGCCAAAAATCGCACGGACTGAGGTCTGGGGACCTGGGTGGCCAAGGATGACGAAAGTGGCGGCTGAGTACACGATCATCACGAAACAACGCTCGCAAGAGATCTTTCACGCGTACATCGTACGTTCCAGCAGGTGTTTATCAGCCATGCTGGGGATGATGCGATTCTGTAACATATCGGCGTACCTCTCACCCGTCACGGTAGTAGTTGCAAAACCAGAATTACGCATTTCCTCGAAGAGAAAAGGCCCGATAACGGTAGATGTGGTAAATCCAACGCATACCGTGACTTTTCGTCGTGCAATGGAGTTTTCACGACAGTTCTAGGATCTTAGGTATCCCAAACTCTGCAGTTGTGCGCGTTGACAGACACTCGGAACGTGAAATGAGCTTCGTCGGTCCACAACACGTTCCTCAACCAATCGTCATCTATCTTTTGAAACGCCCACACCGAAAATGCCCTCAGCTTCACTAAACCGCGAGGTAACAGTTCATGACGCCGATGGATTTTGTACGGATAGCATCGGAGGGTATGCCTAAGTGCCAACCAAACAGTAGTGTATGGAATGCCGGTGCGACGTGCGCCTGCACGAGCGCTGACTTCCCCGTGCATAGACGAACCCGCTACAGTCTCCATTTCTTCCTGAACTGTCTCAGCAGCATTACGCCTTGTGCTCGGTCGGCCACTACGGGGTCTATCGCCTAAACAACCCGTGGCTTCGAACTTCGAAATCATTCTCGCCACAGCTGCATTTGTCAACGGACCTTACCCGTTCGAATCCCCTTCCTATGACGATAGGATCGTAACGCTAAACCAGCACATTCCCCATTCTAATAATACAGCTTCACTAAGAGCGCCTTTTCAGGTAACGTCAACATACTGCGACTGCTGGCTTATCTGATTCTCTCTCTCATTACAGCTCCTTTTATACACGATTGTCATGCTTTTGCTGTCCAGCGTCATCTGTCGGACATTTTGTGAACTTTGTTTTTTTTTCTTTTTTGGTTCTAACAAAACCCTATCTCATTCCAAGCATGTGTATCAATTTTTACCTCTCTATCTACATTATTCCGTGGTTTATTAAGTTTTCAGATTTATACTGACTTTTCGATCACCAGGTATGTCAATTCCCACGCTTTATTATCTGAGGAATCAGGTAAAAATATTGAAAAAATTCCCATGGTGATAGTTTTTCACACCATTACTAGCACAACTGAGCTAGGTAGGTTCTGTCCCAGTCCAAATAATATGTATTGTCCTGTTCAAGAAGTGCTTTTGTTTATTATTTTTTCAAGAACTTTGAATACAACAGTATGACAAACATAAATATGTTGCAAACATAAATATATTGCAAAATAACCTACTGTCACACAAACCCACGTACAAGCACAAACACACACGCATACACACACACACCCACACACACTAACTTCTTAATGTGGAATCAACGAAAGGAGGTTTTTCCTAGGACATGCACAAATACTGGTCACGCTCGATGCAACATAACGGCACAAAATCGTCGTCATTGTCGTCACTGGAGAGGTCACTTAATTTGGAATCCGCGAAAATAAGTTGTATTATTTCTTCATCTGTTAACCCTAAAAGACAAAAGGATAGTTTATTTGTATATAAAAACCAAAGCAGTACTATTTGTTCACGGATCGTAGGGCGAATATTCATTGTACTGTCTGCATATGAAGGTGAGGTTAGCGTCAAAGCTTGGCGTCATTAACGCCTGAGACGCACGATCGTGCTGCTCTAAATATAAACATTTATGAAGTCCAAGTGGCATTTCACGCACTTCTTCAGACACCTTACATACGTTAAGTGGAACATCGTCAGTGGAAAATAATGCAGCGTTGGCTTAAATGAATGAAATGAAAGAAAAGTTTGAAGTCCTCTACTGCCCTGGTTGCCACATTATGAAACAAAATAGCTGCAAAACACAAGCCGGGAGCCCGCACAGTCGTTGGAGTGTAGACTGCCGCAGAAAAGTGATGTATTAGACGCGCGGCACATTAAAAGCAAACCCGCCCGATCGTGCGGGCCAGGGTGGAAAGGAATATGCTAAAAGTTACACAGTAAGACAATTTTTACAGTTAGAAACTGTGTTTGTCTTGAGACATCGAAATTGACGGCGTTCAAATACGTGAAATAAATGGAGTCATTCATCCAGTATTTGAATAACATAGCACTTAGCGACTTACAAGGAAGATTACACATAATTTCAAAACCCCCCTCAAGGATAAAAGTTCGTAGCTTAATACATTTTGTTAGTTCAAGCAGTCAAATTTCATTTGGGGCATGAAGTTTTAATGTATTATTTCTTTACTACTAACTCAATTCTCTACACAGTTTGCCCATGGTGTCCACATATACCACTAAATCTACAGCTGCAGAGCTATATCATTTTACGACGCGAAGTTAAAGAGATATGACGACATAAACATTTAGATGCGTGAAAGCAGCTTTTGCTTAAAATGGCATGGTATAAAACATCAACGGCAGGGATGACGTTTTAATTTATTACTTCTTTCTTGATAACTCTATTTCAATCACTCCCGGCAAACAACGACTACATATATCAATTAATGTATCTACTAAATTGTATCAAAGTATAGCACATAGTCCAGAATATATGACGTCATAAACAATGATATGCGTGAAAAACTTTCGCTTAAAATGGAGCGCAAATCACACACGTACTATTCACCGAGGGTTTCACGATGAGAACACCTGAGGCTGCAACAAACTCTTAGTACAGTTTCAAACCTTTCCTAAGCTTTTTTGGCTTACATGCTTTGGAGCAAATATTTAACACTTGATGGCGTTTATAAAGCGATAAGATGATTGAAGCTGTTTTACACATGGGAGTTAGAATCTTTAAAGAAGAATTGGGGCGTACGCACGGGGGGGGGGGGGGTCACAAAACTATAGCGGGCAATCAAAAAGTATCCGTTTCAAGGCCGTACGGTCCAGAATCGGTATGACAATCTTGTAAAATCACTCGAAGAATTGAGGCAATCATCCCAACGATGCATCAGGTTGAAGGCAACGGTGCGCTTAAACTCCGTGTCCGGCTGCGTGAAGAAATCAGTAACCGCCCGCTGCACAAAGCGTGATAATGGGTAGAGATCAGGAATACAGGACAGTTTTCGACTTCCACGCTACAGCGTTTGCGAAATTGGCTCACGTTTAGGGTTGTGGTTTTCGACAAACATGAGGCCCCATACACATTCATCACTCTCCATCTTCAGCAAAAAAAAAAAAAAAAAAAAAAAAAAAAAAAAAATGGTGTTGACGTCGCCATAGTTCACGTGCCACATTTACCTGAAGCACGTCGGAACTACTGCTTTGCTATGTGTCGGTTATTGCACATCAGCATCGGCATCGAACTAGGTTGCATATACGCTGCAGCAAAGGCCTCAGACGGAAGCTTTTTGATTGCTCCTTATATATTTAGTAATCATAACAAGCTTAACTTGCCGATGCCTGCAGTCACCCATATTTCTAACCCGCTTTAAATTCTAAAGCCCACAAATGCATTCCAGCTCGACTGTAAACGGTGGGTAAATAAATACGCTTATGGCTAAGGGGATGCCTCGCAGACGCAGGTCTTCGTCGTCGCCGCCCCGATAGCAGCCACATCCGTTATCCCGAGCGTGTGCCCCTCCCACGTCCCAGCGTCGCTACATCCGTTACTCTGACTCTGCCCTCCACGCCACATCCGTTACGCTGCTTCCCTCCCCCTCCATCCTACCCCCCTCCCCTCCTCATACACCGCCTCGAGCACGAACGCTCGCGATTTCGCTCGCAGACGCCAGGATTTATGCGCAGTATCCGGCGTGCTTATCGCCTCTGTCGTCAGAGTTATTGACGGTCTACGCCGAAGGCGTCGTTTCCCGGGATCTCTTTCATGAGTGAAAATCTGGCTCATGAGTGAAACTCTCACTGTCGCTGAAGCAGAACATTCAGAGCAATGCAACCCCCCCCCCCCCCTTCCCACTCCGCGCAGCCTAGACCGCTGGTCGAGATAAACATTATTCCATTTATCTATTTTAGATTATCTGTGATATAAGTCCTACAAAGCGGGTTACAACACGAAACACGATAACAATTCATTTTCGATAGTACGGATATACTATTAAAGTGTAGAATGAATACCGACGCAGAAGACATAGAACTGATTCAAAAGATAGGCTAACCTTTAAACGTAGGTTAAAATATCTAGGACCAATAACTCACCGTTTTCACTGTGTACTGTAAGCTGTTGAAAATGAAACTGGGAAAACTGTATACAATGTTCGGTAATGTTATCAAAATGTAGATAATTTATGTATATTGCTCACATAAAAAAAATGGTTCAAATGGCTCTGAGCACAGTGGGACTTAACTGCTGTGGTCATCAGTCCCCTAGAACTTAGAACTACTTAATCCTAACTAACCTAAGGACATCACACACATCCATGCCCGTGGCAGGATTCGAACCTGCGATCGTAGCGGTCGCGCGGCTCCAGATTGCAGCGCCTAGAACCGCTCTGCCACTCCGGCCGGCTTGCTCACATCGTGAATGATCTCCCTGGTGATGCTAAACTGCATAGCAAATATTATTTTTCTAGTCCTTGATGTGTTTACTCTCTGTGTTTGTTGCTAATGCCAACGGCCTTGCCGCAGTGGTAACACCGGTTCCCGTCAAATCATCGATGTTAAGCGCTGTCGAGCTGGGCTAGCACGTGGATGGGTGACCGTCCGTTCTGCGGAGCGCTGTTGTCAGCCCTTGTGAGGCAAACTAAGGAGCTACTTGATATAGAAGTAGCGGTTCCGGACTCGTAAACCGACACATGGCCGGGAGAGCGGTGTGGTGACCACATGCTCCACCATATCCGCATCCAGCGACGCTTGTGGACTGAGGATGACACGACGGCAGGTGTCTACTGTTGGGCCTTCCAAGGCCCCTTCGCACGGACTTGGTTAATTATTCGCTGTTAATATTTCGCAACAAACCTTCACTATAAAATTAATACGGTTATTATTGGGAACCACTGACCTGCAGATGTGTAATGCATGTTGCAAAATTACCAGCATACTCACGGATTGTTTTCTCGTAAACTAACCTAGAATGATGTTTGATTCGTTAGTATTAAGTTGCACATTTCTTACTTAAATTCGTGTTAGTTTCATGTAGGTAGTTACCGATTTCTGAATTTCGACAGCTGCTGGCCGCTCATTTTACTTGGCGAATCCATCCAGGGCAGGTTTCCGTTGTTAGTTATACTGTTCCACTCTCTTACGAAGGTGTACAGACTTTTTCTTTCCGTGTAATGAAGCCGTGAAATAGACGCTACCCGAGACTGCAGGAATAGCACCTAACTTGTAAACACTGGCTGCAGCGCACACAAGCAAGAACAATGTGACCGACTGCTATGACCGCTGAGGCGGAACTTATACCTCTGTAGTTTCCGCATTATAATTGCAAAGTGGCATTCTACTAGCCTCGTTCATCTACCTGCGTGTAGTTGGAGTAAGAGTTTAAGCACTTGTTTCGTTGTTAAAAATGAAATCGTGTTGTGTAGTTACTGGCTTTTGAGCCCAGAGAATAAGTTTTCGTAGCAGTATTCACTCGTTACTGGCTTCCGTGAGACACTAGGCACTTAATTTTTCACTGCAAATATTCCCGAATGTCCTCCAATGTGAGATATGAGATGTGTTATTGTTTGCACTCATTACTTGTGAAGTTGATGACTTCTTAATGTAACCTTACAGATATAAGAAAAAGGTGTGTGTGAGAGTGAGCTATTCACATGCATGCAACGTTTGCATTAATAACAACTACTTTGCTATTTACTTCATTTTAACCTGAATTGGAGTGAAACGAAAACGTTGTTTAGTTATACCACTTGATGGCAGCTGAACTTGACCAGAATGAACATCTGGGAAAATTTTGTTAGGAAGTCTGTATATTAGGAAATAGTAACAGGCTGCAAGACGTGTGAAATGAGCAAATCAGCGTTAGGGGGTCGCCAAAGATTATTGGCTCAGAGGTAGTTAGATACCGATGGATTATCTGGCCCGTTTCCAAGTTCGCATGAGGGCTACCAATACACATGACTATGTGCAGACTCTTTTACGCGTTCATCAAGGTTTAACACGATGCATCGTACTGCGTCTCAAATTACAATTAAAGGACTTCAGACGATATTCGGTACTTCCGGGCCTTGCACAGTGCTGGTCACAGACAACGCTGGGACTTGTCGTACCACAACGACTGCTTACTATCTAAATTCGTCCTTTACTGAGAGAGTAAACTACAACTTGCTCCGCGCTCTGGTCGCTTAGCATCAGGCTGACCACATTCGTTGGGACACTTCTTTTCCTGCTTTAAGTTATGCGTTTAATACACTAGTGCTTGAGGTGTACAAGCACACTCCCCCTCCCCCACCCCCCCACCCTGCCGGCCGCGGTGGTCTAGTGGTTCTAGGCGCTTCAGTCCGGAACCGCGCGACTGCTACGGTCGCAGGTTCGAATCCTGCCTCGGGCATGGATGTGTGTGATGTCCTTAGGTTAGTTAGGTTTAAGTACTTCTAAGTTCTAGGGGACTGATGACCTCAGATGTTGAGTCCCATAGTGCTCAGAGCCATTTGAACCTCTCTCCCCCCCCCCCCCCCCCCCCAATCCTGTCTCCTTGATGTTCACCGTTAAGAAAAACTGTGCTCTGTGGAAATCGTAGTCGTTAAACGACCTCCTACCGAAACAGGCGAACGCTGCGCAGATCCGATCCAGCTTGAAGCGTTCGCTCGCCCATTAAAAGAGGTAACGCAATAAAATCCTGGGAGGCGGCTGACATCACGTATGTCGGGAGACAGCGTGTGTGTTAGGATCGTTGGACGGTAAGGCAGAGAGACGGATAAAATCAGGGGTAATCTCCATCGCAGATTCGTGGGATCGCCTCAGATTCTCCGCTTCATGATGCCGGTCAACTTACACGTCAAGACTCCTCACGCCATGTGAATGTTTAGGATGCATTTGTATCAAAGTAAGCCCTTGCAGAAGGGTGCTGATGTGCGACGAACATTTTGGTTTGCTTCGTGCACCAAACGGGAGGGAATCCTTTCATGTGTGGTTGTTAACTAAGGAAGAGTGCTCTCTATCATTTGTTTCATGGTATTTTATGTTCTCTTGTGATGTGAGCTACGGGATTAACAGTACCAGTCTTCATTGTAATCTTGTATGTGGTTAACACTACATGTATCACAGCTATGGTTTGGTAGTTTCAGAACACAACTTAAATGACGTAGTAAATGGTACCGTTACCGCTAGTATTGGTAGAAATGGTAGAGAACGAAACAAAAATGAATGTGTTAGAGCAAAAATGGGAGCCGACGACTTCTTTTTGTTTGTTTGTTTGCTCTGCACAGAATTAGAAACGCATATTACGCAGTTTTAGTCCATTATCTATTTTATGTCCTCACAGAATATAAATTGCGGTTTATATATAATAACAATTAGTTGATCGTCTAAATTCTGCGATTTTGAGTAAACAAAGCAATTGATGCAATTAATATTGATAGAAGTAATGTTAACACACACACACACACACACACAGGGTGTTTCACTGAATGTGTTTGCCTCTGTAGGTTACGAAGTAATGGGCGACCGAAATATTTGTTGCGGTAGGTCATCATAAGTAACGTTACACTATCTGCGGAGCTATGAACATAGTTTATTGTGTTATTGTTCAAAGAGTTGCAGCGAAAAGGTACATTTTTTTTTAAAATGGAACAATAGTTGTTTCTATCATGCACTGGAATCAGTAACATCAGCTGTGTATACATGAGTTTAAATTACATTCCTATCACTCGTAGTTTCGGAGCCCCAACCCTTCAAAGTTTCAGGGGCAGATACCACACACGCTGCGCATAACGAAATGGACCTTCTAATTGTAGTGCGGCAGAGTTGTAACGTCGCCGGTGTCACGGAGAGAGAAGCTTCCTCGATGCGCTGTTAGACTGCCGACTGTCGCCGCACACGGCTATATACCCGACAGTTCAAGCCACACAAACAAATGGGGCTCAATATACCACAGTTACTGACATCGGATGAAGATGGCATACACGAACAACGAGTACGTTGACATGTTGTTGACGCTCGGCGAGTGCCGACAAGATGCCACTGAAGCAGCCGTGGCGTACGCCGTGATATATCCTAGGCGAAGAGCTCCGGCACCCATTACGTTCTTACGTGCGAACAACGACTTCGGGAAACAGGCAGCTTGGTAACGCGCCACAGAAACAGACGAAGAACTGTAAGAAGTGAGGAGGCGGAGGTGTTTGCTTTAGCTGTAGTACACCGCGATCCTCATGTCAGCTTACGATGCGTTGCTGCAGTCGCTGATGTGAGTCTCACATCTGTGTGGCGTATAGTACATGGCCACAGGTTTCACCTGCGCCACCTGTCACCGACCCAGGAGCTGCATGGGAACTATTTCCGTGTAAGAGTTCATTCTGTGAATGGGCCATTGGTAATTTCACGCTGTAGACTTTACAAAGTGTTATTTTCTCTGATGAGTCCACGTTCACAAAGTATGGTGCAGTGAACTGCCATAACGTGCACTGCTTGGCCGCAGACAATCCTTGGTGGGTACGACCTGTCGACCGTCAGCGTGGGTGGTCTATTAATATACGTTGTGGGATTCTTCGGAATGAAATCATCGGTCCACACTACTTCCCAGGTACACTGACAGGTGAGTTATATCGCGCGTTTATAGTCGACAGTTTGGTTGGTCTCCTTGAACATGTCTGTCTACAAACAATAGTCCATATGCGGATGCAGCACGATGGTCACCCAGCCCATTCTGCGCTTGCTGTTGTGGAAGAACTAAACAACGGATTTGTAGGAAGGTGGCTGGGGCGCCATGGTCCTCATTCATGGCCTGCAAGGTCGCCCGATTTAACACCATTACATTTCTTTTTGTGGGGATATCCAACGGATCGTGTTTATGTCACTGAGCCCACATCGTCAGGTGATCTGAAACGACACATCGAGGATGCATGTTGTTCCGTGACACCGGCGATGTTACATCTCTTCCGCAGATCCTTTAGAAGGTGCATTGCATTGTGCATTCAGGAACATGGACATAAGTTTGAACATCTCATTTAAATCAACTTCCCACCGCCAGAACATCCATCACTCAGCACACAGCCATGTATTACGTACAGCGTCTGGTATCTGCCACTGAAACTTTGAAGGGTTGTAGCTCCCAGACTAAAAGTGATAGGAATGTAATTTACATTGATGTATACACACCTGGTGTTACTGATTACTGTGCATGATGGAAACAACTATTGTTCCATTTAAAAATTGTAGCTTTTTGCTGTAACTCTTTGGATAGTAACACAATAAACTCTGTTCATAGCTCCGCAGACAGCGTAACGTTTCTTATAGTGACCTATCATAATAAATATTTCCGTCGCCTATTACCTGGTGATTTACGGAGGCAAACACATTAAATGGAACACTATATGGAAATGGAAAAAAGAACACATTGACACCGGTGTGTCAGACCCACCAACTTGCTCCGGACACTGCGAGAGGGCTGTACAAGCAATGATCACACGCACGGCACAGCGGACACACCAGGAACCGCGGTGTTGGCCGTCGAATGGCGCTAGCTGCGCAGCATTTGTGCACCGCCGCCGTCAGTGTCAGCCAGTTTGCCGTGGCATACGGAGCTCCATCGCAGTCTTTAACACTGGTAGCATGTCGCGACAGCGTGGACGTGAACCGTATGTGCAGTTGACGGACTTTGAGCGAGGGCATATAGTGGGAATGCGGGAGGCCGGGTGGACGTACCGCCGAATTGCTCAACACGTGGGGCGTGAGGTCTCCCCAGTACATCGATTTTGTCGCCAGTGGTCGGCGGAAGGTGCACGTGCCCGTCGACCTGGGACCGGACCGCAGCGACGCACGGATGCACGCCAAGACCGTAGGATCCTACGCAGTGCCGTAGGGGACCGCACCGCCACTATCCAGCAAATTAGGGACACTGTTGCTCCTGGGGTATCGGCGAGGGCCATTCGCAACCGTCTCCATGAAGCTGGGCTACGGTCCCGCACACCGTTAGGCCGTCTTCCGCTCACGCCCCAACATCGTGCAGCCCGCCTCCAGTGGTGTCGCGACAGGCGTGAATGGAGGGACGAATGGAGACGTGTCGTCTTCAGCGATGAGAGTCGCTTCTGCCTTGGTGCCAATGATGGTCGTATGCGTGTTTGGCGCCGTGCAGGTGAGCGCCACAATTAGGACTGCATACGACCGAGGCACACAGGGCCAACACCCGGCATCATGGTGTGGGGAGCGATCTCCTACACTGGCCGTACACCACTGGTGATCGTCGAGGGGACACTGAATAGTGCACGGTACATCCAAACCGTCATCGAACCCATCGTTCTACCATTCCCAGACCGGCAAGGGAACTTGCTGTTCCAGCAGGACAATGCACGTCCACATGTATCCCGTGCCACCCGACGTGCTCTAGAAGGTGTAAGCCAACTACCCTGGCCAGCAAGATCTCCGGATCTGTCCCCCATTGAGCATGTTTGGGACTGGATGAAGCGTCGTCTCACGCGGTCTGCACGTCCGGCACGAACGCTGGTCCAACTGAGGCGCCAGGTGGAAATGGCATGGCAAGCCGTTCCACAGGACTACATCCAGCATCTCTACGATCGTCTCCATGGGAGAATAGCAGCCTGCATTGCTGCGAAAGGTGGATATACACTGTACTAGTGCCGACATTGTGCATGCTCTGTTGCCTGTGTCTATGTGCCTGTGGTTCTGTCAGTGTGATCATGTGATGTATCTGACCCCAGGAATGTGTCAATAAAGTTTCCCCTTCCTGGTACAATGAATTCACGGTGTTCTTATTTCAATTTCCAGGAATATATATATATATATATATATACTATTGGCCATTAAATTTGCTACACCACGAAGATGACGTGCTACAGACGCGAAATTTAACTGACAGGAAGAAGATGCTGTGATATGCAATTGATTAGTTTTTCAGAGCATTTACACAAGGTTGGCGCCGGTGGTGATACCTACAACGTGCTGACTTGAGGAAAGTTTCGAATCCATTTCTCATACACAAAGAGCAGTTGACCGGCGTTGCCTGGTATAACGTTGTTGTGATGCCTCGTGTAAGGAGGATAAACGCGTACCATCGCGTTTCCGACTTTGATAAAGGTCGGATTGTAGCCTATCGGATTGCGGTTTATCGAATCGCGAAATTGCTGCTCGCGCTGGTCGAGATCCAATGACTGTTAGCAGAATATGAAATTAGTGGGTTCAGGAGGGTAATACGGAACGCCGTGCTGGATCCCAACGGCCTCGTATCACTAGCAGTCGGGATGACAGGTATCTTATCCGCATGGCTGTAACGGATCGTGCAGCCAATTCTCGATCCCTGAGTAACAGATGGGGACGTTTGCAAGACAACAACGATCTGCACGAACAGTTCGATGACGTTTGCAGCAGCATGGACCATCAGCTCAGAGACCATGGCTGCGGTTACCATTGACGCTGCATCACAGACAGGAGTGCCTGAGATGGTGTACTCAACGACGAACCTGGGTGCACAAATGGCAAAACGTCATTTTTTCGGATGAATCCAGGTTCTGTTCACAGAATCATTATGGTCGCATCCGTGTTTGGCGACATCGCGGTGAACCCACATTAGAAGCGTGTGTTCGTCATCGCCATACTGGCGTATCACCCGGCGAGATGGTATGGGGTGCCATTGGTTACGCTTCTCGGTCACCTCTTGTTCGCATTGACGGCACTTTGAACAGGGGACGTTACATTTCAGATGTATTACGACCCGTGGCTCTATCCTTCATTCAATCCCTGCGAAACCCTACATTTCAGCAGGATAATGCACGATCGCATGTTGCAGGTCCTGTACGGGCTTTTCTGGATACAGAAAATGTTGGACTGCTGCCCTGGCCAGCACATTCTCCAGATCTCTCACCAATGGCAAACCTCTGATCAATTGTGCCCGAGCAACTGGCTCGTCACAATACGCCCGTCTTGATGAACTGTGGTATCGTGTTGAAGCTGCATGGGCAGCTGTACTTGTACACGCCATCCAAGCTCTGTTTGACTCAATGCCTAGGCATATCAAGACCGTTATTACGGCCAGAGGTGGTTGTGTTGGGTACTGATTTCTCAGGATCTATGCACCCAAATTGCGTGGAAATGTAATCACATGTCAGTTCTAGTATAATATATTTGTCCAATGAATACCCATTTATCATCTGCATTTCTTATTGGTGTAGCAATTTTAATGGCCAGTAGTGCATACATATGTAGTTGTTATTGTGTTCCAAATAGGACGTTCTTCATCATGACCAAAGGCAACAACTTCCTGTAGGTATTGAGAAATGCAAGAGTTGTTTATGAATAACAGAAATTTGTTACATATAAAGTTAATGATGTATTGAATGGATGTTTCTCATATTTTTGCTTTGAGTTTTTTATTTTATATATTTTTTTTCCTTTTTACTGAGAAAATGCGTTTTCTATCGCTATTGATAAATGTGTATTGTTTACTTTATTTTCACCAGAACATCTCTCTGTTTCACATTCCAAATCCACAATTTACGAATAAAACCTGAATTAAACATTGACAGTTTAAATTTGGCTATGAAAATTATTTATTGTTAAGGGACTGGTAGGAGGATACCTACGTACAACAAAAATTATCCGCAGCTTACCAGGCCGTTTACACATTCTCACTCAGCTTCTAGACGGTTGGTCGCTTCCAGCTATTAGGGTAATCTAGGAAGACAATGCTATCACACGTAGTGAAAATGATCGTTACGAGGTAACGTCCGATAGTATGCAACACACACAACGTACAGCTAACGCAGGCATGACCTCAAATGTCTAAAGCTACTTCGAAACTGTTACAGTTTACGCTTACTTATTGTAGTCTAGAGTAGCCCACGGAAGTCTTAAAACTTTAATCACCGTATTTGAGCGACATTTTAATTCTAATCAGAGGATTTCAGTCCTTGCCTTCCTGTTGGACCTCACGGTCTGTGAGTGGGGGGGGGGGGGGGGGGGGGGAGTTGATGACAGTATAAAGCCGTCCTGATGCGTGCTGGATTCAAGATTCCCGCTGCTGGTCACAGCAGTAGCTGTGCGGCTTTGGCGAGTAAAGTCCTGGAACTCCATAAAGACCATGGGCTCTACGGGGTCAGCAGGCGGCCATCGATACGAAAGGTGAGATCTGTTTTTGGATCAGCAGCCAACCAGTTCTCATCGTCTGGAGAGACAGCGGTCTCACGCGAAGCTACGTCGAGCTGATCACTACAGCTGAACTTGTCGTCAACAGCCAGTTGTTTTGGATCGGTACCGAACAGCTGTGTAAAGAGAGATCTTTGTGTGTCTTAAGGCCCGTGTTCTTATTCAATTGCTGATTGTTTGTGAAAATCAGGAGACTGGAAGCTGTATAGAGTCGCTTAGTTCACAGTAAGCTATCACTTATACAATATATGCAATTGTGTTTAATTCGCTGAATGCCAGTGGGTGAGATTCGTTCAGATGTGTGTTATTCGCCGTTCTTCAGCATACAGGAAATATCTGAAAATTGTTTATTACGCTTTCCATGAAGTTCCCGGATTGCAGCCGGATTATGTCGTCATTTTGCCACGATATTTCGGCTGACAACCATTCAGCGATCTTCCAGTGAGTGTTTTGCACTGGATTGCTAGTTCATATCGCTAACATTACATCACAACTTAGCGTGGAGGCTCATACGTAAAGGGAGCCGCTACATGAGCAAGCACTGTCGAATTTCGTGCCCTATTTAATTATTGTTTCATCTATGGCGCGCAAGCGGATGCGTAATTGTGATGCCACATGCACGCTACCTTTCGAAATGTGAGCTCGTTGAGCTAAGACTCCTCCCGCGTATTGACAGTATTTCGTCGAAATTACTCAGAATCTTATGGAACGTTACGTCAAAGTAACCTTCCACCCAACTAAATAGACCGTGCTCTTCTCTGCGCGGCAAAGGACGATCTGGAATCGCGAAAGGCTCGAATCTAAAGAATAACTTGCCAGTGTGGAAAGACTATATGGTCAGACAACGCGCAAAAGTGGGTGAGAGATCCGTTGAACATGATCGCCACACTCACCTATCGCAGCCCAGTAAGTCAGCCACAGCCGAGCATTGCATCTCCTCAGAATATTCCATCGATTATTCTGCCACAGAAATCTTGACATCGTCGATATCCCTCTGAGACTGGAATCACTGGGAATACTTCTGGCGGAAGGTCTTATGAAGATCGTGATGGCGGCTTTTTGCTTAATAAGGCTTGGAGGGCTCTGATCACTATGGGACTTAACATCTGAGGCCATCAGTCCCCTAGAACTTAGAACTACTTAGTCCTAACTAACCTAAGGACATCACACACATCCATGCCCGAGGCAGGATTCGAACCTGCGGCCGTAGCGGTCGTGCGGTTCCAGACTGACGCACCTAGAACCGCTCGGCCACACCGGCTAGCTAAGGCTTCGATGCCGGTGATTTCTTCAATTTATTGAGAATGAAAACATTTTTCTAGTACCTTCCGCCGTGGAAGTCGATCACGCGGCAGAACAAATGGACGTGGTCAGCCCATAGAGCCTCCGCGGCGGCTATTCCGCGCAGCGGCTCTCGTGCAGCGAGGGCGCTACCGCTAAGCCACATGCAGACAGCGGCCAATAGCCGCTCCCTCCGGTTTCGTATATAGGCACTCGCTCTGCCTTGGTCCAGCATCTCCGGCGGTACTCCGCAAGGTTACCGCCCTTCGATTGTGCTATTCCAGCACTAATCGAAGTGCTAGGTTTTTCAGGTGCCAGCCAGCCAGCCAGCCAGCCAGCCAGCGGTCCCGCAGCAGCAGTATCAGTAGCAGCAGCAGCAGTCGTCCCGGCCAGCAGCAGCGGTCTCAGCTAGCAGCAGCGGTCCAGCCGACAGCAGCCAGCCCGCCCTCCAGCAGCAGCACCAGCGGTCCAGCCAGCAGCAGCAGCAGCAGCATCAGCAGCCAGCCCGCCCTCTCGCAGCAGCAGCGGTCCAACCAGCAGGCCTTCCAGCAGCAGCAGCAGCAGCAGCAGCAGCAGCAGCGTCCCCGGCCCCGTCCGCGGCAGCAGCAGCAGCAGCAGCAGCATTCCTGCCACCCGTCGTCGAGTCAGCGCCAGCGGCGTGGCACTCTGGTCTTCGTCCGTCTTCGTCTTCTTCCGTCTTCATCCGTCATCACCTGTCCCCAGTTTTTGTCCTTTCTTTTTCGTTCTGTGCGTTTTTTTCTCCCTGTCGTCATATCCGCCCCCACCACCACTACCGCCACTACCACCACAGCCATCGTTTATACTTCCCCCTCCGCCCGCCACCACCACCATAACATGGTGTGCCCAGTCACACGCCCCTCTTTCCATCCCCCTCTTCTCACTTTCCCTTCGCCCTCGCTCTTTGTCGCCCCCTCTCCAGCTTCTTCCTCCCGCTCCTCTCCCTCTGATCCTTTCCCCCCAATCCCCCTAGCCTGTCACTGCAGCTTCAGCTAGGGTGGTGGCCCGTCGGGCACTGTCCACGCCCAACTCTCCCCATCGCCTTCGCCATCACCGCCGCCACCGTCACCGTCGCCGTCGCCTTCACCGTCACCATCTGCGGCGCCGACTGCTGCGTCCACGCCGGGACCTGTCCCTTCCCCACCACCTCCCTATTGCTCCCGTCTCTCATATCACCACCCCGCCCTTCTGCTGCCGTTAAACGCCCTAGTGGCACCACCACCTCCTCCGCTCCCAAACAGGCCCTGCCCCGTCCTCCCGACCCGTCCTCCTTCCCCCACCCCACCACGGTGCCATGGATGTCTCCTCCACCGGGCCCTGCTACCTCCGCTTCCTCCTCCTCCTCCTCCTCCTCCTCCCCCTCTTTATACAAATGCCTCCTCTCCCATCCCGATCCTTCCCTTCTCGAGGCCCGGAATCTCTACCTCCTCCTCCGCCAACACTTCCCTCGTGCCCCCATCTCTCTCCTCACTCCCAGATGGGATTCCGTTCTCATCTCCTCCCCCAGCCCAAACCTCCATACTGACATCCTCTCCCGCCTCCCCATCACCCATTTTGGCCCCAACGCCTCCCTCACCCCTGCTCCCTTCTCCATCTCCTACCCGCCAACCCAAACCCCCGCGTCGCCCGCTGACCCTCACCGCCGTGATCACACGGCTCAGTCCGTCGATCACGGAGGAGGAGGTGTTGGCGGAGCTCAAGGCGCATCCCACGCTGGAGGTGCGGGGCGGTCTGCCGAATTTTCAACTCGGCCGGCCCCACCCACCTTATGCGGGTTTCTCCGAGAACGCCCTCTCCATTGACCGTCTCCTGAAGGAGGGTGCCCTCCTCTTTAACCAGCGCTACAAGGTCGACCACTCCCGTTCCCCCTCCTCAATCCCAG
This sequence comes from Schistocerca nitens, assembly GCF_023898315.1. Lineage (NCBI taxonomy): Eukaryota > Metazoa > Arthropoda > Insecta > Orthoptera > Acrididae > Schistocerca > Schistocerca nitens. The sequence goes on along the minus strand of NC_064621.1, from coordinate 307,323,030 downwards.
CGCTGCCAGAGGTGTCTGCGCTATAATTTGCACCCAACAGCTGAGTGCCGTGAGGCCCCCCACCTGCCCACATTGTAGGCAAGCGCACTTCCTCCGGCAGTGCCCTAACCTTCAATCCCCTCCCTCCTGCAATACCTACAATCTCGACCATCCCACCTACTCCCAAAAGGGTAATAGCCCGACCCCCTCTGACCACTCCTGAACTCACCAATCCCTGTCGTCTGCTGGACGTCCCCACACCACCCCTCCTGGCAATTCCCTTCGTCCCCCCCCCCCCAATGAGGACATCATCAGGTTCCTCACCATCGTCCTTCAGAATATTCATCCCTTTCAGCGCCCCCACACCCTCCAACAGATATCCGTCACCGCCCTTTCCATTTTCCAACTCAAAATGTACGCCACCTACTCCAACAACCAGGCCCATTTCACCTTCTCCCGTCTTGACACCCTCGTCTAAATACCTGTCATGGCGCGACAGCAACGTATCCTTTTCAACAATGCCCGCATCTCGTCTTCGTGCGTTAGCGTTATCGCTTCCCACGCCCGGGTTCCCGGGTTCGATTCCCGGCGGGGTCAGGGATTTTCTCTGCCTCGTGATGGCTGGGTGTTGTGTGATGTCCTTAGGTTAGTTAGGTTTAAGTTGTTCTAAGTTCTAGGGGACTGATGACCATTGATGTTAAGTCCCATAGTGCTCAGAGCCATTTGAACCATTTGAACCTTTTCAACAATATCCGTTCCTTTCCCACCAACAAGATCCTCTTCCTGCACACCCTTGCCACCCACCGTGTGGATGCCTTCCTCCTCAATGAAACCTTCCTCCAACCCCACCACACCATCCACACTTCGCCCTATCTCCTCCACCGCTCCGATAATCCCCTCCCAATTGCGTGTGGCGGAGTTGCCATTGGTCACCACCGCCAGATCCCCATTCGGCTCCAACCTCTCCTTCCCGACCCCACCGAACACCTGATCCTTAGTCTCTTCTTCCCCGGCCTTACCATTACCTGCACCACCATCTATGTCCGCCCCAATGCACCTATTCCCTTCGACTTCCTCTCCCACATCGACCGTACCTTCTCCTCCTACGTGATCGCCGCCGACCTCAACATCCATAGTCGTTCCACTGCCCAGTTACGGCGGTGGCATTGGTTCCTCTCCTCCCTTCAAGGCGACCTCATCCCCATCCCCCAGCACACCCGTCCCGAATCCTACTCCACTCCCGATGTTATCCTCTCCTCCCCCAACCTCCTTGGCCACATAACTGTGGATGTCCTGTAGCCTATTGGTAGCGACCATCTCCCTGTCCTCCTCACCGTTTCAGACGGTCGTCGCCCCCGCCCCGACCCTCGTAATGACCCTCCCACGTACGTCCATGACTACTCCTGTGCCACTGGAATGCCTACCGGGATGCCCTCTCCACCAGGGTCGATTGCCACCCTTTCACCTACCACCACCCCGACGATGTCACCCATGCCACCTCCTTTCTCCAGGAGACCTTGTCTGAGGCCGTGGAGGCCCACGTCCCTACTGTCATCATCCAGCCCCACCGTCCTACCTTACCCCCACAGGCCGTCCTCCTCCTCCGTGAATCCCGCTGTCTCTACCATGCCTTGCTCCGCACACGTGACCCGGACACACTACGACGCCACCAGCAACTCCAGCAACTCATTCGTAATTTGCTCGCGGCTAAGAAACGCCGGGACTGGCGACAGACATGCAACCGTTTAAATGCTACCCTACCTATCAACTCGTCCAAGTTCTGGTCAGCCTTACATCGCCTTACCGGAACTAAACCCTCCCCCTACTATCCTCTTCTCCATGAAGATCACCCGTTCCCTGACGCCCTTAGTAATGCCAATCACTTTGCCTCCTATCTCTCCGATGTATTTTCCATCCCCGTTGATCCCCAGTTCGATTACTCTCTCTTCCCGGATATTCACGATCGAACTGATACCTCTGTCCCTCCCCTCGCTCCTGGTTTCCAGTACTTGGACAACATTGCACAAACGGAACTCATTGCTACACTCCGCACCAAACGCAACACCACTCCTGGTCATGATCGTGTCACCTACCGTCACCTTCGTGAAGCTCCTGTCTCTTTCCTCTCCACCCTGGCCAGGCTCTACAATGTAGTCCTGTCCACCGGTTACTACCCCGACCTGTGGAAAACCTCCCGTATCCTCATGTTCCTTAAACCTGGCAAACCGCCGTCCGCCGTCTCCTCCTACCGTCCCATCAGCCTTACCTCGGTCTTCAGCAACGTCCTGGAATCTATCCTCACCTGATGCATCCACCGGCATCTCTGCCAGCACCGCCTCCTTCCCGTTACGCATTGTGGCTTTTGGCCGTCCTTCTCTTCCGACGACCTTCTCCTTCACCTCACCCATCTCCTTTCCGACCAGCTTAATTCCCGTCGCTCTGCCATCTTCCTCTCCCTGGACCTCGAACGTGCTTATGACCGTGTCTGGCATTCCAGTCTCCTCTTCAAGCTCCAATCCCATCTTGACCGGTTCACCGCTTGGTGCAACCAGTGGTTGCTCAAGGTCAATCCCTCCAAAACCCAGGCGATCATTGTAGACAAAACCACCCCTTCCTTCTGCCTCCTTCATTTCTATATCACCATCTATGGCCGTCCTATCGCCCTCACTCCCACCCTTAAGTACCTTGGCGTCACCCTCGACCGTCGCCTCTCCTGGACTCCCCACCTCCAGACAATCCAAGCCAAGGCACACTCCCGACTCAGTCTCCTCAAGCAACTCTCCAGCCGTATGTGGGGTCTGGACCCCTCCACCATCCTCCACAACTATAAATCCCTCATCCGCCCTATCTTTTGTTACGCCCATCCGGCTTGGATCTCCGCCCCCCACCCTACCTTTTATAAATCCCTCCAAATCCTTGAACGCCACACTCTCCGCCTCGCCTATCATATCCGTCTCCCCTCCCCCACGCGGATCCTGTATGATCTCATCCCCTTCCCTCACCTCCTCCTTTTCCTTGAAAGGATATGGATCCTGTACACCTCCCGTAAACTCGATCCTCCTCACCCACTAGTCTCCCCTATCCTCTCCCACCCCCGCCCACTGCCGCGCCTATATTCCCACGTCCCACCAAGTCTCTATGTCTCCACCCTCCTTATCCTATCCCAAGGTGGCTTCTGTCAGCTCCCCCTCCCTGATGATGTCCTCCTCCCCTCCATCTACCTCTCCTATCAACTTTGACCCTGCCCCACACCCCACTTCCGGTGTCCTTTCCTTTAGGCACCTTCCCTCCCTTCCCTTCCCTTCTCTTTCCTTTTACCCATCCCCTCCCTTCACCCCTCTTCCCCCGCGCTTCCCCTCCCCCTTCCTCCCTCCCCCTATCTCCCCTGCCCATGGCATCTCTGCTCTCCTCTCTCGCTCTCCCACTCCCCTTCCTCCTCCTCCTCCCTGGGCAGGTCCCCGGACTCGTACACGCACAGTGAACATTCGCGCGTCGGAGATCATCGCCATCAGTGTCTCATGTGTGTGCCTTCGTTTGTGTTTAGTGTTTGTTCGCCGTCACGCCGCCACTGTTACCGTGTACCGTCGCCATCATCCTTGTTATGTGCGCCGTGTCAACTAGTGTCAGTGATGTTTTCTCGTCCAGCGTGAACGGCTCCATGTTATTTGTTTTTTAGTGTCTACATTGATTTGCCCGCCGTTTTGATTGTATTTTCTGTGCCCCCTCTATGTATTACTTATTGTAAAACTCAAGGCTGAAGAGCGGCGTACTCTGCTGCTGACAGCCCGCCTTGTGTAAGGTGATAAAAATCACAATAAAGAAAAAAAAACTTAGTCCAGCACAACCGCCTCCGCCTCCTGAAACGCCTGTCCTGCTGGAAGTGGGGTCTGCAACCTTCCACCATCCTTCACACCTACAAATCCTTGATCCACCCCATCCTTTGTTATGCCAGCATCGCTTGGATTTCCACCCCTCCCCGGTTCTATAAAGCCCTCCAAATCTTCGAACGCCATGCGCTCCGCCTCGCCTTCCGCATCCGCCTTCCATCCCCCACGCGCATCCTCTATGACCTCATCCCCTTCCCCCACCTTCTCCTTTTCCTTGAACACATCCGCACACTATGTATTGTCCGCTGCCTTGATCCCCCTCACCCCCTGGTGTCTCCCTTCCTCTCCACACCCAACCAGTTGCCGCGCCTTTACCATTGTGTTCCACCCTCTCTCCATATCCGCACCCTCCATCTCCTTTCCCCACATAACTTCCACCGTCTACCCCTCCCGGATTATGAGCTTCACCTTACATCTACCCTTCCTACCAACTCTAACCCCATCTTCCTGCCTCCTCCTCAGGGCTCCCTCTCCTCCCCCTCCCTCCTCCTGAGCGGCTTCCCCCACCTACACCACCACTATCTCTTGTGCCTCCTTTCAGTGTCTCTGCGCTCCCTCCTGCCCTGTCTTCCCTTTTCCTCTCCCACCCCACGTGTCTCCTGCCTCTTCGTGAACCCACTGATGCCCCTCCTCTGTTCATCCCGCCGCTTCCCGAGCTGCCCCAAGCTCTCCCCTCCTTTTCCATCCTCTCTGACCTTTCCCTCGGCAGGTCCCACCTGGCAGTTTTGTTCTTCGTTGTGTGTGCTCGAAATGGGTTTTAAGTGTGTTGTTCCGAAGTGTTTTTAATACTGTGGCCGATCTTTAACCTGTGCATGCGCATTCACTGTCTTCTCTGTGTTTTAAGAATCGCCAACAGTGTTTTTTAACTTTCTGGTGACTTTTTAAACTGTCCCCCATGAACTTGTCTGTGTATTTTTACTTCCATTTTCTCCCATTACTCGGTTTTGTGTTCCCCTTTTTTATCTCCTTATGTATGTATCATTTTATACTTGTTTTAGTTGTCATGTCACTCGGCTGAATAGCGGCGGATTGTGCCGCTGACAGCCCTCCCTTGCCCATTTGGGGCAGGGGAATGAAATCACAATAAAGAAAAAAAAAAAAACCTAGTCCAGCCAGTCTGGTACTCGCTCTGGATTTCGTTTCTATCTCGGCGGTACTGTGTTCTGGTCGTTGCTCGTTGTTGACATTTGCCTGGCTCTGGTTCCGAGTGGATTTACGTTTGGTGTTTGGTGTTGTGGTTCCCACAAGCCTCCGTTGTTTATCTCTTCCTCGTTGTGTCGCTCATTGTCGGTCGTGGTTGGTTGTTGTCAGATGTAGTTGGTCTGTCGTCCGACTCATCCTGTGTTTACCCGGTGGTGCGTGCTCCACCGCCGGCGGCTTCCCCGCCTGGCGGCTCCGATCCGCAGCCCAAGGCGTTCCCGCTGTTGGTTGTAGTTACTACAATTTTATCACTAAAGACTCGTCTAGCGACAATTACTTCTGTTAATTCTGACATCTGAATTTGAAAATCGTGAGCGCGCATTTGAGAGAGGCCGAGCATGTAGAGCCACCATTACGCATGCGTCTACGCGCCATAAATAGAGCAATATTCTAGGAGGCCACAAAACTCGACATACAACGCTCATGTCTTGATTGCCTTTGCGCATGATACTTCGTGCTATTTTTTGGTATAAACTTAGCGATGTCAACTTCAGGGCAAACCGCTCACCTGTAGTTGACCGAATGCTTGTCAGCTGAAATATGGTGACAAGAAGTCGACGTACAATCGCACCAAAAAGTATTGGCACACGTGCGTATTTATCGTTGCTGGTTACAAACGCCGCACTTTCCGGTACACAGTACATGTACGTGCTACCGCACATACCAGACATTACAATTCTGCCCATAGTGCCTACCATTAACAAAGAAATGCAGTGTTATGAGCAAACACGTATCTCCTCTGCACACAAAAAGTATTGGCACAGAGCATGGCATCTCGGTATATTGCTGGGTTTTCAGGTACCGGAACGCCATCTGCTGACACATTAGACACTGCGTGTTGTTGACGGCCCGGTCGCCAGTATGTTGCTGTAGTGCGCGATAGTGGTCAGCATGGGGCCGAAGAAGAAGGAACATTCAGTGGCGTTGCGTGAGAGAGTGGTATTGCTCCATTCACAAGGGAGAAGCTATCGACAAATCGGAGCAGAGGTGTCTGTGAGCTACACCACGGTAAGAGCCATCATTCAGAAATATAAAGAGACTGGAACAACAGTGAATAAGTGTCGTCCTGGACGTCCAAAAGTGCTTACAACCCGAGAGCGTCGCCATATCATCGCACTTGCTCGGAAGGAACCTGCTACAAGTGCAGCAACTATTGCTGAGATTGTTCAGACAACGTCCGACAAGACGGTTAGTGTTCAGACTATACGAAATGTGTTGAATGAGGCTGACATGCATGGACGTTCTCCCAGGAAGAAGCCATACATTTCGGAAATTAACCGGCAGAAACGCCTGCAGTTTGCCAAGGACTACATCAGCAAGCCGATGGAGTTTTGGAACACTGTGATATTTAGCGACGAATCGAAGTTCAATGTGTTCGGATTTGATGCAAGAAAGAAAATTTGGCGCAAGCCGAATACGCACCTCGACATCAAACACATGCATCCCACAGTCAAACACGGTGGGGGCGGTATCATGGTCTGGGGCTGTATGGCGGCTTCCGGCGTTGGAAATCTAGCTGTAATTCACGGCACAATGGATCATATGAGATACATTGACGTGTTGCGAGGTAATTTACACGCTAGTGCACAGAAATTGGGCCTTACTGGGGTGTTTCAGTTCCAGCAAGACAACGACCCAAAACATACCGCCATGAAAACCCGGGAGTGGTTACTGTACAATGCCCCCAGAAGGGTTCTAACACCACCTCAGAGCCCTGATTTGAACCCCATTGAGAACCTGTGGGCTCATCTTGACACACAAGTCAGAAAAAGGCGTCCGTCCGGTAAAAACGACTTGGAGAAAGTGCTCCTGGAGGAATGGTCGAAAATTACCCCTGATATCACCCGGAATTTAATACAAAGCATTCCTAGGCGTTTACGTGCTGTTATAGATGCTAAAGGGATGCACACTAGCTATTAGATGGTGAACATCAATGAAGAAAACGAACACACTGTCCGATTCATATGCGTGTGCCAATACTTTTTTGGGTGCAGAAGAGCGATGTTTTTTTTCATGACACTGTATGTTACTTTAAGGACAGGTGATTTTGACATATTTGTAAACTATGTAATGTAAGGTGTCACATGTATGGGTTCTGTTCTGAAATATATGTTTCGTTTAACCTACAACCACTAAAATGTAACTGTGCCAATACTTTTTGGTGCGATTGTAATCCGACTGCAATCCAAAATCTTCATGAAATACGCTTTGGGCTGGGAGAGTTTCAGGAATAACATGTTTATTGCGTTGTTGGACAGCGTGTGTAACGTTAATATTACTTATTTACACTTCCACATGATTGTTAATAATTACGGGGATAATCCAAAAAGTAAGGTCTCCTATATTTTTATAAGTACAGAACTCTGTTTGTGTGGCAGTTGGTCACACTGTTAGGAAGAGTGCTACAGGGGCTGAGGCCTTCAGTCTTGGCTTGGCAGCCGTTGAGAATGGAGGTCCCGTTGGATGTTACCACCAAGTACGAATTGCGCGCAGTTATTCGGTTTATGAACGCAAAGGGCATTGCGCCGATTGAAATCCATCGCAATTGACGGAAGCGTACGGTGAGTCGTGCATGGATGTCAGAAATACATGAATGTGGAAAATGTTTGTAGGAGTTTGCAGCTCGTCGGACCGAAATTCACGACGAACAGAGGAGTGGGAGACCGTCAGTTTCTGAGGAGACAGTGCTGCAGGTCGAGCAAATCATGCGTGAATATCGGCGGGTCGCCCTAGATGATCGCTGCACGTTGGTTCCTGAGGTTTCCCGAAGCAACGCTCACAGAATTTTAACGGAAACATTGAACAACCGTAAGGTGTGCGCAAGATGGATACCACACATGCTGACTGAGGACCACATGCGGCAACGAATTGATGCTTCCCGCGCATTTCTTCGCCGTCTTGCAGCCGAACTTTCGGGACTCAATTGTCACGGGTGACGTAACCTGGATATACCACTTTACACCTGAGACCAAGCAACAATCACGCCGGTGGCGGCATCTTTCTTCGCCAAAGCCGCGGAAATTCAAACAAACGCAGTCTGCCCGTAAAGTCATGACAAACGATTTTTGGGATAGTAAAGGAGTATTTTTGGTCGACTTTATGCCCACTGGGACCACAATTAACGCTGACAGGTACTGTGAGACTGAAAAAACTCAAACGGGCAATGCAGAACCAGAGAAGAGGAATGTTGAGCAAGGGCGTACACTTTCTCCATGACAACGCTCGCCCACACATCGCTCGGCAAACCGTTGCTCTCCTGCAACAGTTTCTGTGGAACATAATCAATAAATGGCTCTGAGCACTATGGGACTTAACATCTCAGGTCATCAGTCCCCTAGAACTTAGAACTACTTAAACCTGCCTACCCTAAGGACATCACACACATCCAGGGCCGAGGCAGGATTCGAACCTGCGACCGTAGCGGTGGCGCGGATCCGGACTGAAGCGCCTAGAACCGCTCAGCCACCGCGGCCGGCTGGAACATAATCACCCATCTGCGGTATAGTGCTGACTTGGCGCGCAGTGACTAGCACCTGTTCCCTAGGTTAAAAGCGATTCAGCTGCGACGACGAGGTGAAAGAAGATGTTCACAACTTTCTGAACAGCTGGCGGCGAGCTGCTATGACATGGGCATACAAAAACTGCCACAGCGTCTACAAAAATGCATCGACAGAAATGGTGATTATGTAGAAAAATAGCTAAATATTCAAGCTGTAAACTGATGTAAACTATTGTAGAAATAAACAGGTCTACGTACCCTCGTATTACAGTACGCAACTGATTTGAGGGTTTTGGGATTTTGTGGTGCAGATATTAGTGGGTGAAACTTCATTGTGTTATAAAACTGTAAAAAATCGTCCAACTTGCAAGGAAGTTTGTCTTTATTATGTGATGACCAGTTTAGGACCTTTTCAGTCCATTTTCAAATTATTCACATACGTCACACAACATTCTTTTCTGTATATTGTATAATGAACGACGTAGAGAATCTTCTCGCAGAAGTGTGGAAACAATGAGAACGCTCTACCGCGGCCGCGGCCTCGCTCAGCGCTTGAGAGACGCGTGTGGCGGCAGCACAGTGGGGCCGGCGGCTGGATCGCCTCCCCGCTTGTCACAGCCACATCCGTCGTCACGGAACGAATGGGGACTGGCTCGCGCGTCCGCTCGCTTAAGTGGCACCATAGATCACCTCCTCTGGTCTGCGGAGGCTGACAAATTACAAAGCTAACAGTTCGCTGGCGATATGGTAAGTGCCCCGTAATTTAACATGAGCTCCCACTCCAGTTTCCGGCATTCGCAAGAGTGAACAATACAGCCTTCACCGAGATGTTCTAAGCGCTTTATTAGTTTGAACATAAGCGAAGGCCTCTCCCAAAATCGTACAGTGAAAATTAGGGTATGTCTTTTCTACATGACCTTGGTAATACGGTTGTACAGGACATATATATAACAAGGCCATCGATCCCAAATTAACGTGTTTTATTAAATCATACGATTCATTCCAGACACAGTTGGCTCATCATCAGAGGCCGAAATGCATTCTGTGCTTTAATAAAGGATGAAGATTTGCGACTGCGGGTGTTATTTTTCCTACTTCCTATGTATTGAACACTGTCGCGTCCCCGGCTGTAAAATATGGATAAAAATTCCGGTATATTTTCGCACCATAAGAGCTTCCACGGTAGTTTTCTTTCCTTAGTCCAAAACGGAACAGTGATGTTGCTAGTGTCTGGAAGTTAATTGTACGTGGGATATAAATGAAACCGTCTTCCACTGCTGATGTTCCATTTAGGTTGTGTGTGTAGTATTGAGCTCATGGCTGCGTTATTCAACGACCGGACAGGCTCAGATCTTTTCTAAATAAAGAGGGACATATAGCGTTCAACAGTAGATGGTGGCGTCGAAAGAAGATCATGATGATATGCAATTCGACGCAGTTATTATTTAAACTTCAAGCCCGCAGTTATTCCTTATCTGAAGAGAACATCTAATAGAGAAGCTGACAATAAGTATGGTTCGGACCACTCAATTGTGCAGCTCTAGTTTACGTTTCAGAATGCACTGCAAACTGCCGTTTCATCAAGGCAGTCCTACAGAGAGCTAAAATCCGAGAAACATCTTTAATTTGAAGCTAAAGTTATATGTGAAGTCCGGCCGGGGTGGCCAAGCGGTTCTAGGCGCTACAGTCTGGAACCGCGCCACCGCTACGGTCGCAGGTTCGAATCCTGCCTCGGGCATGGATGTTTGTGATGTCCTTAGGTTAGTTAGGTTTAAGTAGTTCTAAGTTCTAGGGGACTGATGACTTCAGAAGTGCTCAGAGCCATTTGAACCATTTTATTTTCCTTCCTTAAATAAGTTGGTGACTGGTGCGGCTTGCACGACAGGGCCAGTACGGTATTACAGAATACTGTTTAACGTTTCCTGCTACCAATTTCCTGTTTTAATCTTCAGAAATGTAACTTTCCGGCATGGAAGGCAAGGATGTAGTGGCAAGGATTTGGTCAAAGGGAGGATCCGATTTGTTAAAGAGGAAATGGCTCATGTTTTTATTTATACTGGAGACATATTTATATAGTTTTTTTTATTTTATGTACGTAATTTGCTTTCATAAGGCCTTCACACAAATAGCAGATGGTCTATAAAATTAAACAAGAAAACTTTTTCATAAATAATATTACTTAGATTCTGTAATACTTATTTTGCGGAAATGTAAAGTACCATTGAAGGGCGGGTTTCACAGAATGGACTGGTAGTCAGGAGCCTACTGTTAGTCAATAAAGAAATTGTAATAATACTTGGAAAATGTACTTTTTACACAAACATACACATTTTTAAATGGAACAATGGCTATTCACATTAATGAACTAAAAGTAAGGTAAATTAGAAAGTCAGTGTCGTCTGTTTCGGAATTGTAGTGAGATTCCTGTACGATATCCCGTATTTTCAAATGTTTCTACACTCACACTTGTTTGTGCCATTCAACCACCTTAGTGCTAGGTACGACGTTGTTATGTTTGGTTAGTGTGATGATGTGCCCCTGGAGTGCATTGCGACTTCCTAGTCAGTTAGTCTGTGACAGCCCAAGCAGCAGGTCCTGATTGGACGATGGCGTTTACCAATGTAAAAAAAGCTGACTCGCTCATGGCGTATGGAGAGTGTAGGAAGAATGTACTTCGTTCAGCTGTGGTATATGTGACACGATATCACAATAGATGTCAACCATCCCGGCAGTTATCTATCAACCTCATCAAACGTGTTACGTGAAAGTGTTAGTGCAACACCTAGACAACGTAACAGAAGCATCAAGTGACGACAGAAGAGGGGAAATTAATATTCCTGCTGCTGTTGCAGTTGATCCTCATGCTGGCTGCCGCGCAGTCCCATGAGGAAGAGGCAGGAGTCAGGCAAGTATCCTCCCAATTCTCCAGCGACATAGGTTCCATCCCTGTCACGTGTCTCTCAATCAACAGTTGCATGGAGACGATTATGAGTATCGTGTTAAGCTCATTACATGGGCATTAAGGCAGGATACTCTATATTATCATGTGTCTTGTTTACTGATGAAGCAACATTTGCCACTCATGGGCAGGTAAAGCACCGGAACGTGAACTATTGGTCTGTTGACAATACCCATTGGCTCCATCTCAAACATCAGCGTCCAAGGATTGTAACCGTGTCATATGATATGGGATAGTGAACCATCAGTTCATCGGCCCGTTTTTCATAACAGAACACTGAATCCACACAAGCACGCAGCCTCCTTACAAAACATTTTCCATGTATGCTATAAGACATTTCTCTGCAGACTAGGATGCATCTACGGTACCAACATGATGGCTGTCCAGCGCTTAGTGCACGAAGTACTACATTATTTCTTCACGAATTGCTTCCAAATCTTTGGATTGGACCCAGAGGACTTGTACCATGAACGGATCGTATCCAGAAATTGACGCCTGTAGGCCTTTTTTCTGTAGGGTAGCTGAAAGGTGCTGTCGTCAAGGATACACCAACTGCATCCAATGCTATTCAACGACTTATTGTAGCCGTCTGCTCAGAAATCTCCACTGAAGCGCTAAGAGGTGTGCAGCTGTCATTTCAACCAAACTGGAAGAGTAGATTGCCGCTGCCGGTGGTCATTTTGAACACAACCTATGATAGTAAATTATATCATTACTGATCAGAATTCACGTAACTAATGTATGCACTTATGTTGTTCTTCACTGTGTGGTACCGCAGTGATTGTATAAGAATCGGTGTGGAAACTTTTCAGTACACGATATCTCGTAAACGACTCACACTGGAAACTTGCAACAAACACCACTCATGTTATAATGTACCTTATAAGTTACCGTACGTTTAGTCTGTTAATGTCAACAGCCCCTATTTCATTTGAAAAAGTATATGTTTCCAAAAAATACGCTTCCTATGTATTATTACAAGCTGTTGATTGGCTAACAACAGTAGCCCCTTTCTACCAATCCATTCTGTGAAAGCCACACATCAATAGCATTTTCAATTTCCACATTATTTGCAGTGCAACGTTTAGGTGATCCACCCTATATATATGAGAAATACCCAGATGCACAGTAAATATTTATTTTTTTGGCAATGTGATAACTTCACTGTATTACCAAACGAATTGGATCGCTTATATAATATATTGCCTTTTTCATATCAAAACACAGCTCAGTCCTCTAATGTAAGGTTCATTATCGCAGAGCATAAGAATCTTAAAGCTGGGTTAAATAACTTGTAATGTTGAAGTGTTCAAACCTCTTTCGCAGTAGGCATCTCTTTCATGGTACAATCTTGTATTTAAATTCCAAACATATCTGAAACCTAATTAGATTTCTTCAACAAATCAGAATATCACTAGCTACCGAGCGAGGTGGCGCAGTGGTTAGCACACTGGACTCGCATTCGGGAGGACGACGGTTCAATCCCGCGTCCGGCCATCCTGATTTAGGTTTTCCATGATTTTCCTAAATCGCTCCAGGCAAATGCCGGAATGGTTCCTCTAAAAGGGCACGGCCGACTTCCTCCCCCGTCCTTCCCTAATCCGATGAGACCGATGACTTCGATGTTTGGTCTCTTCCTCGAAACAACCAACCAACCAACCTATCCCTAGCTCCTCACATCAGTCTCAAATTAAGTACCTTTCATTTTATTAAATTCTTCAGTTTTCTTAAGTGATCAAAAACTTGCTTTTAAATTATTATTGCAACAGTCAGCTTAAACTATAGGAAATAAAGTAATTTATAAAGCAAAACGGAATACGCAAACACCATCAGCTACATTTCTTGGATCTTAACATTGATTGACGCATTGATTTCAACTAGACATGTGACGTATGAGTTAGCGTTTTTTATGCTAATAAACTCCTCTGTAATGTACAATATCCAAGGGTGACAGTTATTGAACTATATGAAAAAAAACGTAAATTAGTTACAAACTACGGCGTGCACACAATTCTTTCAACACTTCAACGTCACCATACATACTGGGATTAGGTTAGGACATGCTAGAAATGCCTATCCTCATTGATGATGATGTGGTGCAGACAAATAACGAAATTCTTCATGACCCGCGGAAGAGTCGGAACATCGATGCTGTCAATAACCTCCTGAATGGCTTTTTTCAACCCGGCAATGGTTTTGGGGTTATTGCTGTACATCTTGTCTTTAATATAGCTCCACAAAAATGAGTGGCATGTGTTAAGATCCGGAGAATATGGTGGCCAATCGAGGCCTGTACCAGTGGCCTTTGGATACACCGGAGCCGGAATGCGGTCCCTAAAGTACTCCTCCAGGACATCAGACTGCTTCGAGGGTGTCGAGCTCCTTCTGGCATGAACCACATCTTGTCGAAATCAGGGTCACTCTGAATAATGGGGATAAAATCATCTTCCAAAACGTTAACGTACCGTTTGGTAGTCACCGTGCCATTACGAAATGTGCACACCACGCAGTCACCCGTTCAGGGCGAAGAAACTTATAGATCCCAAAAGCGGATTCTCAGTCCCCCACATGCGTAAATTTTGCTTATTAACAAACCAATCCAAATGAATGTAGGCTTTGTCGCTACCAACTCAACCAGTTTCAACGTTTTAACGCAAACCGTACAGAAGTTATCAAGATTTTATTTCATACTGTTCAGTAATTGTTGCACTGTAGTTTATTTGCAAGTACGTTAGAGTTGTGACAGTTTGACTCACTGTTCTAAGGATATTACGAATATCGTTGGCCAAAGTTGAAATTGTCGTTCCAAAACGAACCATCTTTATGCAAAACAGACATAGTACAAAATGACGATGGCAAGTAACCTTCCAATTTAACTACTGCTGAAGTACGCATATCGGCAAAACATTACGCTAGACAACGTCACAGTTGAATACTGTCTGGTAGATAAATAATTAACGCTTTCACAAATGAAGGTCAATACTGCTACGAAACTGACATAAAAATAAATTTTTGCCTAATTATTTCTAGAAATTAAAAACACCGCAGTTGGAAGATAATCATAGGACACCTCAAAACGCTTCAGATATTATAGTGCTACAAGAGGGTAGTAAACAGACTATAGAGAAAAGTGGTGGGAGGTGGGGAGGAGAGGGGAAGTGGGCCGATGCAGGACGCAGGTGATTCTGATAAATTCAGGCAATCTACTGAAAAATTATTTTAGAACTATAAAATGTACTGCCATCCATCACCTAGCCCTTCCGCCGTCCACAAAGCCCTCAAAAAATGGCTCTGAGTACTACGCGACTTAACTTCTGAGGTCATCAGTCGCCTAGAACTTAGAACTAATTAAACCTAACCAACCTAAGGACATCACACACATCCATGCCCGAGGCAGGATTCGAACCTGCGACCGTATCGGTCGCTCGGCTCCAGACTGTAGCGTCCAGAACCGCACGGCCACTCCGGCCGGCACACACAAAGCCCTCCCAATGGTTTCGTATCAGCACTAGTTTTCAGAATTCAGTACTGCCCGGTGACCTGATTGGGCTGTATTTTGCCTTTTGGGATAATAATGAAAGGATTTTGAGCCAAATTTTTGAGGAAATGTAACCATCGCCGATTAGGTGGTATTTTGTTGATCAATGCGATTTTTACGCGACGCGGGAAGATCCAGGCTTATTTTTGTGCACAGATTTTAATGTCATCTTATTTGTAATTATGTACACCGCTCCGTTGCTTGTGAATTACTGAAATATTGCAACCCCAAACCCATACACCTCACCAAAAAACGACTTGAGTGATAACATTAAATTGCTTTTTTCTGGTAATTAGGGTGTTACAGTAGCACCTACATACGTTTAACACACCATAACGCTAACGGACGAGTCTAAATTGTTTCTCCTCTTCCATCTTGCTACAGTCTTACCTGTAATTAGAAACTATCACATCATACAGAACAAAAACAATAAATCGAACATTTACGTTAAATTCAACTGCAAGTAAGAACTAAACATTAAGAAAACAGCAACAAAGGCCAACAGTGTGCAGTACTTAGTCTTCACCGAAATGTGGATGAGTGGTAGCTGACAGTTCTATCGACATATTGATAATTTAATTCTATCCATGGCCTGCTGATAGTGTGTATCCTTTTCTCGTTGTATGGCTGAAGATCAAAATATCATTCAATTGCACTACACAGCAGTTCGATCGTGTGTAATTTCATTTGAGTGGTGAGTGATGTGGTGGGGGGGAGGGGTTCCGGACTCCTTGGAACACCCCTCCCCCCAAAAAAAATCCCTTTGGCTACGTACCTGCGGAAGATAATAAACTGCGCTGAGTTCCCAACGTTCTTTAGTGAAAATCAATTGTGCAAGGTTACGCGAGAAGGAGTTCAATGGTGTGGTATCGTATCATGCGTTGTGTGTTTTAATGTGGTATCAGAACTACGTTTTCCGCTGATGTAAATACCATTCCGCTGTCGGAATTGAAAGTGAAAGTATGGAAATTAATGGATGTGCAAAGTGAGTTGCATATAGTCTTCAGAACTAGGAATCAGATTAGATTGTATCCGTGATCCGTTTACATCCGTGTTGTGAAGGTGAACCTACAATGTCGTGGCGTAAGTGTCCAGTGGCTTCATCAAGGCTCAGAATTCATCTGGTGGACAAATAAGATGGAGGATTACAAGCATGTTTGTGTCTGGCAGCTACGGACTGAAGGGCACATCGTCGTACCTGAACATCAAAAGGCAATTGCGAGATAAATGTCATCGTCATGTATGGACTTTAATGGGATAAATCAGGCTGTATGTCAAGTGACATCTTACCTCGGATAAAAATCAGTACAATTTGCATACATGCACATAAAATATAACAGCCGAATTGTTTGGTCACTGTGTTCAGTGCAGAAGGACCCCCTGTGTTGGATCACTGGCACCTCTTCGGGTTGTCTGAGGTAGGAAGGCCTGGAAAATGTTGTCGAAAAATAAAAACGTCTTGGATAAAACCAACATTTGCATTTCCACTATAACATGTTTCATTACGTCTACCGACTGTGACATCCAAAAGATTTTCGTTAAAATATAATTCTCCTTTGAACATTTGGCAGGTAATGTAGGTGACTCCATATCTACCATCCCATGATACTTCTATAGATCTTAGCCTTCTGCAGGGATGACTTTCATCAGGTACTCCCAGTTTTTTGCGGTCCACCGCGATTTCCTCTCCAGTTTCAACCTTTTCACCTCAGTAGCATTTGCAATCTATGTTCTCCATTATTTGCTGGATATATTCCAATCTCTATCTTGCTCTGAAGTTTTTACGCTCTACAACTCCCTCTAGCACCATGGAAGTTGATGTCTGAACCCTTGTCCTATCATGACATCTTTTCACTTTTTTCATATCATCCTTTCCTCTCCGATTCTCCTGTAAACCTCCTCATTCCTTAACTTGTCAGTGCATCTAATTTTCAATATTCGTGTGTGGCACTACGTCTCAAATGCTTCGGTTCCCTTCTGTTCCCGTTCTACCCAGTCCATGCTTCACTACCATACAATGCTGTGCCCCTAATGTACATTCGCATAAATTTCTTCCTCAATTTTAAGCCTATTTTTGATATTAGTAGACCTCTCATAGCCAAGAATGACCCTTTTGGCCTGTGCCTGTCTGCTTTTTATTTCCTCTTTGCTTCATATGTCATGAAATATTTTGCTACCTAGACAGCAGAATCCTTTAACTTCATGTATTTTGTGATCACCGATTATGGTGTAACGTTCCTTGATGTCCTCATTTCTGCTACTTCTCGTTATATTCGTCTGTCTTCGATTTACTTTCATTTCAATTTCTGTATTTGTTAGACGTTTCATTCCATTCAACAGATCCTACGAACGTGTCTCAGTTTTTCTTCAGTCTTGCTACAACTACCAGCCGCAACGTCAGAAATGCCTCTCTGGCGTCTTAACATTTCATGAAGCAAAACTAATGGTCATCTAACCGAACCTCAATTTTCTTTTCCATTCCTATGTATATCATTCTCCTCAACAATTTATGTGCATAAGCTGTCAAGCTGACTGTGAGATGATTGTCATACTTGTCGTCTCTTGCAAACTTCGTAATAGAGTGGATGATGTTTCTCCGAAAGTCTAGTGGTATATCGCCTGTGTCACACATTCTACACACTAACTTGAATAGTAGTTTTTTTGCAACTTCCCCAAAGATTTACTAATTTCAATGTAATGTTATCGATCTCTTCCACCTTACTCGATCTTAAACCATCCAAAGCTATTGTACGTTTTGATTCGAATATTCTTTTTTTTTGTGAGGGGGGGGGGGGGGGGGGTAACAGTCTTATGACTGGTTTGATGCGGCCCGCCAAGACATTCTCTCCCGTGAGAACCTCTTCATTCAGAGTAGCACTTAAAACGTCCACAATTACTTGTTGGGATTATTCCAGTCTCTGCCTTCATCTGCAGCTTTGCCCTCTATAACTCCCTATAGTATCATGGAAGTAATTCCCTGATACCTCAACGTCCCATAATCCTGTCCTTCTCCTTGTCGGTGTTTTCCACATATTCCTCTTGTGGTGTCACCGCCAGACACCACACTTGCTAGGTGGTAGCCTTTAAATCGGCCGCGGTCCATTACTATACGTCGGACCCGCGTGTCGCCACTGTCAGTGATCGCAGACCGAGCGCCGCCACACGGCAGGTCTAGAGAGACTTACTAGCACTCGCCCCAGTGTACAGCTGACTTTGCTAGCGATGCTACACTGACAATTACGCTCTCATCTGCCGAGACGATAGTTAGCATAGCCTTCAGCTACGTCATTTGCTACGACCTAGCAAGGCGCCATTACCAGTTAATATTGAAACTATAAAACATGTACCGTCAAGAGCGATGTACACCAATTATGGATTAAAGTTAAGTATTCCAAGAACTACGTTCTTTTCTTGTCAGACTCAACTCCTTTAATTGTTCCAGACCTCACGCCAGTCTGCGTGTAATTAAACGCGTGCATTTCGGCCTCCTCTAGCAACACGGTGTTGGCTCTTCTGCCAACACAGCACCTCTCCTCTCCGATTCTGCATAGAACCTCCACCTTCCTTACCTTACCAGTCCACCTAATTTTCAATATTCGTCTGTAACATCACGTCTCAAAAGCTTCGATTCTCTTCTGTTCCGGTTTTCAAATGGTTCAAATGGCTCTGAGCACTATGGGACTTAACATCTTAGGTCATCAGTCCCCTGGAACTTAGAACTACTTAAACCTAACTAACCTAAGGACATCACACACATCCATGCCCGAGGCAGGATTCGAACCTGCGACCGTAGCAGTCCCGCGGTTCCGGACTGAGCGCCTAGAACCGCGAGATGTTCCGGTTTCCCCACAGTCTATGTTTCACTACCATACAATGCTGTACCCCAGACGTACATACTCAACAATTTCTTCCTCAAATTAAGGCGTATGTTTGATATTAGTGGACTTCTCTTAACCAGGAATGCACATTTTGCCATTGCTAGTCTGCTTTTGATGTCCTACTTGCTCCATCTGTCATCCGTTATTTTACTACTTAGGAAGCAAAATTCCTTCATCTACTTCTTGACCGTCAGTCCTGATGTTTTCTCGCAGTTCTGCTTTCTACTACTTGGCTGGTTCAAATGGCTCTCAGCACTATGCGACTTAACTTCTGAGGTCATCACTCGCCTAGAACTTAGAACTAATTAAACCTAACTAACTTAAGGACATCACACACATCCAAGCCCGAGGCAGGATTCGAACCTGCGACCGTAGCGGTCGTTCGGCTCGAGGCTGTAGCGCCTATAACCGCACGGCCACTCCGGCCGGCTTTCTACTACTTCTCAATACTTTCGTCTTTCTGGGATTTACTCTCAATCCATATTCTGTAGTCATTACATTGGTCATACCATTCAGCATATCACGTAATTCTACTTCACTTTCACTCAGGATAGCAATGTATCATTGATTTCCTTTCACCTTCCTTTTATTTCCATCATTGTTTCCTCGATGAACAGACTGAACAGTAGAGATGTAAGACTTCATCCCTGTCTTACACCGTTTTAATCCGAGTACTTCGGTCTTAGTCGTCCACACTTACTATTTCCTCTTGTATGATACCCATCTCTCCCTAAAGCGTAACCCTATTTTTTCAGAATTTCGAACATCTTGCACCATTGCACATTGTCGAACGCTTTTTCCAGGTCAACAGAACCTATGAACATGTCTTGATTTTTCTTTAGTCTTGCTTCCATTATCAACCGGAACGTCAGAATTGCCTCTTTCGTGCCTTTACCTTTCTTAAAGCCAAAGTGATCTTCATCTAGCACATCCTCAATTTTCTTTTCAGTTACTGTACATTATTCTTGTCAGCAACTTGGATGCATCAGCTGTTAAGCTAATACTGCGATAATTCTCGCACTTGTCAGCTCTCGCAGTCTTCGGAATTGTGTGGATGATAATTTTCCCAAAGTCAGATGGTATGTCGCTAGACTCTTACATTCTACATACCCACGTGAATATTCATGTTGTTGCCACTTCCCCAAATGATTTTAGAAATTCTGGTGGAATGTTGTCTGTCCCTTCTGCCTTATTTGATCATAAGTCCTCCAAAACTACTTTAAATTCAGACTCTAATATTGGAGCCCCTACCTCTTCTAAATCTACTCCTGTTTCTTCTTCTATCATTTGAGATAAACCTTCCCCCTCATAGAGGCTTTCAATGTATTTTTTTTTCACCAATCCTCTCCCTCCTCTGCATCTAACAGTGGAATTCCCGTTGCACTCTTTATGCTACCACCCTTGCTTTTAATGCCACCGAAACCTAGATTGACTGTCCTGTACGCTAATTATCTCCTTTCGACAATCATTTATGTTTCGATTTCTTAACATTTTTCATGTAACCATTTCGTTTTAGCTTCTCCGCACTTTCTATTTATTTCATTCCTCAATGACGTATATTTCTGTATTACTGAGTTTCCTGGAACATTTTTGTACGTCCTCCTTTCATTGATCAGCTGAAGTATTTCTTCTGTTACGTTTGGCTTCTCTGCAGTTACTTTCTTTGTACCTATGTTTTTCTTTCCAACTTCTGCGATTGCCCTTTTTAGACATATCCATTCCTCTTCAGTTCTAGTGCCTACAGAGCTATTCCTTACTGTTGTATCTATAGACTTTGATAATATCCAGCGTATCTCGTTATTCCTTAGTACTTATGTAAGCCAGTTCATTGCGTATTGATTCTTTCTGACTAATGTCTTTAACTTCAGCCTACTCTTCATCACTACTATGTTTGTGATCTGAGTCTATATCTGCTGGTGGATGATATTCATCCAGTATCTGATTTCGGATCTCTGCCTGATCATGATGTAATGTAACTGAAATCTTTCCGTAAAACACGGCCTTTTCCAAGTATGCCTCCTCCTCTTGTGATTCATGAACAGAGTATTCGCTATTACTAACCGAAATTTACTACAGTATGCAGTTACTCTTTCTCCTCTCTCATTTCTTGTCCCTATCCCATATTCTCCTCTAACATTTCTTCTACTCCTTCCCCTACAACTGTATTCCATTCCCCCATGACTATTAGATTTTCATCTCCCTTTATTTATTTATTTATTATTCCGTGGGACCAAATTAAGGAGAAGTCTCCATGGTCATGGAAGGAGTCAATACATGAAATTATAACATGATAGTAGAAACAGATGAAATGAAATATAAGTAACATATTCAGGCGACAAATTGTAAGTTTAAATAAAGAAATCAACAATGTAACACTGGAATTTGCTTAATTTTTCAGCTCTTCCAGGAGCTCCTCGACAGAATAGAAGGAGTGAGCCATGAGGAAACTTTTCAGTTTGGACTTAAAAGTGTTTGGGGTACTGCTAAGATTTTTGAGTTCTTGTGGTAGCTTATTGAAAATGGAAGCAGCGGAATAGTGCACTTTTTTCTGCACAAGAGTCAAGGAAGTGCATTCCACATGCAGATTGGATTTCTGCCTAGTATTAACTGAGTGAAAGCTACTAACTCTTGGGAATAAGCTAATATTGCTAACAACAAACGACATTAAAGAAAATATATACTGTGACGGCAATGTCAGAATTCCCAGACTATTGAATAGGGGTCGACAAGAGGTTCTCGAACTTACACCACACATAGCTCGAACAGCCCGTTTTTGAACCAAAAATACCCTTTTTCAGTCAGAAGAATTACCCCAAAGAATAATACCATATGACATAAGCGTATGAAAATATGCGAAGTAGACTACTTTTCGTGTTGAACTGCCACATATTTCAGATACTGTTCTAATGGTAAATAAAGCAGCATTTAGTTTCTGAACAAGATCCTGAACATGGGCTTTCCACAACAGCTTACTATCTATCCGAACGCCTAGGAACTTGAACTGTTCCGTCTCGCTTATAATATGCGCATTCTGCCTCATCAAAATATCGTTTCTTGTTGAATTGTGAGTTATAAACTGTAAAAACTGAGTCTTACTGTGATTTAGCATCAAATTATTTTCCACAAGCCACAAACTTATTTCATGAACTACATTATTTGATACTGTATTACACACAAGATCCTTCACTACCAAGCTGGTGTCATCAGCAAACAGAAATATTTTTGAATCACCTGTAATACTAGAAGGCATATCATTTATATAAATAAGAAACAGCAGTGGCCCCAGCACTGACCCTTGGGGAACGCCCCACTTAACAGTGCCCCATTGGGACTGAACATCACTACCACTCTGAATATTGCGGAGAATTACATTCTGCTTTCTGTTCTTAAAGTAAGAGGCGAACCAATTGTAAGCTACTCCCCTTACTCCATAATGGTCCAACTTCTGCAGTAATATTTTGTGGTCAACACAGTCAAAAGCCTTCGTTAAATCAAAGAAAATACCTATCGTTCGCAACCTTTTATTTAGCCGGCCGAAGTGGCCGTGCGGTTAAAGGCGCTGCAGTCTGGAACCGCAAGACCGCTACGGTCGCAGGTTCGAATCCTGTCTCGGGCATGGATGTTTGTGATGTCCTTAGGTTAGTTAGGTTTAACTAGTTCTAAGTTCTAGGGGACTAATAACCTCAGCAGTTGAGTCCCATAGTGCTCAGAGCCATTTGAACCTTTTATTTAATCCGTCCAAATCCTCACAGAGAAAAGAGAATATAGCATTTTCCGTTGTTAAACAATTTCTAAAACCAAACTGTACATCTGACAGCAAATTACGTGAATTTAAATGCTCCAGTAACCTTGAATATACAACCTTCTCGATAACTTTAGCAAACACCGATGGCATAGAAATACGTCTGTAATTGTCAACATTATCCCTGTCTCCCTTTTTATAAAGTGGCTTCACTACCGAGTACTTTAATCGGTCAGGAAACCGACCACTCCTAAAGGAAAAGTTACAGATGTGGCTAAGTACTGGGCTAACACACATAGAACAATACTTCAGTATTCTGCTAGATACCCCGTCATATCCATGAGAGTTCTTGGTCTTTAGTGATTTAATTATTAACTCAATCCCCCTCTTGTCAGTATCATGGAGGAGCATTTCAGGCAACAGTCTCTGAACACTTTTTTCTACAGGTGCTATATGATTCCCTGTTGGGACTAGGTTTCTATTCAGTTCACCTGCTATATTCAGAAAGTGATTATTAAATACTGTATATATATATGCGACTTATCAGTAACACGGACATTCCCACTACGCACTGATTCTATATCCTCGACCTGTCTCTACAGACCAGCCACTTCCTTTTCGACTGACCATATGGTTTTAATTTTATCCTGAGACTTAGCTATTCTATTTGCATACCACATACTTTTTGCCTTCCTGATAACATTTTAAGCACCTTACAATACCGTTTGTAACGGGCTGCTGCATTCAGATTTTGTCTGTTTCTAACGTTTTGATATAACTGCCACTTTGTTCTACAGGATATGCTTATCCCTCTAGTCAGCCACCCAGGCTGCCTGTTTGTGCTAGTACCCTATTTTGAACGTTCTAACGGAAAGCAACTTTCAAAGAGCACGAGAAAAGCTTTGAGGAAAGCATTATATTTGTCATCTACTGTACCTGCACTATAAACATCTTGCCACTCTTGTTCCTTGATAAGGTTTACAAAAGTCTCTACAGCAACTGGATCAGCTTTCCTAAAAATTTGATAACTATATTTAACATGTGTTGCAGTACAAAAATCTTGCCGGCCGAAGTGGCCGTGCGGTTAAAGGCGCTGCAGTCTGGAACCGCAAGACCGCTACGGTCGCAGGTTCGAATCCTGCCTCGGGCATGGATGTTTGTGATGTCCTTAGGTTAGTTAGGTTTAACTAGTTCTAAGTTCTAGGGGACTAATGACCTCAGCAGTTGAGTCCCATAGTGCTCAGAGCCATTTGAACCATTTTTTGAACAAAAATCTTTTAGAGTTAAAATTTGTGCATCATGATCTGAAAGGCCATTCACATTTTTGCTAACAGAATGCCCTTCTAGTAATGAGGAATGAACAAAAATGTTGTCTATGGTTGTTCTACTGTTCCCTTGCACTCTCGTTGGAAAGAATACGGTTTGCATAAGATTATATGAATTAAGGAGGTCTACCAGTATCCTTTTCCTTGCACAATCACTTATACAATTAATATTGAAGTCACCACATATAATAAACTTTTTGTATTTCCTATAAGGTGAACCAAGAACCTCCTCTAGCTTTAACAAAAATGTTGTGAAATCGGAGTCTGGGGATCTATAAATAACAACAGTTAGAAGTTTAGCTCCAATAAATTTAACCACACCTACACAACATTCAAACACCTTTTTAGTGCAGTACTTTGAAACATCAATTGACTCAAATGGGATACCGTTTTTCACATACATGGCTACTGCCCCACACCGCAAAGAATTCCTAGAAAAGCTACCAGCCAACCTGTAGCTAAGCTTTGTCGAAAGTGGCTTCGTTGTTAGAGAGACTTCCCTTAAGCAGGAATACATATCAGCTGACTTCAGTCTAAAAAAGGTACAGCTGTAACACCCACTACTACAGGAATTTTCCCATGATTGATTCCCCCCCCCCCCCTATGCTGTCACCTATAAGCTTTGCCAACCTCCCCTTCTCATACCTGTTGAGGTGCAGGCCATGTCTAGTGAAACCCGTCCTGCTGATAGACTCCACCTACAACACTGAAATGTGACTCATGCCTTCTGTCATCAGCGCACCCCCAAGTCTCATGTTACTACGCCTGACGGCTGTATTAAGATGAGGCCGATCGTGACGCTGAAACAGTTCCACGAAATGCACATTCGTGTTGCCTGTCTTAGTGGCTATCTTTTTCAGGTCTATGTCATACTCCCCATCCCTGTCAACACTATTACCAGCCGCACCCACAATCACTACCCGATCCTCTTTAGTAAAATCCCTACATAACCACCCTATGTTTACAGTCACCTGAGCCAATCCTGCATTAGGCTTCACAGTGCTGGTGACCTGGTACTCAATCCACAACACTTCCTGCAACTGCTGGTCTACACCTCTACCATGAGAACTACCTAACAGAAGAACCTTCTTCTTTCTCTTAGACTTTTCAACTGTCCTAGCCACCGTAAATGCTGAGGTCTGCTGCATACTTCTTACATCTACAGCTACTAGAGATTCCGCTCCACTAGACTCTGACAGTTGGTCGTATCTAATGCAAACACCAATAGTAAAACTATCTGAGAATCTCCTTCTCCTAGCAGATCTCTTGGCAGCAGCCAGCTCCCATTCGCCAACCCCCTTCTCCCTCCTCATCCTATCTAGCTCCACCTGTGCGTTTTTCAACTGCACGCGAAGGGCACAGATCTTACGCTCCTGCTACTCTATCAACTTACTCTGGCTACATAACCTGCAGTTCCAGGAGAAGGTCTCACCAGAATGCCTACTGACTTCCCCATTGCATTCCCCCCAGTGAAAATACTTCGAACAAGTCTCACACCGCAATCCACTACTCACGAACCTACGGCAAAGGCCACACTTCTCACTCATGGTAAAATTTTTCAGTTATTGAAACAAGAAAACTATTTTATCTAAGTTCCGCTACTACAATAAGGAGATGTCAAAAAACTGACTACAGTAATCACAGACTTACTCTACAAGGGAAGTAACTACTATTATTGGCAGTATTAATCAACAACAAATGAGAATATAACAAAAGTCTAACACAGAAAGAAAATCAAACGTCTAATGACACAGTAACGAAACTGAAAGCAGTTTCCAAAAGTTCTTCTGAAATTATTTCACCAGAAAATACCAACAACACCGGTTGAAGACTACTAAAGTTCCTAAATAAACCACTATACACAAACAATTAATTAGTACTTAGCTTTCGATGCGCCGCTACAGCTGCAACTGGTCAGCGCGGAATGTAAACACAGGTAAGAGGTTAAGTTGCTCGATACGAAACACTCACAAATGTCAGGTCACAACACAAGAAAGGCAGAAGTGATTGAAGAAACCACTAATAAGTCACTTATGTAGTAAATATTATCACAAAAACCGTTAAAATATATATCTGAAACCTAAAAATATATGAAAACTAAGAGAGCGATCTGACACAAAGTCACGCGCTTATGACGTCACACCAAAGACGTACTGTACCAACCTCTTACGCTAATATACCTTCTTTATCTCTTCATCAGCAATCTAGGGGGCGGGGGGGGTAGGGTCTTTGATTAGTGATCAAAACGTCCTCGGTTCCGGGTTCGAATCCCGTCACTGCTTCAATTTTGATTAATAGCCAGTACTGGTGGCCCAAGACTTCCAGCATAAGAAGTCACCCTCATTCTGCCAACGGCCTTGTCAAAGAGGGCGGAGGAGTGGAAAGCCGTTCAGGGCACTCTCTTGTCCCAGGAATGGGAAACTGACCATAAAGCGGAGGAATCAGCAGTGAACAATAGCATGAGGATGCATAAGGTAATGGAAACCATTGTATTAAAGACAAGTAAAGTGTCTCCACAGGACATGTGACCTAAAATGAAAAAAGTTTCTAGATGATCTCTCCATTGGCCAAAAGTTCCGGAATAGTCCTCCATTCGAATCTTCGGGAGGGGGACTGCCAAGGGGGAGGTGACCATGATGAAAATATTGAACGAAAAGATAGCGTTCTACGAGATGGTGCGTCGAATGTTAGAAGCTTGAACGTGGTAGGGAGGCTAGAAAATCTGAAAATGGAAATGCAGAGGCTCAATCTAGATATAGCAGGCATTGAAATGAAGAAGGCAATGATTTCTGGTGATGAGTACAGCAGCAGTAAATGGTATAACGGGAGTACGAGTCCTTATGAATAGGAAGTTAGGTCAGAGACTGTAATCCTGTTAACACTTCAGTGATAGGCTTGTTCTTATCAGAATCGACAGCAAACGAACACCGACAACGATAGTTCAGGTATACGAGCTGACGTCGCAAGCTGAATATGAAGAGTTTCTAATATAGGATCAAGTATCTCTTCCGTTCTTCTTCTACCATGTCAATAGACAAGTCCTCCCTGTCATTGAGGCCTTCAGAGTTCTCTTTCCACCTCTCATATATGATCTCCTATCGGCATTTAACTGTGGAATTCCCGTTTCATTCTTAATGTTACCCCGTTAGCTTTTAATTTCGCCACATGTTGTTTTGTCTGTTCTGTACCGTTAGTCAGTTTTCCGACACTAATTTTTTTTATTTCTTCACATTTTTGATACAGCCATTTCAGTTTAGTTTGCCTGCACTTCCTATTTATTTCTTTCCTGTGTGTCCTATTTCTCTTTCCTGAATTTCCCTAAACGTATCTGTGTTTCCTCCTTTCGTCGAACAACTAAAGTATATCTTTTGTTACAATGGTTTCTTCGCAGTTACCTTCCTTGTAACTGTGCTTTCCTTTCCAGCTTCTGTGATTGATTTTCCTAGACATATCTGTTCCTCTTCAGGTGAACTGCCTACTGAGCTGTTCAGTATCACAGTATCAGTAGCCTCAGAAAACTTCAAGCATACCTCTTCGTTCCTTAGTGTTTCTGTATTCCACATATTTCCGCATTGATTCTTCCTGGCTTGTTTCTCAAATTTTAATCTACTCTTCACAATTAGTAAATTCGTATCTAAGTCCACATCTGTCCCTGGAGATGTCTTAAAATCCGGTTACTGTTCCCGGAACCTCAGACTGACCATAGCGTAATCCAACTGAATTTTAACAAAGCTTCCTGCGTTGTACAAAAATACCTTCTCCTCTTATGATTCTTGAACAGAGTACTCGTATTGACTATTACCAGATGAAATTTATTGCAGAACTCAATTATTATTTCTCCTTTCTTATTCCCTCTAACAAGCCCTTATTGTCCCGTAATTCTTTCTTCTACTCCCTCCCCTACAACGGAATGCTAATTCCCCATGACAATTATTATTACATATCCATTTACATACTGAAATACCTAGACAGTATTCTCATATACTTCCTCTACCTCATTATATTCTGCTTGCGACGTCTATTATAATTTATTGTTGTCGGTGTAAATTTTCTATAGGATTCTAATGAGAGCAATGATATCACTGAACTGTTCACAGTAACACATTCTCTGGACTACCTGTTTATAACGAATCTTACTCTCCTTACACGATTTTCTGTTGTTGATATTCCCTATAGTCATCTGACTAGAAATCCTTGTCTTCTTTCCATTTTACTTAATTGACGCCCACTGCATTAGATTGAACCTTAACATTTCCCTTTTCAGATTTTAAAACTTCCCTACGACGTTCAAACTTCTGACATTCCAGACCCCGACTCGTAGAACGTTATCCTTTCGTTGATTACGCAGTCTTCTTCTCATGGTCACCTCGCACTTGGCAGTCCTCTCCTGGAAATCTGAATTGGGGGTAGTTCGCAATCTATTGCCGATGAAGTGAACATGATGACACTTTTTAAAGTTAGTGGTCACATTTCCTGCGGATACACTTTATGTGCTTTTAGTGTGGTTTCCATTGCCTTCTGCAACATCATGCCGTTGACAATTGCTGATTCGACTGCTTTTAGGGGCAGTTTCCCACCCTTTTTTATGAGACTGTTTTATACCTGCAAAACTATTTTATACCTCCAAACCTCCGGGCAGAAATTTCCGCGCATTCTAATTTTACAATGTTGCTATGTCATGAACCAGTTGCAAGACGTAAACAATAAGATCTATTGAAGAGGAGCTTTTATTATTGACTAATAAGTATGCTATTGTTGAATGGCTCGTAAAATGGCAGGAAAGATTGTATGGTCTTTCCGAGGCGTGTAACCTGAATAGCCAACGTTAGGAATTATGCGTTATACGTTAGCCATTAGGTAAGTGGGGAAAATCTAGAGAAATATAACCACCTGTGGGGAATGGTGGGAACCGTGTAAGGGATTGGTGACTACCAAAAGGTGAATGGTAGCCAGCTTGGGAGATTGGTAGCCACTCAGATGGGAAATGGTAGTCAGCTTGGGAGATTGGTAGCCACCCAAATGGTGAGCAGCTAGGAGAATGGTAGCCATCTGGTAGGGGAATGGTAGTCACCTGGAGGGAATAGTGGTCACCTATGGGTGATGTTGGCCCCAAATGGGAGAATGGGGAATGATGGCCAACTATTGGGGGAATTGTGGCCGCCCATGTGGTGGTTGGGGAGGGGGGGGGGGATGGTGGCTACTCAAAGAGGGAATGGTGGCTAACCAAAAAGGTAATGGAGAGAAAGGGGGAATAATTGCTTAACATGAGAGAGATGACAACAGAGAGAAATGATGAGAGTGGTGTTGGTGTTCAAGGAATGTTGGTTTTGACGTATGAAGTACAGAGATATATGTGTGTATTCATGTAATGCATATATTTGACTTTGCAATTATTTTGACGTTATGATAAAGGTATTTATGTGCAGATAAATAACTGATTACTTTGACTTGGCTTCACTTTAATGTTAAGTCAGAGAGCACAGGGAGAAGTGAATACTTAATCACTGGTGTGTTTAAGGAGTATAACATTTGTAGTTTTGCTTACGAAATAAAGAGAGAACGCAGTAAGCGCGGAATTTTTTACATACAGAAACATGTCATTTTTATGTATATATCTTTGTCTTTAGAATAATTTTAATACTATACTAGACGGATGCATGTTTAAGTAAATAATACGAAACTTTGAATATGGCTTCAATTTAATACTGAGCCAGAGGTATGTGACTATTCCAAAAATAGCGGATATATCTTTGACTTTTTTTAAAAAAAAGATCTACATTAATTTCTTTACTAAATACCTGGTGCATCATTTTAATACCACGCTCTGATTGTTTGGAAATGGTAAAGGGATGAGGGAGCATAAAGAACGCAATGGGTAAGTACATAAGGGATGTAACTTGAGACCTATTTTATGCCAGAAATTATTGTTTTTGAATTTCAAGTTTATGTTGCGTAATTTCTTACTGAATATCCCACACACCATGTTAAAATCACGCTCTGATTGGCTAGGAAGAGGAGGGCGTAAAGCACCCACTAGGTCTGTTCCCATCATCTCGTGTTATGATTCGCTGGAGATAAAGCTAGCGTAGTTGGCCTATTTTCTATTACTACATTGTGAAGAAGCCGGGCCGTAAAGCACACTAATGATACCTTTCCATCATCTTGCAGTGCTGTGTGATTCGTTTGAGTTTGGGGCAGTTTCTTTCTTTATTTTTTCCAGTAACGCATTTCGACTGTTTCCACCGGATTGGTTTTTGAATGCTGTGCTCTGATTGGCTGGAGGTAGGGGAAGGGGAAATGGATGGGCAGATGGTGCTTTTCATTTCCAGTTATTGACTAACTGATTTATGAAGTCATAGGTTGAAGTTCATCGATGACCTCATCCACATCTTTCACGTTATGACAGTGAAAAGGTCAAAGAGGGACAGAATGACAGGGGACTATGTCTGTAAGGATTTTAGTTGTGCCAAAGAATTGGTAGATAGAATATTCTAAATAAACTCTTTTTTTACTTTTAAGATAGATAAGAATAGATTAGCTTGCAGGACGATAGTCTGTCTTGCTTGAGTTCTCGTTTTGTTTGACAGAGGTCTCCTGAAATTTTGCTCATTATCGTTTCTTTCATTCAAGGTTGAACAGTCTTATTACCAGCTTCCTTTGCAATTCATGATTGTTGTCTCACCGAGGCGCATTTCTCTTTGTGAACTCACTGGTGATTGGGCTGTTTCCTGTTCAAATATGAGTCATAATGGCAGATATCACTGCGTCTTCCGTTTTATAAAAATGTTATGGTTTACTTACTGAAGTTCTGACTTCAAATAAGTGTGCATTTGGACAGGAAAACCGGTTAAGGTGACCGCTCGTGTAAAGCGGGAAATCCGAGTTCGAGTTCCGGTCTGAGACAACGTTTCAGTCGTCATTCCCTTAAACAGCTGATGGTTGTTTATATCTGCAATTTCGAATACATTCCATGAATTTCTTAACGACTGTAGTCACCTCAGTGTCTGCTATGCGTGTGCGAATGAAAACTACGTCGTTTGTCTTAACACCATAGACGCTACAATGTTGTAATTTACACGTGGTCAGATAAGGATGGCTCCATTGCCACTTGCCATAGTCTGCAAAAATCTCCCGATCACAGTTGATGCTAAGGTTATGTCAATTAATTTTGTTACAAAAGTTAAGTCTTAACCCCTGTTCAAGATTTCATATTATTTTCTAGTAGAAATTCTGCTGTTGGGGTCGCAGCTTCTGCTCATCTTCCCAGATGACGACTCACGTAGGCAGTGGCCCCCTTACTGTGCTGGGTTTACCTACAACTTGCAGCCCTCTTACTTAACGTCATGGACACTTCTGATACCTTTGATTACTCTGACAGAAACCTATGAGATCGTAAGTACGATTTCGGAAACAAATTCCACGTGTTCCAACCTTAATTCTTGAGTGTCCGAGATCTCATCAAGTGACTCAGTTTTAGTTTTACTATCCGTGTTCTGTATATTGGTCCCATGCAAATTGGGGATCCGTTTAGTCGACACCACGACACACCACGCTGTTCAACGCTAGTTACTTAGAAAGGTCACCCGGTATTCCAAAGTCCCTGAGACTATTAAGGACACATCTTACCATGTGCAACGTAACCGTCGGCGTGGATGTTATCACACCCTGTGTTGATAGTCTGTGTAACTGGTGAGGATTATGGGAGTGGACAGGGGAGATGAGGGGCGTCGTGGGACACGTTTAGTCTGGTTTATCAACTGAGGCCTGTTCGGCATGGGAGACACCTGCCACTTGCTGTCCCGGCGCCGGCATAGTGCTCAGCTTCTTGGAACCACGTAAGCCTCTTCCTCTGCCCGGACATAGCTTCTACAAGGTGGTGTCTCCCGGAAAGGCATGTGCACAAAAATTTCGACACCTCCAGTTTATATCGGATTAGACTGCCTGTACTATACTTGTCCGTCTTGTGCTAGTGTATTGCTGTGTGGTATAGGATCCTTACGAGAAGGGATTGATTGATGACATCGAAATTGTTCAAAAAATTACTCTCACGAAATAGGGAAGAGTGCCACGAATATGATACTCTAGTTGAGGTGGCAGTCATTAGAAAAAGTTCAAAACTGGCTCTGAGCACTATTGGACTTAACTTCTGAGGTCATCAGTACCCTAGAACTTAGAACTACTTAAACTTAACCAACCTAAGCACATCACACACATCCATGCCCGAGGCAGGATTCGAACCTGCGACCATTAGAAAAAGTCGCTCTTCGTTGTAGAGAGATCTTTCCACGAAATTTCTATATCCAGCTTTCTCCCTCGAATGTAAAAACATTTTGCTGAGCCCATAAAATAAGAGAAGTCAGAGCTCGCACAGAAATATTCATGCGTTTGTTTTAGTGCGCGTTGTTCGACAGTGGAACGTTAGAGAAATGGTGGGGAACAGGTCCGAAGGACCCTCTGTCAGCCGCTTTACTGTGAAGTGTGGACTAGGCATGTAGATGTGGATGTAGAGTTAGTTACGACTAAAGTTACTTTGATTAAATCAGTCTCTTCCACTTAGAAATGTAATTGTTATGAAATAAATTCTCACTTCCTTATGTTGGTCACAATTTCTTAAATATAATTATGTTCGCGGATTGGAAAGAAATCAGACGACCACAATAATTTACAAAATAAATAAAATGGCCGCCCATCACGTATATTGTTACTGGGATGTTTCAGTTGTCAGAAGCAATGTTAATTATTTGATAATCACTTCGCAATGTATACGATTCAGCATTCAAACATTACTACTGTTCGAGTGATAGTATACAGTGTAACTTCCACGCACTTGCTGTGCTTTAAGTATCCTGTTGAAATTGAACCAAAATAAGTGGCTATGATGTTCGAGTGGCATTCTGGTTGAACGAAATTCAAACCGAGGTTCCTACATGGTGGTTTTCGCTTTTCGTAGTTTCCCTACGTTTCCTCCGGCGAATGTAACAATTTCTGTCCCTTATCTAATTTAATTAATACTTTCTCGCTAATGAAATCGATCTCAGTGGCTCATTTCAGTGATAGTCTTCCTATTATGTCTTCAAATTCAGAGATCGTAAGCCTTATTACACGTCATTGGTGAAAGCATTCTATTGATTATATAATTACAATGGCTGTGCCTTCACAGTTTTATATTTTTCCCCTAGCTTGATTTTAGTACTTCAGGGTACACACTTATTTTGCGACCTGATGATATATGTTAAGCGAAACAAGAATCGGAGCCAGAGGTGAATTACCTAAGAACTCTTTCAACACCAACTTGAGCTGTTTTTTTACATATTAACAATCGATAATTCCAAATCAGTCTTGTGTAGCAACTGAAACACAGCATAGTAAATGCTAGTAGATTATAATGTTTATGCGACGACAAGATTCATTGTATGATTTGGATCCTGTACGCTTCAGATTGCTTTGTTTTAGAGAGTTGTCGGTTATAGAGCTACGCTTATGTGTCGGAATTTTCTGTATGTGATATGAAAGCATACGGCAGAAAAAGCTGCCGCCTAACATTTCGATAATGGTCGGCAGGGATGTGGTTCACAGACAGAATGTTGCGTCTTCTAGTGAATTTATCGCTTTGTGTTACAGCAACTACGTTGGCTTCATCGTTGTCAAATGTTGTCCTAAAACTGAGTGCCTAATTAGCTTAAAAGTACAATTTAAATGAAATTTAGTATTGCATAGCTTGCAGATTCAACCTACCACTGCAAAAATGACACGCATTCTGGAGGCTCTGGTGCAAATACACATTTAATTAGCTTGTTTCGGTAGTACAGGGAGCTTCAGTTAATCAGACACTGCACGTAATACGATGTATAAAACTGACGATACGTTCACGGTAGTCTTACCACGTGACATACTAAATTTTATTACACACATTGATTACCAGTGTCTTATGAAAAAGATCTTATTACTCGGTTTCGTGCAGCAAAATGAAAATATTAAGGGCAATACCGGATAATTACAATTAAATTACAGCTACTCACGTAAGTCCAACGTGGGTTATAATTATCATATGGCAGCAAACGTTGTAGATATTCAAATGGACTAATGCGAAACCGATTTACACTGGAAGACAATTAGTTCCAGTGCAAAACTGGCCCTGTGCAGCATCTCGACGACCTCTCCGGTGCTGATTTGAACAAACAGAGTAGACGTTGGTTGATAATAACATCAACGCCATGTACTCCAATGTAGTCTACAATCATCGGTTGGCAGTGAAACATAGGAAATATTCCAATGCGTTAAGGTGAAATCGATTTACGATTGAAGAAAACTAGTTCCAATTTTGGCCACCAGATGCTAATCTGGCGCAGTAAATGCAAGAAAGAGTATAAAAATGTTTCCATCAATAATGGATTAGGAAAGGGATATAGATAGAAAAGACCAAACAAGGGAGAAAGACATGACTACATCTATAAGTAGCTGCACTTTAATTATAATCACCTGGTACCAAAACGTACAGTTCTGAGAAGTACTACCATCACTGACAGTAGAACGTTTGTACGACGCTGGGTTGATAACAATAAAATCTAGCAGGCAATGCTAGATAAAGATGAGTAAATTGGTTTCCCTAATTTGAGCAAATCGATGCAGCTGCAAGAAGTTTTACGCTGTTCTAGTTCCGAGGATACACAAAAGGACAATGAATCAATGCGAAAAAAATAAAATAGACTCCAAACGTACAGATAAGCTATGCAGCACAAAATGTATTTATAGAGTGGAAATAAAGAAGATTCTGGATCAGCAGGTTGAAAAGAAGAAAAGGAACGGTAAGGCTGCCCGACACCCACGTGATACCGTCTTTAGTATAATATACTATAATTACTCTGCTGCACAAGGAAAGGAGGCACAAAAAACTCTGCAAGCCAGATATCTCATTTCGGTGACCCACAAGAAGTTTTACAAAAATAATCAATCATGTTGAAAACACTTTAACCTTTAACCAAGCTGAGGGATAATCTGCTTTGAGAAGCGACCAACTGCAGTCCTTAAACGCAATTATCGAATAGAATAAAGAGGATGAATTAAGAGTTTTCCTGGGATGCATACATTTTTAGAAAGATTTTGAACTGATTGCAAATATTGCTAAGAGTTCTCGATTAAAAAATTTGTGGGTTCAATCTATTTCAGTACACTGAAGTTTATATACGACAGTACTGCAGCCTCCGTAAAATGTCATCAGGAGAATGAGAAATTCATGGTTGAAAGACAAGCCAAAGAAAACGGTTCCATATCATCTGACATTTTTTCATTCAGCTGTAAGGAAGCATTTGTGATGTGATAGTGATTCCCCATTTATCAGCGAGTTAGATTGACCCCTGGCTCCAAAGTGTCTCTGAGGCGATGAATTTTTACCATACTGGAAACCAGAAACTTTGACATACATTCGTTATAACTGAAAATTGGATGCCAGAACATATTTCAATAATGAGTATTTCATTCTGTAACGGAGTGTTGGACGTTAAGAATTTTTCTGGGAGATTAAACCAGACTGCCTTCCCAAAACTCGAAATTGAAAGACGGCAGGTCCTTTCGACTCCCCCGTCTCCTACCTTTTTTAATCAGTGGAACTGATAATCACATGCTCTATGGTAAGTGAGATTAATAGAGAGGGGTTATAGCGGCTGTAATGCTGAATTCAATCGTATCTAGATGAAAGCAGTTACTTTAGGTGAAAAACACCTAAAGCGAGTCAGCCACATGGCTGCAGCATGTGAGACTGAATGGTGACAGTGATGATCAGAATACGACAGGATACAGGTATAGGCAAAGTGTAGGGCAGCCCGGCTGGCGCTTTTGTACGGAATACGCCGCCGCCAAGGACATAGCTGATGTCATGGGGAGCCACTGCCCACAGGGAGTGAAGGGCCGTCCGTGCAGCCAGAGGATAAAAAGTTCTCACGACTTGTTTTGCCAAGTTGCGTAGAAATGTGTGATCGGAAAAGACACTCGACCAGCGAAAAAAATCTCTCGGGAACAATGCTGGTGGCTGGACACTAGGTGGCCGAGAATGCTGTGACTTTTCTTCTTCTTTTTCTTCTTCTTCTTTTTATTTAAAAAAATGTCGTATAGATACACAGGACTGTGTCATTTCCTGTAAAATAGCACCGTCTTTATTGGGTCACAGTCCGTGACATCAAAAATCGTCAAAGCGGACACTTGCCGATGTGGTGACACTGTAGTAACAGTTTTTCTCCATCTGTCGGAGAAAAGGAGTAAGGTATGTGACGCGATGTGGAACTGGTACAGGAATGTTTTCCAAGTTTAGATTTCACGGTTTTCATTTATATGGTGGAGCTCCCCGCGGTCTTGTAGACAGTGTGAAGAACAAGGAATTCAGTGGCGAACCGTTGAGGAGAGTAGACGAGATTCAGTGACATCCCATGGAGGTAACTAGGTTTCGTAGTCTGAGTCTTGGCGCGTAGGTGATGAGCAGGTGAAGATATCCAATGACCGATTCGATGCTGAGTTATCATGGATACTGCAACACGAGTTTCCTACAAGTATATGGTGCGCATTTCGCAACGCTGGCCATAACAATCTATAGAGTGAATTCTCTTACTGCCAGCCGGAGCTGTCGCAGTTGTCCGATTCACCTTCCAAACTTTACAGAAGCTCTCGCGTTCGCTGGAGACTTTCTGTAAAGTTTGGAAGTTAGGAGACGAGGTACTGGCAGAAGTAAAGCTGTGAGGACGGGGCATGAATTGTACTTGGGTAGCTCAGATGGTACAGCACTTGCCTGCGAAAGGCAAAGGTCCCGAGTTCGAGTCTCGGTCCGGCACACAGTTTTAATCTGCCAGGAAGTTTTATATCAGCGCACACTCCACTCCAATCTCAGTCTGGAAGCTCAACGTGTTCTTCAAGACGTGCAGCAACATCTCTGGCCAGCAAATCTCCGGACTTGTCTACAGTGGAGCACGTGTGCGATATCATGGGATAAGAAGTGATTGATGCGTCTCTTCAACCGACGCCTGTTACAGAATTAAGTGAACAGGTGGAGTAGGCGATGAGTAAGATGTGTCAAAACAGTATTCGCCATCTGTACGATTGACTGGATACCAGAGTCAGAGCCTGCGTTCCCAAAAAAAAAAAAAATGGTTCAAATGGCTCTGAGCACTATGGGACTTAACTTCTGATGTCATCAATCCCCTAGAACTTAGAACTACTTAAACCTAACTAACCTAAGGTCATCACACACACCCATGCCCGAGGCAGGATTCGAATCTGCGACCATAGCGGTGGCGCGGTTCGAGACTGTAGCGCCTAGAACCGATCGGCCACACCCGCCGGCCCTGCGTTCCCGCCTGTGAACACTATACCACCTAATAATGTGGGTATTTCAGCAGGGGTCGGTCGATACCTTGTACCTTGGACATGCTCGTGCTATTGATCTGTAAATGAAATGCAATGATTTAATGTGCTCCATATGCGACAATGAATCTTGAGTGAACTGGAAACCTTTCAAAGAGTCTACTAATTTTTTTCCGTCACTACATTTTGATTACTACAGTAATGGTCCTTTTGTTGTAGTTTGAAATTCTGTTTCCTATTAGGGTACTTTTTTTCTTAAAAATAATTCCTCAGATATGAATGTAGTGTGCTACGAAAGGTCTGTGGGCAACAGATTGGTAAATGTAGTCACTGAAACAGTTGGGCTCTGTGGCTAAGTTGGCGGGACGGCGGCTGCAGATTATCTATCAGCAGACAGGTGAGCTCTGAGCATCCCCTCTGGGACTGGCAGCTCCTGTCGGCGCCGCACGACATGCGCCCAATTAATGGAGGCACCGAGCATGCGCGCACATCCCGCTCTGCCTCCCAGCCGGTCGCTACGCTTTGTTTCGTTGCTCCCATTTATCAACGATGACTTTCTCTCTCTGTCTCTCTCTCTCTCCCTCCTCTGTCTCTCTCTTTCTCTGTGCATCTGGTTTGAGCGGAAGGAGAGGAAGAGGGGGGGGTGTAAGGTGGAAGAAGTAGAGGAAAGGATAGGGGGAGAGGGAGAGAGAGAGAGAGAGAGAGAGAGAGAGAGAGAGAGAGAGAGAGACATGCGTCTCTAATTAAAAAGTTTATCGGGATCGCCGAAAAACTTTGTGTCACTGTGCAGAGTACACTGTATCACAGACATGCCTGCAGGCCAGTAAAGGAATCTTTTCTACGCTTACAAGAGTATACACACGGTGGATGGAAACTTCACCCACAAAAATTTAGAAATATAGTGAGTAATATAGTCACTGACCAAGAACGAAGTGCTCGGGTTAAAAAGGTTGTAAGACAGGGATGCTGTCTTTCGCCATTATTGTTCAATCTCTACCTCGAATAAGCAGTGACGAAATTAAAACAAAGGTTCACGGGTGTGATTAAAATCCATGGTGAAACGATATCAACGATTTGGTTACCGGCTTTATTAATGGAATGATGTGTCTAATCAGTACTGAATATGGATTAAGAGTAAACTGGAAAAACACCAAAGTAATAAGAAACAAGAGAAATGTGAATATCGAGAAAGGTAACATGAAATTAATGATCATGACCTAGAAAAAGTCAAAGAATTCTGCTATCTTGGAAGCAAAAGAACGCATGATGGACAATGATGATTGGTTTCTGGGGCGCTCAACTGCGTGGTTGTTAGCACCCGTACAAATTCTCAACCTTTCCCCAGTTCAAACTCGCCAAAATCATGAATTACGATGATGAGAACAACAGAAGCACCCAGTCATCTTGAGGGAAGTGAAAAATCCCTGACCCCGCCGGGAATCGAACCCGGGACCCCGTGCTCGGAAAGCGAGAACGCGACCGCGAGAACACGAGCTGCGGACGCATGACGGACGATGCAAGGTGGACATAAGAAGCAGATTAGCACAGGAAAAGAGGGCATTTGTGGAGGACTACTCATGTTGAAATAGGCCATACTTTGAAGAAGAAAGTTCTGAGTACGTACGATTAGCAAACATCGTTGTTGTGCAGTGAGTCAAGGATAAAGGAAGAACTAGGACAGACGAAAATCGAACCATTTCAGATGTGGTGCTCTAGAAGGATATTGAAAAGCAGGTGGATTGATGAGATAAGGAATGAGGAGTTCCTCCACAGACTAGGTTAAGTAAGGAACATAACGGAAATACTGGCAAGTAGAAGGGACAGGATGATAGGAAATATGTGAATATATCAGCGAATAACTTACAATAACGTCCGTGGTACTAAAGGGAACTGGACAGGGCCAAAACTGTAGGGAAAGAGACTGGAGTACATCCAGAAGTAAATGACGCCGTGGGTGCAAACGCTAAAGTGATTCCCCAAGATGAAGTGGTTGTCGCAGGAGAGGAATTCCCTGTGAGCCGCACCACGCACAACGCACAAGCCAAAAAAAAAATATAGTCACGGATATTTTCTGAACATTTAGAAGAAACTTTTAGTAGCCTCTAGTGGCTCTTTACACAGTATTTATCTATGTTTCACTGAGTTTGTTACCCCAGTTCTGGTTGTTGCTGTGAACATACCCGCACAACAGTAATAAAACGTATGTATGTGTGTTTAACATGGTTTGTTACTCAAGTTGTGTTTATTTTTGTGAGAATGCCTTCACAACGGTGGAAAATTTATTTGGAATGGCTGAGGTACCAAACCGCTGAGGTCATCGGTTCCTGGACTTACGCACTACTTATACTAACTCATGCTAAGAACAACACACACACACACACACACCCATGTCAGAGGGAGGACTCGTACCTCCGGCGGGAGAGGACGCGCGCTCCGTGAATGGCGTCTCAAACCGCGCGGCCACTCCGCGCTGCTCCTAGTATCCGTCTTGACGTACAACAGACGCTGCCGAAAAACCGTATCCTGACAGAACGTAGCAGTAATGAAAGAAAAGTCCAGGGCGAAGAGTTAAATTGGGCGATACTATTCTCAACAACAATATTGTCAGTGTTCTACAAATGTTTCCAGTACAACACGGATACATTGTTACACGACTGTAAAACATCGAACAAAATTTAGTAACTCTGTAATGAGCCACTGGAGACAGAAGGTCCCCTTACAGCAAACTAAATTCAGCAATTTCTCTGAAGTTCACATTTTTCAGTTCCACTTGATGCCTAATAAAATGGATCTTACAGAATATTGCAAGGATTTTCACACTACAGAAAGATACCAAGGGAAATTCGTTTTACTGTTCAGTGTTTACTGAGTCACTGATCCATTACCTTATGCGTCAGCCTATATTATTAAGCAGAAGTTCCACAGAAGAATGTAAGGGTGTATCTACAGGGAAGGCAGAGTTCAAAGAAAACTTTTCATTCTTATTCAGAGTTAAAAATAAAAAAAATTGCCATCATCGGTTATTACAGCATCCTGCAGTACTAAAATTTTACCTTTATTTGGTGATATGCTATAATCAGTATATCAGATCTTAAGAACTATTGCCTTTATGACCTGAGCAGAGGTAGTAACTGTGCGCTTCAAGCTCATTGAATAGTAGGGGAGAGTGCCGTACCTTGAACAATTTTTGACATGTCACCTGTAGCCAGCCCTGTTATGGAAGTTTAATATATTTCTTTGGGATGACAGAATTCATTTTATGTGTGCTGCAGTCTTTTCCTGAAACTACAAATTTTTGCAAATGTGAAAAACAGTTACAACGGGGTCATGTACCTGGGAACAAACTTGCCATTCAAATTTATATGAGCCGCAATGGTGAAAATATTGTCAATACTG
This sequence comes from Schistocerca nitens, assembly GCF_023898315.1. Lineage (NCBI taxonomy): Eukaryota > Metazoa > Arthropoda > Insecta > Orthoptera > Acrididae > Schistocerca > Schistocerca nitens. Next base: position 307,282,280 of record NC_064621.1, on the reverse strand, counting down.
TATTCAATATTCTGTATGTTACATCATCACTCTGCTACGTACCAACTATCAGTAAATGAAATGAAACTCAAAAATGTATTGTTAAGAGCTAGTTATAAGTTAGAGACAGAGCTAGTTATAAGTAAATGACATTTTTAAACAGAAACCACTGGAAACTAACTCAAATTTGCATTATGAATACAGGGAAAAATGTTAAGACATTAAAGAAAGTCAGATCATTGGTACATGCCACGTGTTTCATAGTAAGACAGCTTCTGTTTCAATGTACAAGAGGGTACATCACTGAAGAACTGTGTGTCAACTGTTCACACGCTAAGTAATTAGTTAGAAAAATGTGTATCATTTCACCCACCATAAAACTCTGTAACTGAAGAATTAACAAGTTCCTACAAATAGTTTTGATATGTTATACAACACTTAAATATTTGTAGAACTCGTAATATTTACAAATGCTGCACACAACATAACCTGACGTCTCACGACGATAATAGTTGAAAATGTCGAAAACTGTTTCTGGTGGTCTCTATTACACGTTCGTTCAAGTGTTTCCAAAATCGGTCAATAGAATGAAACAGCGACCAGGACACATCACGTGTTCCTAGGTTTGCCATCCTGCTGGTACATCACTGTGCCCTGTACATAACATGTCCATAGTGTTTATTTTGTGTTACAGAAAACGGTGTTTATCAGGCACGAGGAACTCAGAATTATATGCAATCAGACAAGTGTACTGCAAGATTCTGTTTTGAGTCTTTTGGTAATTCTATTCGAAATCAATGATATTATACTTTCATTTTCAGAATATTAAGATTTTATCCCTTTTGTAGATGATAACAAGAATAACAATGAAAAGTAACACCTGCCCTCTCACTGTAAAGACCGGTAATTAGAAATGGGGGACCATCAACATTTTACTCAAAGCAACAGAATTACCACACACTTCTGATACAGTTCAGTACTTCGCAGCATTCCACGAGCTACAAGCAATGAAATACAACAGATAGGGAGTGTCAAATGTTTGGAATAGAAAACAGACTACAGCATTACTCGCAAAATCTGTAACCCAGACTTAGCGACACGTTTAATTTCAATTTCCCTTGCATTAAGTATGATTACTACTATAGGTGATTTAATAATGAGGAAACTACTCTGTTCTGCATATTCCATTCAAAAATGAGTTATACACAAATTTTTTGAGAGAATCAACATACAGGACTATCGTCTCAAGATTACAGAATTGTGTTACAATAATTATATCTGTTGGTAGTTCTAGAAGATTCTGAGGAGACGTTTTCAAAGACATCAGTTATTTGTCAACTGCTTCACATTACATATAATTCTGTTATTACCAATATTCCCCTTTTATGAAAAAAAGGAAAAAGCACGAATCCCAAAATAGAACCAGACATTCTCTAGACAAATTTCCAAGGGTTTACATTTGTGGTTAAAGGATTTAGAAAGATGTGTATACATCTATTCAACAGCCTGTCAGAGGATATTGCCAAATGTGTAATATGGTGGATGTTAATACTGCATTAAAGAACAGAACGCTTGTGCCAATCCTGCTTGTCCACTGGTGAGTTTCTTTCTTTGGAGTGCATGCGCTATTTTCATACTAATTGCCAAGTCAGTTTTGTTTCTTCACTATTTTTTTCGCAATCGATTTCGTCAAGGCCTTTTAATATATATATATATATATATATATATATATATATATATATATATATATATATCAAAAGGCCTTGACGAAATCGATTGCGAAAAAAATAGTGAAGAAACAAAACTGACTTGGCAATTAGTATGAAAATAGCGCATGCACTCCAAAGAAAGAAACTCACCAGTGGACAAGCAGGATTGGCACAAGCGTTCTGTTCTTTAATGCAGTATTAACATCCACCATATTACTCATTTGGCAATATCCTCTGACAGGCTGTTGAATAGATGTATACACATCTTTCTAAATCCTTTAACATGCCACACAACCTCCTAATCCACTGGACCGAAACCTTCACCTATCAAAGGGGTGGGTGGAGGTGGAAAAGCAATATAGCCGAAGACGTGAGAATTCCGATACATTAGTCATCCAGTATTTTAGAATGAGAGCACTTAGAATCTTGGAACAAACTTCACACTTTATTTTATAGCTTTGCTGAACTTTCTCTCGCTGATAACCCCGTTAAAAAGATGAAAGGAAAAAGATTTATTTCTTATTATATTTTCGCTGTTCCTCCAGAAAAATGGCGCACCAGGCATGACGTTTCAATTTGTTACTTGTTTGAAACTAACAGTATTCACAATACATTTCGCAGAGGGTGGTCACATGTACCACTGGATACCTGAAATTACATCCATTTGCAGCACATAGTTGGGATGACACATCTTAAACACTAAGTTGGGTGGAATGAAAGTGCAGGCCGAAATTCATAAGAGGTGCAGATGAAATGTCTTGATAATTATTCTCTCTGACTCCATGGTTTGCTCGTTCCTGAGCATTAAAATGTCTCAGCGCTCATATTTAAATAACGACAAAACTAACTGTCGTTCACTGTGCGGGAAATAAGATAAAAACTGTTACTCAAAAACCACTATCAAAGTCAAACTGTGCACTGTTGCAAAAAATTGAAACATAAAAATTACGTAGTGACATTATGAAACACACACTTTTCACTGGCCCATTAAAAACCTGAATTACAAAGAAAATGCTTAGAATTTGCGCGATGGAGACGTGAGATTAGAAAAAAGAACCAACAAAATATGAAAAGAATCTCAGCTGAAAAAATTACAGCATAATTCGAAGCAACAGCACAGCATGAAGAAATCGTACCAGCTAAAATAAGCCAAAGTGAAACTAAAATACTACATACTTTAAATGAAAATACCAATGCTTTCATTACAATGACAATACTGTATTGTATACTCTTATACCACAAGAACAGCCGGCCGAAGTGGCCGTGCGGTTTAAGGCGCTGCAGTCTGGAACCGCAAGACCGCTACGGTCGCAGGTTCGAATCCTGCCTCGGGCATGGATGTTTGTGATGTCCTTAGGTTAGTTAGGTTTAACTAGTTCTAAGTTCTAGGGGACTAATGACCTCAGAAGTTGAGTCCCATAGTGCTCAGAGCCATTTGAACCATTTTGAACCACAAGAACATAAAACTCACAGATAACAAAAAACTTTACTATCTTAACAAAAGTCTTACAAGGCAATGCTTTGACGATTATGCCAATTGAAACAGATTAAACTGAAATGACCTAAACCGATGTGGAAAGATGGGCTGCTCTGTTGCAAGAATCGCTAACATTATCAGTACGCGCCAGCAAAAACTATATCCTTAGAAACATATGCATAATGTGAATCTATTCTCTCTGTTCCCTAAATCCTGCATCTGTAGATCCTTCCATCAGATTAATAATTCCTCACAATATTCTTCAGCAAAATCTTCCACCAATACACACTACGCTAAATGTTCTGCCAACACTCGACTACGCTCCGTTTTATTCCTAGTCAAAGGTACACAAGTTCAGAAATACTATCGCCAGTATTCTAATATTGGCGCCTATTCCTCAGATGTCACCCGCGACTACTTCGCTCTCACAACATGAAATTTCCACTCATTCGGAAACTATCCGCAAAATAATGTTCAGTCTACCTACATATGTCCACCTTTTAGTGTTCAAATACTAGTGAAATATATTCAGTATGTGTGAAATCTCTTTGATATGTGCATATGGGGGAAGGGCCATGGGTAAGAAGCTCATCCTAAACCTCTGCAACGATTTCAAAGAAATTTGGTGAACATATTAATTACAATCTGGAAAGAAACACTGTGGGGGTAAGAACCGCCAGCCTCCTGTTCAGGTGAGTGTGATAACATAGAGACAAAACGGGGGAGGAAGAGATGGCCAGACTGCGAAAGGGAAAGACGTGATGGGCCCAGATAAAGGGAAGGAGGAGATGGACAGAGAGAAGGGGAGGAGGAAACAAATATGACGAGGGGAGAGGAGGGGATGGACAGAGAAAGGACAAGGGAGGTGATGGAATGAAACAAATGAGGAAGGGATAGCCACAGAGAGAGGGAAGGAGGAGGTGAGCAGAGAGGAGGAGGAAGTGGACAGAAGAGGGGAAGAGGAGAAGTCAGACAAAGGGGGAGAAGCATATGGACATACAGAGGACGAAATGATGGCCAGAATGGGAAGGAGCAGATCGACAGACGAAAGAGGAACAGATTGTCAGAAAAGTGTTGGAGGAGGAGGTGGAGAGAGAAACGGGTGGGTGGTGATGGACAGAGATGGAGGGGGGGGGGGGTTGGAGCTGTACAGAGAAGTGGAGCAGATGAACGGTGAGGGAGTGAAGGAGGAGACGGACAGAGAGAGGGAGAAGGAGGGGTGGGACTAATAGTTCATAGGAATAAATACATACTAGGGCAAGTTTGGGCACTCAGCTAGTGACTATATAAAGGAAATCAGTGGTTCTAGACCATAATCTTGTGACACCAACCACTGACTGGTACTTCATTGGGACTAAAATCTACTACGTGGTTTGTGGTATTTGAGAAGAACCTAACATGGACAGCTTGCTGGATAAGAAGGGTTCCATTGCTAGATTTTTCTCTTGGTTCTGTAGTGCAGTGTTTTTCTACCTTTTTGAATACGTGAGCTCTTTCCAAGTAAAAATATTCTGGTTGCCCCCAGAACCATAATAAAAGTATGTCAGCGATTTCAAAGGCAACGTATTTAATTTTCTTTCTATTCATACTATACTGATCGAGAAATCGAGTACAATGTGAAAAGAGGTCGCAGTGCTCTGCGGGCAGAGATAATTATATTTTTAGTCGCGGTAGAGGCGTTGGGGCGAGAAAGCGTCAGCGAGGGCATAATTGCGCGTTTTCGGTCACTACAATCAGTTGTTCGATTACTCCAGCAGGTAGGTATGTGATTATTGTCTTCACGCATCGCTCTGAGGGAACACAAAATGGACAAATATCTTAAAAGATCTGTGCAGCCCTCCACGTTAGGTACAGGTGGCAGTGGCGGAACCGAATCAAAATCGAAAAAAATGGACTTGATGACGACAGTTATCTGAGGTATGGAATTATCATCTTTAACAATAAATCTCATTATGTAATTTGCGGTGAAGCATTGTCAAATGAGCGTATGAAACCATCAAAGCTTCTGCCTCACCTCTCAACTAAACATTCCAAGGAAGCTGAGAAACCGTTGTATTTTTTCGAAAGGTAACTGAAAACACATAACCAGCAAACTACTCTGATTCAGGTAATAAAATAGAAATGTTATTTGTTGATTTAAAATAGCATTAATGTTTCTGATTTTTTATTCGTTTTTCTTATTTAAAAATATTATTCATCTGAATTTGGGTATCCAGTGTCAACACTAATGCTCATAAATTAAGGGTAACTGCAGAATGTGGTGCCACACAAGGTGGCACTACACAAAACTGGCGCTAACAGCATAGGCCCATAGGGAACACACACGACATCGATCTGGAAGTCCACGGTGTTGGTGATAACTTGAGAAAACCGTCCCGAAACACATCTGCTACAAAACGCCACTTGCTCCTGCGTATGTACCCCGACATCAGTATGGGATGTGGATCACCATGCACACGTACACAGCCCGCACAACGGGTTGGCATACTCTGGATAAGGTGTTGGAGCAGCTGCTGGGATGTAGCCTCCCATTCTTGCACCAGTACCTGACGGAGTTCCTGGAGCGTCATAGGGGTTTGAAGACGTGCAGCGATACGTCGACCGAGAGCATCCCTGAGGTGCTCGATGAGGTTTAGGTCTGGAGAACCGGCAGGCCACTCCAATCGCCTGATATCTTCTGTTTCAAGGTACTCCTACACGATAGCAGCTCGGTGGGGCAGTGCGTTATCATCCATCAGGAGGAAGGTGGGACCCACTGCACCCCTGAAAAGGCGGACATACTGGTGCAAAATGACGTCCCGATAGACTTGACCTGTGACAGTTCCTTCGTCAAAGACATGCAGGGGTGTACGTGCACCAATCATAATCCCACTCCACACCATCAGGCCGGGCGGAGTGGCCGTGCGGTTCTAGGCGTTACAGTCTGGAATCGAGCGGCCGCTACGGTCACAGGTTCGAATCCTGCCTCGGGCATGGATGTGTGTGATGTCCTTAGGTTAGTTAGGTTTAATTAGTACTAAGTTCTAGGCAACTGAAGACCTCAGAAGTTAAGTCGCGTAGTGCTCAGAGCCATCTGAACCATTTGAACCACACCATCAAACAACGATCTCCATACAGGTCCCTTCCAAGGACATTAAGTGTTGGTATCTGATTCCTGGATCACGCCAGATCAAAACCCGACGAGAATCAGTTCAGACTATACCTGGACTCGTCCGTGAACATAACCTGGGACCACTGTTTCAATAACCATGTACTGTGTTCTGGACACCAGGCTTTACGGGCTCTCCCGTGACCAGGGGTCAGTGGAATGCTCCTTGCAAGTGTCCGGGCGAATAAACATTGTCTGTTCAGTCGTCTGTAGACTGTGAGCCTGGAGACAACTGTTGCAGTGGCTGCGGTAGGGTCCCGAGCAAGGCTACCTGTGGGCACTGATGGTGAGATATTGGTGAATTAGTGGTGTTGTACATTGTGGCGCCTGGACACGTTACCTGTCTGCTGGAACCGTTGCCATAATCTTGAGATCAAACTTTGTGGGACACGGAGGGCCCGTGCTACGACCTGTTGTGATTGACCAGCCTCCAGTTGCTCTAGTAATCTACCCCTCATAACCATTTTCAACATACAGTCACCATTAGCACGTCTGAAAACGTCTGCACACTTACTCGCTACACCGTACTCTGACGTGCACCAACACACCTCTGCGTATGTGGACTGCTGCCGACGCCACGTGCGAAGACATCAGGTCAAATGCACCGCATGGTCATACCTCCAGGTGATTTAAATCCACAAACCGCCCACCAGAGCGTTGTTTCACCATGTATCAGCATTATCCTTAATTTGTAAGCATGAGTGTAGCAAGCTATCGAATCGCATTCCGAGTCGATAAGGCAGGGAAGCAGCATACAGTTGTAGAGAATCTTATTTTGGCAGCAACCCTGGATATGGTTAAAATCATGTTAGGTAAGCAAGAGGCACACAAGCTGAAAAGCATACCACTTTCTGATAATACCACTGAACGTAGAATAAGCGATATGGCCGGTGACATTCGAGAACAGTCAGTCAAAAAATTAAAGAAGAGCCCATATTTTGTTTCGCAGTTTGATGAATCTACTGATGTTTCAGATTGTGCTCAATTTATAGTATCTCTGCGCTTTGATGCAGATGAATGTATCGCGGAAGACATTTTATTTCGCAAAGCGCTCCCAGCAAACACTACGGGCCATTGTTTGTATGACATGTTTTTAGGAAGCACTCGCAGCTACGAGATTGATTACACAAAATGAATCGCTATTTGTAGTGATTGTACTAAAGTCATCACAGGCAGTAAAAGTGGGGTCGTCGCGAAATTAAAATCAATAATGACAAATCTGTCGTGGACTCACTGCTTTCTTTATCGACAAGCTCTGGCAGTAATGATTTTAACTTGTGATTTACATAATGTGTTTAAATAGGTGATCAAAAGTGTAAACTCTATTAAAGGTAAAGCGTTGCAAACTCGACTGTTTAGGATGGGTTCGCACCATCAAAATCTCTTTTATCACACAGAAGTCAGATGGCTTTCCTAAGGAAAGGTATTGACATGAGTTCTGGAACTAGAAGGTGAATTGTTAATGTTCTTATAAGATTGTAAATCTGGATGTGAGAGTTATTATTATTATTATTACGAACAAAGTACATTAGACGCTCCGACAAAGACAACGCCACCGACAACTCTGCTGTACTGTTAGCGACACTCCTAGCGTTGCATTTGTTGTAACCGATACCTCCGCTCGGGTCTCCTCGACGATGCTGCCAAATCCTCTGTGGCGTTGTTGCAAGCAAGACTCATGTTACTTCATGGCCTTGAAATAGCTCTGTATAAATTTCATTTTAAATATGTTGTCTTTAAACAAAACGAATTCAATAAAGCTATGCATTAACCAATACGTACACAGATGTTTCATTCAGCTAGCGGTCTTCTGTGTCTATGACTCATTTTGAAGAGAAGGTAAAAACAAACATCTTTAGACGGCTTATTGTAAAAAAAAGGATGTACATTTTATACACTTTCTTAGTATTTTTTCTGAATGGAATGTGAGGTACCTGCGCTAGCAGAGTAGAAGTGCGGAAAACCCAACTTTGAAAACAATTTATTTGACTCACCAAAACTAAACAGTAATACACTCTCCAAAAGGACAACAGATTCGATCCCAACTGCGGACCGTCCCAAATATTAACCAACAAATAATAATAGCAAAGACCCGACTCTTCACGGGAAGAGATCACAGTAAAACAATTGTACAATGTCTACATTTTCGTCGAATACACCAAGTCTGCAAGAGATCGGCCAACCAGAAGAAGTGTCTGGCCGTGGGTGCCAGGGTGGCAGCTCTGTATACTTCAAAGCGGTGCATCTAACTGCCCTTTGTCAGCAGTGCGACGCCATATAAAGCCCGTTCGGCGAATATATCTGCCGGAACTATTTGAAATCACGTGCCTAGCGTATCAAAATACACATATGAAAAAAAGTTTTGCGTCAACCTGGTTCGCAGAACTCCTGAAGGTAGGCGTTCACTGTGGATATTGTATCACTGACACAGTCCCTCTGTTCGGAGATGTTACTAAACCCGGCCAAAGATATTAACTGTGGTGTCACCGCCAGACACCACACTTGCTAGGTGGTAGCCTTTAAATCGGCCCCGGTTCCGTTAGTATACGTCGGACCCGCGTATCGCCACTATCAGTGATTGCAGACCGAGCGCCGCCACACGGCAGGTCTACTCTAGAGAGACTCCCTAGCACTCGCCCCAGTTGTACAGCCGACTTTGCTAGCGATGGTTCACTGACTACATACGCTCTCATTTGCAGAGACGACAGTTTAGCATAGCCTTCAGCTACGTCATTTGCTACGACCTAGCAAGGCGCCATATTCAGTTACTATGTCTTCTGAACAGATAATATTGTGACTCATGTACCGTCAAGAGCGACGTTCATCATTAATGGATTAAAGTTAAGTATCAAACTAATTATGTCCGCTTTCTGAATTCTAATTCCTTGTCTTGATCTAGACCTCACGTCAGTATAGCTAAAATGCGTGCATTTCGGTCTCCACTAGTAACACGGTGTTGGCTCTTCTGCCAACACAACATTAACAACCATTCATGAGCAGCGTCCATTAGACGGAGGGGGACCGACAGCCGATCAGTTCCAGTCATTCCACCAGGAACGAGGTACACAGCTCGTGTTTTCTGTAGTCCAACCATGCCTAGACGGTCAATACCGCGGTTCGATCACGTCCTCATTGTTACTTTGTGCAGGAAGGGTTCTCAACAAGAGAGGTGTCTCGGAGTGAATCAAAGCTGTATTGTTTGGACGCAGAGGAGATACAGAGAGACACGAACTATCGATGACATGCCTCACTCAGGCTGCCCTTGGACTACTACTGCAATGGATGACCACTACCTACGGATTATGGCTCGTAGGAACCCTGACAGCAACGCCACCATGTTGAATAATGTTTTTCGTGTGCTTTTCGTGTACTCACAAGACGTCGTGTTATTACTCAAACTGTGCGCAAAAGGCTGCATGTTGCGGAATTTCACTCCCGACGTCCACGGCGAGGTCCGTCTTTCTAACCAAGACACCATGCAGCGCGGTATGCATGGACCCAAGAACATGCTGAATGGAATGCTCAGGATTGGCCTCACTTTCGCTTCGCCGAGTGTCGCATATGCCTTTAACTGGACAATCGTCAGAGGTATGTTTGGAGGCAACCCGGTCAGGCTGAACGCCTTAGACACACTGTCCAGCGAGTGCAGCAAGGTGTAGGTTCCCTGCTATTTTGGGGTAACATTACGTGGGGACGACGTACGCCGCTGGTGGTCGTGGAAGACGCCGTAACGGCTATACGATACATGAATGCCATCCTCCCACCGACAATGCAACCATATCGGCAGCATATTGGCGAGGCATTCCTCTTCATAGACGACAACTCGCGCCCCCATCGTGCACATCTTGTGAGTTACTTCCTTCAGGTCAACGACATCCTAGACTGGCCAACACGATCTCCAGGCATGAACCCTATCGAATATGCCTGGAATAGATTTAAAAGGGCTGTTCATGGACGACGTGACCCACCAACTGCTCTGAGAGATCTATGCCGAATCTCCGTTGAGGAGTCAGACAATTTGGTCCAAACAGAGCCTTGAAGAACTTGTGAATAGTATGCGACGACGAATACAGGCATACATCTTTAAATGAGGACGTGTTACTGGGTATTAGAGGTATCGGTGTGTACAGCAATCTGGACCACCACCTCTGAAGGTCTCGCTGTATTGTGCACTACATGCAATGTGTGGTTTTCATGAGCAATAAAACGGGAGGAAATGATGTTTATATTGATATTTATTCCAATTTTCTGTACAGGTTCTGGAACTCTCGGAACCGAGGTGAGGCATAACTTTTTTGATGTGTGTAGCTCCTGTGGTAGCTGCAACCACTGGTGAAGCTGCTCTGCAGGCTCTGTGAACGGGTAGCGGTCTCTGGAGGTCGTTGGTGGAGACCTGGTGTTGTGTTATGGCCGCCGGTAAATATTTGTGTTGACAACACATACGACCTAGGTTTTCCTGGTGAATATACCTCCTGAGATGCAGGCATCCCGTGTTGGTCGGACGTGAACTGGAATGCCGATGCAGTAGGTGCTACTATGTGTTAAGTGGGTGGCCACAGCAGAATGCATTATCCCTTTTTCACGTGAATTCCAACAGAAAAATATGTTTCGTATGACGAGTGTTTTGCAATGCACATAAGACTCAAAAGTGAATTATCCTCGTTAAATGTGGTCGCACTCTATAATCGAATTGTAAACAAGAAGATCTTTTTTCGAATTTCTCACAGTTACCTATTGGATCTTCTTTATTTAATTATCAATAGATTCTTGAAATCAGTTTTACGGTTTTGCTTTTATTCATCGTTAATATGGTGTATTTGTTATAAAACAATCTACATTATGTTCAATTCAGAATTAATGTTAAACAAGGAATTACGTAATTTTACCAAAAAATAAATACCATTTTTCATAGGCCCATGTTTTTGTACTACAGAACCCCTAGTTTTGAGACATGTAGCGGGATGGTTATTTCAATTACTTTCATGCAGTTTCAAGTGAAGACAACACTTCTTTTCAATTAATTGCGATGATATGTAGCGTATATTTTTACAAATAATGGTACTAGTTTTCTGTAATATATTTTTCAGTACTTTGATAACGCCATATCAGAAAAAGAATGATTCACTTCAGGGCAATCACCACAATTAACCACACGAAAGAAATGAGAAATTAACCAGGTGACCAGCAATGATGATTTTGTGGGAATCCTGATGAAGCCACAGAAGTAGGAAAATAGAAACAACGTCAACATGAAGTGTGTGAACTAAAGTCCGAATTGAGCTCAGGCATCCTAGATACACTAGGTAGAAAATGCTGTACTTCGTGCCTTGTCTCAACGCTGCCAATCCTAGCGATATATTGTTTGGTTTGAAGCTTGTTACTGAAATTCATTCTAGTAACCGTGGTGCGAAATCTTGCACTTGAGCTGTGTGCGTGTTGTTGCAGCCATTTTGTGTCACATTTGAACGAGTCTCTCCTTTTCATCCCGTACGGTAAGTCTCCCCTGACCCACGGTTCTGGGTGACTTTCCCGAAATCTACCCTTTTCCCTGACCTTCTTTTTCCTTCGCCCTTGTTCCTTCCCCTTCAACCCTTCTCCCTGAAGAAGGAGCCACTGGCTCCGAAAGTTTGCCTATCATAACAGTCTTTTATGTGAGTGTTCTGCCGTCGCTTGCTGAGTAGATTTTTATCCATACAATCAAAATATTTCAAGCCGAACATAATTTAAATGCGCTTTCTTAAATTGTTCTCGTTCCGTGCGATATTTTTTATCACAGCAGATGATTGGCACTTAAACTAGGTTGTCAGTATTACACAAGACACTGCCACCGCACCGCCGTTCCTGACCGGAAGTTGATGTGGTCCTTTTCCTCTCCTTGCAAACCTCTCAGAGGTAAATGCTATTTGTACAAGACATAGTGACTCTTGCCGCCCTAGTTCTATTCTGCAGAAGTGGGAAGAGATTGATAGATATTGCGTTGCTTCTCACCGCTGAAAGTGTTTGCGTATTTGAAATCTTTAACAGGTTTAAATTAAATTCGTATTCATTATTATAAATAAGGACCAGATCTGAACATGAGCAAATTTGCAAGGTGCTTTCACAAAACCTTGCCACTTACTTGTGACATTTATATCATAGCTGATAATTGTCATGAAACATACGTTACCATCCATGCTGCAACTGCTTTCTCCTGCGACCAAGACCCCCTGAGCTCACAGGCTGAAGAACACTGCTGTAATGCATACGTATAGCTTGGTCAAAGACGACATGTAGTATCATAAACTTATTATTTAATTTTGATATTGCTTCATCACGATGGAATAAAATGTATTTTCTGTGGATAATCCTTCTACCGGTGAAATACTGTGGGCAAATTGTGTTGAGATGTGTATAAATATATTGCACAGAGCTTTCTCAGAAATCCTCGTTGATGCTAACAGGAAATTAATGAGAGTTTTACCTGTTGCGAAAATGACGTCACCTCCAAGACCCATTGCACGGTCGCACCACTACAGCGTCATTTGACGTTTGCCAAGTGAGTCCGTATCTTTCAGTGATATAGTATATGCTTCATTTTTCTGATTACTTATTTTCTTTAGTCACTGATACGTTAATCGGCTTTGAATAGCCACTCTTAATCATTTTTCGTATTTGCTTGTACCAGTAATGCTGCTAGCCATTCACATGCAGCTGCTGTACAAACAAATCCTTTCACGTGTTCCCTTTACTAGTATAATCCTCTATTCCGATGGTTCTGAAATTTTTAAACGACTATATAACTTATATTTTATAATGTAAGCTGAAGTTTATGCGAACATATTTTGCATTTTTGTATTACTAAAGGAAAATGACTGAACCACATCTTCTGTGAGTAAACAATACCGCACATCTGACTGTGTTGATTTGCCGCATAAATTCGAAAGAGTGTGGAGGCCCAGCCACTTTTCTATTGTTTGTTCCGTATCTCTTCGTGTTGGAAAGAAAATGTTGAGCAACACTAATGTGCAAAATTACAAAACATTTCATGGGAGTTTTGTAGTAATAGGGACAAAGCAAAAATTATCATACACAACATGAAATATCTTTAAACAACGGTGTTAATAAGGTATTAGTTGTATCAGCTCCTGTTTTTTATTTCAGAAGTACCGTAAGTTTTATTTGCGTTAATATCATAACAACTTTTTCCATTTAATTTGTACGTTTTTGGAAATAGTAAGAATACTTAGTCAGCTTTATTTCCGTAATGCTGCGACCAAATAGTATTGTAGTTATATAAGGCATAAAATATGTGCTGTGTAACGACAGTATCGATGATCATCCTGGCTTAAGCCTTCTGAATGCCATAACAACATCGCATATTGACAGGCAAAAATTGTTTAGTCTTCTGGTTCACAGCCACGATTTATTTTCAATTTTGGTCTGAATTAGTATAATATTACCTTTCTCGTATAGCAAACATCCCAAACGTCTCTCCGAATCTCATTTCTGATTTTATTTACGGGCTCAGATCACTTAGCAGCTCGTATCTTGTTCATTTCTGCATTTAAATATGTCTTTCCTGTTTATTATTTAACTCATTGACTCATAAGAAACAATTATTCTCCTGTTTTTCGATCTTCACTCAGTTTTAATTCATACATGAATTCTTCACGTGCAGCGGAGAGTGCGCGCTAGTGAAATTTCCTGAAATTTTAAAACTAGGTGTTGTCGAAATAGAGAGTATAGAGGCGATACATCAGTCAGTGAACGCCCTGTTCTAGAAATTCAAGGACCCTGTTTCGATTTCCAGAGTACACAGTTTTACATTGCCAGGAAGTTTTCTCATTGGGTTACTTTCTCTCGTTTTCTCCCTCTGTTTATGTTATCTGCCTTTTGCTGTCCTCCCCTTCTGACCTTTGGCGTTATAGTTTTGCTTTGTTTCTTCAAATCATCTGGAATGAGTGTCATGTAGTTCCCTAGTCGATTAATCTTCATTGTTAAATCCGATCTAGGCGCTAAAGTCCGGAACCGCGTGATCGCTACGGTCTCAGGTTCGAATCCTGCCTCGGGCATGGATGTGTGTGATGTCCTTAGGTTAGTTAGGTTTAAGTAGTTCTAAGTTCTAGGGGAATGATGACATCAGTAACCACAGTGGTCAGAGCCATTTTTTGAAATCCGATCTTGTGTTCTGTCTATGATTTCCTCGGCTTCAGAAAGTTTTTCCTTCTCCTATCTGTGAAACTGTATTTGCTCTGGCACGCACACGTTTCGCGCACCACAGCAGCTGTAATGCGCAGCGAACTTCGTGCACTGCACTGTGCGCAAAGCAACCCGAAATGAAGTTAATTAAATAACGCTCGGACTAGTGGAGTAAATACTTACAGGAGCAGGGGTACCAACAGGGGACACGTGACTTCCATAGTGCACCTTCTCAGAACGAAGCGAACTGTCCTTTAACGCGCACCTACCAGTGCTCGGCCCATTTACCTCTTACACGTGTTTCCACTCACTCTGTCGTTCCAGCTCCAAGTTGGCGGCCAAGCCCCTCCCTACCAAGCCCACAACGTATCGTCCGTCCGGGTGAAATTTCTCAGAGCCCGTTTTTCACGCAGTTCCGAGAATTGCCTCGCGCCGGAATTAGTATGTAATTTAATTTACGAGATAAGTAAGATGTTCTGGCTACCACGAATCTCTATGTTCCAAAATGTCCTTACAGGGAAAGGACATTAAACATTCCTGTAACCAGGTATTTGGGAAGTGTATTCAAATAATTCGCATGAAATTTCACGCAGTCTTGCCAAGAAAAGCCTACTTCTTTCGCCTTAATAGCATCATGCTTGAAAAATGCATTTCTAAGGTATTTGTAGGAGGGTACACTCATACGACGTATCTTTCCGAGCTGAAGAGCACATTAAATCAGCGAAAATTTGTGGTCTTTCAGGTTATATTCATTTTACCTAATGAAATGTACAGTGTTGTATGCATCTAAGTACTGGAAAAATTACACAATTAAACACGTTCAATGAAAGTTCCACTAAGGGGTCTACTTGTTAATTATCTATGTGATCAAGAGAAATTACATTCTGTAATCGGGAAGGCGTGCCGGTCCCCGGCACGAATCCGCCCGGCGGATTAGTGTCGAGGTCCTGTATGCCGGCCAGTCAGCCAGCCTGCCTCGGCGAATGCGGGCTGGTTCCCCTTATTCCGCCTCAGTACAGTCTCCACGTACACACACACACCACCATTTTCACTTGTCTGGTGTGAGGCATTCCCCGGGGATGGGGGGGGGGGGGTGGTACTGGGGCCGAACTGCACAATAACCCTGGTTTCAGTGTGTGGCGGCGGTGGGGCGAGTGGACTGCTGTAGCCTGTTGTGAACCACTGAGGGCTAAGGCGGGATGAAGCCTCTCCGTCGTTTTTAGGTCCCAAGTTCAATACAATACACTATCCTTTCTTATTAATTTCCGATTTTTATTATGTCGAAAATATCTTGTAGTAACTTTTTTTTAGCCCATTGAGCACTTTATACTCTACATAACAGCCTACTAATTTCTAGATTCTTATTGAAGTAATGTGGCAACGGCCTTGCCGCAGTGGATAAACCGGTTTCCGTGGGTTCACCGAAGTTAAGCGCTGTCGGGCGTGGCCGGCACTTGGATGGGTGACCATCCCGACCGCCATGCACTGTTGCCATTTTTCGGGGTACACTCAGCCTCGTGATGCCAATTGAGGAGCTACTCGACCGAGTAGTAGCGGCTTCGGTCAAGAATACCATCATAACGACGGGGAGAGTGGTGTGCTGACCCTACGCCCCTCCTATCTGCATCCTCCACTGAGGATGACACGGCGGTCGGATGGTCCCGGTAGGCCTTTCGTGGTCTAAGGACGGAGTGTTTTATTGAAGTAATGTAATGATAGCTTAAAGGAAACGGTAAATTGCGTTGGTTCGTCCACGATACAGTACACACACATTTCCAAGTTATTCGGTGCATAAGAATTAAAAGTGCTGCATGAATCGTGGCTGTCCAGACTTGCCTCCAATCGAGCACGCGTGGGATGTGCTGGGACGAGAAATGACTCGTGGGATTCGTCAACAAACAGCTCTTATAGAACTACATGAACAGGTCGAGTAGGGGCGACACAGCGTGACCCGGGACAGTTTTCGCCGTCTGTACGATCAACTGGATGCCAGTGTCAGCCCCTGCATTGCCGCCTGTGGAGGCGACACCGAGTACTCTGCAAGCGTTTGAGCATGGGTCGATATCTTGTGCCGCAGAACCGTTAACGGTATCGATCCGTAAGTGTAATCATTTCATGTACTGAAGGTGCAATGTTGCAACAATAAAACATGAGTGAGTTGGAAACCTCTGAAATTGTGTATCAGTATTTTTCCGACAGCGTAGAATGTTTCCATACTCCTCTCCGCTTCCTTCCTATACCACTCGCCCACAGAGCCACCAGAAAGCAGTCAATTGTCCATAGAGGAATGGCGATAGTGTTCTGGCGCACGAGCGTGAGTTTCATCAAAACTCTTCATGTTTGATAGATTTCGTACCACTGTCCCAAATTTATCGTGTTGTGGCGCTGATACAGATGCAACACCGAAGTTATGTGAATGTAGTACGTCGTATCGCGATTTTACCAGTTCAGTAGGACGTGCTTCGTCGAGACCGCAGCTGTCCTCAGACAGACCGCTGTTCCTTCGTGTCTGTCACGGCACGAAACCTGAGCCAGCAATCATTTGGGCTGGGATACCTGCCGCCACAACTTAGACGGCACGCAAGAACGCCCGGGGGATCGATGTTGCGTGGCTGCAGCGGCGGAGCTCAGCCAAAGCCGGACACGATTCGCTGGTCGTTTGTCAGGCTGCGAAACAGCCTGTCTTCTCCGCGGTTGCTCACACCGCATTGTATCAAGCCCGAAGGATCGTGAGAGGAAACCTGGAAAACATGTACATTCTGTCCTGTGCAGGAAATGAGTAAGTGATTTCTGAAATATCACACAGAGCCCAAGATGCTCCTTAACGCAAATCTGTTTAGCCGCGCGTTTTGTGGAAGCATTATTCATTATCATCTTTATTATTGATTACGAGCTCACATGTGCAAAACATATCTCTGCTGTCAATACATTCTCATTTCTCGTTCATGAAGATAAAAAAAGAAGGAGAAAAGACCAAAAGGTGAATATTAGAGTCTCTTATTCTATGGGACACAGATCGAGAAACAGGTAAACATAAATTCGCGTAATGGGCATCACTGCAATCCTAATCCTTCAGCAATATATCTGAAGAAAAAGCAACAAAATAACCATATCAGCAGAAAGGAAATTCATTGATGAGAATATAAAAGATTTGATGACTGTGACAGAATAGAATCATGTATCTGTGATTTATTTCTTACTAATACCTGGAAAGAATACGGCTACCAGGTACAGAGGTTTCTTTGAATATCTCTCAGTTAAACTGCCCTATACACCGAAAACGTTTGTCTTTGGCTGTATCCGTCAGTTTTTGTACAAAGACATGAAAAAACATAACAGCTAGTGAAGTTTTCTCTGTGCTTATTGACTCGTAATTCATAGAGTATACTGCCTACGATCATCATCAAGGACCATTCCACATCGTTTGTGTGTGCGTGTGCGTGTGCGTGTTCATGTGTTTGACTGGGAGGGTGGGTGGCTGGGTGGCCGATGTGTGTCCGTCTGTGTGTATGGATGCATGTTTGTATGTAACTGTGATTTCCCGCTTTTCGTACATTAATTTACAGAATAAGTGATTTCTTTCGATTGCATCTGTCATAATTTTTTTCTAATACTTCTACAGGCTTTTGTTAATTCATCTTCTAAAAAAAAATCTAATACTTTCTAATTTTTTACACCCGTACTTTCACATTCGTTGCAATTTGTGTCTGACAGTTCCATCTGTAGCTTTATTCGCAAATTTATCGGCAAAAGCTTTTCTGCTCTATTACAGTATCTATTCTGTTTCATTTCAGTTGCTCTGTATCTGATATAGAGTTGTGGAAATGGGTCGGTCGAGCCGAGGGGTTCACAATGATAACATTCTCAAATATATCATACTCTTCGCCGATATAGTCGCGGCAGAATGGTAAATAATAGAAACCGTAATAACAGAGACCATGATACAATGTTGATATAATGAAGAAAGATACGGCTAAGTTCTGAAAAATATGAATATTAATATTTTTTATTGAATGCAGTGCACTCACGCGTGTCTGACATTTCACTAAATTAAGGCATTCGCACTACTTCGATCTAAATTCAAGCAATTTGGCCTGTATGCTGCCTTTTTCATTTTGTGCCTGTTACTTGTGCCATCACGAAACCGTAATTTTATGCTGATCTTCCATGTAGTACTCACAGATTTTATCGTAGTAGCGGGTTTCTATCAATCCAACAACTATGGTGAAACTGTTTCATCACATTTTGAACCCTTATCGGGTATCTAGCCGACTACGGCAGTTCAAGGCGACGACACAAATACTTACGTACAAAATTACAGCACTCAAAATTTTGTAAAAGAAAAAAGTACGGCACTTAACTTACATGTTTCCTTGTATTCTACGGATACGTCTTCCGTATATGTTTGGAGAATGAAGTGAAATCAGTGCAACTGTTTTTACACGCTCATTCTATATTCTATATGTAAGGAGCAGTCAAATGAAAACAAAACAGATGAAGTAAAAGTGAGTAAGCTGTTTATTATTTTGCAGTTAATTGCTATATCTGTTAATACATTTTTAGCAATTGTGACAGAAGACTATCAATGCCTTCATCGAAAAATTTTGCCTGTCGCCTACGGAAGCATAATTGTACCCAGGAGTGCACCTCTTGGTGCGAAGCAAATCGACGATCACAAATGTCTTTCATCATGGCATCTAAAATATGGAAGAGATGAGGAGTGTTTGCAGGATGTGTAAAAGCTTTCGAGGCAAACTTCTGCAGCGTAAGTTAGTCGAAACAATCTTAAAACATGAGGGCCCGCTAACATTTTTCAATGAAACCATTGACCGTCTTGTCTCACTGCAGGATGAATGTAATAACAGTTAGTGCTATTAGTTCTGAAACAATAAACCGTTTATTTAATTGTTACCATTTGTCTCGTTTTCATTGGAATGCCCCTTAAAAGACTATAAAGGCTATGCACAGAAAAGAGGAACTTTGAGAACGATAAAATCCTTAACGAATCAGTAAGGAAAAGTGATTGTAATGAAATAAGAGGAATCACATTTTCTACGCAGAACTAAAAAGAATTGAAATAAAAAGCTGTATTAAATACAGTATCAAGCACAATAGGGTTCTGCTGTAATAAGAAGTTTTACCCAGAGCAGAAGTAAGCAGTGAAGAGTGACGCAGCAGATGGTGAAAAAATTTTGTAACACCAAAGATCGAGCTTAAGAGAACCTATCCTAGTATCACCTGGTAAAATAGTGACAAGTGTTACTATAGGGATACGAAAACGAACAACGCGAACGGTTCTTCGAGATATGTACCTAAATAGAGGAGTGTAGGGACAAAAGAGTATACTGGAGATTGGTGACAAATGGCTTGTTTTTGTACTGACAGATATTTTAAAAACCACACACAGGAGAAAATAAACAACCGTGGGAAATTATGTTTGCACAATGAGTAAAAGCAGCGAGAACCCTTGAAATTCAAATCACTTGCCATTAAGATGATCCGAGTATGTATAATATGCTTTTTGGATGCATTTCGAAACATAGAAATAAAGATATTAATAAATAAAGATAAATCATGTGATTTCTTTAACACTATAAGCTAAACAACAATAATAGTAATAAAGCGAAAGACACAGGTCCTTGCAATATGAAAACTGGTCATTTTACAATATTATACGGCGACTAGCCATACAAGCATCTCGGCAAACGGGAACAATCAGGAATAAAGCCCCTAGGCAATATGAAATTTCACCGAAGATGTTTTCAGTCGAACAATCAACCATAGAAAAGGAAAAAATGGTTCAAGTGGTTCAAAAATGGTTCAAATGGCTCTGAGCACTATGGGACTCAACTGCTGAGGTCATTAGTCCCTAGAACTTAGAACTAGTTAAACCTAACTAACCTAAGGACATCACAAACATCCATGCCCGAGGCAGGATTCGAACCTGCGACCGTAGCGGCCTTGCGGTTCCAGGCTGCAGCGCCTTTAGCCGCACGGCCACTTCGGAAAAGAAAAAGGTTAAGACAATCAGTTTAAACTTAATTTTATGGCTTCTTAACTTTCCGATGGAAGATAATGATCTCTGGATCATGATATTTGTGTATGTCAAGAACGTATTGTACATTGAGTGGGTTACATTGGGTAAAAGCTGGGAATGATGCGACAATAAGCTGGAAAAATATCATGGAATGATGCTATAATATAATATGAAATAAATGTATTATTAAAAGTAAAAAAGACAGTGGTGATAAGAGAAAAATAAAACGTCACAAACTTGGATATACCTGATGCTATAAAACGTAGACCTTCCAAAAGCGTGTCAAGGAAGAGAGTGTAAAATTATCTAAATGTGACACTTACGCTATGAGGAAAGTGACGCAGTCAGCCAGTGGAGATATCACCACCCTCAATACAGACACGTTCACAAAATAAGAAAAAAACTTCAGACACATGTGGATATACTCCACATATGGCATCAGTACATTTGAAGTATTACGCAACCAGATTAAAATGTATAGATATTAACTTCAAGCTGAGAAACAATATTGAGCATTTTTTTTACCTACGAGCAACAAAAGACAAGTATGTGATGCAGACTGTCTGCCTGATTGTTTTAAACAGATTATTCCCATTCTTCTAATTCATCATCTCATAAAGCTAGATTTACAATTGTAAGACTTGATACGGCACGTTACCAACGGAACTGCAAACGATGATAGTATAGTGGAAGATTAGAAGTTGTTACAATAATGTGCCACATTGTATCAAAGAAGACTGAGCTACGAATCTGGCGCTAGTATGTTTATACGAGTTTCGAAGAGTTGACCCCACAAGCCTATCATCCGCCGACTGTTAACTGACATAGTAAATCCTGTCATGGAAGATCGAGATACAGACATCATGCGTTTGAAGTAAAAGTTGCGAAACAAGTCATTTTATTCTTTTAGAGTCTTATCCGGAACAACTGTTTCCAACGCATGTAAGCACAGTAACGGCCAATTTGTTTATCAGCTAATTGTGGTGTTAAGTAACGCACTCATGTGGCTGTTACCAGTCACCACCTTAGATAAGATGTCCTTGAAGGCATATGCACCATGTTGGCACAAACTGTTACACCTCTATCTCGATTACCAAAGTTATTTTTAGTTTTCGACTTCTCTAGATATATTTCGGGCTACCTCATCATCAGATGTTTAACAATGACACACAGTATATCGCCATAGCGCCACTTGTACACATTCATGTACAACATAAGCTTTGCTAAAACTTTTGTGACGAAGCCAAGTGTGTAATTATTAGTACTACTTTCTTTGTTTTCCTTGACTGTTATATTTTTGGAGGTGTCAATATTGGATATAACTTGCAGAGGTAGGTAAACAACTAAATTATTTTATCTATCTATCGCTTGAGCCTTGTCCTGCATTTACGCAGGGTCAGCCATCGTTAATTGGATTTGGCATGTTAATGTTTAAGGGGTGGCCAGATGCCCTTCCTGCTGCCACCCTGTACCTGGGACGGAACTAGTGTACCCCAACTGTCTGCGTCGAGTGTAATCTATGGAATAGATCTAAAGTGTTCAGACGTCTGCGAGCCGTGTAACTGAGGCGGAACATTGGGACCAGCCCGGTGTTCACCTGGCGGGATGTGGAAAACCGCGGATTCGATTCAGGGTCGGCGCGCTTACCCGAGTCCATGAAGCAGCGCGTTAGCGCTCTCGGGTAGTGAAAATTATTTCATTTCGTAAATACAGTGGGAATAGAGTAAAATTTTTTTTTAGAGTGGTGTTATAATCTCTTAGCATCCCGTGAAAGAGTGTCAGTAATTAATGTGTATCGACTGTGTTTAATGAAGTCTCAATTTGGCAGCCCAGCATTATTGTGATAGGTACCTAGGACGAGGCACACTTGTTCAGACTGGCTTCTTGCTGCAGTAACTACGCAAAACAGACTATTGATTCATGCTAAACGAAACTGATACATGGGTATCGAATGCAACGGTCAGTCGGTGATGTAGTTTTATCCAAGCGGCTAGTCAGAGGTCATACTTGTTCCGAGCATAGCAAAAAACCTCTCTGCCCGCGCGCTTGACGATGAAGCTGTGGGCGGTCAACGGAAGAGCTTTCCTGTATGAAGGTTTGACGGAATCACGTCTGGTGTACGTAGCCGCGCTTCGGCATTCGGGATTCAGCAGTTGTTTTGATGTGTCGTAGAGCGGCGAAAGCGGGCCAGTGAGTTGCCTGTGTTTGATTGGCAGTGCACCACGAGTGTTTGAATAGTTACTGTGGCTCTGAGCACTATGGGACTTAACATCTGAGGTCATCAGACCCCTAGAACTTAGAACTACTTAAACCTAACTAAACTAGGGACATAACACACGTCCATGCCCGAGGCAGGATTCGAACCTACGACCGTAGCGGTCCAGACTGAAGCGTCTAGAACCGCTCGGCCACATTGGCCGGTGAGTAGTTACTGTGTTCTACTTGACCCATCACGTTAAATGCGTGTTGAAAATTTTGTTTGCTCAGGCTCTGAGAAGTGTGGCGTGTGCTGTCTTTCATGCTCGAGCGAGGATTAACGTTTCTTTCTGTTATCTATTGTAGAAGCAGGAAGGTTTATACGTAAACAACGAAATGTCCTGAGCGTGATTTTTGCTAAACGTTATCGGCTGATTATTTGTGTTTACCGACGGCAGGTTTCTATGCTGGGAGCCACTGGAATAGATAGTGTAACTTTGATTCTCGAGTGCTGGAAAGGTGACTGTCAGTTCAAGATTCTGTAAGTGATCACATATTCCTGTTTCATCATTTCCAAGAGTAAAGTTGTGGGTTATTCTCTTGGATGATAAGTACTTAAGGTTCAAAGTGAAGTGGTTAAATTTTGAAAGGAACAAACAGTTTAATCTCGTTAATGATAAAAACGGAAAGCTCTAATTTAGGTTCAAATGGTTCAAATGGCTCTGAGCACTATGGGACTCAACTTCTGAGGTCATTAGTCCCCTAGAACTTAGAACTAGTTAAACCTAACTAACCTAAGGACATCACAAACATCCATGCCCGAGGCAGGATTCGAACCTGCGACCGTAGCGGTCTTGCGGTTCCAGACTGCAGCGCCTTTAACCGCACGGCCACTTCGGCCGGCCTAATTTAGGTATTAAATCCTTAAGGAAACCGACAGTTGTCGTGCTGCTCACTGCTGCGATTGTTGATTTCAAACTGAAATTATCTTCTTGTTACGTACATAATAGGCTTAAGGAATATTGGCCTATTGACCTGTAGTAAATTATTTACAGTCCGTATCAAAAAAGGTGTACTGTAATTTGCCGGCCGAAGTGGCAGTGCGGTTCTAGACGCTGCAGTTGGGAACCGCGAGACCGCTACGGTCGCAGGTTCGAATCCTGTCTCGGGCACTGATGTGTGTGATGTCCTTAGGTTGGTTAGGTTTAACTAGTTCTAAGTTCTAGGGGACTAATGACCTCAGAAGTTGAGTCCCATAGTGCTCAGAGCCATTTGTACTGTAATTTGTCTTGATTCAGTACTGGGCATGCGTCTTGTAATCTGAAAAGTGTTAGGTTCCAGGTCATTTTGGAAAAGCTGCTAAATTTCAGGTTCTAATTTGAAGTCGTTAATTCCAAATGACTATTTTCCATGTTCATGCAGTTAGGGTGCAAAAGTTTTTATCGTCGTAAGCAAATTGTCTTTAAACGGTCTGTGCTTTGCTGTAGGGGCTAAATGTGCTGCTTTTCGGCGTTCAGCAAACTTTGTAGTATTTATTTAATCGTATGGTTAGGTCCCCCGCCGGACAGACCGTTTGCCGAGGGCCAATTTGACGCACTTCGGCAACCTGTAGTCAATTAAGATGAAAGGATGATGATGCGGACAACACAACACCCAGTCCCTGGGCGGAGAAAATTCCCCAACCAAGCCGGGATTCGAACCAGCGCCCAGAGGATTGACTGTCCGTCACGCTGACCATTCAGCTACCGGGGCCGACATACCAACGTAGTGTTAGTTACTGTGTAGTTGATTGCACTAGTGATGGTATGTTTTGTCTTAGGTTGAAGGTAACACAGCGGGTGGCCGCTTCGCAGCTCTGAAGCTATATGCATCGGCTTCATGTTTTTTAAATATAATTTGTGTGGCAAGTACCTCGCAGTGATTAAATAAATCTTGCTAGTTTTGCTAAGAACCTATGTGGCTTAGTGCTACCAATCAGTAATGTTAAATGTTTTGAATTATTTGGGTAAAACAGTCCATGATCTGGAATCACGATATAAATAATCCTGTTGAAATCTCTAAGTACCAAAATATGTTTTGTAAGTCTATCGTCTAGTGGCTTTCCACTCAAAGATCACTGCATCCAAGCTACCCCGCTGTGAAGATTTTAAAAGGGTCGTTACTTCCAAAGTAATTCCATCTGCCTTCACCAATCCAGACCCCATCCCCCTCCCCTCCCTCCGGGTTATTAACACAAATCAGAATAGAGATATGGCCGACAAAATCCACGCACCACATTCATTATGAGCCTTAAATGCAACTATACTAATGGCTTATAAAACAAATACAAACAACAGGTTGTTGGTATACCATTAGATGTCTCTTGTCTGATACCCAATCACCTTAGACTGAACTACCAACTGTTCTTTTTGCTTTTCAGAACGAAGACCTGCAGGCAGCCCTCAACGCGCTGATAACCAGCTCTGACGAGGACAGGCTGCGCTTTGCACCTCTGTAAGTACTCACATTTCACGTAACAGCCTTTTCTTGATGCAGGCCGTATGATTTTTTGAGGCAACTTGCTCTTTGACACACAATTCCATGACATAAATCTACTGTAAACTAACAAATGCGTCGCCCTTCAATTCACAGGCATTAACAATTCTCCATTAACGAAACACGTTATCACTGAATTCCAGACCTGCGAAATAAAATTTGAAATACCATTAATCTCTCTACTTTCCGCTGAATTGGTTTCGACAGATGTCTCTAGTATACGACAACCTCCACCTGCATAATCCATAGCGTTTGACGGTCGGAAAGGACGTTGTGCTGTCACTGTAAACGATTTTGTGCGTTTAAATACCTGCTGGTAAAATACCAATACAACGACAGTCACCACGGTCAGTTGCTACCTGTGGCGACGGAGGGAGTCTTGTTAATATCTCAGGCGTATTTCAACTTATGCAGCACCAAAACTTTGTGAACTGAATCCATGAATATGTTCGCGTTACACCGCGTTTCTAACCCTGCGCGAATCTTGCTCTTAAAAGCGGAGATGGTTCGATAGTTCCTGACAGATTAAAAACCATACAACCTTGAGTTTCCTGGACAATGCTCTCGCCGAATGAGCTACTGAAGCACCGCCTTCAGTCTGCCCTACAGAGTCGCTTCTTCCGCTACCTCTCCGCCACTTTTCAAACTACACAGAAGCTCGTCTGTATATCTTGCTAGACTTAAGGGAGCTTGATTTAGTTATCGTTGTTGATGGAGAGAGCGCGGTAGTTGCATTAGTGCACTGTAGTTGACAGCGACACCAGACCTATTTAAGACTACAAACTTAAGTTTTTCAGTGACTTTAGAGTGAAGTGATAAGAACGTACCTATTTACTGGCCTGAATATGTCCGGTTTTATGCGTCCAAAACAGTATTTGAGACAAGTTTTAATTTTCTATTTTCATTAACCTCCTGTTTTCATCTCAAGAAATCTATAGCGGAAAGACTTGTTTGCTGGTGCAAGCGTATGGAGAACATGCTCTGTCGGAAGCAATGTGTGGAGAGTGGCTTCGGCGATTCAGAGACGACAATGTGACAAAATACGTCCAGATCGGTGTGATGTGTCACGTGCCGCTACAGCCGAGGCTGACAGTGAATGCTGTACGCTAGGAAACACAGT
Source organism: Schistocerca nitens (assembly GCF_023898315.1). Lineage (NCBI taxonomy): Eukaryota > Metazoa > Arthropoda > Insecta > Orthoptera > Acrididae > Schistocerca > Schistocerca nitens. Next base: position 307,255,901 of record NC_064621.1, on the reverse strand, counting down.
CACTCAGTTTTAATTGTGCACTTAAACACAAACGCCCGCAATGTATTCAGATGCTTGTCAAACCACATGTTGTAAACCGAGTAAAGGAAACAAAAGGATTTCGTACCCATCATCTTCAAGCGAAGTGTCGAGATGCTGCTGCTCACATCTATTACTTTCCCCTCTTTGGGGAAGTGTGAGGGGGAGTTTGTAGCCTTTCGGCTTTTACTCCCCTGTGAACGTGTGTGTGTGATTTTTCTATAGTTTTTTGATGTCTGTGACTTGTGATGTTTGTTGTGAGTGAGTCTGGTACTTGCCTGGGGTAGGCGAAAAGATTGGTGTTATATGGGAAGGAACTGGATTAGGGATTGGGTATTGGGATTTTCTCTTCGACTTAATCGTCGAAGATCGTCATAGGGCGCTTATGCTTATCGCGGGACATGTCATACCGACCTAGGGAATGGATGAGCGCGTTTCCGGATCTGGAAGAACCCTCATAGAAGGCCCTTGCCAGATCCTGGAAACGCTCTCTCAGGAGTGGGATTTCGGCTGCGGCGTGTAAGTCGTCTGTGGGGAATCCGAGAGGTAGGTGCAGTGCCCTTCTGAGGGCGCGGTTCTGCAGCCTCTGGAGTTTGTCCAGGTGCTGCTTTGCCGCGTATCCCCAGACAGGGCATGCATACTCCATTACTGGCCGGATCAGGGCCTGGTAAACATTTACTGCTACTGGGCAGGGAAGGGAGCTGGTTGCGTTCAGGATAGGGTATAGGATGGACATTCTGGCGCAGACCTTCCTGTGGATCTCGTCTATGTGGGGTTTCCACGTAAGACGAGAGTCCAAGGTTACGCCAAGGTACTTGGCGGTTCTGCGCCAGGGGAGTTGGATTCCATTTAGGTGAAGGTGGAGGGGGGGACGTTGGGGAGGTTCGCGCCTTCCGAGCCTGCGGGTAATCAGCATTGCCTGCGTCTTCTCAGAGTTGATGGTGATGCGCCAGCGACGGGCCCAAGTTTCTGTGTCATCTAAAACCTTTTGTAGCCTACGGATGACCAGGTCCTTGTTCGCGTTTCTCGTGTAGAAGGCTGTATCGTCAGCGTACTGTGCAGTGTGCACCAGGGGGGCCGTTGGTGTGTCCGCAGTGTACAAACTGTACAATACAGGCCCCAGGACCGATCCCTGCGGCACCCCGGCACGAATACGCCTTCTGGTGGAGGTGGCAGTTTCTACTTTGACGGAGAAAGTCCTATTTGTGAGATAGCTCTTGATGAGCTGAACTATACTCCCAGGAAACCCTTGTGTGTACAACTTGTAGAGTAGCCCTCTATGCCATACTGAATCAAAGGCTTTGGCTACGTCTAGTAGCACTATCCCGCAGTAGCCTCTGTGGTTGAAGCCCTCTGTGGCTGCTTCGACCATTCTCATGACCTGTTGTGGGGCAGAGTGGTTCTGCCGGAACCCAAATTGGAAATCCGGCAGAATTTGCTCTCTGGTAATATGTTCTTGTATGGGTCTTAGCAGGAGGCGCTCATAGATCTTGCTGAGAGTTGGCAAGAGGCTAATCGGCCTGTAGTGCTGCGGGAATAGAGGGTCTTTCCCTGGTTTGTGTATCGCGACCACTTCCGCATGTTTCCAGCAAGCTGGGAAAACACGGGATCGAGTAATCTCGTTGAGGACGTTCGCGAGGTGTGTGATTGCTGTGGGTGGGAGATTTTTTACTAACTGATTAGTGACACTGTCGTGCCCTGGTGCCTGTTTTGTAGGGAGGGACCTGATTACTCTTGCCACGTCCTCGGGGGCAAAAACTGTGGGTTCGTCTTCTGGGTCCTCCTCAGCATTGAGGAAGACGGCCAGTTGACGACGGACCACTCTTTCATGCTCATCATCCTGGGGTTCTGCCGCTTGGAACTGCTTCTCGAAGGAGTCGGCGAGGGCGTTGGCCTTTCCAGCATGGCTGTAGACCAGTCCCCGCTCGCCATGCAGTGGCGTCATCCTAGCGCGTCGTTTTGTAAACTGTTTGGTCGCTTGCCATAGAGTATGGTCGTCTACTTTGAGAGCTGTGAGGCGGTTTTGCCATTGCTGGTTTCTGTGCTCATTGAGCGCTACCTTCAGTTCTCTCTGTAGGCGATTGAGCAGCCTCCTGGTGGCCTGATTTCTGGTGATCTTCCACTCTTTTGCCACTCTGTTCTTATGTCGAATTTGAGCTAGCAAGTGTTCCGGGAGCTGTATTTGCGGCGGTGGGCCATCCCTTTGTGGAGGGGTGGCTTCTTCCGCTGCCTGCAAGATGGTGCCTGTTAGGTCTTGTAGCGCTTGCTCTACTGTTTCAGCAGTAGGTGGCGGAGCGCGAGCGATATCAGAGGCGACAGTTTCTTGGTATCGCTCCCAGTCTGTACGTTTGTACGACGTCTGGTATCGTGGGAGTGCTACCCATTCTCCCACATCGACCTCCAGAATCACTGGGTTGTGGTCGGAGGACATTCTGTTGATTGTCCTTGCGGTCACAAATCCTGCGATCCTCCTAGTGAGAGCTATGTCTAACACATCGGGCCTGCTTCCGTTTTTCGGAAAATGTGTGGGCTCGACTGGACCCCATGTTTCGAAGTGGTGGGTGTGCGCTAGTTGTTGCAGTTTGGCACCTGCTCTGGAGGTTACTCTAGAATTCCAATCAGGATGTTTGGCATTGAAGTCTCCCCCTATTATGAGTTTGCCTTCAATTTGCCCTAGAGCAGCTATGTCTCCCTCATCTATCTGGTCATGTGGGGGTCGGTAGACTGCAACAATTGTTAGGGGTCCAGTGGCAGTGGTTACCTCCACTGCCACTGCTTCGATTTTGTTGGTAGCTGGTAAGAATACCTGGTGGTGAGGGATCCCTCTTTTTACATATATGGCCACTCCTCCGCCTTGGGTTGGCCTGTCTTTACGGTAGGTAACGTAGTTGGGAACTGTCGCTTTTATTCCCGGTTTTAGGTGGGTTTCCCCCATCATGCATATGTCGATGGAGAACTCCTTCATGAGTTCTCTGAACTCGACCTCTTGATTAACAATGCCGTCTGCGTTAAAGACGCACATTGTCAGGCCTTGAATATTCGGTCGTCTATTCATGATGGGGTTTTGGTACTACTGAGGAAGTCGCAGAGGGGAGCGACTGCTGGACTGTTGCCTGAAGGGCGACGAGGATCTGTGTGTTCTGCTTCTGGGCTTCCCTGAATTCCTTCATCATTTCCATGACGAGGTTCATGGTCTGCACCATTACGCCTAACAACTGATCCATGGGGGGGGGGGAGTGTGTGTGGGGTTCCCTAGAGCTTCCTCCGTCATGGTGGACCTGGTCGTTGTTGCTGTGTGTTTCCCGGTGTTGTTCTCGTGATGGTGTCTGGTGTTGTGATGATTGGGCCACGCTTTCATGGTTCCTCGGAGGAGAAACCACTTCAGCATAAGTCGCCCTCGGTGTGTCCGGCCTTGGTTTAGCCCAGGCCTTGTCTGTGTGTGTTGTCGTGTTCGGTTTTCTTGTGTGTCTGGGGGGGTTTATGGTGTTTAGCTTATGTGTGTGGGGGGCGGCCTTTGCGCCCTTTGCCTGTTGTGTGTGTCTTTTGTGGACCTCACAACCTTGGTAGCCCGCTGTGTGGTTTTTGCCACACAGCGCGCACCTTATTTGCGGGTCCGTGTGCTTGAGTGTGCATGTCCTGGTGTCGTGGGCTTCGGCGCACTTCCTGCACCTTACTGGCATGGTGCAGTAGGCGGCGATATGGTTCAGGCCCTGGCACCTGAAGCACTGCACCGTCTTGTTCTTACGGCGCAGCGGTTCGGTGGTGACAGGCACAGCCAGAACTATCTTTATCTCCCTTTTGTTCTGAGGGATGTCCGGGAGTGTGGCCTGGTATAGTGGCCACTTGCTGTCGATGTTGCCCATCTGCTGGACCGCCTTTACGACGTACCCCTGGGCAGTCAAATCTGTTTTGATTGCCTGGGGGGACACTCGTCTTGGTTGTGGGGAACGTGTAGTGTGGTATGTTCTTGTTTTTAAAGAGTGTTTTGACTGCGGTGTAGTTTTCAAGTGTGTGCAGTGTGATTTTGATCTTGTCTCCACCTGCAGGTTTCGCCTGGAAACTGCCTCCCCCGATTTCTGACTTCAACAGCTCGAAGAGCTCTTCATAGCTTTGTGCAAACTCAGCTACAATTGGGGGGAGGTGGTGGGCGACTTGGTTCTGTGTTTGTGTTGTGATTTCTGTTGTCTCCGGCTCATCAGCAACCGCCTGAAACCTGTTCGGGGTGGGTTCCACTCCCCGGGCTGGTGGAAGCTTCGGCTGGCGAAACGTTTTCTTCGCCAGCACGAAACCATCCGAGTCCTGCCCGGTTACGCGGTTCCCTTCCAGTGCCGGTGTTTCCTGGACCCCTCCCAGTGCGGCGACAGGTGCTGTCGGGGGCGCTGGCTCCTCAGAGGGTGTGGAAGTGGTTGGGGTGGGGGTGGTGGATTTCTTCTTCCCCTTGGAGTGCTTCTCCTTCCTGTCCTTTCTTACACGCCGCTGGTTGGATGTGGTGGACTTGTGTGGGGGGGATTTAAGGTATTTGGAGCGGGTGGACGACTGAGACAAGGGGGTGGGTTTGGGGAGGATTTTGGTCGGCAGGCGGGTCGTCTGCTTGCCATTTTTCATGGTTTCAAGGAATTCAGGTAGTGCGTTGGTGGCGTGGGCAAGCAGGAGCGGGGGTAGGACGAGGTTAGGAGGGGTGGGATTGCAAGTACTGACACTGTATGAGGATGTTGGTGTTCTGTGTGGGGTGGCATTCTTTGCTGTGTTGTTTGCCACGTCCGGAACGGAGAGGGGGGTTGCTGCCAGGGGGGTGCCAGTTACAGCCATCGTTGACACCGTTAGGTGGCCCGGCTGCATTGCTGGCCCTATTCTCCTTGTGGACGCGGAGGTCTGATCGGCGGCGGCGGAAACCTTCTCTGCGGTTCCACGGCCGGCTCCCAGGTCCTGGCCCACATTTTCCCTAACCTTGGGGGGGGGGGGGGGCAGAGACTGACTCTGCGGCAGCTGAGGTGCTCGAGACGGCCGACCGCGCGGCCCGCGGCAACAAGAAAGCGCGCCTCGTGTCGTCGGCGGAGAGAGACCGCCGCGACCCCAAGGCGCCACTCGAGCTCGGCATACCACAACGACGAGAAGACACGACAACTCTGCCAGGCGACGCCATGCAAAATTTTCTCCCAGTGCCGTCCGTGCTAAGACCTCGACGCAAGTGCCCGTCAATGTTTTAATAAAAACAAAGCCGGTGTACACTCCTGTTTGTACTCCCGTGCAAGCGGGGGCCTATGGCTGACAGTACGCGAGTGAGAGGAGCGATGCTCAACCCTCGACTGCTACTCAGCGAGTGTCGAGATGCTGCTGCTGCTTACATCTAATACTTTCTCCTCTTTGGAGAAGTGTGAGGGGGAGTTTGTAGCCTTTCGGCTTTTACTCCCCTGTGTACTTGTGTGTATGATTATTTCTGTATTTTTTGGTGTCTATGAAATGTGATGTTTGTTCTGTGTGAGTCTGGTACTTGCCTGAGGTTTGGCGAGATAGTTGTAGTGGTTTGGGTAGGAGCAGGATTTGGGAATGGATATTGGGATTTTTCTCTTCGACTTAGTCGTCGAAGATCGTCATAGGGCGCTTATGCTTATCGCGGGACATGTCATACCGACCTAGGGAGTGGATGAGTGCATTTCCGGATCTGGAAGAACCCTCATAGAAGGCCCTTGCCAGATCCTGGAAACGCTCTCTCAGGAGTGGGATTTCGGCTGCGGCGTGCAAGTCGTCCGTAGGGAATCCGAGAGGTAGGTGCAATGCCCTTCTGAGGGCGCGGTTCTGCAGCCTCTGAAGTTTGTCCAGGTGCTGCTTTGCCGCGTATCCCCAGACAGGGCATGCATACTCCATTACCGGCCGGATCAGGGCCTGGTATACATTTACTGCTACTGGGCAAGGAAGGGAGCTGGTTGTGTTCAGGATAGGGTATAGGATGGACATTCTGGCGCAGACCTTCCTGTGGACCTCGTCTATGTGGGGTTTCCACGTAAGACGAGAGTCCAGGGTTACACCAAGGTACTTGGCGGTTCTGCGCCAGGGGAGTTGGGTTCCATTTAGGTGAAGGTGGAGGGGGGGGACGTTGAGGAGGTACGCGCCTTCCGAGCCTGCGGGTAATCAGCATTGCCTGTGTCTTCTCCGAGTTGATGGTGATGCGCCAGCGACGGGCCCAGGTTTCTGTGTCATCTAAAAACCTTTGTAGCCTACGAATGACCAGGTCCTTGTTCGCATTTCTCGTGTAGCAGGCTGTATCGTCAGCGTACTGCGCAGTATGCACCAGGGGGGCCGTTGGAGTGTCCGCAGTGTACAAACTGTACAATACAGGCCCCAGGACCGATCCCTGCGGCACCCCGGCACGAATACGCCTTCTGGTGGAGGTGGCAGTTTCTACTTTGACGGAGAAAGTCCTATTTGTGAGATAGCTCTTGATGAGCTGAACTATACTCCCAGGAAACCCTTGTGTGTACAACTTGTAGAGTAGCCCTCTATGCCATACTGAATCAAAGGCTTTGGCTACGTCTAGTAGCACTATCCCGCAGTAGCCTCTGTGGTTGAAGCCCTCTGTTGCGAGTCACGGAAGCTGTCGTGTCCTTGTCCAGTTGTCGCAAGACCATCGCCTTGCTCAATGACTCTGGACTGGAAAAGGACGTCATCAGGAAGCTGTACCCCAGAGCACCGGCACCACCACGGCTATATGGGCTCCCTAAGATCCACAAAGACGGAGTTCCATTGCGACCCATAGTGAGCACCATCAACTCACCGACATATGGTTTAGCCAAGTACCTAGCACAACTGCTCAAACCGATCGTGGGTCACTGTGAGCACCATGTCAAGAACTCGGCGGAGTTTGTGAAGGTACTACAAGGCTTTCGCCTGGATAAAGAAGATCTTCTTGTCAGCTTTGACGTCACCTCAATCTTCACACGAGTACCGCTGGAAGACTCCCTAGCGCTGCTCGAAACACGCTTTAGTGAGGACACAATAAAGCTGTTCCGGCATGTGTTAACAAACACCTACTTCAAGTATGGAGGCAAATTTTATGAACAAGTGGATGGTGTAGCCATGGGGTCCCCCTTAGCTCCAGGCATCGCTAATCTTTACATGGAGCACTTTGAAGACATAGCCCTGGACACCGCCCCATTGAAACCTAAAGCCTTTTACAGATATGTGGATGACACTTTTGTCGTGTGGCCACATGGCAGAGAGAACCTGCAAGACTTCCTGCGACATCTCAACAGCATACACAGCAACATACAATTCACCATGGAGGTGGAAGAAAACGGAAGCTTGCCCTTCCTTGACATTCTAATCAAGAGGCACCCTGATGGCACCTTGGGTCACGCTGTGTATAGGAAGAAGACACATACGGATTTATACCTTCATGCACAGAGTTGCCACCACCCAGCACAACGCAACTCAGTGCTTAACACTCTTGTGCACAGGGCCAAGTCTATCTGTGATGATGACAGCCTACCTGCAGAGTTACAACACCTAAGGAAGACCTTCCGCAGCAACGGTTATAATGAGACGCAAATCTCGCGCGCCCTACACAAGAGCAGGAAGGTAGACACACCAGAAGAAGAAGATGAGACCAGATGCCTGGCATTTCTACCATACGCGGGACCGCCAACAGCCAAGATCGCCCGCATTCTGGAGAAACACAACATCAAGACAATTTTTCATGCCCCAAGTAAAATTAAGGACATACTTGGCTCAGTCAAAGACCACCTAGGACTGCAGACTCCGGGCGTATACAGTATTGAATGTGAATGTGGTACGAAATACATCGGACAAACGCAGCGCTGCATCACGCAGAGGCGCTCGGAACACATTAGAAATGTACGCCTTGGTCAGACAGAAAAATCGGCGGTAGCGGAACATAGCCTTAACAAAGGACACACCTTCCTCTTTGAGGGTACGAAGAAGCTGTGTGACGCTAAAGGATTTTGGGATTCAGTTTTCAAAGAGGCTGTAGAAATTCGGTTAAACAGCAACCTGATCAATCGAGACACTGGTTTCCAACTTAGTACAGCGTGGAATCCCGCAATAACTAAAATTAGAAGAGAACGCTCCGGCACGAAGACGGTAGCGGCCACAGACGTATTAGGAACCGGCAGGAACTCGACGCCCGGTCCGCGCCGCGAACCCCCCACCACTGGCGCGGCGGCCGATTCCACAGGTACCTGATTGGTCGGCGCCCGGAATCAGTCACTGGTCCAGGAGCCTTTATAGGCCAACTCTCAGCAAGATCTATGAGCGCCTCCTGCTAAGACCCATACAAGAACATATTACCAGAGAGCAAATTCTGCCGGATTTCCAATTTGGGTTCCGGCAGAACCACTCTGCCCCACAACAGGTCATGAGAATGGTCGAAGCAGCCACAGAGGGCTTCAACCACAGAGGCTACTGCGGGATAGTGCTACTAGACGTAGCCAAAGCCTTTGATTCAGTATGGCATAGAGGGCTACTCTACAAGTTGTACACACAAGGGTTTCCTGGGAGTATAGTTCAGCTCATCAAGAGCTATCTCACAAATAGGACTTTCTCCGTCAAAGTAGAAACTGCCACCTCCACCAGAAGGCGTATTCGTGCCGGGGTGCCGCAGGGATCGGTCCTGGGGCCTGTATTGTACAGTTTGTACACTGCGGACACACCAACGGCCCCCCTGGTACACACTGCACAGTACGCTGACGATACAGCCTTCTACACGAGAAACGCGAACAAGGACCTGGTCATCCGTAGGCTACAAAAGGTTTTAGATGACACGGAAACTTGGGCCCGTCACTGGCGCATCACCATCAACTCTGAGAAGACGCAGGCAATGCTGATTACCCGCAGGCTCGGAAGGTGCGAACCTCCCCAACGTCCCCCCCTCCACCTTCACCTAAATGGAATCCAACTCCCCTGGCGCAGAACCGCCAAGTACCTTGGCGTAACCTTGGACTCTCGTCTTACGTGGAAACCCCACATAGACGAGATCCACAGGAAGGTCTGCGCCAGAATGTCCATCCTATACCCTATCCTGAACGCAACCAGCTCCCTTCCCTGCCCAGTAGCAGTAAATGTTTACCAGGCCCTGATCCGGCCAGTAATGGAGTATGCATGCCCTGTCTGGGGATACGCGGCAAAGCAGCACCTGGACAAACTCCAGAGGCTGCAAAACCGCGCCCTCAGAAGGGCACTGCACCTACCTCTCGGATTCCCCACAGACGACTTACACGCCGCAGCCGAAATCCCACTCCTGAGAGAGCGTTTCCAGGATCTGGCAAGGGCCTTCTATGAGGGTTCTTCCAGATCCGGAAACGCGCTCATCCATTCCCTAGGTCGGTATGACATGTCCCGCGATAAGCATAAGCGCCCTATGACGATCTTCGACGATTAAGTCGAAGAGAAAATCCCAATACCCAATCCCTAATCCAGTTCCTTCCCATATAACACCAATCTTTTCGCCTACCCCAGGCAAGTACCAGACTCACTCACAACAAACATCACAAGTCACAGACACCAAAAAACTATAGAAAAATCACACACACACGTTCACAGGGGAGTAAAAGCCGAAAGGCTACAAACTCCCCCTCACACTTCCCCAAAGAGGGGAAAGTAATAGATGTGAGCAGCAGCAGCCTTTATAGGACCGCGCAACACAGCATCTCGACACTTCGCTTGAAGATGAAGGGTACGAAACCCTTCGAAACGTTGCGAGAAGACGACGCCTTTACTCGGCTGATCACCCGAGAAGATTTCACGAATGGAATACGCCGAGAAAGTCTCAAATCACATGAAACAAAAGGACTTCGAAGGGATTGCTTATCCCACTCGCCATGTTCACCATACATCGCTCATTCCAAATACTATTTGTTTCGCTCAATGCAATATAAACTTTTGTTCAGTATTTCATATCTCTCAGCGATCTCGAAAATTGGCCCCATGAGCAGATCGGCTCCAAAGAGCTTGCATTTTTTTATCGCGGGATCCCCTTTTTAAGTGATACATGAGAAACGATTTAGCTGCTGAAGGTCATTACTTTCGGTAAATTATCTGATACAGTCGTTTTAAAAAATGAAAATGGGTCTTCTGTCCATCAAACAATGAGAAATTATTGAAGTACTCAGAATCATAATGAAAGCGTATTTCTGAATTATGGTTTAGTCTTGGCCTAGCGAATCGTTTCATGATGAATCCCACCCAGCAGTGGACAACACGCTCTTTTAAAATTTCCTGGGTTATTTATTCTTGAATAATCCCCAAGCTGTGACTATGTTATTTCTGCGCAACATCTTACCTTCCAAGACTTCTAATCCATCAAGGGCTACATGAGAGTTTCTGTGAAGCGGGTTAGATTGGAGATAGTTATTAGCAGAAGTTGTAAATGAGGGCAGTGTGTCGTACATGAATGACCACTGCCCTTGAAAGACAAGTTCTGCGTTCGTATCCACATCAGGCCCACGGTTTTAATCTAAGATATTAATGTTTCACATTAATATAATATAATATCAAGTGAACCATCAAAAATTTTCTGCGAAAGTAGGGTCGTAATCCCAGTACGAAGCCCTTGTTACTAAAAACAGTAATTCTAATATGTCATATATAACTGGCTACTACTCTTCGTCATTCCTGCAGTGTGATAACTGTGACAGTGTGATGTACTGAGGAGTGGTAGGGAGAGAGTGAAATGTGGTGGGTTGGAACACTACATTGGTTCAAATAGCTCTGAGCACTATGGGACTTAACATCTGAGGTCATCAGTCCCCTAGAACTTAGAACTACTTAAACCTAACTAACCTAAGGACACAACACACATCCATGCCCGAGGCAGGATTCGAACCTGCGACCGTAGCGGTCGCGCGGTTCCAGACTTAGGTGCCTAGATCCGCTTGGCCACGCCGGCCGGCGATACACTACATTGCAAAGTGCTTTGTAATCGGTGAGAAAACTGGAAATTAAAGTAAGCGAGAATTTGAGACGTGGTGTTTAGCAGATGACGCTGAGATATAAAAGCTCTGATTAGTTAATAATTGATTGTCTCTGTAGAACCCACGATGAAAGAAATAAATGGGAAAAGGGTAAAAATAAGAACAAGGACGGACAAATATTTTCTGAAACGATTTGTTTGAAAGTAAGAAATAAGAGAGTAAAGAAAAATTTGACGTACCTTTTCAGGACGCTCGAAATCAAGTGCTGCAAATGAGGCACATGTTTTATTTCTTACTTCTAGACAAATTATTTCCCTAAATATTTGACCGGTTGTTGAAATTTATGTCGCATAATAGGGTATACGGTCCCTTGGCGGTATAAAAAATTGAAGCTTCTAAGTGCACGCAATCAAAAGATACGGTCACTTAAGTCGCATATTTAGATACCCGCAAAATTCACTCATTAGAACCTCAGGGTACTTCTCCCTGACCTATAACCGTAAAATTTAGCGAGTTGCAAGGTTTCACAGTCCACAGAAAATTGTTAATTAGTAATTATATCACACCAAAAAATTATTTCCAGGATGGAGTGATGACAGTATTAAGAAACGAATAGTAGCTGTTCACCATATAGCGGAGATGCCGAGTAACACATAGACGCAACAAAAAGACTGTCAGACAAAGCTTTCGACCAAGCAGGCCATCATCAGAATAGACTAAACACACACACACACACACACACACAAAACACTCTCTGGCTGCTAAGGCCAGATGTGAGCAACAATGTATAGTGGGAGAAGCAATTTATGTGTTGGGCCAAGGAAGAGGCTCGGGCGGGGAGGGGGATGGATAGCCGGATAGGAATGTGGGACAGTGTATTGCTGATCTGCATTTGTTCAGATATCGCCAGTCATTAATCCTCACCAACGTAGCCCTGCAAAACCACGCCAATAAGGCCCAAACCTCCACGCAATACCTCCTCCACATCTGTAAAATTCTTCTGCCATGCAATCACAAATTACTGGGTTCCATATGAAATACTAAAACTCTTACATTCCGCAAACTAGATTGTTATGCACAACGCCACCTCAAAACACTCTCTGTCCTGTCCACTTCCTTCTCCCACATTGCACTACCGCTATCCACCACCTCTACACCAATCTACAAATCTCTGGCACAGCCACTCGTAGCTAACAAATTCTGCCTTGTAGATCTACGTTTACCCCACCAACTCCCTGACTTCACCATATAGGGTGCAGACCCTAAACATATCAGAAAACCTTTAGCCTCACAGAAGTATTAGTTCTTCCCAGAGCTCTCACATTTTGCCCAACCACCTAATTCAGTCATGCAGGTCTTGTTAAGGACCTTCTCTTCTCCTGGTTCCTAAACCGAAAACTTTTCGCCACTAACCCTGCCAATCACACTCAACCAAAGACCAATGTTCAACCCTGCCTGACACGGTTCACTCTACCATCCAAGCATGATCCAATCTTCCCCCCCCCCCCCATGCCCTCAAATCACTTCGTTAGTTTTCCAGAATTTCTTAACATCAGGCCTTACCTCACCGTCATTCCCTCATTCCCCAAATCCATCAACATGGAAGCTAACATTAGATCTGTAGGAAGAACAGCAATCAAGCACCTAAAACTGATCCCAATCTTATAATCCTACCTTCTGACAAAGGCTCCACTACTATTGTTTTAAACTGATTACCAATCAGTTGTCAGTTTCATCCATCCACAAACCCTGCCACAGTGACTCCTGAAATCCTTAGCCCCATCCCGGAAACCCTCACTGGAGTCCAGTCCTCTCCTCACCCCTACCATTCACTGGATTTCCTCTACATTCTTCGTAGTCCATAAATCCATCCACCCAGGTTGCATCTTTGTGGTTAGTTACTGTGTCTCCACTGAGATAATCTCTGGTCTCATAGACCAACACCTTCAGCCTATTATCTGCATCCTACTCTCCTATACAAAAGATACCAACCATTTCCTCCACCAATTCTATACAGCACCTGTTCTTTTACCTCATAGTGCCCTGGCCATCACTGATGATCCATCCCCCTAACGCCTGTAGCCTTGCTGCAATTGCACACTACCTGTAGCAACGCCTGCATGGACTCCAAATGTACAACTTCGTTCCTAGTCACCATGACCATCTACATCCTGGCCCTTTATTACTTCCCCTTTGAAAGAGTCATCTACAAATAAATCCAGGGTATGGGTATGGGTACTCGCATTGCACCATCCTGTGTCAACCTCTTCTTGGATCATCTAGAGGAATCGTTTCTAGCTCAGAATCCCAAGTCCCTCACCAAGTCTAGATTGATTGATGACATCATCATGATCTGGGTCAAGGACGAGGACCCCTATCCTCTTTATTCCAGAACCTCAACACCATCTTCTGCACTCGCTTCACTTGGTCCTCCCAACAAGCCACATTCCTCAGTGTTGACTTCCAACTAAAGATGGTTACATCAGTACATCTCTCATATCAAACCTATGACCCACTATTAATATCTCCACTTTGACAGCTGCCTCTCTCTCTTCCATAGAAAGATATCTGTCCATACAACCTAGTCACCAGTGGCTGTCACATCTTTAGTGACAAGTAGTCGCTCAGAAAATATACCGAGGGTTTCACTGAGGCCTTCACAGACCGTAATTGTCATACCAACCTTATGCAAAAACAGATTTCCCATCCCTTATCTCTTGTCACAGCCACCTGCGAAGTCCTACTGTCCCACCAGAGTGGAGCATTTCTCTCACGAACAAGTACCACTCTGGACTGAAGCAAGTGAATCATTTATCTGCCAGTGGTTCGACTACTTCTTGTTGTGCCTTGAAATTATTAATGTCCTATAAACTGCCATACCCACCCCTCCCACAATATCCCCGTCCATTCTTACACAGGCCCTGCTCCTAACCCTTTCTCTCAAGGCTCATATCTCTGTAATAGACTTAAATGCAATCCCTGTCACATACATCCTCCGACCACTACCGGCTCAAGTTAGGTGACAAGCATCACTAAACCCATCACAAGCATCACTTATCCCATCTACAAGCTAAGCTGCAACCACTGTGCTGCATTCTATATGGGAAAGAGAACCAACAAGTTTTCTGACCGTGGTTGCTCACCAACAAAATGTGGCAAAAAACAACAGCACCACTCGGTTGCTTGCCACACTACCCAATAAGACGTTCTTAGTTCCAGTGACTATGCTATCCGGTACTTGCCCACGAGCTTGAGCATTTCTTAACTGCATGGGTGGGAACTCTCCCCACAATATATCCTACATTAATGTAACACTCCTGGTCCTTGAGCCACCTACACTCTTCCTGTTCCCATTCAATTCCCATTTATTCCACGAATGCACTCACAGTTACTTTCACTTCACTCCTTTCCCGCCGAAAGCCCCTGCTTCTGTCTAAACTCGTGGCTGCACCTACCAGGCCGTATCAATGTCGATAAGACAAAAAATCGCCAGGTGATTTCAATTCTGAGAATGGATGATTTGACTGTAAGAATAATTAAGAGCGCGAGCTCTAGTTACACCTAGGAAATTGCTTTTTTAGTTTCAAGATTTGTTCAGGAAGCGTGAAACACAGTATATTTAACTATGGATCAGTGTACTATTATTGTTATGACTGTATAGATCAGCAGGATGCAGAAATGGTTCCATTAATGCTGTTTTTTGATATTTGTTTTATTACCTCAACATGATAGAAAGAATTGCACAATGTACACACCAATGTAAATTTTTATGCACTGACACTTGGTTAACATAGCTATTAGCATCTGTTCGTGAAATATTTAAGTTTTCCAGCGAGTCACTCGATAAGGTCTTGTTAATTACTCTAATTATTGTCATCCAATTAAATCTTTCTTTGCAAAACTAGACTCCAAGGTGGTCCACGTGATATTTCATTTATCTATTTCTCACTCGGTTGTGTCTATGAAAATTCGGACAATGTCCGTTGTGTAATTTCTAGGGAGTCATGTTTGCCCTCACATATTTGGCCATCAATAAATATGAAGGGTACGGTTCACTGAACATCTGCTAAGACATCAGCGAATAACGTCCGCGATACAAAAAGGTGCCATCGATGACGGAACTCTTAGAGGAAGTTGGAGATTGGAAGATATTCAACAAATAATTGCAGATCTTAGTCAGATATGTAAAGGTTAACACAGTAGGGGAAATCGTGACCAATCATATCAAAAAAGTCTGAAGACTGATGAACTGAAAACAGTGACCTGAGAGGGTGATGGTAAATAGTTACATCCTACTGACTAATTTGGTAGTTTCTCACCTTAAATCTGCGATCGTCCGTACATTTCTGACAGTATGTATATGGGTGCTGGCTGGGAGTTTCATTCAGTATTATTTCCACAGAAAGTCCCAGCTCTTTACCATTGAATCCACATCTAGATCCATATACTTACTCAATATATCGTTTTGTTTTATTCACCTAATGCAGATGCCATTCTTTTTTCTGTGTTGTACACGGGATGCGTATTGGGATGTAGAGCCTAAGCATTCCGCAAAATCATGGTGGCCATTGTAACGCACGTTACGCAAGATACCAGCATACGCGCCTCACATACATCAACTAAATTAAATAATTACTGATAATGTCGATATCCCGCACATTCGCTAATAGTAAAACAGTCAATATCTGGAGATTATATACTCTGTGAATGACTATGCAGGCCGAGAAAACTGGTTGAGGACCAACCGGTGTGATCGTTACCCGAAAGGTTCCTTTTCCTGGAATTCATATATTTGGTACGGGTTAACATGAATCAACATTCCTGAATGTCTGAAAACACCTCCCCTGATAAGCCCAAACATTATGCCACCTGGTGGCGTTGGATGATGAATAGTGTCGCTGAGGGCACGTGACGCGGTAACGTAAGTATGTAATTGGGGCAGAAACGGACGGGGGATCACCTAGCGAACATATGAGCTCCGCAGCAGACCACCCATACATGTTCACATGCTGGCCCTACAAAATCGTAAGTTACAATAATAGTGGGCGCGGGACCATCGGAACTCGACCGTCGATCAATGGAAACGTTTCAGCTCTTCGGGTGAATCAATTTTTTGCTACACTAAGAAGGTGGTTGTCTCCCCGAACGCTGTTAACAATCTCGAAAGGTGCAGCGCGCCCTGGACGCAGGCTGGTGTGAACAGTATTATGCGATGAGAGGAATTTCTGGCGCTTGCATGGGACCTGCGGTAGTAATCGAAGACAAGCTGACCGCTAGAACCACCTGCATCGCTTCACGCTAAATGTCTTCCCCGGCAGAGATGTCGTTCGTCAGCAGTATAACTGTCTGTGTCTCGCAGCCAGAACCGTGCTACACTGGTTTGAAGAGCATTGTAGTGAACTCTCGTTGATGTCTGAGCAACGCCTGACGTAAAGCGTGTGGGACCCATCTCGGTCGGTATCGGGCACCACCACTGCATACGCAAATCAAGTACCCATTATTTACGGAAATGATATGAACTGTGCGTTGACACCTAATGCACCCCCCCCCTTCCCACAAACCTACCAACAACCTGTCGGATCCCTGATACGCATTATATGTAATGTAATTCTTTCCAAAGACAAACTGTTAAGCGGGTGGTCAAATATTTTTTCCTTATCGGTGTATTTCTTAACCTTATTCCCCCATCATAATGCCTGAGAGTGGACCCCATAATCAATCTTAATTTTCGTTGACGCTAGAAGTAAAATTCAAGCCAGTTTTTTCAAAGATATCTTATAGTCACCAAATAAACTGGAAATCCGGTAGAGAAAGGATTTCTCAGAAAATAAAGCTGATCAAATTGTATCTTTTCGCGATCATTCTCTTCACCGGTAATGGTTGTTTCAAAAAATACTTTAAGGATATGAAAAGGCTAACTGTGTCTGTTCAAGAGGGACCTACATTCGCTGTGGATAGGAAAATTCCATACACTTACATCAATTTGTTTTATGCTGGAGTTCCAAATGTTTTAATTCATATAAAGTTAGAAGGATCACTTTGATGCTAAATATTCTAGAGGTTAATGATAAAACAAATGAACTGTACAATTCGTTGAAGAATTATCGTTATTATGAAAACTATTAACACAGCGTCACGTAAAAGCCCGAAACATATTGTTTAACGATAATTCTGCAGTCGATATTCTACTGCAGGGGATGAAATTTGTACACAGGAGCCATAATTATGTAGAAATGTATCAAAATAAAATTTCCCCCTGAGACAAATGAAACACATTCAACAGATTTTTAATTTCAAGCAAAAAATACACGAAAATTTTATTTACAAAGTGGAATTGGTGTTGTGCCAAGGTATGTAAACTAATGGTTATCTAAATGGACAAATGAAAATGATTCTGGATTGTGATACTCGTGACATCACTCCGTTTCGAGAACTGTTATGTGTGAAAGAGTATGTGTTATAGCCTGCCCCACTGTTAATACTGGTGCTTTTTACCCGAGAATATATTCGGCCCAGCTTTGAACGTTGTTTGGAAAAAGTCTTACATCAGAATGCACAACTAAATCTTCTTCTGTGAGAAGAAATTGCTGTTTTCTTAATTTCATCAAAACTCTCAGTTCTGAACACGTGAGCTAACTCTGTAACTCGCACAGTCCTAGCTGATACTTGTCGCTGAGGCTGATGGGAGCGACAGTAAATGGGAAACTCCTTTACGGTCCTTCTATCAGCCACTGTGCCTAGTGTCAGCTAGGACTCCGCGAATAGCACATTTTTGATGTTCTTTCCTGTATTGGGTTCGAAACTGATGTGTGCGTGAATGAAGGGCACCCCTGGCAGCATCGGATCATTACCGGCCTCTCGTCGGCTCACGCCACCTTCAGGGCTGGGGGCAGGTGGTAGTATCGTCCAGTTCTCTGTTAGATATCCCAGTCGCAATTTAGCGATTTGGTATTGTACCGCACGTTCGGGATGCGTGTACACTTTACTTCTAACGGGTGATATAACGCAACATCACACGGCGTCATCAGTAAATGGTACAACGTCGTAGCACATACTCACTACGGCATCTGTGACTATATCTATCACGCTTCGACTCACATAAAGGAACCATACACACACTTAATGTTTTTCCTTTATTCTGGATCAATCATTAGCATTACCCCAGAAATAAATGAAAAGTAACACTATTTCCCCAGTTCTATACACGGTTTTGGGGAGTTTTTACCGTGACGTTAAGGTAAATTTGGATGCTGGCAAAGCGTTATCATTTACTCTCAACTGGGGAACCCTCTTCCACACTTTCACATCGCCTAATATGTTGAAAAACAACCCACTTTACTCCATAGAGTAAATAACAAAAGATGAACAAATTAGTACTTAATACAGTAAAATTTAATTATTACTGTATCAGAAGGCTATGTAAAGATTTCAGAAAACATTCTGAACTTACATTTGATAACAGAGTATCAGATCAATAAATTTCTTATTTCTCAAAAGAAGTAAATGTTAGGGCCAATGATTCGTCGTTACTGACTCTAGGTACTTTGTGATACTGGCCACTAAATGTCATTAGCCTCCCTCAGCAAGCCAGATGAGGTCTGCTTACTAAATATTATAGCAATAACAAAAATTACGGATTTTTACATGAAATATAGAAACCGAAATCGGTGTTTCGATTACACAAAACAACTACCATATCAGTGATGTGCGTGTGAGGAGAACCGTCGTCCTCTGTGTCATATGTTAGTGTTCAATACTCACAGGCTAGAAACGAGGGTATGTTTTCTGAACAGTATGTCTGAAGTGTTACGAACAGAGCTAAGGCTCAGTCAAAAAAGTCGTTATATGTACAACGGTACAAAAATGTAATCAGAAAATACGTGAAACTGAAAAACCAACTTCAATACGCGTGGATTACGTGTTAATAGCTATACAGACTCCGAAATTCTGATTCATGGAGAAACCTTACAATTACTTACATTCTGTCCTCAATATTTGCCTTAGGTTTTTTCTGTATTTCCATTGATGTTCCCTTTAGGACACTAGCGTCTTTCAAGTAAATATATTGATCAGTGTGAATAGATCAGTACTTAACAGCAGCCACAGTAGACAGGAATATCTCCAATCTATTTCTAACAGAGACTACTCTCTAAACGTAAATGTAGGACGTAACGCGCGTAACACCGTACCGATGATAGTATACGACAAAACCAATGGCAATGCGCACTAACAATGGTGAAATGTTTGAACCACTGCATATGTCGGTGCACGCCGATGGCGGGTATTAATAGAGCGAGAGCATTAGCCATAGTCTTCCTTTGACAGTCGGCAGACTGAGTACAGTTTTATGTTGAATGGACAGGGACACAACAAGGCTTGGACAAAAATATAGATGTTCCACAAGAAATCCATGCTGGCACATAAATGCAGATGCTAGCAAAGCGCGGATGGTGCGTTGCAGTATTTGGCCACGAACGGCACCTGTGCAGTATCCTCAACATGCTGCATGTATCGTTCGTGGTCAGAACAGTGTTCTGTGTAGTTGTGAATGCATTGTCTGGGACCAAAGTGAATTCGAAAGGGGGCTCATTGTTAGTGCCCAGTATCCAAAATTTATACTGCATACGGGGAAAGTGGAAAAATATCATTCGCTAAACCACAACACATACGAATACGTATGTTGAGTGAATGTGACGGAGGTCGATGAACAGGATAGTGAGGAAAAATAACAGGACCATAGTTGCTAAAGTCTCTGCAGAGCTGTATGCTGACCTCGAGAACCCTGTCAACACCAAAACAACAAGAGAGGAGCTCCGTCATTTGGAAACTGCAGAACGAACTGGAAATCCAAAATCACTCGTCAGTGGTGCCGTAAGAGGAAAATGTTGTGGCGGAGGCATAAAACCTAGACTATGGAGCAGGGGATGAAAGTAGTTTAGTCGGATGAATCTATTTCACTCTATTTCCGAGTTCTGACTAACGTCCAAAGAGTCGAATATAGCGCCAGTTAGGTGGTGATTTGGGAAGCCACATCGTGGTCATACCTGGGCCCCACGGTTACTCTGGAAGGTCGATTATTGCCAGACCATTTAGGTGGTGATTTGGGAAGCCACATAGTGGTCATACCTGGGCCCCACGGTTACTCTGGAAGGTCGATTTTTGCCAGGGACTGTGTAACCATTTTCTCTCATTTGATAATGGTACAATGTTCGTCCCCTAACTATGTTCCAAGAAGACAGGGGGCTTGTTCATATAGCTCGTATCGTCCAGGACTAGATCTAAGCTTGTCAATACTTTGCTGGAAGAATTATATAACATTCCACTGATAACAGCACAGAGCATATATTTATCGATTTGGACACCACTGGATTGTACTTTGGCTTACAAAGGGTTTCCTGCACCGTACTAGGCATGGTAATGTGTTGTGTTTTTGGAGTTTCCGAATGTTTGTCTCATCCATGTACACTGGTATGTCATTGTGATATCCCAGCCAACCAGATTGGGAATCAAAATGGCTTCCTATTTTATTTTATCAGTTACTCCCTACTGGGAAGACGACAGGCTGCTGCAGAACTAGGTTCTCTTCGGCCAGATACTCTAGTAGGCATGGAGTGTGGCAGAGTGATTCTCAACTGGAAACGGTTGAAAGGGATACCGAGTTCCTGCATTTACCATTTAATCTACACGAAGCCTTTGGTAAATGTATAATTTAATGATCTGGGGTACTTAACATTCCATATTTTACAGAGAAGGAGTCGATATAGGAGAATAATATTAACTGAAAGAATGCAAGAATGGTTCAGTACATAGGTCAGTGGATATGACGTCATAAACACTAAGAAGCATGAAACAATGCCGCATCGTATGTAACCTATAAATTTGGTAACTTGAGATACTAACAACATTCGTGATACATTTCGCAGACAATAGCCACATACATCGCTGAATATACCGACAAAATTAAATCATTGTACAGCACATAGTGCAGAAGAAATGACATCATAAACATTCAGTTACGTGAAAATGAAACTGCAGAGTAAAATTCGTTATAGTTCCAGGTGAATTATGTGAACAAATAAGTGTTAAATACTTTACATTAATGTTTAATGTACGTGACAAAGCCACAGCGTCGAATGCAACCAAACTTGGTACACACATTACTTGCTACCGAGAAAGAAAGTTATGTAGCTAGTTACATATTTCACAGATCATTTGAAACTTTCTTTAATAGATATGATGTGGAACTAGTCGGTTAGCAGGTACGTATTCATGAATAGTGTTACCATTAATGAACACATTATTGTTTTTAGTCCTACTCAGGCAACTAGACTAATTTTTTTACATTGTCTACCAGTTTTTAAGCAAAAATTCGTCAATGGAATAGTATGAATGTTTACTATCAAAAACAGTCTTGATCACAATTTATTTATTACGGTGACCGTTTTCGACCACTACTGTGGTCATCTTCAGACCAATAAGTAAGAACCTCCTTCAGTGGTAAATCACCGGTCACTGTAATAAATAAATTGTGATCAAGACAGTTTTTGATAATAAATATTTGCAACACTTTGATCACTGTGCACTCTAACAATGTATTCAAAAGGAATAGTATGAGTTGTACAGGACAAATGATTTTATGTCATATTTACAATTTGCTTCACTACCTGTCAGACGATTTATGTTATTGAGAAATGATCAAAAATTTTCGTCGCTGCATATTGGACTCCTTTCTGAGGCGTTGACAGGTTTCACAATGAACAATAAAGGTAATTTATCCCTCTGGTGTTGTAGGTGCGGACGTCACTGATCTTCTCACATTGTGATGGATTATTAATGACGGATTTCATTATCGAATATATGTGTCATGACGGCGCATTTAAAAAGCCTGGCGCCTTGAAGAGGTACACACGTGAGATCCGTCGGTGAACATCACATATAATTCTTACTACACGTTTTGTGCACTCTGTACTTACTCTCTATGTGATAAGTTATTCCAGAAACTTATTCCGTAAGACATTATTGAATATAAATATGCAACATATGTCAGGAGGCTGATAGGTTTGTTTCCAAGATTAACATTTGTACGAAGTGCTAAAGCCGATAAAATTAATTATTTGAGAAGCTTAGTAACATGTTTCTTCCACTTCAAGCTTTCATCAACATGCGAACGAAAAATTTAGAGTATTCTACCCTATCTATTGAGTTGCTTTGTGCTACATCAGTTGTTAGTGTGACTGTTTGTTGTACGGAACTGAATGTAATGCGGTTTTTCAAAATTTAGGGGGCATACATTTTCAGAGGGCCACTTTATAATCTCTCGGAAATTATTTTTTACCAACTATTCTGTTGCTTTCTCTCTAATGCGATTTATAATAACAATGGTATCGTCTGCTATGTTAGCAATTTCGCTTGTTGAATAGTAAGTTAAAGGCCATTAATTTAATAGGGAATAGGATGGGCTTAGAATTGAACCCTCTGGGACCATCTTTGTGATTTTTTTTCCCAATCACTAAGATTTTCTACCATTCCGACATTGCCTAAATTATTTAGCACAAGCTTTTGCGTTCTGTTTGTTAATATGATTCAAACCAGCTGTGCATAAAGCCAGCAATTCTAATAACCTGTGGTTATAAGAGGGCAACCTGATCTACACAATCAATCACCAAGGACAGATCACAAAAAATACCAACTGGCCATGTAGTGCTATTTAAGGCGTGTACTGTTTCATGAGTAACTATATAAAATTCTCAGTCAAGTATCCTTCTGGTATGCCAATTGCGATTGTGAAGCAAGCTTTTCCACTTAACTGTGTTATACTCTGAGTATATTACTCTTTCAATATTTTCAAAAATGTTATTAAGGACATTGCTTATTAAGTTGGAACAATTTTTTCAGGATTTTGTTTGAAACTTCATCAACTCTAAAAGAGCTTTCGTTATTCACAATTTTTATAATTGTTTAAATTTCAGTCAATAATGATAGAGTTCTTCTGGTTGTGTAATGTTTTGTGGAATGACATTTTTAATATATTCTCTTGCTTCTTCAACTGAACCACGTAATCCCATATTTGCTGCTACCTTTACAAAGTGAATGTTAAACGTAATTACCGCTTGAGAATTATCAGTCGCAGCATTGTGATTCAGTTTAATTGTTATGGTGTGACTGGCTGTCCGGCCTCCTGTTTGACGATGTGTCATATTGTTTTCATCTTATTACCTGTATTACTTATTTCTGTCAGGAAACGCACGCCTTCTGCACATTTTAAAGACTTTCCCTAACACATTACAGTATTCTTTTTTACCGTTAAGTAATGTTGGATCCTTACTTACTCAGGCTTCACATAAATTTCCCTCTTTCCATTACTTTAGATTTTAAATCCCTTGATTATCTATAGCATAATTTTTTCAATAGCTTTTTTGAATAATTTATTAGGAAAGCAGCTTTAAAAACTGTCACAAACTTATTATGGAATCAATTTAATTTAATATTAACATCTGTTTCCACATATACGTATCCTACATCACTCATTTCGCTTACTCCCTTAGCAACCTCCTATTAGGATAAGGGAGAGAGAAGGACTGGTGAGAGATGCGGAGGCGATGGACCTTAAGGAGGGGGGGGGGGAGTGTTGGAAAAGAACAGAGGGGGAAGAAACACATGAACAGAGGGGTGAGTAATAGTTGCACAGAGAGAACGATAGGAGGAAGTGGATAGAGACTGGAGCGATGGAAGTGGACAGAAACGGAGGGAAATCGAATCTGAACAGATTGAAGATAGGATTAAATACACTCATGCTCATAAATTAAGGATAATGCTGATACATGGTGAAACAACACTCTGCTGGACGATTTGCGGGTTTAAATCACCTCGGAGTATGACCATGCGGTGCATTTGACATGCGGTTGTCGAACGGTGGCGCGGCAGCAGTCCGCATGCGCAGAGGTGTGTTGGTGCATTGCAGAGTACGATGCAGCGAGTAAGTGTGCAGACGTTTCCAGACGTGCTAATGATAATTGTGTGTTGAAAATGGCTCAAAGAACACATATTGATGGACGTTATGAGGGGTAGAATACTAGGACGAATGGAGTGTCGTCAAACACAGCAGGTCATAGCACGGGCCCTCCATGTGCCACGAAGTGTGATCTCAAGATTATGGCAACAATTCCAGCAGACAGGATACGTGTCCAGGCGCTACAGTACGGAATGTCCACAGTGAGCAACACCACAAGAAGACCGATATCTCACCGTCAGTGCCCGCAAAGTAGCACAGAGTACTGCAGGTAGCCTTGCTCGGGACTTTACCGCAGCCACTGGAACTGTTGTCTCCAGACACACAGTCTACAGACAACTGAACAGACATGGTTTATTCCCCGGTCACCTGCAAGTTGCATTACACTTATCCCTGGTGACAGGAGTGCCCGTAAAGCCTGGTGTCAAGAACACAGTACATGGTCACTGGAACAGTGGTCCCAGGTAATGTTCACGGACGAGTCCAGGTATAGTCTGAACAGTGATTCCCGCCGAGTATTCATCTGGCGTGGACCGGGAACCAAATAACAACCCGTTAATATCCTTGAAAGGGACCTGTGTGGAGGTCATAGTTTGATGGTGCGAGGTGGGATTATGATTGGTGCACGTACACTCCTGCATCTCTTTGACAGAGGAACGGTAACTGGTCAGATATATCGGGACGTCATTTTGCACCAGTATGTCCGCCTTTTCAGGGCGCAGTGCATCCTACCTTCTTCCTGATGGATAATAACGGACGGCCCCACCGAGCTGCCATCGTGGAGGAGTACCTCGAAACAGAAGATATCAGGCGAATGGAGTGGCCTGCCTGTTTTCCAGATTTAAACCCCATCTAGCACGTCTGGGCTGCTCTCGGTCGACATATCGCAGCACATCTTCACACCCCTAGGACACTGCAGGAGTTCCGACAAGCACTGGTGCAAGAATGGGAGGCTATACCCCAGCAGCTCCTCGACCACCTGGCCCAGAGTATACCAACCCGTTGTGCGGCCTGTGTGCGTGTGCATGGTGATCATATCCCATATTGCTGTCGGGGTACGTGTGCAGGGAAAAGTGGCGTTTTGTAGCACGTGTGTTTCGGGACGGTTTTCTGAACTTATCACCAATACCGTGGACTTACAGATCTGTGTCGTGTGTGTTCCCTATGTGCCTATGCTATTAGAGCCAGTATTGTGTAGTGCCACGTTGTGTGGCACCACAATCTGCAATTATCCTTAATTTATGAGCATGAGTGTATATACCTGTGGAACACTGGGTGGTCAGCTAGTCACTCCATAAACCCCATCCTGTTCAAATCTTTATCTGGGTGTTTTTTCTGCCTTCTCCTACTTCCTTCCTCTGTTTGATAATATACCGGTTTTATATCTGATGTGTTTAGTGCAGCAAAAGTTTCTTTATACTCATCACTCTCATCCAAATATACTGGGTGGTTATAGTTAAACTTTCCCTATTAAACACGTTATAAAATGAAAACTAATTACCGTTTGCGTACCGAACTTGGGAGCATTAATTTACAGAGTACAGGGTGCATGATTTCCATCCGTAATATCGCCACCGTCCAGGTCCAACTATGGCCTCCAGGTGCCATAGCCAGTCATCGTGATTCATAGTCTCACACACCTGACCAGTCGCGGTACACGTATTTTCGTGTCAACATGAGCTTGGACAAAACAAGCAGGGCATTCATTATTGGTAAAGCTCTGTTATCAAAACAACAGTAATGCTGCGGCTGCACTTTGAAAATATCGCCGACTGAAATGATTACAGATTTGTCATTTACTGATGTGTATGACTTCTGTGGATGGCTTTATTATTATAGCTGAAACAATGGTTAAGGTTTAAAATAAGCATAATTTACCGCAGCTGCGGGCTGTTTATCATTCGAGACGATTACAGAAGCGTACACTTTCTCCAAATGCTGTGCGGAGCATGATGAAGGAGTTCGAATCAACTGGAGAATTGGATGTCGCTCCGGGAAGAGGCCGACGACCAGTTGCAACACATGTGGTTGATGAAATGGCTGTTGTAATGACAGACAACGCTGCACGCAATCTCCGATCGTCAGGTAGTGTTCGTGCTGATCATGACAGTTGAAGAGTCCGTCGTCTACAGAAGATGCTTCGAACCAATTTCAAGTGGTGTCCGTAGAAGATCCATGTTGTACAGCAGCTTGCAATACATGACGCAAGGATTGAAGTTGACGAGTGCTGGCTCTGGACCATCCTACGGACAGACGAAGCTCATTTCTCTCTGACGGATGAGGTGAACACAAGAGCTGCCGAGTGTGGGGATCTTTACCTCCAGTCACCGGGCATGAAGTTCCTCTTTATGATGTGGCTTCACGGCTACGTTCATCATTGACCCATTCTTTTTAGAACAAGTTTGAGCTCAAGAACCAAAGACATGCTGTGGGATTGGCAAGCGTTACTGCGATATGCCTCGACAGAATGTCATTATAGGAGAGAGCCGCATTGAACTGATTTTTTTCTTGCAAGATGGACCCCACCGAAAATCGCTCGTGACGTTCATCTGCTTCTCGAAACACATTTCTAAACGATCGAATTATCAGTATATCATTTCCAAATGCTTCGCCGGCACGATCACCTTATCTCCCTACCTGTGACATAGTTGTGCAGCTACCTTCAGCTAGAGGAACATTCACACATGTGCTCATCTGAAGCATCGCTCGTGACGTTCATCTGATTCCCGAAACACATTTCTAAACGATCGAATTATCAGTCGATCATTTCCAAATACTTCGCCGGCATGATCACCTTATCTCCCTACCTGTGACATAGTTGTGCAGCTACCTTCAGCTAGAGGAACATTCATACATGTGCTCATCTGAAGCGCAGCATGTCAAGAGAGGGATCCAGCATAACTACTGACGTGCTTGATTCTGCTGTGCAGAATGCAATTCTCCGCTTTCAGACTCTAATGGACACTGCTGGGCGCCATATTGAACGCCTTTTGTAGCAGTTATAGTACCGGTATGTAACGGTATGTGTACCGTAGCAGCATATTAGAAGTGTTTCAGCTGAATAGATCCTACATTATTTCTCTTCTCCTTGTCCTTGACACTAATGCTACCAATTTCGGTAATTAGTTTCCGATTTATAACGTGTTAAATATGGAAAGTTTAATTATAACCACCCGGTATAACATCTACTTTGACTTGAAATGGATTGTGGTCTTCTGATTCTTTCATTAATTTCATACGATTATTGAAAGGCATAACTTTTACCCCATACCACAGTTTCTGGGTGGCTGTACAATGCTCTCGACTTCTTTGCATTCAGCGATACCACTAATTACGTTCTGATTTATTGGTATCTCACCTGCATTCTTTGGGACCATGCCCACCTCTACATCCAGTTCGTTTTTCCTCTGCTCGATTTCATGTACCTGGAGGAGAATGCAGCATATGACACATCTGGCAGTGTATGTGCGTAGTTCGAGGAGCGCTAGGTCGTGCGTACTGTTGTGCCCTGGCCGCACACATAGGAAAAGAAATCCGCTACTGTAGGTCTACACTACTGATGATAAATAGCTACCGTAAAATATCTAAGAACGATTATTCAGAGAAACCTCAAATGAAATGACTACGTATGAGGGCTGTTCAGATGATAAGGTCCAATAGGTCATGAAATGGAAACGACAGTGAAAATTCTATGGCATTTTACACATATGCGTTGGGCTCTGCCTGTAGTGTGACTGTCGATATCGTCACGTCGCTCTTTTCAGTTTTATGCACACAGTGAGCAGGTAAAGACGTTAGAACAATAACGTCTGTCCCCAATAATGGGTTCCCACTGCGAGGTTTCGGCGGATAGCACGCAACCCCAGATAATGTAACCTGTCATGCATTTCCTGCTTCATGACAACACTCGTCAGCACACTACGGGGCCAGTGTGGACCCCCTGCAGCGTTCTCGATGGGACGAGTTTGACCACCCATCATACAGCCGGAATTGTCTCCCTCATCTCTGCTCACATGAACCGTCGTCTATGAAGACAACATTTTGGGACAGATGCAGGTCAGCGTAGGGAAGTGGCAGAAAGCACAGGTTGATGCCTTCTACGCGAGGGTGTTGGAAAGTTGGTACAACGGTCTGACAAATGACTAAGTCGGAGAGGCGACTACGTAGGGAAGTAGTTGGAATGTGTAGAAAACTGTTACAAATTAGACATTTTTGACTGTCGCTATTGACTCCCACTTCGCGACCATACAGATCTCACTATCTAAATAGGCTTCACAAAACAAAAAGTGAGAAAACGGATAAGAGACTGAGGTTAATAGGAAGAATCTTAAGGAAATTTAACTCATCCAAGAGAGATGTGGCTTACATGGAGCTTTTTAGACCAATGGTTTAGTGTTGTTCATCAATGAGGGAGGTTCAAAAAGTTGTTCAAATGGCTCTGAGCACTATGGGACTTAATTTCTAAGGTCATCAGTCCCCTAGCATTTACAACTACTTAAACCTAACTAACCTAAGGACATCACACACATCCATGCCCGAGGCAGGATTCGAACCTGCGACCGTAGCGGTCGCCCGATGCAGGATTCGAACCTCCGACCGTAGAGGTCACGCGGTTCCAGACTGAAGCGCCTAGAACCGCACGGCGACAACGGCCGGCTCTAACCTAAGGACATCACACACGTCCATGACCGAGGCAGGATTCGAACCCGCGACGGTAGTGGTCGCGCGGTTCCAGACTGAAGCGCCCAGAACCGCTCGGCCACAGCCGCCGGCATTTTTTTCTCGCACGACGTCACTAAAAGAAGGTTCCAGACTGAAGAATAGAGAAGAAATAGAGAAGATCCAACGAAGAACGGCGCATTTCATCACGGGATCGTTTCTTCCGCTCGAAACCGTTGTAGCGAAGCTCAACAAACTTCAGTGGCAGACTATTAGAGAGGTACTGTGCATCACAGAAAGGTGTACTATTGAAATTTCAAGAGAATTCTTTCCGGGAAGAGTTGCGCAAAATTACTTTCTCCCACATACATTTCGCGGAAGACCACAACGAGCAAATTACAGCTTACACAGGAGCTTACAAACAATGATTCTTTGCACGCACCATTCACGAATGGAACAAAATAATTGGGGATCAGTTAGTGATACCCGAAGTAACCTCAACCACACATCGTCAGGTGGCTTGCGGGATATTGATATGGGTGCAGATGACGATTTCAACGTCATTCAACAGGAGTGCAGGACTCTGTAATTATTAGTGTGAAATTTGTTAATGTAGCCAGCTCTTAGTTCTCTCTCTCTACAGTAATGAACTGTATTGATGCTGATTATATCATAGCCATATTACCAGCCCTCAGCTTTATGATTTTTGCAGGAGGCTGGTTAGTGTTGGGTGTACTGCTGGCAGCAGAGCTGTAGGCAGGAAGGAGAGAATGCCAGCTACTGCTACCGCTGGCGCTGCTGCTGCTGAGGCTTTTCACTGCCGCTCGTTAGCCCGGGCTCCCCGTGGCTCGGTAAACACCTCGCCCGCTCCTTGCCTGAATGGCCTGATACTTCAGAGGAGCAAGGTGGCGTAATGGCCTACTTCCAGCGAGGCTCCGTCTAAAAGTGAAAGGCATTTCCTTCACTTCCCCTTCACACTCGCATCTTATTTCTTTTTATGAATGTTCTTCCCTCGCAGCGTTTGCTCTCAGTATCGACTCCTGAAGCTCATACTTTTCCATCAGTATACGTTCTTCACACATGCGGATGGACATCTGCAAATGGTAAGACGCAGATCCTTGCAATGCACTCGTCACATTCATATGTGTTGCAGTCTTCAACCAAAAAACTACCTTATACCGTTCTCCATAAATGTATACCCTGTGCAAGTCATTTCATCTCTGTGTGACTGCTGCAACACACGACCCTTTCAACTTGCTTTCTGTATTTCAGTCTTGGTAACCTTCTATATTTTCCCGCTCACCCCCTCCCTCTCCCGTCCTGCCCCTCATAAATCTCGCAGATATCAAATTGAGGCTCTGTTTCAGGATGTATCCTCTCTACTAATACCTTCTTTTAGTGACGTCGTGCGAGAAAAAAATGCCGGCGGCTGTGGCCGAGCGGTTCTGGGCGCTTCAGTCTGGAACCGCGCGACCACTACCGTCGCAGGTTCGAATCCTGCCTCGGTCATGGACGTGTGTGATGTCCTTAGGTTAGAGCCGACCGTTGTGGCCGTGCGGTTCTAGACGCTTCAGTCTGGAACCGCGTGACCTCTACGGTCAGAGGTTCGAATCCTGCATCGGGCATGGATGTGTATGATGACCTTAGGTTAGAGCCGGCAGTTGTGGACGTGCGTTCTAGGCGCTTCAGTCTGGAACCGCGTGACCTCTACGGTCGCAGGTTCGAATCCTGCGTCGGGCATGGATGTGTGATGTCCTTAGGTTAGTTAGTTTTAAGTAGTTCTCAGTTCTAGGGGACTGATGACCTCAGAAGTCAAGTCCCATAGTGCTCAGAGCCATATTTTGAGAATAATATTTCTTTCGCAGTTCAACTGAGTACCTCCTAATTAATTATTCTAAAAATGGCTCTGAGCACTATGGGACTCAACATCTGAGGTCATCAGTCCCCTAGAATGTAGAACCACTTAAACCTAACTAACCTAAGGACATCACACACATCCATGCCCGAGGCAGGATTCGAACCTGCTACCGTAGGGGTCGCGCGATTCCGGACTGAAACGCCTAGAACCGCTCGGCCACAACGGCCGGCTCATTAATTATTCTGTTTACCCATCTAACCCATAGAGTCGTTCTGCAGCATTACATATTAAAAGCCTTTTGTCTGAACTGTTTTCATCGTCCACGTTTCACTTCTACGTATCATCGTAAAAATTAAATTGATGTTGGGTGTTTACAGTAACTTTTTCCTTCCTTCAGGTAGTCTGTATTTTATATCAACTATATTACAGTCCTCAGTTGATTTGCTGCCTTGCTGAAAGTACAAATCAAAAAACATCTGGCGTAGGCTACAACTATGTCCGACTCTTAACTACTGTCTCCCATCATGTCTCTGACTCTTGTAAATGCAGTCTGGTTTGCGCAAAAGTTGCAGATCCTTTTCCTCCCAGTAGTTTAGAAGCAACATCTACAAATTTCAAAGGGCGTAGGTAAGTCCACTTTACGGAAAATTTTCCATGGTCGTCAAATGCTCAAATGCTTCAAACATAGTTTCCACTTTCTTTCACCTATCTTGAAACATATGTCACATTGTCAGTACTGCACTGCGCGTCCGTACTGTCCGCCGAGACCACACGTGATCTCCTTCGAATTCGGACTCTATCAGTTTTTCTTTTCGTCTGTAAATAAGTGATTTCAATATTTTACAGCACTAATTAAACTAGTGGTTCGGTAGTACTTATAGATCAGCACCTTCGTTATTTGGAATATATATTGCACGCTAAATGGAATGGTTTTGTCACAGCTGACTCTCCATCGGATCTCAATAATTTTGTGCGAATATCATCTACTACTGGCTGACTGGGAGTGATCGCACGAGATTGTGATTACTAGACAAAATGGTCCAAATAGCTCTGAGCACTATGGGACCTAACTTCTGAGGTCATCAGTCCCCTAGAACTTAGAACTACTTAAACCTAACTAACCCAAGGGCATCACAGACATCCATGCCCGAGGCAGGATTCAAACCTGCGACAGTGGCGGTCGCTCGGTTGCAGACTGTAGCGCCTAGAACCGCTCGGCCACACCAGCCGGCGATTACTGGACAAGTAGGAATGAAGGATGTGTATGAGCGTCTCCTGCAGTACACGCACACAAATGTCTATTCTTGAACGTAATAGTCTATGATTATAAAATTATATTTTATCGGACCAATATTCACAGAACTTATCCAGTGCTGGCCGGTGCTGTGTCCTTTAAGAATGTGGGACACTTTTATTAGACTTCCTGTACACAGTGTGTATCCCAATAAATAGCGGGAACTGCCGTTGGTGAAATTATACGAGAATATACGCATAAACATTGTAGTAAACATTGGTCAGACAACTAGCCGTTTATAAGACAAGTGAGAATGTATGGCTACACAGCGCCACAGACTTCAGTACGAAATATGGGCTAAGTATACATGTATCTGAAAGCTAAATTCTTCGATTATGTACGCGTCTACTTGGTCTCTAATGTCACAAGTGGCCAATGGTTGGTGAATAAAGTAACTGTGTGATTGTGAACAAGTACATTATCCTGCTGATATAAGGTGTCACGTAGGCCAATGTGGTCCATGAGTAGCGCATCTACCTGACTCAACTCTCTGAATGTTTCTTCTTGGGTCGTCTGAAGACCGAAATCTACGACAACGTAGTTCATAGGGTTGAACGACTGGAGCAGTGAATTGTACTGGCTATTCCATATTGACGTGGAGATCCGGGGGTATTTTGTTGTTGTTGTTAAGGTAAATCCAGTGGTAAATTGAGTGCCGAAGTTAATGGAATGTCTAAGTCAGAGAAGATCCACACTATTAAATGGAGTATCTGAACTTACAGAAATTCCTGTTCACTGACAACAATAAAATCGTGGGATGGGAGATTCATGATATATTCTCGTGGTTCTAAATGCCCAGGTCATGTCAAAGTAGTCTCATATTCGGGAAATATCTGTTCGGAAGCAGATTCAGAAATCATGACTCGCAGTTCTAGGCAAGATCCTAATGGAGGGAGTTTGCCTTTGCTCTTCTACGACTGTTACGAAGTCTCTGTTCGTGGTGAGTGAGTGTACCGTGCAGTGTATTGCTAAGGATGAGTGGAAGGGTGACAGTGATGGCATATATATACATCTTGTCTCGAGTAGCGGACCGCCAAGCTTAAAGCCCCATCCAAGAGACGGATATCAACAATATCACATGCCGTTGCTTGGAATTTATTCCCGGACAATGGACAAGGACTGGTGATCTGGAACCTTACGCCATCACTTCTCATACTCTTTCCGCCCAGATATTGGCAGTAAAAACGTTTCTCTCCATCAGGATTCGAACCACCTAACGAGTCGAGCGCTACCACACAGGCGAGAGTTATTGACCTCGACTATAGAGGCTAAAGGTACAACTATTCGACGAAAAACTGGTGAACGAGTACTGGAGTAAGTGTTTTCAGCAGCCGCCAAAGCTCCCTGATATAGCTCCGTCGTAAGTTTCCCTGAAAAGTATGTTTTTCTCTCTTTATTTATTAATGGTGACCAGTTTCGGACACGTGTGCCCATTTTCAAAACCAATATACATGGGAAATTAACTTGACGTGACAATCTTACGCATATGAGGCACATATTTGAAGTACAGTTATAGTACACTAATATTCGTGTAACGTACAGTAATTTGTCGTAGTTATTTAGTTTTACGAGTTGCCTTACTAGTTACATACTGTATCGTAAGTGTGACAATACAGGCGATAGCCTATGTTCAAAACCTGTCCCTGCAGTGATGATCAAAGCGGCACTATGACCGACTCAACAACAGGAAATATACAACAAAGTACTGCATTAGGGAACTGATGTGCGGATTCACGAATGGTTAACACGTAAAACTCTCGAGGTCGCCGACAGCGGCGCGCGTCGAAGATAAAGTGTTTATTGATTAAACCACAAAAATTTCTTCTTTCCTTTATCTAAGCCTTACAAGGGTAACAGATGTTTACAATCTGTTTTCGCCAATAGTACACACTTCATAGAACGAGTTGTTATTCTCTCCACAAAACGTTATTATCTACAGGTTCTGCTTAAATAGGGTGAAAAACTCATTTACTTCCTTCTTGAATACTTTAGCTGGTTCTTTGATTTTATCCCTGTAAATTTCTAAGTCTTTGAGGAGGATATAAGAAACGTGGGAATATCTGCACGTTTTTCCTGAGGGCCTGTAGTTGGAAATTCTTGTTGAATTAATAACTTACAGGAATAAAAACAAGGTACCAGATAAACTACTCAACGAGAAAGTACATTTTATTTAAAAGTGAACATGAACAGTCGAAGCCGCAATAAACTTTTTCTTTTATATGCTGTTACCGGTTTCGGTCTATTTTAGATCATCTTCAGACATCACACCATTATGGTAAATGGTGGCTGTGAACAGAGCGGGCGCTACTACTAAACGAACGCTAGCTGCTGAGTATCAGTAGCAGCATTCGTTTCGTCGTAGCGCCTGCTTCATTCACAGCTACCACCTAGGTGTGAGGTCTGAAGATGGTTTAAAACAGACTGAGACGGGTAACCTCATATAAAAAAATATGTTTATTGCGAATGTGACTCTTAATGTCCATTATTAAGTAACAAAAAAATAGCCCGCTCTACTCCAAGAGAAATGTTCTCAAAAATTACTAAGCACTTTGTAGATAAACGGGTTTTCCACCCTGGTTAAGCAGAAACTGTAGTTACTAACATCTTGGATGGAGAATGAACTCCGGATAGTAATAGTGGTGGCCCAACAGGTCTGAAGTTGCTTGATACACGTCGTTGCCGATAAATCCTGTACAGCTGGGACATACTGCACAGTCGCCCGGATTCCTGAGGCTGTGGGGATGTGTCCAAGATATTCTACCTGAGGAAGAGGAACTGACACTTCTCCTAGTTACAATGTTGATTTTCACTGTGGAGGATGGAGAAAATAGCGTCTAGGTTATCAGCCAGGTTGTGTGCGGACCGTCCCACAACGATGATTTCATCTAGAACGTTGTCTGTGGCCGAAACGTCCTACATAAGGTGCTACAAATATCGCTGAAATTTCACTGCGGTGCCGGAAATCCCAAAGGTGAGGCATTTGTAGCGGAAGAGACCGGAAGGTATGTTGATTACCAGCAAATCGTGCGACGCCTGATCCAGGCTGTATATATGCGTCTTTTAGTTAAATTTTCGCGACGATCTTGCTCCCAGTCAGTAGGGTAAGAATCAGTTGTTCTGCACACCTGACATGGTTGGAGGAAATAGATCCATGTAACGAAGGATCTCTGGTGGCACTTGTCCTACTGTCTGTCGTCTGTGTTGTTATCGGCGGAATCGGGGGAGGCAACACCTTGCTTATGTATCCCAGTGATGCTCCAGTGTGTTACGGGGTTGCCGATTACGTAAGGCGCACGACGGGTACATGGCCATACCAACAAAGTTTTGTTTATTTCAATGATCATGATCAGTTTTATGCCAACTAACAAGGAATACATCACAGTTAACCATTATGTTTATTACGTCACAGCTGTTGCGGTTCTGCACTGGCAGGAAACTACGATCTGGAAATAGTAAGGTGCTGAGAGTAAATAAAATAATTTTAAAAAAATTATTCTTTGTTTACCACGAAGTACAAAAAAAGTAAAACTCATATGACACAGTGGGTGAACTTTTCGTTTACAAGGACCAGTAAACTGAAAACAAATATTATTTGCTGACAAACGTACAAAAAATGCAACAAATATTTTAGCAACGGTTCCTGTAATAAACAGCTGACACATAAGGGGCTATAGACGTATCTCAAGCACATAGTGAAATCATAAATACAGAATTATTTTGAGAGGTAACAGTAGCGCCTGTTTGTGAAGCAAACTCGACATTACAAAAAAATTATCAATGCACATCACAGAAAACCTTTAACGCCTAAAATTCAAATATTACAACAAATTATACACGTCTATAACACAGATAATTAACAGTTAATCCCAAAATTTTAAAAGAAAAAGTTTGGCTCACGTCTGTGAATTAGTCAAAGTAGAATGTATTAAAGCAAACTGTTTAAAACTATGCACATCCCTGAAGCAAACACAGCAGGATGATTACCATTTTCCACGAAGTGGACAGAGCAGAAGCTGTGATGGAAACAAGCTTTTTACTTATTAACAAGGGCTTTAATTTTGGGCTCCAGGCTGTTATTCGATTCAGAACAGATTCTTCATTGTTAGATTTTCATGGCAAGTGAATGACGAACCATACAAAAGGCCCTTGAATACAGTAATGACATGTGAACAAGCAGTCGAAAGTCATTCTTTGGACCGCAAATACAAAACTAAAGAAAATGTTCAGTAAAGCTGCTTTTTAGGTTAGCAAATATGTATATAAAACAATAGTGCAAATGAAAGTTAAATAAAATTTTGACTTACTGTAAATAGATACAAAAGACTTGCACTAGACTGCAAACTTGCAAATTACAAAATGGAGTTACTGCGTACTTTCGTAAACACAGTACAGAAGTAGTATGTA
Organism: Schistocerca nitens; assembly: GCF_023898315.1. Taxonomy (NCBI): domain Eukaryota; kingdom Metazoa; phylum Arthropoda; class Insecta; order Orthoptera; family Acrididae; genus Schistocerca; species Schistocerca nitens. The sequence continues at coordinate 307,219,734 of NC_064621.1, read as the reverse complement.
TTCGAAAACATGTACTGAGAACGCAAATCAGATAGCAAATGAAAGGCCGCGCAGGCGTCCCACAAAACACCGGGGGAATAGATCACAAGAGTTAAACTCGAGAAGAAGTGTTTATGTTCAGGAAAACTAAATAATTAAATTTAGAAATGCTTGCACCAAATGTGTAAGGCAGGAATTACAGTCAAACGATCGTTAGACTTAATATAATTCAGGATGCTGATCTCCCTTCAATGTCTTGGCCAAAATATTGCCAGTGAAATGACTGGGCAAGAGCAATGAACGATAACGATGACACAGTAGAGGTTTGTCTAATATACCCACAAGTAGGTCCCTGTGACTGTGGTCATAACGTTGGTTTCTACAGCATAGATTTTTACATTATGTTACAGTAGGATACTCAGAAAATATCTGTCAACAGACTCTGGCTGTGAAAGCCTATGAAATTATATCTGAAAACTGTTTGAATCAATTTCTTTGTGAGAACAATCTTAGCCTTCACATCATAGTGGGAGCGGTAGCGTAAGAGATCATTATAGATAGACTAATCCATCACCTGGTTACCATCCCTAAGGTGTTGTTTCATGTCGTTTAACCGAATATTCTCGTCTTCTTTTCAACTAAGTTGCCAGCGTGTGACTCTATCCCAGGACGGCAGAAACACCCGCAGACTACTGGTGAACATGAGGCATCTCAACTGCTTGGCACCGAAGCATGCTCCCGAGAGTGTGAGCCACGTGGTGATTTACGTGAAAACAAGAGGCAAAAACTCTACCTATTGGAAATTTCTTTTAAAGGGCCTAACTAACAGCAAGGTCAAAGTCGTGTTATCGGTTTCCAGTTTGAATAATTAGTGTTCATGGTAAAATTTAAATTCCTCACACACCAACAGCACAGACAATGTCTCCACCTCACCTTACAAGTACTTCGGCAGGAGACAGGGTCCTCGAAACGTAGGCGAGTGGCTTACGCTCACTTTCACACTATTAGAATAATACAGCCCCTACCCATGAATTAGAAGCATCGTTTTGCAATTTGTATTCGTGGTCGAAGTCAGGAATGGCTAAAGCAGACGCCAAGGCTACCTTCAAGGCATCGAAGGGTGCCGGCCCACCAAAATTTATCCCCTTTTCTGCGAAACTTATTAAGTGTGGTGGCCAGGTGGGCATAATTAGCGACAAATTTTCTAAAAAATTAACTAACCTCATGGGTCTGGCTACACCCAACTTGACTTTATGTGGCGGAAACTCTTAGATAGCTTTAGTACGATCCTGAACGATCTTTATTCGATTGTCTGACATGATGTCCCCAAGAATGAAATTTACTTGCGGGCTAATCTTATTGGAGTGTTTGACCGTCAACCTTATTTCACATAAGCAAGGCAAAACATGACACAGATGATCAGTGACACGGTAAGGTTTTCAGTGAAATTCCTACTGTATATTACAACATCATATAAATAATAGTAAACACACCTGAATTTGAGTTCCCCCAGCACTGAATACCATAAATGCAACAATACTGCTGTTTCAGTGACTTAAGCAAAAGGAATATGATTATATTAGAACAAATTCCAGTCAGTGTAAAATGTCTTTCTACAGTTGGACGTCATGTTAGGCCTGATTAAGATCTAGTACGGTGAAATATCAAGCTTCCAAAAATAATTTTCATCATTTATTTAATTTTTATTATTATTATTTTTATGACTCTGTAATTTTGACTGATTAAGGGGAGGAAATCAGGTACTGGTGGATGATCCTCGCCACTGGCCTTATATTCTAGAAAAAGAGGTAGACGTAGGAGAAACTGATAGTCTAATCACATCATCATCCAACAATTAATTCCAGTAACGAAATCTATATCAGGGCACGAGCAAAAGTCAGAGTTATTAGCATTCCATTTGTTTTGAGAAAAATCACCGCGTGTATTTTTTCGGAAGAGCTGCTAAACAGACATTTTAGAGGCAGCTGTGGATGCAATAGAAAATATGGGAGAGACAGGAAAAAGTACATGTAGAATACGAATACCACAAGTAATAGAGGAAAGACATGACTATCATAAAAATTAAAGGAGTGAGATGCGTAACTGGAAGAAGGGTGGATATGCATCTTCATTTGACAGTCACAGTGGAACATTCGGTGGACTACTGTAGGAGGAGTGGCTGTAGTGTAATTAAAACCGTTTCTGATGATAAAAGGCTTCACTACGTAACTGTTGTGGTCTTCGGTCGGGTTAAGTGGATCGCTACTGTTGTTGTATTAGCTACATATTGTGGGCTCACATGGTTTGTAAAACGACCGGTAGATATATATCGCCACACGTATTTGCTTTCAGACAGCTGGGGGCAATGGTCCAGCAAGTCACAAGTTAATACTGTAGAGTGGGGTTCAACATCCTAGTGGGGTACCATTACGTTTTCAGTTTTGAAGGTCTTTTATTTCATTTGCAACACTAGTGCACTTTATTTGGTGACTTTTTGCTTTCAGAAGGCTAGACAGTGACTTAGTGTCGCTTTTTCAACCAAAATAAACAATATTTCTAGCGCCTAAAGGAACAGCTTCATTCGATTTTAGCGAATGTAGTTTCAAGTCGTCTTCTCACTTCTACCACTACTGTTCTTTTTAATTATTATTAGTCCGCAGCTCGTGGTCGTGCGGTAGCATTCTCGCTTCCCACGCCCGGGTTCCCGGGTTCCATTCCAGGATGGGTCAGGGATTTTCTCTGTCTCGTGATGGCTGAGTGTTGTGTGATGTCCTTAGGTTAGTTAGGTTTAAGTAGTTCTAAGTTCTAGGGGACTGATGACCATATATGTTAAGTCCCATAGTGCTCAGAGCCATTTGAACCATTTTGAATTATTATTACTCAAGGAAACTATGATGTAAGAATACATGTAAGTGTAAGTACCCGTTCTGTTATAAGAAGGGGTCTAATGTCTCTGATCTAATGAGGTTAAATACATAATTTTTACTATTAGAATGCATCATTCGAGCAGTATCTCCCTGATAGGAGGGGGAAAAGAATTAGTCGGTGAAGATGTATATTTTATTGCGTGGTAATTAAATAGTGTGTTTGAAATTCTTACCCTGCAACCAAATTGTTGGAAACTGCCTTATAAAAACATCAATGACGATGACAGAAAATAAAAACTTCCCTAAAATTGATCATAGATAGATTTTCCTAGCATATGAACGCCGTACCTCAGTCTGTCGTCATGAACATCGAAATGTAACCCATTTGAGTCTGAATACTGAGCATTTTGGTTTAATCCTGGAACTTTCCTGTGCTTAACATATAGTACGAGCATTGGATGTAGCTATATTCCACCTCAATTTAATTTATGGAACTTCAGTTGTACTCATTCTTCTATGGTGTGAAAACATTCTACATGGAAACTAAATTGCAGTGAAATAGATTGACAGGAGATCTCCTGGAAACAGCGAGATTTAGGCACCCGTTATTGCGTACTACTTCGATGATCCAGTGCAGTCACAGGCGGCATTTATCGGTAGTCCGCTGAACAGCACAATCACATGTCAGTTACCAGGGATAATCACTTGCAGTCCGTCTATGGGCTTACGCTCCAGGAGGCTCTCAAACGGGAGGCAATCAGTTGCCACGTTGTTTCGCCACGCAAAGCAGTAATCCTGTTGTCTAGGTTTCTGTGATCGTTCCACAACAGATAGCTCCGAACAGATATTCGGAGGTACTTGAGCGAGGGATGTGGTGCAGCAATCAGTGCAATAGACTCGTTTTGAGTGCCGATGGATTCAATTCACTGTCGGGGCTACATTATTTCTGTTTTGCGCTATTCTTCTTCGTGCATTAAGGCACTCAACGAAATGATTCCTTTGAAAAGAAAATAGAGAACTGCTTTACCCATCCATTCCTAATTCAGGCTTGTACTCCGTCTCTAACGGTCTTATCTTCAATAAACGTCATTCTTTTCTACCTAATTTACGCCAGGGACTGAATCCAGTAATTTATCGTCAGGGGAAATAATCACGGGGTTTCCTTCTAATGAAACGCTATGCAATAAATTTACATACGTTAACTTGAGGGTAAAATCCACCCACCAAACCTTCCTCCATCCAGATAAAATTTCTAGCTATCCTGTGTACGCACTGCTCTGTAACAGCAGTTGCCACGATTTTCGAAACAAAATCGCGATTGTTTACGAAACTGACTCTCCTAAACTGAATAATGTCAGGATTGTATGTGTAAAACTACCTAGGAATAACACATACAGATACAAAATTGAAATCAGTGTCTTTCAATTGTTGGTGTATCCTTGTCAATCCTTAAACGACTTGGATAAACAATATAAACAAGCTTGAAATGGAGGAAAATATGCCTTGACACCAAACCGCTGTTTTTCTCGCCGTTTGACTCGCTACAGAATTCGAGCATGTTCGATGTAATGGGTGTTCATTACACGTTTGTCAACTTACGTTATCTCCCTTCAGACTAAAAGATGCATTATTAATTTCAGTTACGTTTACAAGTATGCCTGTAAAGTTAAAATACTCGCATACTGAACAAAGAATATTAGGCGAAGTTTTTGTAAGTTTCGTATGATCATGCTTTTCGTGCATATATCGACAATATTTAAATGGGGATCAGGATTTTGACAGGAAATCCTCACAATTTCACCTAAATCGTTTAACTACGCAACCCAACCTATAGCATACTTTTCTACTTGACTAGTAGCATCTTTCACTTCCAACGATGCTCCGAATTAAGATCGACTTAATGGATTATGTTCGACAGGAAGCCTTCATTCCAATTGCATAAGTATTCCGGTATTTCGTAACCATGCACTTACTCTCCTAGTTGACGACACGTAAGTGAATCGAATTGTTTCCATAAGTCAAGAAACACATCATCGTGGGCCGCTCTGCCTACTGCCTTCTGGATAAGTGACCGAACGCAGAAAGAAGACTTTCATACGAGCTTGCTATCAGAATATGTGTTGATTCTTAGGGAGGAGTTTTCGGTCTAAAAAAGTGACTCACACGTGATTTTTAAATATATTCCACAATTCTACAGTGAGATAGGTGTGTAGTATGGCGGACGTTTCTGATGCTCGTCTTGCAGGAAGTTTCCCAGTAGACTGGGAAACTTCCTTGCATCAGTGCTCTATCAAAGTTTGTTCCATATATTCGATTACGTTGTAATGGGCAGACCACCATGGATGTTTCTCTATCAATAGCCTTCAGTTGCTTTCAATTTTCTATTGACCTATTTCTGTATTTTTGTCAGTCAGAATTAGTTTTTTTTTATATTTTGTGGTGAGGCAACTTGGCAAGACAGAATATACTCGTAGTCTTCAGAAGTTATTCTCCATTTCAGTGCCCTGATAATCGACGAGCGTCTTGACAGACAACTTTTGATCATTGTCTGACTTTATATATCGCTTCGAGGCAGCTCAGAAGGCTAGATTTGTTTTCGTACTCACTGAACACTTCTGTACATTCGATTTGCAGTGATTGCATCTTGTTTATCAACAAGGAATTGGCACCGATTGAATCTGTATGTCAGGACGGTGTTCGCTAAGTTCTGTGTGATGTACAGTATCTTGCTAATTTCGACTTACCGTAATGCAAGTATCCAGGCACGTATGATCCTAAAGAACTGGAACAACGACTGCTGTCTTGGACATCACGAAAAATGTACATGAACTTAGAAAATAGATTACAATTTTAGTCATGGCTATGAGTGTATCTTGTTCTATAGAAGAAATTATCTGCATATGTTTACGACAGAGTCAATCTATGTGGTCCCAACACAGATTGTATAACTTTATTGGTAGGATAGTAATGCCCGACGCTTCATCGATGGCAACACTCACATGGGAACCTCCCCATCGCACCCCCCTCAGATTTAGTTATACGTTGGCACAGTGGATAGGCCTTGAAAAACTTAACACAGATCAATCGAGAAAACAGGAAGAAGTTGTGTGGAACTATGAAAAAATAAGCAAAATATACAAACCGAGTAGTTCATGTGCAAGATAGGCAACATAAAGGACAATATGAGCTGACGAGCGCAGTGGTCCCGTGGTTAGCGTGAGCAGCTGTGGAACGAGAGGTCTTTAGTTCAATTCTTCCCTCAAGTGAAAATTTAAATTTTTTATTTTCAGTTTATGTGACAAAACTCTTATGTTTTCATCACTTTCTTGGGAATGATTATCACATCCACAAGAAAACCTAAATCGAGCAAGGTAGAAGAATCTTTTTACCCATTCGCCACGCGTACAAGTTAGGTGGGTCGACAACATATTCCTGTCATGTGACGCACATGCCGTCACAAGTGTCGTATAGAAAATATCAGACGTGTTTTCCCGTGGAGGAATCGGTTGACCTATGACCTTGCGATCAAATGTTTTCGGTTTCCATTGGAAAGGCACGTCCTTTCGTCTACTAATCGCACGGTTTTGCGGTGCGGTCGCAAAACACAGACACTAAACTTATTGCAGTGAACAGAGACGTCAATGAACGAACGGACAGATCATAACTTTGCGAAAATAAAGAAAGTAAAATTTTCAATTGAGGGAAGACTCGAACCAAGGACCTCTCGTTCTGTAGCTACTCACGCTAACCACGGGACCACGGCGCTCCCGATCTCAAATTGTCCTTGATGTTGCCTATCTTGCGCATGGACTACTTAGTTTGTATGGTTCAAATGGCTCTGAGCACTATGGGACTCAACTGCTGAGGTCATTAGTCCCCTAGAACTTAGAACTAGTTAAACCTAACTAACCTAAGGACGTCACAAACATCCATGCCCGAGGCAGGATTCGAACCTGCGACCGTAGCGGTCTTGCGGTTCCAGACTGCAGCGCCTTTAACCGCACGGCCACTTCGGCCGGCTTAGTTTGTATATTTTACTAATTTTTTTCACGGTTCCACACAACTTCTTCCTGTTTTCTCGATTGATCTGTGTTCAGTTTTTCAAGGCCTATCCACTGTGCCAACGTATAACTAAATCTTAGGGGGGTGCGATGGGGAGGTTCCCTTGTCAGTCGCACTGAGGCACTGGGAAGTCGGGAAATGGCTACAACTGAATATGGTGAATTATCTGAAAGCAACAGGAAGAACATGTTAATGCGTAAATGATATTTCACCCTTTATGTAACGAAAAACAATCAGTCCAGATTGCAAGTTCTGTTCATTTTTATGGTATGAGCTACCCGTCTCAGCCGTATGTAGACCATCTTCTGACCAATGATGTCTCTGAAATAATAAAGTAGGCCGAGACGGTCTGGCACACTGTTTCAATCTGAGGGGAAGTTTCAAATTAACGCACACTCAGATGTATTCTAATCTCATCTCAAATAACGTTAAATAAGCAACAGAAAGATAAAAATACGTCGTATATGTACCCTTTGTGAAGCATGGAGCTGATGCAGAAGCTATTGTAAATTAAAAAAGAACATTTCGTCAACTGCTGGCTAGCATATACTCCTTTTTTTTTGTCTTCTGCCTAGTTTGGGGCGACCCGTCACGATTTCCTCTTCTGCGTGAACTCTTCATCTCAGAGAAGCACATGCAACCCACTTCCTCGATTATTTGCTCTATACATTCGATCTCCATCTTCCTTCTTCCATCTTCTAGTACTATGGAAGATATTCCCTGTTAATTTAACATATGTTCTATCATTCAGTCCGTTCTTTATGTCAGTGGTTTCCACATATCCCTTTTCTCCTTGACTCTTTGGAGAACTTCTTAATTTCTTACCTTACGAGTTCATCTAATTTGCAACATTCTTCTGGAGCATCATTTTCCAAATGCGTCTGAGACATCCTGTAATTCTTGTTTACTTTCACTGAGGATAGCAATGTCATCAGCTAATCTTTTTGTTATCTCGCCTCCGTGAATTTTAATGTCACTCTTCAATCCTTCATTTTCATCATTGTTTCTGCGATGTATAGATTGATCAGTTTGGGAGAAAGACTACAATCCTGTCTTATACACTTTTCAATTCGAGGACTTCGTTCTTGGTTCTCCAGTCTTTTTGTTGCTCCTTGGCTGTTCTATATATGGTATATCACCCGTCTTTCGCTGTAGATTACCCCTATTTTCCTCAGAATTTCCAACATCGTGCATAATTTTTCATTGTCCAAAGCTTTTTATAGATCAACAAATTCTGTAATGTGTCTTGCTTTCTGTCCAGAATTGCTTCCTTTATCAATCGCAGCGACAGAACTACGTCACTGGTGATTGTACCTTTCCTAAAGAAAAACTAGTCTTCATCTAACAGATACTAAATTTTCATTTCCATTAACCTGTAAATTATTCTTGGCAGGGAGATGGATGCATGAACTGTTAAGCTGATAGTGCGAAAAATCTTTGCATTTGTCGTCTCTTGCTATCTCCGAAACTGTGAGACTGATTTTTCACCAAAAGTCTGAAGATATATCGCCAGTCTTATAATTTCTACATACCGACACCAAGAGTTGCTTTGTTGCCAGTTCTCCAGTGATTTTAGAAATTCCGATAGGCTCTCTCCGTTTTCCCTTATTTATCTTAAGATTTCTAAAGCTCTTTTATATCCTTTCCTATCTTGTATCCTCTATCTCTTCCCCATCGACTCCTGTTTCTTCCTCCATCACGTCATTAGACAAGTTCTCCCTTTCGTAGAGGCCTTTAGTGTATCCTTTCCAGCGATCCGCTCTCTTCTCTGTATATAACAGTGGAGCTCTCATAGCGCTCTTAATGTTACCACCCTTGCTTTTAACTTCACCGAAGGTTGTTTGGAATTTTCTGTACCCTGAGTTAGTCTTTCCGACAGTTATTTCTTTTTCGATTCTTTCACATTTGTCATGCAACCACCTTACCTTAACTTCCCAGCACTTCCAGTTCATTGGATTCGCAAGTGACTAGTAGTTCCGTATTCCTGAATTTCCCTAATCATCTCAGTGCTTCCTTCTATCGTCGACCAAGTGAAGTATATCTTCTGCTTACTGTGGTTTCCTGGCAATTGCGTTCGTTGTAGGTATATTTTCTTTCCAATATCAGAGATGGATTTTTTAGAGACGTCGTCTCTTTTTCAACTGAGTTGCCGACTGATATATTCACTACCGCAATATCTAAAGCTTCAGAGAACTTCAAGCACACCTCCTCATTCCTCTATGTGTCCGTAACCCACTCTTTTGTGCATTGATTCTTCCTTATAGTCTCGTATTACAGCCCACTCTTCATAATTACTACATTTTAATCACAGTCTATATCTGCTTCTGGGCACTTCTACACTACAATATCTCATTTTGGAATCTCTGCCTTACCATGATGTAATCTAACTGAAATCTCCGCGAAACTCCCAGACTTTTCCAAGTCTGCTTCTTCCTCTTATGATTCTTGAACACAATATTCGCTATCACTAGCTGAATTTCATTGCATTACTAAATTAGTTTTTCTCGTCTCGTCTGTACTAACAAGCCTATCTCCCGTAGCCCTTTCTTTCTACTCCTTCCCTTACAACCGTATTACAGTACCCCATGCTATTAGTTTCATGTCCTTTTACGTACTGAATAACGCGTTCAGAATCCTCAGATACTTTCTCTGTCTCTTCATTTTCTGGTTCAGACGTCAGCATTCATACCAAAATTAACGTTGGCGGTGTTGTTTTGCTGTCAGTTCAGATGAAAACAACCCTGTCACGGAACTGGTTACAACAACTAACTCTCTGCCCTATCACCCCTTCATAACGAATCCTACCTCCGTTATACCATTTTGTGTTGCGTTGCTGTTGCCCTATACTCGTCTCATCAGAAATCCTTGCCTTCTTTCCATTTCACTTGATCGACTCGCACTGTGTCTAGACTGAAGCTTAGTATTTCCCGTTCCATATTTTCTAGCTTTTCACATTATGTATGCGCATAAGGACAGCGAAATATTTACAAAAATGGTTCAAATGGCTCTGAGCACTATGGGACTCAACTGCTGAGGTCATTAGTCCCCTAGAACTTAGAACTAGTTAAACCTAACTAGCCTAAGGACATCACAAACATCCATGCCCGAGGCAGGATTCGAACCTGCGACCGTAGCGGTCTTGCGGTTCCAGACTGCAGCGCCTTTAACCGCACGGCCACTTCGGCCGGCGAAATATTTACAACTAAAGTTTATTATCTGAAAACATTTTATGAAGTAATAATGATTAAAAATAGTATTTATAAGAATTGGAACTGACTTCTAACAGGAAGTTCCTTGAGTTAATAGGTTACTAGTTGTTCACAATAACAGGTCAAAAACAGGTGTTGAGATATGAAGGAGAGAGATATTGCTATTGTTTTAGACTATACAGGCGTGTCTTATTTGTAAAACATAAAGACTGTATAAGAAGATCTGCTTAAAAATAAAACAGCGTGCTAAAAGCATATTCCAAATTGAACTATGTTTCTAAATGTCGTGAAAACATAAGGAGATCGGACAGGTTTGCGCGACTTCTTTGCGATGATGGACACCTGGACCAAACACTCACTGTGTTTTTATTATTTTTTTTTCACTTACTGGTATACAAGCTGCATGCGCCCATAATTATCTGCCATGCTCTCGGTTTCCGCAAAATATTAATATTAATAATAATAATAATAATAATAATAATAATAATAATAATAAAAACCTCAATGACAGCTCTCTGCTTGGAACGCACTTCCGTCACATATGCCATTTTTAAGTCTGTGTATAACGCCGCCCCCTATCAGATATTCAAGAGACTACACGGGCTGCAGCAGAGGTACTCCACGATGTTCCACAACAAATTCCGCATTATTTAAACTGAAACTGACCGAGGAAAAAATGTGATACATTACTTAGTGAACGCCCTACTTAGTTAGACTGTTTTTCTATATGGCCGTGGGCAAGAGTTAGTCATTGTAGAGGCGCCACGTCCTTTTTCCTCTGTATCAGTCCGAGCATACAGACAGCAACAGAGTAAATGTAAATAATTTTGTTAAAAGTATCATTGACTAGTTTCCTGGTAATGAACTCGTCCTCAATTTTAAAAAGAGACGCTATCCGACGTCTGACATGTCAGTCGGATAGAGTTAGTGGAACATGGTGCACCTCTGAAGGTGTTCAGCGCAGCTCTGGATGAATTGTTACAAACGCAAAAGTGAGGTGGAGGATGGCCATTCTAGTACAAGCCGGAATATTAATCATTTCTGAATGGACAGTTTGACGTCGCTGTGGTACCGATCATCTTAAAGTGGTAAGGTATAAAAATAAGTGGTAATCAGTGCGTATTAGGCCATCCTCATTAGAGTACAGTGCCAAGAAAGTGAAACCAATGTCTACTCAACACTGGTCTACTCAAATGGTTTTGCGTAGCATTTTCAGGATTTTAAGTACCTAGTGTGGGCACAACTTCCAGCAGTGTAAGCATTCTGTAAGCACTCGAAGAAACTCATTACGTATGGTTGACATCGGTGAGCACCTGTTTTCTCGAGAATTTGCAGCAGCTGTTTGCAATATGTCTTCACTAATGAAAGATGACCACCCACTAAGCATTTCATCATGAAAACCAGTACGGGTACCATTAAACGTTCTAGTACACTTTATTTACATTCCATCACTCATAGCGTTTCGTCCACGAACTTTACTAATCTACCGACGGATTTCGTACTCTTTCACGTCGCATGTAGAAAGCAATTCACTGCTCCCAAATAAATGGAAACACGGAGTAATGCTTCCGTTATGGCGTCTGTGGGAAGCTAATAGGTGCCGATAAACGGCACTCATGTGGAGATCGCCAACTGAAACACTTCACCGGCCATGACCTTAGACGTAGTAACTTACAAAACGGGTCTCTTACCTAACTGTACATGTTACGGATTAAGGTCTCCGTCGGTTTTTTGCTTTTTGTGAAGGCTGAATTCAGGAACTGCTGTGGTGATTTTATATGGTTTTCATTAATAGAGAGAATCACGAGGAAGATTCCTGTACATAACTTACTACTGTGTCATGAAAGTCATCCGGCCGTAGATATTTAGTGCTACCCGTGCTTTCCTCGGAAACGTGACAAAAACCAAGTTGTCAAGTCTTTGAAGGAAGCGCTTGAAATACGATTACATGACGTCCAGATACTGATGACTCTATACCTCTGAGTGTCCATACATGAAGTGCACTCGGGTCCTGGAGATAACGTATTGAATGACCGAAAATGGTTGTGAAAATAAAACAACTTCTCATGCTGTACGAATGTTTGGCGAAGAAATGGACAGAGACTTGTGGAGGAAGAGATAGATGAGGAGGAAATCAACAGAGAGAGGAAGAGTAGGGGGAGGTGGAGGAAGTGGACAGAGAGATAGGGAGGAAGAGATGTACAGAGAGGGCGTGAAGGATGAGATGGACAGAGAGAGAAGGAAGAAGGAGATGGACTAATTGAAGACTGGAATAAATGCATACCCACTATATATATGCATCAAGTATGACTGCTCATTATCATCTGCGACACGTGTCCTCATCAGGTATGACGCAAAGCGTAACGTCATTTAAAGGCTTTGTTCGAAACTAGAACTCTGTCGCTGCTGTCTCTAGTGGCCTAGATTATAAAATTTCGCATGACTTGGAAGGAGCAGAGCGGAGAGCGTGTGTCACGATGTAGACACGCGACTGCTCATGCTAATTAAGTGCTCCCACACGCGTGTCAGTGCAAAGGAACTGCTCCGCAGGAAGACGGCTACTAGTCTGGGGAGTTTTTTCATACAGTCCGTAGCTGCATAAGTGTGTAGATAACGTTGTAACGAAACATATAAGGTTGCCCAGTTATCTCTATCACCAGCATGGGAAAAAGGATAGGTTATAAAGATGGAGAGCAGGTCGGTGGAGAATAGGGGCTACGAATCAAAAGCAGTGAAGTGCATTTGATTTTTTTTATTCAAAGCCATCTTAACCTTGTTTATTAATGTCTGTATCATAGACCGGACGTTCCCAACATGATACTTACAGCCGAACGACTGAGTTTACAAGCAACACAGTGAGGTTCGTCACGACACTCTTTCCTGAATGCGGCTGACGACAATGTAGTGACTGATCTGGCTGAAGAAAGACTGTTCTTCATCCCACATTTTGCGAAAGAAGCTATTATTACACTAACAGCAACCTTTCAAGCGTATGTTCAGAAAACAATTTTCTTTTCTGACCTGAAAATGCTCCAGCGACGTTGCATCTTTCTTCCTCAATGCCTACATGTGTCTGTTCTCCTGTGTATTGCTGGAACGTAGCTGATGAGGAACAAGACAAGGCATTTGAGACGCGTACATGGTGAGGGACAGAAAGACTAATTGGGATACGCCAACAAGTTACCAGGTGTTGAAAACAATGATGTCACCAAAATACTGCTTGTAAGAAAATAAGGAAAAGTAAGTGGATAGAACATATCGTTTTGTTTTTGTGGGATTCAGTACGGAACCTGGTTTCATGCAGCTTTCAATGCGGCCATATACTCTGAAAATCCCTTCATCGCAGAATAACTTCTTCAGTTTACATCCTCCTGAATCTACTTACTATATTGATCTCTTGGTCTTCCCAACAACTTTTCCCTCTTACGCTTCCCTACAGTAATAAACTGGTGATCCCTTGATATAATGTGTCATATCAACCGGTTCTTTCTTCTAGTCAGGTTGTGCCACGAACTTCTTTTCTCCCCAGTTCTCTTCAATACCTCCTCATTAGTTCAGTATTATTCTATAGCACCACATTTCAAAAGCTTCTATTTTCTTCTTGTACAAGATTAGTCTTGAACGAACTGCAACAGAAATTTGAAGAAGGTGGGACTTACGTACTAGTACATGCATTGATACTATGAAATAGTGCATTGGTAATCGATAGACACTAGCAAAAATCTAAATTTGCGTAATGAAACGTGAAACAGAAGGACGACTGATTGCTGTACCCTACCATTTGAAATTAATATCACAATCGTTAAGTGCACACACATTCCTAATGGAAGGTAGCTTGATGAGGTTACAGGAAATTGTATTAGTTACCATGCTTTCCAAATTGTCCACTAGTGGTATATGGTGACAATTATTAAACTGTATGAAAATAAACGTAAATTAGTTGAAAACTACGGCGTGCAAACATGTAAACGTCAATACAGATACTCGTATTTAGGTTATGACATGCTCGATATCCCTGCCATCATGCCATGAGGCGCAGACGAATAGCAAAATTCTGCATAACCTGCTGAAATGTCGGAAAATCGATGCTGTCGATGAACTCCTGAATGGCTGTTTTCAGCTGAGCAATGGGTGTGTGGTTACTGCTGTACACCTATTCTTTATGTAAAGCCTCACAAAAAGGTGTCGCAAGTATTCATATCCAGAGAATATGGCGGCCAATAGAGGCGCATGCCTGTGGGACCTGGGTACACCAGAGCCAGAATGCGGTCCCCAGTGTGCTCTTCCAGGACATCAGACATTCTCCTGCTTCAATGGCGTCGAGTTCCGTCTTGCATGAACCACATATTGTCGAAATCAGGGTCACTTTGGATAATGGGGATGAAATCATTTTCCAAAACGTTCACGTACCGCTCGGTAGTCACCTTGTTATCAAGGAATATCTCACGGATTATTCCGTGACTGGACATTGCACACCACACAGTCACTCGTTGAGGGTGAAGAGATCTCTCCAACGTGAAATGCGGATTCTCACGCCAGTTTCGGTTATTGACGAACCCATCCAAATTAAAGTGGGCTTCGTCGCTAAACCGAACCATACTAATTCTCATCATGCCCCGCGACCAATTGTGCTGTTCGAACGGCCTAACGCAAATCGTTGAGAACTTATAATATTTTTATAACATATAGTTCAATAATCGTCACCCTGTATGTATACGCTGGGCTTCTAAGAGTCGTTATGTCCATTTTCTCTACTGTTGTAGCAGATATTTGCAGTTTGCATCTGGAGCCAGTCCAAACCAATAGCGTTCATGACATCCATCGCATCTATCATGCGAAAACCAATTCCGAGGGAAATCGTCGGTTTGTTTCCCGTTACCAATCAAGTGGTTTTTAAAGTGAATTACACGTGTCCATTCGACAGGAATAGAGTGTCCCAAAGCATACTGTGTTTTATCGATAAAAAGGAAAAGGAAAAAACGAAGAATTACCAACTGCAACACCTATAGTGACGTTCTGGTGCGCGCTGGCTGTTACCAACAATGAGAATTGGTATTTTTTACGACCTGTCTAAGGCAATTGACTGTGTGAATCTCAATATTGTCCTAGACAAATTGAAGGTTTATTGGACTGATGGTATAGTCAACCAGTGGATAATGTCACGTCTAACCAAGAGAATGGAGAATTTTGTACTTAACAATTCAACAACCGTAGTCTAGGGATATTATTGTGACTTGGGAGAGGTCACGCATAGATTTCCGCAAGTGTGAAACGTTGATCCGCTTTTATGTCTCATATTTAAACGAACTTCCATGTAATATAAAATATGCAGAATTATTAATTCTTTTTGCAGATGGCATTATCAGTCCAAGCATATAGACAGCAAAAGAGGAAATGTGAAGCAATTTTGTTAAAAGTATTATTGACTGGTCTCTTGGTAATGAACTCGTCCTCAATTTAAAAAAGAGACAACATATTCAGTTATGCACATCTATGGGTACTACCGAATTATGGTAAGTGTAACACATGGTGAGAAAATAATAATTAGGTGGAAACTTCAAAACTGGTACGTGTCCATATTAATGAGGATTTGAAATGGGTAAAGCATATTTTAAAACTCCTAAAACAACTTAGTTCGGTCACATTTGCATTATAATCAATGTAAATGTTGGGGAGAGAAATCAATAAGTAATATTTTCATTCAATAATGTCATATGGTTGCTCTTATCGGGACATCCACGACTCTTATACATTGTAACGATAGAATCCGCTGTAGCTGCAAAAAATATTTGTCTGAAACAGAAATTACTTCCCGGTTTCAGGACGTATGTCCTATCTTCAGGTTCATATTAGAACGTGTTTCCACAAAGCATGCCATAAAAACTAGCTGACCTGGTATTGAAGGGGGTACTCTCTTGGATGCCATGTACCGGGAATGAACTATTTTAACATATTTCAACCTATTTTAAAATTACTTATTCATCCTCTGTAGGTAAATACTTTAATATGTTCCTGAAGTTGCGACATATTTTCTGAAACGGAGAAGTGCTTTCCGTATTAGAAATAAATAGTTTCTTCATCAGGAGAACCTGTGGTTTAGTTTTAGCGTCGTTGATTTGTAATCAAAGAGTCCTCGGTCTCTAGTTCGAACCTCACCACCGCTTAAATTCTGAATAAAAATGTAAACAATGGCGGCTGAAACCTTCAGGCATAGGTAGTCACATTCATTCAGCCAAAGGTCTTGTCAAAGGGGATGGAGGAGTGGACAGAGGTTCAGGGAAAAGGGAAATGTTAAGATTCGATCTATTTATAGTGTGGGTCAGGGAAGTAAAATGGAAAGAAGACAAAGATTTCTGTTGCATGAGTATAGTGTAATATCAAAAACCGAAGAAAAAGGTAAAGCGAGAGTGGGATTACTTATAAATAGGAAGACAGGGCAGAGAGTGAGTTACTGGGAACAGTTCAGTGATAGGGTCGTTTTCATCAGAAGGGACAGAAAACCAACTCCGACGACCGTAGCTCATGTATAGATGTCGACGTCGCAAACTGAAAAGGAAGATGCAGAGAAAGTATTCGAGGGTATTAAATGAGTCATTAATCCAATACGTAAAGGGAAATGAAAATATAATAGTCATTGGGGACTGGAATACGGTTGCAGGGGAACGAGTAGAAGAAAGGGTTACGGGAGAATACGGGCTTGGCACGAGGAATGATAGACAAGAAAGACTGAATTCAATCTGTGCGTCGAAGGAGCAATGATGGAAGTAAATGAAACGTTCAGGTGTGTGGAATTAAAATTCAGGGTTAAAGGATATCAATGATACGATTTGCTGATGGCGATGCTATTTTGAGGAAAATGAAGAGGAATTGCATGATATTCTGAACCGAATGAACAATATAATAAATACAGACTATGGATTGAGAGTAAATCGAAGAATTTCAAAAGTAATGAGAAGTAGCAGAAATGAGAACAGAATTAACATTAAGTCGGATGGTCGCGAAGTAGACCAAGTTTCGGAATTCTGTTATCGAGACATCAAAATAACCAACGACGGACGGAACAGGGAGGACTTCAAAAGTAGACAATCACGTTCAAAAAGACCATTCCTAATCAAGAGAAGTGTACTAGTGAAAAAAAAATTTGGTCTTAATTTGAGGAAAAAATTTCTGAGAATGTACATCTGGAGCACAGCATTGTATGGTAGAACATGAACTGTGGAAGAACCGGGAGAGAAGACAATCGCAGCATTTGAGATGTGGTGCTACAGGTGAATGTGGAAAGTTAGGTGGACTGATAATGTAAGGAATGTGGAGGTTCTGCGGAGAATCAGAGTGGAAGGCAATATGAGGAAAACATTGGCAAGGAGAAGGAACAGGATGTTAGGATATCTTTTACGACATCAGGGAATGACTTCCATTGAGCTAGAGAGAGCTGTAGGGAGCAGAAACTGTAGAGGAAGACAGAGATTATAATACATCCAGAAAATAGCTGAGAGCCACTGGAAAGAACTCGAAGCGTTTCGCCGATACTCGTAGTTGCAAGGCTTCAAGGGGATGTTCGTAAGGGCTACCCATTGTAATAGCGCAACTCACGAGAGATGCCCCGAATACTACGGTAATTATAGCGACATACATTCCAGGGAAGGCAAGGCGCTCTATTACTGGGTGGATGTCCTACGCAACGCAGTCTCGGCTTGCACCAGAAATCTCCGGCACTAGCACTGTCACCCTAGTAATCTTACCATCCTTGAGAATTCAGATTTCGTCTACGACTATCGATAGCCCTTTCACAGCCACCAATAATGTGTGAGTCTTTACTGTTTATTGTTTTGAGGTAGGCTGGGATACGGCGTCATCGGTGCATCATGATATAACAATAAATTTAAAGGAGCAATGACGTCTTTTAACAGAGAGAACAATGTCTTGAAGCTGTAAGTTGGCTTCTCTTCCTTAGCACCAAATTATATTCCACGACTATATTTACTAATAATTGACTGTAGAAAGCAAGAAAGGTGTATGATTTCTGAGATAACCACTGTTTGATTATAAAATAAATATTGTCAGATGTGCAGCTGTAAGGATCAATTATTCTGCAGTGTGTCTGACGGTTGCAAGACGAAGACCTCACTACAATTACCTGGCGACATAGATGATAAAATTTAGGAAGCCGTCACGCCACGTAAATACCTAAAGAACGACGGTGGGAACTAAATTTAATGCGTACTGTTGATGGGAAAATGTTGAGCGTCTCTTAATGAAATTGCACGGTGGGTATTAAAATGATCTTCTCTTGAGGAGTGTGACAGTGTTTCCGGTCATAATACAAAGGATTGTAACAAGAAATCATAACCACTCAAACAGTTGACACTTGTAGGCCTGCTGAGGAAATATGGGTGGAAATTTTTTTGAAGAAAACATTTTTCTTGATAAGACATTGGTTAAATTTAGAGATTACATATTTGAGGTAGTATGTGCAACAACTGTCCAATAACTTCATTGTATATCTCGTGTTGAAGACGTGAGAAACGATAACAGAGATTATAGCACATAAGGAGATATGCTTAAGTAGCAATTCCAGCATGATGGTGAAATTCATTTTCTACCACTAGCTTAAGATCTTTTTTCGACGAATAAAATGTGAATTACTCAAGTTTGCAGAATGTTTGGGCCTGTACATGTTGGGCATCCTACCCTATATCCATCTCACACCCTGTTACTCTGGAAACCCTTGTGTCACATATTCAGCCCATCTATCTTCATACGTACACTCAAACGTCGCTTGTTTTAAATTATTCAAGCAATACCTGCAGGATTATTCCACTATCTGTCACACAGTGTGACCGATGAACAAAGCTGAACATTCAGTGGTGCAATTTTTAGATGCTAGAGAAGAGCCCTAGTTCGAACTATGGTGAAAAATGTACTAGGGCAAGTACGTTGTGGCAATGAGAACCAGGTTAAATTACATACTAACAGAACGATCTCCTCATTCTTAGCCAACCGTTACAATTACGTAAAAAAATTTCTCAATGACCTTAATCCACTACTCGCAAAATTTTGATTCCCTTATTGTTTATTATGTTTTCCTGCCTCTAGTTCCGAAACAACTTTTTCTTCAAATCTCATGAGTACTACAGGAGTTTCTTTGATGTAGATTTTCTTAGACTGTGAAGCTGTTTGCTTGTAAATATTCTACAATATTCTGTCCTTTACGTAATGGTCATTCCTATGAAGATTGATAGATGGCTCTCAGTTGTTCTTCATTTACTTAACTACTTTGCACTTTAAAAATTCATCCTTTGAATTTTTGCATTTTATAATTAACCGTACTTTAATTTGATTATTTCTGTTGTAATGTCTCAAACTGGTATATGTCACTCTCTGCCTCCGACAGGTGGCACAACTTGTTTCTTGTTTTCGTGGCAACAATGTAAGCCACTGGGCCGATGAATCAAATGTTGTTCACTGCAAGGTATGCGTATCAAACGCTGCAAGATTTTAATTTTTGACTTGAGCATATCTGCTCGAAATTTTGACTATTGCCTGCTCGCAGTGTAACTTTAAGCAAGTAACCTTTATTTTACGGCATTTTCATCTTCATTAATGTTTCTCAGTAAACTTATTTTTATAAGTATTTTACAGCGTTGTCAAAATTTCTTTCTGATGAAGACGTCCTTAGAGGTGTTGAGACCTAGTTCAACGTACAAAAAAATATTTGGATCCGGGTGGTTCAAGTGGCTCTGAGCACTATGCGACTTAACATCTGAGGTCATCATTCCCCTAGAACTTAGACCTACTGAAACCTAACTAACCTAAGGACATCACACACATCCATGCCCGAGGCAGGATTCGAACCTGCGACCGTAGCGGTCGCGCGGTTCCAGACTGAAGCGCCTAGAACCGCTCGGCCACTCCGGCCGGCGATCCGGGTGGCTGCGGTGTTTCTCCGTTGATACTGTCAACAGTTATGGAGGGCAGTTGTTTCACCTCGAAGTTTAAAAATCCTACCGACGTATCAAAGTATTAACTGAAATTACGATTGTTGAAAGTCTCATGAGTGATTTGTGCCCATCATCCATCAATTGCTAAGCAATTTTCCACTGGTGATACCAACGTCAAATAGACATTAAAATCTATCCCTTCGATGTTTCTTTAGGTAAGCGAACGGCTAAGTGCTTAGAACGTGAATCATGAAACATGCAGTGGTCGCAATGTTGTGAACGTCAAACACAAATACAAACCCTACTATTTGCAGTGTTCATGCAGGCGTTTAACTCACTCTACGAATAATGTAGGCTGTAAAATTCCACTACTTACAACAGAGAATTATTTTCTCTGCAGAAGTAGGTGGGTCAGTAATACTCTGTAATGAAATATTTCCAACTCGCTGTGCAGTTCTCTGTTTATGACAGTAAACAAAATGAAATTAACACCCGCCGTCGCCAGTATGTTTCATTTTTATGGGCTAAATGCGTTACTGCCAGGGGGCGCAGTACTGGGAAAGTAAACAGACGGCGTCCAGCATTTTTATTTAAAATTTATTGAAAAAATAAGCAATTATGCTCTGGGCAGACTCGTAATCACATTTTGCAAAAAACCAGTGTTTTCATTGGTTTTGACGCAGTGACATTACGTGACAGTGGATTGCGAAATTTTTTTTTCCTGCAAAAGAGATTACGACTGTCAACCTGCAGCTACGTGAAAAGCTCCATTTATAGCTCCCAAAAGGGAACTTAGCACTGAAAGACCAGAGCCGAAACAAGGCCCCGGGAGTAGACAACATTCCATTAGCACTACTGACGGCCTTGGGAGAGCCAGTCCTGACAAAACTCTACCATCTGGTGAGCAAGATGTATGAGACAGGCGAAATACCCACAGACTTCAAGAAGAATATAATAATTCCAATACCAAAGAAAGCAGGTGTTGACAGATGTGAAAATTACCGAACTATCAGTTTAATAAGTCACAGCTGCAAAATACTAACGCGAATTCTTTACAGACGAATGGAAAAACTGATAGAAGCGGACCTCGGGGAAGATCAGTTTGGATTCCGTAGAAATGTTGGAACACGTGAGGCAATACTAACCTTACGACTTATCTTAGAAGAAAGATTAAGAAAAGGCAAACCTACGTTTCTAGCATTTGTAGACTTAGAGAAAGCTTTTGACAATGTTGACTGGAATACTCTCTTTCAAATTCTAAAGGTGGCAGGGGTAAAATACAAGGAGCGAAAGCTATTTATAATTTGTACAGAAACCAGATGGCAGTTATAAGAGTCGAGGGGCATGAAAGGGAAGCCGTGATTGGGAAGGGAGTGAGACAGGGTTGTAGCCTCTCCCCAATGTTATTCAATCTGTATATTGAGCAAGCAGTAAAGGAAACAAAAGAAAAATTCGGAGTAGGTATTAAAATCCATGGAGAAGAAATAAAAACTTTGAGGTGCGCGGTTAACATTGTAATCCTGTCAGAGACAGCAAAGGACTTGGAAGAGCAGTTGAACGGAATGGACAGTGTCTTGAAAGGAGGTTATAAGATGAACATCAACAAAAGCAAACCGAGGATAATGGAATGTAATCGAATTAAGTCGGGTGATGCTGAGGGAATTAGATTAGGAAATGAGATACTTAAAGTAGTTAATATCGAGTATAGGTTTAAGTGTCAGGAAGTCGTTTCTGAAAGTATTTGTATGGAGTATACCCATGTATGGAAGTGAAACATGGACAATAAATAGTTTGGACAGGAAGAGAATAGAAGCTTTCGAAATGTAGTGCTACAGAAGAATGCTGAAGATTAGATGGGTAGATCACATAACTAATGAGGAGGTTTTGAATAGAATTGGGGAGAAGACGAATTTGTAGCACAACTTGACGAGAAGAAGGGTCCGGTTGGTAGGACATGTTCTGAGGCATCAAGGGATCACAAATTTAGCGTTGGAGGGCAGCGTGCAGGGTAAAAATCGTAGAGGGAGACCAAGAGATGAATACACTAAGCAGATTCAGAAGGATGTAGGTTGCAGTAGGTACTGGGAGATGAAGAAACTTGCACAGGATAGGGTAGCATGGAGAGCTGCATCAAACCAGTCTCAGGACTGAAGACCACAACAACAACAAAAGGGAACTTTCCTGGAACTACTTTCAATGTTTGTTTCATGATTGGCAGAATTCAGAAGATTTCATAGACAAAAGTGTGTTGGTATTAATGACATGAAACCCATACACATTCAGCATTAACAATGTGTTTAAGAACACCGTTATCCAATAACAGTTTTCCGTACAGAAGGCGGGCACTTTGTGCCACAGTCTTTTGATGACATGTTTTTCAAAGTTGTTACTGTTGTGGTCTTCACTACGAAGACAGGTTTGATGCAGCTTTCCACGCTTCTTTATCCTGTCCAAGCCTCTTCACCTCCGAAAAGCTGTTGCAACATACGTACTTCTAATCTGCTTGCTCTGTTCATCTGTTGATCTCCTTCTACGATATTTACCCTCCGCACTTGCTTCCTATATTAAACTGGTGATCCGTTGGTGTCTCGTAAACTGTCCTATGAGCCGATCTCTTCTTTTCGTAAAGATGTGCCACTGACATCTTGTCTCCGCAGTTCTCTTCGGTACCTCGCAATTAGGTTCTCGGTCTGCCTATCTAGTCTTCAGCATTCTTCTGTAGCATCTCAGTTTGAAAGCTTATAGTTTTATCTATCGAAATATCCAGCAACCAGTTCCACAAAAGGAATTTTATTTCCTTATCCGGTTTCAGGTGCTTAGTACTATTGTTCAGAAGTGTCTGAAACCGGCTAAGGGATTTTTTTTTTATTTTTTATAACCGGTTGTTGATTGCTTCGATGAGTGCAACTACAGTTGCTAAAGATGGATATCTTCTGTTCTCTCCTTGTCGATGCTATATCGTGCATGTTTCACTTCCATACATGGCTACATTACACAAAATGTCTTCAGAAACGACTTCCTAACATTTAAATTTCTCTTCTTCAGAAACACTTTTCTTGTCACTCTCAGTCGACATTTTATATCCTCTCTACTTCGGCCATCAGCAGTTGCATTTTTTCCCAAATAAAAAACTCGTCTACTACTTTAGGTGTATTGTTTCCTAATCGAAATCCTTCGGCATACCTGATATACTTCAACTACGTTCCGTTATCCTTACTTCGTTTTTAATTATGTTCATCTTATATCCCCCTTTCAAGACATTGTCCATTCCATTCAACTGCTCTTCCACGTCCTTTGCCATCTCTGAGAGAATTAGTGTCACTGGCAAACCTCAAACTTTTTTATTTCTTCTCCATGAACTTTAATTCTTACTCCAAATTTTGCTTTGTCTTTCTTTACTGCTTGCTCATTTTATGGACTAAATAACATCGTGTATAGGCTACAACCCTGTCACACTCCCTTCTCAACCGGAGTATGGTTCCCCTAAGAAAAAGGTTAGAAAATACTAAGTGCTATTGATCAGGTTATCCAAGCAGCTGTCAGTAAGTTTATTTAATCAGTGACAGCGTACGTGAAGGAATACTCTTAAACGCCATTTTATACTTTGGTAAGTAGGAGGCTTAAGAGAAAGCCCTTTAATGGATCATCGATGACAAGGCCATTATAGGCACAGTCGCAGCTCGCACTGAGAAGTGTGATTTGGATGTGGACAAGATTCAGCATTTTTCCTGTTAAAAGAATCATCCCGGCACTTACCCAAAGGTATTTAGAGATACAACACAAAACCTAAATCTAAGTGGCTGACCTGTTTGTTTCCTCGTCATCCGCATTCATCCAATCCCTTTGCCCTAACCAGAGGGTAAACTCGCTACGTGCAGCTAACAGAAATGGAGCATGAAGTGTGATGGACAAGGTGGGTGTACAACATTAGCCGTGTCTTTTCCAAGGATCCATATCGGCATTTGACTTACGATGTCCACTGGACAACAATATATAGACCGCTGGATAGCGTGTTGCACCCAAAAATTGCTGGCAGAAAGTTACGACTTTCACTAATTACTAAGCTATATTCACTATTCTCTTAATTCTCGTAAACGAATAATAAAAACAAATTTTTAGCAAAATGGGATCAAGAACCTGTATACGCCATCATCATTTGTGTGTGTGTATGTGTGTGTGTGTGTGTGTGTGTGTGTGTGTATGTGTGCACGCGCACTTTTTATCAGAAGTCACTTTTGATAATCATTTGACCAAAGGAAGTAGTGACATGCAGCCACTTGTGTAACTGCGGTAAAAGTGAATCTGTATCATATGTGTAGTTCAGGTGAGTACCCTGGTCTTTTCAATCCTGAATGGGGCCATGGACCCTGTGTGCACTGTCCAGTCTGTCGACATATCTCGAACGGTCGCTTCTAGCTTAGATCGTGCTCGCAATGACACTTCACGGCAGGAAGGGGGTGGCCAACTACTCCAGCGCTGGACCGCTACCTAAAAATTACCGTTCGTATGTAGCCTGGAAAAGTAGAGAATCGAAGCGTTTGAGTCATGGTATGGGTGAAGCATGTTGAGAACTAGGTGGTCTCTTGAGAAGAGGTCCTCCGTAGAATCGTCGAGGAGAAGAACTTATGGGAGATGTCAACAAGAAGCGACAGGATGGCAGAACATGCCATAATATGACGAAAATATTTCTCAGCGATCTACTTTACGTACGTCTGACTGTGAATTTTGGTTATTTAAATTCAAAAAAACCCTCTCTACTTCCAAATATAACTACAGTAACCACGTCACAGTTTGGTAACAAACCCAAAAAATATAATGTACGAAAACAGTAATCCCGTTAATGATTTCACTAACGATATAGGAACAGGTTATACCTTGGTTCAATTACGTTGATAAGCGAAACAAATACGCACTTGATCATAAATATGGCTCAGTACGTCGTCCTACTGAATGTAAACCCAGTTTACGCAGCTGACAGCTGTGGAATTCAAAGTTTCCGCAGACAGCATGCCTTGCCCCAGCTGTGTATTAGCAACCTTGCTATGATTGGTCGTCGCTCGGAATCTAATAGCAGACGCCACAACCTACACGGCGTGCCAAAAACCATAACAACAAAACATTTAATTTTACATTATAACGCACTGCACACATATATTGGAATTATCCCTCCGAAAGATACGTATAACACATGCAATAACAGTTACCTTAAAAAAAATGAGAATGATGGAGATAACAGATAGTATTGACTATTCTTACTCGTATCGAACATTATTCTTGACTCGAATCAACAATGTCACCACGGATTGCAAATACACCTCACAGAAACTACATTTATTTTTAAGGGAAGAAAATATTAGCAAAAGTTTATCACAAAAGAGAAAGAAATTCCCGCTGAAACTGTTCGAAGTGCTTTTAATCTTTATAAGGGAAGAACGCTACGCATTGTAGTTTAGCTATGCGTGGTCTGTTCGTTGTGATGTAGACGGCAGCTGGTTGATGCGTGCAGCGGAATTATTTTATCTCCATGCAGTGGCTACAGCCTGTTGCTTAGACTCTGTTTCTGCAGACAATAATATTCCCTTCGTTGCATTACTCTTATCACAGGTTGATCGAGCGTGATATTTGCTGTGCAAACCCACATTCGTGTGTGCACGCCAGTACCGTCTAACACGCACGCGATTCTGTTGTCAATACCCCGCACGCAGTTTTAAAACAATATAAAATTCACTTTGCCTCGCCGGTCGCTATTTTACAGTCCATCCGCCTTTAGCAATCACGATCGTGAATTCACAATGCTGGCGAAAACAGTACCACACACAGTCAATAGTGTGAAAGTCTCCACGTCGGTAGTTGATGTCACAACGTTTGCGGCACTTCATTAAGTTGCAAGTCTGTTGTGTGCAAACAGTTCGTTTCTAACAACAACGTCCATTGGCCTACGCATTTTCACTGCTTTTTATAGAACTCAGCGAAGCGCACAGTTCTCATTTTGTTTCATACCGTCCATGTCGAAATTTAGTTCATACAGTGAGCGAAAAATAGGAAAATGGCCGTAAATTTTTGTGTTTTTGTGAAGAATCATTACACAACCCAAACGCGAATATTCCACACCAGTGCACACCCTCTCATTGTTGGTGTTCGACTGCGACACTCGGTGCCACCACCGCAGCACAGCTCATGCAACAGCGCTCCACATTACGTTTAGTTTCACATGATGCATTTCACAAAAGCTTTACACGGAAGATGAAACATATGATGAAATTTTGCATACTCAATAAGATATTCGTTTAGCCGTATAAATAAAACAAAACATAGTCGTATTTCATACTGTAAAACAAACAAAAAGCATTTAGTCCATTAAGAATATGTGTAGAGAGTAAAAGAAGCAAATAACAGAAGAAAAAATTTATGTACCGTAATTGACAATATCTTCGCAATAAACAGTACTCACGGATTGGGCCTTAAGCCTGTTCCGAATGGCTGCTGCATACAAGTCAGTGTGAAGAATTATCTACGATCGTGGGACATTTGGTCTGAATGTCGCTGATCCGTCCATTCGTTATTTCCATTACATGAATCCTGATGACAGTCCTGCTTCTATATTCAAACAGCTCCTTATCTGGCCTCAGGAGGCTGAGTGGACCCCACTCTTTACATCCCTACCTTAGAAAAAATTTAAGGAGTTACCATCTGTTTCACTGCGTGTTGTTTCACTTTCCAAACACAGTACAACCAAGACTCTGCTTGGTATGGATTATATAAATTCTTGATAGGATTCCAGAATTATATGGCACAAGATGTCCACGAACAGGTCGAGCAGTTCCCACAGATCACAGGATGGTGGTTTACGTGCAGGCAAATGGCGACCGATATCTGTTCCTATGGATACCTATCAGATACATTTGTTGGCCAAGACATAATATTGCCCTTAAAACCACTGTAGCACGACTCTGACCTTGCAGCACGTGCAGCTATCCTCCTGGAATATGTCGTCGCCATAGGTGGAGACTTAAAAGCATGAAGTGATGAAGGTGGTCCGCAATTATGTTCACGTAGTTCAATGCTGTCATGATGCCTTCGATCACCACCACGGGTCCAATGGAAGCCCAGTTCCGCGAACACCATAGCATAATTCTGCCCTCACCAGCCTGCATGTCTGGCGCAGTGCATGTTTCGTGCAGCCATACGCCTGGATGACTGTGTGTAAGGATCTAACCATTGACCTGGTGTAACAATAAATGCGACTCATTCGGCAAGCGACACGTTTCTACTGATCCACGGTGAAAACTCAGTGATGCTGCAACCGCTTAGGATGTCATTGGGTCAACACAGGAACAGGTAGGATTCGTGTGATGTGGAGCTCCATGTTCAAAATGACCTTCGAGCGGTGAGCTCCGGAACACTTGTGCCTGCACCAGCATTGTACTCTGTCGTCAGATCTGCCACAAATCGCTGCCTATCCTGGATTACACAGCGGGGGAGTCTCCGACCTTTACGTTTTGCAGTGAGACGTGGTTGTCCAATACCATACTGCCTACTCGTTATTTCACCACTTCCCATAGGTTCTCACGGCAGCAGTATGCCAACAGGCGACCAGCTTCTCCGTTTCAAAGATTCTCGTTTCCAGCCGCAGCGCCACAACGATGTGCTCTTCGTTAAAACAACTTATATCAGGGGATTTCCGCATTTGCGACCCATACCTTCGCTATAATCACTGCCCATCCAACTCTATTATGCTTACAGTTTTTCCTTACTGTGTCGCGTACCTGCAACACCACAAGGAAGCATCCAACCCTCGCGGAGAGCACTGGTTGTAATGTTTCGGCTCATCAGTACATACATACTTACTTACTCACTGGTCATACCGGACTCGAGAGTCAATTACCGCAGCAAAGTATTTTCGCCATCTGTCCCTGTCTTGTGCTATTTCCTTCCATTCCCCTTCAATACCTAGGCTCCTCAAATCGGCCTTCACATTGTCCTCCCATCTACGCTTCGGTCTCCCCACTGGACGTTTTCCCTCTAGGTGCCCTACCAGTATTCTGCGCGCCGCCCTGCCCTCACCCATTCGAGCTACGTGACCCTCCCATCGCAACCTACGTGATTTAATAATATGTCAGGGCTTGAATAGAGTTCGTGAACCTCTTCGTTAAGCAGTTTTCGCCACTCTCCGCTGGTGTCATCCCTTTTTGCTCCGAAAATTTTCCTCAAAATTTTGTTTTCAAATACTCTAACCGGCTTTCCATTTTGCACAGTGAGAGACCTAGTCTCACACCCATACAGCATAACTGGTAGAATAATTCCTAGACAATATCCGTGATGAAAGTAATCTATTCAGTGAGAAGTAGCACGCATTTCCCGTCCGTAATCTCTTCTTCACTTCGGATTCAATCTCATTTCTCGAAGTGATGTCCGCGCCTAGATACTTAAATGTGTTCACTTTTTCAAACTGCATGTCGCCAACTCTTGACATTTCCTGATCTACTGCTGTTGGCATTCTAGTAGTAACCAGGCATTTAGTTTTGTCTTCACTTATCCTTAGACCTACATCTTCACTAGCCTTGATTAACGCATTCGCATTTGCTGTTACAGATTCTTTCCTATCGCTAATGATGTTTAGATCATCTGCGTACCCTAATATCTTAATATTTCCATTTAACTCCACACCCTCTGAATTATCTGCTGCCATTCGTACAATATATTCTAGGACTAAATTAAAAAGTAGCGGAGACAGGGCATCTCCCTGCTTGTGTCCGTTCTTTATTACAAATTCTTTTGACTCCAACTTCCCCACACGTACTTTTGTGTTTTTCAAACTCACTTCTATAAGTGTAACATAGTTCTTTGGTATTCCAAGTTCCAAAATAATTCTGTACAATTTTGATTGCAATACTGAACCATATGCTTTTGTAAAATCTATGAAAAGATTATGAACTGGTTTATTGTATACCCATTTCTTTTCCAAACTTTGACGCAGGGTGAATATTTGGTCTATGGTTGATCTGTTCCTCCGAAAGCTGACTTGGTAATCCTGCACAATTTCATCTGCATATGGTGTAAGCCTGCTTAGCAGAATATTCGAGAAAATTTTGGAACATACTGGTAATAGCTATATGCCTCTATAATTACTACAATCATAATTACTACAATCATAATTACTACATCAGTACATAATCTTGTCTATTAATACTCTACTTCAAGTGTCTGAAATGAATATGGAAACTGAATTCTTGTTATAACTCTACATGCTTCTCTTAATTCTGAAGTGGAGCCTTCCTGAGGAAATACAGTGACAGGAATCCTTCTCGCCATATCTACATACGTTTCTCTTAATGAAATTAGATAACTCGTGGCAGGCAATGGTAACTCATACCCTCAAGTTTCTCAATGATTTTTCAATATAATCAATGGCAATATTCTGACCGTGTATTTTACTTTTCAATGTACATGACAATCTTTTCAAAATCAGCATGTTTGCAGGCATCATGGAAAGTCAACTAAATTGCACAGTTTTGTTCCGGATACGGCAATAATCTTTAAGATCTTGTAACAGTTGCGAAGTTCGTGGACAGCTAAAAGCTGAACACTACAGACAAAAGTGAACAACTGTAGTTCATAACTGAAAATACTTGACGTGAATGCTTGTGTGACGTTCTAATGTTCATTATTTAGTTCTTTCTTTATATACTAGCATCGGAACTATAAAATCAATGTCTCACAGACCAGGTGACCAGTGCCCCAGTAATCAGTAAAATTTCTCAGTCAATTCGTGTAGTCGCCTTCGGTTAGGGAGGAAGTTTAATGGAGGGCGAGGCCGGGTTAATTCACCACTTTGGTTGCAAGCGCTGCCTTGATATCAAGAGGCTGGCAGAGGAGAGAAATACGTGACGGACCGCATCAAATCAGTAAGCAGACTAATGAAAAACAAATGAAAAAGGGGCACGTCATTACAGTGAATCGACCTTTTCGAGACAACTATAGGAGGCATGCCGACCCATGTAGTATACAATGATTATCTACAGACAGTCCGTTTGTTCGTTTGTGGACGGACATTCATTACGAAAACTGTACAAACTACTCACCACCCCGGTAGCCGAAAAAGGTGTGCAACCGAATACCTCGAATTTAACCTGGATCAACAGTGCTGGATTCCTTTCACCAGTGACTGGCGGATTTTTATTTGAGAAGATGGTTGTAGAAGGATTCGCAAGCACCAAGACGGGTCTTACGCTCGGAATCTTACGGTTTCATTAGGGTATTGAGTCAGTATTTTACTGGTGTCAATCAAGGACAGGTGTCGGACTCTATTCATACCTATCGAAAGTAAATGGAAGGCTGTGTGAGGACTGAATCCCGCGATCTTCTCTCAACAGCCTCACATCTAATGTTTCGATAAAGAGGTCGTCTACCGAGATAGAGACCAAGTGCACCACACCCAATCATGAACACCAATCTCCAAGATGCCGAAATCACCCGAATGTAATCACCTGCTTTCCTGTTGACATGAATCCGATTGAGAAGCCTTGGGACCGATTCAGACTTCCAGTGGATGACCTTAGGGTGTTCGCCGTCGAACAAAGTGGTAGGTTTGAGCTACAATGCCTCTGCCACGTTCTGCACGGCAAGCTAATGAAGGTTCAAACACGTTACAATGCATGGGGCGAACCAACACACTGTTGATATTACCGAGGTACAGATTTTGATTTCAGAAATGTGCATTTTCCAGTAGATTGCCTTTATTTTGGACACTGTATCATTTTGTCCCAAAGTGAAGTACATTGTTCAATAGAAATAGGTGAACACGTGTATCAGTATCCAGTATGTATAATCCGTTTTGATACAGGTGGCATCTATGGTCTTATTGCATGGTCTGAGTTAAGAGCATTCGCCTTCTATGGTCTACGTCAATGTCAGGTGACCCCTCCGAAGGAAGCAGTACCCCTGTCCCAGTCTTTTGTAAAGAGATACACAGATGGTAGTTGAACCATGTGGGCGTTGTATTTAACGAAAAAAAATGCAATGCCACATCTCAGTTTAGTGCAAGTTCCAAGGGCACTCTGTTTGAAAAACTTTGGATTTTTGGTCGTGTTGCTGCCAACGCCATCGCCTCTCGATGTGTAATCCAAAGGTTGTGGACACGCTGCAGTTAGACAAATCAGTACATAAGGCTAGTTGGACGAGGCGCCGACCCACTATAACCCCGCGCAAAACCCGGTATCTGGCCACCAGTGCGGTGCAACGTCGTAGAATACAGACTATCTCAGAAGGGCCACTGGCGCCTCTGTGTCCAATCAAATTATAATTAACAGATCACAAGAAAGGACTTTACAATGCAGATGTCATGTTCGAGCACCTCGCTTGAAAGAACAGCATTTTGCTGCTCGCCATCAGTTCTGCCGTTCCCATGTCGACTGGCAAATTCATTTCTGGCAAAACGTGCAAATCTCAGACGAGTCCAGTTATCATCTAAAGCAAGGTGAGGGCCGTGTTCATGTACGGAGACCCTTGGTGAGCGGATACCAGCAAAACTTTTTCCAGGAAATGACAGATATCCAAATTTCTGTGATGATGCGGGGCGGCTTCAGTGATGACAACCATACGATTCTTGCCGTTCTCCGCCGTTTCCTCACCACCAAGAAGTGTGTTGAACAGATTCTGTTGGACCATGTGGTGGCTGTTGCATGCGATGGTGGCCCTGATTTCCTTCTAATGCTAGGACCTGTGTTGTGGGCGTCAGCAGCGATCTCTTGGGAAGCTATGACATAGAAGTAATGGAGTGGCTAACCGTGGGTCCCGAAATAATCCACATCGTGCGTATCTGGGACATGCTTGACAGACCGCGGTAGACCTATTCCACCACAGACTCTCAAAGAATTCTCAAGGACATGGAGAATGCAAACAGATACGACAGGGTGATCTCCGTAGACTTATACGGAGCACGCTCGTAAGTATTAGTCAGTGATAAACGCATTAACTTAACATTATTGAAGCTCTCAAAACCAAACATTAAGCACTTGGGTTGACAAACAATGATTTTTCCACTTTGTTTTCAACACTTGTCAGGCACACTAATTCTTTTTATGTAAAGGACCTGCATCCATATCTACATCTCCCAATAATCCGCTGTCAACCATTCGGCTTCCCTACTACAATCCGTGCATGCTCCTTGCATTTCATATCACTGTGCAACATTACACCCAGATATTTAAACGATGTGACTATGTCAAGCAGGACACTACTAATTAAGTATCCATATATTATGGGTTTGTTTTTCCTATTCATCCGCATTTGAGATCGAGGATATAACGATGGTTTGAGGTGTACGTCATTTGTGAAAGGTAAAGTTAAAGTGATAATTGAATAAAGTATTCACTGTTGCTAGCTGAAATTTATTACGAAACTCAGTTACTCTTACCTATTTCTCATTCTCTGTCCCAAGCCCATATTCTGTAATATTTTCTTCTACTCTTTCCCCTACTACCCCAGTCCAGTCCCTCGTGACGATTATATTTTCGTCTCCCTTTACGTACTATATTACCCTTTGAGTATCCTCATATACTTTCTCTATATCTTTATCTTCAGCTTGCGACTTCGGCATATACTCTTGAACTATCGTTGCCGGTTGAGGAGAAGGTATACACGGGAAATGCCGGGTGACAGAGGAAGATTGTATCATAGTCACACAAAGATTCACGGATTAGAAACGGGATTGTAAGATAATCCCAAGAGCAGATATTGACTGAGATCACAATGTAGTAGTGAAAAAGAGTAGGCTAAAGTGTAAGAGATTAGCCAGGAAGAATCAATAGTCAGAGAAGTGGGGTACGGATGTACTGAGGAATATCGAGATACGCTTGAAGTTCTCTAACGCTGTAGATACAGCAGTAAGTAATATCTCAGTAGCCAGTACAGTTGAAGAATACACATCTCTAGAAACGGCATTCACGGAAGTTGTAAATAAAAACAAAGATATATCGTAGGTAGCGGCGAAGAAACCATGTTTAACAGAAGAAATACTTCAGTTGATTGATGAAAGATGGAAGTAAATAAAAAAAATGATTAAGGAAATTCAGGAACAGATAAATACAAGTTACTTAGGAATAAAATTAATAGGAAGTGCAGCGAAACTAAGAAAAAATGTCTGCACGAAAAATGTGAAGAAATTATAAAAGAAATAATTGTCAGAAGGACTGACTCAGCTTATGGAAAATTTAGAACAATCTTCTCTGAAATTACAATTCCACTGTTAAATGCAGAGAAGAGAGCGAATAGGTGTGGAGAGCACATTGAAGGCCTCTATGAGGGTAAAGAAACAGGAATCTATTTAGAAGAGATGGGGGATCCAGTATTCCAATCAGAATTTAAGACAGTTTTGGAGGACTTAAGACCAAATTAGGCGGAAGGGATAGATAACACTCCATCTCAGTTTCTAGAATGGTTGGGGGAAGTGGCAAAAAAATGACTTTTAAGCTTGGTGTGTCGAATGTATGAGTCTGGCGACATACCATCTGACTTCCGGAAAAATATCATCCACACATTTCCGAATACTACAAGAACTGACAAGTGTGAGAATTATCGTACAGTCAGCTTAACGGCTCATGGATCTAAGTTGCTGACAAGAATAATACAATACGACTCATGATACTCCCTCGCAGCTGTACTTCCTCCAGACCTAAACTCCTACCTTCCAAATTTGACAGAAGCTCTCCCGCATATAAAGCGGGATTAGGAATCCTGGAAGAAAGAATACTGCAGATATATGGCTTAGGGTCAGCCTTCACTGCTGAATTAAAATTCATTCTGGAAACTTCCCTCTGACTGTGGCTAAGCCATGTCTCGTGAATAACCTCTCTTCCAGGAGTGTTAGTCCTACAAGTTTCGTAGGGGAACTTCTGTGAAATCAGGACGGTTGGAGATGAGGTATCGGTGGATATGAAGCGGTGCTAGTCGTGAGTTGAGCTGCGATACGTCAATCGGTAGAGCATCTGCCTGCTAAAGGCAGAGGTGCAATGTTTGAGTCCTACTATGGCACACAGTTTTAATCTGCCAGGAAGTTTCTAATTTCATTCATCAGGTTACCTTACATTCACAAAGTTGTTGCACTCAGGGACCGTAATATTGACTAGTAAATTATAGATTGCAGTGATCAAAAAATGGTTCAATTGGCTCTGAGGACTAAGGGACTTAACATCTGAGGTCATCAGTCCCCTAGAATTTAGAACTACTTAAACCTAACTAACGAAAGGACAGCACACACATCCATGCCCGAGGCAGGATTCGAATCTGCGACCGTAGTGGTTTCGCGGTTCCAGACTGAAGCGCCTAGAACCGCTCGGCCACAGCGGCCGGCTTGAAACCCCAATTTACCAAGAGTAGCACAGGTCATTTCCACTGCTCTATTTCAAATGGTTCAAATGGCTCTGAGCACTATGCGACTTAACTTCTAAGGTCATCAGTCGCCTAGAACTTTGAACTAATTAAACCTAACTAACCTAAGGACATCACACACATCCATGCCCGAGGCAGGATTCGAACCTGCGACCGTAGCGGTCGCCCGGTTCCAGACTGTAGCGGCCAGAACCGCACGGCCACTCCGGCCAATGCTCTATTTCTCCTGTCTCTTCTGTTGCCATAATTATAAAGGCTAATCAGCTGTCTTCGTTGTCAAAATGTTTAGTTTTCTTCCCGATCTGTTCATTATCGACATTATAGTCCAATTTTAACTGTCTAAGTTACTCCATTCGTTGACGTTTGTCTCCACTGGAGGCAAACACAACAATGTCAGCAAGAAAAACGTTCAGATATAATCCTGTAACGCTCACCGTTGTCCGTAATGACGCCAGATAAGTGTCCTCTGATGGCACAGTTTGAATTTCTTGGAGCAGAAAAGCGGAAGTGTGGGTCTGGAGATTCCAGACTGGCGATGGAAGTTCACGCCTATCCCTCCGGTATTCGGCGCCCACTGGGCAGTTTGGCGAACTGCCGGAGCTTAATTAGAGTCTTGCGTTGGCGCGCAGCCCGGCGGTAATGAGTCAGATATCGACGTACCCCGAAAACCGAGCGGCAAATGGCAGCCCAATGGGCACCGGCGCACCGCGGTCGATACGCTTCGCTAGAAACAGTCGAGCGTCGCGCGCTGATTGCTGGAGGCGGTAGTTGCACGCCAACAACGCGCTCCCTCGCACGGATCCCGGAATTACTCAGTCTAATGGCAGGAGGGGTATTTCGATGTTCCGCAGACCGCTGAGCTTCCAACATAGAAGCAGGTGTAGATTCGTGAAAATATCAGATTCGATACCCAATGTTGTATAGATACGAAAAAGTATCGTCGCCCTATGGTATCGTTCTTCCAGATGGGGTGAGAGACAGTCAGTCGTGCAGATGGAGGCATTCTGACCTACGACAGCGGTCATTTGGGCTGCAGATCTCGGAGGTATCAAACACACTACATCACGGTGCACCGGAGTCTCAGATACGAGACTGCTGAACGGTTAAAAATCCAAACTGAGACCATCTAATGATAGACATAAACACAAATCATTCGATAACAATGATGATGTACTGGATGAGTAACGTAAGACGTAACACCCCTTCTATTTCGTGAACGGTCACACATATCGAAACGAGATTTTCGGCATATGATAGTATGCTAAGGGGCAGCTATTTAGGTGTGTGATAAAGAGACTTAACTCTTGTAACGATCGAGACACTGAAGTATGATTTTTGTAAACAGAATATTTTTAACCGCAGCCGAAAGCCCTTGAAAAGACGAATACGGAGGTATAATGCTTGTTAACGTCGAGGATAAAATTCTTCTCAACAGAACCCTACAAATAGAGATGACGGAAGTCATAGGATACCGTTATGCACATCCACAGATGGTGGTAGAATCGCCTACACAACGTGTAAAATGGCAGTGCATTGGCGAAGCAGTCATTTAAACTCATGTAATTCATGTGAAAAGTTTCCCTAAGTAATTATGGGCCGGCCGGTGTGGCCGAGCGGTTCTAGGCGCTACAGTCCGGAACCGCGCGACCGCTTCGGTCGCAGCTTCGAATCCTGCTTCGGGCATGGATGTGTCTGATATCCTTACGTTAGTTAGGTTTAAGTAGTTCTAAGTTCTAGGGGACTGATGACCTTAGAAGTTAAGTCCCATAGTGCTCAGAGCCATTTGAACCAGTAATTATGGCCGCACGACGGTATTTAACAGACTAGTTAGAGCTAGACAAACTGGACATCACATTGCGCTGGTCGTTAGGGAATTCATAATTGCGAGATCCACAGAGTCATGAGAGTGCAGAACATACCAAATTTCAGCCATTACCTCTCAGGATGGACAACGCAGCGGCCGACGGCGTTCACTTAATTAGCGAGAGCAGCGACGTTTGGTAACAGACAAGAAATACTGGTGAAATAACGCCAGAAATCGATGTGGGGCGTAAGACAAACGTATCCGTTTGGACCGTGCGACGAAATTTGGCGTTAATGAACTACGGCAGCAATGGACTAAGGCATCAGACATTCGACGCGAGTGCCTTCTCGCGTTCATGTCTCGTGACCGTATAGATTGGACCCTAGACAATTGTAGACCAGTCACCTGGTCAGATGATTCCTGACTGGGGAGTTGATAGTAGGGTTCGATTACGGCGCGGACCCTACGAAGCCATGGATCCATGTAGTCAACAAGGCACTCTGACAGCTAGTAATGGCTCCGTAATGGTGTGGGCTGTGTTTACATTGGATTGACTGAGTCATCTGGTCCAACTGAACCGATCATTAACTGGAAATGGTTATGTTCGGCTACTTGGAGACCATTTAAAGCCAGTCAGCACTTCGTGTTCCCAAACAAGGAAGTCGTGTCACTGGTTAACAAATTTTCGCGAGTGGTTTGAGGAACATTCTGAAGAATTTGAGAGAATGATTTGGCAGCCCTCATCGCCAGACGTGAATCTCATCTAGTATTTATGGGACATAATATTCGAACAAACGATTTGACAGCACACATCGCTCGAAAGAATATCATCAGGTATTTATGGGATATGATAGAGAGGATATTTCAGTAATTCATGCACAAAATCCTGTACCGGGAACACTATCGTAACTACGGATGGCTGTTTAGGCAGAATGGCTCGGTATTTCTTCGGGAGACTAACACCGACTTGTTGAGTCCATGTCACACCAAGTCGCTCCACGACGACAGATAAAAGAAGGTATACAACGACCTTTCTTACCTCATAGTATTTTAAAATTGAAAGGCAAGTCAGCCGGAATCGATGGCAGACTACGTCGTTCTACCGAGACTTTCTAATGTTTACTTGTCGGCACTGCAGGAGTAAAAGGGACTGTGTCGTCTATAGGCAGGTCATTCCTGCTTCAACGTTCCTTGGACGCAGACGTGCACCCCAATGAGGGTAAGTTGGACGTGCAACTTTTGTGCGACGAATGGTGGCCAAGACATGTGCGATCAGCCAGAGGGTTGTTAGTCCCATCTTGCATCGGCATCAATTCCACACTTCTCATCTGCCATTACATCAAGCACTTGGAGGACGTGACTTCTAAAGGCGTGGAGAATTTTGTTAGTTTGCACAGCATCACTTGAGAAACAACACTGTGTTTTTCCAACGAATTTCTTTACCGACGAAGTAGCGTTTACGAACCGCAGTAATGTAAATTAACGTAACGTGCTCTACTTTGAAGCAGAAAATCCACGCTACTTTCACTAGGTTTAACAACAATGACCGTGAAACGTACACCAATTGTATGGTAGCATAAAAAATTCTGTTGTGGGACTTTATTTCATGTCAGAGACTTCAAATGGAAATAGGTACGCTCATTTTCTTGGGAACATTCTATCTGTTGTTCCGGAAGAGGTGCCACTGGATAAGGGCTGCAGGTCTCACTCATCCCTTATTGGAAGGCAGGTACTAAACGAGGAGTTTCCTGAGCTTTTGATAGGCCAGAATGCTCCAGTACCATGGCTGGCCAGGTCTCTTTATTTGACTCCTCATAATTGCTTTCTGCGATGAAGCCCCAGCTATACCAGACGATATGCACCGTCGAATCGACACGGCATGCAACGGAATATAATTCAATATACTCTCATTTGTTGAGCTATCTCTGGAACAGCTATTGTAAATATGCCTTGCAGTAGATGAAAACATCCTTAAGTGAAGTGTAAAACTGCATTTCGTCAAACAAAGTATTTATGTTGTGAGTGACATGTCGTCAATCATTCTGATTAAACTGCTTGGTTGATTGATTGATTTTAACAGGAGAGCTAAAACAGGTTAGGTCTGACCCGCCACTGCCCGTACCGAAACTAGGTTTATTGTGCGGTGTCGCTCAATGTATATCTAGTAAAGCCAACAGCACAAGGAGTTCCTCTAACAGTTTTTTGTTAGACACAATTTCTTCAGGTCTAGTTGTCCCGAATATTCTGTATCTTTTACTCTCCAATGCCATGAATTCGAAGATTAGGTGCGATGCAGTTTCTTCACCCTCATCACAGATCGTACATTTAGGGTCCTCTTCCGTTATACCCATTGTGTGTAGCTGTTTTTTGAAGTACCCATGGCCAGTCATCAGTCCAGTCATGAGTTTGATTTTTTTTATTCGATCCCAGGATTACAGAGCTTTTAAAACATGGCTTGGGCATCATTGCCTTACCATGGTTTTGTTTATTGACCTTGGTCCAATATTCTACGTGCTGTTTCCTACGCCAGTTCCTTAGTTCTAATTTGATCATAGCCTTGGTGATTGTCAATACAGGTTCCGGTCCAATAAATGCAATTGTTGCCCCCATCCTCGGCAATCCGTCGGCTTGTTCATTGCCACAGATCCCTGAGTGGCCAGGTAACCCACACTAGGTTCACCCTATTACTTCTCTCTAGCTCCGCCAGAGCCCTTTGGCAATCTGCAACAATCTTAGATCTTGTTGCAGGAGCTGCCAATGATTTCAGGGCTGCCTGGCTGTCTCAATAGATGTAGATGCTACGGTCATTGTAGCACCAACGCATATTCTCCTCCACACATGCCATGATTGCAGTAATTTCGTCTTGGAATACCGAGTCCAGTTTCCCTAGAGAGATACTGCTCTCCAGTCTTGGCTGAACCCCGTACAACCCTGCCCCAACTGTAATGTCTCTTGCAGCGGTCTCTCCGCGATATTTTCAGAAATTTTATAAATTATATAACTTAGTACATATCTCGAAATATCTCTTCTTATCTTACCGATTCTTAAACTTTAATATACGATGATTATCAATGCAAAGTAGTTTCAAACCATATTATTCCTTGGAGCGTCCATTTACTCCATGGAATAGTTTCTCGGCTATCTATTATTTCTCTTATGAAAAAGAATGAAGGTTCTTGCCGATTAGTCGTGAAAGAAGCAGGATGTATATGTATGTATTGTTGAGCTAGTCGCCATCTTGATGAGATTCTCTATGAGGAGGAATTTAATACTTGAACTAAACTAAAGTAAGTGTGTTGGCGTATTATTTAACTGATTATTATTGACAGTGTCTGCTTACTACGCTGTGTTGCACGGGATCAGTGGGGAACGTCTGATTTACACTGGACGAACCTGCCGTTTTGTATGCTCAAGATATCCAGTTACTTCAAATAAATAGGCTAACACGGTCTTACCAGCTGATCTCCGGTCCTCCCCATGTGATCACCGAAAGTTAATAATTATTACAAACGTTTCCAGGAGATTGACTGACAATTTTCGTCGCACCGAGACTTCGAAATTGCTTCACTGCCTTACGGAATTTAAGTTAAGCTCAATTTAATCAGGATAGAACAGTACTGAACTGTGTGAATGTGATAAGCCTGCTTTGTGAATGAAAATTCCCTTAACATACGCATGTTTTTACTATCCTGATCAGTGAAGCTAAATCAGGCCGGGGTGAGAGAGTTTTTTTTTAAATTTATGAATACCACAAAAAATATTAAACAACGCCTTCGTCTGTTTTCGACCTACCGGTGAACCAAACTATGTCCCCCGTAAGGTCTCGAACTGTTTTCTCCCACTGCTCCTTACTTCCAATTATTATGTTGTAAGGCTTGTTGAAGCAGTTGGGAGTTATTACGTAGTCGGCAGGCATTTCCACAGCCATGAATAAACTGTTTAGTTTATTTAAAGTGTACTACGTCCAGTAACTATACCGAGTACGTTTAAACATTTATTTGTCCGTTAGCAGGTGGGCTGTGTTGAGGAACATTCGGGATTCTCCAGGCAAAGACAGATAAGGTATATTTTTTTTTCATATCTAAGAACGTTAATACAGTACTTTCGTTACGTTTTGTCCTAGAACAAAGCTGTTTATAACTGTCAAGTATGAATGACCGAAGTTTCTGTTTCGGATTTCTTAAAGAAGTAGCTACGGGGAGGTTTTAAACGGAAAACTGCTTGACGGAACTGTAGTTGTTTCGACAAAAACCTGGAAATGTACACACACCTGTAACACTTTTCCTGAACCCTAACCGACACTTCATCAACTAGCGTAAGCCGAAGTCCCATACACCAAAATCATAACTGGCCTTGTCTGTATGCCGTATAGGAAATGTGCTTTCATCTTACAAGGGAAGCTCCCCATCGCACCCCCCTCAGATTTAGTTAAAAGTTGGCACAGTGGATAGGCCTTGAAAAACTGAACACGGATCGATCGAGAAAACAGGAAGAAGTTTTGTGGAACTATGAAAAAATAAGCAAAATATACAAACTGAGTAGTCCATGCGCAACATAAGCAACATCAAGGAGAAGGTGAGCTGAGCAGTGCCGTGGTCCCGTGGTTAGCGTGAGCAGCTGCGGAACGAGAGGTCCTTGGTTCAAGTCTCCCCTCGAGTGAAAAGTTCACATTCTTTATTTTCGCAAAGTTATTATCTGTCCGTTCGTTCATTGACGTCTCTGTTCACTGTAATAAGTTTAGTGTCTGTATTTTGCGACCGCACCGCATGTACGTCACAGGAATATGTTGTCGACCCACCTAACTTGGCGAATGGGTAAAAAGGTTCTTCTACCTTGCCCGATTTAGGTTTCCTTTTGGATGTGATAATCACTCCCAAAAAAGTGATCGCATCGGACGGACGAACGGACAGATAATAATTGTCTGAAAATAAAAAAATTAAAATTTTCTCTGGAGGGAAGACTTGAACCAAGGACCTCTCGTTCCGCAGCTGCTCACCGTAACCACGGGACCCTGGTGCTCCTCAGTTCACAAACTTCTTCACGTTGCCTATGTTACACATGGACTACTCAGTTTGTATATTTTGCTTATTTTTTTCATATTTCCACACAACTTCTTCCTGTTTTCTCGATTGATCTGTGTTTAGTTTTTCAAGGCCTATCCACTGTGCCAACTTATAACTAAATCTGAGGGGGGTGCGATGGGGAGGTTCCCTTGTTAGCAGCGTTGCCTTGCCTTTCTCCATTTACAGCGGAGGAGCCTCGCATGAGAGGGCTGCTTGGCACTGTTTACACCGCAATAGCTGACTCTGGTCACATTGCTTTCCAGTGTTAGTACATTTCTTGACTTCTTTTCTGAAGAGTTTCAGCCTCAACATTAATAAGAATTATACTATACTCTTTTTCAAGCACTTCTAATTCCATTAAAAAAAAATAAAAAGACTACTTGGCCGGCCGCGGTGGTCTCGCGGTTGTAGGCGCGCAGTCCGGAACCGTGCGACTGCTACAGTCGCAGGTTCGAATCCTGCCTCGGGCATGGATGTGTGTGATGTCCTTAGGTTAGTTAGGTTTAAGTATTTCTAAGTTCTAGGGGACTTATGACCACAGCAGTTGAGTCCCATAGTGCTCAGAGCCAAAAAGACTACTTCCTTCAGTATCTTGAGCTATACGAATGTTCATGTCCCTTAGCGTACAATTTTTGCGGAATATCTCCTTCCGGTACCTGGAAAGGTTCACTATGAAAGGGGTGTTTTTACGTAAATATCTCCCTGTTCCACTCTCATAAGGCTTCGAGGCTGTCTGTTTGTAGTTGTAGTCCGGTCTTACAGTGACACAGGTAACAACTGGAATGTACTCCAGCGAAGACTACATTGATATCATACTGATCTGTGGGGAGACGCACCGCAATGTGGCTGAGCCCCAGGCTGTTTCCCAACACGATGTCTACCTTCTGCGCATGATTATTTAGACGTCCAGAGATACGTTTAGGAACCGGGGGAACTTTCCAGGTACAACGTGTCGTGGAAAGGCCAATGCGCGATGCACCAAATGTTGCACGGAACATTATTGAACATTTTGGAGCACATCTCACCCACGGTAAGGATAGCGTAAATGAAGATAACGCGTACGTAGAATGTAGTATAAACGATAATGTTGTTGTGCTATTGCATTTAGGTTGCAGTATTGTTGGTACCTATAATAATAACAATAATACTGTGACGGTAATTACTATTAAAATTTTGAAAGTCATTAACCCGCCCAATAACACATATTTCTCATTGTAATTAGGACGAAGAAGAGCTGCAACGGACCTGGGAATGTAAAGGGTCTTCGGTAAAAAGGGTTCTGGAGGAACGAAAATGGCATCCGCTTAAGCCACACCTGCCCCAGTAGCCATATGGAAACTATTTCCAAAATCGGATATTATTACCCAGATGGCCCATAAATAAAGTAGCCGTTAATCCGTGTTTCATCAGGCAGATTTTATGAGAGATGAATGCTATTTCGCCAATGATGCCAATATCAACAGACACAGTCTACATTACTGGGCTCCTGCAAATCACCACTGGTTACGACTACACCACATGCGAGCGTACTGGGGTGTTAACATAT
Organism: Schistocerca nitens; assembly: GCF_023898315.1. Taxonomy (NCBI): domain Eukaryota; kingdom Metazoa; phylum Arthropoda; class Insecta; order Orthoptera; family Acrididae; genus Schistocerca; species Schistocerca nitens. Next base: position 307,176,875 of record NC_064621.1, on the reverse strand, counting down.
GGTGTGGCATTCTAGAAGACCACATCACTGGAACAGTTTATTTGGTTCAAATGGCTCTGAGCACTATGGGACTTAACAGCTGAGGTCATCAGTCCCCTAGAACTTAGAACTACTTAAACCTAACCAACCTAAGGACATCACACACGTGCATGCCCGTGGCAGGATTCGTACCTGCGACCGTAGCAGTCGCTCGGTTCCGGACAAGCGCCTAGAACCGCTCAGCCACCGCGGCCAGCGCCAGTTTATTTGGCTCGCAGACTAACTGGACGGCTGTCTTTGTAATTCCTCCTGAATGAGCTGAATCTTGGGCATCTCCTAGAAGACTCACATCAGTTCGTTGTGAGGCACTGTTTCAGAATGATGGAGCACGTCCCCTTTATTGTAGAGGGATTAGGGAATGTCTCAACAATGTGTACCCCGAACGGTGGATAGGTCGTGGTGGTTGCATTCTATCGCCGGCAAGATTGCCTGATTTAACACGCTTGGATGTCTTCTTATGGGGTTATATTGAAGCCATGCTTTACGAAACGGAACTGGAAAACCCAGATGTATTAAAAGAACGAATACGTAATGCTTGTACTTCAATATTTGCAAAAATCTTAAGCGTTGTTGTCCATGGCAATACCGAGAGGAGCTTACTTAAATGCATCGAACAAGGCGGACATGAATTTGTACATTTGCATTATTAAATATGCAGTAATAAAGATCTGTCAGACTGTAACACAGTTCTAAAGGAAAACAGTTTATGATATTCATTATATTCATCGTTCTTTATTGCAGTCACAGTTATGGTAGCATTTATGTAATACTGCCAATTGTGGAGGACGATTCTGTGCGGTATATGTTGTTAATAAATTAGCTGTCATGTGTTGATATGCCTTCAAACAAATAATTAATATGTTTTGGCCCATGTGCAAATTGTTTTGGTCAGAGATAATCTTTCTTCTACACTGACACCTTTCTAGAGGGTAGAAATCGAACCCCACACCCCTCCAAAAGCAAGCAAGTTTTCAAGTGACGAACCATAGCTGTAAGGTGATTGTTTTGAATCGCAGGGCTTACGTTTAGCAGGGTCTCCTGTCTGTTGGCATGGAGACCCATTTACTGTTACGCTGAGCCAAACTTTTTGCCGTGTGTTGTATCAGGGATTAACTAACGTCATTGGAGGAGGGCGTGATTGGGCCACCAGGTGTATGTAAATGCTGTATATGGTGTTTTTCTGTGTGTGTTCCAGAACCATGGCCGACCAGAGTGGCCGAGCGTTTCTAGGCGCTACTGTCTCGAACCGCGCGACCGCTACGGTTTCAGGTTCGAATCGTACCTCGGGCATGGATGTGTGTGATGTCCTTAGGTTAGTTAGCTTTAAGTAGTTCTAAGTTCTAGGGGACTGATGACCTAAGATGTTAAGTTCCATAGTGCTCAGAGCCATTTGAACCATTTGAACCAAAACCATGCTATAATATAAATTTGTACATAATATAAAGGTAATTTTTCGAAGAATTTAATATAAATCCAGTTCACTTGCTACACAAAACAATTTAAGAGGTATGAGTGTTAAAAGACTGACGACGAGTAAATGACTCACAAATGCATTAAAATACAAACAAAGTGAAAAAAATCTTTACATTTCTGCAATAATATGACCAGTTACTGGGATAACTTACAGAATCCGTTGATATATCTTCTTGTAGCAAATAACCTCAAGTTTCGTATAAAACTTTCAAGTGTCATTTGGGTTTGATGTGCCTACCACTTGTGATGCGGCAAGCATCCCGTCGATAGTCCATTTCTTCTCACACTCCTTGCTGTAAATCGGCTATAACTTCAACAACGGCAGCAAAAACAGGATTTTTCAAGTGGTAGACGAGGAACATACGCACTGTCTTTAATGAAACCGCAGAGAAAGAAATAAACTCCTGTCAGGTCTGGGGGAGCGAGGTGGCCATGCGGTTGTTCCTTCTCGGTCAATCCACCGACCTGGGAAGCGATTATCGAGGAAACCTCGAACTTCCAACAGAAAATGAGGTGGTGCACCGTCTTGCTGGTACTGAACCACACCAATTCGGTCATGTTCATAGATCCGTGGAATTAAAAAGTTTTTAAAGATATCGAGGAGAATAAAGGGCTACACGCTCAGTTTGCTAAGGGCACAAAACACACTAACTGTCATGAACGTGTTCTAAGGCTGCATGTGGAATTTCGTTGCCCCATATTATGTGATTACCGTACCACTGATATTGAAAAATTGGTTGAAATAGCTCTGAGCACTATGGGACTTAACATCTGAGGTCCTCAGTCCCCTAGAACTTAGAACTACTTAAACCTAACTAACCTAAGGACATCACACACATCCATGCCCAAGGCAAGATTGGAACCTGCGACCGCAGCGGTCGCGCGGCTCCAGACTGAAGCACCTAGAACCGCTCGGCCGCACCGGCCGGCCACTGATATTGACTCATCGCTAAAGATTATTATGTTCAGAATGTCGCGTCGCCCTCTGTCCGATGCAACAATTTCGCACAGAATTTCCCATGAGCATCCTGATCTGCATCACTAATTTGGTGTACCATTGTTTATCTCTATAGTTTCAAGTGTAAATGTCTACCCAGTACTCGCCAAACAGTATTTTGTGGAATTCCAATCTCGCCAGACGCAGGTCGCGTTGATTTTTGTGGACTGTGAACAAAGCTTTCCCTGACCTATTCGACGTAATCATGAACACTAGGGTGACCTAGTGATTTCTTGTGTAGCAGTGAACAACCAGGCTCAATGAAGTTCTTGCATCAGGAGCAAATTGTCGGCCTGTTGGAGGTTATGTAGCGTACTCGGTGCGAAATTTACGCCGAAAAGTTGTTGCAGAGCCCTTTTCATGAAACCAAAACACACAGCGATCACGTTCTGTACCTGAGAAAGTACCCATTTTAACAGTGCACTACGCAGGCGCTCCTGGTGGCGGAATGGAGTACTGATGCATTACGTGAACCGAGCTTGAGGTTATTTTCTACAAAATGACTCATCTACCGATTTCGTATGTTAAGTCCCATAGTGCAAAGTCCTTTCTGACTTAACCTGTATTAAACACAGGTCTTTATTCCAATATTCCAGAACGGAACCACTAATTAGCAAAAATTAACTAGTTTCTGTTTAAAACAACTCAAACACATCATTTGTTTTCAGTACCAGCAGTACTTTTATTCAATAGAGGATGGCTACCTTTGATCTCCCAGTGAAGTTGTGTCATTTATGTCTGCTATAGTCTAAGTTACAAGTTCCTTAATTTTTCAGTGAGGCTACTGATTCACCAATTCAATTCAGACGCATTGTGCAGTGTATCTTCTCTCGATGACTTTCGTAAAGCGAAATAACTTCGTTGGCCAGGGTTCCTCAACCTTTCTGTATTTGCAGGCCAATTTTCATTCGCTACTTCGATATAACCAGTGTCGATGCTCGTCTATTGCTCTCTGTCTTGCAGATAGTGTGCGAAGAAGTTGATGAATTAAATCAGTCGGAAAATTTTGCTCTGCAACCCGGGCGCAATGTTTCAGTAGTAATTCTTAAACACATTTTTAATGCAGTTATGAAATTTTAATTATTTGCTTTATTTTACAGTAGTGATAGAGTCCTATTTACAACTGCATTATTTCAGTGTAAATGTGAACTTTAATTTTATTTTTTCAATTCAGTGAATTATTAAGTTTCTGAATCCATACTTTCTCTTCCATTCAATAAACTGGCGCCTCCATTTAGGGTTATCATGCTCCCATAAAGATGCGCGCCTCATATGTTGGCAATCGTTACTGCAGGACTTATATTGTCAGTACATGGTCCATTATACGAATTCAGTAACTTCGTAGACCAGACATTATTTACTTGCTACAAAAGTATCTGCACAATTTCCGTGTCATATGATTGTGTGAATGGAAACTTGTCACTTATTACACGAATTGAGATAATGAGTTTGACAATAGAGTTACATAAGCTTACTGTATAGATTCTACAGAAAGTTTCTATACACAACCCAGATTTTTTCGAATTATTGAGACTTTTCTTGACAAGAAGCTAGTAGAAAGTCTCAGCATTAGAAATACAATGTAACAAGCCTATCTACGGGCCAGAGAACGAGAAATGTTCTGAAAGGCAGGTCCGCTCGATCGCAAAATGTAAATCACAGTGAGAATAAAAATTTATTTACATCAGCTCCATCTTCCAGCTATTTCTCTACATAGTCGGCACTCCGGTTGAAACATCTGTTGTAGCATTATACTCTCGTTATAAAACTGCCTGTGCTTTCAGCCGATTCTCTACGCCAATCTGCAGCGTGTTGTCCGTGCCAGAATGTTGTCTTCATATCCAACGGTTCATGTGAGCAGAGATGAGAATCAGAGAGAGCCAAATTTGGGCTATATGGTGAGTGATCAAACATTTACCATTAAAACGTTGCAGGAGGGTTCTCATTAACACTGCAGTTTGCGGCCGAGAATTGATGTGAAGGAGGAAACGCATGACCGTTACGTTGTGTGGGTTGTATGTGATAAGGCCAAATCTGACACCATATTATAGGAATCTTTAAGAACTCACTGTGCGCTCCGAACTGAAAAGAACGACGTCACGCGATCCACAGGCATACTAAAGACGCTGCCCAACTTATATGTGTGAGGTCTTATCGGATTTTAACACAGGCTTCTTTTCGTGACCGATCGTACCTCGAAGAATCTGAGATCTTCGCCCGCAGTCGTTCCTCTTCTCCAGGACACAGCAGTGACGTCATAAAATGGACACTGGCAACAGAGTTATCAGCAATGGGTAATGATATACACAAAGGCACTCCACCTGCCTCTGATTCGTTTCAATCAAACGTGCTTTTAACAACCAGAATCAACAGATTGAGTATATTTTGTATTCTTTTTAATCTAAGTGGATAGCAAGAACATTTTTATCGCTTCGTTTCATACATTTACTCATAATTTAGATGGCTAGCTATCACACATGAATTTTGCGGAAACAAAATGACTTAAAAGGTACTGTTGTTGCATAAGGGGATGGTCTTAAACAGCATATTTCATTGCCTGCAATTGCCGTTTAGTGCTTTGGCGACACTTAAAAATATCTTTAATGTAAAGTAGCTTCTCACACTAGATAATGTAAAAAAATTCATCACGAGATAAATTAACTTCCCAAAGTCCATATAAGTATAGTAGTACTACATTATCGTTAATAAGGATATTCGATCGACTACACCGCAAATACAGTGACTGGAAAAAAAAATCGCGACACCAACAAGGAGTTGTGCGACATAAACAAAAGTTAGTAGGCGTCAGACTTCGCTCCATTCGCTTAGGAATGGCGCTGATAGAACCACTAAGAGAATGCAAATCAGGTTTAAATACATAATGTAACGGTGGTGAGAGTTATGAGAGTGGACGTAGCGAGCTGATGTTAATGCCTTTATTGCGACGAAGACACCATTACTAACGCCTCACGGAGTTTGAACGAAGTCGTGTAATAAAGCTAAGAGAAGTTGAATGTTCCTTCTGCGATATTGAAGAAAGACTTGGCAGGAATGTAGCCACTGTACATGATTTCTGGTAGCAGAGATCACGAGAATAAATGGTCACAAGAAGACCGGGCTCCGGACGATCACGTGCAGCTAATGAGAGGGAAGACCATCGTGTTCGACGTATGGCTCTGGTGCATGGTACTGTATCTGCAGTACCAAATTGAGCAGCTGTTGGCACAATAGTGACACAAAGAACTGTTACAAATCAGTTACTTCAAAGTCTACTCTAAGCCTGATGCCCTGTAGCGTGCATTCTACTGACCCCAAACCAACGCCATTTTGGAAGTTATTGGTATTGAGCGGGAGGTCGTTGGAGGGCTGAATGGAGGTCTGTTCTGTTTTCTGATGAAAGTTGGTTGTGCCTCGGTGCCAGTGATGGCCATGTGGTGGTTAGGAGGCGGTCAGTTCAGGCCCTGCAAACAATCTGTGTGCGTGTTGGACACACTGGAACTACATCTGAAGTTATAATCTGGGGTGTGGTTTAGAGAAAGAGCACTCTGGTGATTATCCCACGTTCCCTGACTCCAATTTTGTAAGTCACTCTTGTGATTCGATCTGTTGTGCTGCCATTCTAGGGTAAGTTTTTCAACAGGATGTTCACCCACAAATACCGTTGTTATAAGCCAACTCGCTATACAGGGTGTTGGCAGCTAGCCTTGGCTTGCTCGATAACCAGATCCTTATCCCATCCAGCGCATGTGGACCTATATTGACCGACCATGTGTACCAAGCTTGGAACGTCATCTCCCTACCTGACAACCAGCAACTGTAAAACACAATGCATGCACTTTCACACACTTGCATTCAACATTCTAACGGGTAATGAACGTGCATTTCACATTTGCAACGGCATATATCACCCTTACATCAACCTGTAATCTTGAGGAGGAGGGAGGAGGAAATTAGTGTTTAACGTCCCGTCGACAACGAGGTCTTTAGAGACGGAGCGCAAGCTCGGGTGAGGGAAGGATGGGGAAGGAAATCGGCCGTGCCCTTTCAAAGGAACCATCCCGGCATTTGCCTGAAGCGATTTAGGGAAATCACGGAAAACCTAAATCAGGATGGCCGGAGACGGGATGTAATCTTGCAACGTCAATCGCTTGTATATGTTACCTACACAAATGTATTCTGGAAATTTCATTGCTCTACATTGATTACTTTCCGGTGTTGCGATTTTTTGTCCGTCAATGTAGTTTTGTTATTTACACTAGAGTGCTTCTTCGTAGGAATTTGTATGGTGACAATCTGGAATACGAATGCTGAACGTTTATCTCTCAAAGTCATGAAAAATGTTAAAAATCGGTTTGAATAAATAAACCGACATATTGAATTACTAGTCACCCAAGTTCTGTAGACCCCTTGCATTGCGGCGTGACTCACACGACGTGACGTAAGCGAATTGGAAGGTAACATTAGGAGATGCAAGAAATACTTGACGAGCTGTAGCTATGAAATATGGATTTAATTATTTTTATCATTTAGTGTCCTACAAAATTTTCACTGACAAAGAGAACTCAAACTTAATCTGTTCATTTATTACCCACAATATACAAGCCCAAAGCAATCTGACTGCTATAACGTGATAACATGACTTCCAATAATTAACAGAAAAGAATGTTCCTGGATTGCAAGAAATACTAACAATAATAACAATCCCAAGGAATATGAAACTAAAGAAAAGTGAAACTACTTCCAACTCTGTTAATTGCCTAAAATCAGTTCAATCACGAACCCTTCTTTTTAATGAGTCACTTACCTCACAGAAAATATTGATAACGCGAACTACAGCAATTACACAAAGGGGCAACTGCTGCCAGCTAAATAAAAAGATTCTAAATACTAGGAGGCATATGGTTGGTAAAAGAAATCTTTTCTTGAAAAGCAAACAATGTATTTAGAAACTTTTACCCTTTTCAAGTGACACGCAGTCCCAAAAATTAATAGTTCTCTATAATTCCACTGTCCTAACATTACTAACAAAAACCCTCATACACTATGCGATCAAAAGTATCCAGACAACCCCAACAATAAACGTTATTCATATTAGGTCCATTGCGCTGCCACCTACGGCCAGATACTCCATATCAGCGACCTCAGTAGTCATTAGACATCGTGCGAGAGCAGAATAGGGCGCTCTGCGGAACTCACGCACTTCTAATGTGGTCTGGTGATTGGGTGTCACTTGTGCCATATATCTGTAAGCGAGATTTCCACTCTCTTAAACATCCTTGGTCTACTGTTTCCGATATGATAGTGAAGTGGAAACGTGAAGGGACACGTACAGCAGAAGAGCATACAGGCTGACGTCGTCTGTTGACTGACAGAGATCGCCGACGGTTGAAAAGGTTTGTAATGTGTAATAGGCAGACATCTATCCAGATCATCACAAAAGAATTCCTAACTGCATCAGGTTCCATTGCAAGTACTATGGCAGTTAGGCATGAGGTGAGAAAACATGAATTTCATGGTCGAGTGGTTGCTCATAAGCCACACTTCACGCCGGTAAATGAGAAACGACGCTTCGCTTGGTGTACGGAGAGTAAACATTGGACGACTGAACAGTGGAAAACATTGTGTGGAGTGACGTATCACTGTGCACAATGTGGGTATAAGATGGTAGGGTGGGTATGGCGAAGCCCGGTGAACGTCAGCGACCAGCGTGTGTAGTGCGAACAGTAAAATTCGGAGGCAGTGGTGTTATGGTGAGGTCGTGTTATTCATGGAGGGGTCTTGCACACCTAGTTGGTTTGCGTGGCACTATCGTAGCATAGGCCTACATTGATGTTTTAAGCACCTTCTTACTTCCCACTTTTGAAGAGGAATTCGGGGATGGCGATAGCATCTTTCAACACGATGGAGCACCTGTTCATAATGCACGGCTTGTGGCGGTGTGGTTACACGACAATAACATCCCTGTAACTGACTGCGGTGCACATAGTCCTCGAATCCTATAGCACACGTTTGAGATGTTTGGGAATGCCGACTTGGTGCCAGGCCTCACCGACCGATATCGATACCTCTCCTTAGTGCAAAGCTCCGTACTGCTTGCTCAATATATAGATTTATTAACATCTTGGATGTCTCACATTCCTCTCAACTACTGCTTCCCTTACATGCCCTCGAATATTACACCTCCCATCGGGTTTCAGTAATAATTGTGAATAGCCTTTCCCTCCCTGTATTTTATCCCAGCCACCTTCAGACTTTGAAAGAGAGTATTCCAGTCAACATTTTCAAAAGCTTTCTCTAGGCCTACAAATGCTAGAAATGCAGATTTGCCTTTCCTGAACCTATCTTCTACGATACGTTGTTGGGTCGGTACTGAATCGCGTGTTTCTACATTTCTGTGAAATCCAAACTAATCTTCCCCGTGGTCGGTTCTACCAGTTTTTCCATTAATTTCTAAAGAAAACTTGTTAGTATTTTGCAACCGTGGCTTATTAAGCTGGTAGTTGTCAACATTTTCTGCCGGCCGCTGTGACCGAGCTGGTGCTTCGGTCGCAGGTTCGAATCCTGCCACGGGCATCGATGTTTGTGATGTCCTTAGGTTAATTAGGTTTAAGTAGTTCTAAGTCTAGTGGTCTGATGACCTCAGATGTTAAGTCCCAGGGTGCTTAGAGCCATTTGAACCATTTGAAAAATCAAGATTTTCTTTCTTTGGAATTTTTATATTCTTCTTGAAGTCTGAAAATATTTCTCCTGTCTCACTCATATTTCTCACCAGCAGGAAGAGTTTTGTCATGGCTGCTCTCCCAAGGCTATTAGTAGTTCTAATGGCTTGTTGTCTACTCCCAAGGCCTTGTTTCGACTTAGGTCTTTCACTGCTCTATGAAATTCTTCACGCAGTATCATATCTCCCATTTCATCGTCATCTACGTCCTCTTCCATTTCCACAATATTGCCCTCAATTACGTCACTCTTGTATAAACTTTCTATATATTCCTACTACCTTTCTGCTTCCCCTTCTTTGCTTAGGGTTGGTTTTCCAACTCAGTTCTTACGTACAAGTGATTCTCTTGTCTCCAAAGGTCTCTTTAGTTTTCCGGTAGGCAGTATCTACCTTACCCCTAGTGATATAAGCTTCTACATCCTGTACTCATCTCTGCTTAGCCTTTTTGTACTTCCTGTCGATCACATTTTTGGGACGTTTGTATTCCTTTTCGCCTACTTCATTTCATATCACAGGTACTGCTGTAATTACAGATATACCTTCACGAAAACGGTAATTATGACACATTACCATACGCAAAGGACAAATAGACTAAGACCAATGAGAATACTTGTTGCTGCCGGCCGGAGTGGCCGTGCGGTTTTAGGGGCTACAGTTCGAATCCTGCCTCGGGCATGGATGTGTGTGATGTCCTTAGGTTAGTTAGGTTTAAGTAGTTCTAAGTTATAGGGGACTAATGACCACAGCAGTTAAGTCCCATAGCACTCAGTGCCAACCAATACTGGTTGCTCACTTTGTACTTTGCTGTACACAAGCTATTCATGCCTTTTGGCACAATATTGTCTGAATAACTACGGTTTATAGCAATATATGTGTGTAAGTATATGAGTACTGTAGGATGTTTGTATACATTATTGTAAAACATGTATTTTGTAATTTTTAGTTGTGTGGTTTGAGAATGGACGTGTCAGCCCGAAACCAGTAACCACAACAACTGAATTTTGTATCAGCCCAACAGAGACGAATGAAATAAAGAAATTATCCATTGCGGGCATATCATCCTTGACAGCACCCCTCGAATATACAACATCTACAGCAAGAATCCTACGTAATTCCTGATGGGGCACCTGAAACTAGTTCTATGAGTTAATCATTTATTCATTTACATATTTCCTCTCCTACCATATAGTCGTACTCCCGCTAATAAGGTAAGTGTGAAACTGACTCAAATGCAAAAGTCAGTCCGCAGCTCGTGGTCGTGCGGTAGCGTTCTCGCTTCCCGCGCCCGGGTTCCCGGGTTCGATTCCTGCCGGGGTCAGGGATTTTCTCTGCCTCGTGATGACTGGGTGTTGTGTGATGTCCTTAGGTTAGTTATGTTTAAGTAGTTCTAAGTACTAGGGGACTGGTGACCATTGATGTTAAGTCCCATAGTGCTCAGAGCCATTTGAACCATGTTGTTGCAAAAGTCAAGACGCAGCGATTCCGTGGGATTTTCTTGGTCAAGACTGCCTATTTATTGCAAGATGTTGAATCAAGCAATGTAAATCGAGGAAGAGATTACATATTAAATATTGCTGTTTTTTTGCGCTTAATGCTCTAAATAGATTTCCCAACTCCACTACAAAGTTGATATTGCTGAATAAATATGGTGAGCCATCTCTCGAAAATTCATTGTGTTTTGTGAATGATACGTTCGTCTTCAAGCTTCACAGTTTGCTTGTATTTGACAGCGCTTGTAAATGCGACACACTGTTGTAAATTTGAGCCCCACATCTTGTCCGTGCTCCTCCCCAGAGGTAAATTTTCCAAACTCCCTCCTGAGGCACAACGTATTTGCCTTTTATCTAGTTTGTTGAACATCAACATCTAAATATTTCATTTTGTTAAATGGTGCACTAAAGTACACATAACATTGCGGAAAATGTTTAGAACTTTTTTTAAATTTTTTGTTTGTTTATTTTTTGACGGACAATCTGAAATATTAAATATGTGCATCTCTAATTATTTGTAAATTAGATTTTATGCCAAAAATCCAATTATAATTATCGCATTTTAGTGAAAAACGGAAGAAACAATCCCGCTCAGTTTATTCCACACCTACAACTTCTTTCGAGCTTCCTCAAACAGCAAAAGTTTCCAGTTAAAGATAACAGTTTTTCGAGTTTCACTCAGTCACATTTTGGGGCATCTTCCCATCCGAATCCCTGAAGTTGACCATCTTTTTCAACCTTTTAAAGTGACTATTGACATCAAAATTTAATGCACCCGCATAATTTCTACCCCTCCTTTCACTCACCTACTTCCACCCCTTCTTGTATATTGTATTCTTTTACTAAATATAGGATATCTACTGCCTTAGTTCTTGTTGAATCAGAATGTTTCTCTGGTGTTGTACCTGCGATGCAAAACTTGCGCAGTTTTATCACAGGGATCATTTTCAATACTTTTCTCCTCCAGAATATTCGTAACTCATTTCGAAACTCATTTGCGTCATCTCTGCTGTTGTGCCTACGCTGTATGTTATAGGATGCATAATGATGGAGATTATCTCACGTGTCCATCCTCTAAAGCCACTTTTTCACTTTTTAGTAACTAATTATAATTGGCGAACGTGATATTATATAGGTGCCATAGGAACGAAGGACCTGGTGGGAGTATAAAGTAACAATATAGGTAAAAGAAACGCGAAAGTTAATTTCACGGATCGCCGCGCCACTGCTTGCCTCCTGGAAATCAGCTCCGCTTCTGTCTAAGTCGATACAGAAGGTGGCTCTGAGCCGAAACCACAGACGCGTTGTCAGCGACGTAAAGTGGATCACTGTTTGGCTTTCGCTATTAAGAGCGTCGGCATTGTCCCAAAATGAACAGTTATGGAATGCTCTTTGTCGTTATTTGTTCAGTGTTCTGCTACTGGAACTGCAAACGTATCGAAACCCCGAGCGACTTTCTGTTGGATGTGTGGATGGCGCAATTACAACAGAAATGAACAGTCCCATGGGAGAAGACTCAGTTAAAAAAAAAGTGCCGTGTTTGGCGCCATTCCGCTGCGGAATGTATTCCATTCCTACAGTGAATAAATCCCGATAAGGATTCGGAAAAACGTATCGGTAATTTTACTGTTTGCTTCCCAAGAACAACGCGGAACAATTAATCGATATGTTTTGAAACGTCCCCTTTAAACAATAATACAGGACTGTGCTTAAACTGACGCACAATATTTTTAGCGCAACGCAATCTGACTTTCAATAATCTCTACAAGAGAATGGCCCTGACTAACATTAACCTGTACTTTTCACAAATCACTTACCTCACAAAAAACTTGGTTACTCCCACTACTGCAATACAGCTAGCGCCACTACTGCCAGCTAAATAAAAGATTAAAACTATGCAAGGCACTAACTACTGATAGGGATAGTTAGCAAATTAAAGATATTAATAGAGAACAAACAATGTATTTACCTTGATATCATCATATATATATATAGAGCAGTTCATGACAAATTTCAAAACTCTGCCATCTCTCTCCCCACATCCACCACTGCTGGAGGCTCACCTCCAACTGCGCAACGCTACGCGCTGTTCACAGCCAGCTGCCTAACACTACAATGGCGAGTATTACAACAATGCAAAGCAGCCACAGACTGCACACACACACAGCCAGTGATTTTAATACAGAGGTGGCGTTACCAATAAAAAAACCTAAACAGCCTACTTACATAGCCCCCATGCTCCCCACAAAAAAATTTTACGAATTTTTTTGGACAGTGGCCGATAATGATTTGATAAAATATTTTTTTTATTACAATATCAAAGATATCAAATGCACACACTTATTAATACAATGTTGGTCAAAAGCTAAAATTTTCTCACAGTCCATAAAGACAGTCCTGATCGTTGATCACAGTAAAATTGCCGTGTTTTTCACAAAATCTGAGCAGTAAAAGACAATGCACGTAGACGTAGTGGATTTCCATGCAGTCTTGAAGAAGTAGTGTTGCCCTTCCAACGGAAAGACAGTGCTGACTCTTGACATGCTGACAGGTAATGGGCCACAACAGAGCAAACCCACAGCAGAGTCATTCGACGTTTTGAAGAAGATTGGTAGGTAGGTCATCACAGAGCAGACCCACTGCAGTCCTGGTAGAGATTACGGTATTGGTGGGCCACCAGAGGCGCAGACCCACTGCAGTCCTTGTAGAAATAATGGTATTGATGGATCATCAAAGATGTAGACCCACTGTAGTCCTTGTAGAGATGGCCAGCAGCCATCTGTTGTGACTGTGCAGGTGCACAATCACCATTGAAGAGTCTTGCGGCTATTATAGCAAGTCCATAACCACCACTTGTGCACTCACAAAGTTTTTGGAATTGTCCTTACATGAAACGTCCCCTTTAAACAATAATACAGGACCGTGCTTAAACTGACGCACAATATTTTTAGCGCAACGCAATCTGACTTTCAATAATCTCTACAAGAGAATGGCCCTGACTAACATTAACCTGTACTTTTCACAAATCACTTACCTCACAAAAATCTTGGTTACTCCCACTACTGCAATACAGCCAGCGCCACAACTGCCAGCTAAATAAAAGATTCAAACTATGGAAGGCACTAACTACTGATAGGGATAGTTAGCAAATTAAAGATATTAATTGAGAACAAACAATGTATTTACCTTGATATTATATATATATATATATATATATATATATATATATATATATATATAGAGAGAGAGAGAGAGAGAGAGAGAGAGAGAGAGAGAGAGAGCAGTTCATGACAAATTTCAAAACTCCGCCATCTCTCTCCCCACATCCACCACTGCTGGCGGCTCACCTCCAACTGCGCAACGCTACGCGCTGTTCACAGCCAGCTGCCTAACACTACAATGGCGAGTATTACAACAATGCAAAGCAGCCACAGACTGCACACACACACAGCCAGTGATTTTAATACAGAGTTGGCGTTACCAATAAAAAAACCTATACAGCCTACTTACAGTTTCAGGCACGTATGTTTTTGCTCCAACCGCAGAAATTCTATAAAGATAAATTTTTATTTCACTGCATTCATCTCGGACACTAATTATTTTGGAAACACACTCACTCGGTCCTTGCAGATCGTAAATAAAAGGAAATGAAGTTAATGTCAGCTTAACAGAAGAAAGTAGCACACTGCAGGTAAGAAGTAAACAACGTTTGGGATGCAGGGTGCTCTGTAGCAAGCATGAAATTCAGGACAGTATCAGTCGACTGGTGTTCCGTCTTAACCCATCCTCCAAGGACAGAGTAAGAGTACAAAGAATCAAAATATAGCCTACAGTCTCCGTCTATAAATTTCGTCATTATATACCAGAGCGAAAAGCTCAGTACCATGGCCTTGTAATCTACTTCATACGTTGTGTTGATAAATCTAAGACTTCTCTTTCGCTATATTAAAGTGTACTTCTTTTAGCTTAAAGTAACACGTCGTGTAGTAAAAAACTCCCTTATCCACTGTACTCTACAATGTTCTTCATGCTATTTAGTTATATCACCGGATAATGGTAGTGTAATAACGTAATCCATACCCGATGTAAGTATGATTTTTTTTCATTCTGTTGCGTCTCAGAATGGAATGCTAGGTGAGTGTAAGATTTTTAAGGTTTTTTCCCCAGGAAGCACAGAATTGAAGTAAGAGGCTCCAACACGGTGTCTGAACATGAATTTAAACCTGATAGGAAAGCCAGTGGTGCAAATTGCGAGGCACACCACTTGGTCACTGCCACATAGCACTCGATCAGCAAGCACAGAATGCGACCGAAACAGAATGGCCACACTACAAAGCCATCCTGACAGCAGCGCAAGATGAAGAAAGAACACAAAACACGCTGGCAAGAGCGCCTCGACAACATCCATGTTGAAGACACGAAAGCAACAGTAGGGACACCTCAGTGTAGTATAGAATGCTGAAAAGCCTAGAAAACAGGGCCACAATCAATTATCGCCACAGCTCAGTAACGTCGCAGGCACGAGTTAACTACTGGGTTTCTGTAGTATAGGATAAATCGGAATGACAGCCTTGTAAGTTGCAGTGAATCCACGTTGCAGCTGTTCCCTAACGTGCTGGCTATCGTTCATCTGATGACTTCAACTACAAACCACCAGCCAGTTAGCCGCATGTACTCTACTGCCGTCGGTTGCCTTTGCTGCTTTCCTTGTTGGCACTGATGTGAAGACATGACCAACGACCAACTGGGGGTCAATCCAGGACGACGTGCGAACTGCTAACCTCTCACTTTCGAGGAGAGGTGCGCATATGCTGCCACCTGGCTGCACCTGTGAGCAGCTGCCAGTACCTTGGCCACCTCTTGTTGGGAAACCAGGACATACTCCTGCATGCCCACGATCATCTTGTGTGGCCACTGATGTACGCCGACGAGGGCGCAGACTACTACGACCATAAGAGTGCCTAGATGGAACGAGTAGCTTCCAGGATGGATGGGTAACGCCTGCAGGCCTTTGGGTGGTGATTCTCTACATTCCCACCTCCACTGAGTGTGCTGTCCCTGAACACATCAAGCAGCGTTGACGCGTGCCGAGTCGGGCGAATTACGAAGTCTCAGCTACGAGCACTGCTGTGCCGCCTCCAGCCGGTGGCACGAAGAAGTTTTGCGTTTTATAAATCCTGAAAATCAATGAATCCACAGCTAACACTGTATTACTGACGCCCTCTGCATGCCACCGACGACACTACCGCAGTCCGAGCCACGCATCCTGCAAACGTAGAGACCACGTTTCCATCGGTCTCCGCAATTTGTCTTTATCTTACGGTTGTTTTTGGTCCAAAAATTTTGTGTGGCACGGCATGCTCAGCTGCTGAAGGTCGTGGTGAAGGAAAACACCATTGAGAGATGTTAAAATTTTGTTCTCATTGATCACACTACCGATTTCACGGCTTACACCCGCGTCTTCATGTGCAACAAGAATTACTACCTCAATCCATCAGAGGTGAACCCAAAGGCAACCCTTTGACTAAGAACGTTGGGTGGACTAATTCAATAATTTTTGTTGCACCTGAACATGCAACTGTAAGCCGTGAAACAGGTAGTGTGATCAGCTAAAACCAAATCTCACCAGTTGTCAGCGGCGTTTTCATTCATAATAGCTCGTTTCTGATAACTAGTTACGTTGCTGACAAAGCCACGTCTTCGAACGACCATAGCACAATGAAGAAGCTTGCAAAGTGGAGTAGATAACTTTTTGTTTACGACATATAATTTGAAGAATAATAATGTGACAGTCTTGATACCAGGAACACGAGCACCATGTAATTTTTGGTCCACAAAAGTTGCAAGCAGTCAGATGGGCTTCTGGACAGTCTCTTTACATATTCGTAATTGTTTAAAGATCTGAAAGTCTCTAAGTCACTTTAATGTGATGGACTGAATTTTCTTTTAGTCACATTAATGAGCAGAAACTCATTTGTAGATAGATTTTGTCACTATCACCACATCTTACACATGGAAAGCAATTTATATGTGTTTCTCTTTTTTCTTATAATGTTTCTCTTGTACAGTGCAATACCATGTCTTAAAAGATAAATCTCGGTAAAATTTTCCTCTCCTTGTTTCAGGGAGAAGCTACCGAAGGATGTGAGCCGATGGCAGAACTATTCCTATCTGGAAGACATATACGACACACTTCAAAAAATTAATGGTATGTGTATCTTCCTCTTCCATTTATAAAATAAATAAAAATTTCTTTACAAGACGACCATACGGTGCTAAGAATTGGCTAAGAGAGTAATTAGTGTTATTTGACAGAAATTCATTTTCTGTGCCAGACACCTCATAGAGATCTTACATCAGAAGTCGCCATAAAAGCCCTTAACGTTTCGATTTTCCCATCCACGTATCCTGAGAAAATAAGAACGCTGGAAGATTCTTTAAAAAATAAAAATATAATAGACTTACGAAATGGAGTCACGGTATGGCAGCCAGGCTGGGGAAGGAGGCATGGGAGAATATCAGTGCAGGTGTCACACCCTTCTGTTAGTAGAGCTCTTTGGAATTGCTTGGTGCCATGTGTGGAGAAAAGGTATACTTATTTAGTGTCTACAAAACTAAAGCTATACGGCCATTTCACTTAATCACAAACGGGGACGACATCACTTTATCAACGCATTTGCGCTCGTAGAATGGTTTCTGGACACGAAGTACGAATTCGTGCTTTTGAATAACGTCTCTGTGACTCATAGCGACGAACGATTTTTATAATTTTTTTTACAGGTTTAATGAAGAAATAACATTTTGTCCCATTTTCTTTTCGATATTTGGTTCATTGCGCTGTATGTCTAATTTATACAAGCTGAAGAGTGTGATACATTTAAAACAATAAACAATACATACCGCAGTCAGAAAATTTTCACCAAATTATTGAAAACGATAAAGGGCTCTGAACCTCTTGAATCCTGTGTTAATAAGGTCTTCATTTATCGACAATATTCATTCTGGAAAACTTCTCTCCTCAGTGAAAAAGGTATCCACATGAGCAAGTGTGATAATATAGCCCAAACGAGGAACTTTAATGCTTTAAAATGTAAGGTTATTTCAGGTTTTCTCTTAAATTTTAAAAGGATCTCTGAAAATGAATTGCTACTGAACTTCCCAAAAATACAAAATTTTCAGCTCTGTATTGAATAAGTCGTGATTGTACCATCAGAATTCACACACGAGGCAAAATCTGTACATGAATCTGAGTATTTTATTCTTAAATTGGAATTAATTCCTGTCTTGAATCTTAAAAGCTCTGCAACAGTTTCCTTAAGGGCAACAGCAGTATTTGGAGTTGAAAAAGTCAAACATAAGGCTAATTTTTCTACATTTCCTATCT
This sequence comes from Schistocerca nitens, assembly GCF_023898315.1. NCBI lineage: Eukaryota > Metazoa > Arthropoda > Insecta > Orthoptera > Acrididae > Schistocerca > Schistocerca nitens. The sequence goes on along the minus strand of NC_064621.1, from coordinate 307,158,774 downwards.
AATAAGTGATTGTTTCTTACAAATAAGCATGTAAAAAGAACGTGTCATTGGTTTACAGTACATTTATTCTCTCAACAACTATAAAGCACTGTAAGACTACAGAAATATTCAGAAAAATACTACTAAAAGGGGAAATGGCTTATACTATCCATCACTCAGCATATCTGTGGCGCAACAATCTTTCATCGGTTCTACAGTAATGTGGTCTAATACATAATAAACATTTGAAGTCTTCTTCCGTTTCAACCACTGAGCTAGACTGCCTCATTCATCTTCAATTTTTCTCTGTGTTTAGTCAGTCATTTGAAATGGTGAGAACTGAACCAAATTTAGACCACCAGTTTTTAAACCTTTCCTTTTGGACTTCCTCTAATATTGCTTTTCCTCCACTATATTCCGAATGATTCTCATCCTTTCTTTATTGAGTTTATCTGATCTATTTGTAGTTTCCTTCCTATTCGTTTCATCGATTATGGTTTACCGTTTCGACCATAATTTTTTTCTATTTGACGGAGGTTCCGCATTTCAAAGGCTTCATTGCGCCTACTGTTCGTTACTGTCAATGTATTTCCCTCATTCCCAAACTGCAGTATATTGCACACGAATGTCGTCAGTTGATTCTTCCTTGTTAATGGATTTAGGTTATTTTAAATAAATAGTTTTTGTCTCCTCGTACACTATCTTCGCTTTCTTAGCTTTGCTTGCAGTATCTTGCCAGTTGTGACAGTCTTCAGAGAAACGTCAATTGTGTAGTCAAACGATATAGGGTCTTTAATATGTTTACATGTATTAAAGCAAATCTGCACATGCAGATGGTTAACAGCCTTTATTTCCATCAAGTTCTAATAACCTTCAGGTTTCTGCATTGGTAGTAATAATGTCCTATGAACCCTCCTTATGCAGCTGCGTTGTCTGCGTGCAGATAGTTAGAAATGCAGTTTTTATTCGCTAGGTGATGTATATGTTTTGTTAAAAGTTTTAGTTATGAATTTGGTGACTCTGTAGCGAAAGTTCTCTCTGTATAGTCATTCGACTTTCTGAGGACTTCAGCTGCTACCGTCCGTATAATTCTGACTATAAATATCTAAAACACCTTGACTTGATCTTTGCAAACTTGCTACGTCCGTGCATTTTTTAGTGGCTTCGAATGCAAGTTGCGTCTGCCGTGGTCAAAAATATGATAGAAACGTGATGGGCATCCCGGTACTTACGTGTTCCATTTCACTTGCAGCAAATTTTTGAGGAATTAATTTAGAACGAGTCGACTAGGAAATAGTTTCATTGGGTGGCTATATGCTCGCCTTTTATACGTTCCCGACTGGCATGCTGGCCTATATTTAACATAAATCAACATATTTTTCAGTCTTCCGCTTGAACCTAAAATTAGTACTGTTTTTAAAGTTTTTAAGGACTATCAGGTTTTAATTAAAAGAGTTTCTTATGGAATAGGAGTTGTCCGGATGAAATGATTTCATGACAACTTAAAACTTGCTTCATTGTCTTTCGGATATGTTACGTTGCTAGACAAATAATCGAAATTCGTTTTAGATGGATATTTAACTCTTTCAAACCGGTTTCATAACAAAAAATATAGGTTATTGTCTCTTCCAGAGTTGTAGGGGTGCACCGCTGTTCGTCTTCGTATTGTTCTGGACTTATATTGTTGAAATGGAACTTCTGTTTAATTACAGTTGTTACTTCTACGATGTAATGACACAGGTAAAAATTTTACAACTGCGTTTTATGAGCGGAAACGTTCTGTCACCCATTGTCCACGACTTACCTATTTCCAAGTGATTCCTCAAATGCCGTTCATTTAAATCATGTAGTAAACAAGTTTAGTTAAAATTAGCGTTCCCTGGTTCGACGAGAGCTAAACCTTTCAAGGCTAAATGGCAGTTATGCTGAAGTGCCGAACCAATAACTAACAATTTTTTATTATGTTGACTTACCTTACTATGCCTTCAGCCGGCCGGAGTGGCCGTGCGGTTCTAGGCGCTACAGTTTGGAACCGAGCGACCGCTACGGTCGCAGGTTCGATTCCTGCCTCGGGCATGGATGTGTGTGATGTCCTTAGGTTAGTTAGGTTTAATTAGTTCCAAGTTCTAGGCGACTGATGACCTCAGAAGTTAAGTCGCATAGTGCACAGAGCCATTTGAACGTTACTATGTCTTCTAATAGTGCAAGGTGACCCAGGAGGAAATCCAGTAAACATGGGTTCTAAAACTCATACCTTAAGAGATGTAAGCACTTGTTCATCTTCGCTACTGTGAACCAGTGCTAATAGCTCTACAGGTATGCAGTTTAGGTCCTATGTTTACTTGACGTTTTGTTCTTGCTTTGGTCCACCCTATTGACTCTTTAAATATGATAAGCAAAGAGCTTTTAGTAGAATGTTTGTTCCCACTGTGGGAGATAAAGTGCTTGTACCTCTTAAGATGGGCATTTTAGAGCCCTTCTTTGCTTGAGTTTTTTGCATCGAAAGATCGTTCTTGTCACATCCCTGAATATCGACGACTCTCCTCACAATAAGGTGCTCACAGTTATTCCTCTAATTTCACAAGCTATATCTTCTACATAAATTTGGACTGAATTTTGGAGTGTATTTCAGCTTATGCATCGCACCGAGAAGCTTACCCTAGCACCATTCGTACGCTGTCAGTTCACGTGGTTCCCGATAGGGGCTCCCTGGAGCGGCGTCTCGCTTGCTCTCTCCTTCTTACTAACTTTCAGTTTACGTCGCGACGGGGCGCCGATAGCACTGCGACAGCGTTCAGGTACAATTGTGCCATATGATCTTCTTAGAGAATACGACAAACATTTCTTACAACGTAAGGAGGCACAGGTATGTCGCACAGCACCATTGGCATCGAAGGTCACATCTTATGGTATATGTTTCTCCTTTTTCTTCGGGGATGGGGGGGGATTGCGAAACACTTGGTGTACGTGCCTCCCCTTCCAACAAGTTTGCGTGCGTTCAGGTACAATTGTGCCATATGATCTTCTTAGAGAATACGACAAACATTTCTTACAACGTAAGGAGGCACAGGTATGTCGCACAGCACCATTGGCATCGAAGGTCACATCTTATGGTATATGTTTCTCCTTTTTCTTCGGGGATGGGGGGGGGATTGCGAAACACTTGGTGTACGTGCCTCCCCTTCCAACAAGTTTGCGTGAACTATGATTACGTATAGCAATAGCAGCGATTGCAGTAACGTCAGACACACGTGCAAAAAGTACAGGATGCGACTGATTTCGGTCTGGAGGTTTGTCGTGTGTCTATTGGAGGGCAGGTTGAACATTTGGGAAAGGCAAATGCAAATTTTGATCCTAAATGTAAATTTGAGAAGTACCACAAGGTTTAATGTGTAGGCGTGTAAAAAATATAGCCTTTCAAAGTACTGGATATGTAGTCCTATATGTAAGTTAAGATGTATATCAAATTTCTGTCTTCAGATTTAATCTTGTGAAATCGATTTAATACTTTTGAGACCTCATGTATTATTTGTTTCCAGTTGAGGGTATGGTTGCTCGGTCGTTTATGTACCCAAGGGGTATAAGTAAAACGTTGTTGTAGGTTATATTCTTAATACTTATACCCACATATACTTAAAATGGAACGCTCACGTAGATAACGTTCTGGTGAAAGGAAATCAAAGACTGCATTTTATAGGCAGAAACAGCAACAGGGCTACTAAGGAAACTTCTTACACTACCCTTGACCGTACGCCAGTGCAGTATGGAATCCTTAGCCTGTGGGATTGTTGGAGGGTATTGGAAAAGTTCAAATAATAGCATATTGGTTTGTATCAACGAGAAATAGGGAAGACAGTGTCACGGATGTAATACGCGTGTTGGGGTCGTAATGATTAGTAGAAAGTCATTTTACGTTGCGGTAAGATCTTTTCGCGCTATTTAAGACTCCAACGTTCTGCTCCAAATGAGAAAATAGTTCATTGGCACTCATCTACAGTGGGATAAATGATCATTGTAATGGAATGAGAGAAATTAGAGCTCTTACAGAGGGGTTTAAGTGTTCGCTTTCCGCGTGCTCTGTAAGAGAGTGGAACGGTAGAGAAATCTACATCTACATTTATACTCCGCAAGCTAACCAACGGTGTGTCGCGCAGGGCACTTAACGTGCCTCTCTCATTACCTCCCTTTCCTGTTCCAGTCGCGTATGGTTCGCGAGAAGAACGGCTGCCGGAAAGCCTCCGTGCGCGTTCGAATCTCTCTGATTTTACATTCATGATCTCCTCGGGAGGTATAAGTAGGGGGAAGCAATATATTCGGTACCTCATCCAGAAACGCACCCTCTCAAAACCTGTACAGCAAGCTACACTGCGATGCAGAGCACCTGCCTCGCAGAGTCTGCCACTTGAGTTTGCTAAACATCTCCGTAACGCTATCACGCTTACCAAATAACCCTGTGACGAAACGCGCCGCTCTTCTTTGGATCCTCTCTATCTCCTCTATCAACCCGACCTCGTACGGACGCCACACAGATGAGCAATACTCAAGTATAGGTCGAACGAGTGTTTTGTAAGCCACGTCCTTTGTTGATGGACTACATTTTCTAAGGACTGTCCCAATGAATCTCAACCTGGCACCCGCCTTACCAACAATTAATTTTATATGATCATTCCACTTCATATTTTTCCGTACGCATACTCCCAGATGTATTACAGAAGTAACTGCTACCAGTGTTTGTTCCGCTATCACATAATCGTACAATAAAGGATCTTTCTTTCTATCTTTAATAATGTGTAACTGATTCGATGAATCCTCTGCCATGGTCATAATTGAACTGCAGAGTAGTCACGTAGATGTAGATATTCTTCATTGCTCGCAAAAATGTTCATATTACTGCATGTTTATTTCGTACGCATAAATAATATAATTCAATTGGCACGAGATACTTACATGTAGTTTCCTTGTAAATTGTGTGTCCCCACATGCATACTTACGTGTAGAAAACATCACACCTTGATTGACGTTCTCTTGAAGACTTGTTGGTAATAACAAAGTTTCAATTAAGATAAAAAGTTTGTTGTCAGTTGCACAAGAGAAGCTTTACTTGCTTCACTTTACAAGTATAGACATTTTAAACTGTCTTTAGAATTGAAATAGTGTCGAATAAGTAGTAAGCTAACGTCGAAAAAAGAATCAGACGGTTATGTCCTTTGCTGCAGAATCAATATAACAGTGATATCGCTAAAAATACTTGATACTTGCGATGAGTGGCAAACAGGTAACTGTCAAACTTCGTATCGTACATAGTTATTATGTGCCACAAATACTAAGTACGGTATGTAGTTAGACAGTTAACTCTTAGCCGCTCATCGCTCATAGCACGTATTTTTAGCGATATTACTCTGTTTTGTTGAGTCTGCTACAAAGGATATCACAGTTCGATTATTATTTTGATGTTGACTTACTAATGACATAAGCCTATTTCACTTGTGAAGATAGTTTAAAATCAGAAAACCAGTAAAGTGCACCGAATAAAACTTTTCTTGTGCTGCAGATAACTCACTTTTTATCTTTATTCAGCTACCAAACCACAGCCGCGAACAAAACCATAATAATGAAGTTCTTTAGATGTATATTTTCCTCGAGACTAATTTCCTTTACGTCAGAAGGAAGGAAGAATCATGGCCTAGATTAACATACCTATTCGTGTGGAGGCAAAAATAAATGTCACCATCCTATGAAAGACTCATCCTTGAGGACACAGCAGTATTGTCACTTTTGAAGTTAATAAACGCCCATTACTCCGCACCCCACCTTTTGTAATGTCTTTCGTTCTTTGTGCTCGACTGTGTGTGTGTGAGAGAGAGAGAGAGAGACAGAGAGAGAGAGAGAGAGAGAGAGAGATAATGCTCTCTCTCCATTGTGCTGAAACAAACACTCGTGTCGGCGGTGCGCTCCCAGATGAGACCGTCACACACAACTAGCGTCAACAGAGTAGTACGGGAAGTGACGTCTCTGATCTCGCTACGGCCTGTTAGATATTCAGGGTACGCTTGGGTAAGTTTGTAATAATCTGAAATTAAAATGAGCGCTAGTGTTCCCGCGGGGAACATTGGATGGCTGAGCGTTACATTTGGGACTCTGTGTTATTGGTGCGAATGAGTAACTAGCAGCCAGTTGCTACATTTCCAATATAGGACCGCACGCAAAAGCTGTGTCGAACACTGTTCGTTACAGAATAGCGTAAAGTGCAATGCACGCTGTTATGGCGTGCCGGTTCCATGGCATCTAACGGAGAGCAGCCATCGTAGCGGACAATGTTTATGTTGCAGTCGGAGTAAACAGTCTCCGATATTGGACCACTTTACCTTATGTAAACAAGACCTTGAGTAGCTGCAATTACAACGCAATTATGAATTTGTAATATATACATGCCGTATCAACACAGGTCAATGAGATCCATAATTGAAATATGAATACTCAATATTTATCTTCAGTGTTACAAATCAGCCCGTTATGTGACATAAGTTATGTATACTAATGGAACACAAGAGTTCAGAGTTAAAATTTAACTCATCTGGTAACTCAATGAGTACTTCAAATGAATTACTTTCTACAATATTTACCGAAAACAAACGGTAATAGTGGTGATAACATTGGTAACGGATCCTCAGCCTCAGACTACAAAAATATAAATTCTAAGACCGCAAACAGCCTGCGAAAACATTTGGAGACATTTGGTAAATTTGCAACAGTAAGCAGCCTCAAAGCATTAATAACAGGTCCGACTGCAACACAGGTGTATTCTGTTGCTATTGCAACGAATGAAATGCTGAAGACTAGAATACATGTGTACGTTTCCTTCCGGCACTGTGTCTACAGACGCAATAAAACAGCCTAATATTTAAGGTTCTAAGGTTTCCAGATGTGTGAAACAATGACAGGAACCTGGGAATGATGATGCAGATATCGTGATAAAAACAAAATGTAATAAAACGAATCCTCAGTCACATCGCCCTGTAGCATCAACCTCAATATTGAAAACACGGGCAACACTTCGAGTATGGCAACTGGAATTTATCCACAGTAGGTATACGGACTCATGGTACAAACCAGTGTAAGAAATGCCACAATCTGAAATGAAGTTGACCTTGTAGCATTGGATGGCTGATGTGACAGCTACAGAACATAATCACACTGTTATTGCTGCTGCTGTTGTTGTTGTTATAACTGTTGTTGTTGTCTTCAGTCCGCAGACTGGTCACTTTCAGAGAAGACAAGTTAATTTCTCAGCTATATTTTGTATACGGAAAATTATTAAAGATTTTCTTACAACCTGACACAACTTGAGCGAGACTCTAGAAAGTTAACGGCCTGATGAGACATTAATGGAACCTGGTAGGGCGCTAAAAGTATGAGGTATTTTTATGGTTCTTAGCTTGTAGAAATGTCATGTTGTGAGTTGAAAGCAACTGCCGGCGGGCCCATCCCTCAGTAAATCATGCCAGATAGGCCCACAGGGATACAGGGCAGATGGGGCAGCCCCACACCAAGACAGGTCTCCAGCAGAACAATTCTGTGATACCTGCCGTGGCGCCAGCTAAAGCCTGGGCTGGGGTCGATGATCTGAAGAAATGTGTCTACACAGTCGACTCATAAACCAGGTATGATAAAACTTCACAAGTTTTGTGTTCACTGATACTGCAAATAGGCCTGTAAACCACATCCATTGGACGCCACTGTTGTATAAGAAACTCTGGCACCTGAGAAACGTTTAGAGACATAATATTTATTACACCTCATAGCTAGGACTAATAAGCTCCAAGCCACAGGCGATTTAGATGAAGATCTTTAAGATAGTATCTGTTTGATTGTTGCTGTGGGAAGCTACACGACTTTGGGGAAAATCACTTTCCCCTCTGTAGAAACTCAAAAAATGCAGTAATTGGCGGTTTCTTTTTTTTTTTTTTTTTCAGAGATGCAGGTTTCTTAACTCTTGCCCAGATTTGATGTAACTTTGTGCTGTCATGTGGGATTAGAGATTTAGCGCCTCTAGAGCCCTGTGATAGGCCTAAGACGGGATGAAGGCGATGTCGTTCATGCGCTTTGCGGGGAAACTGAATTTTGTTTTTCTGGAGACCTGTTAAGCAGTCGGGTGCTGGACTTGGGTCTAGAGGCCCTTCTAGTCGTGGCTCTGGCTTGTGTGATTTGTACTTGCGACCTGTCCTGAGAATGACTTTATTTGCGAGTAGTTTAGACTCGGTAGCCTGTGGTGAAGTTCTTACTGTACTGACAGTGTGACTTCATATGTCTCAGACTGCTCGTTTGTCGAGGACACACTTATTGGTTTCTGGTTTACCAGTTTTGACAAGTGGCATCCGTGTGCGCTCTGTCGTATAAGTGAGCCAAATTGGTCCTTGGTATGACCAGCGAATGGGTGTGTCACACACTACAATCTACCATGCTTTCAGGACTCTGGTAGAGAGAAAATCGTGATCCGTCTGCCTGATCACTAGACCGTCAGATTTTGGCATTTCTTTCGTGGCCGCGATCGATTCATAGGTGGCGCTTCCACGTCTCACTTCCGCCGCACACGTCTCGCCAGCTGCGATTTACATCACCGCACAAAGCAAACAGGGTAACGTACTGCCGCTCAGGCACTGTCAGGGTCTACAGATCTCAACTGCCACTTCCTCTCTGCTGGTCCTATACAGAGAAACTTCAGTAGATTTGATCAGTCGAAGTCTACTCAGCGTGAGATCAATTCATATGGCGTTATCCGCATTTTTACGGCCAGAGTCAAACTGTGTTCGCCAACCCAGGATCCTTGTCCAGTGTAGTCTTAAACCACCTGTTAGTTGTTTACGGTATTGAATCAGTAACTTGTTTAGCATAATTTATGTCTTTCTTTTGGAAAAATAAAAAAATAAATGTAGCTAGAACACTAAAATTATGCCAACACAATCAGTCATTTAAGCAGTGCCCCCCAGCGTTACCTTTCAACTTACTTAAATTCTGCATGTAATTCTTCTCTCTCATTGGTCAAAGTACACAGAGACATTGCAAATGCTGCCTCACCCTTTGGTTACTAATATTAACCATTGATAACTTCTTACGTTTCTCTTCTTTGGTGCCGCGAAGGGTAACCGTTCGGTCTAGGGCGTTTTGTCACGGCCCGCGCGGCTCCTCCCGCCGGAAGTTCGAGTCCTAGCGCAAGTTAGCTTAAGTTAGATTAATTAGTGTGTAAGCTTAGGGACCGATGAACTCAGCAGTTTGGTCCCATAAGATCTTACCACAAATTTACAAATTTCCATTTCAACTTTGGTGGCTTTCGTTGTGTCATAGCGCTTGTCTTTAATGTATGTGCGTATATATAAGCGTGTTTGTTTGTTTGTGTGTGTGTGTGTGTGTGTGTGTGTTTTATCTTTCCACCTATGAACCTATACTCTGCTTACAAGTTTGGGCAGCATTTTCCGTGTCGTCAGCAGCGTATCAGAGCCAAGCGTTTCGTTGGTGAGTTACAAAGAGCTTCTAATAACTAGAAGAAAATTACACTTTTAGGTCATGTACAGAACAGAGCATAGTTAGTCATCAGCGACTGGCAAACATTAGCTGGATGAACTGTTTCGACCCAATACCGGCAGCAGGATATCTGGAGATGGATCTAAATTTACATACAACCGCACCATGAGGAATTCTCGTCGGATGGTGTGAGTCGGCTCACCAGCCTCTGCACAGAGCAAGGAATGGGACTGATTCGGAGGGCTCCATGACTGTTCTAATGCCTACATGACTCACAGCACTGAAACTTTTAAACAGCAAGGTCTAGCTCAACTATACACTTTGCTGCCACAGTAACCTCATGTGCAAAGAATGTTTTATATAATACAATAGCCATATTATATTCTGCTAAAAAATAAGGCCAAGAACCGCACTGAGGTCTTAAAAACTGATGATGGGGCCCTGATCCGGAGTTCTGTTTAGGTAAAGGATAGATGCGAACAATTAAAGTACACACAGTGTTTCCTGTAGACAGTCTTAATGGATAAGCATGTAAGTGTCCCATCAGAAGAGAGTAAATGTTTTAGCACATAGCTCATATGACAGTTTTGGTTTGGTGCGCATGTAGTTGAGGTGCTAAGGATTTGCGTGAATATGTGTTAATAACCGCGGAGTCTGGCGCATTCCGGTTTTGTGGTTGCAGGGTTTCCAATTAAACGTAGTCTCCGGTATTCATTAGCATTTTATACAAATACCGCTTACTGATGTTTCACACTGGTAAGGCGAATCCTTCCATGTGCAGCTGATAACTAGAACGAATTAAATCTGACCTTGAAGATATATCCACGGAGGAAAATACGAATGCCCTTCGAAAACCCTTTGGCAGCGGTTCACGTACGGTAGAATTTTAGAAAATTATTTCGTCTTACCAGTGACTGACCTTTTGGTGGTAGGTTGGCGTATCTGCCATTATGAATTTACATTGCATCTCGGATCTTACACTGCAAGCTCGCCTAGTTGTTAGCAATCATTCGATCGGGCTTGAGCCCCCATCATAAGCGAAGGAAGCTTTATAAATGTCTCACGTGGTTCAAATGGCTCTACGCACTATGGGACTTAATATCTGAAGTCATAATTCCCCTAGGCTTAGAACTACTACCTAACTAACCTAAGGACATCACACACACCCATGCCCGAGGAAGTATTCGAACCTGCGACCGTAGCAGCCCCGTGGTTCCAGACAGAAGCGCCTAGAACCGCTCGACCACAGCGTCTGGCTTGAACATTGTACTCTGGTATCGATTTATGTCGGCTATCACTCTTACGTCTCGTCCGAAGTGGGGCAGTGTCATTTTCCCCGTCTTGATTTGATCGCGATTGGCAAAGGTGGTTTCCTCCACTACATCCCCTAGCTTCAGGAGATCCTGCATGTTCGAATTCTTTAATTTGCAAGTTAGAGGCATATCTTGTACAGTAGGGCGTGGCGGTTGCTCCCGACATTCTCGTCACCGATCGTTTAATAGGTATTATTTGATGGCAATCGCGTACAAGGACTTTGAACCCTGCCGTATCGAACTTCCAATGTCAAGCACATTCGTAAGATGACTAAGTTATAAGGTGACTATTACAGCGCCATCTATCACAAAGCGAAGAAAGTGTTCCAACTAAAACATTCGTATTTCTTTACGTATTACACGAATATGTAATAAAAAATGGGGGCTCCTGTTTAATAAAAAGCGGTTGATATCCGTTTTACCTATGGCAGCGCCATCTAGCGGGCCAATCAAAGCGCCATCTGATTTCCCCCTTCAAGCTAGACGAGTTTCATTCTTCGTAGTTTCTTCGTTTCTTCGTTTGATGCTTATTTCGTGAGATATTTGGCCCGGTCACTATCAATGAACCCCACTGCTTATTTCAATAAAGGGCACAGCTTTTGAGAACAGTAACGGCCGCAGGTAAGTCAGATACAATTTTCCATAACCTTTGTCAAGAACATTACAAACTTACTCCGCTGGGCTGACTCAGCATTTAAACGACCAAGAAATTAAAGCGCAATTGCCTGTATTTTAGAATTTAAAAAAAAATGAAATGTCAGAACTAGGAGCTGCCTCTATATCTCAGCGAAAAACAAATTCAGGCACCTCGGCTAATTCTAGAATTCAATGAGTGGAAAAACAAATTTAATATCTAGCGTTGCTGCCTTTTCTTTTCTGCTCTTCTAAACATAATAAACGCCAAACATAATAAACAAAACACAACAGGGCGATAATACGACAAAATAATTAAAAACTGAAAACGATCTGTTTGCATCTAAGCACCTCGGCCACTAATTACAGTAAAAAAAAGGATGTTAATTTGTGTGTGAATTTCTAAGTGACCAAACAGCTGAGGTCATCGGTCCTAGACTTACACACTACTTAAACTAACTCATGCTAAGAACAACACACACACCGATGCCCGAGGGAGGGACCGCGCAGTACGCGACATGGCCTCTCAAACCTCGAGGCCACTCGAGGCTGCGAAATACAGTCAACTATGGCCAAAGCAAATGCGAGGTGCCCAGAGCCAATGCCGTTACAGTCTCCGGCATTAAAAGAAACGGGGATGGAAGCATAAACCACGAAAACAACAAAATAAGCAGTTTACCACATCAGTTGCTTCCCATACCAAAAAAAAAAAACTTGGACAAGTTTCAAAACGTATTTCAGTGTTAAAGAAAGGGGTGGCGTAGAATAACTGGACACTTAGCGCCTTAAGAATGAGAAAACTGCAGTTATATGAAAAATTAGGCTCTAAAAGTGAGGAAAACAGCAGATAGTGTTCAAAAGTATCCGAAAACCTGGATGAAAATGACTTACAAGTTAGTGGCGCACTCCATCGGTAATGCTGGAATTCAATACAGTGTTGGCCCACCCTTAGCGGTGATGTCAACTTCCACTCTCGCAGGCATACGTTCAGTCAGATGCTGGAAGGTTTCTTGGGGAATGGCAGCCCATTCTTCACAGAATGCTGCTCTAAGAGAGGTATCAATGTCGGTCGGTGAGGCCTGGCACGAAGTCGGCGTTTCAAAACATCCCAAAGGTGTTCTATAAAATTAGGTTAGGAAACTGTGCAGGCCAGTCCATTACAGGTATGTTATTGTCGTGCAACCACTCCGCATTATGAACAAGTGCTCGATTGTGTTGAAACATGCAATCACCGTCTCCGAATTTCTCTTCAGCAGTGGGAAGCAAGACGGTGCTGAAAACATCAATGTAGGCCGCTGCTGTGATAGTGCTACGCAAAACAACAAGGCTTGCATGCCCCCTCCATGAATGACACGACCACACCATAGCGCCACCGCCACCGAATTTTACTGTTGCTACAACACACGCTAACAGATGACGTTCACTGGGCATTCACAATACCAGCATCCTGCCATCGGACCGCCACATTGTGTACCGTGATTCGTCACTCCATACAACGCTTTTGCACTGTTCTATTGTCCAATAGCCGGCCGCTGTGACCGAGCGGTTCTAGGTGCTTCAGTCTGCAGCCACGTGACCACTAAGGTCGCCGGTTCGAATCCTGCCTCGGGCGTGGATGTGTGTAACGTCCCTAGGTTAGTTAGATTTAAGTAGTTGTAAGTTCTAGGGGACCGATGACCTCAGTTGTTAAGTGCCGTAGTGCTATGAGCCATTTGAACCGTTTCAATCGGCCAATATTTACGCTCCTTACGCCAATCGAGGCTCAACAATGAAATCGAAGTTTTCTCACCTCCCTCCTGACTGTCATAGTACTTGCAGTGGATCCTGAAGCGGTTTGGAATTCCTGTGTGACGGTCTGGATAGATGTCTGCCTATTTCACATTGCGCCCCTCTTCAGTTATCGGTGGTCTCTGTCAGTCAACGGACGAGGACGGGCCTGTACGCTTTATTCTGTACGTGTCCTTTCACTTTTCCACTTCACTATCTCGTCGGAAACAGTGGACCTAGGCGTGTTTAGGAGTGTGAAAACCTCGCGTACAGACCTATGACACAAGTGTCACACAATAACCTGACCACGTTCGCTAAGTCCGTGAGTTCCGCGGAGCCCCCATTCTGCTCGGTCACGATGTCTAATGACTACTGAGGTCGCTGATACGGAGTACCTGGCCGTGGCAGCGAAATGCACCTAATATTAAAAATGTACACTCCTGGAAATGGAAATAAGAACACCGTGAATTCATTGTCCCAGGAAGGGGAAACTTTATTGACACATTCCTGGGGTCAGATACATCACATGATCACACTGACAGAACCACAGGCACAGAGACACAGGCAACAGAGCATGCACAATGTCGGCACTAGTACAGTGTATATCCACCTTTCGCAGCAATGCAGGCTGCTATTCTCCCATGGAGAAGATCGTAGAGATGCTGGATGTAGTCCTGTGGAACGGCTTGCCATGCCATTTCCACCTGGCGCCTCAGTTGGACCAGCGTTCGTGCTGGACGTGCAGACCGCGTGAGACGACGCTTCATCCAGTCCCAAACATGCTCAATGGGGGACAGATCCGGAGATCTTGCTGGCCAGGGTAGTTGACTTACACCTTCTAGAGCACGTTGGGTGGCACGGGATACATGCGGACGTGCATTGTCCTGTTGGAACAGCAAGTTCCCTTGCCGGTCTAGGAATGGTAGAACGATGGGTTCGATGACGGTTTGGATGTAGCGTGCACTATTCAGTGTCCCCTCGACGATCACCAGTGGTGTACGGCCAGTGTAGGAGATCGCTCCCCACACCATGATGCCGGGTGTTGGCCCTGTGTGCCTCGGTCGTATACAGTCCTGATTGTGGCGCTCACCTGCACGGCGCCAAACACGCATACGACCATCATTGGCACCAAGGCCGAAGCGACTCTCATCGCTGAAGACGACACGTCTCCATTCGTCCCTCCATTCACGCCTGTCGCGACACCACTGGAGGCGGGCTGCACGATGTTGGGGCGAGAGCGGAAGACGGCCTAACGGTGTGCGGGACCGTAGCCCAGCTTCATGGAGACGGTTGCGAATGGTCCTCGCCGATACCCCAGGAGCAACAGTGTCCCTAATTTGCTGGGAAGTGGCGGTGCGGTCCCCTACGGCACTGCGTAGGATCCTACGGTCTTGGCGTGCATCCGTGCGTCGCTGCGCTCCGGTCCCAGGTCGACGGGCACGTGCACCTTCCGTCGACCACCGGCGACAACATCGATGTACTGTGGAGACCTCACGCCCCACGTGTTGCGCAATTCGGCGGTACGTCCACCCGGCCTCCGGCATGCCCACTATACGCCCTCGCTCAAAGTCCGTCAACTGCACATACGGTTCACGTCCACGCTGTCGAGGCATGCTACCAGTGTTAAAGACTGCGATGGAGCTCCGTATGCCACGGCAAACTGGCTGACACTGACGGCGGCGGTGCACAAATGCTGCGCAGCTAGCGCCATTCGACGGCCAACACCGCGGTTCCTGGTGTATCCGCTGTGCCGTGCGTGTGATCATTGCTTGTACAGCCCTCTCGCAGTGTCCGGAGCAAGTATGGTGGGTCTGACACACCGGTGTCAATGTGTTCTTTTTTCCATTTCCAGGAGTGTATGTTTTTGGGGTGTCCGGATACTTTTGATCACATAGTGTACCTGAAACAGTAAACAGATTACAATTACACATATTAGTGAGCGACGACTACCTCGTTGAAGATGGTGCAGACCAACGTGCCGCTTAGAAGGATAGCTGCAAAGGCACTACCGTGCAAAAGTCCCAAAAGGCGGCCTAGCGCATTTGCCGTCATACTGGAAGAGACTACAGGTGCGTACAAGTCCGTGCCATTAGCGTCGGCTCAACGTTGTCGCAGTTGCTCAGTGAGATGGCTAAAGCTAAGAGTGTTATATTACACACACACACACACAGTGGGTATTACAGAAGAAGAGGCTAGAATAGAATAGCGATTCTAGAAGTACTGCCGGAGGACTAAACAATCAGAAATTTGCAACTTTTCCGCGGTCACGTATCAGCTACCACGTGCTGCCACGCGCAACTGGATTACTAAACGGCAAATTAATCTATTCAGGAAGACATGTGTGGGCTCTACACTAAGAAAGCGCCTGATCCCGAAAATCCGTCGTACTCGCACAAACTTCCCAAAGCCCAAACTCAGTATGCTCGCCACAAACTGGAGCCACGCGAACCCCGTGACGCTAAGAGAGGAAGACGTCGCCGCCCGAACACCACCGCTTCCCATCTCACTACGCCACCCGCCAACGCTCGGTCCCAGATCGCGACACCGCCACCACGCCCCCTGGATGAACAGCGCACACTTTACGGCGGCCGCGAACTCGTGCGGACGAGCGGGCGATTTGTAAAGGGAAAGGGAGCCCACACAGCTGAAGAACATCATTGAGAAAAGCGAATTTAATCTCGATTACTCAGTAAAATAACAAATTTTTAGGACAGTTCTCTTACAATTTATATTAAGTGTCGTAATGTAAGATTGTTGCAGCATTACGCTCCAGGGAAGCGTTCATGAGCAGTAATGATGATATTTGTTCCATTACCTTACCACTGTGGCCGAGAGTGAGTCGGAACAGTTGCTGATTTGTCCACTTTGCATGCTAAGGTCTGAATCATTGTGATGGTTCAAAAATGGTTCAAATGGCTCTGAGCACTATGGGACTCAACTGCTGTGGTCATAAGTCCCCTAGAACTTAGAACTACTTAAACCTAACTAACCTAAGGACATCACACACATCCATGCCCGAGGCAGGATTCGAACCTGCGACCGTAGCGGTCGTGCGGTTCCATTGTGACGGAATTCGTTCATTTCCATATTAACACATTAAGATCGGTGTTGTGGGGTACTGTGTTTTCTATGTCCCAGCTGTGTGTGTGTGTGTGTGTGTGTGTGTGTGTGTGTGTGTGTGTGTGTGTGTGTGTGTAGGGGGGGGGGGGGGAGGGGCAGTTATTACTCGTTTGCTGTCCGACTAGCTGCTTGCGAGCTGTATCCCTGTGTTAACTTCTTGGAAGCGAGAGTTTACAATTTACTTTCTTTTAGTATCATTTTTATTACTCTTTAAATTGGCGGTGAGGATTCCTTTCCGCTCCATGGCTTCCCAAGTGCTGCTCTCAAGCTCTGGCTCTGGTACCGTACACATTTCTCTCGTTGAGATACGGTTTCCATATCCCAAACTTCGAATTTCCCTTGATACAAGGAAAGGTAAAAAGGAAGTCGACATCCATTTGCATTCACTCTGTTGTTTGAATAAATGCAAACGTTTCCTATATTGAGGTGCACCGCGAGACTGTGGATTTGAGTAACCAACCACATCTAGGTTTTTGAATTTTCGCTCGTGAATTTCTACTTGGTCTACAACGTTTACTGCCTCACTGTTGGCCGACTCTACAATATCAGCTATAGGCGGGTCACTTGTGTTGTTCGCCTTTGCTGCGGTAACAACGCGCCTACTGGTATCATCGTGTAACGACTTTTCCTCTGCGATCCCCCCAGCTTGTGTTGTCTGTAAATCAAAAGTCGATATTCCCGAAGGCACTGCAAGTTGTCTTACGTGATAATTTATTTACGTTACGGTTTCTCTAGTGGCAGTATCTGCGTAACAGGCATCATCATCCAGCGGCAACTGAAAGGTCGAAAGTCCGCCTTCGGGGACAGGTGTTTCTCATGTGGTAGCTCACATTGTAAACTGAACGGGTCTCGGTCCCAGCGAATATTAAGTGGAATCCGTGCGTCCACTTATTATTGTAAAAGACGAGGTATCTTTCTTATATTCCAACCTTGTAGTTCAAATCCCCATTATCCCACTTCGTGTCTGTACGCCGCCAACTTTACGAGAAACCTGCACGACAAGGCAGCTGTAATCTAAAGGCATTTCACCGGCAAGTTGAACGCCTACACTGTTCCATCTCAAGGAACGCACAGGACGAATCCTAACATCACGCATGTTTACATCATGACGTAGAAATTGATCAATATTCCCGTTTAAAGTCTCTAAATCACTTTCCTAAAGTTTTAGAAACACTGAGTTCACAGGAGAATTTAAATTCGTTCCGACGAGATTGATGAATTGGAAACGCTGACTGGTATGGGTACCTATCGTCAAAACATCGCTGAACACTGTTAACAGGATTATATAAGGACATTTTTCACTTTACGCTTTCCTAGTATATCGGGAGTTGAACAAGTAAATGGAAACAATGCGAGAAATACGTGCTCGAACATAAATGCAAATGCTAGCCAAGCGTGCAAGATACGCTGTTGTGTTTAAACACGAACGGGACTTGCGCAGTGTCCTCAGTTCGTTGGAAGTGTCGCTCGTTGTCAGTGTTCTGCGTCCGCAGCTTGTGGTCTACTGGCTAACGTTGCTGCCTCTAGGTGGGGTCCCGGGTTCGATTCCCGGCCGGGTTAGGCATTTTCTCTGCCCGGGGACTAGATGTTGTGTTGTTCTCACCATTTCATCATCATTTGTGGCAATGCCTAGAGTGGTCTGTGACAATTGGGGCTTTGTACGGGATCTGATGCCCGCGCAGTTCATTGCCCCACAAACCAAATATCACTATCATCAGTGTTCTGCGAAGTTTCGAATACGTTATGCCGAGTCTGACATAATTCGAACATGGGCAAGGTAGTTGAAGTGTTTTGCGTTTCAAGATGCACCATATCGAAGGTTTGTACCGCAAACGGTGAAAGCGGCTAAACTTCATCCGCTAAGTCCAAAGCCCGACGGAAGTGTACGTGGAGGAATCGTGACAATTTGTTGCTGAAGAGGACTTTAACTAAATATATGAGGAAGACAGCTGAAAAAGTAGCTGCAGAACTAAATGTCGCACTCGTGAACTGTGATTGCGCCAAAACAACACGGAGGGGGCTCCATAAGCAGGGAATTGCAGGGCTTCTGTAATTCCGAAACCACTCATCAATGATGCAAATATCCATAATAGGATGCGTGCTCCTGAGCCGTAAAATCTGGACTATGGTGTCGTGGAAGAAAGTCATTTGGTCGGACGAGTATTGTTCCAAACTGTTTTCCGACTTCTGGCGGACTTTGCTTCTGAAGGATGAAGCATGGCAGGTCTTCGGTGATTACTAGGAGAACCATATCGTTGTATTCAACATACGTCTTGGTTACTCTGCAAAGTGATATTGACCTATTATGTGAACATCTTATCAGGTCCATGCCCTGGTACCACGTTTGTTCCCCAATGGTGAGTAAGCGATCCGAGACGAAGTGTCCCTCTTCAGACTATACGCATCGTCCAGGAATGGTTTCATGAGCACGAGGATAATTACCGCATATCCCGTGACCACCACAACTACGAGATCTCAGTGTTATTGCATTTTTGTCGTCTATTTTGGAGACAAGGGTGCATGATCATTACCCAAGTGCATCATTGTACTACCTGAACCAGCCACTATTTATAAGATACCCTTGAAAACCTTACAGGACCGCTATTTATCCATTCCGAGATGGCTGGAAGCTGTTTTAAATGTCAACTGATTTTCTAGGCGTGGAAATGTGTTTTGTCAGCCGGCCAGTGTGGCCGTGCGGTTCTAGGCGCTTCAGTCTGGAGCCGCGCGACCGCACCGGTCGCAGGTTCGAATCCTGACTCGGGCATGGATGTGTGGTGATGTCCTTAGGTTAGTTAGGTTTAAGTAGTTCAAAGTTCTAGGTGACTGATGACCGCCGATGTTAAGTCCCAAAGTGCTCAGAGCCATTTGAACAATTTTTTTGTGTTTTGTTTTCGATGTTTTTATATTTTTGTGCTACCCCTGCATATATTAGTGTCAGTGGTGTTGAGGTACTCCTGAAGTTGCTAAAATTAAACAACGTTCCACTGACCGAAGGAACGCTATCACGATACGTACTGAATATCCGGCTTAGCTACCACTTCTCCTAACTACACACATCAAAAAAAGTTTTGCATCACCTCGGTTCCGAGAGTTCCGGTACCTGTACAGAATATTGGAATAGAGATCAACATAAATATGATTTCCACCCTTTTCATTGCTCATCAAAACCACACATTGCAAATTGTATCACCATACAGCAGGACCTTGAGAGGTTGCTGTACACATCGGTACCTCTAATACCCAGTAGCACGTCCTCTTGCATTGATGCACGCTTGTATTCGTCGTGCCATACTACCCACTCGTTTATCAAGGCACTGATGGTCCAGATTGTCCCACTCCTCAACGGCGAGTGGTTAGTGGGTCACGTCCTCCATGAGCAGCTCTGTTAAGTGTATCAAAGGCATGCTCGTCAAGGTTTGTGTCTGGAGAACACACTGACCACTCTAGTCGAGCGATGTTGTTATCCTCAAGGAAGTCAATCACAAAATGTGCACGATGGGGACGGTAACTGTCGTCCATGAAGACGAATGGCTCGCCAATATGCTGCTGATATGGTTGCACTATCGGTCGTAGGATGGCATTCACGTATCGTACAGCCGTTACGGCGCATTCCATGGCCACCAGCGGCGTACTTCGTCTCCACATAGTGCCACCCCAAAATAGCAGCGAACCTTCGCCTTCCAGCACTCGCTGGACAGTATGTCTAAGCCGTTCAACTTGACCGGGTTACCTCCAAACACGTCCCCGATGATTGTTAGGTTGGAGGCATATGGGACACTCATCGGTGAAGGGAACGTGATGCCCATCCTTAGACGTCCATTCAGCATGTTGTTGGGCCCAACTGTACGGCGCTGTAAGGTGTCGTCGTTGCAAGATGGACATCGCCATGGACGTCGAAAGTGAAGTTGTGCATCATGCAACCTATTACGCACAGTTTGACGCGTAACATGACGTCCTGTGGCTGCAAGAAAAGCATTATTTAAGATAGTGGCGACGCTGTCAGGGTTACTCTGAGCCATAATCCGTTGGTAGCGGTCATGCACTGCAGTAGTAGCTCCTGGGCGGCCTGAGCGAGGCATGTCATCCTGCAGTCGTGGACACCAGAAGATCCTACTGCAGTAGTCGACACGAGAAGACCCTGAGGAAGATGCCAGCAGAGGGGTCGAAACGTCGATCATTTTAGTAGAAATATGACGCGGCCTAGTAACCCAGAAGAATTTAACTGCAGTGGCAACGGCCACGAAAGCTTGCAGAATTACATAAATCATACAGTGCCTGAGAACATAATTGCCAATATGGCTTGAATGCGCTTCTCGACACTAAACAAGTGACTGAAAATTAAGCTCGCTGATTCTCATTCAATTTCCCGAGTCTACAAGGCAAAGAATTTCACTTTAAGAACAGAGGTAATTAACGCACTACGAAGTGCTTTCACTTCTAACAAGGGAAAAACCGGGGTTAAAATTTACTGATACGCGAAGCTGCGATTCTCATTAAACGACTCACCTGAAACGTCCCCTTAGAACAATTATACAAGACTGTGCTTAAACTGACACACAATATTTTTAGCGCAACGCAATCTGACTTTCAGTAATCCCTACAAGAGAATGGCCCTGACTAAATTAACCTATACGTTTCACAAATCACCTCACAAAAATCTTCGTTACTCGAACTACTACAATACAGCGACCGCCACTACTGAAAGCTAAATAAAAGATTCAAACTACGGAAGGCACTAACAACTGATAGGCATAGTTAGCAAATGAAAGATTTTAATACAGAACAAACAATGTATTTACCTTAATAGTCATAATATATGTAGCAGCTCGTGACATCCATTCTTATAAATGTACTATTTCTGATGGACACACCTCCAGATTATCCTTTCTCAAAAATCCGCCATCTCACTTCCCCACATCCACCACTGCAGGCGGTTCGCCTCTAACTGCGCAACGCTACGTGCTGTTAACATCCAGCTGCCCAACACTACAATGACAGACAACAATGCAAACTAGCCACAGACTGCATACAGCACAGCCAGTGATTTTCATACATAGCGCTACATGGAGTTACCAATAAGAAAACCTAAATAGCCTACTTACATAGCTCCCATGCTCCAACAAAAAATTTTACAAATGGTTTTGGGAACTGGCCAATACATATTTGTTAAAATTTTTTCACAATTACAATAACAAAGAAATCAAATGCAAACACTTATTGATACAATGTTGGTCAAAAGCTAAAATATTCTCACAGTCCCTAAAGACAATCCTGATCGTTCATCACAGTAAAATTGCAGTGTATTTCTCAAAGTCTGAGCATTTAAAGAAAATGCACACGGAAGTAGTGGATTTCCATGCAGTCTTGAAAAAGTAGTGTTGTCCTTCCAACGGAAAGACAGTACTAACTCTTGACATGCAGACAGGAAAGGGCCACAACAGAGCAGACCCACCGCAGAGTCAGTCGAAGTTTTGAAGAATACTGTTAGGTAGGTCATCACAGAGCGGACCCACTGTAGTCCTGGTAGAGATTGTGGTATTGGTGGGCGACCAGAGGTGCTGAGCCACTGCAGTCCTTGTAGAAATAATGGTACTGTTGAGTCAGAAAAGGTGTAGACCCACTGTAGTCCTTGTAGACATAATGGTATTGGTGGGTCATCAAGGATGCAGACCAACTGCAGTCCTTGTAGAGATGGCCAGCAGCCATCTGCTGCGACTGTGCACGTGCACAATCACCATTGAAGAGTCTTACGGACAATATAGCAAGTCCATAAACCACCACTTGTGCACTCACAAAGTTTTTGGAATTGTCCTTAGAACCAGCAATGCTGTTAATCAGTCCCTTGCTGAATTATAAACACACGTCCAAACACTAACAGTCCCAACTTCTCACATATTTTGCATATACTATGACCATCAGAAATTTGATGAACTGGTGTCCATTACAATTTTATAACATGAGAATACAATAACAAAGGTACAAAATACATTATTAAAAAACATTACAATACAGATAAATTTGTAGTAGTACAGGCATTACAAAAGAATAGAAATAAACGTATACATCAGTGTTACAGGAATTATGACATAAGTGAATATATAAAATAATGAGAATAGTTTTCAAAACATTAATCTCACACATAAGCATTAAAATAGAACAGAATAAATAATGTCTAAACATCTTTACAAAGATGATTAACAAAGTGTTTGAAAAATTCTACAACATAAATCTTATTAGCTAAACATATAAAGACAGGAAAAAGACAAATACACAAGGATACATAAACACATAGAGGAATAATACAAAAGGAAAGACAGGGTTCGTTTTCAGGGTAACATTTGGTACTGCAGTCCAACCCAAAGCTTCATTCCATAGATCTTTCGTCTTATTTCAACAATTGTTTCCACCAAAAAAATCCAATCCAAGCTTGCTTTCTGTATTTATATGTTCACATATTTCTTACCTCATTATTTTTTTCCATTATCTTACCTCATCATTTATTTCAAAGAAAATCCTACCTAAACCTGTTGTCCCTAAACCCTAATTTTTGTTCATATCCTCTTTCAAAATCATTTTTTGGCCAAACCATTTTCTTATAGCTTCTCAATGCATTTCATCCAGTTCATCACAACTCGTTCTCATATATAGTCTACCCCCTCTTAAGCTAACTTAAATCTACTGAGCTCAGATGCTAAACTAAGGGACGAGGCAATGCAGCAGCACAAAACAATTAATACAAACAGCAATGAAAAAAATGGAAATTGTCAAAGCAAGCAGCAGCAAATCTAAATTAACAGAGCAAATGCAACATTACAACTAATATGAGCCAATGTGCAGCAACAAGAAAAATAAATCAGTAGTAAAACTGGCTTAACAGAGTAATACAAAGTGACATTCAGTAGCACTGTGCATGGCAAACAGCAGCAGCAAATGCTATAACTTATACCTAAACATGGCAAAGCTCAAGCAGAAAAAATATTACACTAAAGCCAACAATGCAGATAAGGGAAATGTCTATTCACACCTTAATGTCTATGTAATTAAAGTGGTGCACCACAACTTATTCTACGAGAGATATTACCAAGTAAATAAATTATACACAACTGCAACCAGTCACTTTTTTCATTAGTAATGCTTTATTACATTAACCGGTTTTCGAACCCTTTCAGGTTCATCTTCAGATGATTTCGGGAGAATCCGGGAAGCTACATCATTATTGGTAGTAGCATAATGCTGGGTGCTGGTTTGCGACAGTATAGGCGGCTTTTTTCGTATCTGTCTGCATCCATTTTGAAGTCCAGAACACTTTCACACAAGCTATATTAGTTCACACTTTAACAGTGACACTTCACCAGCATCCAGCATGCGCTTTACAACTGTTGCTTAAGCAACAGTTGTAAAGCGCATGCTGGATGCTGGTGAAGTGTCACTGTTAAAGTGTGAACTAATATAGCTTGTGTGAAAGTGTTCTGGACTTCAAAATGGATGCAGACGATACGAAAAAAGCCGCCTATACTGTCGCAAACCAGCACCCAGCATTATGCTACTACCAATAATGATGTAGCTTCCCGGATTCTCCCGAAATCATCTGAAGATGAACCTGAAAGGGTTCGAAAACCGGTTAATGTAATAAAGCATTACTAATGAAAAAAGTGACTGGTTGCAGTTGTGTATAATTTATTTACATTAACATACAGTCACGGTTCTAAAATATCCGTAATGGATAAGCATAATCTATTACCAAGTAGTTGAAAAGAAAATTATGTATGCAAGTATGCAAGTCCTGTGAAGGGAAATGTCTTTTTGTGCTCCTTCGTTTTTTTTTTAAGTAGATCATAAAGCTATTATTTACTGGATCTGTAGGCATAAAATATCTATATTAGTACATCCATTAAATTTTATTGTAACCAATGCTGCAGTGCAGCTAGAAACTAGATATTAAAGAAAATAGGCAAAGCAAGGCGTGAAACGTCATTAACTAGCCATATGGCATTTCATAATGCAG
Organism: Schistocerca nitens; assembly: GCF_023898315.1. NCBI lineage: Eukaryota > Metazoa > Arthropoda > Insecta > Orthoptera > Acrididae > Schistocerca > Schistocerca nitens. Next base: position 307,134,435 of record NC_064621.1, on the reverse strand, counting down.
TAAACAATCTTTCAACTAGCAAGACAATAGACGTGAATTGTTTCTCATCTTTTCATTTCAGTAAATATCATAAATTAAGAGCTCCACAGTGTAATCATATGTTTTCATGTTTGGGCGTGTCGTATTTGCGATGCTTTCTACAAAGAAATGTCAATAGCGAGGATAATGGCCTCTTTTTTTTCACCTCTGCCTCTGAAAGGCACACACTAATGGCTTTATTCCAGGCAACTGTTGCGCAGCTGGGATGCTTAAAGTGACCTGCCTTCCTTACCGAAATATTTACGACCCCAGTTTGCACTACAGTGACAGCCTCATGTAGAAAATTTCACAGGTCGAGAATTTGCATTGCAAATGTGTAGAAACAAAATCCTATTAATATAACAGTGTGCAAAAAATTTTCGCCTGCATTGTGATACATTGACGCATTTAGATACATTTCATAACTCTTAAAGTACGATTCTCAGCTTATTGATCATAAACATACCTCAACAGCATAATACACATCGACATCGTAATAATATCATCATAACACATCAATCACATTTCAGAATCGTCGCAGCTTCTTTCAATAGTTTCAAGACCTTCAATAAAGTCATCTACCTCAAACGAACTTCAAAAATCAGATCCCTTACCAAATACATCATTCAAGGCTTTCATAGTATCACAATAGTTCCGAAAAAATATGAACAGTTCACAAGGTACAGACAAAATACAGTTTCATAAGTGTGAAGTTATTCAACTGTGTAATTACATAATCATCTGTCACTAATGCAGTAAAATAAATGTAACCTCTCCTAGTTAAATGATCAAATAGCTGTGTAATTTATGTGTTAGAGAAATATGGTACCGATGTGTAATGTTGTATAAGCACATACCATATTAGCTAGGGCTCCTTGTGCTTGCCAAGCACCTGGTACACAAAGTAAGCGTTTACTCCCCTGAGGATTAATGTAATTATACCCTCAGGTGTTACAGATTACAGCAATGGAATGAAATGCATCACGGAAAGCCTTTGTATCTTTGTAATTCAAAAATCTTTAAAAATAAGTGTTTTAAGTACAAAATGAATCACTCAAATACGTGTACTGTGACGCTGAACTGTGCGTCTTGTTGTACGATAATCTCTGTGGAAATGTCGTAGTTATCGTCCTCTGTAAACAAAGTTCTGCTGCAATCAATGTACTTACCTCACCATAAACGAAAGTGAAATGCTTTGCGTATAGATATCGCAGTTATTACATACCTTACCGTGATCAAGAAAGTACTGTAATGTAACGTATTGTTGTGCTACGAAAAAGGCTGTCTCATTGTAGCTGTACCACAAAAGTTACTACTACAACATATTTTACTTTCCAGAAGAATTCAGAAAAAGTGTGCAGATATAAAACAGAAACACCGCAAAAGCAACATTGTAAATGGTCACTCATTAGTAGCGTAGTGATAAAATCGTGTAGCTGTCACATAAACTAACCACTGTGACATCTGGTATCTCACAGAAAGTACTTTAAATCCAGAATGTATTTTCAAGTAAACCAAAATGTAGCATTAAAATCTCATTAGTAGTGCCAGTATATGTTCTAAGTATGTAAGCCTGATAGTCGTTACGTAATCGTGCAACTAACCAGCAAGAATCTACAAATAACAACACTGTGTCGTCTGTTCACTATAACAATGCATTCGTAATTTCTGTTTAAAAATGTCCCCTAGGTTCTAGGCTGGATAGTTAACTTCAAAACATTGTTGCATGTCAACAGTTTCTCAGTGTGACAAATTGGACTAGTAGTGTGAAGTGAAAAGTTTTATGACAAAGGCTAAGCTAAAAAACAGATTATCTTTCAATAAACGGTTTTACATGTGAAATGTGGTGTAATCCTTTATTGTTCATAGTACTCAGAGTTTCAACTTGAACGCAATTATCATGCGGTTTACGTCAGTAAAGAATACTATAATTTTTCTCCAGGTTAGCGTCTATGTTATTTTTCTCTGAGCCAGCTGGCGGACGTGGCTGCCTGCGGTGCGAGTCATTGTCTGCTATCTCTTTGTTGGCGTGCGTCGTTATTAGGATTAGGAGACCTAACTTCTACATATTCACCTTGCCCAGAGGGCCCAGCCCTGTTTGAATGCCACCAGTTCTGATGAAATTCAGGTCTGTCGTTATAATTATATCGTCTGTCATCATGTCGGTAGTTCCTGCAGTTTCTTTCTTGTCGGCTTAGTGGTGGAGACTTTCTCTGTGAATTATCACTGCACGGTGGATTGTTGCGTTTGAAGTTATTCTGTCTCCCGTGATAATAATAGTTCTAGTTGCCATATTGTCTGTTTCTCTGATTGTCTCTGTCATATCCATTACTACGGAAATGTGTTCTTTCTCTGTAACTATTATTCTGCCAGTGGTTGACATATGGGTGGTGTCTGTTTTGTTCACGATTTGCGTTGTAAGAATAACCTTGTCGTGTCCAGTTATTATTTCTGTCATCGCGGAATTGTGACAGATGTGACCTGTAATTGTTGTGTTCCTGTTTTCGCGTCCCGTGATTGTCAGTGTCAATTTCCAATTCTTGTAACAGTCCCTGGAAAGCTTCAATGTCGTCTTTGCAACGTCCTGCCAAAATAGTATGACGTAAATGTTCAGGCAATTTAATTAAGCAAATGCGGATGAGTTCTGAGGGGCTGTAAGGGTTATACAGGTACTGATTCTTGTGGAACATGTCTTCAAAATATTTCACAAGACTGGAAAATTCAGATTGTTCGAAATGTTTCATCATTATGATGCTATGTTTTACTCGGTCTTGTGTAGCTTGAGGCCAATATGCTGAGAGGAAGGCATGATAAAATTCTCCTTTGTGACAATCGTGAATGATCGATCGCATTCTTATAGCTGGTTCATTCTCTAAGTAACCGCACATAAATTCTAATCTATGCTCTAATGACAAGTTGGGAGGAAAACAATGAGAGAATTGATGAAGCCACGCTTGTGGATGAATGTCGTTGCCAGACTTCTTAAATGTTTTGAATTTACGTGTAATAATAAACAGTTTATAGTCAAAATCATAATTTCGGCGAGTCGCATGCCGGTCATTGTTACGTCGTGTCGGTGGTTCCATCTCAAAATTCGGTGCACCTTGCCAATTTCTTTCATAATTTCCGAAACGACCTGTGTTATTATTTTGTGTCTTTTCCGTATTTCTAAGTCCCTCTTCCCGTGTTGGAGCGCGAGTGTCCTCTGAAATATGTAATTTTTATATTACTTGTGCCAACTGATCTTGTACTTCCCGGATTTCTCTTTTGTGTTGCGTATTAATTTGATTATGATTTTGTTTGAATTTCTTAATTTGTTCATACTCTTCTGTGTCAGTGATGGCTACAGGTCTTGTGTCATTCAGATCATCATCTACCTTTGCAGATAAGTTAGTGAACTGATCCGAAAGTTCGGCTACTTTCTCCGACAGAGTACTCATTTCCTCAGTGTGTTTTTCTGAACCAAATTTCAGAGTGTCCATTTGTGTTGAAATCGTATCTACTGTGTCCTTTAGGTTTTCCTGAGTTTTTGCAAGTTGCGTAACCGAATCGCTAGATGAAACTGAGTCAATTTTAGCTTGCAAGGTCTCATGATTTTCATGAACAATAGTTTGCAGTTCTTTTAAGGCTAATTCGTGATTCTGTAATGTATTTTCATGCCGCGAAAAAATAGGTGGAAATGCTCACAAATTTGTGTTTTTACGTCATTACAGAATTTTTGACATTTCGATTCGATTTTATGTAACTCAGTAGTTAAATCTTCACGTGTTTGTTCAAGCGTATGTTCCACTGAGTCTAACTTTTGAAGCTTTTGTTCCATTGTGTCTAACTGTTGCTGTGTTTGTCTTTGATTTTGTTTCATTTGTTGCATTAATTGCAATAATAATGTATTAATGTCTGGAATCTGATCCTCTATGCTTTTCGGCAGTGCATTTGCACCGGCCACATCCACATTTTGAAAAGCAGAAAACGTGTCTCGACTTATTTGAGAAAATCGTGAGGACGCAAAACCTGAATCTACAGGAATTGCAAGATTGTGTCCTGTCATTTCGCATTCCTGAGGCGAGCTGTTGCCGACCGATCGATCGATAATGCTTCCCTGTTCACTAATTGTTTCACTGCCTACACCATTATTTGCAGCCCGCTCCATTTCCCTATGCACAATTACCAAATTACTACTTTGAACATTAGTTAATCCATTCATTACTCAGCGGCGCTAACACACTGCTTTCGTCTTCACTGTCATTTCTCAGTTTACTTAGGAGCCTAGTATTACGTTTTTCACACGCCATTATTGTCACAATATTTCACACGACAACACAGAAAACCACAATTTGAAGAGCAAAATAAGAAAACACATTAACATAGCATTGAAAATAATATCTCGTTAATTGCAAGCGCAGCTGCGAAATACTTGGTGCAAATCTACATGCATGCCACAACTGTTTTACTGTACAAGAATGAAAAACTACAACTACAAAGGAAATTCTCTCTACAATTACGCGCTAGCAATAAACAAAGGCTGCACTAATTACAAAAACTACAAGAAAAAATCAGCAGATTCCAGTGAGGTATCCTCGGCTAAGGGTCGACATATGAAACGTCCCCTTTGAAAAATTATACATGACTGTGCTTAAACTGACACACAATATTTTTAGCGCAACCCAATCTGGCTTTCAGTAATCCCTACAAGAGAATAGCCCTGACTAAATTAACCTATACGTTTCACAAATCACTTACCTCACAAAAATCTTCGTTACTCGAACTACTGCAAGACAGCGAGCGCCACTACTGCCAGCTAAATGAAAGATTCAAACCACGGAAGGCACTAACTACTGATAGACATAGTTAGCAAATGAAAGATTTTAATAGAGAACAAACAATGTATTTACCTTGATAGTCACAATATATATAGCAGTTCATGACATCCATTCTTACAAATGGTTCAAATGGCTCTGAGCTCTATGGGACTTAACATCTATGGTCATCAGTCCCCGAGAACTTAGAACTACTTAAACCTAACTAACCTAAGGACATCACACAACACCCAGTCATCACGAGGCAGAGAACCATTCTTACAAATGTACTGTTTCTGATGGACACACCTCCAGATTACCCATTCTCAAAAATCCGCCATCTCACTTCCCCACATCCACCACTGCTGGCGGCTCGCCTCCAACTGCGCAACGCTACGCGCTGTTAACATCCAGCTGCCCAACACTACAATGGCAGACAACAATGTAAACTAGCCACAGACTGCACACAGCACAGCCAGTGATTTTCATACAGAGCGCTACGTCGAGTTACCAATAAGAAAACCTAAATAGCCTACTTACACACCTAACAAATTCGAAACAGAGCGGAAAATTTACGAGTGTAGAGTTGTCGGGTTTCCAGCTGCTTTGAGTAATTAAAATTTTACGAATTATTAAACAATTATTATCAAGTGGAATGACTATTAATGGGCCGCTGGTACACCACTATATCCTCTAGCTGCTGGTTGTGACATCGACTGGTGCTGACAACATCGCCTTATATGGGCATACGTAGATTCAGCTCCAACCTCGCAATAGCGGATTCCCTCGACGACTTCTATTTCGATGCCTTCTTTAATTATACTGTACTGTCTCAGAAGCCATTAGTGCTATCCAAGACAGTCGTTTAGTCAAACTTGATGCGGTGGTCATTTTCTCTTTGTAGTGTGAGGTCCAGCGACCGCGAGGTTGCAGTGGGTGCAGCGAACGCAGAGTCATCGTATGGCCGTATGTGGCGATGCCGTTTGCACCAGTGACGTCACAACTGCCTGCTAGATTACTGGTGGGAGTACCAGCAGCCCAATAGCCCAGTAATGGCCAGCGAGAGCTTGGTCGAAAGCTCGTGGCCGGCCGCAGTGGCCGAGCGGTTCTCGTCGCTACAGTCTGGAGCTGCGCGACCGCTACGGTCGCAGGTTCGAATCCTGCCTCGGGCATGGATGTGTGTGATGTCCTTAGGTAAGTTAGGTTTAAGTAGTTCTAAGTTCTACGGGATGATGACCTCAGAAGTTAAGTCCCATAGTGCTCAGAGCCATTTGAGCCATTTTGAAAGCTCGTGGCATTTGAAACGCTTGACGTGACTGGAAATCCGAGAACACTGTGTTCAATGTTATCGCCAAGAAACTGTATTCTTTTCCCTGTCGAGAGTATCTGATGTAGCTTATCAGTGTGTGCAGTCGTCGAAGTTCGTTTTCCGTTAGTGGCGTACTGTATGGTGCTAATGTCTTGCAAATTATTCTGAATACACTTGACAGGTGGTCTAGTCCGTTCGCAAAATATTAATCATCTAAATAATTTATCTAAGTATGTGTACCACGTAACTATGCTGATATGTTGTGCCTAGAGACCAGGTGTAACAAGGAACGGATTAATGTTTAAAAATAGGTAACGGTGAAGTACATACTTAAACACCGAACTGACGGAGTAAGTACTCTGTAATCCATTCGTAATACAAGCATTTTCCCACCACTAAAGCGTGTCGCATGTGCTTAGGCGTTAGCTATGCTACGGTTCAAGTCCTGCGTCGTTCAGTCATCTTTCCATTGGTATCATGCGTCGATGCATGAGCACAGACCAGCGTTTTTCACATTCAGACAGGAAAACGTCGGTGTTGTTGATATTGTGTACCGCACACACTGCAGTGGTATACATCCTCAATGTAGTCTCTGCTGTCAGTTGTCAAAAAATGGTTCAAATGGGTCTGAGCACAATGGGACTGAACTTCTGAGGTCATCAGCCGCCTAGAACTTAGAACTACTTAAACCTAACTAACCTAAGGACATACATGCCCGAGGTAGGATTCGAACCTGCGACCGTAGAGGTCGCGCTGTTCCAGACTGCAGCGCCTAGAACGGCTGGGATACTCTAGCCGGCTCAGTTGTCATGTTTTAAATTGATTAAGAATTTGATATGCTATTTACTTTCGGGCAAGAAAAAACAATGCGTTAGAGGCACTACATCTGTATCAGGAACAGTATCAAGACAGTGACACGTGAGTCCAAAGACATTCCACAACGTTGAAGGACATCAGGCGTGATTCATAGAGTACCAGCTTTCCGAGGGAGGACCATAACATCTATTGAATACAGAGAGATAGTCATGGGTACAGCTAGTACTAATCCACACTTGATTATAAAGGCAATTGAACAACTGTTGAACACAAGCCAGTCGTCCGTGTGAGCGAGTACTGAATTGACATAAATATCACTCATACCAAGTGCTCCATGTGCGGGATTTCGTATATCCATTGAATTTCTGTCAGTGGCTGTTAGGAAATCCGAAAAACGATGAATCATACGTGTCGCACATTTGATCTCGGACGAATCACGATTCCGCAATAATGGGACGGCCAAACTCCGCAACGCACACTACTGGAGTACTGACAGTCCTCACTGAGTGCAACAGGCAACCTATCAAGTACGATGGGAAGTCAACGTTTAGTGTGGTAATCGCCTTATTGTACAGTATTTGTGAGGGCCATCTGAAGGGCAAACTTTACCCGCACCTTCTGTGTCAGTTACTACCACTGCTACTGGAGCACGTACCATTGCAGGATGTAGTGTCAGCAGGATGGACGCCAGCCACATTTGACTTTACGCATTCGTAACGTTCTAAAGAAACATCAAGACAAGTTCATAGGATTTGTCGACTTGTAAAGTGGTGCAAGATGTTCGAAATTCAGAGAAAAATAGGGGTATAGGGAGAAACGAGTAATATATGATATGCACAAGAAACAAAACGAAATAATACAAATCGACGACCAAGAACGAAGTGCTCAGTTTAAAAAGGGCATAAGACAGGGATGTTGTCTTTTGTCCCTACTGTTCAATCAGTACATCGGAGAAGGAATGGTGGAAATAAAAGAAAGGTTCGGGAATGGAATTAAAATTTAAGATGAAAGGATATCAATGATACGATTGGTTGATGACATTGCTATCCTGAGTGAAAGTGGAGAATTACGTGATCTGCTGAATGGAATGACCAATCTAACGAGTACGGAATGAGGATTGAAAGTAAATCGAAGGAAGACGAAAGTAATGAGAAGTGTCAGAAATGAGAATGGCGAGAAACTTAAAGTCACGATTCGTGGTCAGGAAGTAGATGAAGTTAAGGAATTCTGCTACCTAGTCAGCAAAATAACAAATGACGGACGGAGCAAGGAAGACATCGAAAGCAGACTGGCGCTGGCACAAACGGCATTCCTGGCCAAGTATCAAACCTAGCCCTTAATTTGAGGAAGAAATTTCTGAGAATATACGTCTGGAGTTCAGCATTGTATCTTAGTGAAACATGGACCTTTTGATAACCGAAACAGAAGAGAATCGAAGCATTTGAGCTGCAGTGCTCCAGAAAAATGTTCAAAATTAGGTGGACTGATAAGGAATGAGGAAGTTCTGTGCAGAATAGGAGAGGAAAGGAATATGTGAAAACACTGACAAGGAGAATGGGCAGGATGATAGTACATAGGTAAAGACATCAGGGAATGACTTCCACGGTACTAGAGGAAGCTGCAGAAGGCAAAAACTCTAGAGGAAGACAGAGATTGTAATATATCCAGCAAATAATTGAGGACTTAGGTTATAAGTGCTACTCTGAGAAGAAGGGGTTGGCATAGCAGGGAATTCGTGGTGGGCCGCACCAAACCAGTCAGAAAAAACTATCTCAACGAGGAACTTCCAGGGAAATGAATAGGAAGAGAAGGACTTGTTGCTTGGCCTGGGACATCACCTGTGGTGCGAGGGGGGGGGGGGGGGGATTTTAACAAGGAGTTTACATTCAAGCACCGGAAGATCCTGATCACCAACGGCAACTCGTCACAGAATGCTTCGGCATGCAACCAGATCTATTCAGTAGTGAGCCCATATGTGGATTTTCTGACATGATAAACATTGTCAATGCAGTTTTATTCTCCTTATTTCTGTTCCGTATTTGCCCTGCTTGCCAACAAATTGACCCTTTTTAGCGCCAGAAACACCTTATTCATTTGCATACAATTTGCATAAAAAGAGAATATTTCACGTACATTAGGTGCGTTAGAAACGAAAAAAACATAAAAATTAATAGAACGATCGTCCTACATTTCAACACCGTAAATCACATGTAAAACCTATCTGCAGTGCTCGGTCTGCCTGTACCAACTATGGTATAATTCGGTACAGCAAAACTGATACAGATTATAGCAATTATTAGATTTAACACGGCGCCAGTAGCAGTGATTCGCCGGCTTTTCAGTGTGATATTCTAAAACGAGCATATTCATGATTTCATTGTTTAATGATATTATAACATTACTAACGCCAATTCTTTACAGACGAATGGAAAAACTGGTAGAAGCCGACCTCGGGGAAGAGCAGTTTGGATTCCGTAGAAATACTGGAACACGTGAGGCAATACTGAACCTACGACTTATCTTAGAAGATAGATTAAGGAAAGACAAACCCACGTTTCTAGCATTTGTAGACTTAAAGCTTTTGACAATGTTGACGGGAATAATCTCTTTCAAATTCTGAAGGTGGCAGGGGTAAAATACAGGGAGCGAAAGGCTATTTACAATTTTTACAGATACCTGATGGAAGGTATAAGAGTCGACGGACATGAAAGGGAAGCATTGGTTGGGAAGGGAATGAGACAGGGTTGTAGCCTCTCCCCGATGTTATTCAATCTGTATATTGAGCAAGCGGTGAAGGAAACAAAAGAAAAATACGGAGAAGGTATTAACAGCCATGGAGTAGAAATAAAACCTATGAGGTTCACCGATGACATTGTAACTCTGTCAGAGACAGCAAAGGACTTGGAAGAGCAGTTGAACGGAAAGGACAGTGGCCTGAAAGAAGGATATAAGGTGAACATCAACAAAAGCAAAACGAGAATAATGGAATGTAGTCGAATTAATTTGGGTGACGCTGAGGGAATTAGATTAGGAAATGAGAGCTTAAAGTAGTAAAGGAGTTTTGCTATTTGGGGAGCAATATAACTGATGATGGTCGAAGTAGAGAGGATATAAAATGCAGACTGGCAATGGCAAGGAAAGCGTTTCTGAAGAAGAGAAATTTGTTAACATCGAATATAGATTTAACTGTCAGGAAGACGTTTCTGAAAGTATTTGTATGGAGTGTAGCCATGTATGGAAGTTAAACATGGACGATAAATAGTTTGGACAAGAAGAAAATAGAAGCTTTGGAAATGTCGTGCTATAGAAGAATGCTGAAAATTAGATGGGTACATAACTAATGAGGAGGTGATCAATAGACTTGGGGAGAAGAAGAGTTTGTGGCACAACTTGACAAGAAGAAGGGACCGGTTGGTAGGACATGTTCTGAAGCATCAAGGGATCACCAATTTAGTATTGGAGGGCAGCGTGGAGGGTAAAAATAGTAGAGGGAGACCAAGAGATGAATACACTAAACAGGTTCAGAAGGATGTAGGCTGCAGTAGGTACTGGGAGATGAAGATGCTTGCACAGGATAGAGTAGCATGGAAAGCTGCATCAAACAAATCTCAGGACTGAAGACCACCACCACCACCACAACAACAACAACAACAACAACATTAAGTTTTATTTTATGATCAGGCCGCAAATATGAAATTACCTGTTTGTGTTTGCTGATCGTACCAGACGTACAAATATTTTTTGACGGATACGTAATTGAAGGTTGCATAAAACAACATCGGTAGGGGCAGCTGAATGACACTGTATACTAAAATAAAGCCGGCCGCGGTGGTCTAGCGGTTCTAGGCGCTCAGTCCGGAACCGCGCGACTGCTACGGTCGCAGGTTCGAGTCCTGTCTCAGGCATGGATGTGTATGATGTCCTTAGGTTGGTTAGGTTTACGTAGTTCTAAGTTCTAGGGGACTGATGACCACAGATGTAAAGTCCCACAGTGCTCAGAGACAACTGATATACTAAAATAATGCACAACGCTGCTGAAAGAGGATACCGTGTTTGGGAATAAAATACTAGTAGTAGCAGAAGCAAAACATTACTGGTGTTTCTCGGGTACAAAAAAGTCAATATCATTCGCGGATAAGAAAAATGACGAGCTGTTGCGGATTTCCCATCATTATAAATATATACTGACAGAGGATGTGGGTTACACAAAGGAAGGGGTCGAGTGTACATACTTTAGAAACACGTATGGTCAGCTGTACGGACTGGAGGCGGTGGCGGCGGCGCTCAACAGGGGAAAGCGCGCATCAGCACAACTGCAGCGGCCCAGCGCGGCGAGGAGAGGCGAGGCGAGGCGCCGCTCGCCGGCCACTATTGTTCCGTGCGAGGCGAGGGCCCTCCAGCCGTCGATGACGTCAGCGCGGCAACCAAGTGGCGCGCGGCGCGGCGTGGTGCGCGTGCGGCTGCTGAGGCGGGACGGGGCGGCGCGCCGTGGCCGGCCACAGCCGCGTTCGTTACCCCACTCTACCGTCTGAGCCGTGCGGTCAACGTGGCGGGCCTGGATACACACACACACTTTTGTCCGACTGAAGACACCGTCCAGCAGTCACTTATTTCACCCCCAACACTGTGCACTGACATGATGTTATCTACAGTCTTGTGACAACCATGTCAAGACATGAGCAGCCTTCTTTTCTTTTTCTACAAGATTAACTACTGTCTATTGTAGCTTTAGTTACAAGCTCCATACAGCATTTAACGACTGTTTTATCGAAATAATGTGCGACGTGGTATGTATATGTGAATTGTGTTAAAATTACTGCAATAATTGCCTTTTGGCACTACTCATACAACTGCAACGGAAAGTTACTCTTTTACAAGTTTCCAGCTTCCAATACAAATTCGTCCGTAAAGGAACTGAACTGGAGGAATAGTTTTAGGTTAGATTTGAAACTTAATTTACAATTGTCAGACATACAGGGTGCTCCATTGATAGTTACCGGGCCAAATATCTCAAGAAATAAGCATCAAACGAAAAAACTACTGGTCTAGCTTGAAGGGGGAAACCAGATGGCACTATGGTTGGTCCGCTAGATGGCGCTGTCGTAGATCAAACGGACATCAACTGCGTTTTCTTTTTTATAGGAACCCCATTTTTATTACATATTCGTGTAGTACGTAAAGAAATATGAATGTTTTAGTTGGACAACTTTTTTCCTTTTGTGATAGATGGCGCTGTAATAGTCACAAACGTATAAATAAGTGGTGTCACGTAACATTCCGCCAGTGCGGACGGTATATACTTCGTGATACATTACCCGTGTTAAAATGGATGGTTACCAAGTGCGGAAAAGGTCGATATGGTCTTGAAGTATGGCTGTTGTGGCCAAAATGCCCAACGGGCATGTGCTATGTATGATGTTAGGTATCCCGGACGACATCATCCAAGTATCCGGACCGTTCGCCGGATAGTTACGTTATTTAAGGAAACAGTAAGTGTTCAGCCACAAGTGAAACGTCAACTAAGACTTGCAACAAATGATGATGCCCAAGTAGGTGTTTTAGCTGCTGTCGCGGCTAATTCGCACATCAGTAGTAGACAAATTGCGCGAGAATTGGGGATCTCAAAAATGTCGGTTTTGAGAATGCTACATCAGCATCGATTGCACCCGTACCACATTTCTATGCACCAGGAATTGCATGGCGACGACTTTGAATGTCGTGTACAGTTCTGCCACTGGGTACAATAGAAATTACGGGACGATGACAGATTTTTTGCACGCGTTCTAATTAGCGACGAAGTGTCATTCACAAACAGAGGTAACGTAAACCGGCATAATATGCACTACTGGGCAACGGAAAATCCACGATGGCTGAGACAAGTGCAACACCAGCGACATTGGCGTGTTAATGTATGATGCGGCATTATTGGAGGAAAGATAATTGGCCCCCATTTTATAGATGGCAATCTAAATAATGCAATGTATGCCGATTTCCTACGTAATGTTCTATTGAAGTTACTATAACATGTTTCACTGCGTGACAGAATGGCAATGTACTTCCAACATGATAGATGTCCGGCACATAGCTCGCTTGCGGTTGGAGCGATATTGAATAGCATATTTCATGGCAAGTGGATTGGTCCCAGCGCACCATACCATGGCACCGGATCTGACGTCCCCGTATTTCTTTCCGTGGGGAAAGTTAAAGAATATTTGCTATCGTGATCCACCGACAACGCCTGACGACATCCGTCAGCGCATTGTCAATGCATGTGCGAACATTACGGAAGGCGAACTACTCGCTGTTGAGAGGAATGTCGATGCACGTTTTGCTTAATGCATTGAGGTTGACGGACATCATTTTGAGCGTTTACTGCACTAATGTGGTATTTACAGGTAATCACGCTGTAACAGACATCGTTCTCAGAAATTATAAGTTCACAAAGGTACATGTAACACATTGGAACAACCGAAATAAAATGTTAAAACGTACCTACATTCTGTGTTTTAATTTAAAGAACCTACCTGTTACCAACTGTTCGTCTAAGATTGCGAGCCATATGTTAGTGACTATTACAGCGCCATCTGCCACAAAGCGAAAAAAGTGATCCAACTAAAATATTCATATTTCTTTACGTACTACACCAATATGTAATAGAAAATGGCGGTTCGCATTAAAAAAAAGGAGTTGATATCCGTTTGACCTATGGCAGCGCCATCTAGCGGGCCAACCATAGCGCCATCTTGCTTCCCCCTTCAAGCTAGACAAGTTTCGTCCTTTTTAGTTTTTCCGTTTGACGCTTATGTCGTGAGATATTTGTCCCGGTCACGATCAATGGACCACCCTGTACAATGTTATTAGGCAATTTTTTGTTACAACACATTGAACTCCTTTCTGAGTCACTGGCAGCTTTAATAATGGGTAATAAAGTTCATTTTTTCCTCTATTGTTGTAGTTATGGACATTAGTATTCCTCTCAGATTATGATGGATTGTTTATGACGTATTTTATTACGGATGTATGTAGGAGTTACGCAGTTACAGTGCCTAATTCCTTGACGAAGTACCTCATGGCGACCGAGTGTGTACACAAGTCTAATTTTTGTTGTTCGCTTTTGTGCCACAAATACTTTCTTTGTAACTGGTGAGTCACACCAGAAAGTTATTCACTGATGGTTTATATTCAGTGAAAGTATGCCACATATCCCAGGAGATTGATTAGTTTGTTTGCAAGACTATAAGAAAGGCAGAAGAAGCTGAACTTAACTGTTTGAGAAGCTCAGTAATACACTTCTTCGAGTTCAACTTTTCATCAGCGTATACACACCAAAATGTCGAGTAATCTACCTTATATATGGACTCCTGCTCATGTGCTAGATTCAGTTATTGGCCTGACTCTGTCTGTTGTAGGGAAATGAATATAGTGCGCTTTCTCAAAATGAAGGGAGAGTCCATTTTCAAAGAACAACACAATAATTTCTTGAAAAACGTATTTAACGATCTCTTCTATCGCTTTCCCTCTTATTGAATTTAACATTCAATCGTCTGCAAAAAGTACAAATTCTGCTTGTTGAATATTAAGTGGAAGTTCATTCACTTATGTAAGGAATACAGTGGACCAAAAATTGAGCCTTGTGCGACTCCCTTCGTAAGTTCTCCCCAGTGTTTTAAATTTTATCTCAACATTCTTTTAATTATTCATCATAACTCCTTACATTCCGTTTAAATGCGGTTCAAACCAGTTGCTTTTAAAGCCACCAATTCCATCAATAACTTGCTTGTATAACGAACATTCAGCAAGCTAGCACCTTCATAGTTGGGGATTGCAATTGCTTTAGCTGTGTCATGTTAAAGGTTGGTTCTGCACTGATTTTATCTAAGGATAACTGTCCATCAAGAAACGTATGCTACTAGTGAAATAGTGTCCGTCACTCTGAAGAAAGCGCTGACATGAATGCTGCAGCGAGAAAGATGTGCACTGCCACGATGCTCTAGAGCAGAATAGTATGCTTATATCTAAAATCGTTTGCATGAATCTAATTGCGACAACATTGAAACGACGACTGACTTGTTGAGGTTCGATCGACGAAACTTCATTAAACGCTCTTACCTGATACTTCTGCAATGTTCTACAAGATTTGGTGCGTAGGACATCCGCAATCAAGAGTCATGATAATTTAGAGATATTCCATTGAGTTGTACTAATGTTTATCCAGGCAAGGAGCAGTTTTAGGATTTTAAAATCCCATCTTCGCCGGCCGGTGGGGCTTTGCGGTTCTAGGCGCTTCAGTCTGGAACCGCGTGACCGCTACGGTCGCAGGTTCGAATCCTGCCTCGGGCATGGATGTTTGTGATGTCCTTAGGTTAGTTAGGTTTAAGTAGTTCTAAGTTCTAGGGGACTGATGACCAAAGATGTTAAGTCCCATAGTGCTCAGAGCCATTTGAACCATTTAATCCGATCTTCAGGTGTATGACACTATTGAATTTGGTAATACTGTATGTTATGTGTTACGAATACAGTTATTCCATACACTTGAAGATGGAATTTTAAAATCCCGAAAGCGATCGTGGTTTGAATAAATATTAGTACAACTGAAGCTGAACTGAATTGTAATTCTGGAATTCTGTTGGTCAAATTATTCATAATTGTGTTTATGGAATCAGAGGCTATTGTGCAATGAGGTTACAAACTTTCTTTAAAAAAAGTGTGTGCACCTATAGAACAGGGTATTTTCTCCGTGACTCACGTTTCGTTTTATTGTTTTGGAAACACTATCAGTGGTAGGTTCACTGCCCATTTCTTGCTTACAGTCCACGTTTAACTAGAATATTCCCATTGGGAAATTCATTAAAAAAACTAAAAACAAAATGGTAGATCATAAACGGCGATCAACGAAATACAACTAGGCTGACAATGATTCCTAACCTAGACCATATCTTTTTAACGGTCAGTAATGCAGACATTGGGCAGCCACGGCTAGGAGAAACGAAAGGGATGTATTGTTTCCTTGTTTTCTTCCTCAACCCCTGCAGCCAT
Source organism: Schistocerca nitens (assembly GCF_023898315.1). NCBI lineage: Eukaryota > Metazoa > Arthropoda > Insecta > Orthoptera > Acrididae > Schistocerca > Schistocerca nitens. Next base: position 307,118,460 of record NC_064621.1, on the reverse strand, counting down.
TAACGCCTTGTTCACTGTGCTTCCTTCTTGAGGGTCTCAAACTTTGAGAGTGTTGAAGCTTTTATTGGCTCTTAATAAAAATAGTGCAAAGGATACTAAATGGCTCAAACGATGATGGAAGTAGAGAATGTTATAGGACCTGGAAAAAATTTCAAGCCGAGGCACGTAAGGTTCCGTTTAGTGTCCGTTCTTATTCTTCTTCGGTAGACACTGATCGGAAGCTTTCCTTGGCAGACACATTGAAACTCAATTTAAGGAAACGCAATTCAATCAGTTTTACTTTAATGTTTATTTCTTTTCTGTCCGTCCATATATTGTCTCTAACTGTTGCACACATAAAAACCCATCAAATTGTTCTGTAACTTCATTGTTTATTTTCTTTTCAGTGTATTCATTTCGGTTAATTTAGCTGATATATTGACATTCTATACATGTAGATATTATGAACAACAGTGCTCTCCAGAGCGTCATTTTGATGACACTCTCAAGCTGCATTAACCACCTATCTAACAATTTTTGTTCAAGGTTTTGGGTGAAATTCATCAAGAAATTCGCACTTCAGTTGCCAATTAGCTGAGAGCGCCTATGTTGAAGTGTTTATTTAACTAGTTGCTTTTTATTACAGGAAGTTTTCCTCGAAACAAACAAGCTGAACTATTGACTGTGAGCCTGCAATAGCAGTACGCGTCGCTTCTACCAAGCACAAACCGACGTGTGCAAACAGATAACAGAGCAGTATTATCCGACTGACAGTAAATAACACAGCATCTGTAACAGTGCTACAGCTTCGCACAAACGGTACGGATTGTGGTTAACAGTCCGCAAATAAATGGCTGTTATCCTGCACTGTAGATACGTTAGCCGTGTTTACGACACGTTAGGTTCTATTCGGTTCACCTCTTGCATTTGCGTAATGTAGGGCTTTAACCTCGTCATCTCAAGAGCTACAATAACAGTATACCACAAACCACATTCGCAGTGTTTATCCCGACTCCGTATCTCGATAACGAGACATTCTTCGGCACCAGGGATTTGGTCCCTTCTATACAATAACTGCCGACGGGCATTCGAGAGGACGACGGTTCAATCCCGTCTCCAGCCATCCTGATTTAGGTTTTCCGTGATTCCCCTAAATCGTTTCAGGCAAATGCCGGGATGGTTCCTTTGAAAGGGCACGGCCGATTTCCTTCCAAATAATTCCTTAACCCGAGCTTGCGCTCCGTCTCTAATGACCTCGTTGTCGGCGGGACGTTAAACACTAACCACCACCACCACCACTGCCGACGGTGAATAACAAAACAAATTGCCAAGAAAAATGACAATACGTTGTGAGTGAAGACCGAAGAAGGTAATACTGTAGCATGTCGTGTTTGATGGATATACCTGCTTAATATCGTGTAGGGCCCCCATGAGCAGGCGGTAGTGACGCAACATGACGTGGCAGCGACTTGACTTTTGTCTGAAGTAGTGCTGGAGGGAATTTATGAATCCTGCAGGGCTGTCCATAAATTGGTAAGGCTACGAGGGGGTGGAAATCTATTCTGAACAGCACGTAGCAAGGCATCACAGATACGCTCAACAATGTTTATGTCTGGGAAGTTTGATGGGCAGCGGAAGTCTGTGTTCCTGGAGCCACTCTATAGCAACTCTGGACGAGTGAGGGTTACACTGTCCTGCTGGAATTCCAGAAGTCCGTCGGAATGCACAATGGACATGAATGGATGCAAGTGACCAGGTCCCATATCACTCCAGCTGCCCACAACCCACAACGATACAGAGTCTACACCAGCTTGAACAGTCCCCTGCTGACATGCGGGGCCCATGGGTTCATGAGGTTTTCTCCATACCCGTACACGTGCGCCCGCTCGACACAATTTGAAACGAAATTCGTCCTACCAGACAATATGTTTCCAGCCATCGGCAGTCAAATGTCGGTATTGACGGGCCCAGGCGAGGCCCAAAGCTTTTGTGGTGCTGTCATCAAGGGTACACGAGTGGGTCTTCGGCTCCGAAAGCGCATTTCGATGATGTTTCATTGAATGGCTGGAACAGTGACACTTGATGGGCCAACATTGAAATCTCCCGCAATTTGTGGAAGGGTTGCACTTCTGTCGCGTTGAACGATTCTTTTCAGTCGTCGTTGGTCCCGTTCTTACAAGATCTTTTTCCAGCCACAGGGATGTCGGAGATGTGGTGTTTTATCGGATTCCTGATATTTACGGTACACCCGTGAAGTGGTCGTATCGGAAAATCCGACGTCATAGCTACCTCGGAGGTGCTGTGTCCCGTCGCTCGTGTTCCGACTATAACACCACGTTCAAACTCACTTAAATCTTGATAACCTCCCATTGTAGCAACAGTAACCCATCTAAAACAGCGCCAGAACTTTGTTGTCTCATACAGGCGTTGCAAACAGCAGCGCCGTATTCTACCTGTTTACGTATCTCTGTATTTGAATACTCATGCCTATACCAGTTTCTTTGGCGCTTCAGTGTCGAAGGAGGTATGTTTTTGATACCTTCCTTTTTCTGCTTAGTAGGAAATATAGAAAGACCTTAGATAATTAATGACTGTGGCTCAGTAAATCTGACTATGATGGCCTTCTGCTTGCTTCGGGGTTCGGAAATTACCACATGTAGCAATGTATAATGCGTTGCTCTCTTTGACAGAGCTGATACCTAAGACTTTTCTGTTATTATCGCTTCAGGTAAGAGCTCGGTCGTAGATATTTCCGCAACCTACCGTTAAAAAGGAGTTTTTATTTTGTTTCCTGCGTCCAGTATCAGTATCTAGGTAATCCGCCCCCATTTGAGCCACTGTACGTGTAGCTCATACATAATACGCATAACATGTTAGAAACTGCGCGAGGCTAAATTAAAGAGTTTCAATTATAAGAAGAGGATCATCGAAACGATAGGAATCTAAATTAGTATCATTGTCATGGATACTATAATAATAATAATAATAATAATAATAATAATAACAAACACCACCCGAACAGGTGTTTTAGGTCTAACGGTACCGACCAGTCGGCGTGTCATACTCTGACCTAACTCGTCACCGATGCAGATATGGAGGGGCATGTCGTCAGCATACCGCTCTCCCGGCCGTAGTCAGCTTTCGTGACCGATATCGCTACTTCTCAATCGAGTAACTCCTCAATTAGCCTCACAAGGGCACCCCGTTTGCCAACAGCGCTCGGCAGATACGGACGGTGACCCATCCAGGTGGTAGCCAAGTCCGACAGCGTATAACTTCATTTACGTGATGGGAACAGGTGTTCCAACAGCAACAAGGCCGCTGGCTTATAACAATAACAATAGTGTTAGTAATAATAATAATAATAATAATAATAATAATAATAATAATAATAAATAACTCTTGGCTAACACTGGGGAGGGTGGCACAGACACTGGAATCGATTCGGATGGGAAAGCAGTTTAAATCCATAGGTGCTATTCGGGTACAGGTTTCCTGCGAGTTCTCCAAATCGCTTAACGCAGATATCTGGACGGTTATTTTGGAAAGGACGTGGCCACCTTCTTTCCCCATCCATCCCAACTCCGTCTCCAGTGACCTTGTCGTCGACGGTACGTAAAAACCCAATTAATTCTTTCCGTATACGTTCAGTAGTATAAAAATGCAGCGGTCGCTTTCCCGTCAGTCTTATTTCTTCGCCTTTGTCAATAGTAAGATGGAGATATAGCTGAGAGATAATGTCTTCTGGGATAACACTGAGGGTAAACGAAGGTTGCTTTACAGTCAGTACCCTCATACATTGGTGAGCAAAACTTAAGGAGGGACGTAAATTTCACATGTTGTCAAGTAACGGAGCTCGGTGAAACTTCAAACATACATAAAAAGAACAGAAAGTAACTGAGAAAAATACACACTCAGACGAACAGGAATTACACTTTTATGCAAATAAATAGTTGCACTAAAATCACCCCGATTTGTCATGGTATCCTGGACATAAAAAAAGGCGGAACATGGTAGTAATAGGATGTGTGATCACCTCGGACAGCACTGCAAGCTCTGTAACATGCTTATAGCCAGGCAAAGTTGCTAAGGATCGCTTGTGATAGTGCCTTCCTTTCGTCAACAATCTCGCGTGACAACTGCTGGAGGGGCGGTCGAGCATGTGGACGTGCTTCCGTTAGTCTTCCCATCGCACTCCACATGCACGATGGAATTTAAGTCAAGTCAACAGGCAGGCCAGTCCATTTGCCGAATATCCTATCGTTACACCATCTCCATTTGCGCCGTTCGATATGATCGTGCACTGTCATCCATAAAAATGAAGTCAGAGTCGATTTCTTCCCTGGAAAGACGCTCGTGGGAAAGGAGTGTAGTATCACAATAATGTTGACTCCAGCTGCGGAGATATGTGCTTACGCTTAGACGTGCAATGCTGAGCAACGCCTGCCCCGATGCACAAACAGTCTCTTCTCAACGACTGTTAACGGAACGTTGCTGTCTATGGGCCTCTGCAGCAGGCGCCTGCTTTATACTCCCCCGGTGACTGCTGTTCATCGAGGATGATGGCTGATGTTTGCACGACAATTCCGCAACTGGATGTCCAGTGAGTGGTGGTAGGTGGCATTTTCAGATGAATCACTTTATGATCCATCTGACAGATGGCCGTTGGCTTGTACGGCGTAAAATGGAGGCTGTACGAGACAGCGTTATGGCCTGGGGAATGTTTTCGTGTCATTCCCTGAGAGATCTTGTCAATCTGAAACGCACATTAGATCAACACGTGTATGCATTTATCCTTGGAGACCATGTCCACCCTTACATGCAGTACGGTTTTCTTCGGCACAACGGAATCTTGCCAGCAGGACAATGCAACGCGTCACACACCTCGAAGTGTACGTCAGTGGTTGGAAGAGCACAAGTATAAGTTTGCTGTACTTTCCTTATCACCATATTCCCAGGATTTAAACTATTTCGAAAAGCTGTGACTCCAGCTCAGTCGTGCTGTTCAGCCTACCGCTCCTCAATTGAAACTCCTAGCCCAGCTGGCGTCAAAAGTGGAGTTTCTCCCGGATGGCTCTGCAGTCTTTTGAGAAATGGTTCAAATTGCTCTAAGCACTATGGGAATTAACATCAGAGGTTCAAAAATCTTCAAGTGAGTGTGAATTTCCAAGGGACCAAACTGCGGGAGGGGCCACGCAATTAGTGAAACGGCGCCTCTAATCGTGCGGGCACTCCACGCGGCCTAAAATCTGAGGTCATCAGTCCCCTAGAACTTAGAACTACTTAAACCTAACTAACCTAAGGACTTCACACACATCCATGCCCGAGGCAGGATTTGAACCTGTGACCGTAGCAGCAATTGCGGTTCCGGACTGAAATGCCTAGAATCGCTCGATCACAGCGGCCCGCCAGTCCTTTGTCTGTTGCTCACATTAATGTGAGTGGACGGTGTATTTCTCTCGTGTTAACATACTAAACGAAGTACACTGTCTTGTTGTTGAAGCAATTTAATAAAATCTTCAGTTTTTTATAGCTAATACTTTATACTTTTCACAGAACTATTGGCATAACAGGCCCAGCTATTGTGAGAACCACTGGCCCCACATATAACTCTAGCTCTCTGCCTGATTTCTCGCATATTGTTTGAGTGCCCGTTTGCGTGTGCGTAACTGCTGCCTCGCGGTCCCCGAAGCTATTTGCTTGCACTTGATGACGCTCGTGACTTGGAATATGGGATGCTTTGCAGGTACAATTAAGTTCGCACACGTAGGTGCCACTACAAATTTCAGGCTGCTGACACCAGTGAAAATGCATCAAACCTCCTAAGTGATTCATTAAATTATGTATCAACTGAGCACTGTGCACCATGAGTTGCCTGCAATTTACTTCTTGTACCTTGTGAGAAGAATTAAACGGAACTTTTATGAAAGGGATTAGTATTCATACCAGCACACTGATAAGCAGTTCAGGGGCTGAAAGTAGAAACAGTACAAGCGCTTGCTGAAGCAAACTGAGTAAATGACATCTAAAGTTCAATGGCTATTTCTAAAAAACTATGTGTGTTACTATCGAAACATCAGGTATTCGTCACTGTGTAGAAGCAGGTACTGTAAAAGATTTATTATTCTCCCACTTACATTTTTTAATATATATTAAAAATATCTATAATCCTTGCGTTTTAAGACTTTTTAAAGTAAAACAGATACATCTACAAAAATATTTTGTTTACTCTTCTATATTTTGGAGGTTTTATAGTTGAGCACGCGATGTACGCAGTAAAATTAATGTTCCTTATAAGAACAACGATATCTGAAAAATAAAAACAAAATTAACGATGTGATAAACTATCGGGAGCTCGCAAATAAAATAAAAATACGAAAATCGTTTGGTTCCCACAGAAACGTGAGATTAACACAATCACTTTCCTTAATCCCGTCACAGTCAGTGTCTCCAGGATCATAATCGCATCGTTGGGTGATATTTCTTGAAAAAGTTCCTGCTGCGTCAATTTTCGTCAAGCTGTGCCATTGTGTTCTGGATTTTTCAGTCTTCGTCGTCCATTGTTTGGCCGCTGCCTCTTATTTTCCAGTCCTTTTTCTTACACTCATGCTGCCTGTTATAAGAGAAGAAGAAATATTGTTTTAAAACTCATGATAAAGTGGATGGATGTAGCTCTTCTTCTCCTGAATACTTTTCCACTTAGTACTTTTGCTTCAAACTCATCTTTATGCAAAGGCTACAGAAGATGTAATTGTGGGGAACCAGTATTGAGCGTCCTAAAACGCACTTGTTTAAATTCGGGATCACGGTTTAGTGGCTGCCTGAACTGCATTGTTAGAAGATCTGGTTTGCTGCATCAGAACTACCTGCAATTCCTCCATTGTACTTTGTACCTTTCCGTGCTTCTAACAGCTTTGTTCTTCGTCAAGGCATGCATAGTTTTAATTAAAAGTAAGATTTCTGTTTTCATTGCTACTAGCGACAATTGTCTACTGACTTTCTTCACGGCTTCCATCCTTTCTTGGGGAAAAAATACGTATTTTAAGCGTATCTCTATCTTTTCAGAGACACAAAAATCTTTATCATATTCCGTATATTTGTGGCCAGGTTAAAGACTTCGAGGTCCCTTTATCCGCATTTTCAAAATGTGGTCTATTTAAACATGCATTAAATACACTCAAGCTCCAAAAATAGGCATGCGTATTCAAAAACCGAAATGTGTAAACAGGCAGAATACGGCGCTGCGGTCGGCAACGCCTATGTAAGACAACAATTGTCTGGCGCCGTTGTTAGGCCGGCCGGGGTGGCCGAGCGGTTCTAGGCGCTTCAGTCTGGAGCCGCGCTACCGTTACGGTCGCAGGTTCGAATCCTGCCTCGGGCATGGATGTGTGTGATGTCCTTAGGTTAGTTAGGTTTAAGTAGTTCTAAGTTCTAGAGGACTGATGACCTCAGATGTTAAGTCCCATAGTGCTCAGAGCCATTTGAATTTGATACATATACGAAAACTCATGCCTTTCATCCGTCACATCACTTATACTAGTTGCGTTCTAAATGCCGTTTAGGCATTAGTTTAAACCTTAATCATGACAGAGTGTATCAATTTGCAGGAAATTGGTTGTACTTCCTTTACTTCATCTTAACAAAAGTACACTTGGATCACTTTCTTGTGGACTGTCGCTTGTACCACTTGTAATCTGAGCCCCTCAGTTGAACTAGAGATTGTTACCTGACGCTCTATTTTCCAATGATGGCGACTGATATACTTCAATACATGTTTCGATGAGGGACCGAAGTTGTTAAGGAGCGAGCCGAATTTTCGGTCGCAAATACCAGCGTCACACAATTCACAGTTACGGGTCGGAACCGTTTTCGAAGCGAACATACACACTGAGGTGGTAATAGTTATACGACAGCGATACACACATTTACAGATGGCGGTAGTATCGCGTGCACAAAATATAAAAGACAGTGCATTGACGGAGATGTCATGTCTTCTCAGGTGATTCATATGAAAAGGTTTCCGACGTGATTATGGCCGCACGAAGGGAATTAAGAGACTTTGAACGCGGAACGGTAACTGGAGCTAGGCGTAAGGAATAGTCCATTTCGGAAATCGTTAGGGAATCAAAGTTCTGGGATCCACATTGCAAGAGTGTGCCGAGAACAACACATTTGAGGCATTATCTCTCACCACGGACAGTGCAGTGGCCGACGGCCTTCACTTAACTATCTAGAGTAGCGGCTCTTTCGTAGAGTTGTCATTGTTAACAGACAAGCAGCTGATGTGAATAACCGCAGAAATCGATGTGGGACGTACGACGAACGTATCCAGTCGAACAGTGCGGCGGAATCTTATGTTAATAGGCAATGGCAATAGATGACCGACGCGAGTGCCTTTGCTAACGGCACAACATCGTTACCATACATGTTGGACACTAGATGACTGAAAAACCATAGCCTGGTCAGACGAATCCCGATTTCAATTAGGAGGGTTCTAGTGTGGCGCATACCCCACGAAGTCATGGACTCAAATTGTCAACAAGTCACTGTGCAAGCTGGTTTGTTTGTTTTGTATCAGTGCGCAAAAACAGCTATGATCATACGCGTCCACCTCAGAACCGCAGAACACGAAGACAAAAAAGTATTCAATACGTTAAGCCCAATCGACAGAAGGAAAGACAGCTAAAAACATGGATTTGGAGAAAGGACCATAAAATACACCTTACATCCGGCACTGAAGATTAAATGTCCTTCGCCATATTGCTAAGACGGATAGAAAGTAAAACACGGTCGGTAGCCGGCGTGATGTTAGCTGAAACGGCCGGTGACTCGGACGGCAAACGTAAGTGGTCAAAAAAAGAGTATTCCGTCAGGAAACGACCAACCGTCAACGGTTGAGGAAAATGAGCTCAATATGGTAGGGGATTACCACTTAACAAATGATGATGGCCAGAAAGACAGTGCCCAACGCTAAAATGGTCTCCTCGTGGCGAGAGGGCCGAGGGGAGGTCGGCCAAGCCGCTGATAGAGGTTTCATTCCCCGGAGTTTGTTTCCATGAAGGAGAGAGCAGTTGTAATGCCAAAGTGACACCACCACCTGATGACAGAGGGCACCTGTAAGATTATCTGCGAGAATGGAAGAACTACAGGTCCGAGGTACGAGGGCTACAGCCTTGGCAGCAGCGTCAGCGGCCTCGTTGTCCATCAGACCGACGCGTCCAGGGACCCACATAAGCAACACGATAGCTCCCTCAAGAGTGAGCCCGTGACAGCTTTCCTGTACCCGTTTTAGTAAGAAATGGACCGTGTACAGCACACAGAGGCTCTGAAGGGCACTGAGAGAGTCGTAGCAAATAACAAAATTTAAAAGCCTTTGTCGTCAGACATACTGCAAGACCTGGTGGCGAAGAGCGCCGCTGTAAATAATGAGCAGCGTTCCAGAAGTTGATGCCGGAAAGTGTCGGTGCCAGCGACGAACGCACACCCGCCACCATGGTTAGCCCGAGAACTATCAGTGTACACAAAGGCACTATCACGAAGTTCCGTCGGAAGGTCGAGAAACTTATGGCGATAGAGCGAGGCTGGAGTAGTGTCCTTAGGATGCAAATGAAGGCCGAGGTGAACACGAAGCCAAGGTAGTGAAGTGTTCACACCCTTCAGAAAGTGGCAGGTATCGTGAAGTTAAATTGCCGGAGCAAGAGCCGAAAGCGAACTCCAGGAGGTAACGGAGAAGAGCGACGCACCCACCAAAGAAGTCATCGAAGAAGGAGGCATAGGATGGGTGGCCAGGCATGGCCGACAAAAGGCATGCGTATCCCTTGAGCAGAAAATCACGATGGTATGACAGTTGTAGTTGGGTAGCTTCTGCATACAGACTAGCAGCCAGGCTAGTGTAAAAGGCACGTGGACAAACGGATGCCACGATAGTGGATTGATGCATAAAAGACGCACCAATAGTCTAGTTTAGAACGGACAATGGTCCGGTACAAACGGAGGAGGGTGGTCTGATCCGCTCCCCAGGAAGTGCAGCTGAGGACACGTAAGACCTTGAGGGACCAGGTACAACTCTCAGCCAAATAAAACATGTGGGAGGACCAAGAAAGTTTCCTATCGAGCATGAGCCCCAGGAATTTCGTAGTTTCAATGAATGGAAGGGTTAAAGGCCCAAGATATAAGGACGGCGTAAGAAACCAATTGTCCTGTCAGAAATTCATACACAAGTTTTTGTCATTGCAAAAGCGAAAGTAATTGTCGATGCTCCACGAGTAAACATGATCGAGACAACGCTGAAGATGTCGGTGGAAGGTTCAAATGGCTCTGAGCACTATGGGACTTAACTGCTGAGGTCATAAGTCCCCTAGAACGTAGAAACACTTAAACCTAACTAACCTGAGGATACCACAAACATCCATGCCCGAGGCAGGATTCGAACCTGCGACCGTAGCGGTCGCGCGATTCCAGAGTGTAGCTCCTAGAACCGCTCGGCCACCCCGACCGGTACGTCGCTGGAGACAAGTCTTTGGAGAACTACAATAGATGGCAAAATCGTCAACGAAAAATGATCCGGAAATGCCCGGCAGGAGACAGGTCGTCATAGGGTTAATGGTGATAGCAAAGAGGAGGACGCTCAGGACGCGGAAACCTGAGGCACACCGTTTTCCTGGATAGAGGTGTCCGACAAGGTAGAACCCACACGTCCCTTTAACACTCGATATTTTAATATTTCCGGAAGCAACTGGGGCAGACGGCCTCGGAAGCCTCACGAGAAGGGAGTGTGTAGGATACCAGTCCTCTAGCAGGTGTCGTAGGCTTTCTCAAAATCCAAGAACACGGAAACACTCTCGTATTTCTACAGAAAACCATTCATAGCATGGTTTGACAAAGAGACAAGATGGTCACTTGCAGAATGGCCGCCTCTAAACCCACATTCTGCAGTGGTTAGTAAATTGCGAGACTCGAGCCACCACACCTGCTGGTAATGAACCGTGCATTCCATCACATTGCACACACAGCTGGTGTGAGAAGTAGCCCGCAAGAGAAGGGTTCTGCAACATCTGAATGTGACCATCGTGTGGTCCTGGGGCGGAGGATCAGGAAGACTGTGAAAGCTGGTGGTGGCTCTGTAATGGTGTGGGCTGTGCTTCAGTGGAATGAACTGCGTCCTCTGGTCCTGCTGAAGCGATCAATGACGAGAAATGTTTATATTCAGCTACCTGGTGATTTTTTGCATCCAATCATGGCGTTACAGTGATGTAATATTTATGGATGACAATGCGCTACTTCACTGAGCTACAACTGTTCGCGTTTGGTTTACAGAACATTATGGGAAATTGGGGCGAATGATTTAGCCACCACTGTAGCTATAAAATGTGAAAAGGGAAATTCCAAAGCTCAATGTAGATACAGTAGGGGTCGGTGAAGTGAAATGGGCATAAAAATGGAAAAAAAGACAAGGATTTTTGGTGATATGAGTACACGATAATGTCACCAACAACAGAAAATGGGATAACGGGCGTAGAATTCGTTAATAACACGCTGCTTGGGTAGAAAGTAGGGGCCGGCCGGGGTGGCCGAGCGGTTCTAGGCGCTACAGTCCGGAACCGCGGGACCGCTACGTTCGCATGTTCGAATCCTGCCTCGGGCATGGATGTGTGTGATGTCCTTAGCTTAGTTAGGTTTAAGTAGTTCTAAGTTCTAGAGGACTGTTGATCCTAGAAGTTAAGTCCCATAGTGCTCAGAGCCATTTGAACCATTTTTTAGAAAGTAAGTTCAGAGATAGGGGTTTTCTTATCAGAATCAACCGTAAACCAACTCCGACAACGATAGTTGGGGTATACATGCCAACGCCGCAAGCTGACAACGAAGATACAAAGTATATAAGGATACTGAAAGAGAGAAGAAATTCTAATGGTCATGGGAGACTGGAATGCAGATGTAGCGGAAGGAGTAGAAGAAAAGGTTGTAGGAGAATATAGGCTTGACACAAGGAATAAGAGAGGAGAAAGGCTAACTGATTTCGGCAGTAAATTTCCACTAGTAATTGCAAATAAGCTGTTCAAGAATCACAAGAGGAGAAGGTATACTTGGAAAAGACCGGGTGATACGGGAAGATTTCAGTTAAATTACATCAAGGTCAAGCAGAGACCTCAGAATCAGATGCTGAAGTGTAAGCTTTACCCAGGAGCAGATATAGACTCAGATCACAATTTTGTACTAATGAAGAGTAGGCTGAAGTTTAAGAGATTAGTCCCAAAGAATCAATATCCCAAGAAGTGGGATACGGAGCTGAAGGAATGATGAGATACGCTTGAAGTTCTGGGGGCTGTAGATATAGAAACAACGAATAGGTCAGTAGGTAGTATAGCTGAAGAGGGATGGACATCTCTATAAATGGCAATCACAGAAGATGGAAAGAAAAACATAATTAAAAAGAAGGTCACCGCGAACAGAAGAAATACCTCAGCTGATTGATGGTAGAAGGACATACAAAATTGCTCACGGAAATTCAGAAATGCAGAAATACAAGTCGGTGAGGAATTAAATAAAAAGGAACTGAAGGGAAGCTAAGAATAAATTGCTCCATGAAAAATCTGAAGAAATCGAAAAAGGAACTATTGTTGGAAGGACTGTCCCCACATATCGGAAAGCCAAAACAATATTCGGGAAATTAAAAGCGAGGGTGGTAACAGTAAGAGCGTAATGGGAATTCCACTGCTAAATGCAGAGGAGAGAGTGGATAGGTAGAAAATATAAATTGAAGACCCGTATGAGGGGGAATGTTTGTCTGATGCAATAGAAGACACAGGAGTCGCTATGGAAGAGATAGGGGATCCAATATTAAAACCAGAATTTAAGAGAGCTTTGTCGGACTTGGTATCAAATAAGACAGAAGGGATCGATAATATTCCATCAGAATTTCTAAAATCATTGGGGGAATTGAGAACGAAGCGACGATTCAAGATAGTGACTAGAATGTATGAGTCTCGCGACATACGTCGGCCTTTGGCAAAAATATCATCCACACAATTCCGAAGATCGTAAGAGCTGACAAATTCAAGAATTATCTCACAATCACCTTAACAGCTCATGCATCCAAATTGCCGACAAGAATAATATACAGAAGGATGCAGAAGAAAATCGTGCATGTGTTAGATGACGATAAGTTCGGCTTTAGGAAAGATAAAGGCACCAGAGAAGTAATTCTGACGTCGTAGTTGATAATGGCTGGTTGATTTGGGGGAGGGGACAAAACAGTGAGGTCATCGGTCCCATCGGATTAGGGAAGCAAGGGGAAGGAAGTCGGCCGTGCTCTTTGGAAGGAGCCATCCAGGCATTTCTCTGAAGTGATTTAGGGAAATCGTGGAAAACCTAAATTAGGATGGCTGGACGCGGGTTTGAAACGTCGTCCTCCCGAAAGCGAGTCCAGCGGGTTGATAATGGAAGCAAGAGTAAAGAAAAGTCAAGAGGCATTCGTAGGATTTGTCGACCAATAAAGAGCATTCGACAATGTAAAATGGTGGAAGATGTTCGAAATTCTGAGAAACATAGTTGCAAGTTATACGGGGAGACGGTTAATGTACAATATATGAGTAGACGACCCAGAACTTAGTGCTACGATTAAAAAGGGTGTAAGACAGGGATATAGTCTTTCGCCCACACTGTTCAATCTGCCCAGAAACAATGATGGAAATGAAGGAAACGTTCAGGAGTGGAATTTAAATTAAAAGTGAGAGGAATCGCTGATAACATTGCTACCTAGAGTGAAAGTGGAAAAGAATTACATGATCTGTTGAGCGGAATTGACGGTGTAACGAAAACAGAATATGGACTGAAAGAAAATCGAGGAAACACGAAGGTAATGAGAGGTAGTAGAAATGAGAACAGCGAGAAGCTCAACATCAGGGTTGATGGTCACGAATTAGATGAAGTTAAGGAATTCTGCTAGCGAGGCAGCAAAATAACCGGTGATGGACTGAGGAAGGACGACATCAACAGCAGACTGCCACTGTTAAAAATGGAATTCCTGGCCAAAAGAATTCTACTAGTATCAAACATAGGCCTTAGTTTGAGGAAAAAATTTCTGAGAATGTACGTTTGGAGTAAAGAGTTGTACGATAGAAACATGGACCGTGGGAAAACCGGAACAGAAGAGGATCCAAGCATTTGAGATGTTGTACTAAAGGCGTATGTTGAAAATTAGGTTGACTGATAAGGTAATGGATGAGGGGGTTCTGCGCAGAATATGTGGAAAGGACTGACAAGGAGAAGGGACAGGCTGATAGAACATCTGTTATCAGGGAACGACATCCATGGTACTAGAGGGAGCCGTAGAAGGCTAAATCTGTAGAGGAAGAGAAAGATTGGAATACATCCAGCGGATAACTGAGGGCGTAGATCGCAAGTGCTACTGTGAGATTTTTTTTTTAAAGAAAAGAAACTTGAGACATGCTGTACTTGTTCACGAAAATCTATAATGGTCGTGAGATGCCGAAGTGAGCAAGTCAAATGATCTCCTATTACATCCCATACATATTTCATGTGACTTATATTTATGACAGACAAATAAGATTTCTAATATGATGCATGCCTGCCTGGCGGGAAAGAGCATTTGTGTGGGTATTTTCATTCTGAAACAGTGTACCACTCTCAGCCACAACTGCAGACAAAAGGGTTGAACAATAATCCGAACGTTCCAAGCTTCGTAACTGAAACCAGCGAGGCCCTTACTCTATGAATAGGACTCGGAATTTTGTGTGAGGTACATCTCTCTTTGGCTACATCAACAAAGCAGTAGCATACTTGCCCAATTTCTTCAGCGCTGCTGTCTTGCTGAAGCTGGAGATGTGTACAGTGATACTGTGTTGTTAGTGGAAAAATAGCTAGAGGTCAGCGTACTCAAAGCTCTGGTGCAAAACTGATAGTTACCAGCGGTCTATGTAGAACTACTGATGCCACGGTTGCTAATATCTGTCCTCACAATAAGGTGCCCTTGGCGTCTCTTTGTCATATGTGATTGTCTAAGTCCGAGTCTGTGGATATGGAGTTACTGCTTGGAGTATGGCCGTTCGCATCATCTGTGTTAACGTAGATTTATATCTACAGAATGTTTCATTTTCTGTTTCCAACTTTTCAGCGCTGTACCTCGTGAGTCCAAGAAATTTCTAGAGTGGATTAATAAAACATAGAGACAAGTTAGGACGGTATTTTTGAAGCTTCAGATGTTCTACTTAGCCTCCACCGAAACTGAGTACAACGCACTGAACGAGGTGGAGCTTTCCGTGGGATGTTGTTCAGCTAGCGATTCACATTCGCATCTTCTTCAGTCTTGGCGAACCACACTCTCTACTTTTTCGTATTGTGGTAGGTTCGTACTGACAACATCAAGTCTCGTCGCCCGTGATGATTTTTTCCATTCAAGATCCGTCCGCTGTTCACATTCGAATCATGTCGCGATAGGCGCCCACTAGCCGCTTTTGTTCGTAGGTCAATGAGCGTGGCACAAAATATGCGAACACTTTCTCATTTTCAGAATATTGTCGAGAATTACTTAAACACTGATTTAAAAAAGTTGCTCGATTGCGATTTGTGACACAATCTTTGACGCACTAAGGCCGATCGTCCTCTACTTAACAGTACCTGCTCACAGTTGACTGATATTATGCACATCTGTTGCTTACAGCTGTCAGTTCAAGTTCTCACTGTAGTTACTGGACTGACATTCCAAGCACTATTCGAACCAGTTTCGGAACTTTTTGAGCGGACGGTTGTTCATCTGCCATGTGGCGCTGTACAATGCAGCCTTAGTCACCTCTGTCGGCAGCTGTGAGCAGCGAAACACCTCTGTTAAATTTCATATGAAAGTGTAGTAATCAATTATTCGAGAGTATTATATTTGTTTTGATTTGAGTGTCTTTGAATTTTTTAAATGACATCATGTAATTTCTAAATTGCGTGCTTGTTATTGATTATAGCGTTCCATTTTAAAATGACTTAAGAGAGGATACTGAAAGTGTGAAAGTTAAAATATATAGTGCAGTTCGTAGTAGACATTAAGTATTCGTTTCAAATTTTCTGCTTATGGCATAGAAACCTCAATCATTTGCTACCACTCATGATACACGGTAACACTTTGAAGAGAGTGATCCTGTAGACACTGTTAGATGTCATTGTGGAACACTGTTAAGATATAACAAGTACAGTGGAACGCTGAACACGAGCGATTACCTGCGAATATTCAATGTGTATTTAGGACTTCGAATATTGACAGGTATTTAAGAGAGAGGAATGGTAAACTGGGATGTTGTTAGCATCTGCGCTTATTTGTCTGCTTTGTTATAAATCTCATATAACGATGCCTACGTTTACAGAAGGACAGTGGCCGTGACCGACTACATGAGGGAGGTGGACACTGATCGCATACGTTCACGTTGGTAATTCTTCGAAATGGACGCTGAATTTACAAGTGTCACAATACGTTGGATAAGATCTGCCACTCAGATTATTCTGAGTTAATGAATTTATATGAGTTTCTGTTAATGATACGAAAGAAAAGCTTCTTATTTTTCCAGTTTAGTAACTCCGTGCTGCTGTAAAACCAATATCCACATAAGTTTTGGTATCGTTAGTAGTAAAATCACTTTCTTAACTATTTTTGTAATTAACTACCTCAAAAGAAACTAACTGGATTTCTGTTACCTTCTTTGAAAAGTCCCTCTCATAATTATGAGTAGGATTTCTATGTGCATCATTGTAGGAGCTGAGCGTAGACAGACGAAAGTTTCTCCAAGTATTCAAGATATCATTCAGCTGCTCTGTGAACTATGTTGTTGATTTAAATGTTACACGTAGATATAATTCCAAGTGCTTTTTAAAACTCTTCATAATTTGATCCATATTGCATTTAATTATGTCTAAGGTACAACATTTATTTTATCATTTTTAAGTGGGTGTTGTGCTCACTATTAGGCAATTCAAACCAGTCAGACTTAGGCAGATTGTCAACAATAAATTATGGGTCTACGAGGAGGAGGGATTAATACAGGAGGTTGTCTGCTGTACAGAACTTACCGAAGTAGGCATAACGCCGGATGTTCGCGATAGGCCAAAGTCGTTGCAGTGGGCGTACAACTAGTAAGATCTTATTTCAGTTACAGGGAGTGAGGAAAATATACATCATTTAACAAACTTTATAGAAAGAGAGTCACGATGTTATACAAACATGCACCTGTCTGGAAAAGCCAGACTCTCGAAGGCCCTCACTCCAACCCCTTTCCTAAAAGGTCCATTATGCGGCACGCGTCACCAGTTCATTTTACGAATATGACGACTGCTTTGTGTAGGTGCTCTCATCGCGGCTCTTTTCACGGATCACATTCCCTCGTGAAGTTTACTACTTTAACTTTGTTCGTAATGGCGTAGGTAATTGAAAACGCTTTCCAAAGTATGCAAATTAAAATCAGTCTCCTTCTTACACTTTCACAGTTTTTGGAATCACAAGAATTAATGTATATTTGGTAACACGATAGCTTTGCTTCATATTACTAAGGGTGAGGAGGCTACCAGCCATAAATGAGGGGTACAGAAATTCGCACTAGTTAAGCTACTGTCAGATTTGTTTTCTTCTTAATTTCCCATTATTTACCTGACGTTTGTGACTCACTGATTCCTTAATTAAGAATAATAATAACAGATGTATTGATAGTTCGATAGTATCGGAACAGATGTATGGACGTCTACATAATCGCCCAGTACTGATTGATTTGTACGTGATTTAAGCTTTTCTTTAACACAGAAGACTTGCTTCGAACCATCGTAGTACAGAATTTGTCGAGCAAAACTGTTTATTATATGAAACATTAACCTAAGAAGTAAACGACATCAATTTCAACCATAGCAAAATACAGGTTTGAACAAAACTTTAGAGCACAGATACTTGCCATTCTCGCCATTTGTTATTAAAAGTCATTCTCAAGACAAAATGACTCATTTGAATTAAAGTTTTATTGCGGCGAAAGTACTCAATTAGCAGACAAAGCAAAATTCAAAAATTATGCTGTGTTTGCAACCCAGCGACTTGAGTGGGGCCGGCCGAAGTGGCCGTGCGGTTAAAGGCGCTGCAGTCTGGAACCGCAAGACCGCTACGGTCGCAGGTTCGAATCCTGCCTCGGGCATGGATGTTTGTGATGTCCTTAGGTTAGTTAGGTTTAACTAGTTCTAAGTTCTAGGGGACTAATGACCTCAGCAGTTGAGTCCCATAGTGCTCAGAGCCATTTGAACCATTTTTGAACTTGAGTGGGGGCAGATTAAAATACTTGAAATAGAGACTTCGAAGTTTTTGTGACATTTTGGGCGTAGACGTTTTGATCTTCACCCATAGGACTGAGAATTGTAGGTTCAGCCAAAATCAGTAAAGGTGACTGCCACAACCGAGACTGCTCCCCGGGCGGCATAACGCGAGTGGTGTGTACAAAAGGGTTCTAAGCTTTGGAAACATTCCATTCAATCCTAGTAACGACAGCTGTAGGAGATCACGAAGTGTAAGTGTAAAATCCAAGTAAATTGCTTGGACGGGTGAAACGATTAAAATACTAATCAAAAATTGTCAAATCACTGGAAACAACGTCCCAGGGTTCGAAGCAATCGTAGGAACCTGTGAAGTTCACAAAATACTAGGTACGGAGAGCTTTCTAACAATCATCAACGAGAAGAATGAGATTTTTGGGAAGAATCAAATGTGTACAGAAAGGATAGGCTAATTGAAAATACAATTGATGCATTTGCTTCTGGCTCATAACCAGATGGAAGCTCACCCCAGATGTAAGCGAAATCCATAAATAAAATCTTTATTTGCACGCACATATGTTCCCCAATCGTACAGCCGTCATTAGGGAAACTTAATCTACAATTTATTCGCCTGTGTTTCCACGTCCGGGATTCGAGTCCTCCAAAAATGAATCACATGGCTGTAAGCACTATGGGACATCTGAGGTCATCAGTCCCCTAGACTTAAACCTAATTAACCTAAGGACATCACACAGATCCATCCCCGAGGCAGGATTGGAACCTGCGACGGTAGCAGCAGAGCGGTTCCGGACTGAAGCGCCTAAAACCGCTCGGCCACAGCGGCTTCGAGTTCTCTTTCGAGCAGGTGTTGTCCTTAGCGTAAGTTAGTTTAAGACATATTAAGTAGTGTGTAAGCGTAGGGACCCGAGCGGTTCTAGGCACTTCAGTCCGGAACCGCGCGACTGCTACAGTCGCAGGTTCGAATCCTGCCTCGGGCATGGTAGTGTGTGATGTCCTTAGGTTAGTTAGATTTAAGTAGTTCTAAGTTCTAGGGGACTTATGACCTGGGCTGTCAAGTCCCATATTGCTCAGAGCCACTATAGGCCTAGGGACCGATGACCTCAGCAGTTTGGTGCCATAGAAACTTATCACAAATTTCCAAGAATTTAACAATTTACTGGTATAATTACTGTTTTCTAAGAGATGGGCTGAATAAGCCTTTGTACGAAACTATACTAAATGCTTTCTTTGAAAGTTCACTCATGATGGAAATACACTCCTGGAAATGGAAAAAAGAACACATTGACACCGGTGTGTCAGACCCACCATACTTGCTCCGGACACTGCGAGAGTGTTGTACAAGCAATGATCACACGCACGGCACAGCGGACACACCAGGAACCGCGGTGTTGGCCGTCGAATGGCGCTAGCTGCGCAGCATTTGTGCACCGCCGCCGTCAGTGTCAGCCAGTTTGCCGTGGCATACGGAGCATGCCGCGACAGCGTGGACGTGAACCGTATGTGCAGTTGACGGACTTTGAGCGAGGGCGTATAGTGGGCATGCGGGAGGCCGGGTGGACGTACCGCCGAATTGCTCAACACGTGGGGCGTGAGGTCTCCACAGTACATCGATGTTGTCGCCAGTGATCGGCGGAAGGTGCACGTGCCCGTCGACCTGGGACCGGACCGCAGCGACGCACGGATGCACGCCAAGACCGTAGGATCCTACGCAGTGCCGTAGGGGACCGCACCGCCACTTCCCAGCAAATTAGGGACACTGTTGCTCCTGGGGTATCGGCGAGGACCATTCGCAACCGTCTCCATGAAGCTGGGCTACGGTCCCGCACACCGTTAGGCCGTCTTCCGCTCACGCCCCAACATCGTGCAGCCCGCCTCCAGTGGTGTCGCGACAGGCGTGAATGGAGGGACGAATGGAGACGTGTCGTCTTCAGCGATGAGAGTCGCTTCTGCCTTGGTGCCAATGATGGTCGTATGCGTGTTTGGCGCCGTGCAGGTGAGCGCCACAATCAGGACTGCATACGACCGAGGCACACAGGGCCAACACCCCGCGTCATGGTGTGGGGAGCGATCTCATACACTGGCCGTACACCACTGGTGATCGTCGAGGGGACACTGAATAGTGCATGGTACATCCAAACCGTCATCGAACCCATCGTTCTACCATTCCTAGACCGGCAAGGGAACTTGCTGTTCCAACAGGACAATGCACGTCCGCATGTATCCCGTGCCACCCAACGTGCTCTAGAAGGTGCAAGTCAACTACCCTGGCCAGCAAGATCTCCGGATCTGTCCCCCATTGAGCATGTTTGGGACTGGATGAAGCGTCGTCTCACACGGTCTTCACGTCCAGCACGAACGCTGGTCCAACTGAGGCGCCAGGTGGAAATGGCATGGCAAGCCGTTCCACAGGACTACATCCAGCATCTCTACGATCGTCTCCATGGGAGAATAGCAGCTGCATTGCTGCGAAAGGTGTATATACACTGTACTAGTGCCGACATTGTGCATGCTCTGTTGCCTGTGTCTATGTGCCTGTGGTTCTGTCAGTGTGATCGTGTGATGTATCTGACCCCAGGAATGTGTCAATAAAGTTTCCCCTTCCTGGGACAATGAATTCACGGTGTTCTTATTTCAATTTCCAGGAGTGTATATATGACCTACAACCAACCAATAGATACGAACTATTTGGGATTATCCATCTAGAAACTGATATCAGTGACAATGAGGTATGGGAACAAGAATGATTACAAAAACCACGAAGAGCTGCTAAAGAACACGGCAAGATTTGAAGTGTCCCGCAATAGGGACACTCCAACAAGAACACATGAATATACAGCAAAAAACACATTTGACTCATAAGTTTCGCTTCTGAATGTTTGAGGCGCAAATCCGTAACTAAAGATCTTTCACTGCACCAAAATAAGCAAGCTGAAAATGGAGTTGAGAAATATTCCTGTTCTGTAAACTTGTAAAGAGAACAGAATTATCTCTTCGAATTACTGAAATTAATTAATAGTTGAATCACTACTTTGAATATGAATCACTGCCGGTGGGCAGGCTCTTAATAAACATATCCAATGAAAAACTGAAGTCTGTCAATCGAAGTATTGCCTTCCTCGGCGTGTAAGGAGAAATCTGAATTACAGTGGCAAAAACGAAGTCCGCACTTATAGTGGATTTAGAAACTTAAAGTTTGCTACCGCAGCCTGAGACAAGCCCGGCGATCAGTTCGGCCAAAGTCAAGCACCAGTGAGGTGCCTCTCTCATCGAGCAGAACGCCGCCGTAACAGAGTGGTCTGATGAGCGGGTGGCGCGGCATCTGTCATTGGTCGGCTGCATGGTCGGCTGCCACCAGGATGCTGCCTGAGACGGAGGTGCATGCGGAGCCCAGAGCGCGGCCCTAAACACGCTGTCGGCGGATGCCTACAGGACTCCTACTGGCGGCGCGATGTAGTTGTGGAATCATAATGTAGTGCGCCATTCTTCGCTAGTGAAGCTAGTTCGTTCGCGCAAGTCTTCGCCGCCGAGTGACCTTCGCGACGAAAGGGCCTTCTGGCGCCTACCGTTGACCTTTGCTGAACGCTCCCCTGCAGCCGCTGGCGATGTAGCGTCGGTACCTAGACGCGACACGGCATTTCTGCTGCGCCCTACCGCTCCTACTCCCGCTCCCCTGAAAACGACAGAGGAGAGAAGAGGGCCGAAATTGGTGTCCTGGTTAGTAATAAACCGCTTCAGTTGTATTTATCCTTTATCTTCAGATCAAAACCAGTAACATGACGCTAAAAGCTACATTAGTGCTAAGGAGCTCGAAACTTTGTACCCAACATTCGTTGTCCGTCAGCCCCCACATGATTACTCATAACTGTGGTCATCCAGCCCACAAGGATGTCCCCACAGGCGTCGGGGTCGGGCGATAGCGGCGTTGTATACCTCCTCGGCGCTAATGGCCGGGGTGGCATGTCGTGGTTCGTCTCAGGTGCAAACTTCGACGAATATCTGGAACAGAGAATAGAGTTAGCCTGCCTGACAGAGGAAAGATGCCTTGACTTGGACGCACTTGGTTGACATGACTTCTGTATCAGGACCGACCCCGTAGCACACCTCTTGCATAGCACGTCCCAGGTTTGCTGTAACAATGGCAGGACGCCAGCGGAGTTGAATACGTCCAAATGCTGGGGCTCACACAACTTCGTGCGAAGAGAAGCAGTGTCTGCCTCAGTCGAACCTGCGACCGTAGCGGTGGCGCAGTTCCAGACTGAAGCGCCTAGAACCTCTCGACCACCCGGCCGGCAGAGGTGAATTGAGAACCATTATCAGTAACCAGAGTTTCTAGAAGACCTTCTAGGAAAAAAATGCAGGTCAGTACTTTGATGCTGTGTGCGGAAGATGTGGAGGGTGTAACGTAATTAAAGGTAAACCTGTACTAGAAATCGACTGCCACAAGCCATGAGGCACTTAAGAAGGGGCCAGCAAAATCGAAATGGGCTCAAGACGGTACATCGGAGGTGGAGGGACATGGAAAATAAAGACAAGCGTGGTGGCTTGTTTGCTTTGGCTTTGAGGGCCAATTCCATGCCCCACAAATAGACATATTGGCGAGCGAGGCATTTGGTGAGAACGGCTCCCAATGCCCCTTATGCAGAAGCGCCAGGACGCGATCATAGAGTGTGCGAGGAAAGACAACAAGCATGCTGCTCTTGTCGCTCTTGCATGGCGCTCTTGTCCATTGACCATGAAGAGCTCCTGGCAGTGGATAACCTGGAAAGACCTTCTGTATTGGCATGGTGAGCCATGGACTACAACAATGTTTACAAGAAACGAAATTACATAATGTACATTGATAGGTGTGTCCTTAGAACGGAAAGAAGAAGGATCAGTCACAAAAGAAGAAGTATCAGTCGTAACAAAACGTGAATGGTAACAAATATAGTACCAAATGTTTAGACATGCTAAATCCATGTTTTTTTAAATAATCAGTGAATGTTTTAACTCGCCGATGAAATTCAAACTTACATCGTTTTGTTTGCAGATGACAATCTATTAGTGCAGGACACCATACTGTTGGTCCTGCAAACCTATACAGCCTAATATCACGATAAGAAACTAAACGTAACAAAAACTTTCTTTATTTCTCACTTCGTTAGATCAGCTAGAACTAAAATATGACCACATTTAAAGTTTTCAAAAAACAGAAATCCACTGATAACGGCACAGATGTGGTGAAACATTTTTAGGCAAAAAGGAAAAACAGTGTACTTGCAAAAAGGCGGAAACGTTTATATGTAATTTTAATTTCAAACACGGAAAGAAAGACAAGAGCTGTGGATCCAAAAGATGAACTCACACCTGATAGATATCTGCCTAGTAGAACAACTCGTAATGGGAAGAAACCTGCATAATGTACAACTTTATGAAGAAACAGCGAAAATTCGCAATCGATTAGAAAGAAAGAATATGGCCATATGCAATTTCTAGAAGGTATTGTGCCTTTAACCTTCAGTGAGTACTGTAGCAGAATCACACAGAAAGATCCCTCACAAAATGCTGAGAAATTTATATTTAGAGGCCGTAAGTTGCAGCAAAGTTAGTGTCCATGTGTACATGTTCCACATAACCAGTTCGTCCTTTTTGCAGACAAGTTATGCGTCTTATTATTAATGTCATTATTATTATTGATAAAGACTGCAGTTGTACAAAAGTGTTGATAAGCATAAATGTCATGCAACAGATGCTATTAATTTCACAATTTAATATTTGTGTGAATGTAATGAAACCCAGAATGTATACCTAGGAGCCGCCACAGGTAATAACAGTTTTATATAATTCAAAATTAATGAGTTAACCACCACTAATAGGTAGCAGCACGTCTTCTCTAACGAGAGACACACACTCCAAATGCATTCACGGGCGTTGACACCCGGTGACAACCACTGTCAAAAAGAAGCGTTTGTGATAGCCGTTCAATGAGCTTGTCCACTGTCTACAAACTGTTACATCTATTCTTCAACCAGCAACAAGTGGTAAAATCCATACACGTGCGTTGATACATTGTGGCCGACTCTCGAAACAGTTACAGTCTTATTATGGCTATTCAAATGAAATTTTCAGCCACTGACACGCTGTGACATCTACTCTTTTACTTGAAAGACACACTGTGGCAGTTACAAACCGATACAGTTTTTTACTGACTGTTCAAATAAAAATTTTTAACACTAAACATTATGAAAGTTATCAAGGAGACAAACCGACGATGAACCACGGGAAGCCTCCGAACCGTGTAATCAGCTTTCAACTGGATAGTGAAAGAGACATAAGTTACTATTCAAACGCTTTCCTCGGCTCGTAGCAGATAGTTCCAGGGTATTTCCGTACCAACCAAATTGCACTTCACGACCGTGACGGCCACCACTGCTCCGTCTCAGTCGCTTCGCACACCAGGCATCAACCGACAGAGATTTGTACTTGAAATCGGTGTGTCATTCCTTCATTGCTCACACACGTAACTGCTTCCACTGCCCATCACCAACCAGCTATTGCTCGCGCATCTCATAGTTGTTATTAAAACGGCCTGTTTCCTAACCGGCGCGTGCAAACCTCTCTGACGCGCCTCCTGGAATTGTGTCATTCAGGTAATGCCGGGCGTGCTTGGAGAAGTTCTCTAAGCACGTCAGACGTCACCTGAATGACACCATTCCGGAACATTGGACTGCAAGAGGAGGAGAAATTCTCGAAGCTCGTCCGACATTACCTGAATGACACCAGTCCAGAACGTTGGATTTGAAGAGGAGGAGCAGCCGACGAGCTACATCGCCGGTGGCTAACAGGTCGCCAGACATCACCCTTTGTGACTTTTATCTGCGGTATGACGTAAAAGACCGCGTTTTTAATCTCCCCTATGGCTAACAAAAAAAAAAAAAATGGCTCTGAGCACTATGGGACTCAACATCTGTGGTTATGAGCCCCCTAGAACTTAGAACTACTTAAACCTAACTAACCTAAGGACATCACACACATCCATGCCCGAGGCCGTATTCGAACTTGCGACCGTAGTCGTCGCGCGGTTCCGGACTGAGGGCCTAGAACTGCTCGGCCATCGCGGCCGTCTATGGCTGACACTCTTGAAAGTCAGCGACATCATATTGTTGAAGCTGTGAACACGATAACGAGAGACCAGTTGCTTCGTGTGTGACAGGAAATGAGCCACAGTTTTGACATTTGTCGTGCAACACATGGTGCGCACATGGAACGCATAACAATTTGAACTTTTCTCTTTCCAGGAACGTTGGAATTCTTTCTATCTTTTGTGGGTTTTAAGCAATACATGTCAGAAATCTGTTCCTTCTTTTTGAATAGCCCTGCACTTGTCTTTTCGGTATTGTACATTGACATTGCATATATTTTAATTTTCAGTAAACTAGGAATGAATGAGTTTTCATTTCATAAGAAAATTCAGTACTTCCGATTCTTATACGAAGTACGGATGTTGGTACCGTGCATACCGATACAGAAATGTCCCTACCTACATCAGTAATAATGGAACGGCGCTGTCAGTACTTGCCCTATTCATAAATCAGTCCACGAGACAAATTATTAAACACCCCGTTTGGAGCACTGTAAGTGGTGTTGAATTTGTACCAGTTCAAATGATGATGATGTTTGGTTTTTTGCGGTGCTGAGGTCGCGGTTATCAGCGCCCGTACAAATTGCCGATCTTTACACAGTCCAATCATGGCAGTTTCACGAATGATGATGAAATGATGAGGACAACACAAACACCCAGTCCCCGCGGGAAGAAAAATCCCCACCCCGGCTGTGAATTGAACCCGGGACCCCGTGATCCACAGGAAGCAAAGCTAGTTCATATGGCCCTCTATTTCATTACGATGAAAGATATGGCAACGAAGTGGAATTAATGTGTCAGTTGACTGTTGGAATCAATGTAGCATCACGAATCGACATAGAGTGGTGATAGAATGGCAGAAAGACGCTATCCCGTTTGGAGATGCCCGTAAAGCCTTTCTCAATGAAGTTACGCGGTTTGATTGTGCACCAACGGGGACAGTCCATTGCATCAACAGAGAACGGTGTACCACTCGCAACCATGTAACTCTTTTCATGAACAATGGTCGTGAAATCATCCTAAAGGACTGGGACTGAAGACAAGTGTCACGCCTTTGCAATGACAATCGGTTGCAAAACATCGTGAATTGCAGCTATCATTGAATTCAGTGTACGTCAACCAGCATAGGAACGAAACTTGCGAAGTAGACTGTATACAACGGACTTTTGGCGTAGGGTACCTTGTAGAAAGCCAATGCTCACACCAGCACCTGAAGCTACAGGTCTTCCATGAGCCGATAAAGATGTAAACTGGGGAGAAGGTGACTGGAGGGGTGCACTATGCTTGGAGGAGTAGCGATTTTGCCAGTTTTCAAATGATATAAGGTGTTGAGTTCCCCTAGGCCAATATAGAGTGTATACGCAATATGTGGAAGGAGTAGATCAGACCGGAAGTGTTTGTGATGTTTTGACGACGTTTTTTGTGTCATGATTTGGACTCACTAAACAAACAACTTACCACATATATTTATTTTAACGCTCTCTGCGACCAAGTTCTGCTATTTCGTCTACATCTTCGAGGTGGGTGTGCTGTAAATACTCGCGTCTTTATAGATAACGACAGTCAGTTTCACAATGTTACCGGCATATGTTTCTGATTTAACGAACGGGGATGGAACTTATAAATCAACATCCCCACAAGCTGAGAGCTCTGCGAGATCAGACGATCAATGACTGACTGCATCTGTAGACAGACCGTGTGGTCCTGTCCGCTCGTCTCTTATAGAGTGCCTAAAGGATGCTGCGTTCTCGGAATGCTATACAACAATTGAAGTAAAACACATTCATAGTGTTTATTACGATAGAGTAGATTAACAATACTTAACTTTGTATTTACAAGAACGTGTCACAAGCAATGGGCGATATGAAAACAAGTAATGTTTTCCGCAATAGTCTATGTCCATACAAGTAATGGATATGGATCATACGTCACTGCTATCGTCATGCCGGTCTAGTATTGTGCGGCCGAGGCTGGCAGGAGCAGCGCTTATATTCTCTTCTTGTATGGGCCGCTCCTGGCGTGGTGCGGTCCTAGTCAGCGGGCTATTGGCTGACGTCGTCTCACAGCCTTCTCTGCTGTTGTGTTCATCATCTTCGTGCCGGCGCTCGACGGTAGGCCGGAACACACACTGCGCCATTAACTTGACCATCCAAATTAGCTATTTGTCCAGAAGCAAAATAAAACGTGTATCAATGAAATATTGTTTCTCTACCAGGTGACATTAACATGCTTGGATACCTTTCTCGTAAATCTGTTCTTTCCGAAGATACGAAAAGTAGTACGTCCTTTTTGAAAAGCCGCATAGGTTTTTATTCGAGAATCTCGGCCTCTGCTCAAGACCTACACAAAAACGTATCAGAATGTAACATTAACATGAAAAAGTCCGCGTATATGGCCCCTTAACCAGATATGGCCGTTCCAGCAATTAGTGAAGTCATGCGGTTTTACTGTGAACTTCATCAGAGAGCGCTAGTGAGCTACGAAGAGTGCGTGAAACAAGAAGCCTTCTCTGTGTCAGTCCTGAATCTTGTATTTTCTTTCGGAGCAAGTGTATGATTTTGCTATGTTTTAATTACGAGATGTGTTTCACTGTGAAACATAAATATCAGGAAAGGAATTCCTTAATCACAGATAGCATTCTGTGCTTTATTTTGGATCTGTTGAACATATTTTACATTAACGTTACCGTTGGCAATCACGCGCCATATGCAACGATTGCCGTTCTCCGAATATGGCCTCCATGCCGAATCTAAATGGCCCTGGGGCCCTGTTCGAGTAAATAGCTTACCATATCGTCAAATAGTTTCTCTTCAGATTTTCAGGTGGAAATAGGACGAAACTGGGATAGATAGGCAATGTTCAGTGCAATTAAAGGTGTTTAAGAGGAAAATGTGCCTGCTAAACAAGAAGTACGTGAATTTGGGATACCGAGAACAAGAATGTGGACGAAATTTTAAGACTCTGAAGTCGGAAAAGCTGAATATGCAGATATTTTGGATCTCGCATTAGGACGTAAAACTATTTTACCTCCCAAGATGGAGGCTCAGCTCGTCGAGCACTGTAAAACAACGAAGAACAAATGCTATATGTCACATGCAGATGATGTTTCACATGCAGATGATGTTGAACGCATGGCTTTTCAGGTAGCCATTATAAACAATATTGAGCATTCTTTTAAATCTCAACAAGTACTCGCAGATAAGAAATGCTGGCAACTGTTCATGAGACGACATCGCAGCTGCTATCCCAAGCTATATCTCTCAGGGGAGTACGTGAACAAATTTTTTCGATCTAAAACAGGAAATGGAGAAAATACAGCACATTTCTATAAAAATCTTTAATGTTGATGAAACAGGATTGACTTTCAGCACGAATATAGAAAAATTGTTGCAGTAAGAGGTAGCCGTTTCCTGCCGAAGGTTGTTCACTTTTAATTCTTGTAACGTGCATGTCCGCATCTGGCCAATTTATTCCGCCAATGATAATTTTGTCACGCAAGAACTTCGACGGTGAACTACCAAACAGAACTGCTCCAGGTACAACTCATTCTTCTGGATGGATACAGCTGTCCTTGTTTACAAAATGGTTCCAGCACTTCATCAACATTGACAGAACATCGAAAAACGACCCAATGCTCCTGATTTTAAATGGCCACATGACAGTCTCTTGTAACATCGACGTTATTCAGGTTGGCAGAGATAATGGTGTACCCATAGTTTGCCTGCCTCCGCAGTGCACTAACAAAAACCAACCATTGGACTTCCTTTTATGTTCCCATTAAAATCATACTATGCGCAAGAAATTGTAAAATGGTTGGAAGCTTACGAAAATAGAGTTGTTACTCACTATCAGATAGGTGCTCTGATGTGTCGTACTTACACAAGAACTGCAAGCTGCAAATACGTCAACGACTATCAATGGGTTTAAATCCACGCGAAATTTCCCCATGGACGAAAATATCTTCGACTCATATTTTATGTAACCAGACCTTGCTCCAGAAGTTGATAATCGTACCATATCACCTAAGGATGTCCAGTCTGTACCTGTCATCGCACCAAGCACTCCCATCCTTCCAGGTTCAGCTATCCTTGTCACAGGCTCACCTAAAAAAAACGTTCTTGTGGAGTCACACCAGAGGAAGGAAGTCAAAGAGAACTCAGCTAGAAGAAAGAAACCGGAGGCGGAAAAGTAAAGTTTCTATCTCTGAATATACTGATGATTCTGTTGTTGAAGAAGATTTCGACTCAAATTCTGATGAAGTAGATGTTAGTAGTGAGAGCAACGGTGCTGAAGATGGAAAATGCCCAATGCAACAAAAACAATATTTGCTGGACTACAAAGGACAAAAAAGGATTCGGTCCGTACAGTGCTTTCTGTGAAAAATGCAATGGACGAATTTCATGTAAAACTACATTTATTTGCACTTTTAGTAACTTAAATGTTATTACTCGAGAGTTTTCTACTAACAACTAATATTTATAAGTTCTTATGTCTTTTGCGATTTTATAACCAACTGTCAACAATTTATGTGCCCTTAATAGATAGGGGTCATATTTGGATAAAATTTCCCATAAATAAGACAATGCCAATTTTTTTGTATTATCATAATTTTTTTATATTTTTCATGAAGTTATTACAAAAGCTGATCATAGTAGATACAGGGTGGGGATACATTGTGTCACAAAATTTTAACCCTGGATAGTTTATATCAGTAGGAACCAAAATTACTAGTGTTGCATAGGTCGACAACGCACCATTTTGAAAGTACTGAAACTTGGCGCCACGCGCTCTGATTGGCCGCGGGATTGTCCTGTTGCCGGATGCTCTGGACAACGTATCACCGAGCTTGCTTTGCCTGCTGGAGATCGCAGTGA
This sequence comes from Schistocerca nitens, assembly GCF_023898315.1. NCBI lineage: Eukaryota > Metazoa > Arthropoda > Insecta > Orthoptera > Acrididae > Schistocerca > Schistocerca nitens. The sequence continues at coordinate 307,088,184 of NC_064621.1, read as the reverse complement.
TGGAGCGAGTGACGTTCGTATGTGTGAACCGAAAACCATAGCGCTGCCCGTCGACCGACGAACGGCAAGAGGGCAATCCCACGGCCAATCGGAGCGCGTAGCGTTTTCGTAATTTAAATATTGCGCGTTGTCGATCTACACTACACTAGTGAGTTTGGTTCATACTGGCATCAGTTATCCACTGTTAAAATTTCGTGACACAATTCTTCTACACCCTGTATAGTAAATATACTTGGGCGTATAACGTCATATTTACTTGTCTTTCTCCTAGCATTTTTATGTGTTTACAAGTGATAGTAAAAATGGGGGCCATATTTGTGGACCTTACCTTATTAGAAACGTTACACAAAACAGACTGTGACACTCCCGTACAAGGACACAGTGCTCAGTAACTGAGTCACCTTAACTCGTTATCTTGCTCGACCTGATAGTACGCAAATGTAAACTCAGCCATTCAGACATTCAGTCAACTGTATTCACTTACGAGTGAGTAGAATTTCTACCTCTTCGTTGGGGTACATTATACTCGCAAAAACCTTCAACTGAAGACTGGTGACTGATGGAGCAGTCCACATTTTCTTTGTGTTTTCATTTGTTTACTGCTAATCAGAGCAAGTGGACGATTTACGTTGAACCAAGTATATGCTGCGTGCTGGCACAAGAGAGTCAATGTCTTCTTTAAGTTACGTTTTTCATAAGGTCATCTTTACGTGAATGATACGCTCTGACGAGTTAATGAACATGTATTGGGGAGAGGAAGTGGATTACCGAATTAAAAACTGTGACATGCTGCTTGAAAAATACGTACAATTCCTCGTACCTTATAACTAAGAAAAATACGAAACTCGGAAACATGCTGGTTAGTGTATCTCTGGTACCTAAGCTGCATTTGCTAGTTTTTTATTTTGCTTCTGGACAAATATTATTTGTGGTATTCAAGATAAGTGCAAGACTCTGTAAAGGACAGCTGAAGAAACTTGTGGACTATCTTCGTCGCCGAACTGGGGTGAGATCAGACACAAAACTCTTCAAACAAATTGAACCGCCCTTAACATACTGGTCCATATCAGAAACTACATGACCTAGAAAGCTGTGATATTTCTTTGTTCTATTTGGGTGCTGTGATATTTCTTTGTTCTATTTGGGTTGTTTACCAGAAGTTCAAAAATGGTTCAAATGGCTCTAAGTACTATGGGACATGTGAGGTCATCAGTCACCTAGGCTTAGAACTATTTAATCCTAACTAAACTAAGGACATCACACACATCCATGCCCGAGGCGGGATTCGAACCTGCGACCGTAGCAGCAGCGCGGTTCCGGACTGAAGCGTCTAGAACCGCTCGGCCACAGCGGACGGCACCAGAAGTTCGCTAGACCCATTATTAAGAAAAATTATGCTCATATGAGTCCATGGGAAGACATAAAATGATAAGATGGCCTTTGACATTACTGTGTAGCCTCGGATTCCTAAAAATGTCTTTGTAGGCATGAGATGCTTAAGATTTTATGTGTGTGTGTGTGTGTGTATGTGTGTGTGTGTGTGTGTGTGTGTGTGTGTGTGTGCGGGTGGGTGGGTGTTTGTCTGTGTGCGTGTTGGGGTGGGGGGTGGGGGGTGAATGTGGTGCAATGATCTCCCTCAATGAATTCTGGAAGAATAAAAGTCCTGGATCAGATAGTAATAAATACAGTACAAAATACAGCAAGAACAATGGAAACCGTGGACCAATTAAGAAGCTGAAATTCCTTCTCAGCATATGTCCAAGAGGCAAGAAAGAAGGGAAGAACGAGGAAGTTAATTGAAGAGGAAGCATCAGATTAAGGAGCAGGCTGCTTTTAAGCACTTTATAAGGGAGAAAGATGTGTTTGCGAAAGCTTACTGCTGTAGGTTGAATTTTCTCTAAACTGTAACTTACCTGACAAAAGCTCCATTTTCTTAGGAGTGAATAAACATATAAGCATAAGAACTGTGGAAATGTTTCATATAATGGAAGTAATTATATGGATATCAAATTAGTGTTTGGAGAGTGATATAGCTGATGCTGTGTTGTATAAAATACCATTCATCTTTTTTCTCAAAAAACAAGCAAGTATAGTATCGTAGTTTCCAATATATGTATCTTCTCCACTCAAGATCAGTAAACTAAATACATCTAGATCTTTAATTGGTAAAAATTTGGTAGCAATATCTTCAATAGTTTCAGATTTAATACGTTAAATGCATACGGATCATTTTCGGTATAGAGGACTTTATCATGGACACAAGTGGCGTTATGTAGTATTTGCGTGATGCGTCCTAGGGTTCTTTTGTGCAGTGTGCTTGCGTGGCTACCAGTGTGTAAGCTGAGCAGCGCGACTCTTGCGTTAGTTCGGCTAGATTGAAGAGGTATTTCAGAATTACACGGACGGGCTCGCTTTTATTACGGCAGAACGGTGCTCGTCTCCCGGGCGTCGCGCTAGCAGTGGGTCTGGGTAGGGCGCAGGCAGGTAATTACCGGCCCCAGAGGGCGCCACTTTTCCGCTTTGCCGCGTCTTCCCGTTCTCCTGGCGCGGCGGACCACCGCACGAGCTGCGGCCGCAGCCGATTGTCGCCCCAGAATTACCCGCTCCTGCCCTGACAAGAGGGCCTCCGTCCCGCAGCACAGCCCGGGCAGATAACGGGGCACGGCTGGCTGGCCCCTTATCTGCCGTGGCACCGCAACCCGCTGCGCAGCGCAGCCCATCCCATCCCCCTGATTGCAAACGCGGCTTCTCGCCAGAGCGTTTTTGGTGGGGTCACTGCAGTGGTGCTTCATGACATACCCCAGGATCATGAGACGGTATCCCGAACCATTCCCATAGCGATGACTGTGGAACTTGGCTGCTGACCATTGAAATTACAGCACCGACAATGATACAAATGATGAAAATTTACTTTTTTTGTATATAGTATGACAGGAACATTACATGGTAAAATCATAAAAATTTATGAACGAATATAAATGTTTATGTATGTACGTATGTTTCACATCTTCTCCTACACCAGTGCACCGATTTCAATCGAACTTGGTAAACACACCACTTAATGTCTGGAAATCATCGCTGTGGGGCTAGAATCAGGTACCTGTCGAACGGATTGGAGGCGAAAAAGGAATTTAGCGTCAGAAGCGCGAATAGACATCCTTTAGTCATCCAGTATTTCAGAATGAGAGCACTTACTGACGTGAATGTATCTTTACATGTAACTTAAAATCAGCACTAATCTTTTTCTCCCTGAAAACTCTGCACAATGATAAAACGAGAAAGGTTCATTGCTTACAAGTTTTTTCGTTGTTCATGCAATAAAATGCTGCGTGGCACATGATATTTTAATTTGTTACTAAATTTACTACAAACTATACTCACGACACATTCTTCAGACAACATTCTCATACATCTCTGACTGTACCAGCGAAATTACATCATAGTACGACGCGTAGTTCAGGAAGTATGACGTCATAAACACTGAGATGCGTGTAAGACTGCTGCATCATCCGTAACGTTTTAGTTTACTACTGCGTTGGTACTAATTCTACTCACAACGGATGTCACAGAACGTAGCCATGTACGCCACTGAAGGCACCTGCAAAATTATATCACTGTACAGCACATAGTTCACGAAACACGATGTCATAAACATAGAGATTCGTGAAAATGAAAGCGGAGACTGAAATTCGCTAGGGACATAGATGATATAGGTGTACAATACGTGTTAAATATGTTAAATACATGACAATTTTTTTTGATATGTGCTTACAACGGTAAAGCTACGGGTAAAAAGCGCATCATGAACCGCTGGAAAGATTTCAACCAAATTTAGTAAACATATTAGTTACTATCTGGAAAGAAACATTGTGGGGTATGATCCACCAGTATCCTATTGCGGTGAGCATGATAACAAGGAGAGAGATAGCGGAGAGAGGGAAAGTGGCAGGCAGCGAGGGGCAACGAGGAGATCAGACAGACTGGGGAAGGAGAAGATAGGTAGATAGATAGATAGATATATAGAGAGAGAGATGCGGAGAGGGAAATGAACGGAGATACGGGAGGAAGAAATGAGCAGGGGGGAGGGGGAGATGTACAGGGAAAAGCTATAGAGAAGGAGATGGACAGAGATAGGATGGAGAAAGACATTGCCAGAGAGAGACGAAATGAAGATGGACAGAGAGGGATGAACAGTGAGATGGGCACAGAAAGGGAAGGGGAATGAAGGAAAAGGGCAAGTACATGATAACATTTCAAGGTGATTCAGGGTTCGAAATTCAGTACGGTGAGCTGCCATGTCTGGAAACAGAAACTGCTCTAATTTTGCTGAGCTTCGACGTGTATGTCATTCCATGATATTTCAACTCTAAGACAGAAATCATCAATAGCACTGGCTTGCGACTGCTGGCGTCCTGTACTCTCAACAAACCCCTAACCAGATGTTCTCAGCGGGTGAGAGAATGGAGACCTTGCTGCGCATTGGAACGGCAGTTGAAGACCTTAATGTCGTCGCAGGGCAGCACCTACAACGTATGGCCGTTCGTTATACTGTTGAAAAATTGTTGCATTGAGCCTCTACTGCAACGGTTCCTACTATCGATCCCACGGAGGTCTCTGCTAGCGCTACAATCGAAGAAGTGCTATTCCATGTTGCACTACAATTAAGGGGAAACGGTGGCAGTCTTGCACTGATATTTTTGTAAATCCATATCTTTGCCATTTTTTCTTCAATGTCATTGAAATTTTGCACACTTATGTACAGAGATAATTTCGAATTTTTTATTGCATTATTATTTTAAGGTACACTTTTTCATAATTTCGAGGCAAATTTGGCAAATTTTTTAATGGTAAAATAATATATATTAATAGGTGTACAATTGAGTGCAGTAACTTTTTGGTAAATTAATGCTATTATAGTCTGTGATATTTTGGATTCGAATATTTTTTACAAGCTAACTTTTCTATATATTATCAACCACAAAACTGTGTATAATATCTCGATTAAAATTTTGTTCCACTTACATATTACTTCAAACTAAAAGAATAGGTGTGCAAATTTCATTGTAATCCTTCCAGTAGTTTCTGATACATGTGTTCCTGAAAGCAGAAAACCTTAAGTTGAAGAAAAATCATTTTAAAGTTTGGACGAAATGTAAAAAAAGAAAAAAAAACTAACATACCTTAGCTAAAACTGTCCATATCCATATTCCATTTCTTCCTTATCATCCTCTACAGCTCTTTTAGCTACTCTGCTCCTTTGCCTAGCAATTTTTTGTATGTTCTGGACTGAAGTCTCCGCCTTCGCAGTTCTTTGCTTATTGATGATATGCAGTATCTGCTCAGTGAAGACTCCACGTGTAAAGCCCAACTTCCTGAGGATGTGAAATCTTGCCACATTCCCATCATTAAACACTGCTGCAGCTTCCAAAGCAGAAATCTTCACCACCAAACTGGAAACAAACTCAGTCTAAGGACATCTTTTCCAAATAAGAGCATTGAAACTTTCATTTGGATTCTGTGTTTTCCCCTGCAGACATTTTTCTAGCAGTTTTGGTGAAGCCAGTGCTCTAAAAGTTGGTTTAATGGCCATTGAAACCTCATAAGGAAGGTTATTTTTATGGGTATAAGCGTCCCCACTTTCCTTACTTTTCAAAACTTTGCACCATTCATTAGAATAGAGGCCATGTTGAGGTGCAGTGTCTGTCGACAAGTAATGAAACCAATTGGCCCATACTGCTTTCCTCATACTGTCCAAGCTTGTGAGGATTCTTCTAATTGCAGCACCATAATAGACTTGTATTCTGTCAATTCTCTTCTTTGTTAGTCCGTTTTTACCTCCCAGTGGCTTCCCATCCTCTAGTAGTTTGCCTTTATTGTGTGCAACAAATCTTAGGAGCCGTCAACCCATCCTCTACTCAATATGACCTAACCACTTCAGTTTCTCAATAGTGCAATCTTTTCCATTGGGCTGACTTTCAACTACATTCTTGAAAGCACTAAAGTCTCCATCTCCTAAATACTGTATGTATCTTACTCCATACTTTTGGAAAGATCTATGGAAAATGAATTTTATACCTGCACCTTCCATCCCACCATTGGAGCCTGCATAATTTCTGCTACAAACTGCTTTATGGGCTTCTTGCCATTCTGTTCCTTTACCTGCATCAATATATTTCTTGTGCAAGGAACATGCAGAGCAATATTTAGACATCACCTCTAAGTCTAATACTTTTCCAGTGTCGACACTAATGATTGTTGAAACTCCATGCAGTGAAGTATACCCCCTGTTCACCCAGGAACTGTCACAGAAAACTGCTATATCGTTGCTCTTAGTTGCTACACAATTTTCTTGAATTGCCCCCAGGACTGCCATTTTCATGCTCTGTTCACTTACTTCTGCAACTGCATTGAGGACAGCAGTATTCATTGCAGAAAATTTTAGGGGAGGACCAGGCATGTTCATAATACCACATAAAAGGTTTCCACCATCTCTTCCAATCCCTATACATCTTAGTCCATAAGCAAATCTCATATTGACTTCATAGATTCTATTACTGACCTTTGATGTCTTGAATGGTCTCTCAGCATCACAGTTTTGACACAAAATGTGCAATGAGCAAACCAAACCTTCTCTCTTTCCATCATTAACCATATCCACATTTCCTCCACAAACAGAGCACTTGCAGGCTTTTTTAAGTGCTTTTGCCACCATTTCCAGATCCACAACTCTGACACCTGTATTTCTGTCATGATTTGTTTCTTTGACACAATCCCTGTCCCAAGTTTTATTTTAGATGCACTTGGAGATAAGCTAATGTTTGCATCTACAGGCCCGACCCTAACCTCAATGTCAGTTTTTCGCTTTATATTGGAAACATAAGACTTACTATATGTTTTAAATACTTTACCAGGCCTAGGCGTTGCAAAAAGGGATCAACTGATTCAACCCTGCACAAAGAATGGCACAATAAATCAAGCGTCACTCGAATTCCACTGAATAGCACAAAACTTGTTTACAACACTCCACAGCCTTCTATACCACACTGATTGAACCAGAAAATGGCTCCACAGCCCTCTTTACAACACCGCAATAAAATTTTTCCTCCATTAGGTACATCGAAAAGCGGGCTTGGCGCTTTACACTGCTTAGGGTTTTAATTTTTTTATGCCATTTGTAGTTCGAATTTCAAGAAAAAATTTTTGGATAATCTCAATTGTATTTACTATCAAATAAGCAAATAAAAATAATTTGTAAAGTTTTCATTATTTCTGCCACCGTCTCCCCTTTAATAGCGAATGAAAAATCTCGCATGCAAGGTTTTTCGTCGAAGAAAGGAGCGTGGACAGTGGGATGCGGCATTGTCTTTACTTTACAAGCGGAACTTAGAAGCCGCCATGTAGTATTCTGTGAAACTAATGAATGTGGTTTGTTTTCTTTCTCATAGAGAACGTGGGGTGAAAATAAGCTGTTTCAAAGCATCAAGCATCAGTAAATTCTGTATCTCACGAAGAAGTGTCATTTTAGCTGCGATACGTTGCAATAAAATGACAGGAAACTTAATATACTTATATAAATGCTTCGTGCATTTCATGATTTTAGTGTTATAATTTGTGTGCATCTCTACCACACAATGATGATCTAACGAGAGCGCATCGTTTAGTACAATTTGTCATAGTTACATATCAAATAATGAGCATTTATAAATACAGTCATCAGAAAAGCTAGACTACATATGGAGGCCTAGTTGCCATGATGAAGCCATCGATTAACTGTTAGCGTCCTGATCTCTGAAGAGGGAGGTAGCAAGTTTGTACCCATTTCCTTCCAGTTATTTTTCTTTTTTCAGTCCTTGTTTTCTAAGAGACTCTGACTCTTGCTTATTAATTTTATAGAAGTTTAACATGCAGTTGTAAACTTGACCTATTGTAAATAATGTATTTGCTCCAGTTCTTGTTGCAGAGGACAATGCCTGGAATATTAAAACAGTGGCCAAAAATCTTAAAGTATCCGCCAATCTATGTCTGAAACTAAATGGAAGTTACAAACTGGAAATTTTTACTGTTATGGTTGTGTAAAATATAATGACGGGAAAAAAATCGCAACACTATGGAGAAGTTATACGACATAAATGGTGTAGACGTGTTTCTACATTTGAAAGATGATGACTATTCAAGTTTCGTTCCAGTCGCTTAAATGTAGTGCTAACATGCCACTATGAGGAAGCAACTCAGGTTTAATTTAAATACGCGTTTGTAAGCGTTATTTGCCTTTGAGATCAGTCGTGATGAATTGATGTTAGCCCAAAACGCCTTTAAGGCGGCAGCAACTCCATTATCAACACCTCACTGAGTTGGAAAGAGGTCCTGCAATAGGGCTACCAGAAGCTGAATGTTCCTTTCCGATACTGCAAACGAACTTGCAAGGAAATTAGCCACTGTAGTTTATTGCTGGCATCCGTGGTCACGGGAATGTAAGATCGCAAGAAGCTCGAAATCCAGACGCCCAAGGGACGCTACAGAGAGGGAAAATCATTGAGTTCGGCGTATGGCTCTGACGCATCTTACATGGTGACAATTATTGAGCTGTATGGAAAAATAAAAAAAATAAAAATGTAAACTAGTTGCAAACTACGACACACACACACTTTAATCAGCATCTAAATGCCACTACAGATATTCGGATTTAGGTTTCGACAAGCTCGATGTACCTGCCATGTTTGGCGATGATGTGGCGCGGAAGAATAGCGAAATTCTACACAACCCGATGAAGTTTCGGACCATCAGTGGTGTCGATGATCTTCTGAATGGTTATTTTCAGCACAGCAGTGATTTTGCCTTCATTAGAGACCCACAAAAAGGGATCGCGTGTGTTCCGGTCCGGAGAATGTGTCAGCAAATCGAAGCCCATGCCAGTGGCCTCCAGGTACCTCAGAGCCAGAATGCGGTTTCCAAACTGCTCCTCCATAACGTAAAACAGACTCCTGCTTCGCCGGCCGGTGTGGTCGAGTGGTTCTAGGCGCTTCAGTTTGGAACCGCGCCACCGCTACGGTTGCAGGTTCGAATCCTGCCTCTGGCATGGATGTGTGTGATGTCCTTAGGTTAGCTAGGTTTAAGAAAGTTCTAAGTTCTAGGGGACTGATGTCCTCAGATGCTAAGTACCTTAGTGCTCATAGCGATTTGAACCATTTTTCTCCTGCTTCGATGGGCTCGAGCTCCATCTTGCATGAACCACATCTTGTCGAAATCCGGGTCACTTTGGATTATGGGGATGAAATCACCTTCCAAAACCTTCGCTTACCGTTCGGTAGTCACTGCCTCATCAAGGAACATCGCACCGATTATTCCGTGCCTGGACATTGCACACCACAAGGTAACTCATTGAGGGTGAAGAGACTTCTCGCTTGCGAAATTCGGATTCTCAGCCCACCAAATGCGCCAATTTTCTTTATTGAGGAACCCATCCAATTGAAGGTGCGCTTCGTCGCCAAATCAAACCATGAATGCGCATACCAATTCCCATCATGCCCAGCAGCCAACCGTGCAGCTTGGACGTCCTAACGCAAACCGTTCAGAAGTTATGAAGCTTTTATTTCATATAGTTCAATAATTGTCACCCTATAGTACACCTGCAATAGTAACTTCAGCAGTAGTTACCACTGCAGTAACACAACTAATTGTTACAAATCGATTGTTTCAATGCAAACTCCGAGACAAACGCCCCGTAACGTGCATTCCACTGACCCCAAACCACGGCCATCTGCGACTTCAGTTGTGTCAATCGAGAGCCTCTTCGAGGGTGGGGTGGAGGTCTTGTCTGTTTTCTGGTGAAACCCGGTTCTGCGCCGGTGCCAGTGATGACCGTGTGTTGGTTGGAAGGTGGCCAGTTGAGATCCTCGAGTCACCGTCGGGAGTGCTCTCGTTGTTATCCCACGCAGCTTAACTGCAAATTTTTTAAGGCAGTCTGGTGATTCGATCTGTTTTGCTGCCATTCATGAAACGCATTCGAAGGGGTGTTTTTCAGCTGATGAAGCTCGCTCATATCTACATCTACATCTACATCTATACTCCGCGAGCCACCTTACGGTGTGTGGCGGAGGGTACTTATTGTACCACTATCTGATCCCCCCTTCCCTGTTCCATTCACGAATTGTGCGTGGGAAGAACGACTGCTTGTAAGTCTCCGTATTTGCTCTAATTTCTCGGATCTTTTCGTTGTGATCATTACGCGAGATATATGTGGGCGGTAGTAATATGTTGCCCATCTCTTCCCGGAATGTGCTCTCTCGTAATTTCGATAATAAACCTCTCCGTATTGCGTAACGCCTTTCTTGAAGTGTCCGCCACTGGAGCTTGTTCAGCATCTCCGTAACACTCTCGCGCTGACTAAATGTCCCCATGACGAATCGCGCTGCTTTTCGCTGGATCATGTCTATCTCTTCTATTAATCCAACCTGGTAAGGGTCCCATACTGATGAGCAATACTCAAGAATCGGACGAACAAGCGTTTTGTAAGCTACTTCTTTCGTCGATGAATCACATTTTCTTAGAATTCTTCCTATGAATCTCAACCTGGCGCCTGCTTTTCCCACTATTTGTTTTATGTGATCATTCCACTTCAGATCGCTCCGGATAGTAACTCCTAAGTATTTTACGGTCGTTACCGCTTCCAATGATTTACCACCTATGGCATAATCGTACTGGAATGGATTTCTGCCCCTATGTATGCGCATTATATTACATTTATCTACGTTTAGGGAAAGCTGCCAGCTGTCGCACCATTCATTAATCCTCTGCAGGTCTTCCTGGAGTACGTACGAGTCTTCTGATGTTGCTACTTTCTTGTAGACAACCGTGTCATCTGCAAATAGCCTCACGGAGCTACCGATGTTGTCAACTAAGTCATTTATGTATATTGTAAACAATAAAGGTCCTATCACGCTTCCTTGCGGTACTCCCGAAATTACCTCTACATCTGCAGATTTTGAACCGTTAAGAATGACATGTTGTGTTCTTTCTTCTAGGAAATCCTGAATCCAATCACAAACCTGGTCCGATATTCCGTAAGCTCGTATTTTTTTCACTAAACGTAAGTGCGGAACCGTATCAAATGCCTTCCTGAAGTCTAGGAATACGGCATCAATCTGCTCGCCAGTGTCTACGGCACTGTGAATTTCTTGGACAAATAGGGCGAGCTGAGTTTCACATGATCTCTGTTTGCGGAATCCATGTTGGTTATGATGAAGGAGATTTGTATTATCTAAGAACGTCATAATACGAGAACATAAAACATGTTCCATTATTCTACAACAGATTGACGTAAGCGAAATAGGCCTATAATTATTCGCATCTGATTTATGACCCTTCTTGAAAATGGGAACGACCTGCGCTTTCTTCCAGTCGCTAGGTACTTTACGTTCTTCCAGAGATCTACGATAAATTGCTGATAGAAAGGGGGCAAGTTCTTTAGCATAATCACTGTAGAATCTTACGGGTATCTCGTCTGGTCCGGATGCTTTTCCGCTACTAAGTGATAGCAGTTGTTTTTCAATTCCGATATCGTTTATTTCAATATTTTCCATTTTGGCGTCCGTGCGACGGCTGAAGTCAGGGACCGTGTTACGATTTTCCGCAGTGAAACAGTTTCGGAACACTGAATTCAGTATTTCTGCCTTTCTTCGGTCGTCCTCTGTTTCGGTGCCATCGTGGTCAACGAGTGACTGAATAGGGGATTTAGATCCGCTTACCGATTTTACATATGACCAAAACTTTTTAGGGTTCTTGTTTAGATTGTTTGCCAATGTTTTATGTTCGAATTCGTTGAATGCTTCTCTCATTGCTCTCTTTACGCTCTTTTTCGCTTCGTTCAGCTTTTCCTTATCAGCTATGATTCGACTACTCTTAAACCTATGATGAAGCTTTCTTTGTTTCCGTAGTACCTTTCGTACATGATTGTTATACCACGGTGGATCTTTCCCCTCGCTTTGGACCTTAGTCGGTACGAACTTATCTAAGGCGTACTGGACGATGTTTCTGAATTTTTTCCATTTTTGTTCCACATCCTCTTCCTCAGAAATGAACGTTTGATGGTGGTCACTCAGATATTCTGCGATTTGTGCCCTATCACTCTTGTTAAGCAAATATATTTTCCTTCCTTTCTTGGCATTTCTTATTACACTTGTAGTCATTGATGCAACCACTGACTTATGATCACTGATACCCTCTTCTACATTCACGGAGTCGAAAAGTTCCGGTCTATTTGTTGCTATGAGGTCTAAAACGTTAGCTTCACGAGTTGGTTCTCTAACTATCTGCTCGAAGTAATTCTCGGACAAGGCAGTCAGGATAATGTCACAAGAGTCTCTGTCCCTGGCTCCAGTTCTGATTGTGTGACTATCCCATTCTATACCTGGTAGATTGAAGTCTCCCCCTATTACAATAGTATGATCACGAAACTTCTTCACGACGTTCTGCAGGTTCTCTCTGAGGCGCTCAACTACTACGGTTGCTGATGCAGGTGGTCTATAGAAGCATCCGACTATCATATCTGACCCACCTTTGATACTTAACTTAACCCAGATTATTTCACATTCGCATTCGCTAATAACTTCACTGGATATTATTGAATTCTTTACTGCTATAAATACTCCTCCACCATTGGCGTTTATCCTATCCTTGCGGTATATATTCCATTCTGTGTCTAGGATTTCGTTACTGTTCACTTCCGGTTTTAACCAACTTTCCGTTCCTAATACTATATGCGCACTATTTCCTTCAATAAGCGATACTAATTCAGGAACCTTGCCCTGGATACTCCTGCAGTTTACCAATATTACGTTAACTTTTCCTGTTTTTGGTCTCTGAGGACGGACGTTCTTTATCAACGATGCTGATGTTCTCTCTGGTAAGCCGTCAGGTATTTTATCGTTTCGCCCAAGGGGGGGTCCCTCTAACCTAAAAAACCCCCGTGTGCACGCCACACGTACTCTGCTACCCTAGTAGCTGCTTCCGGTGTGTAGTGCACGCCTGACCTGTCTAGGGGGGCCCTACAGTTCTCCACCCAATAACGGAGGTCGATGAATTTGCAACCATTATAGTCGCAGAGTCGTCTGAGCCTCTGGTTTAGACCCTCCACACGGCTCCAAACCAGAGGACCGCGATCGACTCTGGGCACTATGCTGCAGATATTAAGCTCAGCTTGCACTCCGCGTGCGATGCTGGTTGTCTTCACCAAATCAGCCAGCCGCCGGAAGGAACCAAGGATGGCCTCAGAACCCAAGCGGCAGGCGTCATTCGTTCCGACATGTGCTACTATCTGCAGCCGGTCACACCCAGTGCGTTCAATAGCTGCCGGAAGGGCCTCCTCCACATTACGGACGAGACCCCCCGGCAAGCACACCGAGTGCACACTGGCATTCTTCCCCGACCTACCCGCTATTTTCCTGAGGGGCTCCATAACCCGCCTAACGTTGGAGCTCCCTATAACTAATAGGCCCGCCCTCTGTGACTGTCGGGACCTTGCCGGAGAATCGGCCACTGGCCCAACAGGCGAGGCATCCTGTGGTGGCTCGGAAACGATGTCATCACCACTAGGAAGCACCCCGTACCTGTTGGAAAGGGGTAAGGCAGCTGCCACGCGGCCAGATCCCACCTTCGCCTTTCGGCCAGGCACGCGCGAGCCCACCACTGTCCGCCATTCACCCTGGAGTGATGGCTGACCGGTAAGATGCTCACTGCCGGAAGACGCAGCGACATCAGGGGTTCCATGTGATTCCAAGGCCACCGAAGTAGGCATAGGTCTCACCACAGTTGCCCCAACGCCACTACGAGCCGACGCCTGCGCCTCGAGCTCGATGAGCCTAACAGACAAAGCCTCCACCTGCCCCCGAAGAGTGGCCAATTCTCCTTGCGTCCGCTCACAACAACCACAGTCCCTACACATGACTATGTCTACCCTACTCTATACGGTGACAAATTCCCAAGATAATCTTCTGATGAGCTACTCTGATAATCAAGAAACACTCACTGAAATACGAGACGCGAAAACTACACTAGGTTTTCCCAGAAAAACTATTTAAAAGCTAAGCGCAGCAAATAAGTACAAAATAAATTTCTCTCCTAACGATCAAGAACTGTTAGTTTCTATGCAGAGCAGATAAACACTAATAGAATCCCTTCCTTAGTGGAAGGTCGTATACAAAATGCAAAATAAACGCTTTATACAAACAGTACTCGCTGCTGCTGGTCCTCTCGCTCTGGCTGTCACAAGACAACTGCTGATTCAAGTGACTAGTGGCTAACGGCCGCGAAACAAACAAAAGACGGTTTTAGGGCGCTTTCTGTTCTAAACGATCAAGAAAACACTAAGAAATCTAACACGAAAACTACGTAAAGTTTTATCAAGAACTGTTAGTTACTATGCAGAGCAGATAAACACTAATAGAATCCCTTCCTTAGTGGAAGGTCGTAAACAAAATGCAAAATAAACGCTTTATACAAACAGTACTCGCTGCTGCTGGTCCTCTCGCTCTGGCTGTCACAAGACAACCGCTGTAGTAACCCAATGTGCCCTACAGATTGTAGATATGATGCTTTGGCTTTCTCGATAACCAGATCTCCCTTCAGTCGGGCACATATGGGACATCATTGGACGACAACTAAAATGTCATCCAAACAGCATTAATTACACCAGTATTGAACGGACAATTGCAGAAGGCACTGAATTCCATCGCACAAGCTGACATCCGTCACCTGAACAACAAAACTCACGTACTTTTGGATGCTCCCATTATACATTCTGTCAGTTTCACCATTTATTTATGTACCAGCAGTTTTCATTTGGAATGGACTATCTCGCCTTACATTAACCTGCAATCGTGTGATGTTAATCATTTCAATAAGTTACCTAGACAAATGTATTCCCGAAAGTTCATTACTCTACAATCATTACTTTTGATTGTTGTGATTTTCTTTCCGTCGACGTATACACGGGGTGCTCCATTTTAATCCAAAGTGAGGAGTAACTCGTGATAGCGATGAGATAGAGCAAGATATTATACACTACTGGCCATTAAAATTGCTACACCACCAAGATGACCTGCTACAGACGCCGAATTTAACAGACAGGAAGAAGAAGCTGTGATATGCAAACGATTAGCTTTTCAGGTTGGTGACACCTACAACGTGCTGACATGAGGAAAGTTTCCAACCGATATCTTATACACAAACAGCAGTGGACCGGCGTTGCCTGGTGAAACGCTGTTGTGATGCCTCGGGTAAGGAGGAGAAATGCATACCATCACGTTTCCGACTTTGATAAAGGTCGGATTGTAGCCTATCGCGTTTGCGTTTTATCGTATCGCGACATTGCTGCTCGCGTTGGTCGAGACCCAAGTGACTGTTAGCAGAATATGGAATCGGTGGGTTCAAGAGGGTAATACGGAACGCCGTGCTGAATGCCAACGGCCTCGTATCACTAGCAGTTGAGATGACAGGCATCTTATCCGCATGGCTGTAACGGATCGTGCAGCCACGACTCTATCCCTGAGTCAACAAATAGGGCCGCTTGCTACACAACAACCATCTGCACGAACAGTTCGACAACGTTTGCAGCAGCATGGACTATTAGGTCTGAAACCATGGCTGCGGTTACCCTTGATGCTGTATCACAGACAGGAGAGCCTGTGATGGGGTACTCAGCGACGAACCTGGGTGCACGAATGGCAAAACGTCATTTTTTCTGATGAATCCAGGTTCTGTTTACAGCATCATGATGGTCGCATCCGTGTTTGGCGACATCACGCTGAACGCACATTGGAAGTGTGTATTCGTCATCGCCATACTGGTGTATCACTCGGCGTGATGGTATGGGGTGCCATTGTTTACTCGTCTCGGTCACCTCTTGTTCGCATTGGCGGCCCTTTGAACAGTGGACGTTACATTTCAGATGTGTTACGCTCCGTGGCTCTAGCCTTCATTCGATCCCTGCGAAACCCTGCATTTCAGCAGGATAGTGCACGACAGCATGTTGCAAGTCCTGTATGGGCTTTTCTGGATACAGAAAATGTTCGACTGCTGCCCTGGCCAGTACATTCTCCAGATCCCTCACCAATGGAAAACGTCTGGTCAATGGTGGCCGAGCAACTGGTTCGTCACAATACGCCAGTCACTACTCTTAAGGGACTGTGGTATCGTGTTGAAGCTGCTTGGACAGCTGTACCTGTACACGCCATCCAATCTCTGTTTGACTCAATGCCCAGGCGTATCAAGCCGTTATTACGGCCAGAGGTGGTTGTTCTGGGTACTGATTTCTCAGGATCTATGCACCCAAATTGAGTGAAAATGTAATCACATGTCAGTTCTAGTATAATATATTCGTCTAATGAGTACCCGTTTATCATCTGCATTTCTTCTTGGTGTAGCAATTTTAATGGTCAGTAGTGTAGATAAAAGCAGGAAGTGGCAAAGAGTGTATCGCACTGCTACTACTGGCGGTGACGTTCAACAAGATTTTGAAGGTGATATGAAGTGATTTTTGAAATGGGAACTCTAAATTTTAATGTAAGAGTTAAATAGAGCACCAAATTATACGTATAAAATGATTTATTATTTTTTGTTCTATTAGGGATTAACTCGGAATAGAGGATGAAAACATCAGAATAAGATGTGAGATACAAATTGTAAGTGCATAAGGGATCACGTAGCATTAACAAAACCATTATTTTAAAGGTAATCATCGAAGATCATTCCAAGGTTGTGTTTTGTTTTATGGAAATCCCTATTTGTAAGGTCGAATTTGGAAAGATCGCAGAGAAATTTGAACTGTATGTTTTAATTAAATTGTTTATTGACAAAAATAAGAGCATCACAAGGAACAAATGTTATTTTGACGTTTTCAAGGAAGAATAAATGTAGATAAAACGTATATCACTGATTTCAAAGTCGATCAGTTAGTTTATTTTCGTAAAGAAACTGCAAGATTTACGCACGACATGCAGCAGACTGCCGCTGAAGGGAGTTGAGATTGCAAATCACTTTTTGTGAGATGTATCAGCCCTTTTGAGAGCTTACACAAGCTACGATGTACACTATATCTGGCGTGTGTAGCGATGAGGGCATGGACAATGTGAGGACGATTTAAGTGAAGAATGGGCCCTTAGAAGTCAGCGGAGGATCAGCAAGTCAGTAACAGTGCAGAGTTAGAAGACGGGCAGTTATCGCGCGACTGCTAGAGCGCTGGCTGAACTGTCTAAGTGAAATGCAATTTCCTAATTGAACTGTACATTATTTGCTTTATTACCCTGGGTTGTTAACTTGTGCTGTTTTGATTATTGTAAGGAAATGCTTCGAGTGAGGAGTGAAACACTAGATGGTAATTATTATTTTTTTTTTCTTGTCGAAGCTAACTCTAGCACGTTCCACATTCGACCGCTATGCTCACTATCGTTTCAGTTACGCAATGACACCTTAATGAGTGTGACATATAACTCCTGTCATCCAGATTAGTGGCTATGTATGACGTTATAGTGTTGTGTTCCCTATGGCACACAATACGGTCACACCACGTGCTAGGCTGGCATGATGATCGCGAATGTAATATGGCAATGCTCGTTCGTCTTGAAGATTTCATAAATGAATGTGACCTAGTAAGGCTATACGGTAAACAGGCCCTCGTCTGAAAAGACAAGTTCGTGCTACTCGTACCAGGAAATGCACATGGAGGTATTGGCTTTAACAATGTAAAGTATATGGCTTGAAGCGTTGGAAATAAGCACATTTTTCATGTTAAAAGATTTACAATGAAATTTCTCTGAGAATACATACTGACCAGATCTTTAGAAAGAAAAATTGTCTCAAAGCGCCTCTCCAGGGTATTAGGAGAGAGACATATTTAGTAGCGTAACAAGCTACTTCATGACTAGCGAAAGGCAGACCATTACGTACCTCAGCCAGGTGCCATGTTTCTCAGTGAAGATGGACTACTTGTGATACCATGAGTGCTAGACTGTCGAGAAGATGCAGTTGGCAGACACTGGCCACATAACAATAATATCAAAGTATCTGTGGCTCCTCAAAGGCGTTAACTCATCAGAATCTCCTACAGAACAACTGTTAGTTACAAAATTTCTCTTCCACTTACTCTTCCTTCCGATGGTTCACCCGCACTCGTTATTTGTGATATGTTCACCTAAAATGGGTTACGGCGTTACAATCTGGTGCCCTACAGTAGGACTGGTACCATAATATCGGATTTGTTCTTCCCCCAGAAACACGATCGTCTTAGAATTATCATGTTTGGCGTAATGTGACTGTGAGCATAGAGAAACTCGTTCTGACCGCCAGGACACCTTGCGTAACTTTTTTTTCTTCTAGCGACGTCCTCATTTTTATCTGCCTGTTAACCCCGTCTCCATGGGTGGTTTGGACATCTGCGAGTAAGTATTTTTAATATATTGCCTATTACTGAACCGATATGTTCCTCAGCTCGATCCGAATGAAGCTCCGAAACGAGACAATGATGAAAGGTATCGATATTAGCGGAAATTTGCGAACCTGATGAGTGTATTCCCATTCTTTTTCCTGTGTCAACATCCGGTACAAGCTATTAATGTTACTTGCGAATGTCTCACTAACAAATTTATCAATTTCTCCGTGTTTTGGGAATTATTTATCATCCTATATACATAGATATGTGAATATTGGTATTTACATAAGATCTTGGGTGGGTGTTAAGGAATTAAAATTGTTGTTAAAAATGTTAGTATATATTTCCGAAAGAAGTCACTTTATTTTCGCGCAGAGCATTTAACTTTAAACTCACGTAAATATAGTTACGTTACTATTACTCTATAGACTGGCTTCTTTTACTCTGTCTAATAGAAAATTTGAATGAATACGAAAGGAAGGAAACCTACAGCGTTGGCAGAACTGGGATATATCTGGTTAATAGTTAATACTTTCGTGTCTACAGATTGTTATATGCATATACTTTTATTTGTTTCTATCATGACCTTTGGGTTCAGTTAAGGTTTATCGGATGATGTCTGTGTTACATAATTAAATTTGCATTTTACAGCACTCTTTACCGATAAATTAAGAATTTAACACATTTTCATGGAAATATCCCAAGCGTTGCTCTACAACTGTCATTTTTTTTCAGTCCTCAGTTCTCTAACAAGTTTGATGCGGCCTGCCGTGATTTTCTTTCTTGTGACAACCTCTTCATCTCAGAATAGCAGTAGCATCCTACGTCCTTAATTATTTGGCAGGTGTACTTCAACCACTGTCTTCCCTGCAGCTTTTACGCTTTACAGCTGTAATACCATACAGACTATTCACTGACGTCTTAGCACAGGTCTTGTCATTCTGTCCTTTCTCCTTGTCAGTGTTTCCATATTTTCCTTCCTTCGCCGATTCTGCGGAGGATCTCCTCATTCCTTACAATTTCAATCTACCAAATTCTATAGCACCACATCTCTAAACGCTCCGATGCTCTTCCTTTCCGGTTTTCCCTCAGGCCATGATTCACTACCATACAGTACTGTTTACAAAAATACATTCTCAAAAACTCTCCCGCAGATTAAATATTAATTCTCATGTTCGACACTAACATATTTCTTCTGTCCAGGAAAGCTCTCTGTGCCAGTACTAGCCTGCGTATTATGCCTCCTTGCTTCGTATATCATGGGTTGTTTTGTTTCCAAGCTGACAGAATTCCTTAATTCCTTTTATTTCATGGTCCACAATTTTGATGTTAAGCTTGTCGCTACTCTCAGTTGTGGTACTTCTCATTACTTTCGTCTTCCTTCGATTTACACTTAGTCCATATTCTTTCCTAATCAGGCTGATCATTCCATTCAACATGTCCTGTAATTCTTTTTCACTTTCACTGAGTATAGCACTGCCATAAGCGCAATTTATCACTGATACCCCTTCATCCACAAATTTTAATCCCACCATCGAAGCTTACCTTAGTTTGAGATATAACCTGTGTTCATATCACCATATATCCTGATCTTCTATCCATTTCACTTCACAGTCTCCCACTTTACCTAGGTTGAGTCTTGGCATTTCTCTTTCCAGATTTGCTAGCTTCCGTACCACATTTAAACCTCCGACATTCAAAGTGGGCTTTTAATGTGGTTTAATTGCGTAGGGTATTCAATATTTTTTCTCACAGATACACTCCCCTCCCAAAGATTTGAATGGTGGACTAAGCAGAATATTTTGCCACTAGAGATATCATAATTACACTTTTTTATTACAGGCCACATGCTGTATGGATACACACTGTGTCTTTAATTCAGTGATTTTCATTGCGTTCTGCATCCATATGCCGTTTGTCAATGCTGTGGGCAAAAACTGCCCTCATACTCTGTCCACTTCCCCGCCCTCTTTGACAAGGCCGTAGACAGACCAAGGGTGACTTTTTATACCAGTATTATTCAGCCGCTGTAATTTCAAACTTAAGTATTTGCTGTGTTTGAACCTAGGACCGAGAACGTTTTGATGACTAGGCAAATACGATTCCCATAATTTCTTTCAATTATGGACAGTAAGGAACACTGAGGCAACTGAGAAATAAAATAAGGAATTTCTAACATTTGACGTAAATGCATTTTGAATACAGAGCCACGTCATTTTGTTAAATACTTGTCATGGGTGAATGAACGTAGTGCAGGTGATACGGCATGACGAAATATAAATACATCCTCTACAGAAAAGTACACCAATTTACACAGAAGAAGACCACTGTTCCTGTGGCAGAATGTCAGTTTTAATTTTAGATTACATTCACTGTTTTTAAGTGATTCAAACTCCCTTAAAGCTTTCTCGAATATTTGGGTTACCTAATGTAATTTTATACCCAAGTTTACACATACATTCCTATTATTTTCACAAATGACTTGTTTTCTGTTTTTTACAATACCCACATATTGCAGCAACATTTGTTCCTTTCTTGTAACAAGTTTTGTGATCACCCCAGCAAATGTCTGCACTTATGTTTGGCAGTAGAGAAGAGAAAATAAACTGAATTTCACAATGAATGTTAAAGCTATAATAATATTTCAAAACAATACTAAAGCGTCACAGTTTCAGTTGCAGTAGTTATTAATATCCATAATACAATACAATAATTACATTATGACAATTTCACGACTCTCGGCACCAACGTAGTTATTTCTCTGGCAATTACCTCTCTGTGTTCCTAATAATGTTTTTGTACAAATGTGTTTATGTAACGAAGTTACGTCGTGCATTTGTTAAATACAGACCTTGAGGACGAGTAGTTGTTTTTAATCGAACAACTGCCTAGACGTGTACTTTCTTCTCAGTAAATAATAATAATGGCTTTGGTTTTTATCATTATTTTGGGCAAGACTGCAACTTCTGAAGAGTGACACGATGTTAGTAACATGTAACTAAATATAAACAACAGCACTGTTTTCACAGATATCTTCCATAATCACAAAATCGACTTGTTTATTAAGCTGCAACTGACGCGTATGAGTGGACTAATGCTGCATAAAGCACGAGATGCAATATTCTGTTATTTTTGGTGAGATTTCAGTCTTATGTCTGGTTCCATATGGACCGCCACGAATTCCGTTCCTGTGCCATCCTCTTCTTCTCGGAAAACCACTGGCGACTTACGCGACTTACGTCCTCAGTTAATTGCTGGATGTGTTCCAATCTCTGTCTTCCTCCACAGTTCCTGCCCTCTACAGCTCCCTCTAGTACCATGAAAGACATTCTCTGACTTTGATGGGACCTATTTCGAGATCAAACACGAAAAAATTCAGAATGTAAGATGACTAGCTACCCTAATTAATCAATTGTACTGACTTTATGCTAAAGAAATTGACAGGTAACAACCAAAATATAGTAATATACGGTCTCTGAAAAATATGTTCGAAACTTACTGGAAAAAATAAACTGAATGATGTCTACTGGGTGATAAAAATTTGTTTCGGAGCTCTGCCTTTAAAACCAGATGTAAGAACATTGTCATTGGAAGAAAGGAGAACCTGTTTTCTATTTCGTAATCTCACGTTGGCGTCCACTTTGCATAAATGTCCAACTGTTACAAAGCATTTCCTAACTTTATACTCAAGGGAAAAGAGTTCAGCTGGAAAACATTTTTTCTGCTTCTGGACGCCACAGCCAAACGCTGAAGGCAAAATTAAAACAAAACCTGAAAAAAAATCTAGTGGCTCTCTTGTTTACACAAAATACCAAAATACTCGGAATAAATGTTTTAGTGGAGTCTTAGAACTGAAAACGAAGTAACGTAATAACGCAATAATTACACACAGTCCCCACTAGAGGTGGAATACTATCAAGAAAATCACTGAAATTGAGTATTTTGCAAATACATTAAAAAACGAAAGACGCTAGTGAGGCTCAAACATGTTCGTGTGAAAGTGCAGACATTTGTGAAAACTTTGATTTTATCCACAAAGGACGTGATGTCGTGGTTGTTAAGTCAAAGTAAAAATTATCGCTCAGCAACAAATTTAAAGTATAAAAACAGAAATTGACGCGCTTTGAACGTCAAGCTTTCACCATCAAAATATGTGTACAACAATATTTAAAAGCGATCAGGGTAAAGAGCAATGACGTATCGTGGTTACTTACCTCGCAACCGCGTACTCTTAAAATGTAGATTCACATTACCGTCAGTTGGAAAAAGGGGTAAAAATGAAATGGCATTTGTTATAAGTATTGGAATGTCCACCGTAATGGCTACCAGTGTGTATGAAAGCCATACCTGGAAGACAAACACAGAAGTACCAAGAGTTAGCCCTTCATGATAACAAACATGAAAAAGAGATACAAAAGAAAATAGATGTCATCTAACCTAGCCAGGAAACTCAGAAATTCATATACTGTCAAGAACAGAACACCAAAACTATTTCCACAAAGTTATTTGTGTCATCTGTCAGTACAAGTATCATACAAAAAATAAATAACGTTTAGGCATATAAAATGGAAAACATTATTTTTACTGGAAGCAACAATTCTGTTACACAAACGAAGCTTCCTTTACTTCTCTACATAAAAACCTTCTACTTTCCAACATTTTCCACGTCTGGTTATGAACTTCAGAATTCTGATGCTATGTTCTTGTGCTTCACATTCATTAAGGAAGATATATCAGTGCAAATCTCTATAGTAAGTCTCTATGAAAACTATGGCGAGGCGTCCAAAGCAGGGGGTAAGGAATGATTTCAGGAGGTATTCTGTTTCCCCACGAAAATGCCCTCTCTCACACTGTTGCTGCAACTCAAGAATTGTTGGATCAAATTGTACGTGACTTTCTGACCATTCAATGTTTAGTTTGGACCTTGCTCCTAGCGATTGCCACCTTTTTTTCTAAACTGAAAAAAATTTTCTAAACGTTTCGGAAACGATGAAGAGTAGGAGATTGCAGTGATCACCTAGCTAAATGAACTGGTTGCAGAATAGAATAATGTGGTATATTTAAGCTCATGTCAGATATGAATAACATTAGAATGTAGGAAGTGAGTTTTTATGAAGTGAAGGAAGTTTCATGTATGTGACAGCTTTGTCTTTTCCAACAAATATTGTGTTCTGCATTTTCTAGTATGTTACACAACAATTTTAACTGGACTGTCCTATGACTCGAAGAAATCCTTAAAGAGAGAGACAAATTAAATTGGAATAAAATAATTCCCAACTGATAATGAAATACAAATTATTATTAGTGATTGCTAACACATAACTACATAGATTTTGATTTCCCATGTTAAACTGCAGGCATACCTAGATGTGAGGCCACTGTGAAAGCATTTGGGACAGTGATGACGCCAAGGGCACAGTGAAGGCCACGAAGTCTCAAGAAGTCCACGCCCAGTGCTATTCGCAGAATTGATACTCGCCCTCTGTGTGAAGGGAAACGCAAGGCAGGCGAAAACAGCCAGAGATATGTTTTGTTAAGTATGAAAAAGAGAAATGGCCGCACTTGCACAGTTGGCGCCATCTATCAACGGACAGAAAATATGTGCAGTACATCAGAGACTGTCGTCAGCAGAACGTATGCCATCTTGTAGCCAGAGTCGCAGAAGAACGGTGTCTATAGGAGGAAACAGCGAGAAGTGGAAATTCCCCAAGAAACATGGGCTGTTACGATAAAATCATAAGGGGTGGAATGGGAACATGTACTTGGGACTTCGATGTAGTACGTGAGCTGCTGACACCCGATCGGGTGACGCCAAACTGATTGAGAGCTTAAAAGTATTTAAAAACAGCGCTTACTGGTTCATGTAAACAATGTAGGAGTGGAAGCAGAGGATATGACAGTGCCTAGCAGATATCTAATCGTAATGGCCAGTGCACAGGGAAAGCAGAGAAAAGGAATAAATCCTACGAATTTTCCATCCCCAAGGCTAGCAGAATTTTTTAACTTTTTAACCACCAGACACCTGTTTATAGAAGCGAGGACAGCATATTGTAATACTACATTTTACTGGTTAGTACTCACATGAATCAGTATCCCGACAATTCCGACCTAACGCCGAAATATACAGGCTGCAATATTCCCATTGTCGGAAGAGCTCTGCAGATAGTCATTTCCCTTGCAGATATTCACTTCTAGACTTCACTTTCATCACGGAGCATTCTTGAAACGTCTGAATATTCCGAGCTAGAGGCTCTCATTTATCTGAGGTTGAAGTTAGATACAGGCGAAGACGAGATGTTTGTAACAAGCCAATAATTGGTTTAACAGTCACTGTAGCCACTACCTACAAAATGGTTCAAATGGCTCTGAGCACTATGGGACTTAACTTCTAAGGTCATCAGTCACCTAGAACTTAGAACTACTTAAACCTAACTAACTTAAGGACATCACACACATCCATACCCGAGGCAGGATTCGAACCTGCGACCGTAGCAGTCGCGCGGTTCCAGACTGTGGCGCCTTTAACCGCATGGCCACCCCGGCCGGCCACTACCTACACAATCTAAATGTGGTGAGGAACGGCCGCAGCAGCAAAGCAAGCGGTGCAGAAAGACAAAATGTACGTAATAACGTTCAGTTAATTCCAGTCCCTAGTCTGAAGCCTTATTTTCAGTTAGGAGCTCAATATCGTTTGAACTCTGGCAAAAATGCTCCCACATAATATGTTGCCTAGTTTTTTCGATCTGTTTGTTCTAACCTACAGCAGTCACAGTAAGACATACATGAACATAAATGCTCCCACATTTTTTGTCCAAGTTTTCCAGGGCATTAGGCAGTGATTTCAGTTATTGTTATTGTTAAATACGTCATTGAGAAATTTACCTGCCTGCAAATAATAGACTGAGTTCATTGAGATCATTGTTTAATTTTGTACAGCAGTAATGTTTCATTTAGTAGTGAGGTAATATGATTAGTGATAATTTAGTTGAACGAAATTTTACAGGGCCACATTCATGTGTTAAATTAAGGTATCCAAATACAGAACTCCATCAAAACAAATTTTGCATGCCTAAAATAACTAAAATGTCTTTTAATTCTGTATACTTTTTCGTGCTAAGTACAGTAATGACACATTACTCTAGTACATCCAGCTTCCTATCTTTATTCTGTGTATGATAAATTGTGAGGCCTTCGCAATTTCGCGACATACGGTGGATAATTTCATGCATATGCATTCTATTAATGACTTTCCAAAATTCTTAAGCCGTAAGCTTCCCTGCATTCCTTGTATCTCAATGTTAAATACCAAATACTCTGGTCAGTTTAGTTCGCATTATTAGTATTATATTGAATATTATGGCTAACATCTCTATCATATTAAAGTATCCACTTAAAGAAATCCACCTACTCAATAGTCAAAAGACAACAAACTATGCATGCTTAAAATATCTAAAATATATTTAAGTACTGGATGATTTTTATGCTATGTGCAGTAATCACATATTGCTGTAGTTATCCTGTTTCCTACCTTTGTGTTATATATGGAAAATTGTGGACTCTTCTCCAGCTCCCAACATACTGTGGCCTCTTTTATGAGTATCCATGACAATGGATGGCCTTTCGAAAATTTTTAGTCGTAAGGTACCTTGTGTTTTTTGTACATCAATCTGAGAAACCTACCAGCGTGGCCAATGTAGTTTACATTACCAGTGTTACATTCAATGTTGTGGATAACAGGTCTACTACATTTGTCAACTTTATGATTTAAATTGTTCCTTAGTTTGTGTCACTGAATTTTGCTGGTTTAAAAGTGTCTTGAACTCCAAAAATGTTAAAAATGCTAGAAACTTCCAGACATGATTTACCAAAATATGGCATCGTATGTCTTAGCATTGTGTGTGGTATTCTCATCTACAATCGTGCGCAGGTGCTTGCATCTTAATTGATACAAACTGTTTTCATGATAATTGTTTACTCTGGCTTGTGGTTTTATGATATTCAGCTCAGTCGACCTGTTTTCTGTATTCGTCAGGACGTTACATGTTCTATAATACACCAAAAGAAAGTAAGTTTTTGGCAGTTTCAATGACGAACGCTAGTATGCTGGAAAACATCCTTCAAAATTTGAAGACATGCCTACAATCTTTCTGTATTATATTGAGGTCAAGAAATTGCAATTCAGTAACTTCTCATTCCTTCTACCATTTCACAACAGGATATCTACCACATACTGCCTGTAGTTTACAATTTTTCTTCATGACGTATTGTGTGTTATTGGGGAATTATTAGATGAAACATGTGCTATGGTTCCAGATAATATAGAACCCACAGTTAATTCAATTTTTTGCATATAATACTTATTGTTAAAAGAAACGTGGTTACATTTAACAATAAGTTCTAAAAGCTCAATAAATTCAGCACTATAACGTTCAGATGGTCTTTTATACTTCTGCAGTTTTACTTTAATCACCTCAACTTCCATTGACAGGAAGTCTGCATAAATGTTTTTAATGTCTAAGATATATGGTGAGATATGTCAGCAGTAAGCTCATTCTTGATTTCATTAATCAGTAATGTACATTTACTGCTTGAAAAACTGTCCCAAAAATGTAAAATTCCTTTAATATATTATTGAAAATTTTACAAATGTTATAGGATTAACAACTGTTCTAATTGGGTAGATTTTTATTTGAAACCTAAGTTGTGCAGTGTTTACTTTCATGACAGAGGAATGTAAATTTAAAGCACCACTGACCAAAGACAAAAAGTACTGACCTCTGTCGTGAATTCAGTAGGTCCACAACTTAGGTCCCAATGCGGATCACCTGATTAGACAGAGTATTAGTACTATGAATGACCCTTTAAATTCCATTGCTAAAATACTCAGTAGAACACTAAAAGAATTTTATATCTTTGAAGTTTCTGAATGATTAAATATTTCTCAAGACGACAAAGTATCAACTTCAAACTTCCTGATGACACTGATATCCTCAGTGCATGTGGAGAAGAATTACAGCCTTTACTGAATGGAATGAGCAGTTTTACTTAGTACAGAAATGGACTGACAGGAAATAGAAGAAAGATGAAAGTAAAGATAAATAGCCAAAATGACTACAGCAAGAAACTTGACAGCAGGACTGGTGATCATGAAGTAGACAGACAGAGCATGGAGGACATAAAAAGTAAACTAGCAATGGTAAGTAGGGCATTCCTGGCCTAGAGAAATTTCTAGTGTCAAACACAGATGTTTATTTAAGGAAGAAATTTCTGGGAATGTACGTTTGCAGCACAGAATTGTACGGTAGTGAAACATGGACTGTAGGAAATCCAGGAAAGAAGAGAATGATGCCAATCTGAGGTGAAGAGATTGGCACACTAGAGGTATTAGGGGCGGAACGCATCAAACCAGTCAGAAGGCTAATGATTCAAAAACGAAAAAAATCGTGATCCTGCAATCATACATATACAAGTATGAAAAGTCAGTATTATGAGCACTAGAAATGACAGACAAGGAACCGTTCCCGACTTTCGTTTTTGTTTACATTGGTGCATTATGACAGATATCTGTGTGAACTCTTCTCCCGTTTGTGGGACCATGGTTTCAGGGGCTGGTATCTTGTGACAACCCTATGTCGTTGAAGTACCCTTCAAAGGATTCTTTCTATACAACAGAGAAAGTATAAACTTCACTTTTGAGAAATAAAAGTCAGTGCTATAATTAGGCACCTAGAAACAATAACAATTACTTGTGGATGTCAGAAAAGTTTCCACATTGACCACTTTAAGTTATCAAATGACGCTTTGTATGCTTTTAGGATGGTGTCTCTTAACTCGCTCATTCCGTTTAGGGAAGTCGCACTGCTATAAAATTGGATTGAAATGCAGGACGCCTGCAATGGATCGAGGCGTGGTGCAGGGATAATCGAATGTATTGCGCATAAGTAGGAAGATACGTTACTGGCTTATTATACAATTACTGGAAATAATACGTCTCGTAAGTCTCGTGGAATGAGCACACAGAATGACTTAAAGTGGAACGACCACAAGAAACTATTTATAGGTTCCGATGGTCCCTCGTTGATTAACATTGGAAGAATCCTGAGGAAGCGCAGTACGTCCACAAGAGTTAGCTCCAGGAACACTGCTTCGACCAGTGCTTGATTCTTTCTCGTAAGTATATACGTTAGTTACAAGTGAGGGCGAAATAAAGATGAGCGGAAGGAGGGCAATGCATTTTCTTGCGTTTTCACTTAATAATGACACATGGCCACAGAGATACTCATCTGATTCCCATGGGATACGGTACCTCAAAGTGAGTTGACTGTTGAAATTCAGAAAGTATTCGTTCCTAAAAGAATAAAACGAATGCACTGCTTCTTCCTACAGATCTCTCATTAAATACTTAAAAATACAGTTCGCTTCAGTCCTTTCTTTTGCTGCGAAACAAGTTAGCTATTCCTCACTTATAAAAAATTAATGGACTTTTCAGTAATAAAAACGACGAACTTCGGGTCACTATAACAGCCATTTATTGTTTTACAGAGGACAGACATTTTATTGATTCTATGTTTCCATCTAAAGATAAAGCTTAATTTCAATAATTTTGCTCGGACTTATGTCGTCAGATAATGTTTTATTGCCAAAGTCATAGAAAACAATTTTCATTTGTTATGGAAGCTTAACAGGAGACTCCAGCCGAAAATTTAACCGTTCTGCTACTTTATCGTTTTGATCCAAATTTTAAAATCAAGCCTATCACGTAAACATGTGGTAACATGTCAGCTTTGAAAAGGAGTTTTGGTGTTTAGTATGATTCTTAATGGTACTGCTGAAGACCAGCTTTTGGTGATCAGACCTTAATTTTCATATTACAGATATTTTTGATACATTCAAGGAACATTTTTCAACAGCTCTACGCGTTAATTTTATGAGAAACATAATTAAACTACATCCCGTATTTCTTTCAAGCTCCGAACTTATATTTTCTTTAAATATCACTACATAAAAGTGATAATGAAACAGATCAACTACGTTTTCGATAGTACTCATATTTATGCACAGACGTATGCAAACACCTGAAGACTACTTCCCGCAAAAATTTTCATTAAGTTTGTCTAAAATTTAACATTACAATTAGAAAAATAAACTCACAGGAAAAAGGATTTTGTTTAAAAATGAATACTTATTCAAGATATATACCTGTTGTAATTCACCAGCACCATACAAGTTCCATTCCTGCTCTAGTAAGATTTATTGATCTTGTAATTTGAGACTAGGGTAACGTTTTTCTTGACTTTTTTCTTCTCTGTGCAGCATTTTGTGGGCTGCTTGATCCGTCGTTGGTCTCTAAAGAAGCACATCTTCTTCTGAGGGAGTGATTCAGGATACAGGAGTGCTGGGGCTCGTCCTTTCTTCAGTCTTCAAACATCCCACATTTAGATAAGAAATTGCTTGAGCAAGACCAAAAAGCATCTTTTCCTTTCATCTTGAGCCGAATGTCAGTGTACAAACTGTGGAAGGCATCTTGTGTCTCACCTTCAGTTCATCTTGCTAGTACGAGGGCAGTTCAATAAGTAATGCAACACATTTTTTTTCTGAAACAGGGGTTGTTTTATTCAGCACTGAAATACACCAGGTTATTCCCCAATCTTTTAGCTACACAACACTATTTTTCAACGTAATCTCCATTCAGTGCTACAGCCTTACGCCACCTTGAAATGAGGGCCTGTATGCCTACACGGTACCATTCCACTGGTCGATGTCGGAGCCAACGTTGCACTGCATCAATAACTTCTTCATCATCCGCGTAGTGCGTCCCACGGATTGCGTCCTTCATTGGGCCAAACATATGGAAATCCGACGGTGCGAGATCGGGGCTGTAGGGTGCATGAGGAAGAACAGTCCACTGAAGATTTGTGAGCTCCTCTCGGGTGCGAAGACTTGTGTAAGGACTTGCGGTGTCATGAAGAAGGAGAAGTTCGTCCTAATTTGTGTGCTTACGAACACGCTGAAGTCGTTTCTTCAATTTCTGAAGAGTAGCACAATACACTTCAGAGTTGATCGTTTGACCATGGGGAAGGACAGCGAACAGAATAACCCCTTCAGCGTCCCAGAAGACTGTAACCATGACTTTACCGGCTGAGGGTATGGCTTTAAACTTTTTCTTGGTAGGGGAGTGGGTGTGGCGCCACTCCATTGATTGCCGTTTTGTTTCAGGTTCGAAGTGATGAACCCATGTTTCATCGCCTGTAACAATCTATGACAAGAAATTGTCACCCTCAGCCACATTACGAGCAAGCAATTCCGCACAGATGGTTCTCCTTTGCTCTTTATGGTGTTCGGTTGGACAATGAGGGACCCAGCGGGAACAAACCTTTGAATATCCCAACTGGTGAACAATTGTGACAGCACTATCAACAGAGATGTCAAGTTGAGCACTGAGTTGTTTGATGGTGATCCGTCGATCATCTCGAACGAGTGTGTTCGCACGCTCCGCCATTGCAGAAGTCACAGCTGTACACGGCCGGCCCGCACGCGGGAGATCAGACAGTCTTGCTTGACCTTGCGGCGATGATGACACACGCTTTGCCCAACGACTCACTGCCAGATCACCGTAGACATTCTGCAAGCGCCTATGAATATCTGAGATGCCCTGGTTTTCCGCCAAAAGAAACTCGATCACTGCCCGTTGTTTGCAAAGCAAATCCGTTACAGACGCCATTTTAACAGCTCCGTACAGCGCTGCCACCTGTCGGAAGTCAATGAAACTATACGAGACGAAGCGGGAATGTTTGAAAATATTTCACAAGAAATTTCCGATTTTTTCAACCAAAATTGGCCGAGAAAAAAAAATATGTTGCATTACTTATTGAACTGCCCTCGTAGTTCATGAGGTGAAAGACCCTGATAAACAGGTAGTTACTCGAACACTTTGGCAGCTGTCAGTGTGACACGACCCCTCACGCAGTCCATAGCTCAAGTATTTTTTGCACACTTGTAATTCGAAAACTCGTTTTGGGATCTCCCATGACTGAGCAGGAGAACATCTCCCACAGCATAATACTGCTGCCATCAGGCTGCATCCATGGTGCTGTTGGGTTAACATGTAAACACGTGGGGATGGCCTGTTGTGGGGCCCTATTTTCAACAATGTACGATGAGCGGTGTGCTCTGAAACATTTGAGCGTAAACCAACACTGTGCTCTTTCGGCAGAGATCCCACAATCAACATCCATCCTGCTATACAGAGCTGACAAGCATCCGACCCCAATGTTCTGTCGTTCTACCTCTATGCGTAGATGTTCACGACAGTAGCACGTGAACATTCGGACAGCTTCGCCGTTTTCGAGATACTGTTTCACAGGCTCTGCGTAATATCTTTCTGTACTGCAATGGATTTCTCAATTTGAAGCCCATTCCCTAGGGTGACACCTCATCCGTGTCTGCTCCTGCTCCGCTTACACACTTTCGTTACGAGCCCGCATGCCGCCAGACGGCATCCAATGTCGCAGTGGGCAGTGGTCATAATGTTTTTGCACATATTTATAAGTTTCGCGTGGGCCTCTTGCGTCTCGTCGTGGCCTCCCACGGCGAAGAGTAACGTGACTGTCGCGTGTGTTTGCGGCAGGCACGGAGGCGGCGCAGGAGGGCATGCGCCGGCTGGGCGCGCAGCTGGCGGCGAGCGCGCCGGGCCGCGTGGTGGTGGCGTGGCGCGCGCTGGGCGGATCGCTGCGCGACTTCCTGGCCCAGCTGGACGGCGTGCACGACGTGCTGCAGGAGAAGGCGCGCGCACGCGCCGGCTTCGTCTTCTCGCAGGCGCAGGACGGCGCGCACACGCTGCTCGTGTCGTGCGAGCGGCCGGCCGCCGCCTTCCTGCTGGCCGGCTGCCTGCGCGCCGTCGCCGACACGCTCTACGGCACGCCGGCCGACGTCGTCGTCACCAGGGACCCGGCGGACTGCCGCCGCTTCAGGTCAGCACCGTACACCACGTCCGCACCGTCCCGTTAACACAATGCTCTCGTAGTCCAACGCCCTGAATAAGATTTTCACTTTGCAGCGGAGTGTGCGCTGATATAAAACTTCCTCGCAGATTAAGACTGAGTGCCGGACCGAGACTCGAACTCGGGACCTTTGCCTATCGCGGGCAAGTGCTCTACCATCTGAGCTACCCAAGCACGACTCACGGCCCGTCCTCACAGCTTCACTTCTGCCAGTACCTCGTCTCCTACCTTCCAAATTTAACAGAAGCGAAATGCATAGGTCCCGAGTTCGAGTCTCGGTCCGGCACACAGTTTTAATTTGCCAGGAAGTTTCAGATACCCTTCTTGTTCTTATTGTGGTTTTCTTGAATCCCTTTTTCCTAGGCTAGAAATACATTGGATAGCGGAATACATTGGTTACGTCACAAAAACACAGTACAAATCAAATGGTTCCAATGGCTCTGAGCACTATGGGTTGGTTCAAATGGCTCTGACCACTATGTGACTTAACTTCTCAGGTCATCAGTCCCCTAGAACTTAGAACTACTTAAACCTAACTAACCTACGGACAACACACACATGCATGCCCGAGGCAGGATTCGAACCTGCGACCGTAGCAGTCCCGCGATTCCGGACTGCAGCGCCTAGAACACAGTACACAGTAGCACGTCTGCGTACGTGAGCTGGACGTATTCTAAACATTTAAAATCCACCTCAAACAGCGAATAACATATTTTATACTCCGTTTTAGATGGCCTAATGTCCACTGTCAGCGGTATATAAAGCCAGCTACGCAAGGTGCTATAT
The DNA here is from genome assembly GCF_023898315.1 of Schistocerca nitens. Taxonomy (NCBI): domain Eukaryota; kingdom Metazoa; phylum Arthropoda; class Insecta; order Orthoptera; family Acrididae; genus Schistocerca; species Schistocerca nitens. The sequence continues at coordinate 307,054,977 of NC_064621.1, read as the reverse complement.
GTTTTTAAATATTTCAGTGGCGAGATACCTTTTATAATGTGCTGTTTTTTATCCATATGATAACTGGGCGTTATTTCCAAATTGAAATGAACACATTTAATAAAAATTGTTTTTTTAAGACCTGGAGATACAGCAAAGTCTATGGAAATCGTTTGTTTTAAATAAAGAAATATTTATGCCATCTTGGTTTCAGAAAGTTTTTACTCTGAGCAGTGGTTTGCAGTGAAGGTTGTGTCGTCCAAGTAATGCACTCCGAAAAGTTAGGATGGCAACATCAGGCGATGGCAGTCTCATCGGTGATTATGCTGGACAGTGCAGCAAGCAGTCTTATTGAATGATATTGACTGACGCTCATAACTGCACCAGTGGATGGTGGCTGAGCTGTGATGCTTCTCCGAACCCATCACCTTCTACAGTTGCTGAACTTTGTGCTGAATGCATGTACTAAGTAAAACAAAGGGCGTTGGAGAATTTTGACTAGACGGCGAGAGTCAAGTACAATCAAGGAAACAATGACCTCTTTACCTGTACGTTAACATACTGATATTTCATTTTTCTTATCAGATTAAATTGTAACGGCTTCAAAGGAAACCAAAATATAAACTAAATAGGGCAGGGCTGGGTTTTGAATACTGAGAGAATGTATTTTTTTTTTTAATGTGGCAACCTCCCCTCGTTCTACGTCAATGTCTGTTTTCAAAAGAACCAGTCATGAATTCTAAGATGATTTTGAGCGCCACAGTGATTTAAAAGGCATCATCCGTTGCGTTTCTCCAATTTTCGAACTAACTAACGCATCAGTTATATAGGAACATACAGTTTACCATGGAATCCGAACCCTGGTCGAACTCGACATTTTTCGCATAAAAAAATATTGCCAGAGGTGAAGGAAGTGACAAGTGAAAATCTTAGGACTGATTGTGGATCGAAAGCGGAACCTCTGGATTTATAACCTGCCTCTTTACCAGGGAACCACCGAGACTCGTCTGTGACAAGAGAGCAGCTGTCAAGGTCTCGGGCAAGTCGAGGCTTGACATGCTGTTCAAAATGTTCAAATTTCTGTTGAAATCTTATGGGACTTAACTGCTGAGGTCATCAGTCCCTAAGTTTACACATTACTTAACCTAAATTATGCTAGGGATAAACACATACACCCATGCTCGAGGGAGGACTCGAACCTTCGCCGGGACCAGCCGCACAGTCCATGGCTGCAGCGCCTAAGACCACTCGGCTATTGACATGCTGTGTCGGTCTTTTCTACTGATGCAGCTGTGTCCGGTTGTTACGAATGCTGTCAACATGGAGGCTCTATGATACACACAGGTTGACTGCTTTAAACATTATAACGGAAGTAAAAATTAAGTCTTCAAATAATGTAAACTTGAAAGTTATAGCTCACTTCCTTGAGTGTCAATGTTGTTTTTATTAGAGAGAAACAGCTAAAAAATTTTAACATGTGTCGTCCCATCCTTCTATTAAAATATCATAAAGAGTACTGCGTAAATATCGGATCAAAAATAGAATCTCACTGACGTTTGTACCATCCTGTCAAGCTCACCACTGCCAGTGTGTCGTTGGCTGCTGCACCTGACGCATGGTAAAGCATGCTGATTGAGAATAACACATATCATTAAAATTTGATAATGAATACTAGATGCAAAATCTCTTTGTTCATTTAACGCTTCTCCCAAGGATTTCAGCTGGTGAGCGCTAATTTTAAGTTCTTGTAGCACATTGAAATAAAAAACACTTTGCAAACTTACCACCCTTTCTAATACTGCACGATGTACATGATTACTGCTTCTTAGTCTTCCCCAAACACCGTTCAGGATTAGAACACTTAAAGCCACCAGAGGTAAATTACGAATCTCAGTCGCATCCTCGGCAGCATGTTGTCTTGAAACTGAAAACCTTACTTGCTATTTGATGGCGTTTACTTAAAAAATGTACCCTAAACCACAGTTTAAGTGTGCAGATCTTTACACTTTCATTCGCTTCAAAGTTGTATCTTTGGGTCAATGATTATTTTTTCCTGCTTCAAGATATTACTGTCGCTTACAACCAGGTCGGCTCTCACAGATAACCAGGAGCCTAATGGAACAAATCCTGACATAATCTGTATACTGTTATTGAAACAAAAGTTAGTCACACACTATCAAAAGATCAGTGGTAGCATTAAAAATTTCTAAAGAAAATAATTAAGCGTGGCAGGGAATAGAGGCAATTCTTACACCAAACATCCCAGTTCACGTACTGTCTTGCAACAGTGCACCGGATAAAAGTACACCCCAGTAGTTCGTCTAGTCCCGTCATTAATGAAAATCATAGCAGATTGATGACTGGGTGTTGTGTGATGTCCTTAGGTTAGTTAGGTTTAAGTAGTTCTAAGTTCTAGGGGACTGATGACCACAGATGTTAAGTCCCATAGTGCTCAGAGCCATTTGAACCATTTGAACGAAAATCATAGCAACATCTCACTTAAATGATATCAAAGTCCAAGCATCCTATAACGACAACACAATGCGAACAATATGTCTATTGATTTGAGCTATATGAGTAATGACAAGGGGACGAATCGGCACTTGAATGCAGTCACAACGCCCATAAAGGACGAAGTGCGATGACTGGACCTCGGGGCAGGGAGAGCTTCACTGACCTTTTACTGCACACAAAGTTTTATTCACGTAAACAATTAAATGTGTCTCCAACCAATGACGTAAATACGTAAATACAACGATGTCACCTTGTTAAGTGAGTTGAAGTCTGTGTCCAACAGCATCGGATAGGTAGGTCGCGAATCAGGACCTGCAACAATATAATGATCGGCTAAGACCACCAAACTTCGCTACGCAGCCCATCCCAAAACGCGCCTAATACAACCGGCACCGACCCAAATGGACTTTATCGTAACAACAGTCTTGGCCACCAAGGGTGCCTCTCGTGTCCTCTACCAGCCTAACTATTTCGCATGTTCGCTCGGCCGATCCTGTCGCCCGAAGGGTACGTTCTCTGGAGAAGAATAGATAGGATGAAAGCCTGCACGGCTCAAATAACTTGAAATGTTTTAAACTTCGGTATTATTGAGATTTTGCAGATGGTGGAAGGCGCATATTCGAAAACAACTTATGCATATCTATCTTCTGAGCTACACTGGGAGAATAGATGTTACACCCTTGTTAGTTCGACCACAAGTCGGCGGAACTGCTGGTTTTGAGTGACGTCCGAGTGTTTAAGGATTGTTGTATGAACAGATTGTTATATCAGTCATTGGTAAATCACTAGGTTAACTTTGCTACTCAGAATGGAGTGTAAGTAGTGAGAACATTTTTTTACGATAAATGCCGTATCTAATAATTTAGAAAAGCGTAGGGAATCACCTTATGCGCCTAGATTGGGAATATCTTACCTACGAGTGCAAGCGGCATGTAGACAAATATTTTAAATAACAGTACTTTATGCTGAATCTTAATTAGTGGCTTAATTAGTTAGTGACGGGTCTCATCTGAGTCGGAAAAATATAACAACAAAAGTAGAGTGTTAAAGTTCATAATCAAACAAGCACAGGGGCAAAATACGCTATGGAACTTTTAATGTCAACTATCCTTAAGTTAATTAGTTTCATGTAACCCAGAATTCGTTCTCGAAAGGAGTTGAATAACTGGTTTAGAATGAGCGGTAACAATATTCAAGTAGAGTGCTAACGTTCATAATCAAACAAGCACAGGGGCAAAATACGCTATGTAACTTTTAATGTCAGCTATCCTTAAGTTAATTAGTTTCATGTAACACAGAATTCGTTCTCAAAAAGACTTGAATGACTGGTTTAGAATGAGCAGTAACAATATTTCAGATTCCGCTGATTGTAAACTTAACTAGCTGTATTTTCCATTTAATGTAACTTGTAATAACACTAATTATAGAAACCAGCGTGATATTTGAATAGCTAATTTAAGTAAAAATATTTTATGTAATATTTCGACATATACAGGGCGTCCCAGAAAGACACCGTCTACGCTTAGTATGTTGTACGGGAAGGCACACTGATCGATTTTCAAGGAGAAACCCATATCCGGAAAACCAATGCTTGGACGTCACAGAGCGTCGAAATCTGAGATGGTGGGCGTTCCATTATAATATACTCAACACGAGTAGCGCATGACGCTGTCTACATGTCAGATGCCTACGAACAGCGTACCGCAATGGAGAGGCCGCATCGGTGGTACTGCGCCAGTAAGTGTAGTTGTTTTTGAAGTACTTCGATCGCTCCCTCGATTCGAGCAGAAATGTCGTCCGCTAACATTACAGATGAGTCATACACCGTACTCTTCACGCTGCCCGACGGAAAATAGTCAAGAGGTGACATATCTGGCGACCGTGCCAGCCATGGAAATGGTCCAACTTTACCAATCCACCGACCGGGACATGCGACATTGAAATGATTCCGCTCATCGACATCAATGTGTGCTGGAGCTCCGCCGTGTTCCAGCCACAAGTCCATTCGAACATTTAGTGGCTTTACATCTAGTAGATCGGTCCTGTAGGCTTGTTTGGCAGTACATATGGCACAATGATATGGTCACGAATTATCCCAGTCAGATGTTAAAAGCGACCCTGTTTCATTGATTTCGAATGATCTGCGCACGCAGATTTTCGTCCGTCCAACATGCATGCTGCTGACGTTTAATATGACGTCCCTTGTAAACGTGCATTGATCCAGAAATAGCCCCAAGTTCAGGAATTGTGACTAGAGTAGGCATTGTTGTAAATACCACTATGCAACGGTACCTATCATATGGAGTCCACCTCCTGTAATACCTGGACTCTATGCAGCTGGTATGAATAGAGCCGGTTTTCATGGACAACACGCCACACGCCGATTTCAGCGCCTGTACCACCTGCTAGTGCTGGTGGCTGGGTCATTCCCTAACTTCGTCAGCATGTCCTCCTCCAACATAGTGGTCAAGCCGAGGATGGAAGACCCACATCTGTTGTAGCACCTACCTGAGGGGAAACAGTAGACTGGGGACAGTATTCGCAAGTACCAAGCACCAAGTGCTACTGCATAACTGCACAATGGACACACTCCAGGCAGAAAACACTTACGTGCAACTTCCGTTTCTATGAGGCGTCTCTCGATGGCCGCGAACGTGGAATGTGTGGAGTACTTTTGTTTGGAGAACGTTCCGCCTACAATCTTGCAGCAGCTCTCCATTGCAATCCTCTTTTAATGAACGCAAGCATGGTTTGGGTGGTGGGGAGCGAAGTCCGACAGTGATAGGGTATGACGGTTTGCTTGTTGTCTGAATACGTAAGGTATGCAACCCTTTAGCCAACTGTATATTGCCGAATGATGAACTAAGCGTGATTACGTTCCTACACATGTACCACATTCTTCCACACAATGCCCTTGTGCGGATCCAGCTGCTCATCTTGTGTGGTCTGCCCTTGCAGTAATATTGTTGACAACAGTGCTACATGTACGAGCACACACCTGCGGAAATGATCGACATGCAATTTCTCTATTTGTGTCCCTTCTTGAAAACTGATTAATTTGCCTTCCCGCACAACACTCTATGCCTTATCGGAGTTTCTTGGGGCCAGCCTGTTTAAGTAACATATTACGTAGATAGCTTTAGCGAAAATATTAAAGAAATTACGAAAAAAAATTTAGTGATTAACGGGCTTTGAAGTCATTACAGATGGAGTAATTCCAACTTGCTATATCTTGCTGTGTTATTTTTTAATATTATGTCCTTAAACAAATCTCAAGACTGGCAACAGAAATAGTTAAATCAGAAATCTACAGACAGACAGAAAGTAAGTACATTTCTAACAATAAGGATTGCGGATAACTCACCACCGGCGAGTATTTCCAGTTTTGATAGTGTTTGGGGTCGTTGGTCGGTTGTTAAGTTTCGATGGCATTTGACCACTACTGGTGTGGTTGTGGGGGATAGGGGATGGAGAAGTTACGACGTGACATAAAATAAGGTTCTGGGCGGTACCAGATGGTCGGCTAGTGTGAGAGATTGGACAGCCAGTGAAAGAGAGTCTTCCCGCTTGGCAGGTACACCATCACTCCACGGCGAGCGTCTGTGGACCAGTCGGAAGAGGCAGAGGGTGGGGAGCCGCCGCGGCTGTCCGAGTCGGCGTCGGCGATGCCGCTGGGCGTGCGCTCGTTCTGCCGCGCCTTCCCGTGGCACATGGTGCTCGACCGCCAGCTGCAGCTGACGCAGGTGGGCGCCGCCTTCGTGCGGCTGCTGTCGGCGCAACTGCGGAGCCGCGGGCGCGCGCTGCACCACCACTTCGAGCTGCGGCGGCCGCGTGGCGTGCAGCTGCGCTTCGCCGACCTGGTGGCGCGCGCCAACACGCCCTTCCTGCTCGCCATCAAGACCGAGGGGCCAGCCGAGGTGAGCTGGCGATCACTATCTGTAGGAGGATACGGCAGTGTACGTTTTGTTGTGATTTATTATGCGAAGTTCCTCTGGAGATGCATCTACGTATGTCCAAAGGATCTTCGCTTCGTAATTCAGAATAAAACAGGAACTGCATTATTGTATTTATTGTAAGTCTCAGCTGTGCGGAAATATACATAACAGATGTACGAGTACTGGTTGTAGAACCCGCCCGGTTAGCTGTGCGGTATAACGCACTGTTTTCCGGGCAAGAAGGTGTGCCCATTCCTGGCACGAATCCTCCCGGCGGATTTGTGACGAGGTCCGGTGTGCCGGCCAGTCTGTGGATGGTTTTTAGGCGATTTTCCATCTGCCTCGGCGAATGCGGGCTGGTTCCCCTTATTCCGCCTCAGTTACACTATGTCGGCGATTGCTGCACAAACGCTTTCTCCACGTACGCGTACACCATAATTACTCAACCACGCAAACATTTGGGGCTACACTCGTCTGGTGTGAGACGTTCCCGGGAGTGTGTGTAGGGGGGGGGGGGAGGGGGGTCCACTGGGGGTTTGGGGGTCGAACCGCGCAATGACCCTGGATTCGGTACGGGACGGCGGTGGGACGAGTCGACTGCTGTTGCCTGTTGTGGGGTTGTGAACCACTGCTGGCTACGGCTGGAACGAAGCCCCTGTGTCGTTTCTAGCTCCCCAGTTCCATACAGTACAATACTGGGTGTAGACTCATGGTTAACGACGTATGGAAGTTTTGGTCTGGCAGTGACTTGGGCACGGATAGCCAAATAACAAGGCGACCGTTCTCGATAAGCTATAAAAGCGAGTTCGAGTCACAGTCTGGCAAAAATTTTCATTGTCTTCATTCCACTTTACAGCTGATGGCTGCCCATATTCGATACTGCGAATACATTTAATGACTGTGTGTAGTGGTGTGTTTCCGTTAGTTCAATCCAGATGTTCTTTCCATTTGTTGTTGTTGTGGTCTTCAGTCCTGAGACTGGTTTGATGCAGCTCTCCATGCTAATCTATCCTGTGCAAGCTCCTTCATCTCCCAGTACCTACTGCAACCTACATCCTTCTGAATCTGCCTAGTGTATTCATCTCTTGGTCTCCCTCTACGATTTTTACCCTCCACGCTGCCCTCCACTGCTAAATTTGTGATCCCTTGATGCCTCACGACTTGTCCTACCAACCGATCCCTTTTTCTAGTCAAGTTGTACCACAAACTTCTCTTCTCCCCAATCCTATTCTATACCTCCTCATTAGTTACGTGATCTACCCATGTAATCTTCAACATTTTTCTGTAGCACCACATTTAGACAGCTTATTTCTCTTCTTGTCCAAATTATTTATCGTCCATGTTTCACTTCCATGCATGGCTACACTTCATACAAATACTTTCAGAAACGACTTTCTGACACTTAAATCTATACTCGATGTTAACAAATTTCCCTTCTTCAGAAACGCTTTCCTTGTCATTGCCAGTCTACATTTTATATCCTCTCTACTTCGACCGTCATCAGTTATTTTTCTCCCCAAATAGCAAAACTCCTTTACTACTTTAAGAGTCTCATTTCTTAATATAATTCCCTCATCATCACCCGACTTAATTCGACTACATTCTATTATCCTCGTTTTGCTGCTGTTGATGTTCATCTTATATCCCCCTTTCAAGAGACTGTCCATTCCATTCAGCTGCTCTTCCAAGTCCTTTGCTGTCTCTAACAGAATTACCGAGCGATGTGGCGCAGTGGTTAGCACACTGGACTCGCATTCGGGAGGACGACGGTTCAATCCCGTCTCCGGCCATCCTGATTTAGGTTTTCTGTGATTTCCCTAAATCGCTTCAGGCAAATGCCGGGATGGTTCCTTTGAAAGGGCACGGCCGATTTCCTTCCCCATCCTTCCCTCACCCGAGCTTGCGCTCCGTCTCTAGTGACCTCGTTGTCGACGGGACGTTAAACACTAATTTCCTCGTCCTCTAACAGAATTACAATGTCATCGGCGAACCTCAGAGTTTTTATTTCTTCTCCCTGGATTGTAATACCTACTCCAAATTTTTCTTTTCTTTCCTTTACTGCTTGCTCAATATACAGATTGAATAACACCGGGGAGAGGCTACAACCCTGTCGCACTCCCTTCCCAACCACTGCTTCCATTTCATGTCCCTCGACTCTTATAACTGCCATCTGGTTTCTGTACAAATTATAAATAGCCTTTCGCTCCCTGTATTTTACCCCTGCCACCATTAGAATTAGAAAGAGAGTATTCCAGTCAACATTGTCAAAAGCTTTCTCTAAGTCTACAAATGCTAGAAACGTAGGTTTGCCTTTCCTTAATCTTTCTTCTAAGATAAGTCGTAAGGTCAGTATTGCCTCACGTGTTCCAACATTTCTACGGAATCCAAACTGATCTTCCCCGAGGTCGGCTTCTACCAGTTTTCCCATTTGTCTGTAAATAATTCGCGTTAGTATTTTGCAGCTGTGGCTTATTAAACTGATAGTTCCGTAATTTTCACATCTGTCAACACTTGCTGTCTTTGGGATTGGAATTATTATATTCATCTTGAAGTCTGAGGGTATTTCGCCTAGTGAGACAAGCCTCTACATCCTTACATTTGTCCTCTAGCCATGCCTGCTTAGCCATTTTGCACTTCCTGTCGATCTCATTTCTGAGACGTTTGTATTCCTTTTTGCCTGCTTCATTTACTGCATTTTTATATTTTCTCCTTTCATCAATTAAATTCAACATTTCTTCTGTTACCCAAGGATTTATACTAGCTCTCGTCTTTTTACCTACTTGATCCTCTGCTGCCTTCGCTACTTCATCCCTCAGAGCTGCCCATTCGTCTTCTACTGTATTTCTTTCCCCCATTCCTGTCATTTGTTCCGTTACGCTCTCCCTGAAACTCTGTACAACCTCTGGTTTAGTCAGTTTATCCAGGTCCCATCTCCTTAAATTCCCACCATGTAATGCGCATTATTTCGATGTCCAACCAAGTAGTATTCTTCAGACATTACCAATTGTGCTGTTACATTTACTCGCTTCCTTTGCTCCAAACACACCGCGAACTACTGCTTGTCTGCCACTGCTGAGATAGACTCCTGACGCCCACTATGCATTTTGATACGCTTTTGCTTTTTAGATACCACTCTCGTATGCTACACATTCCCTCAGCGTTTCCAACTCTCATGAATGTAATAGCTGGTGACATTTCTGCTATGGAATGTGTGAGTAGTGGTGCTGGGATGAGACGTTTGCGCAAGGGCATTAAAAAAAGTAAAAAAGTACAAAACCATGAATTTATAACTAAATTCAATAAAGGTTGGAACGTCAAGTTAGTCTTACTGTTTTATTACCAATGTCCATAACAACCTCAATAACAACCTCAATGCACAATGATTAAACAAACGCAAGATACCACCACTTACATGGTTGGGTGAATATTTTAGGAAAAGCTTAAACACTCACGGCACCTTATCGCATCTTAACCTCGCTAGCCAGCCAAGCAAGCAAATCCACATCTCCTCAGCACCAACTATATACGGCTGAACAGCTCATCTAAACACATGTAGTACTACACTATTAAAAACATTCACGTATAATTTGAAATTGATGCTGGCAGTTACACAAGATCAGCTTCGAAACTTAACAACGAAAGGAGTGAAGGAACCCTTTAGTTTGAATGGTGGTCCACAACATGCGCAACAGTGAAAAAACTAGCAATTGGAAAAGTAACCAATAACGACAATTGTTGAATCAATGCTCAACAATGGCCGTTCTGTAGGCTACGTGACATAACGCACAGCCTCTCACTATAAATTAGTAATCAACAGGAGGCAGTTGTATCAGACACAATCACCTTTTATGCTGGCAAAAGCGAAGTTAATCAAACGTACTTAACCCAGTGCATCATGGCATGCAACAGTTACTACATAGTCTAACGCATCAGACGACACCTCAAAACTATATGACGGCTGGAAAGTCCGATGATGGATCCCACATGTCGCCGCGTCGGGGCACGTAGCAAACATTGTCCACACGTCGCAGCTTGTACAGCAGATGTTTTCTTGTTGCCGCACAACAAGAATTGAGACCGCCCCGGAAATCGTCACCGCCGAAGCGGACCACTGTGTGCTCACTCTCCAGCTGCGTTCGACGTAAACACCTCGCGGCGACGCGCGCGGCTGGCACCGGACCCAGTGAGCGCGTATCCAAAGCAGCTCGCAAATGTGACGGAACTGGTACGTCACAATTTTAATATTGTAAGTCCCCCAGTTCAAGCATTACATAAATTGAACCATCTGTCCCTGTATATCACGTTCTCCCATATCTTTATTTCGATAAATGTAAATGTCGTGTGACTAGAGCCCCCATCGGGTAGACAGTTCGCTGGGTGCAAGTGTTTCGATTTGACGACTTACGCGTCGAAAACCGTGTGACTAGGGCCTCCCGTCGGGTAGAACGTTCGCCTAGTGCAATTCTTTCAAGATGATGTCACTTCGGTGACCTGCGTGTCGATGGGGATGAAATGAAGATGATAAGGACAACACAACACCCAGTCCCTGAGCGGAGAAAATCTCCGAACCAGCCAGGAATTGAACCCGGGCCCTTAGGCATGACATTCCGTCGTGCTGACCACTCAGCTGCCAAGAGTGGACTTTTATTTCTACACACTTCTTAATTACGCCGTCCCTGTAACTTAGTGTCTGTACAACGAAACTAGTCTCCTCGTATTTGATTTCGTGATAATACTGGAGGCAGTACTCGACAAAAGCTGATTTAGGTGGCTATTTTACCTGGTTGTGTCACTGATGTTCCACTCATCTCTCCTCGTATCTTCTCATAGTCTGCACCACCTAAGACGAGTCACATTTGCATGAAATGCTGTACACACCCGACTTTCGGAGAGTTGGACAGACTCTAACATTACAAAGAAAACGTTTTATTTTTGGTGACGGGAACGAAATAAAATGGATGACACGTTTCTGTACGAATCCACCTATCTTTCCGGATGTTGGGCCAGCGCAAGGTAGCTTAAGTATCTTAGCTTTTCTTTCCCTGCCTCTACCGCTTCCGCAGCTGCTCCTAACTATGGTTGCAACGCCTGCTCAGTGTGGCGATCCGATAGCTGAATGGTCAGTGTGACGGACTGCCGTCCTAAGGGGCACGGGGATTTTATCCGGTCGAGGACTGGGTGTTGTGTTGCCTTCATCATCATTTCCTCCCCGTCCGGCGTGCAGGTCGCCCAATGAGGCGTCAAATGCAATAAGACCTGCACCAAGGCGGCCGGACATGCCCCGTAAGGTGCCTCCTGGCCAATGACGCCAAGCACTCATTACCAGTGTGACGATTTTAGATCCAGTCCTTCGAAAAACTATTTGTGGGTGTTGAAATTCTACGGGAAGTGTCTCCTTGTCTGAAAGTTTTGAACCTCTGTAGAGCCCAGTCCTTAGGACCGAATTTCTCTCTAACAGAATAGGCAAAAGAACGTGCGTATTGTGACAATCTGTCTGCCAGAACCAAGAAACTATATGTCGCATTGGAATAGCATTGTAAAGTGTTCTCAGTTTTCAAGACGCGTCGGTTGAGATAAAATTGTCTATCTTTCGACTGTTGCCACAGCTGGAATTAAAACTTCCGACTCCCAGATACTCTACGTACCTGCTTTATATACGTGAGGCCGTATTGTCAGAACTATCCTGAAGTGGGCCAATATGATGCAATGGAAGACGAATTAAGTAACCAACCACAACGTCGGTTCGTCACGGGTGCGATGTTGGTAGCAAATGAGACTTTAAGCAAAATAATCAAAATTGAGAACTCACTGTGGTCAGTAAATATCAAAAGTACCGTGTTATAAATATTTCACTGAGCGTTACTGGTGTGCCCTGTCATCAGTATACCAGAAATGAACTTGATACGATATTTTGTGGGAAGTAGTAACTACGAAGATCAGTGGTCAAAATGCTGAACACTTCAGCACCGATATTATTGGACTTTGGACGTGCCCCATACAGCCATCTCAGATGGAGAATAAATTATGACGACACGAACGTGAAGGAAACACAACAGTTCCCGTGCGGAGAAAATAATCGACCTGGCCGGTAATTGATCCCGGGCTCCTCCTACCACTTGACATGACACCTTTTCCGGGACTTATGACCACAGCAGTTGAGTCCCATAGTGCTCAGAGCCATTTGAACCATTTGAACCTTTTCCGGAGTTTGTTTCTATGATTCTGATGGCGGGCCTCTCCCGGGAACCATCAGTAAAGTTTTCGTAAGAAGTGGATTTTTGTTGTTTAGCGACGCTAATCTGTACTACGGCCGCCCTTCGACAGTCTTGCTCTACCATGTGTCGAAAGTTAAACTACCATATTCTCATCTACCGCCTCCACTGACCAGTAAATGTCAAGCACTTTCCACTTCTTCCGTCCGCTGCACAAACCCGTAATGGCATTGAATCGGAGGATGACGCAAAAATGGCCTTAGTATTACATGTCGTTTTCCAATACAGTTTCGCACTTGAAGCTTGTACTGTAGTTCCTCCTTTAAATCGTAGCACGAAGGAGGTAATGATACACGTAGAAATAAGTGACCAAGGGATAGATCAACTGAAACGCTCAGTAGGGTAAAAGTCGGTAGACAAGACGGGATACATGTTATATTCCCCGCAGAATATGCGAAAGAATTAGTCTCTCTTCTAGCAGCAGGAAGAAATTTGGAAATTTATGGCATGTTCCTATGGGACCAAGCTGCTGAGGTCATTGGTCCATAGGCTTACACACTACTTAATCTAACTTAAACTAACTTACGCTTAGGACAACACAGATAACCTTATCCGAGGGAGGACTCGAAGCTCTGACGGGGGGAGCCGCGTGAACCGTGGCATGGCGCCTCAGCCCGCGTGGCTATCCCGCGCGGCTAGCATCTGGCTACCGTAAGTCTCTAGAGGAGCGAGGAATTCCTAACGATTGGAAAAAAGGACCAGTTCCTCTAGTTTTTTATAAGGGTCTTAGAACAGATGGACAAAAATACAGGCCTATACCTCTGAAGTCGGTCTGCTGTAAAATTTGTGAAAATGTTTTGTGCTCTCGTGTTATGACTCTTCTGGAGATCGATAATCTGCTCTGTAAGAATAGACATTGGTTACGAAAACACAGATCGCGTAAAACCCAGCTTCTTCTGTTCGCCCACGAGACCCAGAAAGCACTTCGATGTAGTTCCGCAATGCCACCTAATGAAAAATACGAGCGTACGGAATATCAGACCATCAGTGAGGCTGGATTGAATAGTTTCTAGCAAACAGAACCTAGAATGTGATTATGAACGGAGAAAAATCTTTGGACGTGTGACTTAAGGGAATGTTATGGGACATTAGTTTTTACAGTATACACAACGGTTGGAACTTAAACAGAGGCAACTGCTTAATCACAACCGATACAGAAGAGTTACATGTTTTCATCTGTTACTGTCCTTCAAAGTAGTCACCAACGTTGTCTAGAACCCGTTGGCAGCGATTTGGAAGGCGTAGTATACCGTTAGCATAGCCTGCTCTGTTGGTGGTGCGAATGGAGGGGTCTAAATTTATGGTGATTCTAGTGTACGACTGTAATGGTGTTATCATAACGCATTACGTTCCTCCATGACAAACCGTCAATGCACAATATTACTGATCGTTTTTGGAGCATCACCTACGACCAACTTTCCGATAGAAGCAGCGACACTTTCTGCTTAAACCACCCATCATTTTGGACGACAATGCGCGGGCGCATACAGGGTAAGCTGTGACTGTTCTGTTCGGTCGATGGGACTGGGAAGTAATGTACCATCCACCACACTCCACGGACTTACGTTCTGGTGACTTTGATTTGATTCTGAATATGAAGGAACCACTTCGTGGCATTCGCTTCAGAACTGTTTCGGAGATTCGACTGGCAGTACACCGCTCCATTCGCACCATCAACAGAACAGGCTCTGATAACGGTATAATACGCCTTCCACATCGCTGTCAAACGGTTCTGCACAACGCTGGTGACTGCTTTGAACGGCAGTAACAGGTGCAAACATGTAACACTTTTGTATCGGTTGTGAACGAACACTTGTCACTATTTATGTTCCAACCCTATTATTAATGACCTAGCAGGTAATGTCGGAAGTTTCATTAAGCTTTTCGTGAATAGGGCTTTAATGTACATAGATTCTGAGCACTAGATAATTGTAGCGAAATGCAAGAAGACCTGCAGAGAATCGAGAGTTACTGCAGGGAGTAGATAGTGACCCTCAACATCCACAAATTTTCATACACAAAAATGCCGTTTACTGCATAATTACACGACAGCAGAACAGTGAGCGCAAGCAGTTACTTCCATCAAATATCTTTGAGTATGTGTACGGAGAGATCTGAAATTGAACGACCACATAATATGAATCACGGATGGCGCAGATCACAGCCTCAGATTCATTGGAAGAATCCTCGGAAGATGTAGTCCATCCTCATACACATATTGTATTAGAGAGATTCGAGCCAACTCGGGAAAATAAGGGGGAAATGACACTCATTCACAATGAACCCTTTGCCATTCACCGTGAGCTGGTTTGCAGAGTATAGATATATACGTACAATCACGGTACCATGCCCTACTCGGTGTGAGCTCCTGATTTCGAAGTGACTGCGCGGTAGTCCCAGACTCCTAAAGTAGTGGTCTGTGACCATTCTCTTGGCAGTGTTCTACCATGACACACTTCTCTAGCTCTCTCATTTTTATACGACGCTTGCGTTAATTGTAGTGACCGGTGACTATGCGCATTTTTAACCCTCCATGAACAAAGCCGCACATCTGTCTCTCTAATTTCAACGATGTTCTTCATGGGATGTGAGTTTGCTGGAATTTTCGGGATGGACTGGAACACCGGATCTAACATTAATTCCAATCTTGTTAGTCGTTGCGGTAAAGAAGAAGAGCTGCCGGCTTGGGCAATTCAACTGATTGTGATTTACGAAGCACCCTCCTTCGTCTGCACATGAAAGCGTCTGCTACATCAATATTCTTGTATTTGTTGCCTTCCAACACCCGTCTTTAGTGGTATCGGACTGAACGTGTTCGTGGAAAATCTTTTGAGCTCTGGTACGTTCTAGAGAGACGCTGCTGCCTTGCTTAACGGGCACACCTTGAATATACCGACAGTCAGGTTCTTAACTGTCTGACAGTATTTAACCGATTGCGCAGCAGCGAAAGATCCTGAGAACTAATAACGTCCTAGCTTCTGTCTTAGGAAGGAGTGAAAATTGTCCGCCAATATTCACAAAATGTCTACAGCTGTGACGTTAAACACAAACAAGAGAGGAACCTTTAACTCGCCCGCTAGTAGATACAACAGATATGTTCTCACGTTGCACTGGTACTGAAAATATCCCACAGAATTTTCATAACAAATGCTCAGGTTTAGTTTAAACTGTTAAGTGACATACATGTAATTACAAATCAGACAATTATCACCATTCAACGAACAATAAATACATCATCTGGCAGTACCAGATAACGCTGGTTAATACGACGCTCGTAAGAACAATACAGCCTGTTTTTCCACGTTAACTGCTCATTGAAGAATAAGACACAATAATGAACACCACATTTACTCTGAATCACGTCTGCTATGACAAAATTGCACTCAATTGTCAACTTCTTCTTAGGATACACAATACACACATTTCTTAAACAAATGACACCTGTCTGGAAACTATCGTGCAGTGCTACACAGACTTTATCCTCCACCCATAAGGCGCAGGGTGGTGGTACTTCAGTTACCCGACAAAATTATTTAGTTATGTTTTCACAAATAAGCCCAGGTAGTGTTTGTTTTGTACAATATGCGTTAGTTGTGTAAGGAATCGAGGTATTAGTAAGTAACTTTTTCTTACTGTCATTGAATGTATATAACCACCTAGAATCTTTTATTAGGTGGAGCAATGAGGTTTAACTCATTGTCCATTTCATACGGTCGACGTCAAAATCGCCAGTGAACAAGCCACATGCAATGTAATTCGTAAAAGATAATCGGGCAAGTCCGCTACGCTAGCGCTGCTTCTTCTGCTCGTATCATTAAAGACTTGTCTCCAACCGTAATCGATAATTCTAAAGCTATGTTGTTTTCATGTGATACAATCGTTATTTGTACAGTCATGTAAGGAATGCATAACACAGCAACTGAAGCAATGCGAAGTAGGTCAATTCTTTCACTGCATGTGTGCTCTATTTTTATTGTAATGATACTCATAATTTTCAATTTCTACATATAATTCTATTCACAAAATCATTCGGCCCCTTCCAATATTACCTTCATTACTGCAACGGAAGATATGAAATTTGTTGCACTTAACGTAAATAGCCACCTTTCGATAATGGCGTTTCCCCAACCAGAATACAGCTGTCTTTGAGAGAACGTTGCCTACAGGTGTCATGGATAAGTGGAGATGTTTCCACTAGGCATACTTGAAATTAATTGAAAGCAGTAGAGCAAGAAACAAGAACTCTAGATTTTCTGTTTTATGTTACAAGAATTGTAAGTCGCTAAAATACGTCGGAAAGTGTGAAAAGTATTCATGCCAAAATACAAGATTATGATCATACTGAAGGCATCCTAATTTGAGTTTTCTAAGTGATTACCATGGTAATTGTTTCTAAGACACAACGGTAAACACATTCTCTTCCCTTGTCTTTATTGAAACTTGTGAAATGATCTGACTTCGTATATTGTACATGTGTTGTTAGTTTTGTTCAAATTGTTGATGAAGATATCATCTCCTTCCCTATTATATTTACAGTGTAGCTCTCTACCCCGTAGAAATATCTATACCTGTATATATCTGCTGCAACCTACATCCATATGAGCCTGATTACTGTCGTCAAACCTTGGTTTCTCTCTAAAATTCTTTCTCAAACCTCGTCCATCCACTATCAAATTAACTATTTCTTGATGCCCCAAGGAGTATCTAGTAAAACTATCCTTTCTTCCACTCCAGTAGTAACCTGCCAATTGTTTTAGTCCCTTTGTCGCAAACTATTTTCTCTCTGATGCGTTCACTAACTATTAGTTAATTATCAGATGTATTCGTTTAACCTTCAACCTTATTCCGTAACAAAACATTTCAGAAACTTCATTTCTCTCTCTGGTTAGCCAGTGTTCCGTCATGTTTCGTCCATATAAGGATACGTTCCTGATAAAACCTTAGGAAAAGTAAATTTAACATTTGAATTTATATTTGATACTAATATACACCATTCGTCAATCAGTTTACATTTTATTTCCTAATCTAAATTCACAAACATCACTTGAGTTATTTTGTCCGCAACTGATTGCCGTTTCCTTATTGATGCGCATGTTAAACCTACTTTAACAACACTATACCTTCCACTCAGCTAGCCTTTTATAATAGTTGGGCGTCTGTCACAGAAATATGATAAAATGCTATCACATTAAAGATCTTTTTATTTCGTGTACCTAAATTTTAAATCCGTTTTCTAAACTGACTTTGTTCCATTACTTCTTGTGATATGCACACAATGAATAAAGTAAGGGAAATGCTACAAACCCGTTTCATACTCTTCTCGGCTGGACCCCTCATTACTTTTGCTAACGCAGTATTTTGCTGCACAAATTGCAGATGAACCCCAGATTCGTATATTATACGCGTAATAACATCAAAATTTCTAAAATTGTCGTATTATACATTACTAAAATCCTGTATAGTTCAGCAAATGCTGAAACAGTAATCTCAGATATAACGTATGGTAAGTATTGTTTCGAGTATAACTACCTTTCTTCAGAGCCCACATTGCTCTCACTCTAGACTGGCTTCTACCAATCTTCCCTTCATTATGAATGAAATTCATGTTAGCATATTGCAAGCATGACTTATTACAGT
This sequence comes from Schistocerca nitens, assembly GCF_023898315.1. Taxonomy (NCBI): domain Eukaryota; kingdom Metazoa; phylum Arthropoda; class Insecta; order Orthoptera; family Acrididae; genus Schistocerca; species Schistocerca nitens. The sequence continues at coordinate 307,036,640 of NC_064621.1, read as the reverse complement.
GCTTCATCTGAATACTTATTACATTACTTTTGAAGCCTGAGGAGATTTCGAATGTCTTATACAAACCTATTATGGTAAATTTTTTGTGTTTTATGCATGGGGCCTATGACCTTAATTCGTCAAGATAATTGTGAAATGGGATAAAAATTAAATATTTAAAGAGAATTCTGTTAGATCTATGTCATGTGCATAGCTGGGGTGACAAATGCTGTCTGTTGTCAGTGCTACTTTCACTGATGAACCAAAATATTATTCATAAGATTTGTTTAGGACATCCGGAACAGAGCTTCCTGTTAGAATCAGATAATTAACTACTTCATCGAACAGAACTGCTAACAACTGAAGCGGTTAATTATCTAACGCTATAGCTCTCAAGAGTAGGAAATCTGAATTCATGGAGCACATTATACACTGAAGGATGTAACGTGAACAAAAGTATCGGACAACAGCAGGTGATACGAACGGTTTCGGTCTTGTACTCATCTTAAGGGGCTCCGGAACGCCCTATACTTGCAATGTTAAAATAACGCTTATAAATTACATCTTTCCTCACAAAGTATTTGAGGTAGGAAGTTGAACTTTTTACAGATTATTTATTGGAATATGGGCTACAACTTAACATAGGGATTTTACAAAATTTTAGTTCAGTTATTAAAGATGATTTTTTTTCAATTGTAATGAAAATTCACAACATTTTTTTGCATTTTTTTATTTATATATTCAAAAATATACAGTTTTTTTGGAAAAAGGCCTTGTTAAATTATGCAGAAGGTACTGTTTAACATTTACTGAAAGTTTGAAACAAATATGTTTGGAAGATCCTTAGAAAACATGTAATTAGTTTGAGAAAATAAAAGTTTTGGGAATCGATTGACAAAGATTGGATTAACTTTTTAGTGCATTCCATGTCCATAGCATGGATTATCTTCATCCTCTGCAAACTTCTCCTCCAGCTTCCTCTTGTTCCTCCTCCTGTTTACTCTTGCTTGTATTTCTAGACTCTTTACAGCCCTGTCTGCAGCCGAAGGCGTTCCTTGTCTAAAGCAAGCATCGCTCGTACCATGTCAGAACCTATCTTCATTCCCATATTTCTAAATACCTTGCACCTTACAATGTTGCCATCATTGAAAGTCGCAACAGCATCATACACACCAAAGTGAAGTGTTTCTATTCCAACAAATACAGTCTTGGGGATTCTCGACCATATAACACTGTTTACACTTTCATTAGGGTTTTGAGTTTTTCCATGAATACACTTTTTCAACAGTTCAGGTGCTGCTAAGTCTCTGAAAATAGGTTTTATCACCTCCATTATTGCATGAGGCCGACTATGCTTATGAGTGTACACTTCACCAGTTAGCTATCCTTTGTTATACACTCCTGGGAATTGAAATAAGAACACCGTGAATTCATTGTCCCAGGAAGGGGAAACTTTATTGACACATTCCTGGGGTCAGATACATCACATGATCACACTGACAGAACCACAGGCACATAGACACAGGCAACAGAGCATGCACAATGTCGGCACTAGTACAGTGTATATCCACCTTTCGCAGCAATGCAGGCTGCTATTCTCCCATGGAGACGATCGTAGAGATGCTGGATGTAGTCCTGTGGAACGGCTTGCCATGCCATTTCCACCTGGCGCCTCAGTTGGACCAGCGTTCGTGCTGGACGTGCAGACCGCGTGAGACGACGCTTCATCCAGTCCCAAACATGCTCAATGGGGGACAGATCCGGAGATCTTGCTGGCCAGGGTAGTTGACTTACACCTTCTAGAGCACGTTGGGTGGCACGGGATACATGCGGACGTGCATTGTCCTGTTGGAACAGCAAGTTCCCTTGCCAGTCTAGGAATGGTAGAACGATGGGTTCGATGACGGTTTGGATGTACCGTGCACTATTCAGTGTCCCCTCGACGATCACCAGTGGTGTACGGCCAGTGTAGGAGATCGCTCCCCACACCATGATGCCGGGTGTTGGCCCTGTGTGCCTCGGTCGTATGCAGTCCTGATTGTGGCGCTCACCTGCACGGCGCCAAACACGCATACGACCATCATTGGCACCAAGGCAGAAGCGACTCTCATCGCTGAAGACGACACGTCTCCATTCGTCCCTCCATTCACGCCTGTCGCGACACCACTGGAGGCGGGCTGCACGATGATGGGGCGTGAGCGGAAGACGGCCTAACGGTGTGCGGGACCGTAGCCCAGCGTCATGGAGACGGTTGCGAATGGTCCTCGCCGATACCCCAGGAGCAGCAGTGTCCCTAATTTGCTGGGAAGTGGCGGTGCGGTGCCCTACGGCACTGCGTAGGATCCTACGGTCTTGGCGTGCATCCGTGCGTCGCTGCGGTCCGGTCCCAGGTCGACGGGCACGTGCACCTTCCGCCGACCACTGGCGACAACATCGATGTACTGTGGAGACCTCACGCCCCACGTGTTGAGCAATTCGGCGGTACGTCCACCCGGCCTCCCGCATGCCCACTATACGCCCTCGCTCAAAGTCCGTCAACTGCACATACGGTTCACGTCCACGCTGTCGCGGCATGCTACCAGTGTTAAAGACTGCGATGGAGCTCCGTATGCCACGGCAAACTGGCTGACACTGACGGCGGCGGTGCACAAATGCTGCGCAGCTAGCGCCATTCGACGGCCAACACCGCGGTTCCTGGTGTGTCCGATGTGCCGTGCGTGTGATCATTGCTTGTACAGCCCTCTCGCAGTGTCCGGAGCAAGTATGGTGGGTCTGACACACCGGTGTCAATGTGTTCTTTTTTCCATTTCCAGGAGTGTATTTACACCAACTGTCTTCTTCTTTGGGACACAAGCTATGTTGGGGATTTTCATCGGTTGAAGAAGTATGAAAAAAAAAGAGCCCAAACAGCCTTCTTCATTTCGTCGACACTTTGTGTATTTTGCCTACTAGCCATTCCATAATAGTTCTGTATTTTGTCAATTACACTGTCAGTTAACCTTCCCTTCCCATCCAAACCTTTACCATCACTGAGTTTTTGTTTTTTGTACGAAGCTTTCAGTCGCCGAAGTCTTGTTCCCATTCGCTTCTGTACGTGTCCAATACACCCAAATTTCTGCACTACAACATCATCACCATAGAGCTTCAGTCCTTGAACATGTTTGAAACTTTTAGAATCACTGTCACCAAGGTAATTAACAAAGCGCACTTTATCACACGCCTCAGAACGCTGGAATATACTGGCAACACCAGCCATTTCCATTCCTCCACTACTGCCACTATAGTTAGCTTTGCAATTATTTTCGTGTGTACCTTTATATTTTTGTGGACATCTACAATACTTTGATATTACTGCTACATCTAAAACTTTCCCTGTATACATACTGGTGGCAGATACTACACCATGAAGAGATGTGTGTCCGCGTTTATGCCAGGCACCATCGAACGCTGCGGTCAAATCTCTGTTACCATTATTTTCGATTACTGCCTCTTCCACAGCGTTCGTCATAGATTCTATACAGACATCTTCTACTTTAGACCCTATTAATTTAATATAGGTCGTAAACTTGGTTGGGGGATTTGGAAGATTCATGATGCCACAGAAAATTGCACCTGCAGTAGCACCCTTACCAACTGAACGCAAGGAATAAACAAATCTAATGTTGTGTTCGTAGATTTTGCTACCATTTTCTTCAGTTGCAGTTACTGCAACACTGTTCCAAAAGGTGATCATGTATGAACACTTATCACATTTCAGTTGTATTTCACTGGCAAGTCCTACGTGCTTTATTATGGAGAGTTCCAGACCAACTTCACTACAATGAATACATCTTACACAGTTTGAAAAAATGCCTTTGAGAACCGACATATCAAATATTTCATTCACATCCGATTCGCCCATAAAACATTCATAGTTTTCACTCATTGAGCCAAGCTCCTTCTGTGAAGTATTTTCTTTCCCACTTTGACTGCTATGGGCAGGTGTACTTGAGAGGTTAGGTTCACTCACTTGGTTATCGTCTTTATTGTTTACACTAATAACACATACCTTTGGCTTTCCAACATTTCTCCTTTTCTTAAAAGCCTTCAGAGGATTTCTAATAACTTTACTTTTACTCGTTGTTATACAGGGCGTTTCAAAAAGAAAGAGCAGATTTCAAACATTTATTTCTCAAAAACTACAAATGATAGAAACACAATTCCAACGGTCCTTCACTCAATATGAGTACCAAATGTTACACAACAAATATCAAAACTGTACCTCAATATGAGCACCATTTGTTACACGACAAATATCAAACCGGTATCTCATTTCTTGCCACACACGACGCAACTGGTCTTTAGTTACCGAATTCACGGCCGCAACAATTCGATGTCGTACCTCTTGAAGAGTAGCGGGCATAGGTGGGACATAAACACAGTCCTTTATGTACCCCCACAAATAAAAATCGCAGGGAGTAAGGTCTGGTGACCTGGGAGGCCACAGACGATGACATTGATCTTGTGCTCCTGCTCTTCCAATCCACCGTCCTGGAATGGTGTTATTTAGGTACCGTCGTACAGGTTCAGAGAAGTGTGGTGGGGCGCCATCTTGCATGAAGATGAAGTGATTTGAATCTTCCTGAAGTTGAGGAAATAGCCAGTTTTCTAACATGTCCAGGTAAATGGTTCCTGTGATAGTTTTCTCCATGAAAAAGAAAGGTCCATAAACTTTGTTTACCGAAATTGCACAAAAGACGTTAACCTTTGGTGAGTCTCTTTCATGTTGAATAACGTCCCTCGGAGTTTCACTCGCCCAAATTCGTACGTTATGCCGATTAACTTTACCAGAAATGTGAAACGTTGATTCATCTGAAAAAATTAATCGTTCGGCAAAATTGTCCTCTTCCATGTCCTGTAGAATTGCAGTTGAAAATTCGAACCTTTTGTTGTGGTCGTCAGGACGCAATGCTTGCAATAACTGCAGTTTGTACGGCTTCATGTGCAGACGGTTACTCAGAACGCGCCATACCGTTGTTTTAGACATGTTTAGTTTGTGACTTGCCCGTGCCGTGGATTTTCTAGGGCTCCTTTCGTAAGCTGCACGGACACGCTCGACATTTTCATCCGATGTGCGTGGACGACCCGTGCTTTTTCGCTTGCAGATGCAACCATCTTCTACGAATCTGTGATGCCACTCATAAATTTGCTTATGACGAGGCGGCTGTTTGTTGAATTGACGGCGGAATGCACGTTGCACACCAACAATGGACTCTAACTTTGCAAATTGCAGCACACAAAATGATCGTTCCTGTGGTGTCGTCGCCATTTTCCTACAAACAAACGCCAGCGCCACTGCGGATTTGCATGGAACTTCTGCGCGGACCATTGAAAAACTTTGAACCTTTCTCTGACAAGAAACGTTTGAATTGTGTTTCTATCATTTGTAGTTTTTGAGCAATAAATGTTTGAAATCTGCTCTTTCTTTTTGAAACGCCCTGTACTTCAAAAAACAGAGACTCAAGAAACAGAATTAATTGCGAATATTTTCGAGATAACGACAGAGTAAATAAACATGAAACAATCGACAATCACGCCAGCGATGTATATTGAACTATCACAGGTTAGCCACAACACATACTTTATCTCACATCACTAAAATGTACCTGATGAACACGGACATTAATAATAACACCATTTGACAGCAGTTTAACAGCGCCACAGTGGGTCACGCCCATGTAGAACACATTTCAAAAAAAATTTAAAAATAGTTGTAGTCTCCGGAATTGAATAAATTATATTAAAAGGTAATAGTCTGCAGATTCAGAAAACGCAAAAAAGTAAAAATTGAACTTTTCATGATTTTGAGCCTTTCCGGAGCCCATTAAGGTGGTTTTCATTCAAGTACAAGTTTCCATGGCTAGTGTTGGAGGTCACTGTTTAAATCGAAAATAAATGACATTTTGATGAATAAATAGACACATCAAAAATTTGGAAGTTGCTAAGTGACATATGTTGCAAAATATTTTAGTACATACATAAATCTGGTATATACATATCATTTTCACAGTACATTTGTCACATTTTTGTACAAAAATATTTCGTTTCTTCGATATTAACACAATATTAGTTACCACGCTAATAACTGGTGCTTCCGTGTTATGTCTTTGACAAACTAGTGGCACCTAAGATGGTGGTGACTACAGACAGACATGCACTCACAACACACAATGTGTTTACATTTGAAAAACAGACGTTATTTCAAAGAGCTTAAGTCAAAGTAATACAGAAGCGTTACACATACACGTACACAACAGATATTACTAATTACGAAAATAAAATTGTTACATGAGTGCAAGATTTTGGAAACACACTGTCATTTATATTTTCTAGAATCGTTACTGTAAAATTATGTAAGGTTAACTAGACATGATTTTCTTCCAGACAATGCTAGGTGCGAGGGGGACGTAATATTTATAAATATTTCATTAAAGATGTGTAGGAATCATTTGTTTGCTCGGTCTCCTTGTTCGTTGAGAATCAGGGGCGACAATTTGGGAATATAGATGTATAGTTTGAGTTATTCAAGAATATTCAGGTTTTCTCCTTTGCTGCCAGGGGATAGCATTTGTAGGTTATCATTAACGGCTGTGGCTGTGTGGTCATATTCCTTCAGCTACGTTAGCCTTCCGCCTAAATAATTTGGATAAGTCCACTTTTCCTAGAAATCTGAAAGCACATATCCACTCAGCCACAGCCATTAAAGACAACCTAGAGATACTACGAACGATCAGCAAAGAAATGAAAATGAATCTTCTTTAGGAGCTCAAAATCTACATCCATAGCTCCAAACCCATCACATGTAATTCTCAAACAAATAGACCTTGCAAACAAATCGTTTCAACACAACATTAACGAAATACATTTACTTATTTTTAGTCATCGATCGACTGAATAGTCTGATGTGGCAACTCAACGAATTCCTCCCTATGCCTACCTCTTCATCGCAGAGAAGCACTTGCAAAATACGTCCTCAATTATTTGTTGCCTGTATTTCGATATCTTTCTTCCTCTATAGTTTTTATCATCTACATCTGTCTCTAGTACCATTTAAGTTATTCCCTGACGTCTTAACAGATATCCTACCATCCTCTCCCTTCTTCTTCACAGTGTTTCCATTGTTCCCCTTCCTCTCCGATTCTGTGCGGAACCTCCTCATTCCTTATTTGATCAGTCCACTTAATTTTCAACGTTTGTTTGTAGCACCTCACAGTAAATGCTTCGATTCTCTCTTGTAATGGTTTTCCCACAGTCAGTGTTTCACTATCATACAACGTTGTGCTTGAAACACTTATTCGCAGAAATATCTTCCTCAAATTAAGGTCTGTGTTTGATTTTAGTAGAATTTTCTTGGCCAAGAAGGCACTCTTTTAGTGCTAGTCTGGTTTTGATATTGTCCTTGTTCCACAAGTCATGGGTTATTTTGTTGCCTAGGTAGCAGCATTTCTTAACCCACAAAGAGACCTTACGTCCAATGTTACCTTTCTCACTGTCCTCATTTCTGCTACTTCTCATTGCTTTCGTCTTTCTTCGATTTACTCTCAATCCATGTTTAGTAATCATTATACGGTTCATTCCATTCAGCAGATTCTGTAATTCTTGTTCATATTCACCGAGGATAGAATGTCATCAGCGCACTTTATCGCTGAAATCCTTTCACCTTGAATTTAAATTCCACTTTTGAATATTTCATTTATTCCCATAATTGCTTCTTCGATGTACAGATTCAACCATACGGGCGAAAGACTACATCTTTGTATTGCACCCTTTTTAATCCTAGCCCTTTGTTCTTCGTCATCCACTTGGCTCTTGTACATTTAGTGTATTACTCGTCGTTTCCTATAGCTTACACATATTTTCTCAGAATTTCGAACATCTAGCACCATTTTACATTGTCGAATGCTTTTCCCAGGTCGATAAATCCTACGAATGTGTCTGTTATTATTTTAGTCTTGCTTCCATCATCAGCTGCAACATTAGAACTGCCTCTTTGGTGTCTTGCCTTCTTTAGAGCTAAACTGATCATCATCTAACACATCCTCACTTTTCTTATACATTCTTCTGTATATTATTCTTGCTAGCAACTTGGATGCATGAACTGTGCGATAGTTCTTGCAATATTTGGCTCTTGCGATCTTAGGAATTAGGTGGATAACTTTTCCTGGAAGTCACATGGCACATTGGTGGCCTCTCAAATTGTACATACCATTGTGAATAGTCGTATTCTTGCCACTCCTTCCAGAGATTTTAGAAATTCTGATGAAATGTTATCTACTCTTTCTGCATTAATTGACCTTAAGTCTTCCAAAGCTATTTTGAATAATGATTTTAATACTGAATCCCCTAATGGTTCTGTATAGACTCCTGTTTCTTGTAATCACGTTATGCAAGTCCTCTTCCTTATAGAAACCCATCCACTTGCTCCTCAGCAGTTGACAGTGAAATTCTCATTGCACTCTCAGTGTTACCAGACTTGCGTTAATTTTCACCGAATATTTAAAAATCAAAGGCTGTAACGTAAGTCCACCTCACACGTATAAATATCTTTAAAAAAAACAATTTAACCTTTTATAGTACCAGCAGCCATTCTAGACATTATGAATAACCGTTTGGTTTCAGAACCATACACTCATCTAAGTATTTCATTTTCATAATTTGTAATATTAGTTATGCACCAATATGTATAACATATTCGTACTTCTTTGACTTAAGCTCTTTGACCATAGCCTCTATGTCTCTATTTAAACATGTTGCATGATGTGAGTGCAAGTGTGTCTGATGTTACCGACATCGAAAGTGCAATAGTGTATCAAAGACGTAATATAGAAACACCATAATAAATGGTGACTAATACACAGTTAACGTGCCAAAAGAGAAATATTTATTTACATAAATGTAACAAATGTACTTTGAAAACGATATGGATAGACCAGCTTTATGTAAGCACTATAATAATTTGCAATACGTGTTGCTTATCCACTGCCAAATGTTTCATGTTTGTCTACATATTCATCATCACACCACTGTTTTCGATTTAAACTGTGATCTCCAACACTGAGTATGGTAACATGCAGCCAGATGCAAACCATCTGAAGATGGGCACAAGCGCGAAACCGTTCGTGTATTAAATACAATCACCTTCTGTATTGACTGGCAGCAGGTATTATTATGCACCCTGTAAAGTAGCAGTCACGGATTTCACCTGCGTCCATTGTGGATTAAATGCACGGAATATGAGATTTAAACGAAACAGCATGCTATAAATAGTACATTGTACGTAAAAGTATGCTATCATTTCCTACCAGATTTACAGAACGTGTTGTTAATGACCATTACATTATTATGATATTAACATATCCCGTCAATTATGTAACGTAACTACATCTCGCTTAAATTGATTTACACCGCTTATATGTGTAACGTACAGATGGCGTTACTCATTCCTCAGATAGCGTTCATACGTCATGGGGTAACGAATGATTAGATACGGAGATCTACTGAAGGAACAATCCTTCCGGTTGCTGCCAGTTGAAATTTGTTAAAACCAGCAATAGCACGATGAAACGGTGAGCCATTTGATCTTTTGTTCAGGGACCAAATCGTTGATGTTTGAGGTAACCGCAGGTTCGGCACGTTATGCGTGCCAACAGGAGCAGGCCTGCGGCGAGAGCAACCGACCAGTGTAAGCCAATCAACGTATTACGCCCGATTACCAAGCACAGCACGCTCGCACGTACAGGCTACTGCAATGGTCAGCGACTGTGGCAACAGCGTGAACACGGGTTTGTAAACGGAAACGATTTACCTGGTGACACGACTATTCCAATACAAATTTTTACAACTGAAAAAAGGTAGATTCGCAGATTACGGTCTTCTCTTCGTACAGAGCAGTGTGTGTAATGTGTCTATAGCCTGACATCAGGAGTAATCCCGAACTGGGGAAGATTTATTTACGATGTGTGTCCAAAGAGTAAGGACAATTTTGTAAATTTGAATATTTTATTGCTCCGTTTCGCGAGATTTTTTTCTCGTTAATCCTGTGAAATATGAGTATCGTGTTAGCCATATCGGATATTTAGAATGTTGCCAATCGTCAGATAGGTTTCATATGTTTTACTTTTGCTATAAGAACGGAATGAAATGCAGTATAATTCTAGAAATTACTGTTTTGTTTGGTCTACTGTGAGTAAATGGTTTGCGAGTGGTGAAATCGTTTGAAAGGAGATCTGCAAAGCGTTAAAGGTAACGAGTACTGTAGAGGTTCCTACACATGATCATTAAATCGTGGAAAAGTGTAAGAAATGATTATGAGCTATCAAATAATAAGAACCAGGGAATTCACTGATCATTTTGGTGTGCTAGTTGGCTAACGCATTCGGATTGCTTCTGTCTGAAACGTGTGACAGCACAATTTGTTCCAAAATGATAGCCATTTCGAACGTAACAGAGGTGAAAGGAAGTTACTCAGAAGCTATTGCAAGAACTCAACAATTATGAAGAACTGTTGAAACATGCCGTAACAGAATACGGAACGTAGTTTTACGGGTATGATGTCAAAACCAACACTCAGTCGTTTCTGTGGAAGCATTCTGAATCTCCAACACCAACGATGGTCGACGCTAGAGGTTATGGTCACTGTTTTCTCCGATTTTAACCCCATAGTAGACCATGATTACTTCCCCAAAGTCAAGCTACTGATGAGGGGGACTACTTACAAGTCCAAGTCTCGAAGCTCGAGTTCTAGAACTTTTCAGCAATTGGACAAAGCGCTGGGATAAGCGTATAACATGTAATAAGGACCAATTTCAAGGAAATAACATTAACGTGGGCGAACAGATAAAATTCTTTAAAACAATAAAATTCATCTATACTTTGTAAGACACCTCGTATGTCATATAAAAGTTACTTCTGATAATCTGGGGCAGTCTGGAATCGCGCGACAGCTACGGTCGCAGGTTCGAATACTGCCTCGGGCATGGATGTGTGTGATGTCCTTAGGTTAGTTATGTTTAAGTATTTCTTAGCTCTAGGGTACCGAAGACCTCAGATTTTAAGTCCCATAGTGCTCAGAGCCATTTGAACCATTTGGATCATCTGGGGTACTGGCTACCTTACTAGCGTCCACTGTTACTTAGGTGAATTAAAAGCAAGAAACAGTGAAATGCAAACCTAAAACTTATCTCATTCATAACTAGAAGCACTGGGAGCATGGAAAACGAGTGGAAAGTACACCAGCATACTATTAATACACTTTTATTACACAAAATTGCAATATTGTAGCGTAATGCGTCATGGGGCCGAAACCACAAAAAATTCGTAAAGAAATGGACAGAGAACATTATACGGGAATAATCCGTATTGGAGCACTGAAAGCAACTTGGCACTATTGATGAAAAATTATGAACAAAATTATGATCCTGACGGAACTGTGTCTTACAGACGCTACATTTATTTGAAACATTACATACATCTGGGAGATATGAGCAATAGTCTTATGTCCACAGAAAGCAGATGGCAACCTGAAATATGAAGGATATTTATGAATTTTTTGTACATGAATCCAAATTCACTACTACAGTTTTAGAGACAATTCAGGACTAAATATCTCAAGGCACCACTCAAAGAAAAGTTAATAATTGGTACAATCGTTTCACCGAACGTGGCAGTGTATCACCTAGGACGTAGGGAAAGGGTCGGCCAGCAGCGTATTATGCAGCAATCGTACGCATTCGGGAGTCTTACATTCCTAATCCGAATAAATCAACAGCATGTGCCATCTTAGAATTGAATATGCCTAGTGTTATGGCGTGGAAGGTATTATGGAGAGGCCAGTGATTCAAACCACACAAATTGGATCTGTGCAAGCCTTAAGAGAAAGTGGCAAAGAAAAAAGAGGTGCTTGTTGTGTAGTCATGTTTGACAATACGCAGACCGAAGTTGATTTTCTTCATATAATAACGTTCAGCGACGAAGCCACCTTCCATACCTGCAGCAGAACGAATCGTCATAATGTGCGGATGTTTGGTAAGCAGATACCAAGTCACGTAATCGGACATGTAGGGGATTCGTCTAATGTAAATGTTTCTTGGGCTGTAAGCTGTAACAAGATTTCGGTCTTTCCTTTGTTTAAGTGTAAACGATAAATAGCATATCGTACCTGGACATGACTGACCATTACGTAATGCCTCAATTAAAACAGAATATGGACTCAGAATTAATTTTCCAGCAAGTTGGCTCACCACTATATTATAATGGTGAGATTTTCACCATCTCCGTACGAATATGCTGACTTGTCCTGGACATTGTGCAACACATTCTAGGCCACCACAATCCGCGTGATTTAACTCCAATGGACTTCTGTGTATGGGTTTGCAGTAAAGATAGTGCCGACCGCGGTGGCCACGTGGTTCTAGGCGCTGCAGTCCGGAATCGCGCGACTGCTACGGTCGCAGGTTCGAATCCTGCCTCGGGTATGGATGTGTGTGATGTCCTTAGGTTTGTTAGGTTTAAGTAGTTCTAAGTTCTAGGGGACTGATGACCTCAGATGTTAAGTCCCATAGTGCTCAGAGCCATTTAAATCATTTTTTTAAAAGTGTGTTTGTTTCTCCGCTTCCGGGAAACTTTGGCGAGATGCTACAGCTGATTATACAAGCAGATGCACCATGTATTAAGATGAGCTTCATAGGATTTGGTAGGACCTTGATTACAGATGGGACATTTTTCGTGTTACTAACGGTAGCCACGTTCAACATTTCTATACAGGGTGGTCAGAAAATGTGCGAAATGCTTGTAGGGATGTTTCAGGGCAGGTTTTTTCCGAGTTATTTAGCATTGAAGTTAGCCAATCAGATCGTTGCGCGCGTAAGTTCACGTTTCAGCTAACGAGACAAAGCACTCGTTGGGCAACACCGCCCCTGGCAGGCCGGTTGAATGCGAGCGAGCGACGCCCCGATTGGCTAACGTCAATGCAAACGGAAACGGAGCAACGTATCGAATTTCTTTCTTAACATTTATGTCTCAGTACAACCAGCCCCGTAACATCCCTACAAGAATTTCACACATTTTCTGACCAACCTGTATAAATCTCGCAGGTCTACTACATTCAGTTTGTATCGAAGATTTCTGTGAGTTATTTACCGTTGTCACTATTAAAGATTACTTCCGTATAACTAATTTGTAAACACTGTGTATGCTAGTTGGTTCCTCACCTTCGACAAAAGCTCCTCTGACCTCTTTATAGATGAAAATGCTGCCTCTTCGACCAAAAGCTTTCCAACGCCGTACCACATGATGATTACTAAATCCATTCAGTCAGCCTTGGATCATTAGTTTAGAAAAGAGATAAAAAAGCCACCACTACGGCGCCTTGCAGTGTATTCACGTGAGTGCTGTGTCGTTGTATTCCCAGGGCTTGGAGCTGAAGGGCCAGATGGTGCTGTGCCCGGAGTCGGACTCGCTGCTGTTCGTGGGTTCGCCCTACCTGGACGGCCTCGACGGGCTCACCGGCAAGGGCCTCTTCATCTCCGACATCCCCCTGCACGACGCCACCAGGGACGTCATTCTGGTCGGGGAGCAGGCCCGCGCTCAGGTAAGGCGCCCATTAATTGACAGCTGTAGAGCCAGAAGCGAGGGAAGGCCCACATACCCACAAGTGGCACTGAGATCATTCACGTTTTACCCCATCGCTCCCTTTGAAACATCGCTTCTCATATATGTAACTGCTGCTGGCAGAGGGAAGCTTAATCCAACACCAGTCGAAGGTAACTGCTCAAGATTTGGTTCAGTACAGCTTAACTTGCACACGAACAAACTTGCCTCACTGATATCATGAAGGATGTCACACTGACGACAGTGCCGAACTGGTGTCCAAAACAATCTACATCTACATCCATACTCCGCAAGCCACCTGGCGGTGTGTGGCGGAGGGTACTTTGAGTACGCCTATAGGCTCTCCCTTCTATTCCAGTCTCGTATTGTTCGTGGAAAGAAAGATTGTCGGTATGCCTCCGTGTGGGCTCTAACCTCTCTGATTTTCTCCTCATGGTCTCTTCGCGAGATATACGTAGGAGGGAGCAATATACTGCTTGACTCTTCGGTGTAGGTATGTTCTCGAAACTTTAACAAAAGCCCGTACCGAGCTACTGAGCATCTCTTCCACTGGATTTTATCTATTATCTCCGTAACGCTTTCGCGATTACCAAATGATCGTGTAACGAAGCGCGCTACTCTACGTTGGATCTTCTCTATCTCCTCTATCAACCCTATCTGGTACGAATCCCACACTGGTGAGCCATATTCAAGCAGTGGGCGAACAAGTGGACTGTAACCTACTTCCTTTGTTTTCGGATTGCATTCCCTTAGGACTCTTCCAATGAATCTCAGTCTGGCATCTGCTTTACCGACAATCAACTTTAAATGTTCATTCCGTTTTAAATCGCTCCTAATGCCTACTCCCAGATAATTTATGGAATTAATTGCTTCCAGTTGCTGACCTGCTATATTGCAGCTAAAAGCAAGCAGTTGTCAACCCCGCCGGTAGAAGGCTTACGTCATACCACAGAACTCCTTATCAACCTTGTGATCAGCATGGGAGCGTGTTGTTAAGCATGCATTGTCGTCCTTCGTGATCACACACCCTATTAAAAAGCACTTCCACTTTTGTAATATGGATGGAACGGTCCTGAATCACGGTCACTTCAGTGTAATTATTGCCTTGGAATAGAAATGTCATGCGTATGTGTTTCACTTACCTTAACGGACTATACTGCAGCTGTTCTTTCTGTGTATGGTTCAAGCTTCATCGAATTATAATCTTGGCAGTCGGTAAATTTTGCAAATCATTCTATAAGTTTTCCGTCGTATCTTAAAATTACTTCAAAAAACGAACAGGTAACTACCAAGTCAACCGATATAATATTCGGATAAACGACTCACTAAATTTTGGAAACAACAAGGGTAGTCAGAAAAAAATATTCGAACAGGATGGACTAATAATTTCCAGGACCCATTGCAGATAGGTGCAGCGCTGTGACTCCACTCCCTGTACGAAGTAGCCGTCCCCAGAAAACCAATAACAATGAAATTACCAGCTGAGCGTTCGCTGTGTACACGGGACACAGCGTAGCATTCCGTCACTTCAAAGACCTTACCACAAGAATGGTCCACTTCTTGCTGTCAAGTGAATCTGCCGAAGAAAAGTATAAAATAAATTGGCCTATCAGGTAGCGTCATTACAAAACATTAAAGCAACTAAGTAGCGACATTTCGACCGACTTCGAAGCGGTACTTCTGCTTCAGGGCAGTTCACTGTCCTGAAGATCTCAACACAAAATTTGTTTACATCTTACCGTCTAGAAAGCATACAAGACAAAAGTAAAGTACAAAATAATTTCAGATATTAAGACGTGTCATTATAAGCCATTAGAGAAACCAAACTGCCGACGTTTAGACGGACTTTGTGCGGTCGATTTCATAAGATTTAAGGGTAAACGAAAGGCAATTTTAATCACTATTCTCTCAAAGCTATTTCACCCTTTGAATAGATGCACTTTTCAAAAGAGCTATAAGTGTTAGAACAGTAAAATTTTTACTGTATGTATATTAAATAAATGCCTGCATTTACAAGTAAAATATAGAAAATACCTCTAATGCATTTCAAGAATTTTTTTTTTTTATATTTCAGTTGTAAAATTTTATCTTTTATACAGAAATAATCATAAACAGGTATCTGTTGGGTTCTTAATTTACTTGTAATAACCTATTACCATCCTGAATACAAACTGACCAATGTTACATTTCTAAACAGTTTAATTCAGAAAGTAATATTTCCTGATAATCTTAAAATGATGTTTTGAGAAAAATCAATATAACGGTTAATATTACGGTTTTAGTATAGTTAGTTATAGGAATTACTAAGACTTAATTTATCTGAACCATACTTAGCATCATGTGACTCATACTAATCTTCATTTCTTGTCTTGGTCCCTCTCCTTGCCTGTCTTGCTTTTTTATTTGAAATTAGCAATTTCTGCTTTTCTGACTCTTTATCTATTTGCACCAATGCTGCTGCAGAGTTTTAACTAGATTTCATGTGTAATGCTTCCAAACCAGCCACTTTCCTTATTGACGCACCTCTGAAGAACACAATTACATCGTAAACTCCATATCTGACCGTTTTAATTTGAATAAATACCGTTACTGGTAACCAGATGAAAAAGACACAATTTACGCATTGAGTTAAGTGTTGTGTTTTCCCATAAAGACAGTTCTGTAACATAATATCTTTAGAACGATCTCTAAATATTAATTTAATTTAATTCATTACTGCAGCAATTTAAGAATGTTTGTCATATGCTGCACGTCTCCTGTGCTTGCATCAAGTGTCAGGATCATTAAGTCAAAGGAAATGCTGAGGAGTTTCAGCTTTTTTCAGCTTCCACCTTTTTTCATGTTTCCTATATTGCCAGCAGTACTTCTACTAGCCCAGTCATAATACTTCTGGTTATTCACCTATTTGAAAATTTGTCAGGCAAGATTCACCATCTATCTTCTTACCATCTTCTGGTATTATTTTAGACTTTTCTGTTAATAATCTTCTCGACATGGACCCCATTCTTTTCTATTCATGGCAAATCCATTATAATCAGGATATTTTGACACTAGGGTGACAAAGTTTGTTTGCACGTATACTGTCATAAGCCGTGCTGTCACGCCTCCTAAATACTCCGTTTATCTGGCACCACTGTTTGCCACTGAACCATTAAAAATCGAGAGAATTCCTGCTATTTCCATCCCACCACTTGGATCACTATAATTATTTTGACAGTTGTGTTCAAAAACGCTGTTAGTTTCATGGTCACAAGTTACTCTGTATATGTCAAGAATCTGTACGTCTGTTACGTTCCCGGTATCTAATGATACACCCATGACAACATCATTTAGTGAAGTATGGCCACGTTTCTGTTGGCTGCCGTCAAAACATACACAAATAATACTACTTTAAACTTAATCACTTTCCTTGAGTGCTTCTCCACCTGATGCCTTCATTGAGAAGTTACAGTCTTCAGGAACAGCAGTTCCAGTAATTCCATTGGAAGTCATAAATTTTGCACGTGGATTTAGAACTTGAAGCATTGTACACAAGTTGGCCTTCCTCCATCCCTTCACCGACTGATCTGAAACCGTAAGGTACCCTTATATTACTCTCATACAGATTATTATTTCCCCTATGCGATGTTATTGTGACAGCAATTGCTTCACATTTTACACAATTCAGTATCAGTTTCGACACAATCCGTTTGTGAAGACGCTAATTCCCTCCCAGAGACTTGTCATTACCACATATTCTGCACCCAGTATATTCAGAAACAAAATCACAGAGCGTGCTGAAGTTCGCCTCAACATTACCAAATGGGTGTTCATCTCCACAAACTGACAGCAAGGAAACGTCTTTAAGATACTGCGGTCTCTTTCTTGAGGTAGTCATTTTCCTTGCATCTGACATTCTTGTTTCCTTTGACCCACTAACCTCATTTCTCTTCATGTGGTTATTTCCTATGAATTTTATTTTAGGCGAGAATTTCTTTGCTCGCGTCATTTCTATAATAAAGTGCGAAACCAGGAAAACATAAACCATCAGTCACTCAATTCGCAACAAACTTCACTAAATACAAATAACAGCACTCTAAAACAATAACAAACACGATAAGAACGGAGCGTATCGAAAGCACATACATGATAGGAAAGTTTGACACTATAAAACAGTAGAAGCAGAAAATGGCGAAACACAAACATAAAAATCAGTGAAATTTTCTGTGCATGGCGAAAAATGAAGGCGTGGCATTGAAATGCCGGACTGCACAGATAATTAGGACAGCAATGATAACTCATAAACAAACTGTGGTATTTATGAAAAACAAAGAGAGTATTACGCAGGTAACATCGGGCTTCCCAAATACAGGAAAATTAAAACTCTATTTTTTGAGCACGTTTATCTCTGTCTCCCTTTAACTACCAACGATCGCTGCAAAGTCGGTAGAAACACCAGCACTTTAACTGATTCAGGGCCTTGTAGTGACGTGGCCTAATATGCATAGTTATCTTATTACTTATGAAGTGAAGAAAGAACCTATAACATGTTTGACTAGGAATTCCCCAACAGGAATGCTCAGCAGCGTTTTACAATTGGACGCCACTTCAGCGATTTGCATCTTTTTCTTCAATATTCAGTGTGTCTTGAAAATCTTGATGCTTCAGTATGGTATGTGAATTTTGGGACCAGAAAATTTCTGGTTTAAATTTTTCTTAACTGGCTAATACCTGGAAACCTCTGATGGTTCTTCAACCTGGGTTTATGTTGTGGAGGAGATCGGAAAAACTGCTTCATTAAGCCAAATTTGATATTTAGTGGTAGAAGCACAGTTTTTATGGTCTATAAATGGTTCACGCAAAATATTATAGTCAAATTTGGCCAAACATATACTTACGTAAAAAGCAGTGCATTTTCGTGTAAGCCTCTCACTCTCTTAATAAAACTTGAATTACTAAATATAAAATTAAGTATTCCGCATTATGAAACATCTATAAACGATAGAAAAAACTAAGAACAGCATCAAAAGTAGTTAAGAACGCACACATGTTTTGAGTCATCGAATGAGGTATAGACTGGTGTAATCGTAAGTGATAACAGACCCTAACTGAAGAGAAATTTTGCGGGATCGGTGGAATGAGTTTCACTGAAGCTGTTTCTTCGGATACTTCCGCTGCAGCTCGGCAGGGAGCCTCAGCCGCTGCTGCCCCGCGCGGCGGCAGACGAGGTGCAAGGGAGAGGGTGCGCGACGCCCCGTAGCTCCGCCTCGCCGGCCCGAAGGGCTGGCGCAGTCCCCTTTAAGTCAGAATTTAATAATGATCGCGCGGCTGGCAGCATCCGGCGCAGGGTTTGCGGGGGCGGAGCGTGGCAGCGCGCCGAGGCGTGGGGACGTCCTGCTGACACCTCGCCGCCGCCACGCACTGACGCCCGTACCAGGTGCACGTAGGTGCCTTTCAATTGTTGACAGTCACGGTACGAATGTGTTTCTCAATTAGTGGTCAAAGATAGTTCAGAGCATAAAAAGTAGAAAATCAAGAAAGACTATATTGCGAGTTTGGTTTATTGAGTGTCGAAGTAGACATGTTGTTACGAAGATTGTTCCAATAATTACGTGGAGACCACAGTAGGACTCCATTTAGTAGCTAGTGGGCAGAACGATCCCTCCGAGGAATACCCAATTGCAACAGTTCTAGACCATTACTCCTGAACAAAATCAGATGTAATGCAATGCCCTAAATAACGTTTGTCATCTAATAAAACATTAGAGTGGAATAATTAATACTCATATTTTGAAAGTGACAATTAACTTATAATGCTTGTAACTATCTAACAACTGAGAATTACACTCTTTGTACGTGTTTCACCAGTCAGTTGGTGATTTGGACCTGCTTATTTATAACAAACCTTTTTTATACTTGTTTTGTTGACCACCATTGCACATCGAAAGTGAGGTACCATTTGTTTTCATTCCTATCCTAGTCGAAACACTACTTACACATCTGTTAGTTGTGGTGAATGGTATCAGTATTCTGAAGAGTTCTCCCACTAATAACAGCTATTAAAGACGAATCGTTCACTAATGCTAGGGGCATTCAATAAGCAACACAACACATTTTTTCCTCTGAAAACAGGTTGACTTTATTCAGGATTACAATTCATCATGTTATTCCCCACTATTTCGGCTACAAAAGCCTACTTTTCACCATTGTCTCCGCCGGCCGCGATGGTCTCGCGGTTCTAGGCGCGCAGTCCGGAACCGTGCGACCGCTACGGTCGCAGGTTCGAATCCTGCCTCGGGCATGGATGTGTGTGATGTCCTTAGGTTAGTTAGGTTTAAGTAGTTCTAAGTTCTAGGGGACTAATGACCACAGCAGTTGAGTCCCATAGTGCTCAGAGCCATTTTTCCCAATGTCTCCGTTCAGTGGAATGGCCTACACCACCAAGGTGCGAGGTGGGGTAGTGGTTAGCACACTGGATTCGCATTCGGTAGGACGACAGTTCAGACCCACATTCCTTTGAAAGGGCACGGCCGGCTTCCTTCCCCATCCTTCCCTCACCAACTGGGACCAGTGACCTCGCAGTTTGGTCCCCTCCTCCAAATCAGTTAACTAAACCACTTTACCGCACCTTATCGTACCACCCTACTGGTCGACGTCGATGTCAACATCTTACTGCATCAATTACATCCCCATCATACACTTATTGTTTCCCGCGGAGTGCATCCTTCATTGGCCCAAACAGACGGAAATCGAAATCCGTGGGAATCTGGCTGTAGACTGAATGAGGACTATCAGTCCAATGAAGTTTCGTGAGGTCCTCTTAGGTGCGCTGACTTATTTGAGGCTTTTGTTGTCACTGAGGAGAAGACGTTCGTTTGTATTTTTCATTGTGATCCGTCTGTCACCTCGAATGGGAGAGTTCGCACTTTCCAACACTGCAGGAGTCATAGCTGTCTGCAGCCTGGCAGAACGCGAAATATCACACAGGTTTGTGCGACCTTGTTTCGATGATGACAGACGCCTCGCCAAATGACTCACCACCATTTTGTTAACTTACACGTTCCCGTAGACATTCCGCAGTCATCTACAAATATCTGCGGTGCTCCGGTTCACCACCAAAAGAATCTCAATGGCAGCTCTCTTCTTGGAATGCTCCTCTGTTACAGAAGACGCTTTCAAGGCTACGTATAGCGCCACAACTCTCCAGAACCTAATGGAACCATACGAGCTGAAGCCAGAATATTCCTCGGTGTCTAAAATTCCGCATTTTTGCCACCGAAATCGTCAGTGAAAAGCAATGTGTTGCATTAATTACTGAACATTCTTCGTACAATGGCCGTTCTGTCGTATGGCAATCCATTTACTTTGAGTAGCCTTGCAAGGTCCTAGAAAATGTAATTTGCCTGGAATTACAATACCTCAAAATATTGCTTCATCCATTGGAACTAGCCTTACAACCAAGGTCAAATTTCCAAATTTGAAAAAAATACTTACTACTAACATGTATTAGTGAAAGCAGGTCATTACACCACTAAATGGACAGCAAAAGAAATAAATACAAAAGCAGTGCTCACCGTGAGTGCTCTTGGTTAACAAAAGAATTTTTCAGAAAAAAGCTTTTAATATACAGGAAATTGAACAATAACGCGTGGTTTCTGTTAACAGTTTTGACTTATGTTGGTGAGAGGTTATCTTTTAACGTGAAGAACATTAGAACTTTGAGTTTGGCTCGTCGACTAATCGAGAGATGCACGTTGCAAATTACTCGGACGAATAGGAAAGCAAATAAACGGATTGAGGAACGATTAGAATTGGAAATATATCGAAGCTAGTGATGAAAACATAGTAAAGTTGGGCTGGACAGCAACCAGTGTAGCAAACCTACTTTGTTCTAAACTGAATCTACCTTTAACGATTTCTTTGTAAATGAATTTTCCGATATCACGTTTGGGTGAATTCTTGCGATTTCTAACTTTTACACAGGAGCTCAGTTGTTCATTGTTTTTATCCTGGCTTGTTAATTCGTTACTCGTTTTATAAACCTTAATACACTTTAATACGATTTTTATAAAGACTGGTTTAAATGCCAGAAGGTAATTTAACACCAACAATTTACATAATAATTTTAATGCAACAGTACAATCATATGAAATCAGAATGTTATCTATGTTGTCAAAAATCTGAGTATATTTACTTTACTAAAAATACTCAGGTGCATACCTTTGTTCTGTAGACTGTTCGGAGTTTTTTCCACGCCATATTTGTTTTACTGATAATACTTAGGTACCGTACATATCTTTAACATTTAGGCACTTTGGAGTCGTTACCTTGCCAGTGAATATGTATTCGAAGAAGTATTTGGCAAATAAAAGGATGTCGAATATATTGCTCAAAATTTGGTAACTGATTGCTGTCATAAGGTAAGATCAAGAACTAGTTTTCGTCAAGTCGTGTTTCAAAGCGATGATAACTACTAGCAGAGATCGTAATAAATCGACGGTCTTATAATGGCGTTATTGTTCTCAATCATTTCGAGATGAAGATCCTTAATAATTAATTTCAGATCTTGAAGAAAATGCATCTATCCTTAAACGGTTGCAGCCATACCAAAAATTAAGTATTGACTATAACATGTAACAGCCACACAGTATTATTATTATTCATGTTGCAAGATAGCAATGATTCACTAAAACGCACATTGTGATGTTGTCCTAGTGTTACTTGGTCATCTACTGTGTATGCATTTTATACTAGGAACGTGGGTGTAGCATAATCGAAAGACGATTTGTTTCCGGTTTTAAGAAATATGAAAGAGCCGAGAAGAAAAATTTATGGAAGGCAGACAGATGATGTTAGAAGACATGCAGGCCAACAGATGTTAGTATAGTTGAGGAGAGCATAGAATGAAAATATCTAGAGGACGCTTATATCCAGCGGTGGATGTCAAATGACTCCTGCTGATGTGTTATTTCAGAGCTTGCGAATATTTTGGTAACAGAGAATATATTTAACAAATTACTTGAGAATGGACACAAAATCTTCCTCAGACCTACCTTATTTTTCCTTCTCAGAAATTTTCATTTTACTTCTTAGGTGGTTCCCGTGTGATTAGCACATAATTCTTATTTTGGTAAAGATCGAGTTTTCCTGCACGTGTCTAAATGCGAAGCCTAGGGTTGGCCAGGGTTGGTAATCTGTCATGTCGTAGGAGAGATTTTGCCTCATCCTTTCTACACCACACCATTAGTATACCCATAAAAAATTTGCGAGACTAGGAGTTTGTTACACTTGTTTATAAAATTATTATTGTTTGGAGCTCGCGAAGTCTGCTGCAGTTGGCTGGCAAGATTGCTATGCTCGAAGAATCAGATAAGTTTTTGGGAGTAAAGTTAGAAAACACAGTAAATAGTTTGAAAATACCACTTATTCCAGGTCGTTTCAGGTAACTGCTGACAGGGATCCCTCCTACTAAGAGCAGAGCACGGAGGTTAAGCTATTACTACAGTTGTCTTCACACTCACACTGTTTAAGAGTGGTAATCATGAGCCGGTGATGCTATCACTGAGTCTAAGAGCATGCGACTGTAGTTAATTTACATTACGATTTACTGCCTAGTTCAAACCAGAATGATATAGTAACTGGGTCCATTTAACCGACCTCCCAACTCAGATGATGCAATTGCTGAAACCTTCAAAGAAAATTGGAGTTTACTTTCAATCACGCACCCGACTATATTATAACTGGTGGTGACATTAATTTTCTATCGATATGTTGGCGAAAATACTTGTTTAAACATGGAGGTACGCATACAGCATCATCCTAAATTGTGCTAAACTTGTTCTCTGAATATAAGCGTAGGCTTCCGCGGCCGTTGTCTTCTTCAATAAAATTCTTCAGGGTATCAGACCGCATCGTCATAATTTAAAATGCGCCAACGTTTTGGCCAGCGTTGCAGCTAGCCTCCATCAGGGCCTTACGTTAACTGCTAAATGAACACACTTGGTTCCATAAATAGCTGCACGAGAAAACCGTGCCGTTACTTCATTGGCTGTAAAAGGAGGAGGAGGAGGGGTGAAAGGTATGCTTTATTGGTGTTTCCTTTATTATCCGTCATTGGCTGTAATAGCTGTTTTCTATTGGTCTTTATATTAATCCACCCCATTGGAGGAGACGGACGAATAGCGAACAGGTGATGGCTGTGACGTCACACTGTTTCCATGCTGTCCGGAAGCCGGCTGTGGCGTGCCATTGCTTTGTGTGCTCGCGACCACTACTGCGGCTCTCCGCGTGTCTGCATGGGCCGCCACGGCTCTGCCGCCGCTCCGTAGCCCTGCTATTGCAGGCAGCCAAGACCTCGGAAGCTTGTACCCGTCCTCTCTATTCATGTTGGCGGGTCTTTTGGCTATTTCTATCGCCTCTCTAATCTTTCTTTTGAAAGTGAGAAGCTGTTTCGCCAGGATGCGGGCTTCTTGAAAAAATATTGGTTTCCCGCACTCGTCTCGGTGTTCCGCCACTGCTGACTTAGTGTGTTGTTTCAGGCGGATATATCTTTCATGTTCCGAGAGCCTTGTGCTAATCGGACGTCCCGTCTCACCTATGTAGACTAATCCACACGCACAACCAATTTCATACACGCCAGCTGTGTGTAGTTTGTCAACTGCATCCTTGGTAGAACCGAGCATGTCTGATATTTTCACGCCTCCTCCAACCATCACCCCACGCAGAAGAAGTCCACCCTGCACACGCTAACGAAGAGAGCGTACAGGATAAGCTACGAAGAACATCTGAAGACCGAACTTGACCGCCTCAGGTCCATCTTGGGAACTAATGGCTATGGGAAGCAGATGATAGACAGCACCATGTCGACAAGGGAGAAGACTAATAAGGAAGAGGAGAAGGAGGCACAGAGCATTGCTGTGTTACCATATGTACAAGGGGTCACCGAACGTATTGGCAAAATTCTACGAAAAGCCGACATCAAACCAATTTTCCGAAGCAGAAACAAAATATCAGACATGCTCGGTTCTACCAAGGATGCAGTTGACAAACTACACACAGCTGGCGTGTATGAAATTGGTTGTGCGTGTGGATTAGTCTACATAGGTGAGACGGGACGTCCGATTAGCACAAGGCTCTCGGAACATGAAAGATATATCCGCCTGAAACAACACACTAAGTCAGCAGTGGCGGAACACCGAGACGAGTGCGGGAAACCAATATTTTTTCAAGAAGCCCGCATCCTGGCGAAACAGCCTCTCACTTTCAAAAGAAAGATTAGAGAGGCGATAGAAATAGCCAAAAGACCCGCCAACATGAATAGAGAGGACGGGTACAAGCTTCCGAGGTCTTGGCTGCCTGCAATAGCAGGGCTACGGAGCGGCGGCAGAGCCGTGGCGGCCCATGCAGACACGCGGAGAGCCGCAGTAGTGGTCGCGAGCACACAAAGCAATGGCACGCCGCAGCCGGCTTCCGGACAGCATGGAAACAGTGTGACGTCACAGCCATCACCTGTTCGCTATTCGTCCGTCTCCTCCAATGGGGTGGATTAATATGAAGACCAATAGAAAACAGCTATTACAGCCAATGACAGATAATAAAGGAAACACCAATAAAGCATACCTTTCACCCCTCCTCCTCCTCCTTTTACAGCCAATCGAGTAACGACACGGTTTTCTCGTGCAGCTATTTATGGAACCAAGTGTGTTCATTTAGCAGTTAACGTAAGGCCCTGATGAAGGCTAGCTGCAACGCTGGCCGAAACGTTGGCGCATTTTAAATTATGACGATGCGGTCTGATACCCTGATGAATTTTATTGTTCTCTGAATATTACTTCGAGGAGTTAGTTCATGAGCCCACGCGAATAGCAAACCAATGTGAAAAGCTAGACCTTTTAGCAATAAATAATCCTGAGCTAACAACACGCATCAAGACGGATACATGGATTAGATAACATAGGGTTGTCGTGGTGAGACTGTATATTGTAACCCACAAATACGCCAAAAAAATAAACAAAGAATATACCCGTTCAAAAAAGGCAGACAAAAGTTCTTTTGCCGCCTTCCTGAGATGCAATCTCCACTCCTTCCGAATTAACACTGTAAGTGTAGACGAGATGTTGCATGAATTCGTAGAAATAGTATCTACAGTAATTGAGAGATTTGTGCGAAATGAATTAACAAGTGCCGGAACTGACACACAAAACGGGTCAGAACTCTGTGCCAGAAACAACGAAAAAAGCGTGTCAAATTTAAACGAACGCATTTGTTCAAGATTGGTGATCTTTTACGGAACCTCGGAATTTAATGCGGACTTCAATGGAAGATGCTTTTAATAGTTTCCACAACGAAATTTTGACTCGGAGCCTGGCAGAAAATCCAAAGAGATTCTGGTCGTATGTAAAGAATGCTAGCTGCAAGACACAGCCATTGTCTCTTCGGCGCTACATCAATGGAAATACTATTCTGCAACAGTGCTGCCAAAGCAGAATTACTTAATACAACCTTCCGATATTCCTTCACCAAAGAAGACAAAGCAAATATTCCAGATTTTGCGTCAGGGACAATTGTCAACATGAGATAGAAGTAGATATTTGCGAAGCAGAGAAGCAACATAAATCACTTTAAAAAAACCAAGTCTTCCGATCAGACTGTGTACCGGAGTATGCTAATGCAATACCTCTGTACTTAACAATCATATACAACCGCTTGCTCGACAAAATATCCGTACACACAGACTGGAAATTTGCACAAGTCACGCCAATGTTCAAAAAAAGTAGTGGGAGTAGTCCACTAAATTACAGGCCGATATCATTTACGCCGATACGCAGCAGGATTATGGAACATTTGTTTCTATCGAACATTACGAATTAGCTCGAATAGAACGGTTCGCCATGGTATTGATGTATGAGCTCTGCCGTTCCTTATCCGTATAAATACGAGGGCTATTCCGAAAGTAAGGTCCGATCGGTCACGAAATGGAAACGACTATGAAAATCCGATAAAGCTTTGCACAGATGTGTTGGGTAGTGTCTCTAGTATAACCCCAGTTAGCATCACGTCGCTCTTCTCATTTCTGAGCTCGCAGTGAGTGCGTAAAGATGTCTAGAAAATAGTGTCTGCCGCCAAGTACGGGGGCCTGGTGAGAAATTTCCCCTGAAGCTATGCAGCTAACATTACATAACTGTCGTGCTGTTTCGTCTTCAAGACAATTCTCAGCCGCATTCTGCAGGGGCAATGAAGATGCTCCTGCATCGTTTTCAAATGGAAATGTGAGATTACCCACAATACAGCCCGTAATTGTCTCCCTCTGAGTTTCAGCTCAGGTCACATGAACCGCTGGTTATGAAGACAACATTTCGGCACAAGACAACGAGCCGTAGGCCAGCGTAGAGAATTGGCGGAGAGCACTGGCGGCTGCCTTCTATAGCGAGGGTATGGGAAAGTTGGTACAACGCTACGATACACGTCTAAGTCGGGTCGGCGACTATGGAGATATGTAGCTGCAAGGTGTATCTAACTGTTGCAAATAAAACATTTTTGATTTTTACCGTGGTTTCCATTTCGCGACCTATCGGACCTTACTTTCGGAATAGCCCTCGTAATTTAGTAGATAATCTGAGCAGCCGTCTTAAGTTGTTTGCAGATGATGCTGTTGTTTATCGTCTAGTAAAGCCATCAGAGGATCGAAACAAATTGAAAAGCTATTTACCAAAGATACCTGTACGGTGGGAAAACATATTAATACATATTTTGCTTCACCAGTTCTCAAAATTTCATTACGAATATTCTCCTTCAAGACCTTTAGACTGCGTGTCACAGGTAAAGGTCACAAATTGTTAGGTCCGACAGGCGCAGTGGTCACAATCCTTTACTAATAATCGTTTCTTCTGTGAAACTTTCATGAATGAGACTGATTCGCGTGAAGTGTGACAGATCGTCCCATCCTGCTGAAAGACAGCATATGTACGTTCGTGGGTCAATTGCGCATATAACTCCATAATTCCTGAATGATTAGCATATACACAGTAGTGTTTCCAGCTCCTTCAGATATAATGGGACCCACAATCTGATTTACTGACACAGTACACCACACTAAGATTTTTCCACCCTGAAGAGGTTTCTCATCAATCGCATGGGGATTGTTTGTTGACCAGTGTCTTTTCTGGCAGTTTAAATATACTTTGACGTGGAACCCGACTTCAACACACATGTAACAAACCGTAGTCAGTTGTTTGACATAGCCACATCAGTAATTCACACGTTTTACCCTATCTTCATCACTTCTTGGACCAATGTTATTTAATATGGTTTCTTCCATTTATGCTATAAACTACATTGACGAGACCCATGCGAAACGTTCACTTGCGACAATTTACACGTCGACTTCTTTAGGCTCTTGGTCATACGTGCTCTAAGGTACGAGATCGCAGCAGCTGTACGAAAGGATGGGTGTCGATTCTTTTTTGCGTTTACAACTGACTTCGTTGCATGTCACTTCGTGACCAAAACTCGTATACTGCTCTTTGCAAAGAAAACGACGTATTTCCAAAAATGAGCCGGTATACAAGTACACCTCCACTAATACCCTTATTTCTAGAAGAGGATACATCTAGCTCAGTAGTTTCCTTCACACTTCTCAACCAAGTCGTATTGGTTTTCGCACTGACAATAAGAAACGTAGTCGAAGCAGCTTCGTAACAACAGATGAGAGTTGGCAGGCGGCGATCAGCAGTCTAGTACTCCGTGCTGTGTTTTCGTGCGCTACCCTGTGTAAATCCATTAAATAGTGGATGGGTACTTCTGATGAGCTGGTTCAGTTTTAGGCAGCTCATAATGCACATAGGTGTGGAGTGTTTAGGTGACATTGTTGTGGCTCTTGGAGTTAATTTAAAAGTCATGAAAAATATGAATGAACGTCATTTGAATAGCAATTCGACCAGCAGAATGCTTTATCCCCGTAGATTCTCACAAATGTTTTTAATTTCTTTTGAAACATGATTGCTTTTTTGTCACGATTTTTGTTCTGCCAAGTAAATAATTATCAGATGTTAATTTAAGTGAATTTATTTGCGAATGCTGACTTGTGTTTTTAAATGTGGCTGTACGTCAGAAAGTAACGTTTCAAGCCACAACATTTTAATTGAATATCTAAACATAGACCAAAAAAGCAAATACTCGTGCCATTTCGTAAATTCAGCTAGTTCTTTATAAAACTGGGTTGTATGTTTATATGCTTGATACCTTCGCAAACGCTCTTCAGTCAGCGTAAGTTATTTAAAAAATAATATACACTTAGAGACAAGAACATGAAATTTTGTAAAACAATTGCACTTTTCGGTCATATGTGTGGTATAGAAATTAAAGAAGGAAGAGGAACAGACAAGAACGACTTCATGTGGCGAATGTGAAAATTTTGGGAGTAACACTGAGCTAGATAGAAAGAGAACCATTCACATATGAAGGGACGTTAGTGTAGAGCCACATCTGAGGGAAATAAATATAGGACCAGAAGACAAAATCAGCATTTTGTAAGGATTCCAGGACAATCATTAGAAGTGGCAGCCCTGAACTACGTTCCGAAAGGAACAAGAGTTACTGTAGAAAGACACAGGAAGTAATATGCGTCGAAATGGGGGTCAATATTTATGGAGAAGAATAAGAAAAAATCTGAAGACTGATAACTTCAGGAAGTTATGTGACAGATACAGTAAATTAACGCGCGTATGTCAATAACTTCCTAATTCTTAACGCTTTGAAGTTTCATCCTTTTGAGAAATTGTACATCATACTTTAGAGCTCATTTCAGATTACTTTCTTGAAAGGAACTTTTGCAAACTATGTGGTTTTTCTCATTGATTATATGTCAAACGACGAGAGGAGTTGAATTCAAGTTCAGACTAGATCAGGAATCTGAAAAGATCGAACAATCTTAGGGCATGATACACACTTCCATTACAGTTCACCAAATATTTAAAGAGAGGCACAAGCAATAATGAAAAGTAAAGCAGTCCTCCCCACTACACTTCAGTTCCATCTTCCTTTACTGGAAACAGCAAACTGCAACAGGACTTACGTTAGCAAAGCTGTGTTTCATCAAAAGGCTCTAAGCAGTATGGGACTGAACATCTGAGGTCATCAGTCCCCGAGACTTAGAACTACTTAAACCTAACTAACCTAAGGACATCACACACACCCATGCCCTAGGCAGGATTCGAACATGTGACCGTAGCAGCAGCGAGGTTCCGGAGTGAAGCGCCTAGAACCGCTCGGCCACAGTGGTCGGCTGTGTTTCATCATAACATAATTGAGGAACATAAATTAAATTATATTCCTTAGAAACCACGGCCGATATATTGCACTCGCAACACGATCAACGAGTATACTCGAACCTCATTATTTGCGAAAATCTTAAATTTATATTACGAAAGACGTATTTATGAGCAAAATAATTGATTCATTATGGAAAATCTGTTGCAAACAGTTTTCTCCACACACTCTCAGATTTATTTTATTAAATTTCCAAACGTTATTACTTTTAAACGTAAAACGGAAAATTAATTCCTCTAAAATGATCACAATATTGTTTTTAAAACAAATATTTTTTACGTATAACGGTTAGCATCGCCACATGGTCAATCGTCATTCAAGGAAAATGATGATTCTCTACTAGAAAGAAAAATTAGCTGTAAAAACATAGAGGTTACATAACGCAGTTAATGATTGTGTTGAGTAACATTTATGTCGAAAATATGTTTTTGCTATGATTGTTATCTACCTAACGTTAAGAAAGATTTCTCATATGTAAAGAAAATTATTGCAAACTGCGAACGACTATATTAGAGACGTCAATACTGGGTTCGCCGGACTAATTCTCCATAAAGTAATCGAAATCAGTGAGACAGATCTCTAAAGATGTCCTCATACCGTCCGCTAACGATTTGACGTTTTGATACTAATAATTAGGCTATTTAAATAAATGGATACTACCTTCTTAAGCATAAATAGTTGAATTAGCTGCAAGTGTTACTACATACGTTCAACAAGTAATTCTATCCATTTTATTTTCTTGGCCAATTTTGGTTGAAAACATTTGGAATTTTGCGTGGAAAATCGCAGAATGTTACCGCTCCAGCCCCTATAGTTTCATGAAAATCCGATAGGTGGTGGCGCCTTCAGAAAGACGTTTGTAACGCAGGTGCGTTCCAAGCAGAAGGTTGACATTTTGCTTTGGCAGAAAACGAGAGCATCGCAGACAATCACACACGCTTGTAGTCGTCTACAGAGGCCTGACAGTGAACAAAAGCATGGTGAATCGTCGGGTGAGGCGTCTGTCGTCATCGCAACAAGGTCGCGCAAACGTGACCGATCTCCTACGCGCGGCCACCCGCAAACAGCTGTGACTCTTGTCATGTGGAAACGTGCGGACACTCTTATTTGAGGTGATCAACGGATCACAATGAAGCATCTCGCTGCTCATGTTGACGTCTCTGTTTGTGGTGTTCACACACACTTCCACCAGTTGGGATGTTCGAAGGTGTGTACCTGTTGGGTTCCAACCCACTTAGCAGAAGACCACAAAGAGCAACGAAGGACTATCTGTTCGGAATTACTTGCGCGCTACGAGGCTGATGGGTGAGATTTTTCGTAGACAATAGTCACTGACGATGAAACATGGGTTAATCACTTCAAACCAGAAGCAAAATGGCAATCCATGCAATGGTGCCACACCACCTCTCCTCTGAAGAAAAGCCTCAAACCCGCACCCTCAGCCGTTTGAGTCATAGAAACGGTTTTCTGGGACTCTGAAGACGTCATGCTGTTTGATTCCTCCATCTTGGTGCAACGACAAACTCTGAAGCATATTGTGCTACTCTTAACAAGATGAAGAAACGACTTCAGCATGTTAGTTGCCACAAAAATGCAAACGAAATTTTCCTTTTCCATGACAATGCAAGGCCTTACAAAATTCTGCACCCCTGAGAGGATATCTCGAAAATTTAATTCGATTGTTCTCCTTCATTCACCCTACAGCCCGTATTTCGCACCTTCCATCAGTTTACATCAGTGAAAGGTGCACTCCGCAGGAAGCAGTATGTGAATGATGGGGTGGTTACTGAGGCAGCAAGACTTTAGCTTCGACGACGACCAGTAAGATAACGAAAGATCGTTCCAATGAACGGAGATTGTGTTCTAAATTAGATTTAGTAGCCAAAAGAGTGGGTAATAATATGTTGTATTCGAATCCGAGTAAAATCAAGCTACTTTAAAAAAAAGTGTTGTATTACTTTATTGAACGATCCTCGAACTTAATAAAATTATCAAAATTTGATCTCTTCATTAAATTCTTTCCTTTTCTCCTTCTGGCGAACTGTTCGTCTGTTCAATAAACGCTCTATTGATGGTGAGATAATTAAGTAATGAGAGCCAGTTTTCTGAGCAGTCAGCTGTAAAATAAACCCATAAAAAATCAAATGAGGAGTAATAAGTTACACTCTTTCACGTTTGCAGCTCTGCGCCCAAATAATGAACATTTATGTACGAACTGTAATGTTTTAACATGGAGTGGAGGTTCTAAACTTACCGGATTTTATCGTTAACTGCAGTATGAATTTCCGGCCAATGAAATCTGTGGTACAATAAATACATTTGGATTGCAATGTTTATGTTACAAATTCAAATGAGAAAGCCCGCGAATAAATATCTCTTAATGATTTTATACCGCTGCTGCAGCGTCCAAAGCGGTTGGCAAGCGTATACATTGTTTTCGATTCATTTGTCGCTATTTTCTCTGCTGCTGGCGTTGGTTTAAATTTTACTGAAACAACAAGGTTTTGTATATAGACAGATATCATCATACACTAAAGGTGCGCCTTGTTAAAGCAGCAATTCTTCATTTCCTGCCAAATGTATCATGTCGCTGTAGTTATGGTAGTTCATTACGTTAACTGTATTCTCAGTTATGAATGCTCTTTGAAAGTCCCATGATTTTTGCCCAAAAATCTGTTTTTCGGTGAACCTCATTAATAACCTATTATCTCAAAATGGATACTTAATCAGTGTGGTTTTCATTTTTGTCTGCTGCTGGTGTCTTTTGATTCATCAGTTTCTTCTACTATTATTCCTTCTTTTCTATTTATGTGAGCTCATCTTTTACCTTACCCTTTAATAACATCTCTAACACATGCTAACACATATAACTTAGTGATAAATTTCCGTGGAGTCCAAGGTTCAGAGCTATTGCTACAATTAAGCAAAATAAGTAATCTGACTATTTGTTTGAACATCAGTTTGGGTTCGGGAGAAACATATGAAAACGCGAGGCAGTTTAATACTAGGACTTATCTTTCAAGACAGATTGAAGAAGGATAAATATAAAGTTATATCATTTCTGTAACTGCGAAGCACCATTTTAACAGAAGAAATATTTCACTTGATAAGTGTAAGAAGAAATTACAAAAATATTCAGGAATAAAGAAATACAAGTCACTGGAGTATGATATAAATAAGAATTGCAGGTAAACTAAGACGAAATGGCTGCATGGTGAACGGGAAGAAATCGAAGAAGAAACGATTGTCGGAAGGACTTACTCAGCAGATATATAAGTCAAAACTATCTTCGGTGAAGTCAAAAGCAAGGGTGCTAACATTATGAGCGCAACAGGAATTCCACTGTGAAATGCAGGAAAGAGAGAGAATAGATGGAAAGAGTAAATTGAAGACCTCTATGAATGGAACCAGTTGTTTCAGAAATACTTGGAGTATTTCTGAAACAACTGTTTTTCCAAACAGCAGTTGATCGGAGGCCCGAATGTTTTTCGTGGTTTGCACCTGAACTTTACGTGTGATGTACAGGCTGTGTTTGGTGGTTCGACATGACTGACCTTGGCTGTTGTTTGGGGCAACCACGCTGATTATGGTGGCCTTGAAGCTTTTCCAGATGCTAATATTTTGGCATGGAACACTTGGAGTATTTCTGAAACAACTGGTCTTTTGGCTAAAGTTCCTTATGGTACTCTTGTTCCAAGCATGCCATTTGTATTGTCTACTAGAAGAAAGCAGAAGTTAAATGGTGATGAGTACCTGTTTTTGTAGGCGAAAGTTGGCAATGGCAATTGTAAAATCAAGATCAACGGTGACTGTATGCTGTATTATAGACAAAAAAGTGTGTTCTGTCCTTTCCTTATCTCTGATCCTTATCTCCCTCCGTTTTTTTTTTCAAAAAATATATTCACTTTTTGTTTTGGTGGCAGTGCCGCTCTTGGTTGCTCGCTAGGCGGGTGACCTTGAACGGCTCCCTGAGCCGCGGGCTCTAGATTTACTAGGCCCGCGTTGCGTTAAAATTGGCTGATGTAATAGAAGACGAAATAGGAGTCGATTCGGAAGAGATAGGGGATTCAGTATTAGAATCAGATTTAAAAAGAGTTTCGGAAAAATTATAATCGAATAAGGCAGAAGTTACAGATAATACTCTGTCGGAATTACTAAAATCATTTGGGGAAGCGACAACTAAACGACTAGTCACGTTGGTGAGTAGAACGTATGTGTCTGGCGATACTTTCGGAAAACGTCATCGACACAATTCCGAATACTGCAAGAAGTGACAAGTGCGAGAATTATGGATCACGTTAGATGCGATCAGTATGACTTCAGAGAAGGTAAAGTCTCAAGAGAAACAATTACGACAATGCGTACTAGACTTCAGAGAAGGTAAACGCACAAGAAAAATAATTCTGACTTTCTGGTCCATAAGTGAAGCAAAACAAAAGGAAAATCAGAACACCTTCATAGGATTAGTCGACCTGGAAAAAACTGTCGACAGTGTAAAATGGTACAAAATGTTCGAAATCCTGAGGCAAATAGGGATACGCAATAGGTATACACTGGTGTACATAACATTTACAAGAGCCAAGAGAGTGGAAGACCAAGGACGGACCGCCCTAATTAAAAAGTTTGTAGAAAGCGACACAGTCTTTAGTCGCTACTGTTCAGTCTTTACGTCGAAGAAACAATGAAGGAAATAAAAGGAAGGTTGAAGAGTGGATTTCAAATTGAAGATGAAAGATTTCAATGATAAGATTCGCTGATGAGATTGCTATCCTCATTGAGAGTGAAGAAGAATTACGTGATATGCTGAGTGGAATGAGCAGTCTAACGGGTACAGAAAATGGGTTGAGCACAAATAGAACAATGACGAAAGTAATGACAAGTATCAGAAATGAGAAAAGCGAGAAAGTTAACATCAGGATTGATGGGCATGAAGTAGATAAAGTTAAGGCATTCTGCTAACTAGGAAGCCAAATAACCCGTGACAGTCGGTGCAAGGAGGACATCAAAAGCAGAGTAGCACTTGCTGCCTATGTCCTCAGTTATTTCCTTGAGGTATTGCAATCTCTCTTCCTCTACAGCTTTTGCACTCTACAGCTTTCTCTATTATCACA
Source organism: Schistocerca nitens (assembly GCF_023898315.1). Taxonomy (NCBI): domain Eukaryota; kingdom Metazoa; phylum Arthropoda; class Insecta; order Orthoptera; family Acrididae; genus Schistocerca; species Schistocerca nitens. The sequence continues at coordinate 307,001,598 of NC_064621.1, read as the reverse complement.
GAAGTCATTCCCTGAAGTCCTAACAGATGAACTATCGTGTCCGCAGCTCGTGGTCGTGCGGTAGCGTTCTCGCATCCCACGCCCAGGTTCCCGGGTTCGATTCCCGGCGGGGTCAGGGGTTTTGTCTGCCTCGTGATGACTGGGTGTTGTGTGATGTCCTTAGATTAGTTAGGTTTAAGTAGTTCTAAGTTCTAGGGGACTGATGACCATAGATGTTAAGTCCCATAGTGCTGAGAGCCATTGGAACCATTTTGAACTATCAACCTGTCAGCGTTTTCCACATATACTTCTCCTCTCCGATTCTGTGCAAAACCTCATCAATCATTACCTTGTCAATCCTCCTAACTTTATACATTCGCCTATAGCACCATCTCAAATGCTTGGATTCTCATCTGTTCCGGTTTTTCCTCAGTCCATGTTTCACTACCATACAATGCTGCTCTCCAAATCTACACTACTGGAAATTGAAATAAGAACACCGTGAATTCATTGTCCCAGGAAGGGGAAACTTTATTGACACATTCCTGGGGTCAGATTCATCACATGATCACACTGACAGAACCACAGGCACATAGACACAGGCAACAGAGCATGCACAATGTCGGCACTAGTACAGTGTATATCCACCTTTCGCAGCAATGCAGGCTGCTATTCTCCCATGGAGACGATCGTAGAGATGCTGGATGTAGTCCTGTGGAACGGCTTGCCGTGCCATTTCCACCTGCCGCCTCAGTTGGACCAGCGTTCGTGCTGGACGTGCAGACCGCGTGAGACGACGCTTCATCCAGTCCCAAACATGCTCAATGGGGGACAGATCCGGAGATCTTGCTGGCCAGGGTAGTTGACTTACACCTTCTAGAGCACGTTGGGTGGCACGGGATACATGCGGACGTGCATTGTCCTGTTGAAACAGCAAGTTCCCTTGCCGGTCTAGGAATGGTAGAATGATGGGTTCGATGACGGTTTGGATGTACCGTGCACTATTCAGTGTCCCCTCGACGATCACCAGTGGCGTACGGCCAGTGTAGGAGATCGCTCCCCACACCATGATGCCGGGTGTTGGCCCTGTGTGTCTCGGTCGTATGCAGTCCTGATTGTGGCGCTCACCTGGACGGCGCCCAACACGCATACGACCATCATTGGCACCAAGGCAGAAGCGACTCTCATCGCTGAAGACGACACGTTTCCATTCGTCCCTCCATTCACGCCTGTCGCGACACCACTGGAGGCGGGCTGCACGATGTTGGGGCGTGAGCGGAAGATGGCCTAACGGTGTGCGGGACCGTAGCCCAGCTTCATGGAGACGGTTGCGAATGGTCCTCGCCGATACCCCAGGAGCAACAGTGTCCCTAATTTGCTGGGAAGTGGCGGTGCGGTCCCCTACGGCACTGCGTAGGATCCTACGGTCTTGGCGTGCATCCGTGCGTCGCTGCGGTCCGGTCCCAGGTCGACGGGCACGTGCACCTTCCGCCGACCACTGGCGACAACATCGATGTACTGTGGAGACCTCACGCCCCACGTGTTGAGCAATTCGGCGGTACGTCCACCCGGCCTCCCGCATGCCCACTATACGCCCTCGCTCAAAGTCCGTCAACTGCACATACGGTTCACGTCCACGCTGTCGCGGCATGCTACCAGTGTTAAAGACTGCGATGGAGCTCCGTATGCCACGGCAAACTGGCTGACACTGACGGCGGCGGTGCACAAATGCTGCGCAGCTAACGCCATTCGACGGCCAACACCGCGGTTCCTGGTGTGTCCGCTGTGCCGTGCGTGTGATCATTGCTTGTACAGCCCTCTCGCAGTGTCCGGAGCAAGTATGGTGGGTCTGACACACCGGTGTCAATGTGTTCTTTTTTCCATTTCCAGGAGTGTACATTCTCAGAAATTTCTTCCCCACATAATGGCCTATGTTCCATAGTACTAGACTTTTCTTGTCCTGGAATGCACTTTTGCAAGTCATAGTTTGCTTCTAATCTCGTTCTTCTCCGACCGCCATTGGTTATTTTGCTGCCTAAGTAGCAGAATTTTTTAACTTGATCTATTTCGTGACCATCAATCATGATGTTACGTTTCTCGCTTTTCTCTTTTCCGCTACTTCTCATTACATTCGTTTTTCTTCGATTTACTCTCAATCCATATTCAGTACTCATCAGGCTTTAAATCCATTCAGCATATCATATAATTCTTCTTCACTTTCACCCAGAATAGCAACTTCACAGTGATTCTCATCATTGATATCCTTTCACCATAAATAGACGAATTTTAATTCCACTCCTGAACCGTTCTCTTATTTCAATCATCGCTTTTTCGATGTACAGACTGAACAGTCGGGGGAAAGATTACATCCCCTTCTTACACCCTTTTTAATCGGAGCACTTCGTTCATGGTCGTCCACTCTTATTATTCCCTCTTGGCTCTTTGCATATTGTGTGTTTCCCATCTCTCCCTAAAGGTTTCCCCTATTTTTCTCACTATTTTGAACATCTTGAACCATTTTACATCGTCGAACGATTTTTCCACGTCCACAAAGGGTATGAACATATCTTGATTTCTCTTTAGTCCTGCCTCCAGTATCAGCCGCAACGTCAGAATTGCCCCTCTGGTGCCCATACCTTTCCTGAAGCCAATCTCATCGTCATTTAATACATCTTCAATTTTCTTTTTCATTTTTCTGTATATTATTCTTGAAAGCAACATGGATGCGTGAGTTGTTAATCTGATTGTACGATGATTCTCGCACTTGTCAGCTCTTGCAGTCTTTGGAATTATGTGGATGATATTTTTCCAAAAGTCAGATGAAATGTCCCCAACTCATACAGTCAACACACCAATGATTTTAGAAAATCTGATGGAATATTATCTACCCCTTCTCTCTTATTTGATCTGAAGTCCTCCAAAGCTCTCTTAAATTCTAATTCAAATACTAGAGCCTCTATCTCTTCTAAATCGTCTTCTCTTTCTGCTTTTATTACATGAGACAAACCTTTTCCCTGATTGAGATTTTTAATATACTATTTCCACCTTTTTGCTCTCTCCTCTGCATTTAACAGTAAAATTACTGTTGCACTCTTAGTGTCACCACCCTTGCTTTTAATTTCACTGAAGGTCGTTCTGGCTTTCCTATATGATGGGTCAGTCCTCCCGAAAATAATTTCTTTTTCGATTTCTTCGCGTTTCTCATGCACCCATTTCGTTTTAGCTTCTCTGCACTTGCTATTTATTTCATTCCTCAGCGACTTGTCTTTCTGTCTTCCTGATGTTTCATAAACAATCTTGTATTTCCGTCTTTCAACGATCAACTGAACTATTCCTTCTGCTACCCATGGTTTCTACGCAGTTACCTTCTTTGTACCTGTCTTTCTCTTTCCAGTTTCTGTGATTACCCTTTTTAGACATGTCCATTCCCCTTCAGCTATACTGCCTACTGAGTTATTCCTCATTGCTGTACCTACAGCCTTTGAGAAGTTTAAGCGTGTCGCATCATTACTTAGTACCTATGTATAAAACATCTTTGCGTATTGATTCTTCCTGACTAATCTCTTCATCTTCAATCTGCTCTTCATCACTACTATCCTGGCTAAACCTTACAATACAGTATCTGATTTCTGAGACTCTGTCTGTCCTTGATATAATCTACTGAAGTCTTCCCGTTTCATCCGGCCTTTTCCAAGTATACCTTCTCCTCTTGTTCTTCTTGAACGGAGTATTCGTTATTACTAGCTAAAATGTATTGCAGAACTCAATTGCTCTTCCTCCTGTCTCACTCCTTGTCCGAAACACATATTCTCCTGTAACTTATTCTTCTACTCCTTCCACTACAACTGTATTACAGTGCCCCACGATTATTAAATTTTCATCTCCTTTTACGTACTGCATTACCTTTTCAGTATCCTCATAGAGTTTTACTATTTCTTCATCTTCAGCCTGTGGCGTCGGAATGTATACCTGTACTATCACTGTCGGTGTTGGTTTGCTGTCCGTTCTGATCAGAGAAATCCGATCACTGAACTATTCATAGTAACTCAATCTCTGTTTTACCTGCCTATTCATAACGAATCTTCTTCCCATTATATCACTTTTCTGCTGCTATTGATATTGTCCTCTACTCATTCGACCATAAATCCTTGCCATCTTTCCATTTCGCTTCACTGACCCCTAGTATATGTAGAGTGAGTTTTTGCATTTACCTTTGCTGATTTTCTGTCTTCCCTACCACGTTAGAGCTTCTGAAATTCCAGGCCCCGACTGGTAAAACGTTATCCATTCGTTGGTTAATGAATCTCTTTGTCATGGTCAGCTACCCCTTGGCAGTAACCGTGCGGAGATCCGAATGGGGGACTATTCAGGAGTCTGCTGCCAATGGAGAGATAATCATGACACTTTTTTCAATTACAGGCCACATAAATGTTTGACGTAAAGATAACCCGAAATAATTAAAAAAATTATTACCATGAGACCGGATCATTGAACCAATAATGGAAAGAACTAAAGCACCCTCACAAACAGAGAAAATTAAACAAATAACAAGAAAAAATAATCATAATCAAATTCAATAAGGGCTGTGGGTACACGTTATGTGTCATTCATGCTGTGGTTTCCAGTGCCTTTCGCATCTTCATGCCGTTGACATAGGGATCAATTTGAGGATGAAATTTGTGGATATGTAAATTTGGAGCACTGCATTGTATGGTATGGAAACATGTACAGTGGTAAAACCGGAACACGGACAAGGGAATGGCTGACGGCCTTGGCTTTTGCAATCGAAATCAGCGGCGTTGGCGTAGAGAGGCCTGTGCTAACAGAAAAGCAGCGTTGCGTGCAATAACAGGCGTAGTCAATGTCGGACGTACGACGTACATATCTGTTTGGACAGTGCGGCGCCGGCTGCGGTGGCCGAGTGGTTCTAGGCGCTTCAGTGCGGAACCGCGTGACTGCTACGGTCGCAGGTTCCAATCCTGCCTCGGGCATGGATGTGTGTGATGTCCTTAGGTTAGTTAGGTTTATGTAGTTCTAAGTTCTCTGGGACTGATGACCTCCGATGTTAAGTCCCGTAGTGCTCAGAGCCATTTCAACCATTTTTGACGTTAACAGGCCATGGCAGCAGACGACCGACGCGAGTGCCGTTGCTAACAGCACGACATCGCCTGGAGCGCATCTTCTGGGCTGGTGAACATATCGGTGGACTCTATACGACAGTAAAATCGTGGCTTGTGCAAATTAGTACCGATTTCAGTTGATAAAGTGTTTATGGTGGGGTTAGAGTGGTGAGAAGACCCCACTAAGACATGGATCAAAGCTGTCAACAAGGCACTGCGCAAGGTGCTGGTGTCACCACAGTGGTGGAGGGTGTGTTTACATGGAATGGACTGGGTCCTCTGGTTCTACTAACCATTCATTGACAGGGAATCTTTGTGTACTTGGAGACTACTTACAGCCTTTCATTGCCATCACGTTCTCAAGCAACGTTTAAATTTTTATGGATGACAATACGCCATATCACTGAGCCATAATTGTTCTTAATTCGTTTGAAGAACTTTCTGGAGAATTTCAGTCAATGATTTGGTCATCCAGTTCATCCGACGTAAATCGCACAGAACATTTATGGACATAATCGAGGCGTCAGTTCGTGCACAACATCCTCCACCGGCCACTGTTTGGCTATTATTTACTGCTCAATTCTTCTGCTCTGCTGTTCCAACGACTTGTTGAATCCATTCTGGGCAAAGAATATCCGACACGATATGATGTATCTCACGATTTTTGTCACCTCATTGTATAATAATGCGCATCTCTGCGACAACCGCCTTTTGAACCGACCATAACTTGCCAGTGCGTTTCTGCTGCGTTGTCTGTCTCAACCGTTCGACTGCGGTAGGAGGTACAGTATGCGCTTCCTACCATGTCTATGGCTAGTTTTGGGAATAAATGAACTGTCCGACGGTGTATTAGCATCTACGAGAGGAACATATTCAAGGTCAGTTTTCAATAAATTATTTATTGTTGCGAAAGATCCAAAACTGGTATAAAGAAATAATTCCCCATTTTCTGAATCGCTACGTCTCTATAGTGATGCTGCTATACTGTATTGGCGATTTAGGTTTTTATATCTCTCCTACCCCATATTATTCCCTCAAAATATCTCATTGATATTCCAGTTCTATGTTTACCTCGCAGCCACACGGAATGCATATCCTCTGATAATAAAACTGCTCTTCACATTTGGAGGAAAGATCTGGCTCCGAAATAAGCAGACGGTACTTGTAATTGTATATTGACTTATGTGAAGGAGTATTTTCTTACGAAAAGTTAGCGTTCTCTTACCTCTGGACAATGCGTAACATCAAAAGAATTTTTTACAGTGCTTTGGTATGTGTTAACTTTCTCGCTTTTCTCGTTTCTGCTACTTCTAATTACTTTCGTCTTTGTTCTATTTGTGCTCAACCCATTTTCTGTACTCGTCAGACTGTTCTTTCCACTCAGCATATCATGTAATTCAGACGAACGAGGCTTCGACAGCACGTCGTACTGTAAGCGAAAGATATGCCGCTTCCACAAATCACTACCAGATAACTATTGTAGTTCCTTCACCATCATGGAGGGAAACGGATAAACTTGCGTCGCACATACAACATCTGTGTCTTCCTTCGTACATCAGCCAAGAACATCCTCTCAGAATTTGGGCTACGTAAAAAGCTCTGCATAAGCCAAATGTTTCCAGTATTCAGACTTTGTACAGTAAGTTAACGCCTTTCATGTTCTATTGTTGCGTCTCTGAATTTTGTCAGTAACAGACTTTCAATTGAGGACGCCATTTTCAGTGGACAACGATCAATAATGGTACCAAAAGACGTATGCCGATCCAGTGCAGTAGCCCATGGAACAGCAGCGTCATCAAAACGTCGCAAAGTAAGAAGACAGCATTTACCTTGATTAAGTAGTGCACCAGGTCTGCGACAAAGGTCCTTGCGGAGTAGAGCCATCACATCAAGTACGTGTGCACGAACGGCTATAGCCTCTCTGGAAAGCGTCCAGCCTTTCAGCTGGGATGCCTGAATCCGAAGTAGAGGCCCCAGAGACAACACTAAAAAGTCAATGTCAGCGGGCTTCCTTGAGGCACTTCCCGACGGTTCTTTATTGAGGACTTCAGTTCGCTATTAACAACCACAGAAGCTGAAACACCCAAAGAGTTTTGAGAGCACTCCCGTATGTCAATAGTAAAGCCAAAAGTCTCCATAATTCGAAGCAAAGAGTAGTGAGTATCACGGTCAAATGCTTTACCAAAGTCTGGAAAAGCAAGGGCACAACGTTTGGACGTTACAACAGTGACCGAAATTTTGTCACGACACTAGACTATATGCCACCAGGTACACGCAGCTGTGATGTTTTGCAACTATCGTCCCCATCAGAGCCGGCATTCTATTGTTAACTGCCCTTGCCACAGACTTATAATCAAAGCATGATAAAGTAATTGGACAAAAAGCTATCAGGGGTAGACATTTCAGGGCGTTCCGGATCGTAAACGTAGCACCCAACACAGGTCAAAAATCAAGTAAAATTCGTTGGGAATCCATCCAGACCAGGAGACTTTTGAGGAATATGTCCTTTATAAATTTGTCATCTACGTCCGGCGGGAGGCTGATCACTCGAACAATGGAATTGTAAATTTCAGCATACGCGAGTGAGTACAACCAACGGAATTATCGCGATGGTTTAACAGAACTTGAGAATGATGTCGCGACAGCAATTATTCAACGCGGAAGGGGATCCTTAAATTTCACTTAAGACACGTACTCGTCCGCGACAAAAGAAGCGGAGTAGAACAAATCAGCTTTAAAATGAATTGTATCCCAAGCCAACGATGGATTTCTACAGACCCCGGACACACGTTTCGCGTTGTTTTATGGAAAGTAAAGCTCACAGCATTTATTAGTGGAGTACGCGCGGAAACCATGGTAGCCATAGCGGGGCGGCTGACTCTGCCGCAAGTAGACGAACTCAAACAATAAGGCGCTGCTTGGGGGGGGGGGGGGGGGCGCTACAACTCACTCGCCAAACGGAACGGTACTGACGAGGATAGCTCCACACTAGCGACGCTGCGGCAAGTTAGATAAACAGAACCTTCCCGCTCGGCGCTCCAAGCGTACCTGAACTCAGCTAAGGAGGTGCACTTAAATTCAGGTGACTGGTATATAAAAAATGAGGTTCTGCACAAAAAAGCAGGAAAGAAATAAGTGGCAAATATTGATAAGAGAAAGGAACAGGATGATAGATGCGTTAAGACACGTTGTTGTGTAAGTTATTAGCGGTATGATTAATTCTATTTCCTCTCCCGTCAGGACGGATAATCGCATGTCCTGTGTCGTTGGAGTGTTGTTATTCAATCATTTTCAAATCTTACATTCTTTGTTTTATACAGTTCTCGTACGTCATTATACTACTCAATAAATAAGCATTTATTCTGAAAGTTTCTTTATTCAAAATCAGTATTGAGAATTCCTCTCTGATTATTCCTCGTGTGTACGTACACATGTGTGTAAACCCTAAGAACGAAGGTAGCTTTTGAATTACATGCCACTGTCATGAGACATAGCTCCATGAAACTTGAATCGTACACAGAAATAACTGCTACAATGTACTACAGAAGGTAACTGAAAAAACATACGCAATGCGTCGAAGAGAAATGACACTGCTGTTCAAGTACTATAATTACACCGAAGCCACCGCAATACATGACTGCCGCTGGACATTATAAAAGGTAGGACATCGTTATTAATAGAGTCTGCAATAACCATGGACAGCAATGACTGCTGTGCAAAGTGCTCCCACTCTGGCCACGGAGTCGACAGGGAGTTCTACTGATAGGGCGTTTCATATGTCCACCAGTGCATTTGACAACTGTTGGCTGGTCGGTGCTGGTTGTGGACTTGCTGAAGTAAGTCTAACCACCGCATCCAAGACGTGCTCGATCAGATTTAAGTCGAGGGTGTGGACAGGTCACTCAGCGAGTATCCTCTCATTCCAAGAGCTTCTCCAAGTGCGCTGGTACATGTGGTCCCGCATAGTCATCCATAAAATGGCATTCATGGAGGAATGGAATGAGGACATTGTCGGAATAACGTTGACGGGTGAATGTATCGTGTTCAGAGATTTGGAAGTCAGAACGCCTATGCAACAACATGCCTCCCCACACCACAACACCTTGATCACTGAAACGACCAACAGGGACATCGTTGAACCGAATGAGAATGACCTTCGGATCTCCTGTATACAGAGAAAGGAGCAAAAGCATACTATCAGCTTGGCCCCACCTTTCGCTTTCCACTCTCCAGTACCCCGACCAGCCAATCACAAAGAAGTATTAAACGGAGGTACTGTGCCAAATCTAAATATATGGAGTGTTTTGGAGGACATTGCGTAAGTCTCACTTATATTGGCGTCATGTTCAAAGATATTTGGGTAAGACAGCGATATGCCTCTCAGTTGTGCACACACACACACACACACACACACACACACACACACACACACACACGCGCGCGCGCGCGCGCGCACGCGTGTTCGTGTTCAAAAAAATATCAATGTGAATTTTTGTGACATGTTCAAGAAAATGTAATTATTCAAGCTTCGCCGTAAGTAAAACACACACGTGAACGTGCACAGAGAAAAATTTTACTTTTTCAGGTAGATATATTTTTCGAGTATTTATATCTAAAAGTCGTGTAAACAAAAACTGTTTTCACATAGTACTTGAAAGTGTAATGTAACTGATATTAGCTTGATGTTTATTTGCAACAAAATCATTCCTTATCATCATTCTTCAGGTTGTAGTCACCCAGTACGAGAGTATTCAACAGATCCAGAAGTAAGAAGCACTTACCACTTTTGCCGAAAGTGGTTATTGTCGGAAACTCTGTACATCTTACAACATATTGTATGCTGTACTGTCGGCACAGCATATAGAAACGCCAAAATAGTTTTCGATAAGAAAGAATTACGACATCGAACTTTACAAAAAGATTTGCATTATTAAAAGCAGGGTAGAGAGCAGATAGACGGAAAGAATTCACTGAAGGTCTCTAAGAGGAGACTATTATCTGATGGTCTGATAAAAGGTGAAATGGGAGTGCACTTAGAAGACATGGGGGATACAGTATTAGACTACGTGTCTTTCAGTCCTAGTAAAAATGTGATCAATGAAGGCTGGAGGGATATATAACATTCGTTCAGAATTTCTAAAATCTAGGATTGAAGTGGTCGATAAATTTCTCCCGACAGGTATGTCCAGGTTTGATATTAAAATGATTGTTCAAGTACGTGTGTGGAATCCATGTGACTGCAGACGGACGATCGAAATGTAAAACAACGTGATTTAAACGATCCTGAAACAGTAAAAGCGGAGAGTAACGAGATTTATCTGATCCGAGTTGCTGGCGTGGTACGATACAGAAGATTAGAAAAGAAAATTGAACTATTGTAAGTGACGATAAATTTGACCTTGAGGAAAGTCATGACGCCAGAGACGTCGTTCTGACGTTGCGCTGAACAACGGAAGACGATTTAAGAAAATAAAACATACTTTCATAGGATTTGTCGACCTAGAAATAGCATTCGGGAGCATAAAATAGTGTAAGAAGCTCGGAATGCTGAAATAATTAGAAGTAAGTTGTGGGAAAATGTTTGGAAATTTGTGGTAAGATCTTACAGGACGAAACTGCTGAGGTCACCGGTCACTAAGCTTACACACCACTTAATCTAACTAAAACTAACTTACGCTAACAACAACAACAACACACACACACACACACACACACACACGCCCGAGGGAGGACTGTAACCTTAGACTGGGGAAGCCGCGCAAACCATGACAAGCTGCCACCGACCGCGCTTCTACTGAGCGAGGCAGCTGTGGGAATAGACGGTAAATTTACAACACACAGAAGCACCAACAGATGGGAATGAGAATAGAATACGAAGAGAGTGCTCGGATTCAGAAAGGCGTAAGAAATTAATGCAATCTCTCGTCGCTAGTCTTCATCTCTTACGTCAAAGTGATGGAAATGAAATAAGGCATCACGAATTGGAATTACAATGAAATGAAATGAACACCCTTAGCTCCTTACAGGAGTTGACTTACGTCAACGGGGACAATAAAAGAATATAAATTTAAACTCTCTCACTACACTCTAGATTTGATTATCGGAAAGCATATTTGTTCGCCAGAGAAACTGAATAAACGCGAGCTTCGCATTTATTTTCGAAAAGGGAAAGGTGAGGTCTCGCCCTATACCAGAACAGCAGCGTGTGAAGTTAACACAGTCGCTTTTCCGCTAAATCGGTGTTTGTACTGGCAGCTTTGAAGCAGTGAAACGACGCTCAACATAAAGAAACTGTATGTACTACAAAAAAAGTTAAAAAAAGGTTAAATTGTTTGAAACTCCTCCCATCTTCATCACTTGAAAAAACAGGGGCCATCTATTCAAATAGTACAATGGTATTTAAGGGAAAGGTTGTATCCTGATGTAATCTCGGCTGCAGATACATTTTTTCAACAAACAAATGTAGCTTTCTTGGCACCTGTGACGCGAGAGCTGTTTTCATTTTGCATTAGCCGCTAAGATATACTTTCTAATTTCATCTCTATGTCATGCGACTTAGTTCAAAGACATGATTTTTAAATGCTGTTCCCATTCGTACTCCCAAGAATTAGCATGGTTGTGAGTGAGAGTATCGTATAAGTTAACTGTATTTGGGGATACATTTTACTGCATCAGTCTTTCGCATTTTGTAATTTCCATTTTGCGTCATTCAAAGCGTACTGAAAACTTTTCTTTGGCAATTGAATATGATGTAATTGTAATTGTGGTACTGTTTTGGATTCTTGCTTTAGATATTTCAGGTACTTAAACTACAATGGTTTCTCTATGTGTACTTTGGCAATATATTCACAGTGTAGCCTACCTAAGGATTCTTTACAATGAAAGCACGAGATGCTTGACAGCTCACTTATTTTTGAAAACTCTTCCTACTGAATTAGATTGTCAGTTCTGAAGATGTTGGTTTCGATTTCGGGAGGAATGTCTTTCCAGTCTCCGTTCCTAACCAGGTGTGGTGTTTCCCTACGCTGCTCCGGGACATTCCATTAACGGTTCCACTAGGTCATCACCTTGGTGTCTCCTTACTTTAAGAATCCTGTAGTAAACTTCTTTTGTTTTCTATCCATTCATCTTGCGGGTGCTCCAATCCTGTTTGTAGTCCACCATGATCGCTTATATGTTTCACTGTCCACCCGTTCCGAATGTCTCCATTGGTAGCAGTAAAAAAAACTGTGTTATTAATACCTTACGCGTTACTTCTTAGAATGAAATATTTAGGTCGTAACTTTAATAACTTGCTTACCAGAATCTTGTTATTTCCTACCTCTGTAAGTTTCTTATCGAAACTGTTGGGCTGATGCACTCTCTTTTAATCCTTATGGTTCAAATTCTTACTATTTCATTGATTGGATGGCTGCTCGAGCCTAAGACTGTACATTATATCGCTGTATCCATTCCATTTCCATTCTCACGCCACCCAAAAATTGACCAGGTCCCCGATCAAAGTGTCTTTCGTTAACGATTATTTTTACTCATTCTTAAACAATCACCAACCGCTCAGTTCTTACCATTAAAGTACGAAATTTGCTCACTTGGTATTGTTAGCGTCAATATTCTAGTGTTTGTTTACATGTTGCTCTTCACTGACATGAAGTTCGGCCACACCTTATCAATTACTTCCCCAGATTAACACCTCGCAATAGTGTTTCACTCCCCCCCCCCCCCCCCGCTTTGTTACAGCACGTGTGTCATAGTCATACAGTATACCAGCTTGTTAAAGCTCTAAGGAGGTGTTACGTCACTGAGCTGCTAAAGCGTACCGGAACATCGGCAACCCCTGTAGACCTGAAAACATAGGAGATCCTACGGACATTCAAGATATCGGAGCTACCAGTAGAAAATACCCTGGCAGTGGATCATTAAACACTTTCGCATGTGTAGGAACATTATGGGACCAGAAAAATTTAGCAATGGTTGTCTTGATATCTGGATAGTAGAGAAGCAAAATGCTGCCCACCAATATCTTCAAACAAGGAAGACATTTGAATCAGTCTGGTGCAAATAAGAACGGCCGGAGTGGCCGAGCGGTTCTAGGCGCTACAGTCTGGAACCGCGCGACCGCTACGGTCGCAGGTTCGAATCCCGCCTCGGGCATGGATGTGTGTGACGTCCTTAGGTTAGTTAGGTTTAAGTAGTCCTAAGTTCTAGGGGACTGATGACCTCAGAAGTTAAGTCCCATAGCGCTCAGAGCCATTTGAACCATTTTGCAATGTAAGGAGGAGACTCGCAAGGATTAGGTTATGGTTCCGTATCTGTTCTTGATATTAATCAGTGATTTGAAACGAAACAGGAGAGATAGTACAAGTGCTGTTGTGAAACACGTGGAACGTAATATAAATGGTGTAGCTAATAGGGCAGTGAAGTCGACCACAGTCTCTTGACACTGGAACACGAAGAGTCCTTTTTGTCTACTTTTACTGTATCGTTTCGCATGGTGTTATATTTTTGGCGACTACGTACTCATCGAGAATATTCTCGGCTATCAAACGGGCGATCAGACTGATCAGCAGTATCAGTTCGCGAACTTCGTTAGGCTGTTCTTTAGATATCTTGCAGTTTGAACTCAACCGTCTCCGTACACATATTCCACTCAGGGGTTTTGTTGCTTTCGATAATGACTCATTGAGAAGTAACTGGAACATTCGTTCAGTGAAACTAGGTGGAAAAGCGATACACACATTTGCTTAACACTTCCTTAAGTATTAAACAAAAAGCACGATCTATTTTCAATAGGTCTCTACCAGTTCTGAAAAAAAATTAAGTGAAAAACAATAAGCGTTCCAAGGCAAGATCGAAAGTTTCCTTGTGGCTCACTTCTATTCCGTACAATAATTACTTGCAGCAGCTGATAAGTTTCCTCTGAAATATATTTATTCGAATGCTTTGTTTGGTGTTTCATTAATTGTTATTAGCACAGGGCATTGCCCTGGTGTGTAATTACCTCAGTTTTCTACTAGTCCATCTCCTCATTCCAACATCCTCTGTACATCTTCTCATCTCGACATAAAAGATTTCTGGGTATGGAACCGCGTCACAATGTAAAAAATTACTGCTGCTGGTGAAAAACCAACGTTTCGGCCACGGTTGCAGCGGCCTTCTTCTGGGTCGAATGGTGCGTTCTAGTTATGCAGTGTCCTTTATATTTTGTTGTTACTGTTCACTACATATGCAATTACGTCATAATTTTAAAAAGGAAGTAAGTTTCATTGGTCACTTAGGGATGAAGGAGAGGGTACTTTGTTTTAATAGGTTATTGGGGTGGAGGGAGAACGTAAACTCTGTTGTCTATTGGTTCTTGTGTTATGCGCCATGATTGGTGGTCACCGTCGAATGTGAAGTTGGCTGCTTCCAGAATGAGATTTTCATTCCGCAGCGGAGTGTGCGCTGATATGAAACTGGCAGATTAAAACTGTGTGCCGGACCGAGACTCGAACTTAGGACCAATGTATTTCGCCGGCAAGAATTCGAGTCTCGGTCCGGCACACAGTTTTAATCTGCCAGGAAGTTTCAAGTAGGCGGAATGAGCGTATTCAAGAGGCGCGGAGAGAACTTGACTTCAACAACAAACAGTTGCTGCAAATACATCTGCTATCATCTACGTTATCGCCTACCGGCTGGAATAACTTTGACAGAATCACTTAGCTGCAAGCTTAAGCAACTATTTAAACCACCGCCATCGCCAGAAGAAGAAATTTGAGCTGCTGGCAAAGACGACACGGAACACTACGCCTCGACTGGATACATCTCGAACAATGGTGAACCTTTCACCTCATCCCATCAGCAACGCAGCCACAGAAGCACTAGCTTAAGGGCTAAACTTTGCCGTCACACCTGAGAAGATTCCCACGGAAGAAATTATCGAATCCGTGGAAACAGCACTCCGGCACACATCTGCGATAGAAGCTGAGAAAATTAGATAGCAAACCGTTCGAGTTCTACTGCGTGCCATGCCACCGAAACACAACATTAACCGAGAGGAAAGGGCAGCTATCAAGGAACTGAAAAACAACGACGAAATTGTGATATTAACAGCAGCAAAGGCAAGGCTACTGCCATCTTAGCCACCTTGCAGTACGAAGACAAGGTGAAAGAATTATTAAATGATCCAATGTACAAAGAACTACGGGCTAACTCTACGGCGAAGGTAATTCGAAAGACGCAGGCCGCGATTAAGGACTCGAGAATTGACGCTGGCACAGCCAAGTACCTATTCCCAGAGTACCAGCATCTCCTAGAATTTACGGTGTTCCAAAGATACATAAGGAAAGCTATCCTTTGAGGCCAATAGTGAATGGGACCAATTCGCCAATTTGACAAAGTATCTAGCCTGCAAATTAAAACGTCTAATTGGCATGACGGACTCTTATGTGAAGAACTCGGTGCACTTTATAGAACTCCTAACGGGAGAAACAATTTTACCTACGGACATCATGGTTAGCTTTGACGTGAAGTCAGTATTTACGAATGTTCGAGTAGATGAAACTATCCGCATCCTTCAGGAACGTGGCCCGACAGACATATGCGACCTGGTTGAGTTGTGCCTGACTTCAGTGTACTGCAAATTTCAAGGAAAATACTACGAGCAGACAGACGGCGTAGCAATGGGGTCCCCCCTATCTCTGCTGGCAGCCAAACTATTCGTGGAAGCCTTTGAAGCAACGGCCCTTGGTTCCTGCTCCTTTACGCCCACGTTGTTGGTTCAGATGCGTGGACGACACGTTCGCTATATGGCCTCATGGTGAAACGGAGCTACACACGTTTCACGAATATTTGAACAATATGCGCGGGAAGATACAGTTCACGCTCGAAGTAGAAAAGAATGGTGCAATTCCATTTCTAGATGTCGAAGTAAACAGGAGAACGCTGGGCACACTGGGGCACAGAGTATATCGCAAGCCTACACGTAAAGACAGGTATCCGCACGCCCAATCCTACCACCACCTAGCGCAGAAGTACTCGGTCATCAGTTCTTTGGAATTCCGCACGCAGCGCCTAAGTGATGCTCAAAACATGACACTTGAGCTTAAAAGACCACGCACAACGTTTCTAGCCAATGGCTACAGCCATAAGTCCATCCACACAGCCTTGCCGACGAACACAAGCAAGAAATAGGCAAACTGCAGCTAACAGTGCGCTTACCTGATGTGAAAAATTTTACTGATCGAATAGGCAAACACCGTCGCCGGGGTCGGGTGCAGCCTGTCTTCTATAGTGGTTACAATATCCAGGAAGTGCTAGGCTCCACTAAGGACAAGGTGGATGCATTACACACTGCAGGCGTGTACAAGGTGGAATGAGAATGTGGAGTGGCACACGTCGGCGAGACTGGCAGACCAATAGCAACGAGCATTCGGGAACATGAGCGCTCTATTTGCCTAGAGCAATAGAACAAATCTGCAGTGGCAGAACATCAGCAAGACTGCGGAAAAAAAATTCTGCGAAGCCTGTGTATTATCCAAGCAGTAGGTTATGACGAAACGCAAAATCAGAGAGGCCATCGAAATACTTAAACACTCTAATAACATGAACAGGGAGGATTGACTCAGGCTTTCCCCATCTTGGCTTCCAGCAATCAGAGCATAACAAACCGCACTGTCAACACGAGGCACGAGCACTAACGGCGAATAACTGCCGCCGCGCGGCTGACGTCCAGCAGTTAGAAAACAGCAACCAATTTCTCATTCGAAGATGACCACCAATCATGGCACATGACACAAGAGCCAATAGACGACAAAGGTTACGTTCTGCCTCCACCGCACTAACCTATTAATATAAAGTTCCCTCTCCTGACCTATGAAACTAACTACCTTTTTAAAATAATAACGTAATAGCATGCGCAGTGAACAGTAACAACAAAATATAAAGGACACTGCAAGCTAGAACGCACCATTCGACCCAGAAGAAGGCCGGTGCAACCGTGGCCGAAACGTTCGTTTTTCTTCAGCTGTGGTAGTTTTTTACATTATGACGCGGTACAATACCCAGAAAACTTGTATGTCGACTTACTCTGGCCGCGGAAGCCTACGCAATTATCTTCTCATCCATCTTCCCACCCCCCCGTCCCGCCCTTTATGTCTGTCCTCCACCCTCTCTCTCTATTCACCTCCTCCAGGCGCCACTATCTGTCAGTCCTCTTCTTCCTCTGTCTTTGTCCATCTTCTCCTACCCACTCCCCCCTCTCTCTCCCTCTGTCCATCTAATTGTACCCCTCCTGCCTGCCCATATTCTCCCTCCACCCTTCTGTTCATCCTTTCCCCTCCGGTTCAAATGGCTCTGAGCACTATGGGACTCAACTGCTGTGGTCATAAGTCCCCTAGAACTTAGAACTACTTAAACCGAACTAACCTAAGGACATCACACATATCCATGCCCGAGGCAGGATTCGAACCTGCGACCGTAGCAGTCGCACGGTTCCTGACTGCGCGCCTAGCTTTCCCCTCTGTCCATCTCCTTGTATCCTCACTAATTCCATTTCCTGCTCCACCTCTCTTTATCCAATCCTCTTCGTCTCTCTTTTCATACATTCCCTCCACCCCTCTCTCCACCAAACTCCTTCTTCCCCTCTTCCTATCCATCTCTTTCTCCCCCTCACGTTGTTCAACTCCACCTCCCTTCTCTCTGTCTCCGTTTCCTACTGCACTTTTCTCTGACCAACTCCTCTCCTTTCTGTCTGTTCAAGCCCTCCTCTTCCCTTGCTCTTTGGCCCATTTCTTCCTCCTACCCCATTTTTCGATCATCTCCTCTACCTCTCTCTTTCTATCACCTCCTCCTGCCTCTCCCTGCCCATGTCTTCCACCTACCCTATTTGTGTCCATGTTCTCCAGTTTCCTTTCTCTACCCTCTCCTCCTCTCCCCTGTTTCTGTCTATTTTACCCTCCTCTCTCCCTGTGTAACTCCTCCTCCCCAATATCTTGGTCCATCTCCTCTTTCTCATTATCTGTCTGTCCATCACTTCTCCCCCCACCCTTATTTCTTCATATTTTCACCCCCCCACTCACACACACCCTCACACCAATATGAGGCTGGTGAGATTACCCCCCACAGTATTTTATTTCCAGATTGTAAATAATATGTGTACCAAATTTAACAAAATTGTTCCAAGTGTTTAGGATGGGCTTTATACCTATGGCTTTACACACATACGCAAATTTAAACTACTTTTCACACATATTTAACATATTTCACACATATTTGTAATCATATTTCTCCCATATCTCAAGTGAATTTTTCCCGGTACTTTCATTTTCACACATATCAATGTTTATGACGTCATTTTTCCTGAACTATATGTCACGCAATGGCAGAAGTTTGCAGGTAATTCCGGTGGTATATGTAGCTACTGTCGGCATAATGTGTCGTTATTAGAGATGTTTGTAAAGAAGTGATAAATTAACTCATCATCGATGGTGCAGCAGTTTTTCATGCATCTCAGATTTTATGACTTCTTATCTCTTGTGTGTCTTACCTATGTGTCGTACAGTGATTTAACTGTGTAAAATTTTGCAGCCTATATGAATGCCACTTGAGCAATGTGTTGCGAGAAAAGTTAGTAGTAAAGAAGCAAAAAATTAAAAGTCACATATGATGCCTTCACTTTTTCGCGCCTCAGCACTCGATGTCCCATCTCCTGGATTACGCGCTATAAGATAGGCCCATATTTAAGTAAGCACCGGCCGTTGTGACCGAGCGGTTCTAGGCGCATCATTCAGGAACCGCGCTGCTGCTACTGTGGCTGGTTCGAACCCTGCCTCGGGCATGGATCTGTGTGATGTCCTTAGGTTAGTTAGGTTTAAGGAGTTCTAAGTTCTAGGGGACTGATGATGACCTCAGATGTTAAGTCCCATAGTGCTGAGAACCATTTGAACCATTTTTTTTTAAGTAAGCACATTTGGCGATGTATGTGAATACTTTCTGAGAAATTATTTGCGAATAGAGTTTGTGGTAAAACATCTTGCATCATGCCGAAGCTTTTCGTGCATCTCTGTATTTGTCATCACACCTCCTAGACTATGTCTCGTACAACGATATATTTTTGGAGATACAGTCAGCGTTACATCGATGGTAGGAAATGAAAACCTCTTATCTCCATCGGTTTGCAAGCACTTCTTGATTCCAGTAACTAGTAAAATTTTGGAAATTTGTGGGAAGTTCCTATAAGACCAAATTGCTGAGGTCACCGGTCCCTAGGCTTACACACTACTTAATCTAACTTAAAGTAACTTAAGCTAAGGACAACACCCATTCTGAGGGGAGGACTCGAACCTGCGACAGGGCGAGCCGCGGCCAGTAACCAGTAAATCCATTGTCAAAGAGATATTCGAAAATACAATGATTTCGGTAATCTGTAAATAACTAGACTCCCGCTATACAGTTATACATGCAGCAACATAATCTGCATCACTTTATATATTTTTTAAGAAACCGATTTTGCTTTTTCTGTAAAATTTAACAAAATACAGTTACGAGGTTTTCAATGACTACCATCGATATGTGGATACAATGTGGGAAATGTGTTGCTAATAGAGTTAGTAGCAAGGAAGTAATAGACTTCAACGTCAAGCATGATGTAGCAGATTTATTGCATAAACAGCAAAAATTTATAATCGATAAACGATTTTCCTTTTGTCAGTCGGCAAAAGTGTCGTAAAGTTACCAAATAATGTGTAAAGTTTGTTGCAAATCACTAAGTGCTCTCAAATACTGCATCAATAAGGCATGGGTATTCTTACGTTGTATACAGCAAGGATTTTCTATCCCCAAACATTTTACATATAATTTCAAATCTTTACAAACTTTTTCTCGCTGACGACCCTCGCTTAATGATGAAAATATAAAGTGTCGCTTACTTCATTTTTGCTCCTGAAGCAGTAAAACTGCCAAATGAAGCATGATGTTTTACTTTATTACGTGTTTAGTATCAACTGTAATCATGACACGTTTTGCACGCAGAATTCGCTTATACAACTGAGTGTACCTGGAAAAATATATCATTGTACAGCACATAATCCAGAAGATATGAGGAAACGAGGAGATGGGCAGAGAGAGCACGAGGAGGAGGAGATGGACTGGATGAGGGGGGGGGGGAGGAGATAGAGCATGGGAGGTGGAGAAGGAGAACAAACGAAGGGTGTGGTGGAAATGGACAGAGACAAGGGGAAGCAGTAGATGAAAACTGGAATAAATACGTGCCTGGGGAACGCCGGACACTCAGCTAGTAACTAAATAAAATGAGTTTACTACTTTCCACTTATTTCAGATTGTTGTCTTCCGAATACTGGAGGGACCAATTACATCGTGTCCCATACAAGAAAATGACAAATTGTAAACAAAACATCACTAACTGTTATTTACTGCAGTATCGCTCGATGCACGTGGCCCATAGTTTTCGATTTTATTGTTCACTGCATGAGAAACGCTTGATGTGAAACGCACCTTATATCTGGCTCACGCCACCTGCTATTCGCACCATCTGCAATGTGCGGCGTAAGAGATAATTGTGTGACATATAGCTCTGCAACATTACTCAGAAACGTTTATTGGAGCTCCAAGATTAATCCTCACCACTGTTATGCTATTAAATCAATCTAAATAAAGATTGACTGCCTCGCTTTGACCAGTACGGCAGGGATAAAATTGTCACTAGTCCTACATGAGCAATTAAGGCACAGTATGCAGCAGGAATACGTCCTAAGAGGTCTAGAAGGGAGAAAAGAATGATGTCAATGTAAATGATCAAGAGAGTAATATGATGTATGGTGAAGGCTGTCTATGGTTCAAATGGCTCTGAGCACTATGGGCTGTCTATCACTGATATAAAAATTACATATATTATGTAAGTTTTAGTCAATTCGAAAACTGTTTCAGGAAATTTACATTTGGAGTAGCATTATCCCCTAAAGCTCGACAGCCACTGGGAACAGACTATTCAAGTGCTCAGGGAGTAGCAATACAAATATAGAGAGTACATTAACTAAAATAAAAATCATATTGTCAAGTGTAACTAGAATTACTTCGAAAAATTGAAAATGTCACAAAATTTTAACCAATTAGTTCATAAATGGTATTTATCAAACAACAGGCTGAAAGGATTTTAGTTCAGTCCATTGCTACAATGGTTTCAGAAAGTTGGGAAGCCGAGTAACCAAATTTAAGGATATCGACAAAGTACATTCCAACTACCCTTAAGAAGGACTGGCGCATTATCGCCTGAATAGACACATCATAACCCGTTGCCAGATAAACTGGCTCTGGTATTCACCACAGAGAACAGGACGAGGCCAGAAACGATACTTTACGCATAAAGTGTGCTATTTATTTTGGCGACGACTGTAAATCTTTTCTCTCCGTAAGCGTATGATTTTGCTTTGGTCGGTTGTTGGACACGATGCTACAGAGCATAATTGGTTGTGTGTATGTTGCAGGACGGACTGCGCCGGCGCATGGACAAGCTGAAGAGCAGCATCGAGGAGGCGAACCTGGCTGTGGACAAGGAGCGAGAGAAGAACGTCAGCTTGCTGCACCTCATCTTCCCTCCGCACATCGCCCGCCGCCTCTGGCTGGGTGAGTGTTCTGCATTACCTCTCTGTACCAGCCTTGCACACACATGACCAACAGCGGAGACAATATTCCCCCTGATCTCTAGCGTACAGCGGCCACACGTGCTGTGTTAGTCTATGGAACGAAGTAACCGCATTACAGTAGTAGGGGGAACTCGGATGGTCACTCGATATCATTAACCTCGCTGTTTCTGCTGAACTTCAGGTATACTAACTAATCTAACCCACCATAATTGCCGCAATGTCTTACGAACCGTGACCATTTTGCTATCACAGTCTGGTTAAAAACTCTTTATTTACTGACAACGGCTTTGAACCTGCGCTAGAGTTTATCTTCAGGTCTGCAGTGGAACAAAAAGAAAACAACAACAATGATTTTACAGAAGTGTGCTGTTGCGAACTCTTGTCTGACTGTTAGCAGAAATAACGAAAAAAATATCATGAACTCACATATACCTGGCAGTACCAAAGTACAGTTTGGCAAAGTTGTGTGAAGTTATTAGAAAAATAAAGATATGGTGCATAAAAAAAAATTTTCGTACAGTCACGTGACTTGAGCCTAACTCATCGGTGAGTACATTAAAACGAGTGTGTGATATACAGTGAAATAAAAAAAAATAATAATAATTGATACTTAAAGGACATATTAATGTAGCACATTTTAGCAGCAGTGACACTTTACACAATAGTAGATAAAATATAAATAATATAATGACAACAACTGTGCGTTGGGTATTTTCGTTCTTGTTTACATATTTTAAAAAATTGCGCAAACTTACCGAAAATATCTGAGGCTTAAGAAACTGCCTTACCTTTAATGAAGAAGAATGGAAATGCATAGAAGAATTACTGTAAGATAGGAAGGGGGACGGGGAAAACCTTGAGTCTACCTACAAAACAACAAACTCTTATTCCCCAAAACAAAGCAAAACTGGCCGGCCGATGTAGCCGAGCGGTTCTAGGCGCTTCAGTCTGGAACCGCGCGACCGCTACGGTCGCAGGTTCGAATCCTGCCTCGGGCATGGATGTGTGTGATGTCCTTAGGTTAGTTAGGTTTAATTAGTTCTAAGTTCTAGGGGACTGATGACCTCAGATGTTAAGTCCCATAGTGCTCAGAGCCATTTGAGCCAAAGCAAAACAAACTCTTATTGTAAGGTAAACAGGGAAAGGGGGAAAGAAAAAGACCCTACTTACTAAATGACCATACCTGCGTTAAATGTAAATGTCGTGTGATTGGGGC
Source organism: Schistocerca nitens (assembly GCF_023898315.1). Lineage (NCBI taxonomy): Eukaryota > Metazoa > Arthropoda > Insecta > Orthoptera > Acrididae > Schistocerca > Schistocerca nitens. The sequence goes on along the minus strand of NC_064621.1, from coordinate 306,978,646 downwards.
CTCCCATCGGGTAGACAGTTCGCCGGGTGCAAGCCTTTCGATTTGACCCCACTTCGGCGACTTATGCGTGTTAATTTTGTAAGTTAAAGCATGATCCGTTGATCACTAACATTAAAACAGAAGCAGGACACAGCGTGCCTTCGGTATGTTTGTAACATGTGTTCTTAGCGTCTTGTGTAACGCATCTTTCATCCAGAAACATACTACATCACCGCTGTTATCGCTATTTCGTTTCGTAAGTAGAGTCCTTTTCTACCCTCCCCCCCCCCCCCCCCCCCCACGCACTCTTACCTAAGAGTAAGAGTCTTCCACTTATTTCTCTTGTTCATTAAAACGAAGGCAATGTCTTAAAGTCTCAGATGTATTTAGTAATTTTACACTGGCTTTTTGGTTCTTTAAGTACATAAGTAAGAACTGAAATATACTATGCCTAGCTGCATTCACTTAGTTCACAACATGGTTTTTTACCTTCTATTAAAAAACACAACATTCATGCGAAAATTTACTTCACTTACGTAATTATTGTTATTTCTTACTAGCGCCCTTTTTACCTTTTTTGAACTTGCAATCAGAATCTTCAATATTGATATATTTATTCATTAAAATGAAAGCAAATTGAATAAAGTTTCAGATACGTACGGTAATTTTGCACTGATTATTTAATTAAAAAAAAAAGTATTGTGTAGCGCATCATTCATGCTCGAAGTCTGAAATATTATTAATTTCTTTTATTGAATTATGCATGGAGAGATGATTTAACACTGTTTTAATATACTCAGCCATGGCTTACGCACATGTCACGTGACCACACGAAAATTTTTTATCCACTTCACATCTTTGTTCTTTATGTTAGTTTCAACAACATTGACAAACTGCTCTTTCTAAAATTATTGTACTGTTGTTGTCTTTTTGTTCCAACATAGATCTGAAGATTATGTGCACCGCAGATGGAAACCGACAGTCGTTGATAATAAGTTGTGATCCAGACGGCGATTGTTTATTTATGTCTCCTGCTACTGACTTCTCCGGGAATATTAGCGGTGTAACGCAGCGCATCTCCAATAACGTAACAATACCCTATATTTTAGCAACTCATAATAAATATATTCTAGCAATCCAGATAAACAAGTATGATATCAGCAATTAAAACCTAACAGTCCCTTTCGACCCTCATCAGCACTACTCTCTTTGTACATGTCTGACCCCTCCAGCCAGGGGCAGAGACGCTGTCTTCGATGGATATGCTTTTGCTTGGGTCACAATGCGAATCTGTTACACCAATAAGATTCGTTCAATAATTCCACATTCTATATTTCGTGCCAGGCCTCACCGACCGACATCGATACGTCTCCTCAGTGCAGCGCTCCGTGAAGAATGGGCTGCCATTCCCCAACAAACCTTCCAGCACCTTATTGAACGTATGCCAGAGAGAGTGGAAGCTGTCATCAAGGCTAAGGGTGGGACGAGACCACATTGAATTCCAGCATTACCGATGGAGGACGCACGAACTTATAAATCATTTTCAGCCACGTGTCAGGATACTTTTGATGACATAGTGTATATTATTTAAGTATACAGGATGATTCAAAGGCTTTGCATCAACCGAGTAGGGGCAATAAATCACATCACGGGTAACATTTTATTGGATAGAAAATGTTCACTTTCTCTTCCCAACAATGCCAGGCTTGTTTTGTATCAGTTACATCCCTGAGGTATAGCTACTCTGTTGGGTGCATATGCTTTGTGTGTACCATAAAATCAAGTCATCTGCTCTGTATGAAACGGGACTGAGTTACGCGTTCTGACCCTAAGCGGGCCAATCGATCCCGACCAACCCCATTTCATGTTCCGCCAATGGCGTCACTGGACGCGATGTGGAGAGCCTTGTGTTCAGTACATCGCTCACTCAGTAATGTACGAATGTAGACCCAGAAAAATGAAAGTCCCTGATTCGTTCCTAAAATTAGCTTTTCCTGAGAAATACTCATTCTTGTTGAAAATCACCCTACGAGTTTATTTGTGTAGGTAGTATGCAGCACACCCGGGTAGTAGACCCTGATGGTTCGGTGAAATCTCATCGGCCCGTGCCAGGGAAACACGCCTCTCTATATGCCTCTACACGAGCACTAATTTCTCTTACAGTCAGTGTCCTTACATGAAGTGTACGTTAGCAGCAGCAGAATCGTACCCCGGTCAGTTACAAATGCCAGATTTCTAAACTTTCTGAAAGGGTTCCTCGAAAGGATTGTCGCCTCCCCTCCATGGATTCCCATGTGAGTTCACGAAGCATCTCCCTAATACGTGTGTGTTGTTTGAACAAAATGTAGCAGTTCGCCTCCGAATTGCTTTGACTTCTTCCTTTAATTTTATCTGGTGCAGATTCGAAGCAGTACTCAAGAATTGGTCACTCTAGAGTCCTCTATGCGGTATCCTGTACAGATGAGCCACACTTTTCTAAAATTCTCCCAATAAATCGAAGTCCATTATTCGCCTTCCCTACTAGTCCTTAGACCCTCGTTCCATTTCATATCGCTCCGCAGCAATACTTCTAGATATTTAATCGGCGTGACTGTGTTAGGCAGCATCCTACTGCCCCTGTATTCGAGCATTTTTGGTTTGTTTCCCTACTCACCTGCTTTAACTTGCGTTTCCTTTTTAGATATGGAGCTAGCTGCAAATAATCAAGCCATTGGCAAATATTGTCGAAGTCATCCTGTATGTTCCTACAGTCACTTAAAGACGACTTTTTCCCGTACACCACAGCATCCTCGGCAGAGAGTAGTAGATTGCGGCTCACTCTGTCCACCAAATCATTTAGGAGTACGTATATAGAAAACAACTGCAGTCCCGTCACACTTCTCTGGGGCATTCCTGGCGGTACCTCGTCTCTGATGGACATTTGCCGATGTCACAACATATTGAGTTATTCTACTTAAGATGTTCCCTTCTTCCGATTGGAACAGGAAAGGAAATGACTAGTTGTGGTACAGGGTCCCTTTCACCACCGTACGGTACTTTCACTTGCTGAGTACATGTACGGGTACCAAAGAAAGTCTAATGTCCCCGGGAAGCTTCAGCGAATATATTGTTCCGAACAAAAGTTGTTCCCAATGTCAGCATTTTTATTACTGCTGGATGTTTGCTTCAGCACTTTGAAATATGGTGTACAACTGCTGCCACAGTTGACTCGAACGAGACTAACGTTCCCTGCTCCCCACCGATTAAAAGAACAAAGCTGCCTTAGTGGCATATGTATGTAAACTAGGAAGCTCGCAATATTTGAGACAGACACTGCTCTCAAGGAGTTGATTTGACACTGTCCAGTCCAAAGTAAACAGAAATCCGAAGATATAGCAAAAATGTCACCACTGCCAGAACATATTGTTACGTGTCTGGAACATAGTATCTAGTTATGTCTTTTGTCGACGAACATGGAATGTTTCTTTCGTTCGTGTTTACTGCAACATGTTATTCACGGTGTGTCAGAAGTTGGTAAGTGTTTAAGGAAATGGCGAGAACGATCATTCGAACACAAGTCTACCGAAATGGACTCCAAAATACATGTATTTATCCTAGATTACTAAATACCCGTAACATTTACGACAGGAGTATGGTATAAAACAGGATATTTTGTACTTACTTTGATACCTAAGTTAGCACTGACGCTCTAATAACTGTTATTACTTAATACATAGCCTATAAATTATGATTTCGTCTAAATGAAATTTTAGTAGTAAAATTTTAGATGGTTTAGTAGCATTGTAACATCTCCCACCCCCCTCTTTAGTGTTCTAAGGTTATGAACCATCAGCATTTCTTTGTCTGTGAAACAGATATCTTCCACCACATGCTCTTTGCTTCCATATATTGGGAGCTGGTACTAAGGATCAAGCTAGCAGAAGTGACATGGGCTCTAATATGCATACCTTAAAAACTTGTTCTTCTTCGCTAATGGGAAACATCTCTTCTACTGAAGAAGTGCTGATAGCTCTTGAAGTATGCAATTTTACTAGAGGAAGCTGTCGAAATTAGACTTAGCGATAATAACTTTAACAGAGACAACGACTATGCACGTAGCAACACCTGGAAGATTGCACCGGATAAAGAAAAATTGCAGAGGATAACTTCCCCCACTTTACCTGCTGATTCAAGGGATACTCTGGATAGAAACTACATCTATGGAAGTACGCGCCATATCGCCGTTGCTATGATGTACTCCAGCCAATCAGAAGCTGTCCTCTGCATATAAAAGTCGGACCCTCGCTAGTTTACGACGACTTAGGGTCTGCAACCTTCCACCATCCTTCACACCTACAAATCCTTGATCCGCCCCATCCTCTGTTACGCCAGCGTAACTTGTATTTCAGCCCGGCCTTGATCCCCCTCACCCTCTGCTGTCTTCCTTCCTCTCCACCCCCAACGTGTTGCCGCGCCTTTACTGTTTTGTGCCACCCTCTCCCCATCTCCACACCCTCCATCTCCTTTCCCAACGCAACTTCCACCATCTACCCCTCCCGGATGATGAACTTCGCCCTGACATCTACCCTTCCTAGCAACTCTAACCCCATCTTCCTGCCTCCTCCTCAGGGCACCCTCTCCTCCCTCTCCCTCCTCCTGAGCGGCTTCCTCCCTCTCTTGTGCCCCTTTCAGTGTCTCTGCACTCCCTCCTGCCCTGTCTTCCCTCTTCATCTCCCACCACACGTGTCCCTGCCTCTCCGTGTACCTGCTGACGCCCCTACTCTCTTCATCCAGCCGCTGCCCCTGCTGCCCCTTGCTGTCCCCTCCTTTCCCATCCTCTCTGACCTTTCCCTCGGCTGGTCCCACCTGGCAGTTTTATTCTTCATTGGGTGTGCTCCAAGTGGGTTTTACGTATGCTGTTCTGGAGTGATATTAATCCTGTGGCCGAGTTTTAACCTGTGCATGTCCATTCAGTGTTTTATAACTTTCTGGTGACTTTTTTTAACTGTCCCCCGTGAACGTCTCCATGTCAGTCTATTTTTACCTCCATTTTCTCCCATTACTCTGTTTTATACTCCCCTTTTTTATCGCCTCATGTACGTAACATTTTATTCATATTTTAGTTGTCATGTCACTCGACTGACTAGCAGCGGATCGAGCCGCTGACAGCCCTCCCCTGCCCATATAGGGCAGGGGAATGAAATCACAATTAAGAAAAAAAACTAGTTTACGACAGTCAGTTTTAGCCCAGAAGACGACCATGGAGGTAGTGGTCGAAAGCATGGAGTTTTATCCTAAATTGACGCTGCATGTACACCGAGAGATTTTTATTCAAGAAATACGTCGCGACAGACTTCGTGGCCAATTTTACTAGAGCTGGTTTCCGTATTTCTGGCCGGTACTACACCCAAAATATGGAAAGCAGAGGGCTTGTGGACAGATTTGTTTCACAGCACTGAAGATGAAGATGTGGTCATAGCTCTTAAGATAAAGGATTTTGAGCTCACGTATACTACACTTTCATGCTTCGAATCATCGTTTCGGTCATACCTCTGAATACTGACGTAACACTGCCAAGGTGGAAAATGGAATTATGTTTCAGTATTGGCAAACAGTTCATCAGCGATATCTTCAAGTTGAGAAATGGTACCCGTGTTTAAATTTTCATCTTGGTCAAATGTTTATGACATTAGGCCCGGTCCCCCGTTGTACACGCGGGGCACCTCTGAGTTAGAAGCAGACCACGCTGCTGCTCGCAGCCCCATTTGTCTGCGTTGTGTGGCGGCAGAGGGCTGCGAATTTCATGCTGATGAGGGCGCGTCGAGGCGCTCATTTCTTATGCTGGCCGCCGCCACAAGGGACTTCTTTCTCACCTCGCCCCCCCCCCCCCCCCCCGTGTGGGCGCGCGGACAGCTCCTCTGTGGACCGTCACATTAACCACCTCCGTGGGCCGGCGCCGCCCGGTGCATGAAAATAACGGACGCAGGTTCCTTGCGGAATTTTAAGAGCATAGTGATTCATATGTGGATCGTGCAAGTCACCGACGAAGTTACACTCGCACACTGATTGCGTAAGAATGGCCCGTCCGTGTAACTGGAAAAAAAATATCGCACATTAACAAAGTAAATCAGCTCTGTCATATATTCTCATTACAAGCACAAATTCTCAAGTGCCACTTAAGCTTTCGGTAAAGATAACCCATCCCAAATGGTTCAAATAAATTGTTCAAATGGCTCTGAGCAGTATGGGACTTAACGTCTGAGGTCATAAGTACCCTAGAACTTAGAACTACTAAACCTAACTAACCTAAGGACATCACACAACATCCATGCCCGAGGCAGGATTCGAACCTGCGACCGTAGTGGTCGCGCGGTTCCTGACAGTAGCGCCTAGAACCGCTCGGCCACCCTGGCCGGCTCATCCCAAATGTATCATGAAAGTATTCCATTATATTTTAGGTCTTGGTATGAGCATGAACTGGTTTTCCTTTCTCAAACGACGTTTCTACTACACTTGTCACCTTCTCGAGTATATGGAACATCTCAGGAAAGACGATTATTGATAGTATGAGGATTACATGTTTCATTTTATGACTGAATCTGTTATTAAGCCTGCACTGTCTCTTTCTCGTTGATTTCCCACTTCCAATTAATGTTTTATGTCCAAGACATTATCTCCTCAGTTGTGTTATTTATCACGATATTAAGTAGTGCAGTGATCTTCACGCTCCTGTGTTGAACACTTAGATTCATAAAGAATCCGTTAGTTGTAACGCTCTCAAGAAAGCTGAATTGATGAGGAAGGAATTATGGTAGCACTACTCACCATTTGTTTCTTTTTCGTTATGTACTGGTGGTCGAAATAGTTAGGAATAGTAATGTGGATCGTGGTACATGTCGAATGAAAGGATGCTATCTTTTGTATTTTATTGAGATAATGGTCACTTCTGTATGGTCGACACTCAGTACCACCTTTACATGTATCGGAAGATGTGATTTTCTTATTCTGAGGAAGATAATGCAGTGAATAACATAGTTGAAAAGTGGGACGCAGGTTAATATCTACGCATCATGTTAGGAGTAATTCACAATATACGTGGTCTAGTTACATAATTGTGATCACCCATCAAATTCTCAATAACCACCATTTGCAAGGGGACTTGCAGGAAGAGAAAAAAAAATGTTCAAATGAGTGTGAAATCTTATGGGACTTAACTGCTAAGGTCATCAGTCCCTAAGCCTATACACTACTTAACCTAAATTATCCTAAGGACAAACACACACACCCATGCCCGAGGGAGGACTCGAACCTCCGCCGGACCAGCTGCACAGTCCATGACTGCTGCGCCCTTGACCGCTCGGCTAATCCCGCGCGGCGCAGGAAGAGAATCAGGGTGGTTCTGGAACTTACCAATAGGGACGCGGATCCATGGCGACTCCGCTGCCATGGCCAGCTGCACTGGGATTCGCGGTTGAGGATCCACAGTACAAACAGCCCGACCGAGATAGTCCCACCGATTCTCGATTGGATTTAAATCCCAAGAGTCTGGTGGCCAGGAAGTCACGGTAAACACATACGAGCTCTCTTCTGACCAAGGACGTACACTGGGAGCTTGTGACACGTTAAGGTGTCCTGCTGGTAGATGCCATCGTGCCGGGGAAAAAACAGAATGCATGTAGGGGTGGATACAGCCCCAAGGATGGATTAATTTGTGTGTTCATCCACTATGCCTTCCAGAATGACGAGATCAACCAGGGAATGCCACTAACATGTTTCCCGGAGGGTAACGCTCCCTCCTCAGGCCCAGATCCCTCCGACGATTGTGGCACGGCCGCACATGCGAACGGCCATCAGTCTAATGGAGCGTAAAGCGTGATTCATCGGAAGCGACCACCTGTCGCCACTCAGTGGACGTTCAGCTGTGGTACTGGCGTGCAAATTCCAGCGGTGGCCGCCGATCAGCAGCAGTCAGTCACCTTGGGTGCACGAACCAGGTTCCTGCTGCAAGAGGTCCATGTGCAGCAGTGTTCGCTGAGCGGTCGTTGAGAAGACATTGTTGGAGCCTCTTGGTTCAGTGGCTCAACAGCTGCATATGTATTAGCCCTTACATATCCCCGCAGCTTTTATTTACCAATGGTGTCTACAGCCCGTGGTGCACCGCAGCGTCATATGCATGCACGTCCTATTTTTAACACGGCGGCACCCAAACGCTTACAAACTTTCGAAATCTTGAACATGGCTGCGAAACAGCAGCTGTGTAAATATGAACAGCGTGAGAAATCAACAAACCACTTGCAAATAAAGATTTGTTAGCCGTGGACCATGGTTTCGACATTTGTAAAAATATCTTTTTGAGGAGTATTGTACGTTTAAAACATGATGGCACACAACAGATTAAATGAAGCCGAGCGGCTCGTGTCATAAACAAAATCGGTAAAACACATAAAAACAGGTATTGTCTTCGTCAGATGAATTTTATTTTTAAAACCTCTTTATTTTACAAGGCTTTTTTGGACATGATGTTTGCAGTTATATTTCCATCATCGTTTGGCTTTTGGCTGTACGTGTCTTTAGTACAAACACGTCACTGAATATGCAGTCTCGTGAGGAAGCCACTATAAATATCCATTTGAAAAAAATAGGTTCTGATAACTACAAACATGTGCTTTGAAGCGTCCGATCATGTGCGTTATTAATGGTCATAGCGAGTAATATATTGTCGAAATAATTTACGTGAAGCCTAAAATATATCGCAGGTTCGAATCCTGCCTCGGGCATGGATGTGTGTGGATGTCCTTATGTTAGTTAGGTTTAAGTAGTTCTAAGTTCTAGGGGACTGATGACCACAGCAGTTGAGTCCCATAGTGCTCAGAGCCATTTGAACCATTTGAACCTAAAATATACTGAAAGCATCTTAAACTGCTAAACAATAACATTAGTACTGTACCTGCGTTATAACTGTTCTCAAAGCAATAGCATGAAGTTGAACATGCGGCTTACCTACAGTCCATCCAGAATCACCACATGGCGCTTTCTGAACTGTTTACATCAACGTGTATGATCGAAATCGCGCGACACACTACACTTGCATAAGGAATCTAACAACTGAAACGGCTTTCGTGAAGATTAGTTGAACAGAGTGTCAATAGATGGAGCTTTCTAGATTGTTTTAATAAAAACGTATTCAAATTAAATTTTCTTAACGAAAATAGTAATTTTAAACTATTCACGTATTTTTCGTAATAAGCGGTGAACGAAATCTTGAAAATGAGACCTCAATGATTAATTTTGATTACGTAAAAAGGGAGATATGGCGTACCGAGAGAAAAACACCGTTGAGAGATAATATATATGAACACGTTTAGAAACTTAGAAACGCGCGGATTACCGAATTTACAGTAAAGGGAAATAATTTGATTCGGTTCTCCAGGCACATGAAAATAATGCAGATAGCGAAAAATTTGTGTCATTCTATCCCATGACTAATCTGTTCGTACAGGGTGACCATTATTGAACTATAAGATATGAAATCTTCATAACTTCTGAACGGTTGAATTAGGACATTCAAACTGCACAGTCGGACACGAGGCATGATGGGAATTAGTATGCGCATGTGCAATTGCCTTGTTGTTGTCGGCCATGGCATAAGAAATTCGCGTGGTATGGCGCATTTGGGGGACTCTTCACCCTCAAGTGGTGACTGTGTGGTGTGCAATGTCCAGTCACGGAATAATCGGTGTGATATTCTTGATGGCACGTTGACTACCGAATGGTACGCGAGGGTTTTGGAAGATGATTTCATCCCCTTATGGAAAGTGTCCCTGATTTGAATATGTGGTTAATGCAAGGCGCAGCTCGACCCCATCAAACTAGGAGAGTGGTGTCGGTGGTGGAGAACTTTGGGGACCGCGTTCTGGCTCCCAGGGTACCCAGAGTCCACTAGTATGGTCTCGATTGGCTGCCATATTCTCCGGATCCCAACACATGCGACTCCTTTTTGTTAGGCTTTATTAAAGACAAGGTTTACAGCAATAACCACGGAACCATAGCTGAGCTGAAAAAGCCATTCAAGAGGTCATCGGCGACACCAATGTTCCAACACTTCAGCGGGTCATGCAGAATTTGACTATTCATTTGCGGCACAACATCGCGAATGACGGCAGGCATATGAAACATGTAATAACCTAGATCCGAATATCTGTAGTGACGTTTACATGCTGAATATAGAGTGTGCTCGCCGTATTTTGTAATTAATTTATGTTTTCTCCATGTAGTTAAATAATTTTCATCCTGCAGTTATTTCTTTCAGAAGTCATTCTGAAAAATTCATTGTTTTTGCATGACACACAAGGAATAAAAAGACAATAATATGACCTTTGCGTTAATCATAATCTCAAAGTCATTTTCCTGAATGCTGGTTGTTGACTTGAGACAAAATAAACATTGACGTCTTGCTGCTTCCCTTAGCACTGCAGTATATTTAATTAATATTTAAGAACTGGTCTTTAAGTGGCGTTAGGAATAATGAATTTAGCTGAATGCCACAGCTTCAACCCATGCGCCAATTTACAAGGGATGAATCAGCCGTCCACCAAGTGCCTATCATCAAAAATGTCCCACACTGCAAAATTTGCTATGGGGTGCCTTGAACCTGACTGGCAGCTCAATTTCTCCATCTTATCAGTCGTATTATTTGTTTCTGACTTTCAGTGCTGTTGTACAACATCTTCGTTTAGAATGGTAAAGGAAACACAGGCGTATGAAGAATGCCAGTGCACTACGTGCAAAAGTCCATGGCTCGTTGAGGAGCATATTTTGTGAACAGCCTTCAATTGGTGACTGGTTTGTACAATTATCACTACTACTAATGTCCCTGCAGGCGACTAGGCGCATGCAGCAGTGCTTCTGGTGGTCTGGGGTGTAGTAGTATGGAGAAACACTTTCGCAGACTGCCTGCAGACAGTATGAGTACATGTCATACGAATATATTTCAGACTGAATGACAGCTTATTAAGTAATCTGGTGGCTAACAATAAGTCATCAGTGAATTCAACAAAAAGGTATATTAGATAAGTAGACTGAACACTTAAAAAATTGCAGTCATAATAATGTCGTTACTTAAACATAATGTGATGAAAAAGCCAGTAAAACAACTTGTATGTTCTTCCATGTTTCGATTGTATTTCCTTCAGAAATGCTCCTTTGAACTAGAGAAGGTGGCTAACTTGAGGAAAATTCTGTCGACAAAATGTTACCTTTTGCGAATTATCTCACCATAGTTTACTCTAAACTCACGTGCTCTAATGGGTGGCAAGTAAGATAAAATGCTCGCTTCAAAGTTTAAATCCCCCAAATACTGTAATGGGAAACTCTCAAGGCGAACAGCGATCAGGCAGACCATGAGTGATCTCAGAATGCTTGTTAAAAACGTGGACGAGAAGATTCGAAACGACGGGTGGTTCACAATTTTAACTTTCGCATTGGAATTTCCGAATGTGGGTCGAACAACTTTGTACAAAGTTGTCTGCAAATGTAGCAGTTTAGCAGTTAATCATTCACCGGTGATAAGAACGGGCCGTCATCGTCTATCACTTAGGACTACAAAAGCTTCGAGAACTTTATGACGAATTTTTATGGAAGCTTTATAGAAAAATAGTGAAACATATAACAGACTAAATAAAACAGTTTTTAAAATGTTGTGATTCATGTTTTACAACAAATCTGACCTTACTTTCCGAATAACACCGTAGTAGATATTTTAACTTAGCATTTTATTATTGTTGCACTAATAGATTACAGTCTGTATACCACATGTGAATCTGGATATATACTGGGTGTTGTGTGTTGTCCTTAGGTTAGTTAGGTTTAAGTAGTTCTAAGTCTAGGGGACTGATGACCATAGATATTAAGTCCCATAGTGCTCAGAGCCATTTGAACCATTTGAACCAATCTGGATATACTTGTAAATTAATGACGTCTGGAGGCGAGTTACATAACTAGTAACCTATTGCACCTTTCTTCTCTTATTTTAGGAAATTAGTTTCGATATTTAACGTAGAGCTTTATTCATTTTGTGTGAATAAGCAACAGTAGCATTAGGTAATCCATTAGTAATATTATTTTTGTAGAGGTATTTTCAGCTTCACTTTCTTTTTAATTCCTTTTTATTTTCCTATTAGTTCAGTTGCTCAGGGTAGTGATCGATTACTGTCGTGGCGTTTTATTTCCAATACATTCGATTAGGAATATTTCACAGAATACAGACCGCATATCAGGTTATCTTTGCTTTTTGCAGGTGAGACTATCGAAGCTACATCCCATGACGACGTAACGATGCTGTTCAGCGACATCGTTGGTTTCACCTCCATCTGCTCTGGGGCCACGCCTATCATGGTCATCAACATGCTGCAGAATCTATACTCGCAGTTCGACGTGTTCTGTGGACAGCTGGACGTTTACAAGGTATCCACTCAATGAAAATGCCACCTTTATAGATGCCGTGTCTCTTATTGACATAGGGAGACATTTCGTTGAAGGCTAAAAGAGGATGGGTAGCATGCATTCTCAGAAAATGAAAGAACAAATCAATTCGCGTTCTAAAATGTTCTCTGAAGCATCATAAATCCACTTAGTCACCTATGCTTCAATTGCGGTTTCAAATACCCGTCCGTGTGGTCGAGTGCGTTTAGGTGCGTTTACACCTGTGCGCTTTGCAGCTAGTCGCCGTGCGGCTATGCTTGTCCAGCATGATGGTTCAATAAATGATTTATTTAGGCTTCGGTCTGTTAGTAATATAGTAATACAGGTAGTACCGGCTAAAACGGGAAGTGAAAGATGAAGAAGAAGGGCTGTAATAGCAACAGAACAAACAAATAAGTGTGTTTGGTCTAGTGTTATAGTTTCTGATAGTATATTGATTGCTGCTGTAATAAAGTTTGCTGCACCAAGAATAGTTGAAACAAAATAAAGACTACCAGTGTGAACACTGGTGTCAGTGGAGTAACTCGCACGCTTATGTTGAGGACGAGCCATGCACCTACACGCATTTCTCTTCTCGTATGTGGGACAAGCACAGCCGCACGGTAACTAGTGCAAGGGACACAGGTGTAAACGCGCCGTAAAGTGCGTGCTTACGGGAAGAGGAGATGCGCGGCTCGGTTCGAACCTGACCGCGGATTAGTAACGGGTGTCAGTGTGCCGGCGAGCCTGGACCTCATTCTTAGACGGTTTTCCAAACCTAACTACAAGGTTGTGACAAATGATTGAAGCGATTTCACAAATTTGCTATAGCTATTGTACTGACATTCTCTCACAAAGCTTTGCATCCATATGGAGAAATTCAAAAGGGATTTTTTGACGTTTTACAAGTGTTTCATAGGTGCTCTCCTACTAATTATGCAAATATAAAGTCGATAATCAAGTTCTTCCCACTTTCGTCACACCATGTCCCTGTCAATTTACCAAGCTCTGCTGCTGCGTGCTCGCATTTTTTGTACCGATTCGTTATAATTAAAGTGCTACTACCCACAAGAGTCCAGAGGGGGTTCGTAGATATGGTTGTGTGTTAATGCGGAACAAATTTACACTGGAAGAAAATTAGATGGATTGCAAGAAACTTGTATGTATACGTTTCCATATGTAATGGATTAGGAACGGGTCCTGGACAGATACGATGAAACAATGAGAAATGTATAATGTTGATTCTATTATTAACCAGCACTTACACAGTTTTTTTGTGCACGAGCACCGGAGATGTCGATGAGATGTTGCTTCTGTATAACGTAATCAACAACTGCTCACAGGAGTTTCGGTGGAATGTGAGCAACGTTTTCCTGCATATCGATTTTCAGATCAGGAAGTAGAGGCTGAACACGTCCCTGGTGAAAGTGTACCTTAAGATATGTCCAAAGTCGAGAGTCACATGGTTTCAGAACAGATCTTGCAAGCCATGAATCTGGGAAACGGCTGGAGTTAGCACTTTCTGGGAGGCTTGCATGAAGCAAATCTTTCACTAGCCGAGCGACATGACTTGTTGTCCAATCTTGCATAGAAACAGTTGTTTCCTGCTGTATAAGCAGTCTCGATAACGTACATACCTCATGGTCCACCCATCTCGCCTTCAAAGATGAACGGACAGAGAATGCAGCTGCTTGTGAATCCGCAGCACACAGTCACTTACGGTGAGTGCAATAGCACATCGTGCAAATACCCCGTTTAACAGTACACCAAATTCGGCAGTGTGTCTGTGTGTTCTCTGCACCCTGTACTATAAAATGTGCCTCATCACGTTCATCAAGTTCGATCCGTACCAGAAACCAACATGCAAATTCAGAACGTTGCTCCGAATCTTCTTTGAACCATTTAATGATATCGGGCCTAGCACTGCAACTGCTGCCGTTCACATGAAATAGTTTCACTAACTGTGCAGTGTCTCTCTTCTCGACAGCCATACTGTTCACTCGCGTATGTCCTTCTCAGATGACAGCGTGGATGTCATACCGTCATATAAACAATGTACAGAGACAGATCTGCACGTGGTGGCCAAAACTGGAACAAATTTTTTTCCCCACGTAAATCGTTGGGTTGGGTTGTTTGGGCGAAGGGACCAAACATCGAGGTCATCGGTCTCATCGGATTAGGGAAGGAATTCGGACGTGCCCGCCATCCCTGCATCTATGGAAATCACGGAAAATCTCAATCAGGATGGCTGGACGCGCGATTGAACCGTCGTCCTCCCGAATGCGCGCGTAAGTCAGTTCCGCATTGACGCATTGTTGCATATACAAAGTTTCGCTTCCATACGATAATTACGAGCCTGAAGTAATTTAGGATCCAAGGGAAACCGAAATCAGGTAGACTGGAAAAGGCTTAGAGGCTCTTTCTTTCTGAATAGAAGGACTGTCACTAAACAACAGTGCAATCGCAATCGTATCGTCCATAGTGAAGAATGAAGTATTTTTAATACTGTTTTGTAACGAAGTTGTTGTGAATATAAAAAATAGCTAGTGCTACACTTACTTCCGATTCGAGAACATGTTTCCACAAAGATGATGTATCATTTGTTGCACCCCATCCTCCCCACCTCCTTTGACACGAGTTAGTTTTTGATACTAATTATGATACATCCTGTATAAAAATTTTGCGCTGGAACGTATCTGGCGCCCCTCTCAGCCTGGAGCCACGAGTGGCTGCTTGGGTCGTTTTGCCCTTAAAGCAGCCCCGGCTTCACTGTTCAGTTTTTCCTGAACACTGAATTAATCACACTGTCAGAATCAGATTTTCACTCTGCAGTGGAGTGTGCGCTGATATGAAACTTCCTGGCAGATTAAAACTGTGTGCCGGACCGAGACTCGAACTCGGGACCTATCGCGGGCAAGTGCTCTACCAACTGAGCTACCCAAGCACGACTCACGCATCGTTCCCACAGCTTTACTTCTGCCAGTAGAAGGTTTGGAAGGTAGGAGACGAGATACTGGCAGAATTAAAGCTGTGTGGACGGGGCGTGAGTCGTGTTTGGGTAGCTCAGTTGGTAGAGCACTTGCCCGCGAAAGGCAAAGCTCCCGAGTTCGAGTCTCGGTCCAGCACACAATTTTAATCTGCCAGAAAGTTTCAATCACACTGTCAGCTACCTGACATCATGGCTGTGATGTATGGTTTACATTTTGAGCATTCAAACTCCGTGTTTCCGTGTGTGAGCCAGCTTTCGTCCACAATGACCTCAGAAACTGAGTAACTTATTAGTATTATCCATTGCCGTACTTTGGCAATAGGCTTTACATTTTTCGCACTATGTAGTATGTCTTCGCTTAACAAGTATATTTTAAAGGTATTTTTGAAAAATGAGATTCATTCATTGAACTCCTTGATCTTAGATAAATTATTGTACGAGTTATGGCTGGTTTGAAGAAGCTATCTATTTTTTCAGCGTAAATGTAACTTCATATTGCGTCATGTTCGGGGTCATTATCTTAGCTGTTGGTACAGTACAGTACAGTACATTCACGGCGTGGTTAAATCTCCCAGAATGTTTTTTACAGGTCCTTACATCGAGCCAGATGAATAGTTTTCGTTATTACTTATGTTGTCTTCCTCTTCTATAGTGTAATCGAAGGGCTGCAGCAAGCGGCCAGAGTTAATCACTACATACGGCAAGCGGCGCACTTTTTGCAGGTGGAGACGATTGGCGACGCCTACTGCGTGGCTGGCGGGCTGCACAAGCAGTCGGACACGCATGCCCAGCAGATCGCGTGGATGGCGCTACGCATGATCGAGACGTGTGCCAACCACGTCACACACGACGGCCGGCCCATCCGGGTGAGTCTCCAGGCCCCGCATCGCCAGGCCTCACTCTGTTGACACACTGAAACGCCTTAAACGAGTGATTCCCAACCTTTCTGAGAACATCACATCCGTGCGCAATGAAATAGTAACCACTACCACTCAAACTACGAAATAATTAGTAAAGGAGACGACACTGGTAAACAACGTTTATTTATACACTGACGACACAAAAGTCAAGGGATAGCAATATGCACATACACAGATGTTAGTGCATTTCTGAAGTTGTAATTTGCAGTCAGGTGATTCATGTGAAAAGGTCCCGAAAGTGATTGGACCGCACAATGGAAATTAAAAGACTGAACAAGGTATGGTACTTGGAGTTAGACAGATGGGGGAAGTTGCAAGTGAATTTAATATTCCGAGATACACAGTGCCACAACAGAATGCCAAATTTCAGTCTCTCACCATTCACAACGCCGTGGCCAGTGACCTTCAATTAATGACCTAGACCAATTTCAATCGGCCTTCTTTCGTACTGAAGAGTTTTTGTTTTCTTCTACTTTCTTTGGCCTCCTTCTACATTTTAGCATTGCAATGGGTCGACCTTTCTCTGAAACCATTGTTTAACAAGATCTAATCATTACTACACTTGGAAGTGCAACTTTAACTGAAAAGAAGAAGGTTGGAAATTAGATAAGACATTGGATTTAGTACTAAACAAAGATCCGTGACAGACGTCACCGAGCATGCATTCGAGAGGACGACTGTGCTAATCTGCGTCTTGATTTAAGTTTTCCGTTATTTCCCTAAATCCGACACCTGGCAACACACAAACATTTCAGCTTACTGAACTTACTTCAGATTGCAGCTGCTGTCTGAGTTGTTACAGCCTTCGATGATGTCTCCAGCATTTGAAGACGAAACATTAGAAAGAGACGCCTTGGACTGTGACCTTAAGCCCATGAAACTAATATCAAGAAAAACTCAAATACCGTCTACGAAAGTATGCATTTTATAATACAACGAAGACAAAGGTTATGAGATATACTATCAGGAGCAACACATTCCTCACAAACATATTTTAATAATTTTGCTGGGGAAGCGACCAACAGCTACAACACAATGTGATCAGGAATATGAAATTTGAAGCGGGAAACAGAAAATCGTTACGAGACATACCTTCGTCTTTAGACCAAGAAAGGACCACAGCAACGTAAATCCAGCGGCTGTACTGAATACACAAAATGAAGTTAGTCAAGATGAAGTAACTGTCCCTTTTCGTTCATGTTCTGACACGACACTGATTTACTTCTCATTGGTACAATTAAGCAGCTTTTTATGTGACCAATACATTCTGCCATTTAGTCTCGTTGTCCTATGAAGAGGTCGCTAGTTATATTACGAAGACACATTTCGGAATAGTTTTCTGTAAAGTGCACAGTGAAAAAATACTTACTGCTATTATTAGGGAAAGCAGAAGTCAGAAACCACAAACTGATTTTTATTTCTCTGGTATTTTTTTCCATTTTAAGCTATTGTCACAAACCCTGTCTAACTTGCACAAAGACTCTGGCGTGCTTCCAGTGGCGTTTTAAAATGTATTTTAGTCTGTCAGATGGGCAATACGATATTACAGTGGTCGAAGCAGGCAAAGAGCTTTGAACGTTCCACTATTTTTCCAATATTATTTTGAAATTTCACTCAGTGTACTTGATGCGCATTTTTCGCTATCCACGAAGCATTGGACCAGATGTGAACTAACTCTAGTAACAGATTTCTCATTCACTCAAACCTCTGCATTCCATTCAAATATGGTTCAAATGGCTCTGAGCACTATGGGACTTAGCTTCTGTGGTCATCAGTCCCCTAGAACTTAGAACTACTTAAACCTAAGTAACCTAAGGATATCACACACATCCATGCCCGAGGCAGGATTCGAACCTGCGACCGTAGCGGTCACGAAGTTCCAAACTGAAGCGTTTAGAACCGCACGGCCACGTCGGCCTGCTGCACTCCATTCATTGTAGGAGTTGCATCTAACTAAATGAACGATTCAGAATGTCAATGTCATTCTCCTGAACATACAGATCCTACTAGAGTAAATGTCATTCCTCAACCGCCATGAATTCGTTAAAACTTAGAACTCTTATTCTGCTTAAAATTTGTTTATACCTCTCGAGTGATTTTCAGTCTTTCAGGCGTTTTGTCACGGATATGGGAAAGAGGAAGCTTCCATATACCTTAGGGGTGGATGTCGAGACATGGAAATCATGAGCGGTGTTATTACCCACACATTTTCGGAGATAGGTCAGTAGAGGACGGTCGCATTTTGTCGTCAGAAATAAAAAGTGCTGGTCAGTGGCAAGGAGATTGGTTAGTAACTAACAAGCAACAGGTTAAGACCATAAGGTCCATAATTAGGCACAACACTGAGAAAAGTGATCCTTACTAAGCCCGGAACAGATTCTCAAACAACATGATCCACGAGTATATAACGCTTGCAATGACAACGTATCTTAACTGGCAGGGTTTTAGTTGCCAATTAGGAAGCAGAGTTCAATTTTCCCGACTTCATGTCGACTATTTTGTCTTATAACTTCATAAAATAAAGGAAGAATTAAAATTTGTTTTTTGAATTAGATCTCTTCCCTAAGCCACAAGGGAGAGTAGTTTAATGTGCTACAGAATTATTGCCTCATCCATTTATTATCTCACTGTGCGCAGGAGACTTATCTGTATTGTTATTCTATCTCATATCTGTTCATCAAGTTTATCTTTTATTACGTACTTCAGTTTTCTTATGGGGTTGTATTTGTCCATACAAACGAACATACATTAAAGATTGTAAATAGTAAATATTGAAAAACAATTCTGTAAGTCGTTGCACAAATTCTAGTCGTCTCACATCCACAGAAATATGTGAACTGAATTGTCGCGTGACTATGGCCTCCCATGGGGTAGATCGGTCGCCTGCTGCAAGTCCTTTTAGGTCACGCCACTTCGGCTACGTGCGTGTCGGTGAGGATGATGTGGTGATTAAAACAACACAATACGGAATCCCGTGCGGATAATATCTCCGCCCGAATCATGAATCGAACCAGAGCCTCTTTGCATGACATATTGCCGTGCTAACCAATTACAATGTTAAAACTACAGATGAGCGAAATGTGTGCGGTCGATAATACACTCCATCACAACAAAGAAACAAAATAAAAATAAAAAGAGCGGACCAGGATGGAGTTATGCAGAGTGGTATCTATGGAAAATGCAAAATTGTAAGCTTTGGCCGTCAATGTATGATGTGTGACGCTGCACCGCAGATTCACCGTGCGACTGGTAAGTATAGTAAACGTAGGACATGGTCATACCAGGACGTAAATCGTTGCGAATTTCATTCCGTTAACTCAGCTGAACAGTAACTGTGCCTTGTAGACGTGCGCGTGAGCAATAAACTCAGATGTCAGCATTTAAGAGAGGACGTTTAATTCGGCTCAAAGAAGCCTGTTTGAGTAATTCACGAATCGCTTGACATTAGAATAGGAGCGATGCCAATATTTGACCATGCTGGTAGGAATGGGTAGCCGACGGCCAAACAAACCGTCAAGAGAGAGATCTCAAATGTGAGGACTTTGCAAACGTCAGAGCAGCCTAACAGTCCTGGATTCATCACTGTCATCTATCCGCGTGCAACTGGTGTTTCAGTGACCATAAGGAACATTAACAGCCAGCACACAGATGGGGAACTGAGCACATGTTGCCCCTCGCGCCACTACTATTGACCTCTGAACGCCTACATGCCCGATTGCAGTGGTGTCGGGCCCTTTCAGCTTGGAATCTCATTGAGTTGAGTAGAATTGTCTTCAGTGATGATTCTCGCTTCGAAATGAGCCACGATGACAGTCGAAGATGTGTCTGGAGTCGTCCTGAACAGCGGTGGGGAAAAAGAAAACCTGACAGTCGCCGTCCATACGACGAGACAACCAGGAGTAACTGTCTGATGTGCCATTTCATTTCATAGTAGAAGCCCTTTGGTTGTCACAAGCGGCAACCTTGCAGAACAGCGGTACGTGGATAATAGTCTTCGCCCCGCTTTATTGCCCTTGATGGCAAGCCGTCCTGGGTTTCAGTTTCAATAAGATAATACCCGCCCACGCACGGCGAGAGTTTCTGCTGCCCAACCTTGGGCAACAAGATTGCCGGATTTCTACACTTGGAGCACTGTGGGCAGACTCTTCCAAACGGCTCCAGATTTTTCCGAGATAAAGCGCCAATTGGACAGAATTTGGCACGACATCCCTCAATCCAACAACTCAATGCCAAGCCGAATAACTGCTTGCACAAAGACCACAGGCGGACCAATATGTTATTGATTTGCTCAATTTGTGAAGCTCATTCTCTTGAATAAATCATTCAATTTTTCTGGAATGAAACTCATTTGCTTGTCTCTACACGTACATCACACCTAACAATTTCCGTCCCATTCGGATAATTCCTTAGTGGAGCGTCTTCTTTTTGTTGATAACTAAAGCTATTTCAAAAACAAAAAGGTTCGCACTCACAAAATAAAATGAAGAGGTGTAGTACGAACTACTCCGAAAATTTCTCAGATATTTAAAATTGAATGGCTCCATTACCGGGAATTTTGCCTTTCGTAAGAAATTCCGTAAATGACTAGGCTATTCATCCACGATTCACGACAGTGCTTTGAGAAGTTGAAGGAAAGTGCCGATAGAGGTGAACGTTTTTGAACGAAGGGCGTGGGGAAATCACTTAGCAAGGTGTATAATTTTAAATCATCGTGGTTCTGAAAAAGTATTTTGGTTGGTGTGTTGTAAAAAGTTAAGAAAGTAATATGAAAAAGGTACTTATGAGAGAAAAAGTTAGGAAAAATTTCGTTATCTGAACTGAATTTTAAATGTTATTGTTGTAGACGGAATATGAACAGAGATACATCCAGTTCACAGAGGGAAACATGACTTTTTCCATATAGTGGCATTTCTCTGCGCTGCATATATTGGAGTGCGGACAAGGCTAGCAACATTTTTCTTCGTCCTCATATCTGCCAGGATGCTTTATTTCGCTATTAAATGGCGTTCGCCATTTAAGACCGTACATTGACATTCAGAGAAGCTGTAATCATCTTAAATGATCTAACAAAGACACAATCATAACTTTCTTTTCCGGCTGCTAAAGTGGTCTACCTGAAACGGTATAAGTATGCAAATATATATGAACAAACGGTCGCTGTAAGTGAAAATAACGCATATTACTTTGAAAGCTAAACTTAGATATGTGTCTATGACGGGGGGAGCTACTGCCTTCCAATGAAAAGCTATAAATGCCGGGTGATGAAAAAGTCAGTATAAATTTGAAAACTTAATAAATCATAGAATAATGTAGATAGAGAGGTAAAAATTGACACACATGCTTGGAATGACATGGGGTTTGATTACAATAAAAAAATCAAAGTATCGCTAGACACGTGAAAGATCTGTTGCGCGCGTCGTTTGGTGATGATCGTATGCTCAGCCGCCGCTTACGCCATGCTTGGCCTCCCAGGTCCCCAGAACTCAGTCCGTGCGATTATTGGCTTTGGGGTTACCTGAAGTCGCAAGAGTTTCGTGATCGTTCGACATCTCTAGGGACGCTGAAAGACAATATCAGACGCCAATGCCTCACCATAACTCCGGACATACTTTACAGTGCTGTTCACAACATTATTCGTCGACTACAGCTATTATTGAGGAATGATGGTGGACGTATTGAGCATTTCCTGTAAAGAACGTCATCTTTGCCTTGTCTTACTTTGTTATGCTATTCTGATCAGATGAAGCGCCATCTGTCGGACGTTTTTTGAAAGTTTGTATTTTTTCGGTTCTAATAAAACCCCATGACATTCCAAGCATGTGTGTCAATTTGTACCTCTCTATCTACATTATTCCGTGATTTATTCAGTTTTAAAATTTATACAGATTTTTTGATCACCCGGTATATTTACACCATGCAAGCAAGCTTTCGGTGTATGGAGGAGGGTACTTCAGGCAGTATACCACTTTCATAGAAGACAGGAACAACGCGTGTCAGTTAGGCTCCGTATGAGCCAAAATTAGTCAAATTTTTTAGTCACTGACATTTCGCTAGACGAATACGTACAAAAGTAACCTGTTATTTGACTTGTATTAGAATACAGGTTCCTGAAATCTTAAAAATATATCTAGTTACGCCTAGATTCTCTTTTGTAGCGTCTGCCAATAAAGTTTGTCGAGTGTCTCAGTGTCATCCTCGTGTTTACTAAAAGAACTCATGAAAAAACAGCTCATTCTTCCGTGGACCGTTTCTGACTACTCCGTTAATCTGACATGGTAAGGATCTCAGAGTGAGGAGAAATACACAATATTCAGCCTCAATATCGAAAACATTTCCCTGCTGATGAACAAGTATTGTATTTTAAAATTCTGGTTACACATCCGCTGCTTGTATAAAAGTCTTACGAGGCTAAAGAAAATGTCAGTACATTTACCTGCCTCGCAATTCGATTACACTACGCTTTCGTTACTCACAACATACCTAGGTATGGCCGCCTGCGTGGATGCTGTTGCAGAGTGTGTGATGTTGCAGATGCGCGTGGGTCTGCACACGGGCACCGTGCTGGCCGGCGTCGTGGGCCGCATGATGCCGCGCTACTGCCTGTTCGGGAACAACGTCACCATCGCAAACAAGTTCGAGTCTGGCTCGGAACCCCTGCGCGTCAATGTCAGTCCCACCACGCACAGGTGAGCAGCCTGAACGTCGCCTTCACCACGCACACACTGTATTTCTCCAGAATGTTACAAGCTATGTTGTGTTGTGTAGACTTTCCTTGTTATAAATGTCACTTCATAAAAGTGCTAAGAAAAAGAATAAACATTTTTTAAATTTCTATTTCTCAGGGCCGACATAGTCCATAGTTAAGCAATTTAACCCATTGAGTATTTTCTCTTCATTATATCTAAGAAATTAATTTCTTCAATGTGTCCTTCATACTTTCTCATTTCATGAAAATTTAATCAGTGCAATTTTTTCGTACTTGTGAACTAGTTTCATTTGTTTATTTTAGGGACAGGGAGGGAGGGAGGGAGGTGGGTTAACTGCCATTCTTTCACTAATGACCCATTACTGCCACTGTGATTTAGCGGTTGTTGTTATGGTCTTCAGTCCAGAGACTGGTCTGATGCAGCTCTCCATGATACTCTATCCTGTGCAAGCTTCTTCATCTCCCAGTACCTACTGCAACCTACATTTAGCGGTAATGTCATTAATAATTCCCGTGAAGGTCGTCATCTGCAAGTACTGAGGATAGAAGGCGAGGGGGTGCGGAAGGAAGCGCTACTGTTAGTTGCTTTTCAACACTCCGAGTTCGATTTGATTGGCAGTCTTCCTTCCCAGGTATTCAAGGAAGATAAAATTTCCGTGCTTGGAATATCCGAAGTAACATTGAGCTAAATCTGGAGAACAGATTGTACCAGGAACGAATTCAAACCCGAATTCAGGCGATCTCGTCAACACGATTGCTCCACATTTGGATGAGTTCCCCTTTACCAATCTTGGTCTCTTTGCATTCAATCTCGTATTAAAATTAGCCAACAACGAAGCAAAATAGGTCTGAGTTATAATTTTCTCATTTCATACGCTGGGAACCAAAAAAATCAGTGGCCATTATATTTTCAAGTGCTAAAATTATATTCACCTTTTTCGAAACGTTCTCACAGATCTTTTCCGTCGTTTTGGCTTCTGTTTAAAACTGATGTGGCTTCAGATTTCAAGAATTACGATCTGGAGCAATTTCATAGAGATCGTGAATATAACCAGAGTGCATAGAGAGTGTTGGAAAATTCTTTCCAGTGTGCTTTTCATCAAGCACATTTTCACTTCCAGTTTTTCGTGCAGAATTAAGTGTAATGGTCAATGAGAATCCTGCAGAGTCAGATGTCGAGCAAATTCATTAAACGATCTGCTATTACGATATCATAAATTTTGTTAGACTAGCTCCGCGCCCGCTGCTTCACTCCTGTAGACGGAATGGCCTGCAGAGATTTTCCTGTTTTCATTTAATCGAATTTTTACGTTGTTCACAAACTGCAACACATTCTAAGCTCTTCTCACTAAGTAAGGCCGTTTAAGCATAGTCTTTTTCTAATGTATTTCTGACCAAAAATCGATTCTGGTAGCTGGAGTTCAAAGTTTTTGTTAATCATTTCATTTGTGTTCTTTTGAGTGAAATTTCCATGTAACTTTCATCCCCTAACATCTATTTGCTTATATCTGACGGAGAAGTAAAATACCAATTCTTATATCTGACGGAGAAGTGAAATACGAATTATCATAAATTTAGCTTCAATTATTTTTTTAATGTTACCAAATGTTTTCGTAAAACTTTCTTCCCAATTACACTCCCGTAGGGGTTGAATTTCCAGAATCACTAAAACAGTTATTTTTTATATCTGACCGTGAAGCCAAGTACTAATTGTCACAGATTTAGCCTTAAAATCCTTTGGTAGTTATTTTGTAATTATTTATTTTCAAAAACACTTTATCCCCTCAGTGGTTGAGTTTCCAAAAATGCTCAAACAGGTATTTTTATTTTCTGACTGAGAAAGCAAATACAATTTTTTCTAAGTATAACTTCAAAATTTCCTTAATTGCAATATATTTTCAGTCTTTCATCCGCTCTTTGATGACGTTAGGGATGGAATTGATAATCCTTTCCTAAACAATGCCTACGTTATGAGATCCACACCATCTTCAAACTTCAAGTTTCTGTGCTTAACGATTTACGCTGTCCAATGATGAATCAGTGAATCAGTCTGACTATACTTCACCCCATTACGAACTAAATGGCTCTGAGCACTATGGGACTTAACATCTTAGGTCATCAGTCCCCTAGAACTTAGAACTACGTAAACCTAAGTAGCCTAAGGACATGACACACATCCATGCCCGAGGCAGGATTCGAACCTGCGACCGTAGCGGTCACGCGGTTCCGCACTGAAGCGCCTAGAGCTGCACGGCCACCGCGGCCGGCTACGAACTAAATTTCCAAAACAGAGAAACACGTATTTTTTCATCTATAACCAAGAAGCCATACACCATTTTTGTCTGTTATCTACATTGTCATGGCAAGATATCGGCCCCTGGAATTCCACGACTTTCGAGAATGCTTTTGTTTGAAGTCTGAAGTCGCATGTTTTATATTTTTCAGTGATATATTTACAGATTAACAATTATGAGATTAACAGATTACAGAATAACAATTATGTTTTCTTCCTTTACTTGTACTGTGAAACCTTGCTTCTTGACAAATATCATGATTCTAGGTGAACAGGAAAAACCGTATAGGTTTTAATCAGTGAGTTTCTGAGCATTTGAGTACGTGACATACACGGTCGTATCTTCTGATAGCATAAACTCAGAAGCTTCACTGTTTTACAACAGTGTCCGTAGACTGACCATAGACAGTACATGACACGAACTTCACATTCCATAGATCCCTCCGTTCCTGAGAAAAAGGTATCTTAACAGACGAACAAACGGACTGTGGGATATACTGTGAGAAAATAAAATCTTTTAGAGTGATATAATTACAAATTAATATTTCTCGTTTTTCTTTTCTTTTAGATTTATTTTGAAAGACCGTAGCTTGGCAAGTTACGTGATTCTAGGTCAGTGGGGATGAGTGAGTCTGCGAGTATTGAAATATGTGACATAACTGCCCATATCTTTTGATTGCATTGACTTAGAAGCGTCCATTTACTACACCGTGAAAGGACTATAAATCTTAGTGTGTATGAGAGAAATTTCAATGTGACACTTCTACCAATTCCTGAGAAAGGGGCGTAACAGACGGACGGGCAGACAAACAGTCGGACAACAAATAGCAAAAAAACCTTTTTTCTTCTCACATAGCTACAAATTACCATTTTCAGATTTTCTCCTATAGTTGTACTGTTTAACCTATCTTCCTGCCAAATTTCATGGCACCGATTCAACGGGCAGTACCCAATAAGTTTTTATCAATAAGTTTGTGGCTCTATATTTGAATTGTTTTCATCACCAGTGGACCGTAGATCCTAGAAAGCGGCATAAGTTTCAATTTTACATGACTGCCCCTTGCCGAAGAAAAGGGATTTTAATAGTCGGGCAGACAGACAGACAGACGGACGTTTTTACTGTGTCGCGCACAGAGTCCTGAAAAAGGAGCGATGAGACAGAAATATTGTTGCAAGAACGTCTATGTTACTTGTCAGAGAAGTACAATACTTTACAGAAGAGAATGATGCAATACAGTACGCGGTAGAAATGAGATTTTCAAGAGGAACGGAAGATTATATAAAACTCAACATCAAACGTTGCAGAAGTGAGGACGGAGCTTCAAAGTATTAGAAGCATGAGCGAACACATCAGGTATAAACGAGTAAATCGCTTAGATACGATGGACTATACTCGCATTGAGAATTTAATATGTATGTACCACATCAGCGTATGGCCAGTCGATCCATCTCAATATCTCTTTCAAGTGAAAAAAAGAAATGATATGTTTGGGTGTATTTGAAAGTTCTAAATACCTTTATTTTCCTAAGAACCCCAGAATTTGTGAAGGAAATAGTTATGTGCCCTTTTTGCTCTGAAATACTGTCTTATCGTTGCAGGTGCCTGGTGCAGACACCAGGTTTCGAGTTTGAGGAACGGCCTCGCGAGTGTCTACCAAAGGGATTCCCCAAGGACATCCCGGGCACGTGCTACTTCGTGCTCGGCTACCAACACCCGTCTCTGCCGGCGGACCGGCCCCTCGCAGACCACGTGGAGGCGGCGATAGCCGAGCTCGGTCTGCAGCACCGCTAGGCTGCGCAGCGCCACGTGCGTCTGTGAGCAGCCCAGCAGGCGCTACATTCGAGGCGTAAACCACTACGGACCAGCGAGTGAGGTGCTGGAGAAGGAAAGTTTACGAGAGAGCAGACAGGGCCTCGAATAGGCATTCGTACATTCGTATATGCTACATGAATTTAAGGCACGAACCGGGAAAATATGGTTGTCTATCGACAAGGTTTCGCTAATGTCAGACACTGTGAAATCTCCTCTAATACTTCATGTTACCCTTAGGCAATGCGATCCGCGAAAGGTGTACTTCTTTAGCGTAGATCCCTGCAAACAAACTTCTACTGCTAAATGAAAGTTCCATGATGTTGCAGATCCCCTACATACATTAAGAGGGAGTCGTAACCGATCTTGGTGAAGTACTTTCACTATATCAGCGCCCGTGGCTGGTTGAATGACCCGTGATCCCGCATGGGTGAAGTTCAAACGCGAGCAGAAACTTCTCATTTACGACAAAAAAAACTTTCGGGAGACTATTAATGTTACCAACAGCGTCAATAAAAATCATCTTTACGGTGACGAATGAAACTTCAGGTATCATCTTCTACTACTAATCTTGTGCAATGAATTACACAATTATTAAAACGTCACTCTAAGATTACTGTTCGTTAAGTGCTTCGTAAACCACTTAAGAGGCATATCTCTCTTCCGGTGACTATTTACTCAATGTTTCTCCCACTGTTCGGGAGGGATGTCTTGTGTGCCTTTCCATCTGTTCTTTCATAGTCAAAGCGTTGGCAATATTGACTCTAAAATATTCCCTTCGTGTTATGTACCTTGGATGCCCATCAACAGCACAGTTTTTACGATGGTAAAAGTGTTAAATTACATCTGTTTTCCTCTGTTTCTTGACTCATTCCCTGGCGGGAGACCAACACCTACGTCACTTCGACTAAATGAAGTAGGAACTACCAAACAAACCACTGAACCTGTTTACTCATCCGTTAGTGTTTGTAGATTAACGGGAAGTGTAATTGTCTGCAGCCAAATACATTTCTTAACATATTATCAAGGGAACAAATATTTTGAGGCATGAGAGGAGAATATGCCAAATGTTTTAAATAAAAAATAGATCTGCAAAGACTCGTTATATATTTTGTGTCTTGTATAAGGAACTTCAGTGCGTACTCACTGATATTCATAATGATAATGCGAACGAGAGGTGTTAGGGCAGACGCTACGCGTAGCTGTATCCAGTGCATAAAAATATTTATCGATGTTGAAGTGTACATCACCTGGACAATTAATCAAAGTGCTCTTCACTAAGTTATAAACTTTGACAAAACAATACCTATTAGGCATTCTCCGTCTGGACTATGTGATATCAGCACCAACGTTGAAAAACAGATAACGCTGTTCATTATCTGCGAACATCACGCTACAGCTCATAATGTGTTACGTAAGTAAAACTTGTATGTACGTGTGTGACGTGATTTTTTAAAAACTTATAGCAGCAGTGCAAATATTTAACCAAAAAAATTTACTGTTTCCTTTAAAACCACTGAAGATTGGTATTAATGCTTACCATTCATAGAGTGCAAAAATCCATCGACCGCATCAAAGAGTAACTTGTGCTGGTCACCAGGCGATAATAGTTGATGACGTATGGTATGTCATGCTTCTGAATCCGCCATTGAGGACTGTGAAAGTAAGTCGAAGAAAAATCACTCATGCTTTCCAGTCTTTTTGGGAACACTTTTCCCATTTCATTAGTGAAACCTAGAGTTAATGGCGTCCCGTGGAGCACAGTTCTTGATTGAGATTCTTACTGTGTATGAAACAGTAAGGTGAATCTCCAGATGACACATTGCACCTCATGTATGGCTGATATAGTTGCAATAAATATACGATCATAACACACGAAATTTCAAGGAAAGCCATTAACAGCTACGTGCTTCGCCATTCATACATACATTCAAACGATTCGAACAGATCGTAGCAAAACTTGTTCCTTAGTTACTCAGGAAGTGAATTTTGGTTTATATTGCGTTAGAAAGATCTAAACTCCAGTATATCAACCGCTCTCAGCTCATAGCTCCAAGAACTCTGGGTAACAATTCGCGTAGATACCTATTTTCACAACTGTTAGTGTCCAAAGTGAAACCAAAACTTTGGCCCTGTTGCGCTTACAATACGCCCAAAGTAGGTTAACATGAAAACTACCTTTAGAAAATCATAAGTGTTTGCTTATGTAATCATGTCAATCATCCTTTATACTCCAGTGAACAGTTGTTAGCAAGAAACTGTAGTCAGTCCGTCTCTCCATTAATGGACAATCATGTCTGTAGTTTCTCCAGTACATGACACCAAATCACTACGCTTTTGGCATCGTTTCATAGTACGTGCTTTTGTTGTCATAATTCACTAAAATCGTAGAAAGTGATTACCCCCTGAAAATATCTACAGGGAAGACCTACCAATTAAAATTAGTGTTTTCATTCAACTCCCTACGCAGAAAAATTCCACGCCGTATTTTTGCGTGAGGATATTACATGTGAGGAACTGTCGTATTGTCTTTGTTTCGGAAAGTAGAGATCATTTCAACCCTGTCGCCCTAATTTTGAAAGAGGTGGGATTGATATAATCTGAAGGACATTTCAGGAAAAGTTGAGTACAAAAATTTGTTCTAAAAATGTGGATCTTACATTGACAAAATGCGGATCTTTTGGGAAGGAGTGTGTCTGTGAAGTTTTCAGTTATATAGTACCCTTTTTTAGGATGAAAATGTCTATGTTATTCTTGTCAGACAGTATCTAGCCTGTATCGGTCGGTTCTGAGTGAAATGTTAGAATTTTTCAAGCCTATTGCGTGTTTTTTGAGGACACGAATTCAGAACAGCCAAGAAATGCTTTCAGATTTACTAAGAACTATTCAGATTGTCGAATGCGTAACACAGATGCAGAAAATTATCTTTAACAAGATTTGTTATAATTGAGTGGAACAGAAACAAACATTCCGGACGAAAAGGACTAATTAATGCATAGAAATTCGAAAGGCAGATTAATGAAACGTTTATAACGAAATAATAAACGTAACAGGGCACATCTCTTTTCATTTTTCTCCTTTTTTGGAGCACACATTTTTTTGTGGCTGAACTCAATGCAGATGGGTAAATATAGCGTTAGTTGTCTGCTTTAAAGTTTCTCGGTAGGAATTGCTCAGGAGAACACTATTACCTTCAGCACGTAAGAGACATGACAGCTGAAGAAAAGCACAAAGTGTTAGAGTTCGAAAAGGAAGGCATAGCTCCAGTAGCGTAAGAGCGTCCGCGCGATTCGCCTAAGACACAGCTGCTAGCATTCGCTATGGAAACACTGCTCTCTCTTCTGACATCTCTTTCGCCTGTGCGACATGAAGCTTCACTTCAGATACGTATATCAATTCATTCTCAATAGAAATTGTTGGTCTGCAAATGCAGTACAATGTTACTTGAAAATATATGTAATTATTTAACCGAAACTGATGTAAAAGTGAAATTAATAAAATATTTATTTCTCTCTGTCTTGCAGCAGTTTCACTCAATGACTAACATACATATTAGAAAGTCTTTCGTCGGATAATATCTACGTACAATTCTTCATTTCTCTTTCCGTCATTTCCTCTGTTCTTCCCCTTTCGACTCTCCCAATCCTAACAATCTGTAGTTTGCTCACCGACTATTTCAGTTTATTTCAGTAGTATCAAGAGAATTTATATGTTTATTAATTCTTCCAGTTAGTTCATTTAGCTGTGTACATCTAGACAATGACTACATCATAGCTATTCATTAGTACTGCACTGTTATCAACGTGTTGTCTGTAAGATACGGTGGCTGTTCGGAAAGTAAGGTCCGACCGGTCCCCAAATGAAACCTCTCTGAAAATCAAAAATGTTTTCTTTCCAACAGTGAGCTAAACCTTCCAGGTACTTCTCTACATACTCGCAGATCCGGTTAATACATCTGACGTAGTGATATACCAACTTTCCAATAACCTGTTCATAGAAGGCAGCCGCCTCTGCCTCCAGCCAATCATCTACGCTGGCCTGCTGCTCGTTGTCTGTGCCAAAATGTTGTCTTCGTAACCAGTGGTCCCTGCGAGCAGACATGAGACTCAGGGGGAGCCAATTACGGGCTCTATGGTAAGTAATCAAACACTTCCCATCGAAAGCGCTGCAGCAGCGTCCTCATTGTCCATGCAGAGTGCGGCCAAGAATCGTGATGAAGAAAGAAACTTAGTGCAGCTATATTATGTGGGCTGCAAGACATCAGGCGAAATCTCTCACCAGGTATCTTCATGTTCTCACTGTACGTTCAGAACTGTAAACAGCAACGTGACGGATTTCCTTTGCGGTTTCCATTTCGCACCCGATCGGATGTTAGTTTCCGTATAGTCTTCGTAAAATATTCATTCCTTGGTACCCATTGCTCCTTGCAAAATTGTATCTCGGGACTCTAGACAACCACGAAATATCTTAGCAGGAGTACCTGCAAGATAACAGGCGTTAGGCAAAATTGCAGCTTTTATGAGCGTGAACTTCCGTTATAATTAAACAAATATGACTACTGAAATCTTAAGTATCGTTTAAAATTTTTAAGCTCAAATATAACAGAAAAATAATTTTCAAACGAACGATTATCACAAAATCCAAGCACATAAAAATCGCGGAACGCTCCTCGAAACTTCTACCGAACCTGCTTTGACTTTTGCTTTGCCACGAAGCGCACAGGACAGTGTTTAGTTCATATCATCAATGATGTATTTAGTATCATATTTTTAGTACTCTCAAGTCACTGTAAGGATAATCACAACGAGTAGGACTCCAAGGCAACAACATGTGTGATGCTACGTAATTTTCTTAATGCACTTTTACACTGATATATATACTCGGCAAACTTGGGGTACTGTTCGTACCAGAGGGTACATGGTAACAATGTTATCGATTTTCTTTCCAATTCCATATGCGAGAAATAAGATGGCACTGCTGGAGAGTTCACGGTGCAGTCAACCACCGCTCAGTATTCAGGACATACGGCGATGGCCGTTGAGCGAAACACAAACCAGCTTCATGTTATTACCTGGTGAGAATGATAGCGAGCACCGGAGCGAAACGCGATGGCGGAAGTTAAATTGTCCGGTAAGACATGTTGGGCTTGTTTCATTCGCTGTGCCTAAGTTTCTCGGTAAATGTGATCAAGGAATGAGGTTTGTTCAATATACAGCCTAAATCCGTCAGGGTCTGGTTCATTTTCTCTCAATGGATCTATTTGCTGAAACACATCTTTGCTATCAAATATAACAGAAAATGCTTATCATAGGTACATAAATCATAAATTTCTAGACACAGAATTCGTAGAACGCTCCTCAGAAATTGCTTCCTGACTTTTTTGACCTCTATTGTGGCACAATTGTTATTTCGTCAGATTAGTGCCAGAGAGTCAATTTACACCTAATTGCAACCATCGGGACTCCAGCCACAGCAACTGTTGTCGTAACACAGTGTTTTCCCAAATCACATGTACACTTACATGTATTCTTCGCAAACTAATCACTGTATAAAGCGCGGTGGAGGTTACATCGATTTTCTTTTCACTTCAATTAACTATCTGGGTGAGGGAAAAACAACTGTCTGAATGTCTTTTTACGTGTCGCAATCTCTCTTATTATGTACTCAAGTCGTTCTCTACTAATCTCGAAATCAGATATTCCCGAGGTTTTCTCTTTATAAAGAGCATTGTTGGAGATTTCTCCACATTAAAAGACACATGCCATTCGTATGTCTAACTCTCTCTGCAGTTCCTTACAATTGTCCAAAAGCGATACTTTCCTGTAGTCTACAGAATCTTGATCATACAGTCCTACAGTTATGATGACCCTATCTGATAAATCATTGGCTTATTATGAGGACAACAGCCATCAAATATTATGTTATATTTGACTTGGGGAAGTTTGTTCATTTAACATGGTATACAAAACTCTGATTTTGTAAAAGCGAAATTTAACTGAATCGGTATTAATTATAAATCAGGCACCCTATTTAGATTCAGTGCTGAATTTCATGTACGTACACAATGGATTTACTACTAATGCAGTCAAATATTTAGGCCCTAGCAATATATCCCCTCCATGAACCATGGTCCTTGCCGTTGGTGGGGAGGCTTGCGTGCCTCAGCGATACAGATGGCCGTACCGTAGGTGCAACCACAACGGAGGGGTATCTGTTGAGAGGCCAGACAAACGTGTGGTTCCTGAAGAGGGGCAGCAGCCTTTTCAGTAGTTGCAGGGGCAACAGTCTGGATGATTGACTGATCTGGCCTTGTAACATTAACCAAAACGGCCTTGCTGTGCTGGTACTGCGAACGGCTGAAAGCAAGGGGAAACTACAGCCGTAATTTTTCCCGAGGACATGCAGCTTTACTGTATGATTAAATGATGATGGCGTCCTCTTGGGTAAAGTATTCCGGAGGTAAAATAGTCCCCCATTCGGATCTCCGGGCGGGGACTACTCAAGAGGACGTCGTTAACAGGAGAAAGAAAACTGGCGTTCTACGGATCGGAGCGTGGAATGTCAGATCCCTTAATCAGGCAGGTAGGTTAGAAAATTTAAAAAGGGAAATGGATAGGTTAATGTTAGATATAGAGGGAATTAGTGAAGTTCGGTGGCAGGAGGAACAAGACTTTTGGTCAGGTGAATACAGGGTTATAAATACAAAATCAAATAGGGGTAATGCAGGAGTAGGTTTCATAATGAATAAAAAAATAGGAGTGCGGGTTAGCTACTACAAACAGCATAGTGAACGCATTATTGTTGCCAAGATAGACACAAAGCCCATGCCTACTACAGTAGTACAAGTTTATATGCCAACTAGTTCTGCAGATGATGAAGAAATAGGTGAAATGTATGACGAGATAAAAGAGATTATTCAGGTAGTGAAGGGAGACGAAAATTTAATAGTCATGGGTGACTGGAATTCATCAGTAGGAAAAGGGAGAGAAGGAAACATAGTAGATGAATATGGATTGGGGGGAAGAAATGAAAGAGGAAGCCGCCTTGTAGAATTTTGCACAGAGCATGACTTAATCACAGCTTACACTTGGTTCAAGAATCATAAAAAGAAGGTCGTATACCTGGAAGAATCCTGGAGATACTAAAAGGTATCAGTTAGATTATATAATGGTAAGACAGAGATTTAGGAACCAGGTTTTAAATTGTAAGACATTTCCAGGGGCAGATGTGGACTCTGACCACAATCTATTGGTTATGAACTGCAGATTGAAACTGAAGATACTGCAAAAAGGTGGGAATTTAAGGAGATGGGACCTGGATAAACTGAAAGAACCAGAGGTTGTAGAGAGTTTCAGGGAGAGCATAAGGGAAGAATTGACAGGAATCGGGGAAAGAAATACAGTAGAAGAAGAATGGGTAGCTCTAAGGGATGAAGTAGTGAAGGCAGCAGACGACCAAGTAGGTAAAAAGACGAGGGCTAATAGAAAGAAGAAATATTGAATTTAATTGATGAAAGGAGAAAAATATAAAAATGCAGTAAATGAAGCAGGCAAAAAGGAATACAAACGTCTCAAAATTGAGATTGACAGATGTGCAAAATGGCTAAGCAGGCATGGCTAGAGGACAAATGTAAGGATGTAGAGGCTTGTCTCATTAGGGGTAAGATAGATACTGCCGACCGGAAACTTAAAGAGACCTTTAGAGAGAAGAGAACCACTTGTATGAATATCAAGAGCTCAGATGGCAACCCAGTTCTAAGCAAAGAAGGGAAGGCAGAAAGGTGGAAGGAGTATATAGAGGGTTTATACAAAGGCGATGTACTTGAGGACAATGTTATGGAAATGGAAGAGGATGTAGATGAAGACGAAATGGGAGATAAGATACTGCGTGAAGAGTTTGTCAGAGCACTGAAAGACCTGAGTCGAAACAAGACCCCAGGAGTAGACAACATTCCATTAGAACTACTGATGGCCTTGGGAGAGCCAGTCATGACAAAACTCTACCATCTGGTGAGCAAGATGTATGAGACAGGCGAACTACCCTCAGACTTCAAGATGAATATAATTATTCCAATCCCAAAGAAAGCAGGTGTTGACAGATGTGAAAATTACCGAACTGTCAGTTTAATAAGTCATGGCTGCAAAATACTAACGCGAATTCTTTACAGACGAATGGAAAAACTGGTAGAAGCGGACCTCGGGGAAGATCAGTTTGGATTCCGTAGAAATGTTGGAACACGTGAGGCAATACTAACCTTACGACTTACCTTAGAAGAAAGATTAAGAAAAGGCAAACCTACTTTTCTAGCATTTGTAGACTTAGAGAAAGCTTTTGACAATGTTAACTGGAATACTCTCCTTCAAATTCTGAAGGTGGCAGGGGTAAAATACAGGGAGCGAAAGGCTATTTACAATTTGTACAGAAACCAGGTGGCAGTTATAAGAGCCGAGGGGCATGAAAGGAAAGTAGTGGTTGGGAAAGGCGTGAGACAGGATTGTAACCTCTCCCCGATGTTATTCAATCTGTATATTGAGCAAGCAGTAAAGGAAACAAAAGAAAAATTTGGAGTAGGTATTAAAATTCATGGAGAAGAAGTAAAAGCTTTGAGGTTCGCCGATGACATTGTAATTCTGTCAGAGACAGCAAAGGACTTGGAAGAGCAGTTGAACGGAATGGACAGTGTCTTGAAAGGAGGATATAAGATGAACATCAACAAAAGCAAAACGAGGATAATGGAATGTAGTCAAATTAAATCTGGTGATGCTGAGGGAATTAAATTAGGAAATGAGACACCTAAAGTAGTAAAGGAGTTTTGCTATTTAGGGTGTAAAATAACTGATGATGGTCGAAGTAGAGAGGATATAAAACGTAGACTGGCAATGGCAAGGAAAGCGTTTCTGAAGAAGAGAAATTTGTTAACGTCGAGTATAGATTTAAGTGTCAGGAAGTCGTTTCTGAAAGTATTTGTATGGAGTGTAGCCATGTATGAAAGTGAAACATGGACGATAACTAGTTTGGACAAGAAGAGAATAGAAGCTTTCGAAATGTGATGCTACAGAAGAATGCTGAAGATAAGGTGGGTAGATCACGTAACTAATGAGGAGGTATTGAATAGGATTGGGGAGAAGAGGAGTTTGTGGCACAACTTGACTAGAAGAAGGGATCGGTTGGTAGGACATGTTTTGAGGCATCAAGGGATCACAAATTTAGCATTGGAGGGCAGCGTGGAGGGTAAAAATCGTAGAGGGAGACCAAGAGATGAATACACTAAGCAGATTTAGAAGGATGTAGGTTGCAGTAGGTACTGGGAGATGAAGAAGCTTGCACAGGATACAGTAGCATGGAGAGCTGCATCAAACCAGTCTCAGGACTGAAGACCACAACAACAACAACAACAACAGCAATACATCTGAAACGGGGGGGAATTGACGTAATATTTTTCATTGAAAGGTACTGAACATGAACATAAATTCAAGATTTAAACGTTCTCTATGGTCTATTACAAAAGACAACTGGGGTTATAAAGTATCAAAAACAAGTGATTTAGAAATTTACATTGATACACTTTCCGATGAGAATTGCATGCTAAAACTCTAAGTTTGACCAAGTTACTAAATGAGGTGGTGTTACTAAACAGTCTCGCATCTGACTGTATGAACTGGTTTCCAACATATGATGGTCACGGTGACTGTCTGCAACAAGAAACTAAGAGTCCGAAAGATTTGAGGTAGTACCAACAAACATGAAACAGTGAAACCTGTTTTAAATTTGAAGTACAAATCCCTCGCTTGTCCTGATATGCCACAGCTGCAGCCTAACAGCCTACACTTACCATAATGTTCAATGCAGTATGAACAGGGTGGAGAAGCTGTGGCTTCCTGGCCTGAAGTTAAGCACTATGAATGGGCAGCGGAGGACTGCAACATTAAACCCTAGACGACTCATCCACTTGAGAGCATAGCTGTAGTTCTTACTACTGTCCCGGACTAAATCACGTCAGATATTTTCTACGTCTCCATAAAGAAGTTAGCTCCTTTCTCCCCACCATCAAAAAGTGTCCACCAGTCCTATCAAAATGTACTACAGTCTGCCAGTGGCGCAATTGTGTCTTTGACAGACTATCACGTCATTAAAAGGTGAAGCATCAACAATCCAATGAGTTGAATTTCATCCTGTCTTTTCTATAAAAGTTCCCGCTACGTGTTACGTGCTTCGGACGTCACTCTTAACACACCAATCGGTCTGTATTCAGTTACCAGTTAGCACCGCGTTACAGATCGTATTGAAATATTAAAGAACTGTCCACAAGGGTAGTCACCGATTTTGTTGCAACTAAAGAACTTTAAGTATTTCATAGCGGTTTTGCCAGGTTTTCCGGAAAACCAGAAGGTATTAGCGACTCAAAAACTTCTTCTACCAAGCTTCAATTGCCTACCACCCACTAACAGAGTCCTGTCTTGTGGAATGGAGGCTTTCTATCTCAGCTATTCCACAGATAATATGACAACGGTCTCACCATTTGATCATCGTTCGACAGAGGGATTTTCAGCCCCTGACGACAAGCACAATATACTGGTATCTCTTCTCCAACGATTTCTGTGATAGCTGTCATGCGCACGGCTCCCCGTTGCTCGTTTCGATGGGCATTGCTACAACTCGTCTGTCTCGCATTCAGACCACTCCTCGCTTCCTAATCCCGGCTATCAATAAAATAGATATACTCAGTACCATTTTCGATTACAGAAGGTTAAGAAAAGGGAGTGAAATCAGCTGTGATATTATGATTTCTGTTAATCTAATTCAGCTCCCCCCCCCCCCCCCCCAAAGTTTAAAAATTTAAGGTAAGTAAGAGGCGATCCGAAGGGTTGCTGGTTTTCAGGGTTTACTGTAACCTCAATGTGGCATTGTAACGGATGAAAAATAAGGCCCCTTGACTCATGAAGAGAAACAAAGGAGGACGAAAAAGAAATATTGGTGGCCGGCCGAGGTTACCGAGAAGTTGTAGGCGCTACAGTCTGGAACCGCGCGACCGCTACGGTCGCAGGTTCGAATCCTGCCTCGGACATGGATGTGTGTGATGTCCTTAGGTTAGTTAGGTTTAAGTAGTTCTAAGTTCTAGGACTGATGACCTTACCAGTTAATTCCCATAGTTGTCAGAGCCATTTGAACCATTTTTGAAATATTGGTGCAAATACTCGACCCATGAACATTTTTCAAAGATTCTCAGTCCCATCGTATCTTTGTCGGAAGTGAAACGCCTTTCCGAAATCTAGGGCGAAGGAATCTTTACACTGACCCGCTTCTTTTTCTTACAAGCGGTCGTGAATGAATAAAGAAAGTCGTGTTTGAAATAAGGCACTCGGTTCAATGTGTGACGCTTCCACACGAATCGCGAGGATAGCTGTTTGCTGGTTCAGGGGTAGTGAGGTGCAAAATCCCTAGACCGAATACGCCGGTAGATAAGATTTGGGTGCCAGTGATACCGGATGTGATTTTAAGGCAATTTCCCCACATACCATTACCAGTACAGTTCTGCCTCAGTTATACGGTTTGCAAACATTTAGAAGACTTTTTTCTGTCACGTGAAGAACCCCAGAAAGAGGCGTTTGGTGAGTACGTATTCCGTCTCACGATGTGAGGAGGTGGCGACAGTAAGGAAATCTGGCTACCCCATAAATTAACCACGCCAAACCTCCTCCATTCCTTCGTTGCGGTTTATACAGCAACCATGTAAGATTTGAGATAGAAATGCATTCTTGATCGAAAATAAAAACCTTCACAACCAAATCTGTTAATAACAATGTCGACCCTGTGCAAATGCGGGACAAAAGCACAAGCATAAGAGGGAGAGCTGTGTTTCGCGAGAGTTATTGTTTCGGAATCCATGCTGATTGTTTAACAAAAGTTTTCTGTTCTCCAAGAATGCCAGAATGCTTTGGGATTCTGCAACGGAAGGGCGTTATCGGTACTGGTATGTGATTATGTTTTTTGTAAATAGGATTGACATTTGAGATCCATGACGGATGTTTACACCCACAAGATGACAAACAGCTGCCCGAAGTTCATTGTCTAACTGAGGTCGTGCTCCAATGACTTCTACGTCGGCAACGCAGTGGCGTATGAAGCTGCCCTGTTACTCATTCCACTCAGTGGTCTGGCGAAGACGGGACGCTAGCGGCCGCGGCTGACACGGAGCGTGATGTCAGCGTGGGGCCGGCAGCGCAGAGCCTCGCAGAGACAGTAACGAGGCCGTGAGCGGGCAGCGGGCAGCGGTCGGCGGGTGGCAAGCAGGTCACGCACGCAGTGTAGCGGCCACCGCAGAGGAAGCGCCAATGGCACGACTAAATATAGAGGCGGCGGCCGGCGGTCGGCACCGTGCGACTTAAAGCCGACCTCCCATCTGCGGGCAGGGCCACACGCAGCCGTCACGGCCGCCGCGTTATGCTAACACTTCCGACAGGAAGGCCAGAACTGCTACTGCCACACTCCATATGGCGACGTTCGGTAAGTATGGGATAGCATAAACACGGAATTTTCTGGTGACGATAACTCGGGTCCTTCTGGTGTAAAAGAAGTAGGGGTAAGTGTTTTGAATAGCCATTGGACTAGGGATCATTAGATACCCAACAGAAAGATCGTCTTGGTTTTACTATCCTATATTAGATGGTCAATTTATGAATATTGATGTGGTCTGCGGTGGACATGATGAGATCTGTGGGGGCACCATTACTTCATGGGTTGTTTCTCGGGACACCCCACAAAAGAATTTCTTTTTTATCGCAGTGACTAGAGCACAAAAGCCCACTCCACGAATCTAGGACGGCTTTACCCGTTTCAGATGTAGAGAAGTTCAAATCTACTCTACTAGTACATTTAAAATATGCTGTTAACCCTAGTGTGAAACGAAAACGTAATTTATGAACTGACGTAACACGGAGAAATACGCTGTAAAGTGTCTCATTATCATCTCAGGAACCCATGTTGTACTACTGAATCACGTACAAATTTCCTATTGTACGTAAAATCCACTGTGAGGTATAAAATTAGTTTTCCGATATTTAAATTTCACCGAAGTAAACTACCAAAATTTTACAGAGCAATACATTTTTTTCATATGTAGTTCGTACTCTATTGCAGTAAGCAACAGAAGGGAACCAGCGGAAAAATACTCGTCTCGGAGCACAAAAAATTGCGAATAAGTTCCAGTTTATTTATAAGACTTTGACTGAAAAGTTGGGTACCAGCTACCTCATTCTACTTTCCTCACGAAGTTTCGAAATTTTTTATGCTGTCGGAGAAGGAGACAATGGCAGTGTCAATGAGGCGGAGCAATAAATACTAGAAGATAGCAGACAGTGGTTGTGTTAGAAAGAGCGATGGAGACAATGGCAGTTTGAAAGAAAGAGTGGTACACCGTTAACAGTGACTTTTCGGGAAGGGGGGAGGGATCGTGGGGTGGGGGTCGGGTTGAAGAGAAGTAGAAAGTAGAAGTGAGTGAGAACTAGTGATAATGAGAGACAATGTATAAGACCATGACAACAAGGGAGACACAGACAGTGACAGTGAGAAGAGATATCAGCTGTAGGAAGGAGTTACGTATGAGCAGTAAGAGTGAGCAGCAGAGTGGCAGTGAGACGAGACTGTAAGATTAGAAAAGGAAGGAGGGAC
Source organism: Schistocerca nitens (assembly GCF_023898315.1). Classification (NCBI taxonomy): domain Eukaryota; kingdom Metazoa; phylum Arthropoda; class Insecta; order Orthoptera; family Acrididae; genus Schistocerca; species Schistocerca nitens. The sequence goes on along the minus strand of NC_064621.1, from coordinate 306,937,843 downwards.
TGTGGTGTGACACAGGACACAATGGCAGAGAGACACAAGGACATAATGACCATCAGTTTGGCTGAATGGATGAACGAAAAAGAGTAGCTGGGAGTGGATGAGTATGGACGACTTACGGGCTTATGTTGATGGACTAGTGGGTGTAAGTTACAATTAGAGAAGCCTGTGGGAATATGAATTGCATGTTAAAAAAGCGCTAATATGTTCATAAGCTACTGGTAAGTCACAACGTTTGGGAAAATGTTTAAACGATCTGACAACACCCACACAAAATTCATCCAAAGTCTCATTATTTACACATAAAATCTACGTCGTAAGACAATCTTTCTGTAAGGAGAAATGTATGTTAAATTTTTTTTAAGGTTGGACTGTGTAAAATAAAAGAAATATAGTCTAATGACTACCGGCTTTGGGTGATTACTAAAAAAACAGATCGTAAGTACACTGACGACCATAACAGCATTGTTACTAAGAGTGATTAAGAGTTATGCCTACTAAAGAATTTCTACCTAGGTACAATGTTGACGATATCGTAGTAAATCGAACAGTTTCATATTAAAGTGTTACACGTAGTAACGAAGGTGTTACAGCGTGCAGTATAATTAGGTACCGTTTCTTCAGTAAGCATGACCTGAGCTACTCTTGGTAATGATGGTGTTATGGCCAAGATTGCAAACATACTTACTAAATAGCATCTGAAGACGGTTGTTAATTTACGACAACTGCTAACCATAATCAAGCGTGGTCTAGCGTAGTCTATCTTTAGACGCCGAGCAGAGCGGATGCGCGCTGTGTTTCCGCTTGTGACACACACAGCCTATTTTGTTTAGCTTACGGGCTTAAACTCCGATACCTTGCGAGCAGGAACACGGCCAACTGCTTCAGGAAAGGAACACGTCGATTCAGCTTTAACAATGAATATACAGCTCGAAGTAGAACGCTTCCTCAACGCTGAGGCGAAGGTACAACAATCGGACATCTCGGGAATAAACCTTCCCATTCTTATTAGTGTTGTGTATGTCAGGGTCGTTACAATGCGGCTTGTGACAGGATCTTCAAATCTACTCAACATGGCCCACAGTTTTGTCACGCTGGCGGAAACGTCGACGAGGTCACGGCGGTGCCTGCAGACTTGAGCCTACGTACCATAAGCATGTTTCAGCTCCCTTCCGAGCTCCCCGAGGATGAAGCCATAGCATCCTTCCGGCACTACGGAGTGATTCAGGTCACACCGCCGAACGCAGGATGCAGTTCACTACGTACCCCGTTAGAAACGAGCTGCGTCAGATCACGATTGATCTGGTTTTATATACGACTGTCAACCCAAACCCTGCTCTGGGGGTGGCCAGGAAGGCTGTCTTAGTTCGGAATGCCTGCAATGGCACATTATTCAACTGCCGCCCGTTGAGACCAATAAGGACTCCACCAATCGTATTGTCGGTCACCTACGCTACCGCCACTTCACCGCCCAGCGGTCAGCTACCATTAGAGGCACTGTCACAAGTGACACGTCACTCTACAGCGTCCGACGGAACGGAGGCGCCTTCGTCCCACCCTCCTCCAGCCACATCAACTCTAGCCAACTCCATTGCCAACTCAGTGGCTGACGCTTAGACGGAACTTTCAACACTCATCGTTCCTACAACTTGTTTTTTGCCGGATCATTGGGACTCCCTTCCGTTTTCCAATAACGAAGGTCACGTGCCCAAGCAACTGGCACGAAAAGAGGCTCAGGCTGCGGCGCCGTACATCTGACCAGGATGCCTCGTCTCCCATCCGTGATTCAGTAAGCGTTCGACTTGATGACACCTCGGTGGTCTCTCAAGATGAAGAGGGCAACGATGTTACTTTCGCAGATGGACCAACAGTGACAAATGCAAAGCCTGCGTAAATCGAGGGTCTGGAAAATCACCGCTGCACTGGCGGCTCGGCTGTTCTGCCGCCGGCGTCGTGATTGTTTGCGTTGCATCACGTGGATACACTTGAGGCGTCGACGATATAGGCATGGAGCGACGACGTCGAGCAAGCATCGAACCCGGCACACCTACTGCGCTGGAGCAACAATCGTAAAGCAGCAGCAGTGGATACCGGGGACACCCGGCGAGCAGCGCTGGCTGCTGACCCCCTTCTGTTTCCCACCGGCGCAATTCCCCCCGGCAGAGGCTCACAGCTTCAAAGGTACCGAGTGGCTACAAATAACGCCAACAACAGTAGTACCCGGCTGAAACTCCAACTTCCGTGGGAAAAGATTTGGGCTTCAGACAATTGCGCCATGCTGCTTGACAATGTGCACTTGGCTGCCCTGCCGGATGTGGCCAGTTACGCCACTTACGCCTCTCCTGTTGACCCTGAACAGGGAGTAGCCGCTATGTTCTTCAGAGCATGTCAGTTGAAGACGCCATATACTTGCCATCCGCGAAGAGTACGGCACTTACCATGACCCGACACCCACATTGTGAATGTGTACGCTCCGTCTGGCTCTAGCCGTAGAAGGAACAGAGGTCGATTTTACTCTAAGGATATAACTCCCCTCTTTCTTTGACGCTAAGAGCATTGTCTGCTTGGCGGCGACTTGTGTTTTACATCGGAAGGACCAACAATCACACTTTAACCCTTGCCAGGTACTGTGGTTCAAATGGTTCAAATGGCTCTGAGCACTATGGGACTTAACTAACCTAAGGAAATCACATATATCCGTGCACGAGGCAGGATTAGATCCTGCGACCGTAGCGGTCGCGCGGCTCCAGACTGAAGCACATAGGACCACTCGGCCACACCGGCCGACCAGGGACTGTGCTTTGTCCCACATTACTCGATAACGAAGGGTCCTCCGAACAAGTCGCATGGCGTAGGTGGTCTTGGTATGGATTTTGAACATGCTTTAAAGGATTTGGTGGGGCCAAGGCTGACTTTGTTGTTCCACGAACTCTCGACGCAGCCGCCACTGTTCTGCCATCATTTGTCGAAAGCATTATCACCCCAAATCCCATGGGAGAATACAGTTACCCATTACCGCTAGAAAATCTTACTCAGTGCCGACTACAAGATATTTGCACATATAATGACGACATGATACCGTCAGATCTTTCCGAGTGTACTATCCGCAGATCAAACGACACCAGGTGGACCCTTCAATGCTGAGACGGCTACCGGTGGAAGTCGGAATGCGATTCCTCTAGCAGTTACGTGCAATCTCCTTGCAACTTTAGTGGCGGTCTATTTTGACAGTGCTTTCGATCGGGAGCGACATGGTTTGCAGTCAAGAAGCGGGCAGTCTTTCCGGGCACTTTCACTGGTACTTGACGGTGGTATCTGCAGACCGGTACCGATCTGCCGTTCCTTATGACAGGGGTGCCTGCTATCGCTGCTCCTCTATCCTCTCGCCCTGGTGCCACGTATTGGGAGTCTGGTGACGCACTTCTCGGGATTCACCGTACGGCAATACAAGTTCTGCTGTTGTGTCTATGCAGACGACTCGTAGCTGATGGTACAGCCATGGGAAGAGACGACAAGCGTATTTGACCTGATCTGTGTAAAAGGGTATCTGACAGCCAGTGCTTTGAGTGCTGCCAAATCTACGGTGTTGCAAATTGGCCGCGGACTCACTCGAGAAGGTCGCCTCTACCTTGCGTCCAGAGCTTCCGATACCTTAGCATCGTCATTAAGTCCACCATCTGTCGCAACAAAGTGGTCAACTTCCTGAGTGTCCTCCAACTCACTCACAAAACCGTTCGTTAACGTCGCCTCCGTTGTCTTGATTCTTGAAACGAGTGGAATATCTGAATGTGAATTTACTTTTCTAGCTGCTGCACATAGCAGATGTCGCCTGCCATTGGTCGCAGCCTGCAACCCGCGTTGGGCTACTTCCTGACGGCTGGTAACATTTTCAATTCAAATATGATACAGCCAAGCTTCCCGGGGCCTTGATCTCACGAACGCCTGGTGTCGGCTGTCGGCCTTTTATATGAATACCATGAACAAACAGTGGTCGGGCACAGAGAACTCTTAGACATTTACTCGCTGGCCTCTGTCTTCCCGCCGGTGTCGGTAGGACATGTTCTGCCTCTGAGCATCTGTCTATTATTTTAGTGGACCGTAGCTGCACCTGCATTGACCTCCCATGCACATGTCTTCCATGTCCAAAGGATTTATAGCACGGCGTACCTTGCAATGTTGAGATCAAGTATCCACTAAAGAGGTCCACCCATCTTCAGCCGTACCTCCCAACATCAGTTCGAACGACATGCTATTTTATCGTCTGTTAAAAATTCGCCACTAACGAGCGTTTTTATGAGACTGGTTTAATGGACAGTCCTTTACGCTCTATCTGTCACTCGGTGGATAATGACGCCCATCGCCTGGCCTGCGCCGGTGTTCGTGAAGTGTGGACACTGAAACGTCCGTTTGCTCTGCGCAACTCCATCCGTGGTCGAAGAGAACGTGTGTTTCCCTGCATCCAAGACTTTTGCGATAACCTAGATCAAATAAAGGACCCGCCTATCTTCATGGATTCGGGGACAAATCGCGGCTAGGTCTTTGTACCCTCCTACAGAATAAGCTTGCGGTGATTGAACGACACTGCTACCGCGACTATTTCGCCAGTTACGTCCGTGGGGTTTTGCACAAACCCCTGCTCAGCTGGAATGTGCCTGGCATGGCTGGCTCGACTGCTGTCGAGGTGCACTACTAACACTTCCCTCACTTTATTTCACGTCCACATTCCCGTCTTCCCTACCTAACGCTTGTGTGGCACATGAAGAAACTTCATGTTTAAAATTATGTATGATCTTGACTGTCCCTTCCTGTCGTCTTCCAGTTGGTTGGTGGGGATGGAGACGCCGTGGCCAGGTCACTTCAAAGGAACTGTCATTTTCCCCACTGTTTTGTTTGACTGTATGCTAATTTGGTTCTTTGTTTGTTTATAAATAAAGATTATACACCCGTAAAAAACAATGTAGGCGATAGGATATATAAAATGTCGGTAGAACACTGTAAAAGAAAAAGCGAAAAAAATGGAAAAGAAACTAAAAACGTCCTCGCTTGCGGGTTTGTAACATAGCCACCTCTTAAATTTTGAATATAAATAATCATAAATGACGGCCAAAGACATCTGGTATAAGAAGCTACCCTCATTCAGCCAACAGACTTGTAGAAAAGATCGCAGGAGTGGACACAGGTTCAGGGTCTACTCTTGAACTTGGGTTGGGCAACTGCCACTGAAGGCGGAATAATCAACAATGATCAAAGGCATGAGAATGCAGAAGGGAATGAAAACCAATTTATTAAGGACACGTAATGTGTATCCACAGGACATATGGCCTGTAATTCGAAAGTGTCATGTTGATCTCTCCATTGGTGAACAATTCACGTAGTCCCCGATTGGGAACTCAGGGAGGGCGCTGCCAAGGATAGATAACAATGTGAAAAAGACTGAATAACCAACGAAAGGATAACGATCTACGAATCGGGGCGTGGAATGTCAGAAGCCTGAACGTGGTAGGAAAGCTACAAAATCTGGAAAGGTTTAATATAGATGTAGTGGGGCTCAGTGAAGTGTAATAGAAGCCAACGACATTTGGTCGGTTGCGTTTAGCGTAACAGAAACAGCATGAGAAACTGGAATTACGTGAGTAGGGTTTGTTATGAATAGGAAGCTAGGACCGAAGACAGTTACTGCGAACGGTTCAGTGACAAGATTGTTCTCATTAGAATCGACAGCAAACCATTATCGACAACGATACGTCACAAGTCGAAGGTGAAGAGAAACAGAAAGTATATGATTATATCGAACATTAATTCAGTACCTAAAGGGAGATGGAAATCTAATTTTCATGTAAAATTTGAATTTGGTTGCAGTGTAAGGAGTAAGGGAAAGGGTTACGGGAGATTGTGGACTTAGTAGTAAGAATGAGAGAGAAGAAAGACTAATTGAGTTAAAAAGGAACTTCAGCTAGTTATAGCGAATTTTCTGTTCAAGAATCACAAGAAGAAGAGGTATACTTGTAAAACGCCGGAAGATACAGGAAGATATCAGTTAGATTATATCAGGGTCAAACAGGATTCCAAAATCAGACAATGGATAGTAAGGCGCAGCGAGGAGCAGAAAGAGACTCACGTCACTATTTCGTGGGGATGATGAGTAGGCTAAAATTGAGGAAAGTAGTCCGGAAGAATCAATGAGCAGAGAAGAATGATACGGAAGTACTAAGGAATAAACACTCCTGAAGTTAAAAACCATTCAAAAGCCAAGATCACATAATAATTACTTATTTAAGAATATCTGTTTGAAGAATCATTGCCGGCACCTTCACGTCATTAAAATCTTTTGTTGTAAAACATGTTCATTTTATGTTGAATCTCAGGCACCAGATGTCATGTGGATAAAACTCAGCACATTATAAAAGTTTGTCATCTCTAAAATATTTAAAAACATAAAGCATCTTGCAGAAAGGCCATTTCCATAGACATATTACTCATAATGCTATTTACATTATATAAACACGATACACAATAGCATACCTGCTTCCTAAGTCTGACAAATACTGACCTGCGCGAATCCACTTTATATGATACGCCGTTTAAAGTGGATTCGCACTGGTGTAGAATTTAAAAGAAGTTTACAAGACTCAATATCAAATAAGGAAGAAGGGATTGATAAAATTCCATCAGGATTTCTAAATTTACGGGGGAAAGCGGCAACGAAAAGGCTGTTCATATTGGCATGTGGAACATATAAGTCTGGAGATACCCATCTGACTTTCGGAAAAAAACATCATCTATGCAGCGCCACAATCAGTTTAACAGCTCATTCATCCAAGATGCTGAGAAGAATAATATACTGAAAAATGGAAAACAAAATAAAGGACTTCGTAGATGAAGATTAATTCGGTTTTAGAAAAGATAAATTCACAACAGAGGCATCTGTGACGTTGTGGTCGATAATGGAAGCAAGACTAAATCATTCGGCAATGTAAAACAGAACAAGATCGAAATTCTGAGAAAAATGAGTGTCTGCTCTAGGGAAAGACGTACAAGAGCGGAAGATCAAGAAAGAAGTGCTCAGAATGAAAAGTGTGTCAGACGGATGTATTCTTTCGCCCCTAGTATTGAATCTGTACACTGAAGAAGCAGAGACGTAAATGAAAGAAAGATTCCAGATGGGAATTAAAGTTCTACTCGTAGTTGAAAGGATATAAATTTAAAGGTTTGCTCATTACTTTGCTATCCCGAAATGACTTACGTGACGCTATCGACGGGCATACTAGGGACATTGCCCAATACGCCTCTGCAAAATTTCATCGGATTTTCACTGCGATTTCTGTTTCGCGACCGATCGGAACGTACGCCAAATAACTCACGTACGCATTAACTCGGGAACAACCAAATAAATGCAGTAAGTACCCTGGTAATTTCATCTGCGCCAATGTATCGAAAGAATTTTTTTCCATTGAATACAAGAAGAAAATATTTAATCAACCAACTGGTTAACAATAGAAATACTTAACACCGCCGTGGCGCTACCCAGCGCTGTTTAAGAGCTCTGTGATCCAAAAGTGTGGCCTACCTTCAGGCGCTTCCGCATCTAGTGTTCCGATACGAAGGCTCTGTAGGTCGACGTCAGGCTACGCCCACCGGACGTGGGTGCGCTCCTGTATTTGCTCTGGCTTCATGAATAATGAAGAGTTCTCTGGAAATCGATCTACTTTGCTGTCCGCCGTTAACAACGGCAACGCTAAGGAAACAGAGAATAAGCTAAATACGTAACTTGCTGCTATGCAGGAATTTAGCAGGTGACAGTAGGAAATTCAATAACTGAAATGAACGGTTGTTGGCTCTTTTCCTGGTAGTATTTTTCTTACATTCCATACGTCTTTTTAAGTTTAAGGGTGCACACACTCATTTTGTAACTTTAGAATGTAATTTCAGACAGTCTGTAGTGCTGCTGCTATTTATCTGTGTATTTTGAGAATTAACAACGTTTATCTCAGCCCATTACGTCAGTCAGATTGCAACGGTCAAACTAACATGCAGAATAGCATCTTAAGTGTTTAGCTGTTTCAGTGTTCCCAGGGTAGTGCTGGGGTGGACCGGGTGTGTGCATCCTATGGCGGATGCAACACGACCTGGAAGCAGTTCACGGACAGCTGAAGCAGCCTTCAAGTTGCTACATCACGGTGAAGCGGTGGTATCGCTTAGGATACCTCCGGTGTCGTTGGTTCCGCTCACGAGCTCTGTTGCATCTGCTGCATTAGCACATTCCAACGACCCCGACGTAAGGGGATGCCCTCACAACAGGATGAGTGGACGGTATTAAAGAGTAGGCGTCGTTTGAGGCAGAGCTGTGGCAGCGACACACTTTATCCCGGTTACCATAGTGAACATGAATAACAAGCGCTAGTATAGTATTGGTACATTCAGTACCTTATGCCATACTCCAAAAGGTGAAGAAGAGGTCTACGTAGGGACTTTTACAAGTCTATCCCACGCTAAGGCCACTGCGTTAATAGAGTGATCATTGTCGGAAGACAGTACATGTTCCTATTCCACAACGACACAGTTCTGCTGCATTACAGTACGGGAGTAATATGGCGCGGAAACTGGAAATGTAGCCGGAAGTTGAAGCACCCAGTGAAGTGCGATTCTTTGGAAAAAACGTCTAAATCGTAAACAAGTTCATGGGGAAACTTAGACAGTGTATGGACCAAATGCAATGTAGCCACCAGCCGCATTGAAATTATGCTGACAATTTGAGCAAATCCTTACAGGCATGTGCGATGCTGATCCCGAATGGAGCAAGATCTCGCACCATGCGATTCCCTTCGTTTTGTCAAGCTGAATCAACATCTGGGGTAAAAGAGATTTTCCAACGATGCTGGCGTTCACACGGTGATTCTTGAATGATCTCGTGACCAAGAACTGAATGACAGGTAGAAAGTTCCGAGTATGTTATCCAGAGACTTGAAAAATATTGACAGGTACATGTCTTACAGTTTTGAAAATGGCTGTTATTCAGTAACCACATTATAGTTTCAGTATAAGATTAAAAAGCCAACCGGTTGCTCACAAACGGTAGATACATTTAGCAAGGTTTCGACACCTACTAGGGGTGTCTTCATCAGAATAAATGTTCTTAAATTGTAAAATTACATCGCTAAAATGCAAAACTCAGAATTTGGAACAGCTATGCTCCTGTTTAAAAGGCTAGAAAGTTATAATTTACTTTTGACAGGAACATAGCTGCTTCAAATTCTGGCTACTGCTTTTACGATTTAGCAGCATTTATTCTGATGAAGACACCCCTAGTAGGTGTCGAAACCTAGGTCAACGTACCTACCATTTATGTGCAATAGGTAGGCTGTTTAATCTTGTGTTGAATTACATGTCTTACTCTGAAACGCAGTGCAACATTGAATAAAAGTTATTCATCCTGACATCATAATATGTAAATTAAAATCTGAAGTAGCCTTGTAGATATGAGTGTAAAGATTTGAGAATAGTTTTCCTAGCTCCAATTCTGTAAATGGTTCAAATGGCTCTGAGCACTATGGGACTTAACATCTATGGTCATCAGTCCCCTAGAACTTAGAACTACTTAAACCTAACTAACCTAAGGAAATCACACAACACCCAGTCATCACGAGGCAGAGAAAATCCCTGACCCGCCGGGAATCGAACCCGGGAACTAATTCTGTAAATTAGTGCAGCAACGCACGAGGTTGAGTATTGAATGGCATTCTAAAACACTATCAGGATTCCTGCATAGATATAGTTAGTACTGCAGTAGGGAAATGAGAAATACAGAATTTGTTTGTCCATTGAAGACTATAGCAATACAGATACCTATAAAATAGTAAAATGCTGCATATAACTATATCCACTGACGTACATTATAATAACAACAAAAGTGAGTAATATCGTTGAAATCTACAGGAAATACTACGATGTGAACATACATGAACATTCACAGGAGCCATGCAATATAAGTGAAGCAAGAAAAATGGAAAACACCCCTCTTTCGCCGACGTAGTGACGAAAAAAACGCTAAGTGGTATCAGAAGTAGAGAACTGTTGATGATCACGTCTGTAATTAACTGGGTCATCTTTTGGGAAATTGAGGAAAGGTGATGTCACTCTGAAAGCACTGTGTCTGTTTCCGACAAAATGTGAACAGGAACGCGGCCGGGCATGGTTCCCCCGCAGACAGACACAAGCCTACTCACGAATGGCAGACTGGTTGCCTACATCCCCGGCAACACATAGCGTCGCTTGGATTTATACGAGGCCTGTTCAGAAAGTAAGCTCCGATTGATTGCCAAATTGAAACCACAGTGAACATCAGAAATGTTTTACTTGTAACAATTAGCTACACCTTTCAGCTACTTCTCTACGTAGTCGCCGTTCTGACTTACACTTTTGTCATAGCGTTGTACCAACTTCTAAATAGCCTCATCATAGAAGGCAGCCGCCAGTGCTTTCCGCCAATTCTCCACGCTGGCCTACACCTCGTTGTCTGTGTCAAAATGTTGTCTTCAAAGACAGCGGTTCATGTGACCAGAGATGAAACTCAGGGGGAGACAATTGCGGACTGTATTGTGGGTAATCTCACATTTCCATTTGAAAACGATGCAGGAGCATCTTCATTGCCCCTGCAGAATGCGGCTGAGAATTGTCTTGAAGAAGAAACAGCACGACAGTTATGTAATGTTAGCTGCATAGCTTCAGGCGAAATTTCTCACCAGGCCCTCGTACTTGGCGGCAGACACTATTTTCTAGACATCTTTACGCACTCACTGCCAGCTCAGAAATGAGAAGAGCGACGTGATGCTAACTGGGGTTATACTAGAGACACTACCCAACACATCTGTGCAAAGCTTTATCGGATTTTCATAGTCGTTTCCATTTCGCGACCGATCGGAGCTTACTTTCTGAACGCCCCTCGTACATCTGCACTGTGCAACTAAATTAAAGGATCACCTTTTCGAAACCCCGTAATTGGCTCTCCTTGTGATGCATAAGTTTGACGTTTATCTCAAAAATTTCTACAACCTTTCTCTGTAATGGTGGAAAAGAGTGGCGCCTAGCGTCGTCACCCTCAATCTCGGCGACGCTTCAAACAGCAAAGTCTTGACAGGTGCGAAAAGAAGGCCACAGCACAGAATTTCATGGCGCCATATTTCACCAAAATTATGCCTAACGCCACCATATACGTGTCAAACGACGAGAAGTTCGTCGTAGTCACTCTTGCCCATATTTCATCTTTTCTTTTCAAGTCAGTGCGATGGAAATCAGAAGCACTATACCCATCATAGAAATCACGTGGTTTTCGTGTGGGTAACCGGGGAAAACGCTTCAGGAAAACATTTCGGACACGTCGATACTCAAAATCGACTCTAAAAGGGCTCACGGGTTGGCGTAAAGGGTGTCACTGAAATCGCCACTATCCCTGTGGCGTTGATTTTCACACATTTCACATCGCAGTGCGGTGGTCAACAGGAAGACGTTCTTAACTTTTGACACTGCTGACACCATCTGAGGTTTCAACCCTTCTCTAACAACATTGAGCGACAGCGTATCCACTGCGTAACCATTTGGAGCACAGTGCGATCGTAGTTTTTGCTTTGGTGTGCAGGTTAGAACCACTAGGAACAGTCCAAACCATTCGACAAAATTTGAACTTGATCCGAAGTAGGAAACAATACGGGCTCTTTTCCAACCCTCCTGCTTGCAGCCCTCCAATGGTGTTATCACGCTAGATTGCAACATTAACATGTTAGTTAGTAAAACGGCAAATGGTCCCTCCAAGATCCTCCAGTTCGGCTACACCCTCGATCCCAATCACACATCGTTGCACAAATATACCTGTCAGATACTTTGACACCAATTCATGATGGCGGCTGCTATAGCTCCTAAATGTAAGCATACCATACTCAAAAGGTGTTGGCCAACCCTCAGGCTCTAGAGCAGTCTGGATGCTGATTTGCTGTCGAAACTACTGAAGGTTCAATAAGTTTGCGTGGGTGGCAACAACGGAGTTGCCGAACTCTGAGTGCGGGGTGTGTGTGTGTGGGGGGGGGGGGGGGGGTGGCTTGGAGGGACCCATTGGCCGCTTTATCACGCACGTGTTAATGTTGCATTCCCACGTGATCACGACACAGGAGGTGGAAAACAGGAGGGTTGAAAAAGTTTAAGTACCTTCTCGTCCTTGAGATCACGTTCAAATTTCGTCGTTTTTCTGAACCGTCCCTAGTAGTTGCAGCCTAGACACTAGAGCAAAAACTGCGGTCACGCTTCGCTCCAAAAGGGGTGCGACTGAGTTCAATGGGGATGCAGTCCCACAATGAACTTAGAGAAAGCAGAGGGCGTCGGCAGTGTTAAAAGTACTCAATAACACCTTCCTGTTCCTCATCTCATTGATAACTGTCGTTTTCGACCGGTAAATGTGTCTGGGAATCAATGCCAGGTAATGCCAGGTAATGGTTTGGTTCCAGTGACACCTTTATGACCCTCGTCCCCCCTCCCGCCCCCTCGGCCTCTTCGAGTCCTTTACGCAGCGCTTCTGACGGGCGATCTATATTAAACGTTTTCCTCAGCCATCCTGCCACCCATAAGGCAACCGCGCGATTTCGATGCTGGGAGTCATATTTCTGACGTCCATCGCAGAGACGTCAAAAGAGTGGTTGAAATGAGGGTAATAGGAGCTCTGACTATCTTCTTACCATTTCAAACGTCCGCCGGGGTGTTTGGCAGAGCTGTGGTAAAATGGTTGAAATGGCTCTGAGCACAATGGGACTTAACATCTATGGTCATCAGTCCCCTAGAACTTAGAACTACTTAAACCTAACTAACCTAAGGACATCCCACAACACCCAGTCATCACGAGGCAAAGAAAATCCCTGACCCCGCCGGGAATCGAACCCGGGAACCCGGGCGCGGGAAGCGAGAACGCTACCGCACGACCACGATCTGCGGACAGCTGTGGTAAAATTTTTTGCCAATGTGTCATCATTAACTCAGCTTACAGCTCACATGAACTTCTGAGCTGTGACCTTTTTTTCTTGATGAGCCGACAAGTCGCAGAGAGCTGTGCTTTTGCATCATTACAGAGGAAGTTTGCGGACACCTTTCAGCCAAATTTACAATTTACGCGTCGTAATCGACGGTAATTATGAAATTTTGAAAAGTGATCCTTAATTCTACTGCGCAGTGTAGTTACCGGCAACGAAGATTCAATTTCTGCCGGAGATCGATTAATATTGAAGACTAGCTAACTCTATGTATACCTTCGTCACTAGACACAAGAAGGCCTTATGTAACACAAAGGCGTTGACATGAAAGTGGTAATAGCTTAGAGACAAGGCGAATGCACCAGGAATTTACCAACATTCACGGAAGTAATATTACATCGAAGCAAAAATAGCAGGTATATATGCAGTGGATTAACACGTATTATGTTGTTTAGTGAAGAGATATTGCTATTTAGTAGGAGTAAGCCTCGACATGTATATGTGCTATTACAAACGATCTAGCGGTCCATTCGTTTCTATTTTTGTAAGCTACTTCTGGTCGACCCCGTATGTATGCTGTATGCCGACCTTCTCATACGCAACCCTTGCTCTTTGTATGCTCATCTGATTTTGGTACAGTTTTCTTTTATTGTTTGCCTACTTAATTATTTATAAGACTATTACAAAGGGGTTAGTCGCTGCAGTACTTCGTTCCTCGTGTCCCTTAATCGGCACAGTGTTTAAATATTTGTCATTGCGTAATAAAGTATAAGTTGTCATCGATTGTTAAAGTATGCTCGTATTTGTCAGTATCTTTCTTTCTGGAAATGTGTTGTCACTCTTAAACTGTTGTATTACTTATTTAATTTTCGCGGCATTTGTTGAGGCGGCGTCCCACGACGACGGCGGCGTACATTATCACGACGCACCCGAAGCGACGACTCCTATGACAGGTGTCTGCCTGTTGACGGCTTCCGACGATAGTTACGGCGCTGGAGTCACTCTGGTGCCTATTAGGTTGCGACGGTGGTTGTTAGGATGATTTTGATGGCAGTGACGACTCCGAATTGGTGCCGCCGCTAAGTGATACAGGGTCGGCGTTATTTTCACACAGGCTCTGCATTACTTCGACGCCTCATGACGGACGATGATGTCGAGTTGGCTGATGGTGCTTCTTGCCACTGATGTCTGCTGTTCTTCTTTCCTCGATGTTGACACCCTGATGTGCGCCGAGCTGCTTCTTGTCACGCCCTCCGCTTGACGGTGGCACAGCTATATTTCGTGTTGCTTAACTCAGCGCTCCGCGGACCCACTTACATCGTGGCATCATACCACTGAACTGCGCAACAGAACGTAACACACATATGACTTCTGGCTCCCAGTATTCCCTACACTTTAACTAACTTAAGCGCTCTAATCATTTTACCCTCTACCGTGAAATATCATACACACACCATCAAAAAAATTTATACCCAGAAATCTCTTTTAGCTCTCAGTTGTGTGCTCTTCAAACATATAATATATATACGTAGTTTACTATTGCTGCTTTGCTGCTGAATCTTTAGGATTTTGGACAACTGATCATGGACTTAACCCTATATGTTGCACAATGCAGGTGTGTCAACACCTTGCGGCTCGGAAGGCTCATGGCGCTGGGGAAGTAGGTGAAAAAAAAAAATGCGCCAATTTACAAAAACGTTTTCATTTCAATGTCTTTGAAGATGCCAGAAAAGTCCAATTACATCCATGACTCTGCCCAGGACGTATTCGTCTCTGTTCTACATCTGCATCTACACGATTACTCTGCAATTCACATTTAAGTGGTTAGCAGAGGGTTCATGGAACCACACTCATACTATCTCTCTACCATTCCACTCCCGAACAGCGTAGGGAAAAACGAACACCTAAACCTTTCTGTTCGAGCTCTGATTTCTCTTATTTTATTTTGATGATCATTCCTACCTATGTAGGTTGGGCTCAACAAAATATTTCCGCAATCGGAAGAGAAAGTTGGTGACTGAAATTTCGTAAATAGATCTCGCCGCGACGAAAAACGTCTTTGCTTTAATGACTTCCATCCCAACTCGCGTATCATATCTGTCACACTCTCGCCCCTATTACGTGATAATACAAAACGAGATGCCCTTTTTTGCACCCTTTCGATGTCCTCCGTCAATCCCACCTGGCAAGGATCCCACACCGCGCAGCAATATTCTAACAGAGGACGAACGAGTGTAGTGTAAGTTGTCTCTTTAGTGGACTTGATTCATCTTCTAAGTGTCCTGCCAATGAAACGCAACCTTTGGCTAGCCTTTCCCACAATATTATCCATGTAGTCTTTCCAACAGAAGTTGTTCCTAATTTTAACATCCAGGTACTTAATTGAATTGACAGCCTTGAGAATCGAGTAATCGAATTCCAAGGGATTTCTTTTGGAACTCATGTGGATCACCTTACACTTTTCGTTATTTAGCGTCAACTGCCACCTGCCACACCACACAGCAATCTTTTCTAAATCGCTTTGCAACTGATACTGGTCTTCGGATGACCTTACTAGACGGTAAATTACAGCATCAACTGCGAATAACCTGAGAGAACTGCTCAGATTGTCACCCAGATCATTTATATAGAACAGTAACGGCAGAGGTCCCAGGACGCTTGATATCACTTCAGTTTTACTCGATGATTTGCCGTCTATTACTACGAACTGCGACCTTCCTGACAGGAAATCACGAATCCAGTCGCACAACTGAGACGATACCCCATAGGCCCGCAGCTCGATTAGAAGTCGCTTGTGAGGAACGGTGTCAAAACCTTTCCGGAAACCTAGAAATACGTACTGAACTTGAGATCCCTTGTCGATAGCGGCCATTACTTCGTGCGAATAAAGAGCTAGCTGCGTTGCACAAGAACGATGTTTTCTGAATCCATGCCGATTACGTATCAATAGATCGTTCTCTTCGAGGTGATTCATAATGTCTGAATACAGTATATGCTCCAAAACCCTACTGCAAACCGACGTCAATGTTATAGGTCTGTAGTTCGATGGATTTACTCCTACTACCCGTCTTAAACACTGGTGTGACCTGCGCAATTTTCCAATCTGTAGGTACAGATCTATCGGTGAGCGAGCGGTTGTATATGATTGCTAAGTAGGGAGCTATTGTATCACCGTAATCTCAAAGGAACCTAATCGGTATACAATCTGGACCTGAAGACTTGCCCGTATCAAGCGATTTGAGTTGCTTCACAACCCCTAAGGTATCTACTTCTAAGAAACTCATGCTAGCAGCTGTTCGTGTTTCAAATTCTGGAATATTCCATTTGTCTTCCCTGGTGAAGGAATTTCGGAAAACTGCGTTCAATAACTCCGCTTTAGCGGCACAGTCGTCGGTAACAGTACCATCGGCACTGAAGAGCGAAGGTATTAAATGCGTCTTGCCGCTCGTGTACTTTACATACGACCAGAATTTCTTCGGACTTTCTACGAAATTTCGAGACAATGTTTCGTTGTGGAACCTATTAAAGGCATCTCGCATTGAAGTCCGTGCTAAATTTCGCGCGTCTGTAAATTTTAGCCAATCTTCGGGATTTCGCATTCTTCTGAACTTCGCATGCTTTTTCCGTTGCCTTTGCAACAGAGTTCGGACCTGTTTTGTGTACCATGGGGGATCAGTTCCATCTCTTACCAGTTTATGAGGTACGAATCTCTCAATTGCTGTTGCTCCTATATCTTTGAATTCGAGCCACATCTCGTCTACATTTGCATAGTCAGTTCGGAAGGAATGGAGATTGTCTCTTAGGAAGGCTTCTAGTGACACCTTATCCGCTTTTTTAAATAAAATAATTTTGTGTTTGTTTCTGTTGGATTTGGAAGAAACGGTACTGAGCCTAGCTACAACGACCTTGTGATCACTAATCCCTGTATCAGTCATGATGGATTGTTTGTGGCTAAGAGGTCAAGTGTGTTTTCGCAACCATTAACAGTTCGCGTGGGTTCGTGGACTAACTGCTCAAAATAGTTTTCTGAGAAAGCACTTAGGACAATCTCGGAAGATGCTTTCTGCCTACCACCGGTTTTGAAAAAGTATTTTTGCCAACATATCGAGGGAAGGTTGAAGTCCCCACCAACTATAACCGTATGAGTGGGGTATTTATTTGTTACGAGACTCAAATTTTCTCTGAACTGCCTCGGTCGTATGCAGTCCTGATTGTGGCGCTCACCTGCACGGCGCCAAACACGCATACGACCATCATTGGCACCAAGGCAGAAGCGACTCTCATCGCTGAAGACGACACGTCTCCATTCGTCCCTCCATTCACGCCTGTCGCGACACCACTGGAGGCGGGCTGCACGGTGTTGGGGCGTGAGCGGAAGACGGCCTAACGGTGTGCGGGACCGCAGCCCAGCTTCATGGAGACGGTTGCGAATGGTCCTCGCCGATACCCCAGGAGCAACAGTGTCCCTAATTTGCTGGGAAGTGGCGGTGCGGTCCCCTACGGCACTGCGTAGGATCCTACGGTCTTGGCGTGCATCCGTGCGTCGCTGCGGTCCGGTCCCAGGTCGACGGGCACGTGCACCTTCCGCCGACCACTGGCGACAACATCGATGTACTGTGGAGACCTCACGCCCCACGTGTTGAGCAATTCGGCGGTACGTCCACCCGGCCTCCCGCATGCCCACTATACGCCCTCGCTCAAAGTCCGTCAACTGCACATACGGTTCACGTCCACGCTGTCGCGGCATGCTACCAGTGTTAAAGACTGCGATGGAGCTCCGTATGCCACGGCAAACTGGCTGACACTGACGGCGGCGGTGTACAAATGCTGCGCAGCTAGCGCCATTCGACGGCCAACACCGCGGTTCCTGGTGTGTCCGCTGTGCCGTGCGTGTGATCATTGCTTGTACA
Source organism: Schistocerca nitens (assembly GCF_023898315.1). Classification (NCBI taxonomy): domain Eukaryota; kingdom Metazoa; phylum Arthropoda; class Insecta; order Orthoptera; family Acrididae; genus Schistocerca; species Schistocerca nitens. The sequence goes on along the minus strand of NC_064621.1, from coordinate 306,919,929 downwards.
GCCCTCTCGCAGTGTCCGGAGCAAGTATGGTGGGTCTGACACACCGGTGTCAATGTGTTCTTTTTTCCATTTCCAGGAGTGTATATCATCGGAGTCTGGGGGTCGGTAGAAGGAGCCAATTATTAACTTAGTTCGGCTGTTAAGTATAACCACCACCCATACCAATTCGCACGGAGTATCTACTTCGACTTCACTACAAGATAAACCACTACTTACTGACTCAAACACTCCACCACCAATTCTGCCTAATATATCTTTCCTGAACACCGTCTGAAACTTCGTAAAAATTTCTGCAGAACCTATTTCAGGCTTTGGCCAGCTTTCTGTACCTATAACGATTTCAGCTTCTGTGCTTTCTATTAGCGCTTGAAGCTCAGGGACTTTTCCAGCACAACTACAGCAATTTACAACTACAATTCCGACTGTTCCTTGATCCAAGCACGTCCTGTATTTGCCATGCACCCTTTGAGATTGCAGCCCATCCCGTGCTAAGATAATATTTTTCATTGTTGTTCCCAGCTTTTAGACCGCCGTAACATATCAACTAATATTGATTTTTGTTGACTCGTTTGACGTCTAGTACGGAACAGCGTTCTTTGTCGTCTTTCGAACAACGTTGATTAAGTAGTAGTAACGGAAAGAGCTCTCACAAAACTAGAGGACGCCCTTCAGTTATATTTATCTTCTATGTTATTGCAAAATTCCAAGCGATTCGTACAAGTCTGAAACACAGAAGTGCCTCGCACAAAAACACATTTTTGCCCGTTAAAGTCCAATTAAGCTAGAATTTTGAAAGCGAGTTTGCAATCTAATCATAATAACGCATTTTTTATTTATTTGGTTCACTTTAAGCCGTTTCTGCCCATTCCATTCGCGTAAGAACGAATTCTACATGTTACATTTAGCTCGACATTCAACCATCGTATCTCGACAACGGATAAAGATTATCAGATTAAACAAACTAGTTCCGATTTTATTAATTTATCTACCATTGTACAAAGATTGAAACGATTCGTACAAGTTTAAAGAAATAAGTGGCACGCTTCATTAACTTCCCAGGGAAATGTGTTTTTTGGAAGTTAAATACTAAAGAAGCAAGATTTTTTCAAACGCTGAAAACTTATCCTATACAAAGGTCCGATATACCGGCGGACCAAATCAGAACCATCATCCTTACTCCATCCGGAGTTATTTAAGGGTGACTGTTTTTGCACGTAAAATCGGAACAAGGATGATATCTTTTGCACGTAGAAACCGAACGCAGCACATTAAAAATGTGCAATTAGCTGAGCATTAATTTAAGTTCTATCAAAATCTCTTGCAAAGGATTAAATCTATTCGCACTATTTGTCTGGACACCAGTTCCTGTTCGTCTTTTATACATAATTCAATGTATTGTAACCGAGGTACTGTAACACAGATATTCGAATGGCTGTACGAATGGCCGCTGGTCCGGGTTAAACCAAAACCATTTTACCACTTGTTCCTAGCTCGAATACAGGCGGACCTTTCAGACATATTTGTTACAGCGCTTCCGCCCTGCAGACAGGGACGATACTGTTTCTGGAGTTCAATGGGAGGAGTTGCACTGCGAATGAATTAGTTTACCAAATTATACAAACTAGCAGTAATGGAAGATAGCGGAAACTGGCTGCATGTCTAAGATGGGCATCAAGGATAATTACGTCAGAGAAGGAGTCTCAGGACAGTTCTCTCTGTCTGTAACAGGTCTCCACGTGTTGCTGAAGTTCTGTGATGTTTCATTGGACAGTGTAGGAGAAATGTTGCGACATTTCGAGTACTTTTCATCTTTGTCAGGTGATGATGTAGAAGGTTCTTCTGAGATTCTATACGTGCCATCAAAATCTTTCATATAACTGCTTGACATTTACATTCATTGTCGGTTGAGCTTCATTGTATTAATTCCACCAGTTTAACGAAGTGAATAATGAATCATTAGCGGCATACACATCTCGCAGTTGGGCGCTAGAACTAAATGTGTCGAGTATAACATACACAATTAAGGCAACAGAGGAAGTGCAAAAGTAAATATTGAAATCTCTGAACACCCTACTATTCTAACTAACGTAAAAAGACTGAACGAACAGAAAGGAACACACCTACAAATCATTGCGCACGTATGATCTCAGAATATTTCTACTTCACGGTGCTGGTACAATTAAGGAAGAACAGCATTCAACGCGGAAGCACCGTCGTTGCCTAACTATTAGTTGGCAGACTGACGTCGTTCACCCATGTCACGAGTGATGTAGATATTCAATGTTTTAGTTTCTCTGAATAACAACAGTAACACTTCACTTTGTTCCAGTTTATTTTAAAATAACCAGTAAAAACAAAGATGTAACATTGCGTCAAGGATCACAAATGGCTCTGAGCACTATGGGACTCAACTGCTGAGGTCATTAGTCCCCTAGAACTTAGAACTAGTTAAACCTAACTAACCTAAGGACATCACAAACATCCATGCCCGAGGCAGGATTCGAACCTGCGACCGTAGCGGTCTCGCGGTTCCAGACTGCAGCGCCTTTAACCGCACGGCCACTTCGGCCGGCGGATCACAAATATCGTGGCGTTTCACTGATATCCGCATAGTACACAAGTTAATCATTTAAGGCAATGATGTTACCGTTGAAACGCCCGCTATATCACGCAGGGCAAACAGGGAATTAGGACTGAGGAAAGGGCCAAAGGAGTTCCGGTCGGATTCCTTTGACAATTCTAATTTATTGTCATTTAGATCACAAATACACTTCTGAAAGAAATAAATTTGCTTCGCGGCTGAAGTACTCCAAACAGCTGCTTTAGAATAAATTAAATTTTGAAAAGATATTACGCACAGTTAAATTTACGAATAAGATAAGTCGTATACATGTATGATATTGCAAAAATCGGTTAAACAATAAATTACGTTTAAAAATTTCCTTTTTGCAACACCAACGGCGGAAGGCCCACAATAACTTGTACATGTTTCCAGGGCTGAAGGCCCACAGCTATCCTTGCCAAATTAAAAATATAAAATACAGTTAAATTACAACAACATTAACACTTCCAAAAGGATAATTAAGAGAGTGGCACTCTGGAGTCTCCAGTGGATCGGTCTGCTCTCGTTCACTTTGGCGAGACAGGTGGTGAGTCCAACTATACTTAATTCGTGCGAACCCAACCTAGGGACAGTCACGAAACGACCCACCAACCGCATGCTTGCCACGACGGAGTACACGAGAATTCAAGCGCCCCCACCCCCCCCCCCCCCCAAGAAAAAAAAAATTGCTAGTATCGCTATCCCCAAATAAATGCGTATGTGAACTGAGCTGCCAAAATTACACACAATGTTGGCAGCAACAACCGGTGAGGAAAAGACACTGCCTAAAATTTACGTTAACGGCCAGGGCAGGTAACCAGGACTGTAACGGGCACATGGCAGAAAATTCCACTGGTTCACTTAACTATGGATAAATTAATTTAATCAATTCCGCCTGACGGGGGCTATGTCGAACACTTTATTCATTGTTGGTCACAGGAAAACCTCCACAACAACAACGCCGGAGCCAACAACGTAATGCTCAAAACCACTCAACCTTCAAGTCCTGCGTGAGCGAGCGAGGGTGCTCGTACCGATCGGACAGCTCCAGACAGACCCCGACACTGCGCAGCGATCGCCAGCGATCCAGTCGACTACACCGCATTATGTTCTACGACCGACCGACCGACCAACAATTCAACAACGGTCAGGCCCAGCTTAAGTCGTGCGTGGCGGCAACGGTCGGGCAGGCGATGTCCACGCAGGGCTCACTGCTGCGGCAAGCAGGCGACTGGCTGGACCGGGCTGCGCTCCAGACGCGTTGCAACTGACTGCCAGGGCCCAACTCACGACAGGAACTGACGACGTGAATTCTCCTCCTCGCACGTTCCGACTGACTCCACTCAGAATGCCGACAACAGTGAAATAGCCGTTAGTAGAACTAACGCCAACTACACACACAAGCTGACATACACTTGCACGAAGACCTGAACGATAGCCAACAGTAACTAAACACGCACAAAGACAAATCGGAAGTCGATGCAAGCGCACGCATCGACACACGCACGCATCCACACTCACCGAAGCCCGGCTCAAGTGATGCGTGGCGGCAATGGTCGGGCGAGCCATGTCGACGCAGACCTCACTACTGTTCCAACCCGACTGCACTAGCGCCCCATTGAAACTCCCCGACTGGCAGGTCCGGACTGCGCTCCAGACACGTTCGCCGGCCGAAGTGGCCGAGCGGTTCTAGGCGCTTCAGTCTGGAACCGCGCGACCGCTATGGTCGCAGGTTCGAATCCTGCCTCGGGCATGGATGTGTGTGATGTCCTTAGGTTAGATAGGTTTAATTAGTTCTAAGTTCTAGGGGACTGATGACCTCTGCTGTTAAGTCCCATAGTGCTCAGAGCCACTTGAACCAGACATGTTCCAACTGACTCGCAGACCTGAGCTCGCAACCCGAACTGCCATGCTGGCTCCTTCCAACTGACTGCACGACAGACGACAACCGGGAAGTAATAGCAGTCGAGCAAAGATACTACGAGAGGGGATATATCGATACGCGCTGCTAGCGCCGGTCACGGTGAGGCAAAGCAGCAACTCAGTGACCGTAGTACGGTAATTTGAATTAACGTAGTGAAGTGGTAGTACGTTAGAAACAAGTGTAAAATACATGATGGCGGGAACACGAGCCATGCACCGCTCAATCGTTAAAGTAAAATTTTCACAGTAACAATAATAATAGTACATCACGCTCAATGGGCCGTTGCAAGTGTTTCAACTGATCCCCGTTCTGTCTGCTTGTGTCCCCAAACTATCCTAGTACCTCCACCAGGAAAACTGGACCTACAGCCTAATTGGAATCCGTGCCATGGATCGTTCATGTCGAATCTTCAAATCCAGAGAGGTGAAGTCTAGTGTTGAGGCAGACATAAATATTTCATTGTCCACTGTCGATTCGATCTCACGACTTTCCGTTTTATCTCTGTAACAATAAGCTGAATATTTTCACAGTAGTACCACTTTCTTTGAATTGGGCTTAAAACATTTCTAAACACACTACCGCATCTCGCTATCTTCCTCGTTGCCTAAACCATCAGTCTATTTCCAGCAAGTTTAATTAACAGACGGGTGTCTGATTTGCTTAAGTAACTGTTGACTACAGACCCAAATTACTACACAGTCTCAGAGAGGGTTATCATTATGTTAGCAAGAAGGCTCATACACAACATATTTGAAAGCTCTGAAATGAATAGGAAAAGAACTGTTAGCATAGAGAATCAATTTTAAAAGACTGACAGACAGTACTCGGTCATTAAGAAAACCCACACACAAGAAATCATGTAACACAAATGAATGTAAAAGACATTCATGGAAATGAGAGTGAGCGAGAGAAATTCAGACTAGTGATGGTACATGACGGCAGAGCTCTGAAGATCAGCTGGATGGAAAAAAAAAAGAGCGTCTCTGATACAGATAGGGTCGTATCGTAATGCCGACGTATACTGTTTTCACGGCAAGCGAGTCCATATGATTTGCAGGCTGACTATAGTAACCATACAAGCCGCCTGTGACCTGTGGAAGATCAAAACAGCAAAGGAAACCGATTGGTAACTTTAGAAAGCTATTTAGGACCACGGCCCTTAAAGAAAAAAGTCGACAATCCGGTGAGGTGCTACTAATTTTTTCAGCCAAACTGTTTTCATTTCTACAGCTTTGGGAAGATTACTTAGAGCCGCTAGATTTCCAGGTACTGACAGACGTCTCGTAACAGCTGAAACGGCCTCTCTGGTGCTTCCTTGCGTGAGGCACCGTGCAGTTCCCCACAAGAACATATATTGAGGTGCCAAAGGGTTAGTGCATTGATGAAGCTGTCATTTGTGCCCAGGTAATGTATGTGACTAGGTTTTCCACGTGATTATGATCGCGCGTCGGAAATTTCTACGCGGAATGGCAGCTGCACTTAGACGCATGGAACATTCCATTTCGGAGACCTTTAAGGAACTCAATATCCCGCGATCAGCAGTGTCAAGAGTGCGCCGATAATGCAAAATTACAGGCTTACATCTACCCACGGAAAACGTAGTGGCCGACGGCCGTCACTTAACGAACAAGAGCATCGGCGTTTGTGTAGAGATATCAGTGCTGGCAGACAAGCAACATCCTGAGAAATAACCGCAGAAATCGATGTGGGACGTAGGAGGAAAGTATCCGTCAGGACAGTGTAGGGAAATTTGGCGTTAATGGGCTGTAGCACCAGACAACAGGTGGGAGTGACTTTGGTGACGTCACGACTTCACCCGCAGCGCCTCTCCATGGCTCGTGACCACGACTGGAAAACCGTGGTCTAATCAGAAAAGTCCCGATTTCAGTTAGTAAGAACTGATCTTACGGTTCGAGTGTCGCGTAGACCCCACGAAAGTCATTGACCTAAGTTGCCAACAAGGCACTGTGCAAGCTGGTGGTGGTTCTATAATCATGTGGCCTGCGTTTACATAGAATCAATTTGGTCCTCTGGTCAACCTAAACCGATCATTGACCGTAAATGATCATGTTCGTCTACCTGGAGTTTTTGGCATTCATGGACTGTTCCGTTATGGATGGGAATTTGCAGTGTCACCGGGGCAGAACTATTCACTATTGGTTTAAAGAACATTCTGTATATTTCGAGCGAATGAATTCGCTGCCAGATCTCCCAACATGAATCCCATTGAACATTTATGGTACATAATAGAGATATCAGTTCGTGCACAAAATCCTGGATTGCTAATACCTTCGCAATTATGGAAAGCTGTAGAGGCAGCTTGGCTCAATATTTCTGCGGGGAAATTCCGGCGACTTCTTTTGTCCATGTCACGTCGAGCTGCTTCACTACGCCAGCCAAAAGGGGGTCCGAAACGAAAATGGAACATATGCCAAAACTTTTATCACTTCAGTGTAAACTGAAAACGCAGTCTTGGCGAAAACTACCAAATAAAAAATGAAGCACAATAATCGTGCCGCAAAAGTTGTTGAAAACGTTCTCTTTACATCGGGTGTCAAGTGTCTGCCTTTGCATCACAAATAAAATTAATAATAAAATTTGAGCCCTTATCAATATATCCTAGTTTATACACAACATTGGTCTTTCTGTGAATAAATTACCATTACCATAGTTTTATTGATTAAATTCCACCGCCACAGGAGAGTGTAACACCACAACTTCACAAACAAAATGAGCCTCATTGTGACTTATAGTATTGCTCCTCTAAAGCACTTGAACATAGTTAATTAATTGAATAACTGACCCTTCGGAATTTTTAATGTGCACTTACTTTGAAACATCCCCTTAGAAAAATTTATGAATTACAGTGCTGGTAAACCCCTTACGTTATTTGATTTTCAAACTGCTAAGCAGAACTGAGCGTACTCAAACATTTCTCTCTTTACTTATTCTGATCATCACTAAACTGACACACAACTTTTTTTCTTTCTTTAGCGCAACGCAATCTGACTTTCAATAATCCCTACAAATGAATGGCCCTTACTAACAATAACCTATACCTTTCATGAATCACTTACCTCACAAAAATTGTTGTTACTCAAGCTACTGCAATACAGCGTGCGCCAATACTACCAGCTGAATAAAAGATTATAACTACTGAAGGCACTAACTACTGATAGGCATAGTTAGCAAGTGAAAGATTTTGATAGAGAACAAACAATGTGTTTACACTCTTTCTGATGGACAAACGTCCAGATCGTCCGCTCTCAAAATTCTGCCATCTCTCTCCCCACATCCACCACTGCTGGCGGCTCACCTCAAACTGCGCAACGCTACGCGCTGTTCACATCCAACTGCCCAACACTACAATAGTGAATATTCCAACAATGCAAACGAGCCACACACTGCACACAGCACAGTCAGTGATTTTCATACAGAACGCTACGTGCCGTTACCATCATAAAAACCTATACAGCCTACTTACAACTTCACTAATAACGTTGCGCTTCAAAGCTACGTCAATTCTGCCATGAACAACCTCTGCCGAGAACCCTTATTAACATTCATCAGATACTAGAACGGTGGTTGCATTCCTGGTGAAACACGTCTGTATTCGGTAGCAGCGATGGCGAGGCATGAGAGAATCTCTGACCAGAGAGTTATTTATCGTTGCTAGTCTGCACTTGACCGCGCGAGAGTTCAGTGCAGTTGCGAGAAAGTTGTACGTAGCGAATCGCGAGAGCATGTAGTTCAGTTCCTGAGTAGTAGCGCATGCGAGATGACATAGTCAGTGCTAGTAGCGCGCACGAGACAGTCGGAGTTGTGTGTGAGGAGTCGGCGGGCGTCGACATGGGTCTCTGGTCAAGGTTCGGGACAAGGTATATTTTTAAATAAGGTAATGAAGCAGCATTGCGCACATATGATAATGTATTTTATATTAACTGTAACTAATTTGTTCAAGAATCGCCCCAATAATAATTTTGTTCTTAAAGCAATCTTTTAAGAAAATAATCATTACAATTGAAACAATATTTCCTTTGCTTTTCCTCCCAGATTTAATTTATCAGGTTGATTATTGCACAGGGCCTAAGGTCAGCGCAGATGACCTTATAAAATTTATCGAGTTGATCTTAACGTTAATTTTGTGGGGACTTAACATTTTTTTTTCACATTTTTATTATCATTGACTTTTATTACTGTGGGAAGCTAACATTTGGCACTATTTGCATTTTTTATTCTATTCTTTTCATTTAAAAATAATTACGGGGAGGTAACATTTGGCTCTATGTCCATTTACATTTGAATAAGATTTCTTCATTTTTTTGCGGGAAGGTTACACTTGGCTCTATTCCCATTAACATTTAAAATATTTTCTTTTACATTTTTGCGGGGAAGTTACACTTGGCGACATCCAGTCCAGGATCGTATTTCGTTGAGAATCTTCTGAGAAGTAGTCAGATATTTGCTTTTATTTACTTAATATAATTAGCATTTGGCGCAACGCTTTTATTACTTTTATGACTTTCTTTCCTCAGATCATCGGCAATTCGTTGCTCTGTTGTATTTGTGTTTGTTGCTTTTTGGATTGTGCTTATTTCATGTGTGAATAATTGTGACTATAGTAAAAATGCCGCGAAAGACTGTGAATAGTGCATCGCGAGGTATTATGAATGAAATTACCGACTTAAACAACTTCACCGATAGTACTTGTGACACGCAGTGTAATGATGACAATCCTGCGTTCACTAACAATCAGTGCATTCCAACCACTAATGATGACTTTTATCTTAATGATGAACAAACGAACTCAATTGTCTCCTCTGTTAATTTGACGACAATTGATGACGCGGGGCGCTCTATTGTAATGAGCGCTGCCCAGCTTAACACATCCGGTTTGGAAAATTCAAGTAACGTACAGAGAAATTTTTCTAATGAAAATGGACAGTGTACTGAAAGTACGACGGATCTATTTAATTCCGAAATAGTGACCGACAGTGTACATTCGACTGGCAAACCTTTTTGTAAATCTCAGAATAACCAAATGGTTACAGAAAGCGAGACAATTCCAGATCCACCATTAAGCAGCACAGAGAATAGAAATGCTAATTTTGATTTGGAACAAATTATGGCAAGATTGCTACAACAACAATTTAGTGAACAGAACAAAAAATTTGATAAAATTAATGAAAAACTAGACAACAATGATGAAAATTTCAAACAACTTAGTGAACAGGTCAAACAACAGAACGAAAAATTAGACAATAATTCCAGACAGTTAAATGAAAAATTAGACAACAATTCCAGACAGCTTAGCGAGCAGATTACAGCCGTTGCCGCGCAGTGTCATGACACTAAGGAACAGTTACGCGAGGAAATTGAGGCTTGTTCAAGAAAAAGTAGCGAAGAAATTAGATCTGTTGCGCAAGAATTAAGGGAAATACAAACACCTACAACAGAAACACTTAGAGACGAAATTAGCGGAGTCGCTGAACAATGCTCTGAAAAAGCTACACAATTACGCGACGAATTTAAAGCAATGACAGCAGAACTTTCGCGGACAATGGATGCAAAGATAGACGCGAAATTCGACCAACAGAACACTCAGATTGACGAACGTTTCAATCGCCACATACAAAACAGTGATACGCGTTTCCGCAAATTTATTCAGGATCAAAATAAAGTAAAACGTCAAGTCATGGAAACAATCACTGCATAGAGACAGGAAGACAAACGTAAATTGTTCGCGAAAGCAAAGACGTACGTAGACAACAATATTGCTGCAGTGTCCGATGAAATTAATACCATCAAACAGTCGAACACAGAATTACGTGACGAAATTTCCGATCTTAAATCGAAAAGAGACACATACGAAGTAGATTTTCAAACAGTGACCGACAGACTCGAACAATTAGAACTAACACAGGATTCCGATGACATCAAAGCTGACGATAAAAATTGAACGAAACTACACGTAAATAGCAAAAACAGATTAATGCCTCTGACACTAAAACCGATGATCAGGCAAAAATACTGACTGAAAAATATGATGAATTGGCCAGTTGTATTGATGTTATAGAAAGTAATAATGACAGCAAATCAGACGATACTGCACTGATCTCGTTTAACCAAACACCTGAATTCCAAAATTTACTGCAGACAATCAATGAGATAGATTCATCTAATAACACTTTGCGTAGAAAATTGTCATGTTTACAGCAAGAGGTAACAGAGATAAAAAATATTTCAGTTAATAACACATCACAGCAGACGCCACTTTGCGAACAATTGTCAGACTCACGCAGCGTGTATAATTTGGGGAATCTACAGAGAGTACGGGACTTAGATTCCGAACAACCACAGTTCAATAGATTCTCATACAATCATGAACCTGTTCCATCATTTAGAGACGATAATTTCGATTACAAACATTTTCTATCAGTGAGAAAATTTAAAGTGTTTAAAAATGACAGAACACAGATTCATCCGCTAGATTGGATACAACAATTTAGCTTTCCTTTTCCACCGACTTGGCCCGTAACGCACAAACTTGAATTTATTTGCAATTTTTTGGAAGGCGAGCCGGCAACTCGTATGAGACCGATCGCGAGGCAATGTTACTCGGTAGAAGAATTTCAGAATGCTTTTCTGTCAGCTTACTGGTCGAAGACGACACAGTGCGGAATAAAAGATCAACTAATTAGTTTGCCAAGTTACGAGAACTCCAATTTTCGCAGTGTGACGCAATTTTTTGAGCATATGGTCCAACAAAACCAGTACTTAAGTGAACCATATAGTGAATCTGCACTCATTCAATTATGTATCTCTAAATTACCGCGGTCATTAAGAGTGTCACTTTTAACAGGTCAGCAAAAAGAAAACATTTCGGCATTCAGGGATCTGCTGCAGCTTTTAGAAGTGCAGCAATCAGATTATTCTTTCGTAAACAAAAATTTTTCATATAACAACCAAGGCCAACAAACGTACAGCAATTATGATCAGACACGTAATTTCAATAGGAAAGGTAACAGACGCTTTGGGAACGACAACCACCAGAACTTCAATAGCAGACAAAATTTTGATTATCAATATCGTCAAAATTTTCAGCAACAGGAGCCACATTTTAGTAACAATAGAGGTTTTTCACAACAGCAGCAACAAAACCAGCCGGTTAGCCTACCTAACCAACAATGTAGTACACAAGGTCAACCTAACTTTAATGTTTTGCCACGTGGATGTATAGTCCCAACTGCAACAAATAGTAACGCACGCCGGCAAGGAAATAATTACGTGCAGAAAACACACTACTTCAATTCCTATCGTAATGCACCGTATAGGAATGACTATTACGACAGACGTAAAAATAATGAGGACAATTTTCAGCGTACATCTAACAACAGTCGGTCATACCAACAGCAAAATTATCCACAAGAACATATTCTCATGAATGAACCCGACAGTAGGTATCATCCAGAGCGTAATACGTCTGGAAGAAGTAATAGAACAGTTCAAATAGTAGAAATGCCGCAGAATCCTCCTGATAATAAAACCACTTCGGATAGAATCTGACTAGATACTGTACAGGTCGTATCTTCCAGTAACACAAGCACTACTTTTGACACGCAAATTGTTGTTCACGAAAATGTTATTACTTTTGACGATATCAGAGACACTCTTTTGCAGGAAAGACCAGTTGTTCAGAAAACCATTTCACATCCTGTCATCGAAATTAAAATAAGTGCATCGAAATTTTCAGCAGTAATCGATTCCGGATCACCTATGTCAGTTATAACTGAAGAAACTTTCAACGAGTGTAACAAAGAGAATACTTCCTACATTACCATTAGGCAAAACGAAACTAAAAGGAGCAGTATCGAGTAAAGGAGTAGACGTTAAATTACAGACGCATTTATCATTTTGTATTGCAGGTCATACTTTTCACTCAGATTTTTGGATTGTCCCTTTATTGACACCAGACATTATTTTAGGTACTAATTTTCTCGTACAACATGACGCAGTGGTTGATTTTCAGAATTCTTATTTAATGTTGAAGGACGAAAATGTGCAATTGGCTTTAGAATTTCCGCACTCATTATCTACGGAAGAACAAACAATTAATCGTACAGAGGTATTTTCGCAACACGTAACATAGACTATAATTCCACATTGTTCACTGATACATACGTACGTAACTATAACACTCCAGACGAAGCTGACTACGACGTAATGCAAATGATTTCTGATAAAGTTAAACAAAGCAGTGCAAATACAGACGACGAACGCACGCAACTACGCAAAATTCTTTTACAGCAAGCTCCAGTTTTCGACAACATTTCTCGTACTATGTCCGGATTTATGTATGAAACATGCTTTGTTGAATGCACCACTTTTATCGCACCCAGATCTTACCAGAAATTTTTCCATTGCCACCGACAGTTCCAACACCGCTTTAGGGGTACATATTTTTCAGGAAATTGAAGAAGATGGCTCAACAGTAATTAAAAACATCGCATTTGCAAGTCGCTATCTGTCACCTGCTGAACGAAATTATTCTGTTACAGAACTGGAAACGTTATGTGTTGTTTGGGCTTTTACGAGATTTCGGCACTTTCTTTATGGCAGACATACCACCGTCAACACAGACCATAGAGCTATACAATTCTTACTTTCGGCTAAATTCACTCATGACAGATTAAGCAGATGGAAACTTTATTTACAGGAATTTAATTTTACAATTGTTCACATTCCCGGCACACAAAATGCTATAGCAGACGCACTATCCCGTTCTCTCAGCAACAATCAGCAAGACGTCGCAACAAACTTCTGCAAAGCAAATTTCAGCGTGATGTACATCCAACAAGTTGCATTTGAAAATTTTATTTCGTCGTCATTACAGGACATAGCACAAGAGCAGAATAAAGACAATGCGTGGAAAGAAATTAAACACCTCTGGCAAGATAGGAATAATGTTACGATTAGAAACCATTACACTGTACGCAATGACATTCTGTTTCGCCGCTCTCATCCTGACAGCAACAATTGGTTATTATGCATTCCTGACGAACTGGTTAACAAATTAATCTGGTACACTCATTTAAGTTATGCACATTACGGAGCCAGAAAATGTTTTCTTATACTGAGACAGAACTGTTATTTTGCCAACATGGAGAAACGTATACGACGAGTTTTAGCGTCATGTAAAATTTGCCAGAAAGCTAAGTCAGACACAACTTCACATATTCGTCCATTACATCCAATTGTACCCGTTAAATTAAGACACATGGCCGCTGTAGACATTTTTGGTCCGATTCCCAGAACTAATAGAGGTTTTTGCTACATCTTTGTCGCTGTTGAACTCACTTCAGAATTTGTTACTTTCACTCCGTTACGCAAAGCTACTGCTAAAACTGTTTCGAAAGCATTTGTAAAACATTTTCTATTTCATATAGGGCATGTGATGAAAGTAATTTCTGACAATGGATCACAATTTCGTTCTGCTATATGGACACGCATATTACGAGCTAGAAACATTTCTCCGATCTATATATCCAAGTACTATGCTTCTTCGAACCCCTGTGAACGATTAATGAAAGAAATTGGTAAACTGTGTAGAATATACTGGCACAAAAGACATATTGATTGGGACACACACATATTCTCATTCCAAGATGTAATTAATTCCATTCCAAATGAATCCACTATGCTATCTCCGTGTTACTAAAAACGTTGAACCACCAAACAAAATTACAGAATTAGTAACATTTCCTACATCTCGTCGATTACGACACCACGAAATAATTGACATTTCGCTGAACAACATCAAACGTGCCGCAGAGCGCCGGAGAAGACAGCAAAAACAGGTTTGTACACGCCGAGATATTAGTACGCACAGACTATTTATCCAGCAGAATAAAAGGTAAGTGCAGTAAATTTGAACTTCTATACGCAGGTCCATATCGGATTCGCAGCATTCCTCACCCCAATGTAGTACACGTCGAAACTCTGAGAACCAGAAAAAGTAAAGGCAACCATCATGTCTTTAACATTAAACCCTTATTGAATGAAGACACTTTATGATTTAACATGCTATGATGCCATTTACACATTTTATGACTATTTCTGCAATTATATTCACGTGAACAATTACTGATGATTATCGTATTTTTTCTTGGCAAGTGCCTGACAAAGTAAGGTTAGCAGATCGCTCTTCTTGTCGTTACACATCAGACCATGCATATTTTTCCAGATGAACTTACACATTTTATGACCACTTATGCAATTATATTTATGTGACTACTTATTGATGACTATCCTATTTTTCTTGGCAAGTGCCCGGCAAGGTAAGGTTAGCAGGTCGCTTTTCTTGTCGTTACACATCAGAACGTGCACATTTTCCATTTTTTTATGTATGTACGATTGTTTTCATGTTTTGTTTCTATGCACTATGAAATGGTTAAGATATAGCAAACACCGGCTGACTTTGACATTTTTTGCCCTATGACATCTCAAGATCGTGACTGTCTTACATTTTTTGCTGCTGCATTGTGATATTCTGTGTACACTTTTTGCATCTGAACACTGTTAATGTCTTTGACATATTACGTTTCCTGTCATGTTATGCTGTATGCTGAATTATGTTACCATAAACCAGTCATTATTTAGTGAGTATATGATGTAAATGCACGACATTAATCTTTGTTCATCATTTTCAGAAAGAAATAACGTGTAAAGGAAATAAATTAAACCGAAATGGGAATTTCACCTACGGAATACACGAAAGAAGATGCAAAAACCTTATGAGGAAGAGTAAATGGATCAGAATTAACAAGCATTAACATTAATATACTATACACATCGTAGAATAGCAGTCTTAACTAATTTTTTCTTTCAGAATACAAGGCGATTGATGCAGGCTGTCAGACAGAATTGCACATCTTAGTTTTAGTGATGAAATATGCTAGAGATAAGGAATAGTTATGTAATGAGTAATGAAGTGATTTTTTGCAGGTGATAATGAATGCTGATGAATAATGATGAAGTATATGCTACTATGGATATTGAAGTTTTTCTTTACAGGTGATGATAATAATGGAGTTGTGATAATATAGATAATGAAGTGATGGATAATGAAGTTTTTTCTTTACAGATGAGGATGATGTTGAAGTTTATGTATTTATGCTATGTAGTTATTTAAGTATTTGTTGCAGTTCGTTTTGACAGTATGTGTTATATTGCATTGTAGGATGACTGAAGGTTTTGGAAAGGACAGCTAGGGAACACACACATTTGTATACACATTTCACTACCTGTTAATTCGAAGTTCACTACTTTTCAACATAAAATGCATTTCTTCTTTCAGCTTAATAATCCATTTTTGTATATTTTCGCAGGAGAAATTATTTATGAAATTAATGTGCTATAAGCAGTTGTTCATTAAATCTATGTCATCTATGAATGTGATTACATATACTCTACTTGTTTCATAATCTTGCCACAGCTGACTTATGACGAATGACGTTACACATTTTCATTTACACCAACAACCCAGAAGCAAATTTTTCTCTCTTGCTTTCCTCTATAATTACCCAACGCAATGCATTGCTAACAAAAAAAATATATTACCAGTCCCAAATAATGATACCAGTTTAAGAGAGTTCTGAGTAATGCTGATCAGCTATGAATAATATGTCACCTGAAAAATGAATAGTACTAATTACTATATAGAGATAACCAATGCTTTGTAACTAAAAAGAATGCTACTAATTATGCTTTGTAACTAGAAAATGAATGCTATTCATTATGCTTTGTAACTGAAAAAAGAATGCGATTATTTAATGCTTTGTAACTAGGAAAAGAATGCTACTAATTATGCTTTGTTACTAGAAAATTAATGCTATTCATTATGCATTGTAACTGGGAAAAGAATGCGATTATTTAATAATGCTTTGTAATTAGGAAAAGAAGGCTACTGATTACTGTTTTGTAACTGGAAAATGAATGCTACTAATTAATATGAATGCTATTTATTATGCTTTGTAACTAGGAAAAGAATGCTACTAATTATGCTTTGTAACTAGAAAATGAATGCTATTCATTATGCTTTGTAACTGGGAAAAGAATGCGATTATTTAATAATGCTTTGTAATTAGGAAAAGAAGGCTACTGATTATTACTATATTGAAATGACAAATGATTAATTAATAATGTTTTGTAACTGGAAAATGATTGCTACTAATTAATAATGCTTTGTAACTGAGAAATGATGACTGTATTGGGATGACCAATGATTGAGTATCAACGTTATTATTGACTACCTCCTGTTTTAAGTAATGACTTCTGATGATTTGTAATTAGAGAATGGGTGCAAATATTCCTTGTAAAACAATTAATGAACATTTTTCTGTAATACTACATACATGGTACAGAAATGTTCAATAACTGGGCTATGAATGCCGTAAACTACTAATGTAATTCCTAATGAAGACTAGTATGTGACTTAATGTCCTTCACCTTCTGACCTCACTACCCTGAATTACTGCAATATCCATTTGTCCTGTACATCCTCCTGATCATGGACCACTATATTTGGTTTTTGCACTAATTTTACGTTGGTGTGCCTTGTAAGAGTATGGTGTTGACACGACATGCTGTCCACCACCGTGAGCGATGGAGACGTTATTATGGTCCCACTGTTTGGTGTACCTAATATACTGCCAAAGTGAAAACATGGAATATTACTACGACATTTCAGTGTCTTGCCTACGCTGATAAATACTTCTGGGAAAAGAACTTCAAATTGTCTCACTTGGTGTTGTACTTCTTTGGAAAGATATGGACTTTCAGTGGAGCTGCGTGCAACCTAAAGTGCTACAACCATGATGCAATCCTTCCCTTTCCTATCCTAATTCTTGTAACATAGTGAAAATCATTTTTGCTAATATCATTTATATTCATGGCCTATACATTTTTTTCAATTTGCTGAACTGCAGTACATGTGCACTTATGTCACTTAACATGATTTTTTGCCATTATGTTTATTTGTGTGAAAATGCTAAAGAGTTTTTCAGTGCGTGTGCACTTATGTCATTTCTTTTGTACTCACATTTTGTCATTGTCTAATATGTTTAGTACTTGATGCATGTGCACCATATTTCCTTCATGTTCTATATCTGTATATTACTGTAATTGTTAAGTTAATTAGTTAAGAAAAAATTTGTTGCTCATGGCAAGTCAAAATGACTCACCATCGCTGCCAAATTTTTGCCCCCCCCCCCCACCCTGTGGAGGGTTATGAAACACGTATGTATTCGGTAGCAGCGATGGCGAGGCATGAGAGAATCTCTGACCAGAGAGTTATTTATCGTTGCTAGTCTGCGCTTGACCGCGCGAGAGTTCAGTGCAGTTGCGAGAAAGTTGTTGTACGTAGCGAGTCGCGAGAGCATGTAATTCAGTTCGAGAGTAGTAGCGCATGCGAGATGACATAGTCAGTGCTAGTAGCGCGCACGAGACAGTCGGAGTTGTGTGTGAGGAGTCGGCGGGCGTCGACATGGGTCCCTGGTCAAGGTTCAGGACGAGGTATATTTTTTAAATAAGGTAATGAAGCAGCATTGCGCACTTATGATAATGTATTGTATATTAACTGTAATTAATTTGTTCAAGGATCGCTCCAATAACAATTTTGTTCTCAAAGCAATCTTTTTAAGAAAATAATCATTACAATTGAAACAATATTTCCGTTGCTTTTCCTCCCAGAACCAATTTTATCAGGTTGATTAATGCACAGGGTCTAAGGTCAGCTCAGATGACCTTATAAAATTTATCAGGTTGATCTTAACGTTAATTTTGCACATTGTTATTATCATTGAGTTTTATTACTGTGGGAAGCTAACATTTGGCACTATTTGCAATAATATTCAATTCTTTTCATTTTGATATTTTACGGGGAGATTACACTTAGCAGAATGAATATTCATATTTAAATTATCTTTCATTTTTGCGGGAAGGGTACACTTGGCTCTATTTGCAATTATATTCAATTCTTTTCACTTTCATATTTCTCCTGGGAAGTTACACTTAACACGATGTCCATTCTCATTTAAATATTTTCTTTCATTTTTGTGGGAAGGTTACACTTGGCTCTATTCCCATTAACTTTTAAATATTGTCTTTCAAAAATATTGTGGGGAAGTTACACTGGTGATTAAGGATTTGCTGAGATATCACATTTACATTAGGTAAGCGTGTTGTCCATATTGTAATGATTGGCACTTGGTTCCAAAGACCCATTGTATAACATCGCATAAGAAAGTACCAGCGCGTTCCACCTCGCTAGAATCCAGAAAGGTCTTAAAATTCCATCGAATGTTACAAGAATACATATTTTCCGAGTACGCTTCGACGCAAGTCAAATCTGACGAGCGACGAATCTTTGTCCACAATTTTAGATCTACCTCTTCTCTGATTACATGTTAATTTTAGTGAATCTCCGTTTCATCCTTTTCTTTCAGCAACATAACAAATGTGAAACATTTTCTCCTACCTTAAGAAATGGAAAGGGGATATCCTAGTGGCACTGCTGCCATGTTCTTTTGCACTATGAGGCCTAATTTTTGGAAAATTATGTTGCATCCACAACGGCCACGTGCAGATAGGTCACAGGCGCGGTAACGTTTAAAGTGATGTATCAGTCCCACGGTGTATTATTAATTCTCACACTCACAAAGTGCTAGACTGAGAGATGTTTCCGGTAGCAGAAGAATGGCTGTAATAAATTACACCTTTCTTCTATGATCCATTCTCCAAGCTATTCCAGTTCAACGGTAAGAAATTTCACCGCCCACAGTAGTCTCAAAATCGGAATAAATCACTCTGGTATGCTAAGCACTTTCCATAAAACTTGGATGTGGAAAGTCCTCCCAAAGCGAACACTGTCACAAGGACTTTCATTTTGCTTGAGAAGCAAAAATATTGTTCATTGCGCAGTGTTACAGTAAACACTCATTCGATAATTCGTGAGCTAACATGGCAAGTTAAGCCCAAATAAACAGCTTTAGATTCCATTCACTATGAGAGATTTTATATATATACCCTACCGAAAGATGTAATTTACTACGTTGGTAATAGAAACCCAGGAAATAAATGCAAGTAATATAAAGAAGAGGTTGTATTTTTCAGACTTTCGCCGCTAGCCATCCTTGCAATGCAAATTTAATATATATACTGATTCCATTTTTAAACAATGGCAGTCGCCTTTTATATGCTGCAATGTTTTTCTGAAATTATAAATATTGCTCCGAAAAATTAAAGTTTTTCAAATGTTACAACTTGTTCCAAGGTATATCATCAAGTTGTACCTAGCAAAAAATATTATACTGTTATTAAAAAGCGTTGTAATGGAGAAAATCTGGTCAGGACTGTTGTAGTCGTCTATCTGTTACACTATTATTCTGCTACACATAATAATCAATAAGCATAAATATTACCAAAACCTAGTTGGAAAGATATTGGAAACCAACACAAATTTCCGTTTTAGACCCACTGTTAAGACGTTATATAAACTCAGTTCTTTTGCACAAATTTCATGTTGTATGGTAGACTACTTCTCCTGTGTCGTTGCAAGGAAGTGCATGACTGACGAAGTGTGGACGTTCCGCGAGCAGTGCTTGGATGGCTCAGTAGGTAAAGCACCCGCCAGCGAAAGGCAGAGGTCCAACTGCAGAGTGAAGAATTTGTTGTGTCCACGTGTTATGTAAGTAATTCCAATGAACATTTACTCAGCATATTACATGTACCTTTAGCATTAAGAACATATTCCAAACTGTCTCAATATTTTATACATTTAAATTTGTAGAGCGCGAAATATTTACAGATGCTACGCAAGACACAAAATTCGTAACTAACAACAACAACGAAAACTGCAGAAAATGGCAAAATTTGTTATGATGGTCTCTAAACGCACTGCTTCATGTGATGCTAAAATCAGTCACTAGACTGAAGTACCGACCAAAAAACATTATGTGGTCTTAGGGACACTAACCTCTGGGTACAGTACCTCCCATAAATGTGTACTACAGAAAAACAAAATAAATTTAATTAATATAATCTATCCCTATCATTACAAGGAGTGCAAATCAAACATGTTTTGTAAAGGAAGTGTAATCAGATTCAGTGTGGAAACTTTAGTTTTTGAGGAAATAGACAAATTTATGTTCCGTATTGCAACTACATAACCTACCGCAGGGTACTACTTTGTTGTACTTTATAAGATTTTTTGTCGAATTAAAAAAAGGAAAAAAAGCTGATTGACATAATACTTCAACGTACTAGCTGGTCATAATGATCACATGAGGTGGTGTTGTTCATTCTTACTGAAACGTTGCGGAAGACACTCAAGAGACTCTTCTGAGATTGTTATCAGTTAGTCCGTTGAGACACAGGGTTCGTGAAAGGTATTAATCCAGTTTTATACGAATGTATCTGCTACGTTAACGGAGACAGAAATTTCGGCTTGACTCACAACTACGCATAAAACAAAGATCATTATTTTCAGCGGATCTATCCTATGTTACAAGAGAATATCCTTTGCATGCATGCACTTGAAACGTTGAGCTACTACTACAGCATTTGGAATAAGTATGTCTTACCGCGGTCTCACAACAGACTTCCAGGCGACATTCAAACCAGTCGCATGGGTTTGCATTCATGTCCGGTGATACTGAACTCGCAGCTGTTTATATGCCGTGCATTATCTCATAAGAAGTTCATAAACAATCGTATAACGTTTGATCAGATGGCTTCGAAAGTCACTAATGCAGCCCGAGATCCATACGATCCTTAATGTAAATCCATCGTTGAGGAACGTTATTCTTAGTCGCAGTGATGTTCTTTTTGAATAATGAACTTTTTGGTATGTTATCACAGTTTTGAGAAAAGTCATACCTCCCTCACATCCAGGTAGTGATTTCTATAGTCGTCTTTGTGACAAAATCTTTTGTCGGGAAACGGAGAGTCACTGTCATCTTTGACTATGATACCGAGCGAGTTTGCGCAATGGTTACCACACGGCACTCGCATGCGGGAGGACGACGTTTAAAAATCTCGGTCCGGGCATCCAGATTAAGGTATCCCGTGTTTACCGTTAATCACTACACGCAAATGCCTGGATGTTTCCTTTGAAAGTGGCACGGCCGGCTTCATTTCCTAGCCTTGCATAATGTGAACTTGTCATTCATCTCCAATGACCTGGTTGCCGATGTAGAGTCACGCTCTGCTACTCTTCCTTCAATTCTCTTTTTGGCTACAGTTCTTAGCTGCTGTGTTCCCATTCCACTAAAAAGAGACGTAGCCTCATTACTGATTACTAAAAGTCGAAAGCGATGGCTATCTTGCATCTCCACAGCCAGAATTGATTCAGTAAACTCTAAACGTTGTTGTTAATCACGACGAAGAAGTGCTTTTGCTTCACGTAAACAACAAATATCTTGAAACTTTTGCTGCCGTGGCTGAATACTTTGAGCTACAGTTGTCTCTAAATATCTCCTGTCTTGTTGAAATGAGGAACACCCTTTTGTTTATCCGGATTCCATGCACTTGGGCATCCATATTTAAATTGGATTATGGTGGGACCTTAGCTGGTATAATTTTCATGAAACATGAAATTCCTCCTGCTGTACTAAGATTTCATGTTTATTTGGCTACTAGTTTCGACGTTGCGTCAACGTCATCTTCAGGCACGTACACTTTCATGATATCATTGTGTGCGGCCAAGTACTAGAAGTCCGCGGTGAGACCATTACGTGCTTCACATGGCTGGTGGGCAGCAACTAATAAATATGAAATCTTAAGTCCAGCTGGAGGAGTTACATTTTTAATAAAAATGAATATTTGAGCCATCGAGGAAGGGACACTCCCCGTGGAAACCACTTGTACCGGCAACTTATAGCTGGCGTCGAAGTATGACGTAGTTTAAATGCGTTAGTTAAATCTGTGGTGTCACCGCCAGACACCACACTTGCTAGGTGGTAGCTTTAAATCGGCCGCGGTCCATTAGTACATGTCGGACCCGCGTGTCGCCACTGTCAGTGATCGCAGACCGAGCGCCACCACACGACAGGTCTCGAGAGACGTCCTGGCACTCGCCCCAGTTGTACGGACGACTTAGCTAGCGATTCACACTGACGAAGCCTCGCTCATTTGCAGAGCAAATAGTTAGAATAGCCTTCAGCTAAGTCAATGGCTGCGACCTAGCAAGGCGCCATAGCAATTGATAGTTATCGTAGGAAGCATGTCTCATCAAGAACGATGTATACAAATGATGGATTAAAGTTAAGTATTCCAGAAGGTACGTACTTTTCTTTATAGCATTCATTACGTATCCTGTTTCAATCTCTAGCCTGCGTCAGTAACGCGTGCCTTTCGGCTACTTCCGAGTGGCGTGGCTGTCTTGTTACGCCACAACAAAATCCATCGTAACTTTCTATTTTCATGCGTGTGAAATAGAACGAACGTTTTCGAAGTACCCTCTATTACGTTAGTTAAGTTCTTAGATTAGCGGAAATCTTCACTAAATATTCCTAGGGCCTGTTGGTAATTGCTGCACAGTGTAAGAGAGTATTGAGGAAAGTAATTTTGTTCATTAAATACCTTTACAGGTCTAAAATATGATCTCCATTATTGTTTGTAACAGCTTCCCAGGGATTTAGCCACTTCTGTATTCTGTATACAATGATCTGTCTTATTACTCGGTCACCTCACTGGAAGCTTCATCAGTTCCGTTTTCCATGATACTATTCCATCAACTTGGGAAAGAAATCAAAGTCTGTTAGTCCCCTGTCAGGATATTAGGGTGGATGGGGAGGTACTTAACATTTATATCTTTCGAGCATTTCTCTCAGTAGTAGGGCAATACGCGGTCTTGCAGTATCGTGTAAGGACACCAGCTGCATGCATGTTAAACCTTCTTTGGAGAATTTTCGGGTGCAAAACATTTACCAGAAACAGCCATTAGTATGCGCCTGTTACAGTGTCCCCTGGGGTACTCTATTTGTTGCTGTGACCGCGTCCATGTGATACACAAAGATCATGATTAGTGTCACCTTTGACTGATGTTAGTTGGTTTTTTTCGTGTGAGGAGCGTTTAAACTTTCCATTCTTATGACTGAGACTTCACTTCTGGCTCAAAACTCTTGTGTCTAGGTTTCGGAAAGTGCAAAAATCCATTTTAGAAACTGTTCTCCTTTTGTTCGACAATGATGAAGCAATTCTTCTGCGATTATTTTGCACCTGCTTTCTGCTCGTCACACAGATCATACTAATTAAAAAAAAAAGTGGTTCAAATTGCTCTGAGCACATTGGGACTTAACTTCTGAAGTCATCAGTCCCCTAGAACTTAGAACTACTTAAACCTAACTAACCTAAGTACATCACACACATCCATGCCCGAGGCGGGATTCGAACCTGCGACCGTAGCGGTCGCGGGGTTCCAGACTGTAGCGCCTGGAACCGCTCAGCGACCCCGGCCGGCTGCTGAATCCATCTGGTAGCTACTTTTCTCATCTTTAACTTTCCAGTTATGGTTGTGTAAACTGAAGTTATAGATAATATGAGTAATGTGCAATTTCCTCACATGTTTTTCGTCAATCCTCTCTCAAAATGTCATTAATAATACCTGATATGTGTAGTCTGTTGCAGTTGATGGCCTTTCACTTCCTGTGTTTGCCCTCTGTACTTACCCCACCTTCACGAAAACGAGCAGACGACCTTGATACTATGCTACGAACCACTACAATATTCCCACAAACCTATATGAAAGTGTTGTAAATTTCCGTTGGATTCTCTCTACGCTGAGATTAGATTTTGATGTGAGGACGCTATATGTAATCCGACTGGCTCCGTCCCATCTTCCACTTTGAATTACTCACGACACAGCCACGTGAATCAACAGACACATACACGACGGTCGCGCCTACAGTCTCTCTCATAACTGACACGAATTTCAACTTGAGCACGCCAGTGTAACGGTCGCGCGTGCGCAGTGTGCGCTGTACTTTGCAAATATTGCCTTTTCAAATTATATGGTACTTCAATCGTCAACATTTTATGTATTTTGTTGAACTACCCTCTTCACGTCCTATGTTTTGTAAAATTTGAACGTCTCATTCCGAAACGCTGTTCCTCACTTTGACGTTGTTGCGCTGTGGCGCTTGTAGCATAATCCAATAAGTGGCCGTAACGGAGCAGGTGCAGCTACAAAGCCCGCGGCAGTTTCACGGTGGCCGCGTGGCCCGTAATGGGCGCTGATGGGTGGCGCGCTCTATCAGAAGAGCTCTCCACACACGGGCGCTGACAGACACGCTCTATTAATCGATGTGTCCGCCAGGCCTCTAGAGTGAGACGTTAATGTCCTCCGGTGCGGCAGCCCTGTGTCCGGTTTGTATTGGGCGCCAAAATATAGACTTAAGCAATACGGTAGTTGCATTTCTACCACATCGTTCCCATTCAAACAGTAACGTTGACAAGTCAATGAACCTCGCAAAGACACTGATCTGATTGAAATTAAGCCCACTGCCGAACCACTGTTTCGGTAAAGTGTCTGCACCGCAGTAATGATGTGCACAAAATGATTGTGATGTTGGGCGCTTCTTGCAATATCACTGGCATCAAAGATGATTACGCAGATGTGCGGAAAAAGACAGCGGTTACTGTGTGTAACAAGTCATGGAGATAATGCGTGTCCATCCGTAAAGTGTACGTTTGGTGGCCATTAACTGGACAATTTCGACAAAAACGTGTCCAGCCCAGAACATCGTGCTGTACAAACGCGATAACTAAACAGCAGACACTGAAAGAAGTAATAATATTGACTTATTCAGCTCTTAAGAAAGACATTTCATCCTCCACTTCACACCGTTCCGCTTTACTATCGATAATTTAAGGTTGTGTTTTGACTGTATGTGTTACTTAGGAATGAAATAAATGGGAAAGGCAGGGATGCTAAACAATATTCACTGCGTGAAAAATGTGAAGAAATCGAAAAAGAAATGGCAGTCGGAAGGACTGACTCAGCGTACAGAAGAGTCAGAACAACCTTCGGTGAAATTACATACAAAGGCGGTAGCAATAAGGGTACAGTGGGAATTTCAATGTTTTAGGCAGAGTATAGTGTGAATAGGTGGAAAAAATACGTTTAAGAACGCTATAAGTGGGAGGACTTGGACGAAGATGGCAAAGAAGAAGGAACAAAAGTCATTTCTCTCCATTCACAAACACTGTGGCACTAGTAGAGCAACCGTGGTGATGTTATAGAGAGAATTCAGTTGTAGATGCAATAACGTTGGATTTATTCGTTGTTCATTTGTGACACGTTTCGCCTGAATTGAAAGGCATCTTCAGACAATCTAGGAAAATTGCCAAATCCAGCACAAATTCAAAAAAAAAAAAAAATACCGAACCACGCAAAAGTTCTTTAACCCTACAACATGAAAGTTACAAGTCCTAAATTGCGTTTGGTAGGGCGGGAGGGGGAGGGGACAGGGTGATAACTGAAGAGTGTACTAGCTCCCATAGTATGAAATATAAAATTTAACACCTACCGAATTGTGGGCAAATAATCATCTCATGAAATGAGGAGTCAAACCTATAAAGTTACACGACGGAAAGAATGGGGTATGTCATGTATAATTCTGATATACAGATCAATGCAGACGATCGCAATTTGTACCGGAAACGAGAACGACATTTGTTTGCATGCAAGATTATTAGCACTAGCCATAAAAGGGGAAGACGCAAAAGACTGTCTTGTGAAGATTTACAGAAATGTGGTAACACAACAGAAGCCAGTATTGGTGATAAAAGAGATCTCTCATATGGTAAGATCAAATGTGATTTTCCAACGATACCGGTTCTGCCAACATCATCAAAAATCATCAGGAGAAGGAAAACAGCACTGTTAAAATATATAAACCATGTCTTTATACAACAGGAAGAAGCAAAGTGTCTGCATGTTGAAAGAGCTTAGACACAGACATTATTAGACTTACCATATGGAGACGACGCCTCTTAATCACAAATAGGGCCTCTTTATTATATCTGTAGCAAACATACAGCATTACGTGCTAGCACTGCTCTAAGTAGACTAGGCCTCATACCGGAAAGCTCGCCTCCAAAACTGACTTTCAAGCACGAAGTCATGAACTCCGAGGGTATCTTAAGCTATTTAGATCTTTCTTTGCAACTCATGGAGAAATAGGACTTCCTTCGATATCTTTAGGAAGCCTTCCACTATTGTGGCAGCTTTAGATTCGATCTCCTATCATCCCAGGCGCTACAAGCTTAGGTATTTTCGACATTCTGTTGTAAGAACATTCACCTCCTCCGTTCTGACAATTCTATTCGATAAAAGCTGAATATTCTGTGTTGTGTAGAACATAAAATAGAATATAGCCCATTGTTGGTGCACCGGTAGCACTTCGAAAGCAAAAGTGCCATCCAATTCCCCCCACTTCTGTGTTATGTGGGGTCACCCGAGTTGCGATTCCATATTTACGACTTTTTTCCTCCAATTTAACGAAGTTATTAAAAAAGACTTATGTCCTAACTGTTTCACTTGAGGTAGCTCATTTCAATGTGCTCTCTCACAAAATGAGCAAGCCGTTAATAATTTTTTTTGAAATCGGGTGTTATAAAGTGAGGTACCCAGAATGCCCGACCGAATATATCGGACAGACGGGGGGAGGTCATTTACAGTTAGATTCAGCGAACACTTGCTAACGAAAAAAGAGCAAACTAAAAAATATTTCCCCCTCGCTAAAAATTTAAAAGTTTCAGACCATCAGTTCCCCAATTGGGAAAGTCCTTAGAATAACGTACGTAGAAAATGGAAGATTTAAAACTTTCAGACCATCAGTCCCTCAACTTGCAAAGTCTTACAATCACTTACGTGGAAAATAAAGAGCGAAAATTAAATTTGCTTGACGAATTCGAAATTTACAAACATATTCGCTTCAAAACGCTCAGGCTTTTAAGCGAACAGCTATTGACGAAAAGATCATGCGATTTTCGATGCTGTGATGTGCACCTACAAACGAGTTTATGAATCTGTATTAGTTCAGGCATTAGGCGTTCTTCCCGTTTATTGACACAAAGACTTCCTTAGAAACCATAGTGTCGCCACCTGGAGATCTTCCCGGTACTACGTCACCGTAGGCCTCTTTTTTCGTCTAGTCAGACCAGTGCTAGCGCGTACTGTTGAGCATATATAACAAATACACTCCTGGAAATGGAAAAAAGAACACATTGACACCGGTGTGTCAGACCCACCATACTTGCTCCGGACACTGCGAGAGGGCTGTACAAGCAATGATCACACGCACGGCACAGCGGACACACCAGGAACCGCGGTGTTGGCCGTCGAATGGCGCTAGCTGCGCAGCATTTGTGCACCGCCGCCGTCAGTGTCAGCCAGTTTGCCGTGGCATACGGAGCTCCATCGCAGTCTTTAACACTGGTAGCATGCCGCGACAGCGTGGACGTGAACCGTATGTGCAGTTGACGGACTTTGAGCGAGGGCGTATAGTGGGCATGCGGGAGGCCGGGTGGACGTACCGCCGAATTGCTCAACACGTGGGGCGTGAGGTCTCCACAGTACATCGATGTTGTCGCCAGTGGTCGGCGGAAGGTGCACGTGCCCGTCGACCTGGGACCGGACCGCAGCGACGCACGGATGCACGCCAAGACCGTAGGATCCTACGCAGTGCCGTAGGGGACCGCACCGCCACTTCCCAGCAAATTAGGGACACTGTTGCTCCTGGGGTATCGGCGAGGACCATTCGCAACCGTCTCCATGAAGCTGGGCTACGGTCCCGCACACCGTTAGGCCGTCTTCCGCTCACTCCCCAACATCGTGCAGCCCGACTCCAGTGGTGTCGCGACAGGCGTGAATGGAGGGACGAATGGAGACGTGTCGTCTTCAGCATTGAGAGTCGCTTCTGCCTTGGTGCCAATGATGGTCGTATGCGTGTTTGGCGCCGTGCAGGTGAGCGCCACAATCAGAACTGCATACGACCGAGGCACACAGGGCCAACACCCGGCATCATGGTGTGGGGAGCGATCTCCTACACTGGCCGTACACCACTGGTGATCGTCGAGGGGACACTGAATAGTGCACGGTACATCCAAACCGTCATCGAACCCATCGTTCTACCATTCCTGGACCGGCAAGGGAACTTGCTGTGATTTAGCTCCTTCGACATGCAGATAGTTTGCTTTGTCCTGTTGTATAAAGTCACGGTTTATATAATTTAACAGTGTTGTTTTCCTTCTATGGCGGCCGGTGTGGCCGAGCGGTTCTAGGCGCTTATGTTCTAGGCGCTTAAGTCCGGAACCGCACGACCGCTACGGTCGCAGGTTCGAATGCTGCCTCGGGCATGGATGTGTGTGATGTCCTTAGGTTAGTTAGGTTTAAGTAGTTATAAGTTCTAGGGGACTAATGCCCTTAGATATTAAGTCCCATAGTGCTCAGAGCCATTTGAACCATTTTTTTTCCTTCTGTAGATGATTTTTTTTGCGGTTGAGAGAAGGTGCATTTTTCAAACAGTCACATTAGATCTTACCCCATAGGAATTCTCTTTTGTTAGCATTATTGGCTTGTGGTGTGTTTCCAAATTATTGTAAACCTTCACAACGTAGGCATTTTCCTTTTTCTCTTTTATGACGGTTGCTAATAACCTTGTATAAGACCTAACGTCGTTCTTGTTTTAGGTACAAATTGCGACCATCGGCATTGATCTGTATTTATGACTTATACAAGCACTTGGGCCATTCTTTCCTGGGAGTAATTTTAGACATATTACTCCTCATTTCATGAGTTGATAACTCACACATAGTTTTGTAATTGTCAAATGTTGTAGGGTTAAAGAACATTTACGTTCCTCTTTTTAGAATTTGTTTATGTGGCCTTTTTAAGAGACAGTCTCCACTCCTTCCGATCTGATTACGTAAGCGTAGAAAAGACGTGGAATGATTTCAAAGAGATAATATCGACGGCAATTGAAAGATATATACCACATACATTAATAACTTATGCTACTGATCCCCCATGATAAACAAAAACGGTCAGATTGCTGTTGCATAACCAACGAAAAAAGCATGTCAAATTTAAAACTACTCGAAATTCCGAAGATTGGCGAAGTTTTGCAGAATTTCGAAAAATCGCGCGTGTTTCAATGCGAGATGCTTTTCATAATTTCCACAAAACAACTCTTTCACGGAATCCAGCAGAAAACCCAAAGAGATTCTAGTCATATATAAAGCACACCAGTGACCGGATGCAATGAATACCTTCACTGCGTGATAAAAACGGTGACGTCACTGATGACAGTGACACCAAAGCAGAGTTATTAACCATGGATTTCCCAAATTTCTTCACCAAAGAAGACGAAGTAAATATTCCCGAATTCAAATCAAGAACAACTGAGAAGATGGGATACATAGAAGTAGATATCCTCGGTGTAGCAAATCAGCTTAAATAAATAAAGGCAAGGCTTCTGGTCCAGATGGTATACCAGTCAGGTTCCTTTCAGAGTATGCAGACGCAATAGCGCCATATTTAGCAATAATATACAACCGCTCGATCACAGAAAGTTCCGTACTTGAAGACTGGAAATTTGCTCAAGTCACACACAATTCCCAAAAAGGGAAATAGGAGTAATCCGATGAATTATAGGCCCATATCACTAACGTCGATATGCAGTAGGGTTTTGGACCATATACTGTATTCGAACATTTTGAAGTACCCCGAAGAAAACGATTTACTGACACATAGTCGGCACGGATTCAGAAAATATCGTTCTTGCCAGCACAGCTAGCTCTTTATACTCATGAAG
This sequence comes from Schistocerca nitens, assembly GCF_023898315.1. NCBI lineage: Eukaryota > Metazoa > Arthropoda > Insecta > Orthoptera > Acrididae > Schistocerca > Schistocerca nitens. The sequence goes on along the minus strand of NC_064621.1, from coordinate 306,889,526 downwards.
TAATGAGTGCTATCGACAGGGGATGTCAAATTGGCTCCATATTTTTAGATTTTCAGAAGGCTTTCGACACCGTTCCTCACAAGCGTCTTCTAACCAAACTTTGTGCCTATGGAATATCGCCTCAGTTGTGCGACTGGGTTCGCGATTTCCTGTCAGAAAGGTCACAGTTCGTAGTAATAGACGGAAAGTCATCGGGTAAAACAGAAGTAATATCTGGCGTTCCCCAAGGAAGTGTTGTAGGCCCTCCATTGTTCCTGATCTATATTAACGACATAGGAGACAATCTGAGTAGCCCACTTACAGTATTTGCATATGATGCTGTCATTTACCGTCTTGTAAAGTCATTAGATGACCAAAATGAATTGCAAAATGATTTAGACAAGATATCTGTGTGGTGAGAAAAGTGGTAATTGACCCTGGATAAAGAAAAGTGCGAAGTTATTAGTATGAGTACTAAAAGAAATCCGCTAAATTTCGATTACGTGTTAAGTCACACAAATCTGAAGGCTGTAAATTCAACTAAAAATTTAGGGATTACAGATACAAATAACCTAAGCTGGAACAATCACATAGATAATGTAGTGGGTAGAGCAAACCGAAGACGGCGATTAATCGGCAGAACACTTAAAAGGTGCAACAGATCTACTAAAGAGACTGCTTACACTACACTTGTCCGCCCTATTCTGGAGTATCGTTGTGCGGTGTAGAATCCGAATCAGGTGGGACTGACGGATGATACTGAAAAAAGTTCAAGGATGTGCGGCTCGTTTTGTGTTATCGAGAAATAGGGAAGATAGTGCCACAGACATGATACGTGAAATGGGGTGGCAATCATTAAAACAAAGGCGTTTTTCGTTACGACGGGAACTTATCATGAAATTTCAATCACCACTTCTCTCCTCTGATTGCGAAAACATTCTGTTGGCACCCACCTACATAGGTAGAAATGATCATCACGATAAAATAAGAGAAGCCAGGGCTCGCACAGAAAAATTGAAGTGCTTGTTTTTCCCGAGAGAAGTTCGAGAGTAGAACGGTAGAGAAACAGCTTGAAGGTGGTTCATTGAAGCCTCTGCCAGGAACTTAACTGTGAATAGCAGAGTAATCACGTAAATGTAGATGTAGATTGCTATTATATGATTTTTTTAATTTTCCTAGATTGTGTGAAGATGCCTTCACATACAGGCGAAACGCATCGCAAATGAAGAACTAATAAATCCATCGATGTTGCAATCACGACTGAATTCTTTGTAGAGGAAGAAACAGTAGTCGAAAGGGAAGACATGCGGGATCTCATGTTAGAATCAGAATCTGAAAGAGGTTAGGATGAATTAAGATGAAAAGACGCACAAGCAATTGACAATATGCAATCGGAATTTCTAAAACCATTGGGGGAAGTGCCAACCATAGGACTGTTCATCTTGGTGTGTAGAATGTACGAGACTTGCGATGTAGTACCACACCACCGGAAAAACGTCAAGCAGAAGTATGGGAAAGGACATTGAGGCTCTGTTACATGACGATCAGTTTGACCTTACGAAAAAGAGGCAGTGGTGACACTGCGGCTGCTAATGGAAGCAAGGCTGAAAAAAATCACGAGGGTTATAATTATCGACATGGAAAAAGCGTTCGATTACGAAAAACGGTGGACGATACTCGAAATTCTGAGAAAAATACGCAATAAGTGGAACAGCCGATTAGGGCACGATAATAGTTGGACACAGGAACAGACGAATCAATGGCGGAAATAATAAAAGGAGAACTAGGATTAAAATTCAAGGTGAAAGGATACCAATGATAAGATTCGCGGATGACATTACCATCTTCGGTGTAGAAGTGTAGAAAAACTGCAGGATGGGTTAAGCCGAATGACCGGTTCAACGAGTACACAACATAGTTAATCTAAGAGAGACAAAGGTAATGAGAAGTATCGAAAATAAGAACAGCTAGGAACTTAATTGCCGTATTTGCTGAAAATAGTCTGTAATTCCTCGTTAATGGCGTAATTTAGATATTTACTTATAACTGATCTGTGGTTCTAGAATGTATTGAATCATATAATCTTTGACCTTCCCCGGTTTTGAGTCTCTACGTGTAGTCCTTGGAATGTACTCTTCTAATTAAGCGCTTTATTTTGTCCATTATTTAACGTCGAGTTACCTACATCCTCATTACATAAATGCATGCAAACACCACACTAAATATTGTAGATAATACTGATGGTCTGATCAGTAGCATGGTTATTCTTGTTGGAATTAATTTCCACAGCGGTTATTATTTAGGAACCTAAACCACAAAATGATGCTCCATAGCTAATCATGTAGTACAACACAATGGATTTCACTGCATACAGTGCAAAAAATTGAACGAAAAGTTGAGACAAGAGCGTCTGTCAGATTTCTATCTGTCGCTGCGTCTGCCCAGTGACGTCACAGCGGGCTGCGCAACGGCCGTGTTAATCTCGGCAAGGCTGTAATGCGTCCCGTGGGTACCATGTCAGAGCATCCTCCTCGCTGCTTTCAGCGGACTGTAGCGGCGTCTCAGAGAAGGAGAGTCCATTGCCCTCCCTGTGGGACAACACAGAGGAGGAAGCAAGGAACCAGCTCTGATGTTTATTTTCCTGGAACCACAATTACTCTTTTGACCACAGGCAATCGCTACGTGGAACCACCTGCATAAGTAAGTAAATGCAAACCTTCATTCTCAGTGAAGTTCACCAGCGCCCTGTTTGTCCTGTCGTGATTGGTGCAGTGCGGCAGACTGTACATTAAAAGTATCGGAGATCCAATTTGCAGTTGTACGCGTCTACTCGTCGACCCAAATTATTCCGGCTAAATTTTTGGTATAATAAAGGGATTGGCCAGAGATTAAAGTGACAGAAGTTCGAGCTTCAGATACACGACCGTTTAGAAAAAATACGGCATGAGCCACTTACATAACCTATACGCAGGGAGCGGTTACTGCAACAGAAAGAGTACAAAACGGGTAAACGGAGAGTCATGGGATCTAATCCCTACCCAGCAACTTTTTTTTTTATTCTCAGTTCTTACGTTACTTGCAACGCAAATAAATCGATATAACACTAAATAACTAAATACATTGTGTTTGCGAAGATTTTCATAAAGGACATGAAAAGGAAAGGCAAGGAAAAGTCAGGGGGTTCTAACTAAAATTACAGGGAAGGATTGTAAGACACACGCGAGAATTTCTTTTATAAAAATGGTCATTCCCATGACTTTACAGAATTATATTTGGTGGAGTGACGTTCACCGTAAAAACAGGGGAAGCAGTAATTTTCTCAGCATGTTGCAAACGTTGTAATCGGAACATTTTTACAATTACATCGTTGTTTTAAAGATTCTATAGAGAAACAAATTAGTTTCATATTAATCAAAGATTCTGTCTTGTCGAACAGTTTGGCAGAAGACCACTTGTAACCCATCACTTCGCAATAAATTGGCTTGGGCAGCTGGTGACGTACAGCGGAGAATTTTTGATGAAGTGTTGGATACGATTCGTTTCTGAGTCTCAATAAGATAAAAATAATTATCTGACAGTTTCAGTAAATACAGTGTATTTGACGTTATTTCGATACATTTTCAGCTGAAGTGTAAATAGAAAATGAAAAAGGAAAAAAATGCTTAGAGACTCGATAGCATTACGATCGGATTATCGTTCTGCACTCTTCACGCTGCGCCAACAGCTGCCCGTGGGCTATGGTGGCGTAAATGGCTCAAGCCTCACACAACCCAGGCGAAAAATACTATTTTTGTAGCTCTTAAGCATCTAGAACTCTAGTCTGCTACTTTCGTCTCCGGTGAAGCCTTGCATGTACCACAAATTTGGACGAAATCGGCGATGACGTCTAGGTGCGGCCCTTTTGTTAGACCGTGCACTTACCGTCGCTTTACGAGGAGATGTTTTGCCAGCAAGCGAAGTTGCTTCCTGGATTGGCATCTACCTCAGCCACATCTTTCAAACATTTAACCCCAGTCGTGTGGTACAACACTGAAGATCTGCCTCGCAGCCGTTGCCCGCTATTAACATCCTGGACTACAATACAGTTGAGTCAACAATCAGGGGTGGCACACTGCTCCATGGGGCGGGTCCCCAAACGGGGGTAGAGAATGTCCCCCGTGATACTGGTTTGCAGCTCAACACATTTAATGGGCGACTCTGGACGACAGGACCATGGTAATCGGCAAGGGCCATAGTTTCAGGCCTCGGACCACGACCTCCATGAGGAAATTACTAGTTATCAGACTACCGGTGTGAGATAATGATGTTAGTCAGTAAACTGCACGGTGATTACCCTTGGAGCTGTCCTTAATTATTTATTAACAACGAACACATGCCATGCAAAGGATTACACTCACATTACATTACATCCACGTTACTAGTCTCTGCTATAAGCTAGGATGGATTTCTGTTACTCCTGCATTCTGTAATACACACACTCGTCATTTGGTTCATGAAATAATTTCTTGCAATACACCTTGTGGTGAAAACCATGGGTTTCCAGTTTCGTCGTCACGTGTCGCATTTCAAGTCCAGGTCCTGTCTTGCATAGCAGACGTTGCATAGACGTCCTCCAGTATGCTGTCTTTCTTGTCATGTAGATCTTGTAGGAGCTGTTTGAAGTCGGCAATAGCTGGGAGAATGAGCTCGCATCTTAGTCTCCCTGGTAAGCTCGTACACTAGCCTCGATCTTGAGTTCTGAGAAACTCCTAAGATTCTCTTCGGGACTCTAGGATTTACTCGCTCCAATTCCTCAAGCTGTTTGTAACTTAGATATTCTCCCACTGATTATAGGCTGTATCTTTAGCCTAAACAGGTCCACAACTGTACTGATCGATAGTTGTGTGATGTTTCTGATTTCGTTCATAGCTATAGTGGCCGCCACTGCTCTATATCTTACACGTAGTCTGAAACTTTTTCCTTTGTTTGGATTGCGATGCCTAGATATTTGAAATTATTAACCCTCTTGAGTAATTTTTGATTGCGTATAACGTTCTGTGCTTCAGTGAGTCTTCCTCCTTTCCTGAACACTACCAACTCCGCCTTTTCTTCGTTTATCTTGTCGTCGTTTCGCTCTGCCCATTCGTTTAGAGTATTTAGCGTTACTTATAGTTTGTCTATATCTGTCGCTGTGATGGCCCTGTCATCAGCGTATATATACGTGCTTGTTCCTGTCATTCCGTTCGGGTATCGTGCGCGAGGACATTAAACAAGTTAGGGCTGAGTGGATCGCCCTGGAGGACGCCGTTTGTCTGTGGCAGTCAGTCGGATATGCCTATTCCATCATCTATCTGTATGTGGTTTTCTACATCTACATATATACTCCGCTAGGCAACAAGCGGTGTGTGGCGGTGGGCGCAATTCGCACCAAAGTCATATTCCCCCCCTGTGTTCCACTGGCGGATCGTACTAGGGAAAAACGACTGTCTCAACGCCATAGTACCAGCTATAATTTCCTTATCTTTGAATGGTGACCATTGCGCGATTTGAAAGTTGTTGGTAATAATATATGCCCTACATCCTCGGCGAAGATAGGATTTCGGAATGTAGTGAGCAGCCCATTTCGTATAGCGCGTCTTCTATCTGCAAGTGTGTCCCATTTCAAACTTTCAATGGCCAAATGTACCAGTCACGAATCTTGCCGCTCTTCTTTGGACCTTCTCAGTCTCTTGAATCAGACCCAACTTTTAAGGGTCTCATACAGACAAACAATACTCTATCACTGGACGAACTAACGTATTGTAAGCAATTTCCTTTGTTGAAGGACTGCATCGCTTCAAGATTCTGCCAATAAACCGCAGTCTAGAGTTCTCCTTGCGCGTCACTTTCGTAATCCGATCATTCCTGTTGAGTTCATTTCGAATAGTCACACCCAGATACTTGACGGATGTTACCGCTTGCAAAGACTGGCCATTTATTTTGTACTCGTACATCAACAGGGATTTTCACCTTGTCATACGCAGTAGATTACACAAACTAATATTGAGATGTAACTGCCAATTATTATTTTCTGCAAATTCTCATTGATTTGTTCACAACTTTCGTGTGATACTATTTTCCTGTAGACTACTGCATCATCGGCAAACAGTCTAATGCCGCTGTCTATACCATCAACCAGATCGTTTATGTAAATCGTAAAAAGCAGCGGACCTATACGCTGCACTGGGGCACACCTGAAGTTACGCTTGTTTCTGTTGAAGTCACCCCATTCAGGACGACATACTGCTCTCTGTAAGTAAGAAACTTTTCTATCCAACCGCATATTCCATCGGATAGACCGTAAGCGCGCACGTTTTGGAGCAAGCGACAGTGCGGAACTGAGCCGAACGCCTTTCGAAAGTCAAGAAATATGGCATCAACCTCTGAGCCGGTATCTAGATCCTGTTGCACGTATATCATGCACAAAGGGGGCCAGTTGTGTGCCGCTGTTTCCTAAATACGTGCTGGTTTCTTCAGATGAGCTTCTCAGAGTCTAGAAAGGTCATCATGTCTGAACACAAAATGTGTTCCATGTTCTACAACAAATCGACGTCAGTGAAATTGGCCGGTAATTATGTGCCTCCGATTTTCTATCATTTTCATATATTGCTCTGACCTGGGCCTTCTTCCACCCTCGTGGAACTTCCGCTGTTCCAATGATTTCTGATAGATGATGGATAAGAATGGTGCTCTATCTGTAGCATAGTCAACATATAATCTTACGGGGATACCCTCTGGGCATGATGCCTTCGAGGCGTGTAAGGATCTTAATTGTTTTACAGTCCCAGATACAGTAACCACTATGCCAGCCATCCTTGCGTTTGTTCGATAATTGAAAGGAGGGATGGTGCTGGAGTCCTCTACCGTAAGCGAATTTTATAAAGCTAGGTTTATAATTTCGGCCTTCTGTTTATCATCATACGTTACATTACCCTTACTGTCAGCAAGACAGCGTATTGAATTATTTGTAGCGTTCATAGATTTTACGCACGACCAAAATTTTCTTCGGTTATTTTTAGAATCTGCAGATTAAATATTGCTTTCAAATTCTTTAAAAGAATCACCCATTGACCTTTTGACAGCTGCTTTCATTTCGCATAATTTTTGCTGGTCAGCGGTGCAGTGACTCCGCTTAAAACGACAGTGCAAAATTTTCTGCTTTCTCAGCAACTATCTAATAAATTTGTTGTACCAAGGTGGATCCTTTCCCTCCCTGTATTTTGCTAGGCACATACTTCTCTAGCACGTTGTGGACAATACCTTTAAATTTCTACCAATGATGCTCAATATCTTTGTGTCCCGCGGTGAATGCTTGGAGCTGACTATGAAGATATTCATTAATTACACTTTTATTTGCTTTGCCAAACGTGTAATTTTCCCAGTCAATGGATGCCAGATTAAAGTCTCCACCTATAGCTAATGGATAATTTGGATATTTATTTCCTATGTACTCAATACTTTTCCTGAAACGTTCTGAGACGTTTGTTGTGGATTCTGGTGGCCTATAAAAACATCCTAACACAAAGGTCAATCATTGTCTGATTGACAGCTTTATCCAGACTATTTCACAGTCTGACGCAGTATCGATCTCAACTGCTTTCACAGTCTGACGCAGTATCGATCTCAACTGCGGTTAAGCAGCTTATCTCGGGTAGTAACTCGGGGATCTTTTTACAGACAATTCGACAATTTACTAACATGTGATTTAGCACATTTAAATCCTTTGCAATGAACTGTTTAGGCGAACTAACAATTTTTACAGTTGGCACATCCATATCAGAGTCATGAACTAGTAATTTTTCAGGCCAATGGTTTATTTCCCGTGGGGAGGAAACTAACCTAAAAAAAAAAGCCATGTGAACGTCGCAAGTACTGTGCTACCCATGTAGCTGCTTCCTGTGTATAGTGCACCCATGATCTATCGAGGGGAGTCCTACAACCTTCCACCTCATAGCGTATGTTGAGGATTCTGCAACCATTTTCGTCACAGTATATTCGATATCTGGGTCGTTTTACTCGTTCTTCCAGTTACTTCCTCCAGTTTGTCTGTTAAAACCTTTCTGTTGACTAGGACGACGGCTTTTGGTAGCCGACAAAAATCACTTATAGTTTTCTTTTGGGTATTCCTTTTGTTTGTTATATTTGTTCCAGCAGGTTTTCTAATGTCGGGGTCGTGGACCGTCCTTCCCTGTCCTTAAATGCGCAGTCCATTTTTCGCCATTCTTAGTACTACGACTGGATCAACGCAGCATTATCAGAGCAGTACAGCCTCGCACAAGTGTCGTCGGCAGCAAATCGTCAGACGTAGTATCAGGAGAAGTAAGAGGCTTTGCCAATATACATGGGGTAACAGCTGTCTAGTCGTTTGTGGTGTCGAGTTACACAGTGACGTGAGGATTACCAGTAATCGAGACCATGCAGTGTCACTATAATGCCCCTTTGCGGGACGTACTGCATCCACCTAAAAAATTGCCGGGATCAGAGAGGAAACTGGAAGGGATAAATTTATTTGCCAGGAATATAGAACAAGATTTTATCGATAACTGTTTTAACACACTGAGCCGTGCGTGGCTCGTGTTCGTGCCATCTCTTATTTAACACACTGTTTTTACCGTACTGCCGCCTCGTTAGGTTAATTTTCAATTACTGGTGTCACTGAGTTGCTGCCTTGCCTGCCTGTGAGCGGCAGCAGCAGCGCTTATCTGCGTATTATCTTCGCTGGACTGCTATTATTTCCTGGTCATCGTGTGTCATCCAAAGAGTTGGAACGCGCCAGCAGTGGAGCTCGAATCTGACAGTCGGATATTTGGGAAGCGGCAGAGGTCCGGTCGGGTTGGAGTGGCATTGAGGTTCGTATAGCCATGACTCGCCCGACCGTTACCGGCACGCATTGCTTCAGTGGGGACGGTCCTGGTTGACTGTCGGTTGGTCATCTTACCGGACGACGTGTTTTTGCTCGCCGATCGCTTTTGGATCGGCGGTGTGTGTCTGAACTCGTGATTCGTCTTTGTGATTGCACAGTCACTGATTTAGCATTGGTCGCGTTCTTAGTCCAAGCGTTTGTGAAATTCTACGTAGCCTGTGATGTCGACTGCCCAGTTATTTTAGTGCTATCTCCGTGCTAACCTGTAGCAGGTGATCGATTGGCGCAGTCGCGTCGTACCACCAGTGGGGCATGCAGCGCCATGGAGGCGCGCATAGCCATTACTCGACGATGATTGCCGACACACATGATTTGAGTGGAGGACGACATTGGTTGATCGTCGGTCGGTCGTCTTGTCGGACGACGTATATTTGGCCGGCGATCGCTTATGGGTTGTCTGTGTGTGCCGACTCGTGACTCTTCCATGTTTTGCTCAGTCACTGCCGTTAGCATTGTCTAGTTCTTCGTGCAAGTATTCGTGCAACTGTGTGTAGCTTTGTAGTTTGACTGACACATTATTTAAAGGTTGTCGGCGTACTGGCTTTGAAATGGTCGGTTGGCGTGGAGTAGCGTGGAAGGACAGGATAGCCATCACGCTCCCGACGATTGCCGACACACACATTTGAGTGGCCACAACCTTGCTTGGCCGTTTGGTCGATTGTCTGATTAGACGACGTGTACAGGGTTATTACAAATGATTGAAGCGATTTCACAGCTCTACAATAACTTTATTATTTGCGATATTTTCACAATGCTTTGCACACACATACAAAAACTCAAAAAGTTTTTTTAGGCATTCACAAATGTTTGATATGTGCCCCTTTAGAGATTTGGCAGACATCAAGCCGATAATCAAGTTCCTTCCACACCTGGCGCAGCATGTCCCCATCAATGAGTTCGAAAGCATCGTTGATGCGAGCTCGCAGTTCTGGCACGTTTCTTGGTAGAAGAGGTTTAAACCCTGAATCTATCACATAACCCCACACAAAGAAATCGCATGGGGTTAAGTCGGGAGAGCGTGGAGGCCATGACATGAATTGCTGATCATTGCTTCAGCCGAAAAAAACTTTATGAGTTTTTCTACGTATCTGTAGTGTGTCGTGACCATATGTCAATGAATGGAGCTACAGTGAATTTATGAAATCGCTTCAATCATTTGTAATAGCCCTCACGCGCCCGACGATTGCCGACACACACATTTGAGTGACCACAACCTTGCTTGGCCGTTTGGTCGATTGTCTGATTAGACGACGTGTATTTGGGTTGTTCACAGCTTATGGGTTGTCTGTGATCCGTTCTGGTTGTTGTTACAGTCTCCGCTGTTAGCATCGTTCGAGTTTTGGTGCAGGTGTCGAGCGGAACTCATCTTGATCATCGGTCCGCTGATTGTCGCATCGGTCGGGTTGTCGTCGATCGTGAATGGTTGGCCCGACTGCCTGTCTCACCTAAGCGAGCGTAGTGTTTCAATTGCAGGCCGAGCCTCGAACATCTGGACGCCCTTGTGTGTACTGCCTTATTTATTTTTTATTTTTTCTTGTTGTTGGTATTGGTATGGCTTCTAGCCGGTTTTGTTTTAAATTAGAGTTGTTTTACTCTTAAGGCCTTCAGCCTACTTTAAGGTACTGTTTCACATAAGCCCTTTGGCGTTTTAAAAGATTTTTGAATTTTTAGCTCTCCGGCCTTCAGCCGATTTGAATTTAACTTGTTCACTTTAGCCTAACTAAAGAATTGATTTAAGATAAGGCTTTCCTTTTTAATTTCTGATTATGCTCGCGTTTTAAGTTATTGGCCTTCACCTGTCTTTAAATTAAATTTTGTGCTCTTATAATGTTTGATGAAATAATGAAGTTGTACGTTCGAGTGTAACTGACAGCCGCTTATTTTGGCCCCTTTCCACATTTATTCTATCTGTCCTGTCCTCCGGGTTAAGCAGGGCATTTCAGACACTAACAAAAATAGTAAAAATTAATAAAACACTTATGAAAATTAAAAAAAGAACAATAGTAATTACGCTGAAGGCTGTCAAATGATAAGATGATATTACAGTCTCTTAAAAAAAAAAAAGCGACAAAGATAAACGTGCAATTGGCAATGCTTGCACAGAAGGTGACTTTCTGCGTCAAAGAATTATGTTATGGATGTAACAAATAAATACAAATAGTAACGATTTTTAAAAGGAAATGCACCAGAGATACCAAACAGGTCGGCGAAATACCAAGATAAAACTACGTGCACGTAAAATTGCGTAACTTAGTAACGGCAGATAATAAAACTATACTTCTTTTTTTAACTCCAAGAACGTTCAGAACCTAGTCACCACAAAGTGCTTTTCGCTTGTTACCGATAGTCCAAAAACTTCACTGATATACGTGGATCCGAGACCATTATCGGTCAACCTAACTACCCACACAGAATGTGTAAAGTTCAAAAATTGCTCACCACGTAATTTTTCTTAGCAGTACCCACTACAGGTTCGTAACAGATGTATTCCTACATTAATAAAGCCACGCTGCCTTCCTTTCAGAGAAACATTTTGCATATAACCAGCGCGGCTTTAATATCAACATGGAGGTGGATGTAAGTCCTTCACGAGGCCTCTCACACATTCACCGACCAAGCCGGCTTCCGGTGTTGAGACCAGCCAGCACGCACGAGGAAATCTCTCCATACTCGCTGCAGTAGCAGCCTTCCTTTTGCAAACCGGCGGAGCCACTAAAAGCGCCTTCACAACCAGTGCACCCTCTCGGCATGTCAGAGAAGTAGCACATCTCAAAGATAGGGGAGCGTAATTACCGTCGATAAGAGCACTTTCAAGGGGCGGTAACTAGCCAAGAACTGAGATGTGTTTAAGAGACACGTGGAAGCATCGTCAACTGTCACTCGTCTGGTACGGTGAGAAGAATCGTGGCGGGACGAATACCTTTTCTCGTGGAAGGGAGTAGAAGGGAAACATTTGCTAAGGGCATGGGATGCCGTTAAATGTGTCTATCCCCGCAAAGGAATCACTGGTATCTGAGATTCTCTCCGAAACATGGTTCATTCCTTTGGCAGTAACACAGCCATCATTCATAAGACAACCTATAGCTACCCTATCCATAGTGCTCAGTTTTGCTCATGGTATGAGGTTTGTTGTAGAGCAACGCGCTAGCACTTTCGATGGTTATTCATGAAACGTGGAAGAGAAAATATGCCGGCGTCATTATTAATATTTTAGTCTCCCGGTTCCGATCACCTATTATTTATCACGTGGCTGAGAACTCAAGGGGAACCTTATAATCCTGAGGGCACTAATGAATTTTAGTGAGCAAGCGTACTACGCTCTGCAGCCTTCTGTTGGCTACGGCTCGACGAGTTACTTACTCACTGTAATGATAATGAGACTGAATGATTCAACACAAGGACCAGACCTGCCCCGAGGGCCCTCGGTCACTAGCCTCAGGCATTTTATTCGGTGGAATGAGGAAGTGTGCTTCCCCCATATAGGGTTACTGCGCGGGGGGGGGGGGGGGGGCGAGTTTTCCTTTCCTTGACGTGGAGGTGCTCGTCCACTTCCGTCTTTCGTAGTAGGTATGGAGCTTCATCCTCACAGATGTCCGTTGACTCAAAATATCTATGATAACCTGTTTACTAAGGATTTCTGTATAAGAAATGGCGGGGATTGAATACTAAAAGTATGCCTCCTACGAAGCTATTAGTAAATGGAGAAGCATACAACACCTTTCTCAAAATTATGGCTCGTAAGTTTTCTGAGGAAAATACAATAGTATCTCCTCCTTTTTTGAACCACCTAGATGGAATCTGTTAACCTAGACATTATATGTCTCAAAGCATCAATTCAGCCTCTATACGCCCATTATACGGCAGTACGAACTATTGAGACGTTATTAACAAGTGCGTACTAAAAGGACCAACGTGCTGTTATGCTTTTCTTGTCTGCCGAAGGACAAGCAGCGGCAGACATCAGTCGGAAAATGAAGAACGTGTATGGGGCAGCATGTCTGTCCGAAATCACCATCGTGTAACCGTGCGCCAAATTCCGCGCTGGTTGCGATTCGACACAGGTCGCCGTTCGATCTGGGAGGACAGCCTCACTGTTGCTGGCGACTAAAGCTGGTGCCACCACTGGAGACCGGAGTCCTAAGCGTCGGCGATGCAGTGGTGTCATCATACCGTCGGTGCAGTGATGTCATCTTTTGTCCCCTCGTCAAGTCATCTGCAGGAAACGTAGTGCTTACCGTGTTCTTTAATTACTGGTGCCATTTCCTTTGGATTTCAAAGCACCTGAAGCGGTATGTGCTGCGAAACGCTAGGTACATTTTGGCGTGCAATTAAGGCGAAACGTCATTTGGGAGGCAAGTAGCTGATTTGCAGTTCTGAATAATCCCCATGCCATTATGACGCCTTCGGTCCCTTGAAAAAGGCTTTGAAGACTCGACGAGTCCTGTTGACGAGGGTTTGCATCAGGTATTTAGGGACTTCTTCACGCAGCAGGACACGGTGTTTTACCAACGGTTTTCTTCAATATAGTGAGGCGAAAGGAGCAGAAACTTCATTGTAACAACAGTATCTGTATCTACAACGGACGGGAATCGATCAGCTGTTATCTGTCGCTTCTTGCGTTGTTTGCTATCATCGGTGAATGAGACGTGGGTCTCTGTTTTCCTCCTGCTGGACGCGCTCGCATCACGTGTTGTTGGTGTGCCCTGTTGGACTCTTCAGGGTTGGCAGCCAGGTAGAGGCAAGCCTTTATCCATTCTCTCTGTTCATACTGTTAGGTTTTTTTTATTATTTCTATATCTTCTCCTTTCTTGCATTCCATCAAAGCTGGCGGCTTACCCAGTACGTGGATTTCGTTAAATCTGATTTCCTTGCCTTTGTCTTTCCGGTGTTCTGCCACTGCAGACTTGCTGTGCTGCAACAGACTGATGTTGTGCTCACGTTCTCGTATGAACGTCGCTATTGGAATGCTGGCCTCAGCGATGTATACTTCCCCACAGTGTCATTACACATTGCGCCGGGCGTTGTGGCCAAGCGGTTCTAGGCGCTTCAGTCTGGAACCGCGCGACCGCTACGGTCGCAGGTTCGAATCCTGCCTCGGGCATGGATGTGTGTGGTCCTTAGTTAGGTTTAAGTAGTTCTAAGTTCTAGGGGACTGATGACCTCAGAAGTTAAGTCGCATAGTGCTCAGAGCCATTTGAACCATTTGAACCAGCACACACTGCACACACCTAGAGTGTGTAAAGCATCTATCTTGACCTTTGTGGAGCTTGGCACATCCTGGTTGTTGCGGCTGCAGCTTTTAAACCAACGAACCACCTACATTCTGTTTCACTCTTTCATGCCCACGATGTTGGTTCAGATAACGTGGACGATAGGTTCGCTATATGGCCTCATGGTGAAAAGTATCTACTCAGTTGCCGCGATTTCTTGAATTAAACGCACGGGAAGATACAGTTCACGCACGAGGTAGAGAGAGATGGCACAATTCCATTCCTGGAGGTGGTGGTAAACAGTACAATGGGCGGCATACTATGGCACAGGGTATACCGGTAACCCACACATACGAACAGGTATTTGCACGCCCTGTCCAATCACCACCCTGTACAGAAGAACTCGGTTCTTTGGGCATTGGGGTGCAGTCTCTAAGCGATACTGAAAACATAACAAATGAGCTCAAAACGCTCCGTACAACGTTCGTGGCCATTGGCTACAACCCTATATCCATTCGAAAAGCGAAGGTATTAAACAAAGCAAAGTGGAATAGGCTACAAGTCGATAAACTACAGCCAGCAGAACGCTTTATCTCCTTCGCCCTGTTGGTGTCCAGCCTTTCTACCACAGAGCAGTTGCTAGATCCAGCATACGCTAGGTCCCACGAAGTGCAAGACAGATGCTTTACACACTGCAGGTGTGTACAGAGTTGAATGTAATGCTGGGAAGTATACATCGGTGAGCCGGCAGGTCGATCGATAGCAATGCGCATACGAGAATATGAGCGCTACATTCGTCTGAAGCGGCACAGCAAGACCCAAGTGGCAGAATGCAGCCAAGACAGCGAAAGGAAATCAAATTTAACGAAACCTGCGACTGGTTTGACGAAACGCAATATCAGAGAAGTCATAGATGTAATAAAACACAGTAAATGGATGCGGCCTGCCGGTCCTCAGAGAGCAACAGTCCACGCCAACAACACGAGACGCGAGCGCTACCGGCAAATAACTGGCGCCGCGCGGCCTGTGTCCAGCAGTAGGCAAACAGGAGGCCACGCCTCATTCGCCGATGGCCACCAATCATAGCAAACAACGCAAGAAGCGATAGACAACAGATGATCCCCACTCCCTCCACCGTAGCAACCTATTATAATTAAATTCCCGTTCCTTCCGTCTCAGGTCGTAACTAGGGCATCCCGCGGGGTAGACGTAACGTCATGCTGAGTAAGCAGCAACGACGAAATATACGAGGTGTGGCTAGAAAAAAACCGGACTAGTACTGGTGAAGCAATAAAACGAATACAATAAGGCTGAAAGTCGCGTGGCCTGTCACGTGACTCTCGCTCCGCCTACTGCTCGAGTTTCATCTGTCTCCTGCACTCAGTCTGCCCGTGGCGTCTGTTTTAAGTAGTTGACGTTTTGTCTGTGCGTCGGAAAATGTTGAGTGTACAGAAAGAACAGCGTGTTAACATCAAATTTTGTTTCAAACTAGGAAAATCTGCAAGTGAAACGTTTGTAATGTTACAACAAGGCCGGCCGAAGTGGCCGTGCGGTTAAAGGCGCTGCAGTCTGGAACCGCAAGACCGCTACGGTCGCAGGTTCGAATCCTGCCTCGGGCATGGATGTTTGTGATGTCCTTAGGTTAGTTAGGTTTAATTAGTTCTAAGTTCTAGGGGACTAATGACCTCAGCAGTTGAGTCCCATAGTGCTCAGAGCCATTTTTTGTTACAACAAGTGTACGGCGATGATTGTTTATCGCGAACACAAGTGTTTGAGTGGTTTAAACGATTTAAAGATGGCCGCGAAGACACCAGTGATGACACTCGCACTGGTAGACCATTGTCAGCAAAAACTGATGCAAACATTGAAAAAATCGGTAAACTTGTTCGACACTTTCCTTGTCAACTCCTGTTAACTCAGACACTGCTCTGATTGTTAAACGGCGATCTCGTCGAACAAGTTTACCGATTTTTTCAATGTGTGCATCAGTTTTTGCTGACAATGGTCTGCCAGTGCGAGTGACATCACTGGTGTCTTCGCGGCCATCTTTAAATCGTTTAAACCACTCAAACACTTGTGTTCGCGATAAACAATCATCGCCGTACACTTGTTGTAACATTACAAACGTTTCACTTGCAGATTTTCCTAGTTTGAAACAAAATTTGATGTTAACACGCTGTTCTTTCTGTACACTCAACATTTTCCGACGCACAGACAAAACGTCAACTACTTAAAACAGACGCCACGGGCAGACTGAGTGCAGGAGGCAGATGAAACTCGAGCAGTAGGCGGAGCGAGAGTCACGTGACAGGCCACGCGACTTTCTGCCTTATTGCATTCGTTTTATTGCTTCACCAGTACTAGTCCGGTTTTTTTCTAGCCACACCTCGTAAGCGGCTCCACACAGCGACACCACACCAGTTGACCGAGATGAAGGCCACTGTGCCCATAGCCGAAACTGTGGTACCACAGCATAGTTTTGTACAGTGTTACGCGGTACGATACTCAGAAATTTTTATGTCTCCTTCATCTCGTAGACAACAGGCAATGCTGGATCCAAGCACAGGACAGAGGAACACTGTACTGAATGGCACCCATGGGGACATTTTCATATCACACATGTACGAAGATGTGCGTTTTCGAAGTAATTACCCTTACTTTGTTCATTGTTTTTCCCTCATCCCATAGCAATACTTTATGTTTTGTTTTGTCGTCCCCAGTTTCTTATTCCGGCCTCACTTTCATCTTAGATCTGTTTGACGAGAAATGTTTATGATTTTGAGGAGTTACAATGTTTCATACAAGCGACAATGGAACTCATCCTCTAAGAAGTGATGGTTGATCATTGTTTTGATGGACCAAGAACAGAATTTCTATTAATTTTTTCGTTCAAACTCCTAAAAACTTAGTACGGCAAAAAAATTATGGCAATTCATTATCGTCTTACGACAGATGCACTAACGTAAACCTTGCTTTCAGAAAATTTACAATCCGACCGTATCCACTTTATGGCCGTAAAACAATATAATTAGTGAATGGGGTACCACTTTCAGTTGTATAATCATCCTCATAACAAATGCTGTTAAATCGATCAAAATCTGACATATAAACACTTATCGGTTACGGAGATCCTGTCATAAGCGGCATTTATAGTCCCTATTAGCGATTTGAGCAAAGATTTTTGTCAGTTATGATTTTACGCAGTTACTAAGGCGACGACTGCCGTTAGCGGTTGGGTAAGAGATTACTGCTGTCCGGCGTCAGTGCCTATAGTAATGATGGTCGCTTGAAAAATTCGTAGAGACGACTGCCAATGTGCATGGCAGCTGATGAAAAGATCTACGATAGTTTAAACCCTTATGTCGATAAAGTTGCTACAGACACACGTAGCATCTTACATCGAGGTAGCGGCGAGTTATTAGGAGCAGCATGTACCCTACGTTTTCTGAGTAATAAAGTATCTTTGCAAATCGTGCTTCTACAAGAAATACATCGTTTTGATGTAAAAGGCAGAGCGTATACTGTTGCGTCACCAAATAATTTCATGAATGAAATAATCGGCTCCATGCATATATGCAAATGGAATATAAAGAGTAATGTAAATTAAGAGTAGACTAAAATTTATAAAATTAAATGCCTTCTTCTTAAGAACAATAAATCTGATGATGTTTGAATAATCGAAACTGGTGATCAAACAAAATTAAGTCATAATTTTAAATGTTTCACTGTAAGTCATAGTATTCAGTCGTTTTTGCTTCTTGAACACTTTGTCTATTTTCCGCTTACTGCTATTCAGAACTAGATATTGCTTCTCTGGGCCAGACAGTACAAAAATCGTGGTTTCACACTTGCTTAAATCTACCATGTTCGACTTTTAGCGATGCTACAAAGTTTCATCCTCAGTGTTTTACCAATAAGGACAGAGGGTATGTAAGTATTGAATTCCAGACAACCAGACTGTAGTAAAAAGGCTCATTCCAAACGTCTCGCCGGCCGCAGTGACCGAGCGGTTCTAGGCGCATTAGTCTGGAACCGCGCGACCGCTACGGTCGCAGGTTCGAATCTAGCCTCGGGCATGGATGTGTGTGATGTCCTTAGGGTAGTTAGGTTTAAGTAGTTCTTAGTTCTAGGGGACTGATGACCTCAGAATTTAAGTCCCATAGTGCTCAGAGCCATTTGAACCAAACGTCTCATGAGGAGACAACGTGTTATGCTAAGTGTGTAACACATCGCTCTTATGCCGACATTCTGTTAAAAGTTCTACACTGGTGCTAAAGGTATCTTATAATGTAACTAAAGAATACCTTGTTTTCCATCGTCATCATCAGCGACCAGGGGGGGGGGGGCGGTGGAGGGTTAGTGATAAGTATTGGTACAGGCTACCCTCCGCCAGCACTGAACGGTGGCTTGCGGAGTGTCTAAGTAGATGTAGATGTAGATCGTAAGTCGAATGACGAAATGACAAATAGGGTTTCTGACTGCTCTGATTCTAAGTAAGATGTAGATCGGAGACACATGTTTTTGTGTTAGCCTACTGCGAAGCACGTATTCCGTTTTTTGGATTGATCTAGACTGATCAGCCAAACCATTATGACCACCCACCTGATAGTCGGTATGTTCACGTTTGACACGGATAACAGCGGCGACCCGCCATGGCATGGAAGCAACGAGGCCATGGTAGGTGAAGGGCTTCTCAGGTCACTGCAGGGCGTTAGCACCACATCTGCATACACAAGTCACCTAATTTATGTAAATTCCGGGAAGGGGAGCGACGAGCTCTGACGCCAAATTTGATTACATGCTGAATGTGTTCCATAGGGTTCAAATCTAGCGATTTGGTGACAGCACATCAATTACAACTCGTCACTGTGTTCCTCGAACCACTCCATTACATCCCCAGTCTTATGACACGGTTCATTATCCTGTTGAGAAATACCACTGCTGTCGAGAAACATTATCGTCATGAACGGATTTACATGGTCGGTAACCAGTGTACGTTGCTTTTTGGGCGTCATGGTGCCATGCACGATCTCCACTGGACTGACGGATGCCTACGTGAATATTCGCTATAGAGCCTCTACCAGCTTGTGTACCTCCGCAGTACTGGTGTAAAGGAGCTGTCCCTTGGAAGACGACGGATTCACGCTCTCCCTTCGGCGTGTTGATTCATCAGACCATGCAACGCTCTGTCAGTGCGCCAACGTCGAGTGCCGATAGTCACGTGCCAAATTAATTCATAGTTGCCGATGTCGTGGTGTCACGGCACATACGTGGGTTAACAGCTGCGGAGGACCCTTCTTAGCACTTCTGTGCACTGTGTTCAGACACACTTGTACTCTGATCGATGTTAGTTCCACAACAGTTAGCCACCTGCCTTGTTTTACCAGTCCGCCCATCCTGCAACGAGTGTAATCCTTAATGAGGAATGGCCGCCCAACCCCAAGACGTGTGGACGTGGTTTCATCTTGGTTTCGCCACATGTTGAAGACTCTCACCACAACACTCCTCGAACACACGAGAAGTCATGCCGTTTCCGAAATGCTCGTGCCGATCGTCCGGGCCACCAGAATCTTCCCTCGGTCGAACTCAGACAGGTCGCTCTTCTTCCCCATTCGATACACAGACAGCACACTCACTGATACTACATGCATCCTACGTGTGTCTCACTAGGAGTCATTACTTGCCAGGTGAAGCTGCTATCGCGTGTACGGGTTTATATAAATAGTACGTCGGTGGTCACTGGCTGATAAGTGTATACGGACGAGGTCATGTTTATCCGACAGTTCTCTTGCAATCATCTGTTCGTCGTGCACCAGAATAAGAAACCATAATTACTATCAAGAGGTGCCTCCAAGACAAATCTAATAAACGATGACTAACTGACAACCGCAGCTGCCGATAGGTGTTGTTGATATACCTCGATGTGGACAGCTGAAAATGTGTGCCCCGACCGGGACTCGAACCCGGGATCTCCTGCTTACATGGCAGACGCTATATCCATCCTTTTTTTTTTGTCCCCCTCACCACCACCGAGCCTGTGGTGCTTAGGGAAATAGGAGACACAGGAATCAACAGTAGTGGAAGGCGATGTTATTTATTTATTTGCATGTGTTTTTGTAAGATTCACTAATATCATGAAATTATGGGAACACATCGGCGAAAAAGAAAAGAAATATAAATTCTGGTTAAAGAAAAAGAAAGGAAAAAGGAAAAGCAAAAAGAAATAAAATCCGCGCAATCTGCGACGCGCTCTCACATCCGCGGAGGTCAGAAGTAGAATAGATCGTAGGCGGTTGAAACTCAGACACCGCCGGGGGAGGAGGGGTGGGTGCCCTCTGAGCCAGGCACCCCCCAACTCAGTGGAGGTCTAACAAAGACCGCTCTAAGATAGTTAGCAAATAATGTTCGGTAACGTGGCGTGTTTTCGAGAGCTGCATGGGTTGTTCGTAAATAGGTCCAAAAGTCGAGGCGGGATTTAGGTCCCTCATGAAAGAGATAAGCGACCTACCATCCTTTGACCCACGTAATAGCATGACATTTGGCGGCGGGAAAATGTCGGTCCTCCGGGTATAGAAACATTCGAGGTTGGATTGTGTCTATTGGCACCCGGAGATAGCAGGCAATGATTTGCTGCACGAAGCGCCATACATCTTGCGATGAGGCGCATGTCAGACGGTGTTCATCAGTGTCCAGTTGCTTGCAAAGGAGACAAAGAGGGGATTCTGACAAGCCAATGTTGTGCAGGCGCTGCTTCGTGGCAAATTTCCTGTTGACTATGTGATACCACAGTGCCCGGACATTCGTAGGGAAGAAGGGCTGGTGGACGGTAGTCCACACTATGGGCCACTGGATGGAGGGATGTTTGGTCTCCATCACGTTCCGGGGAACACAGCGCAGCAACAGGCTGTAAAAATCCTTAGTCCTAGGTGGGCGTGTATCTGGGAGACTGGTATGTATGTAACTGTAGTTGACGAAAAATGTCGAAATATGGGACAATAAGGCACGATATGGCCGACAGACACCGGTGGTGAGGTGGAAGCAGGTAGGAGGACTTCAAGCAAGCTGCGTGTTAGAGATGTACACTGGCCCATCCACTGTTTTCTCATGGTATTCATGTACAAGGTGTAAGTAGGCTGTTTAGGTTTTTTTTATTGGTAACGCCACCTCTGTATGAAAATCACTGGCTGTGCTGTGTGCAGTCTGTGGCTGCTTTGCATTGTTGTCTGCCATTGTAGTGTTGGGCAGCGGCAGCTGCATGTTAACAGCGCGTAGCGTTGCGCAGTTGGAGGTGAGCCGCCAGCAGTGGTGGATGTGGGGAGAGAGATGGCGGAGTTTTGAAATTTGTCATGAACTGCTATATATATTATGACTATTGAGGTAAATACATTGGTTGTTCTCTATTAATATCTTTCATTTGCTAACTATCCCTATCAGTAGTTAGTGCCTTCCATAGTTTGAATCTTTTATTTAGCTGGCAGTAGTGGCGCTTGCTTTATGCCGGTAGTGGGAGTAACCAAGATTTTTGTGAGGTAAGTGAGTTGTGAAAAGTACAGGTTAATGTTAGTCAGGGCCATTCTCTTGTAGAGATTATTTAAAGTCAGATTGCGTTGCGCTAAAAATATTGTGGGTCAGTTTAAGGACAGTAGTGTAAAATTATTCAAAGGGGACGTTTCATATGTCGACCCTTAGCCTAGGATACCTCACTGGAATCTTCTGATTTTTTTCTTGTAGTTTGTGTAATTAGTGTAGCTTTTGTTTATTGCTAGCGCGTAATTGTAGAGAAAATCTCCTTTGTAGTTGCAGTCTTTCATTGTCGTACAGTAAAACAGGTGTGGCATGCATGTAGATTTGCACCAAGTATTTCGCAGCTGCAATTAACTAGATATTATTTTCAGTGTTATGTTAATGTGTTCTCTTATTTTTGCTCTTCAAATTGTGTTTTTCTGTGTTGTCGTGTGAAATACTGTGACAATAATGGCGTGTGAAAAACGTAACACTAGGCTCCAAAGCAAACTGAGAAATAATAGTGACGACGAGCGTAGCTTGCCAGCACCACTGTGTAATGAATTATCAGACGTTCAAAGTAGTAATTTGGTAACTGTGCATAGGGAAATGGAGCGGGCTGCAAACAATGGCGTAGGCAGTGAAACAATTAGTGAGCAGGGAAGCATTATCGATCGATCGGTCGGCAATAGCTCGGCTCAGGAATCCGAAATGACACGACACGATCTCGCAAATACTGTAGATTCAGGTTTTGGATCCTCACCGTTTTCTCAAATAAGTCAAGACACATTTTCTGCTTGTCAAAATGTGAATGTTTCCGGTGCAAATTCACTGCTGAAAAGCACTGAGGAACATGTTCCAGACACCAGTGCATTGTTATTACAATTAATACAACAAATGGGACAAACACAACAAAAGCTTCAAAAGTTAGACACAATGGAACAAAATCTTCGAAAGTTAGACACAGCGGAACAAAATCAGAGACAAACACAGCAACAGTTAGACGCAATGGAACAAAATCTTCAAAAGTTAGACTCATTGGAGCAAACTCTTGAACAAACACGTGAGGATTTAACTACTGAGTTACATCACATTGAATCGAAATGTCAAAAGTCTGTAATGACGTAAAAACACAAATTTGTGAGCATTTCCAACCTATTTTTTCGCGTCATGAAAATGCACTACAGAATCATGAAGCAGCCATAAAAGAACTGCAAACTACTGTTCATGAAAATCATGAGACCTTGCAAGCTAAATTTGACTCAGTTGCATCTACCGATTCGGTTACGCAACTTGCAAAAACTCAGGAAAACTTGAAGGACACAGTAGATTCGATTTCAACACAAATGGACACTCTGAAACTTGGTTCAGAAAAACACACTGAGGAAATGTGTTCACTATCGGAGAAAGTAGCCGAACTTTCGGATCAGGTCACTAACTTATCTACAAAGGTAGATGATGATCTGAATGACACAAGACCTGTAGCCTTCACTGACACGGAAGAGTATGAACAAATTAGAAAAATCAAACAAAATCAAAATCAAATCAATACACAGTACAAAAGAGAAATCCGGGAAGTACAAGATCAGTTGACGCAGGTAATACAAGAATTACATATTTCAGAGGACACTCGCGCTCCACTACGGGAAGAGGGACATAGAAATACGGAACAACCACAAAATAATAACACAGGACATTTCGGAAATTATGAAAGAAACTGGCAAGGCGCATTGGCTTTTGAGATGGAACCGCCGACACGACGTAACAATGACCGATATACTACTCGCCGACACGATGATTTTGACTATAAGCTGTTCATTACTACACGTAAATTCAAAACGTTTAAGAATTCTGGCAACGACATTCATCCACAAGCATGGCTCCATCAATTCTCTCATTGTTTTCCTCCCAACTGGTCGTTAGAACACAGATTAGAATTTATGTGTGGCTACTTAGAGATGAACCAGCTGTAAGAATGCGATCGGTCATTCACGATTGCCACAGTGAAGGAGAATTTTACCATGCCTTCCTCTCAGCATATTGGTCTCAAGCCACACAAGACCGAGTAAAACATGGCATCATAATGATGAAACATTTCGAACAATCTGAATTCTCCAGTCTTGTGAAATATTTTGAAGACATGTTGCACAAGAATCAGTACCTGTCAAACCCATACAGCCCCTCAGAACTCATCCGCATTTGCTTAATCAAATTACCTGAACATTTACGACATATTATTTTAGCAGGACGTTGCAAAGAAGACATTGAGGCTTTTCAGGGACTGTTACAAGAACTGGAAATTGACACTGACAATCGGGGAACGCGGGAACAGGAGCACAACAATTACAAGTCACATCTGTCACAATTCCGCGATGACAGAAATAATACACGACAAGGCTATTCTTATAACGTAAATCATGACCAAAAGAGACACCACCCGTATGACAACCGTTGGCAGAGTAGTAATAATTACAGGGAAAGATCACCTCTCCGCGGTAATGACTATTACAGAGACAATCAGAGAAACAGACAATATGGGAACCAAAATAATTATTATTACGGGAGACAGAATAACTTTAGACGCAACGGTCCAGCGCGCAGTTACGATTCAGGGAGAAATTCTCCACCACTTAACCGACAAGAAAGAAACTACAGGAACTACCAACATGACGACAGACGATGTGATCGTAACGACAGACCTGAATTGCATCAGAACTGGCGGGATTTAAACAGGGCAGGGCCCTCTCGTCACGGTGAATTTGTAGAAGTTAGGTCTCCAAATCCCAATAACGACGCGCGCCAACAAAGAGACAATAGGCAATGACTCATACCGCAGGCAGCCACAAAACGTTCGTATGACACTAACGACGCAGCTGCCGTAGCTAGTAATTACGTAAAAATGGAAGACATTAGGGACATCTTACTCCAAGAACACGACGTAAAACATAACAACATTGCATATCCTGTGATTCACATTACAGTAAATGACATAAAATTTACGGCAGTACTTGACTCTGGCAGTCCCATTTCAGTAATTAGTGAAACAGCCTATAGCAAATGCAACAAATCGAACGATTGCCCCACACTTCCGTTACGTAAGATTAAATTACAAGGTGCAATCTTTGGAAAAAGTGTAGATGTACGCCAACAAACCAACTTAGAATTCTTTTGTCAAAGCCACAGCTTCTCTATGAACTTTCTTATTGTTCCATTATTGTCGACGGAAATTATACTGGGAGTAGACTTTTTGAATGAATACAAAGCAATCTTAAGCTTTCACGATGCTGAAATAAGTTTAGAAAAAGAAGGTAAGTCAGTAGCTTTGAAATTTGAAGATTGGCTCTCAAACCATGACGAAGAAATTAATCGGCTTTACCTCCTGTTAGACAACAGTTCGGAATTTCCGACGGAACTTGACACTAACAATCACTCTGCAAGTACTGACAGGGGTGATATCGACGGCGCACTTGATACTAATGAGTTAATTCAGAATAAAATTCAAACAATTGAGAATTGTAATGACACTGATAGGCAGGACCTTTTTGAGATTTTACAAGCACATTGCACAGTTTTTACTCACAAAACAGGAACAATCAAGGGATTTCAATACCAATTTCGTGTTCGTGAGCATACTAAATTTTGTGTTAGACCATACGTAATTCCGGCGCATTATAGGGACTGTGTTAGAACAGAAATACAATCTATGCTTGACGAGGGCATTACACTGTTCTACAAAAAAAACCTTTTTTTCTATTTCTGATAAAAAATATTGTGATCCTAGTTGTATTTTGAGTGCTGAATTGAAAACTGTTTTTGGTTTTTTTCTGTCAGGGATAGTTTGTGAGTAATCGCAATTTTATTTCTCTTTTCAGTTCGTGATATAGTGCAGCAAACGTGAGGTGAAATTCGACAAACAAATGCACATCTTTATGATGTTATAAGTTCATCGCATGAATGGAAGGTGGGATCTAACTTATAACACAGTAACATTTGTGTATACAGTTTAAAGCATTTATTTGACATGAGAAATTACAGAAAATTGACAAACAATGAGCCACTGCATTGTAATGCACATCACTTTTTTCTCTTGTATTGTGAATCTTTCTTCTCTCGAATGATATTCCAGCAATAATCTGCTAACATAGAAGGTACCCACTTCCCTTCATAGCGCCTTTCTATGGTAGAAATGTCTTTATGGAATCTTTCCCCATATTCATCCGATACGTCACTACAACTCTCTGTGAAGTAGTCCAGATGAGAGTCCATCATATGTACCTTCAAAGACACATTGCACCCCAAATCCTGATATGCTTTGATCATATCCTTCACCATTGCTTTGTAGTTAGTAGCTCTTCTTCTTCCAAGGAAGTTTTCCGACACCATCTTGAAACAGTCCCATATGGTTTTTTCTTTATCAGTCAAACATGCTTCAAAATTTGCATCTTTCTGCAGCTCCCTGATTTGTGGGCCCACACATACATCTTCCTTTATTTTTGCAGCTGAAAGATGGAAGAATTTGGTAGCTAGATATGCAAACCCACGGCCTGTTGGATCCATGGCCTTCACGAATTGTTTCATCAGGCGAAGTTTGATGTGAAGTGGTGGAAGTAGTATATATTCAGGAGCTACCAGACTTTCATGTTGTACATTCTTTTCGCCAACTTTCCATCTTCGCCTAGGCCATTTCGTTTTCACGTAGTCAGAATTTCGGTCTCGACTATCTCACTCGCAAAGAAAACAGGCATACTTTGTGTAGCCTTGTTGCATTCCCAGCACCACAGCAAATTACCTTGAAATCTGCACATATTTTCCATTTTTGTTCATTGTATTTTAATGAATTTAGCATCCTTTGTATGAATTCGTAATTCTCTTTTGTCAAACTAGCGTAAGCTACTGGAACAGAGGGTATTTTATTTCCGTTGTGGTGCAAAACACCCTTCAGACTTGTTTTCGGTGCATCTATGAAAAGTCTCCACTCCTGTGAAATATAAGTGAAGTTCAGCACTTTCATCAGGCCAGCAACGTCTTTGCAAAATGTCAGTGCTTCGTCAGTTGAAAAATAAGAAATAAAGGCATGTTCTCTGTGCCTGAACACACCGATTTTAGTACTTTGGTGCAGTTGATTATACTCTTGTAATCTTGAACCAAGCAGCTGCGCCTTTTGTTTACTTAGTCCTAGACCACGTACTAAATCATTTAAATCTGCCTGTGTTAACAAATGTGGCGATGACTCACTTGTTCAGTGATATAAAGAATCATCATCTGTGATTTCTTCAGTACTACTTATTTCACTGTCACTCGGAATTTGACCTCGGGCTCTTGAAGGTACTGGAAGGTTGTCGGAATGCTGCACTGGCATTCTCGCTGAAGGCAGATCTGGGTAAACAATGTGCCTCTTCGACTTTTTGTTTGTAAAACCCTGAATTTTTGTTAGACAGAAATAACCATCAGTAACATGGTCCTTAGGCTCCCTCCACACCTTGGGAACAGCAAACAACGCCACATTCTCTTTACCTTTCCATCACTCAATTAGTTTGCAGTAACATGTAGCACAACAGAAATGTGGTGCGTATTCTTTATCTTGGTCTCCTACCTCTACTCCAAAGTAATGTTTGTATGCTTTCTTTATGACTGAAGAAATTTTCTTCCTATTTCTGGCAAAAGTGAACTTCCCACAGATGTAGCAGAAGTTGTCCGGCTTATATCGACATTCACGACGACGTGGCATTTGTGCAAATTTAAAAATACCACTCTGGTAATACACCTGTATTAAATTAATAGTAGGGAACTAGAGGAACGCTGATGTGTAAAAACATGCAGTCGTTTTACCTTCAGCACCAGGCTCAATCAGTTTACACACAGGAACTAAAAGATTCAACAGTGCTCGGAAATATGACACACAGTTACTTGTCAGCCAAAAAAACCCACTCGTTAAGACTGACACAAATTGCGGCTAACACCACTGTTGTAAACTTGATGCACCTGCCCCTAGGAGGTGTGAAGCTTTACTGCCGAGGCAGCGACCGGCTGTCACCGTTCGAGTTAATGAGATGTTTCAGGTGGTCTTAATGACATAGGTGTGGCGGGGGATAACCTAATGATGTCTGATTCTTCCCACCTGCTATTGCACAAGAAATTATCACGTTCTATCACTATTGGATACGGCAACATACCCGTATTTCTCTACAACGTCTCTGTGTATGCCTTAAATTGTGAATATACATATATATACATATTACATAAAAAGTATCCCTGACAACGATATTTTGTTTACATATTTGAATTTCCCATGGTAAAATGGTTTAGAAGCACAAACTTTAATATCAGAAATAGAACCCATGTCGAACAGTGTTATTGATCCTGCAGTAAGCTCATACAACAATCCATTACATGTTGTTGAAAAAAAAATGGATGGATCAGGCTTGTCTTAGATTCGAGACAAATCAATACTATCATTATTCCTGAAACAGACAGGCCGCAAACGTTGGAAGAACTTCTTCAAAATTTTAATGGTGTAAACGTGTTGTCTTCCATTGATCTCAGGTCCAGCTTTTATCAGATCGAACTTCATCCAGAATATAGAAAATACACTGCTTTCCTTTGTTTCGGCGTTTGTTACCAGTTTCGGAAACTTCCTTTTGGTTTGAACATTTCTTCAGCAGCATTCATTCGCGGGCTAAATTCCATATTACCTGAGTTCTTAAAACGTCACATCACCTTATATGTGGACGATATTCTAATAGCAGAAGCTTCATGGGAACAGCATAATCGCATCCTCAACAGTTTGTTACGTATTTTTGCAGAATCTGGAATTACAGTTAACTTGGAAAAGTCTGAATTCGGTAGGTCAAAGGTGAGGTTTTTGGGACATATTATTTCTTCTGAAGGCATTCAACCGGATCCTGAAAAGTTAGAAGCAATCAGAGCCATTCCAGTTCCATCCACAAAAAGACAAGTCCGTAGTGTTCTAGGTCTCGTAAATTTTTACCGTCGTTTTCTGAATATGGAAATCCTTGTTACACCAAAACTTTGTTCTCTCACTGGAAAAAATACTATTTGGAACTGGGCCGAACAAGCACAGTTGGAATTCAATTCTTTGAAAGAATCGCTACTTAACGCGCCAATACTAGCTCATCTAGATCTGTCACAAGATTTCTGCCTTAGCACGGATTCTTCTAAAGTCGGTCTTGGTGCCCATTTATTTCAAGAAGCCACAGAAAATGACACTACTGTTCAGAAAACCATTGCTTTTGCTAGCCGAGTGCTAACAAAATCTGAAAAAAAATTATTCCGTTACTGAATTAGAAGCTTTAGCTATCGTTTGGGCATTTAACAAATTCCGTTTCTTTCTTTCTGGTAAGCACGTAAAAGTATACAGTGATCATCGTGCATTACAATTTCTTATGTCTTCAAAATTAAATCATGACAGGTTAAAACGTTGGGCATTGTTTCTGCAAGAATTCCGCTTCACAATGGTCTACATTCCCGGCAAGGAGAACATTGTTGCGGACGCGCTGTCACGCGCACCGGCTAGGCTTGAGAAAAGTAACACAGAAGGCAACATTGAGAAAAATTTCAGTATTCTTTACATTCAGAAAGTCGCCTTTGAAAACTTCATCACCACATCTTTAAAGGACATTGCTCATGAACAAAATAAACATCCGATTTGGAAAGACATCAAAAGTAAATGGCATGAAAAGACACACACTCAGATTCGGCATTATTACCTGGTTAGAAACAACATACTCTTCAATCGCTGCACTGTTGATGACAAGCTATGGGTACTTTGCATTCCAGACGATTTTCTTAATAAGCTCATTTGGTACATTCATTTCAGCTACGCACATTTTGGTCCACGAAAATGTTATCATATTCTTCGAACGACTTGTTATTTTAACAATATGGAAAAGAGAATTCGAAGAGTCTTGTCTATTTGTAAACTTTGTCAAAAGGCGAAACCATCTACTACCTCCTATCGTGCTCCGCTGTTTCCTATCATTCCTTCTAAATTAAAAGAATTTGCTGCTGTTGATCTCTTGGGACCGCTTGTCAGAACATCTAATGGATTTTCGTACGTTCTAGTCGCTGTTGAACTTACTTCAAAATTTGTTTCTTTCACACCGTTACGTAAAGCCACTGGACGGTCTGTATCCAACGCCTTTGTTAAAAATTTCTTACGTGAAGTTGGACACGTCAGTAAAGTCATTTCAGATAACGGACCGCAATTCAGATCTGCTGTTTGGTCACGCATGCTTCGCAACCATAAAATCAAACCTGTTTTTATTTCATTGTACTCACCACATTGTAACCCCTCCGAACGGATTATGAAAGAAATCAATAAGCTTTGCAGACTTTATTGCCACAGAAAGCATCAGCATTGGGACAGATATTTACACTTATTTCAAAACGTGCTGAATGAAATGCCTCATGACTCCACTGCTTTACCACCTACTCTTGTACTGAAGAATGAAAAACCACCGAACAGAATCAGAGAGCTTGTACCTTTCCCGAATACACGTAAACTTCGACACAAAGACATAATTGATTTGGCTATTAAAAATATAAAATCTGCAGCAGACAAAAGGAGAAAACTACACGGTAAAGCAAATGTAAAGAAATTATATATTGGTCAGAAAGTTCTCATTAAAGCTCATTCTTTGTCACATAAGAAGAAACACTTGTGTCACAAATTCTTTCTAGTTTACAATGGACCTTACAGAATCCGACGTATCCCACATGATAATTGCGTTGAAGTTGAAACTCTGCGTACTAGGAAGAGTAAAGGTTTACACCACATTTCACATGTAAAACCGTTTATAGAAAGATAATCTGCTTTTAAACTTTGTCCTTGCCATAAAACTTTTCACTTCACATTTCTAGTATGCATTGTCAGACTTAATAAACTGTTAACATGCAACAATGTTTGAAGTCAAATATCCAGTCTAGAACCTAGGGAACATTTTTAAACAGAAATTACGAATGCATTGTTATAGTGAACAGACGACACAGTGTTGTATTTGTACATTCTTGCTTGTTAGTTGCACGATTACGTAACGACTATAAGGCTTACATGCTTAGAACATATACCGGTACTGATAATGAGATTTTAATGCAACATTTTGGTTTACTTGAAAATACATTCTGGATTTAAAGTACTTTCTGTGAGATGCCAGATGACACAGTGGTTAGTTTATGTGACAGCTACACGATTTTATCACGACGCTACTAATGAGTGACAATTTACAATGTTGCTTTTGCGATTTATCTGTTTTATATCTGCACAGTTTTTCTGAATTCTTCTGGAAAGTAAAACAGGTTTTAGTAGTAACTTTTGTGGTATAGCTACAATGAGACAGCCTTTTTCGTAGCACAACAATACGTTACATTATAGTACCTTCTTGATCATGGTAAGATACGTAATAACTACGATATCTATACACAAAGCATTTCACTTTTGTTTATCATGAGGTAAGTACATTGACTTCTGCAGAACTTAGCTTTCGGAGGACGATAAATACGAGACTTCCACAGATATTATGTTACAACATGACGCACAGTTTAGCGCTACACTACACGTATTTGAGTGATTAATTTCGCACTTAAAACATTTTTTTAAGATATTTGATTTGAAGTGCAATGATACAAGGGTTTTCCGTGATATATTTCATTCCATTGCTGTAATCTGTAACACCTGAGGGTATAATTACATTAATCCTCAGGGGGGTACACGCCTACTTTGTGTACCATGTGTTTGGCACGCACAAGGAGCCCTAGCTAATATGGTATTTGCTTATACAACTTTACACATCGGTACCATATTTCTCTAACACACAAATTACACAGCTATCTGATCATTTAACTGAGAGATAAACATTTTTTTTACTGCATTAGTGACAGATGTTTACGTAATTACACAGTTGAATAACTTCACACTTATGAAATTGCATTTTGTCTCTACTTTGTGAACTGTTCATATGTTTTCGGAACCATTGTGATACTATGAGAGCTTTGAATGATGTATTTGGTAAGGGAGCATGATTTTAAAGTACATTTGAGGTAGATGACACTTTTGACATGAGCAGAGAATTTTTTTAGGTTTAGAAACTATTGGAGGAAGCTACGACGATTTTGAGATTTGACTGAGGTGTTATGATGTTATTTTTACGACGACGATGTGTATTATGCTGTTGAGGTATGTTTATGATCAATAAGCTGATGCTATATAAGGAATGTGATTACGTGTTTATATGTATATGAATAATGAATAGAAGTTAGGGACTATGGTTTGTGAAAAAGGTTGTTGGAAACCAAGATTCATACTTTAAGAGTTATGAAATGTGTGTATATGTGTGAATGTATCACAATGCTGGCGAAAATTTTTTGGACACTGTTATATTTATAGGATTTTGTTTCTACACATTTGCAACGCAAATTCTTGACCTGTGAAATATTTTTATATGAGACTGTCACTGTAGCGGAAACTGCTGTCGTAAATCTTTCCGTACGAAAGTTAAATGACCACCTGCACGTAATGCGTCGCGGGCACCCAGCTGTCAGACGCTTGGAGAAAAAGCCATTATTGCGAGCCCTTTTCAGCGGCACAGGTAGAAAAAAAAGGGAGGTCATTATCCTCGCTATTGACATTCCTTTGTTGAACGCATCATAAATACGACACGCTAATAATAACTTGTAAACATTCTTACATCTGCACACCTGATTAGGACAAGTGTCTATCTACGAGAATTGAGAGAATTTCTACTAACTTATGAAATGCCTCATGACTACTGAATGATTATTTTATGCTTTACTTTGTACATAGTTGCTTATTTCATTTGATATCTGGTTTCCAGCTGTCTTGCAGCATTGGTTTCATAAAATAAAATTAAATGCATTTGCTAATGTGAACACTTTCTGTCAACAGATCTATTAAATAATAATTTTGTGATCCACATTCTTCAAAAAAGGAGCACTTGGAAAGGAAAGAACAATAAGAAGGGACTAGTAACAGTAAATGCATACATAATATTCATTTCAAGTACATGGTATTATTTTTTTTACAATAAGTTGTTGTGGTGCACCACTTTAATTACATAGACATTAAGATGTGAATATACATTTCCCTTGTCTGCATTGTTGTCTTTAGTGTAATATTTTTTCTGCTTGATCTTTGCCATGCTTAGGTATTAATTATAGCATTTGCTGCTGCTGTTTGCCATGCATAGTGCTACTAAATTTCACTTTGTATTATTCTTTTAAGCCAGTTTTACTACTGATTTATTTTTCTTGTTTGCTGCTCATTGCCTTATATTAGTTGTAAGTTATGCTGCTTGCTACGCCATTTGTATTTTTGATCATTGCTGTTTGTGTTAATTGTTTTGTGCTGCTGCTTTGCCTCGTTCCTTAGTTTAGCATCTGAGCTCAGTAGACTTAAGTTAGCTTAAGAGGGGGTAGACTATAAGACAATGAGTTGCGATGAATTTGAAGAAATGCACTGAGAGGCTATACGAGAAAAGTGCAGAAAGTAGGTATAGATAGGACTTTTGGAAATAATGATGAACAAAGGGAGATCTCCATGCAAAATACTGCAGTACCAAAAGTTACACTGAAAACGAACCCTGTCCTTTCCATTGTGTTATCCCACTATGTGTTTGTCTACTCTTGCATATTTGTGTTTTTCCTGTCTTTATGTGTTTAAATGATAAGACTTATGTTGTAGAATTTTTCTAATACTAAGCTACATTCACTATGATGAGGAATACTGTTATCCTCAAATATAATTGGCATTAATAATATGTTATTTACCTTGTAAATATGCTTAGACATTATTTATTCTGTTTTGTTTTAATGCTCATGTGTAAAGTTGATGTTTCAAAAGTTATTCTGATCTTTTATGTATGAACTAATGTCATAATTCCTGTAACACTGATGTATATGTTTATTTCTATTCTTTTGTAAAGCCCCTATTACCGCAAATGTTATTTGTATTGTTATGTTCTTTACTGATGTATTTTGTACCTTTGTAATTGTATTTTTATGTAATCAAATTGTAATTGTTACCAGGTCATCAAATTAAGTAACTTGTAAGTTACATTTCACTGGACACATTTCTGTTGGTCATAGTATATGGACAATATGTGAGAAGTAGGGACTGTTAGTGTTTGCACGTGTGTTAATAATTCAGCAAGGGACTGGATAACAGCATTGCTGGTTCTAAGGACATTTAAAAAAAAAATTTTTCTGTGCGTGCACAAGTGGTGGTTTATGGACTTGCTATATTCTCCGCAAGAATCTTCGATGGTGATTGTGCACCTGCACAGTCACAACAGATGGCTGCTGGCCATCTCTACAAGGACTGCAGTGGGTCTGCACCTCTGATGGCCCACCAGTACCATTATCTCTACAAGGACTACAGTGGGTCTACATCTTTGATGATCCATCAATACCATTATTTCTACAAGGACTGCAGTGGGTCTGCACCTCTGGTGGCCCACCAATACCGTAATCTCTACCAGGACTACAGTCGGTCTGCTCTGTGATGACCTACCCACCAATACTCTTCAAAACTTCGACTGACTCCGCTGTGGGTTTGCTCTGTTGTGGCCCATTACCTGTCAGCATGTCACGAGTCAGCACTGTCTTTCCATTGGAAGGACAACACTACTTCTTCAAGACTGCATGGAAATCAACTACTTCCGTGTGCATTTTCTTTTACTGCTCAGACTTTGAGAAAAACACTGCAATGTGATGAATGATCAGGACTGTCTTTATGGACTGTGAGAAAATTTTAGCTTTTGCCCAACATTGTATCAATAAGTGTGTGCATTTGATTTCTTTGTTATTGTAATTACGATTATGAAAAATTTTAACAAATCTGTAGTGGCCACTGCCCAAAACCATTTGTAAAATTTTTTTTGGGGAGCATGGGGGCTATGTAAGTAGGCTGTTTAGTTTTTTTTATTGGTAACGCCACCTCTGTATGAAAATCACTGGCTGTGCTGTGTGCAGTCTGTGGCTGCTTTGCTTTGTTGTCTGCCATTGTAGTGTTGGGCAGCGGCAGCTGGATGTTAACAGCACGTAGCGTTGCGCAGTTGGAGGTGAGCCGCCAGCAGTGGTGGATGTGGGGAGAGAGATGGCGGAGTTTTGAAATTTGTCATGAACTGCTATATATATTATGACTATTGAGGTAAATACATTGGTTGTTCTCTATTAATATCTTTCATTTGCTAACTATCCCTATCAGTAGTTAGTGCCTTCCATAGTTTGAATCTTTTATTTAGCTGGCAGTAGTGGCGCTTGCTTTATTCCATTAGTGGGAGTAACCAAGATTTTTGTGAGGTAAGTGAGTTGTGAAAAGTACAGGTTAATGTTAGTCAGGGCCATTCTCTTGTAGAGATTATTTAAAGTCAGATTGCGTTGCGCTAAAATTATTGTGCGCCAGTTTAAGGACAGTAGTGTACTATTATTGAAAGGGGACGTTTCAAAGGCTGCAGTTCACATGCGGACATTGACGAGCCCGACGCCACCATACCGTGAGGGCAGGGTAAGTGTCTCATAACGGACTTTAAACATTGAACCAGCCGTGAGATAATAGCCAAAAGCCACCTGAAGGTTGCGCCCAATTGCAGTTGGCAGAGGGAGAACTTTTTTTTTAAAAAAAAATTCTTTATTATCAAAACCATTATAATTATACAAACTAACGCACTACCTTACTACATTAGTGGGTCCTAACATTTATACATTTGTATTGAATTGTTGCAGCTAGTTTAGTATTAGTTGGTGAGCTACAGTTAATATTAATATTAATAACAATTGGCATCTAATATCTACATATACTATTTATTTCCTATTCCTATGACTAATTTAATTTGTATATGTATACTGCAGCGTCACATGTGTGCCAGTAAAGATATAAACCTACTTGCATTTGCCTTGCTCTTCGAGCTAACCCCGAAGAGCATGCCCCTGGCACTGGGCAGGCCTCGATGTTAATTCGCTGCAGTCCCTATCTTAATTTCCTATAACTAAGTCCTACAAACTAACTTATCCTACGTCAAATCCGGTGTGTGTCACGATCGGTGGTTGTTCCCTACTCCCCCTAGTCCTGCACGTGGCGGATTCCAACTTAGATGTAGTCGGCCAGTCCACGCACAGGCGGCATGGGAATAGGGCTCCTGGACGCAATTGGTGGTTATTGTATCTCGCCTAAATAGTCAATGAGAACTTTTCGAGATAACTCGTTAGCCAAGGTGTTTAAGGTCTGAAATGTTCCCTCTTGTCAGAGTAGTTGGTATGTGTCGCGGTTGGGTAGTCTGTCTCGTAGTGTGTTGGCAACATCATTGAAGAGGGGACATTCGTAAACTACATGCTCGGGTGTACCCTCCGGATCACCACAGTCACACGCTGGTGTTGCCCTCTTCCCAAATCGACATAAATAAGTCGGGTAGGGTCCATGGCCAGTGAGAAAGTGGATCAACCCTCGCGTAGGCTCGAAGTCGTTCCCTGACATCAGGTAGGAACTGGAAGGTTCTTCGTCCCGTCTCTTCTGCCTCCCAAGTCTCCTGCCAGAGCTCCTCCCCTCTTTTCCTTATCTCTCTCTTATCCCCCACTCTAATACACATAATATCAGCAATCTTTTCGTGATTTCCCTTCTTGGCCCAATACCACGCCGCCTGCTCTCTTATCTTTATGTCCAGGGGGCAGAGCCCCATTATGGCTAATAGGTCCCTCCCCTCCCCCCGGAGATGTTCTATAGGCACCTACTGCTCTTAGTACCATGCTTCTCTGGACCCTTCTCACGGCCATGGCGGGCACAACCCTCGTGAGCCTGTGCGCCCAGACTCCCAAGCCATAGCCCACAACTGAGGTTAAAATACTATTGTGATAGAGTCTGATTAAGTGTGGAGGAAGATGAAATCTTTTGTGACCTATTGAAATGAGATTATTTAATATCTGAAGGGCTCTTTGGGTGACAGTATCAATGTGTTTTCCGAAGTTCCACCTCTCATCAATGATAACTCCCAGGTAGCGTGTCTCTCGTCGTCGGAGAACTGGTGAACCGTCTATTCTTACTGTCGGGTTTCTGATGAGTTGTCCTTTTAGTAGTAAGTAAGTGGATTTACTGGGTGAAATCGTCATTTTAGTCGTGTGGCACCACTGTTGGAGTTTGTCTAATGCTGTCTCTATTTTCGGTTCAATGTCTTCGCGGCTACGGCCACCGACCAACAGAAGGAGGTCATCCGCATAGGCTATCACATCTAGCACCTCATTACTTTGTTGCAATCTATCTAGTAAAGGCTCCATATGGATGTCCCAAAAAAGGGGTCCTAAGACAGAACCTTGGGGACATCCTTTGTTAATTACCTTCCCAACTCTTTCGCTAGACGATGATAACCAGACCTCCCGATCCTTACAATAGCTCCTCAGGCAACCATATAGCGGCCCTGGACACTCTTTCTCCCGCAAGCAGGAGAAGAGCGAAGGCCACCACAGGTTGTCAAAGGCGCCACTGATATCCACCATGATGCCAACCACGTATTTGTGCGGGGTCGAGTCACAGACCTCGGCCGCCAGGGTAATTGCATCAGATGCCGATCGCCCCGGCCTGAACCTGAACTGCCTGTCACTCATCCCACACAACACTCGGTGTGCTGTCAATCTGTCGGCTAGTCATTTCTCTAATATTTTGCCAAATACGTCCAACAGGCAAATCGGCCTGTAGGATTTTACTTCTGCAGGGTCCTTGTCTAGTCCTTTCTTTATAATAACTACGTTCGCCATTTTCCATTTCTTTGGGAATCTTCTCTGTCTGAGGCATTCGTTATATACGAGTAGATGTGTTAGTGGCGCAATTAGCTGAGGCGCCAGAAACTGCACTACCTCCGCCACAATGCCGTCTGGCCCAGGTGCTTTTCCTTTTTTCAGTGATCTTATATGGGTTGCCACCTCCTCCTCTGAGAAGGGGTAGACAGCCGTTTCATTAACATATTCTTCTTGATCTTCGTCTCTAAGTTGCTTCTGCCCCTCTGTCTCCCCATCCGCATTATCGTCAGGCAACAGGGACCGGCGGAGGACCCCTGCAGTCTCCTGCCAGGACTCCGTCATCCCGTCCCCGTGCCTGACTGTTGATAGTTCCAGAGGAGAGCGGATTTTTTCCCTTACCAATTTGTACGGAAGCCCCCATGGGTCAGTGACTAGCTGGTTAAGCACGAAGTTTTCCCAGCTTCTCATCCTGACTTCGCGCAGGTCCTTTTGGACTTTCCGCTTTTCCTCTCTATATAGCATCTGCCACCTTTGTCGTTCCTGCCAGACGACACTGCGCTGGTAGTGCTTCCTCAGCCTTCTGACAGATTGACGCAGTTCTCCCAGTTCAGCAGTCCATGGTGACGGAGAGGCCGCTATGGCCCTCCTCCTTGTCGGTACGGCTGTCTTCACCGCTCTTGTCACTGCATTCACCAGTTCCTCCGCTCTCTGGTCTACGTCTATGTCCAGTTTAATGTCACCTTCTGGTAATGGAGGAATGTCACACTCCCTCGCTAGACGTTCCCAATTTGCTCTCCTGTAGTTCAGTTGCACCTCCCACCCCGTGGCCCAGCGGCACTCTCTTTCTCCCAAGGTGAAACATATTAGATTGTGGTCACTTGTGGTGGCGTTCTCTATGACTTTCCAGTCTTTAATAATGTTTGCCATATTTGGAGTTGCAAGGGTGACATCAATATTTGTGCCCTGTCCTCCCCCTGCAGCGTAGGTAGGAGGATTGCCGGCCCTATTTGCTACCACAAGTTGTGATGCCATTATGAATTCTTCAACTTTTTCGCCGTTAGCGTCTCTTGTGTCACTGTACCACAGGGGGGATTTGGCATTGATATCAGCTGTTATCACGATCTTTCTTCCCTGTAACGCCGTGGTAACTCTCGCTAGGTGGTCTATGTGATGTTCTATGCTATCTCCGTACTGGAAGTGCATGTTTATGAGAGTTATGGTCCCCATAGGGGTTTGAAGCTCCACGACGTTACAGTGGCTCGTTGTGAATTGTGAGAGCGTGGTGACTCTCAAGAGTCTATTTGCAATTATAATTGCGCGATGTGAACCAATTTTGATGCCACATAAAGATTAATAAACTCAACCCGTTGAAGTGTGTCCCGGCGGCGCAAGAGGATCTGGCGGACGTCGTTGCGGATGACGTGTAACAGGCAACGGAAATTCGTTGCCGCTGTGTGTGTGACCGTGGGGGTAAAGGTAATGCCCAGGTACCGGAAAGTCCGCACAAGCGGCAGGGGTGCCACTCCACCCTCCTGGAGGCCTCGTCCAATGTGCATTGCAGAAGATTTGGCAACGTTCATGGCACTGCCAGCGACAGCCCCATAACGGGTAATCAATTCGAGGACTTCCCGAATCTCAGAGCCGGAGCGAATGAGGAGGAGGAGGTCATCAGCATATGCCCGACAGCGAAAAGTGTGTTGGCGTAGGGTGAGGCCAGAGAGCTTGGTCGTCAAGCCACCAGTAAGGGGCTCAAGGGCAATGGCATACAGGAGGGTAGAGACGGGGCAACCCTGCCGTATCGAACGGCAGATAGGTACTAGCCCTGCTAAACGTCCATTGACTTGGACACGTGAACTGGCACTGTCGTAAAGACGCCGGATGACGTCGAGAAACGGAGGGGGGATGCCCATTCGGGCTGCCACCGAAAACAGGAAACGATGACGCACTTTATCGAAGGCGCTGTCGAAGTCTATAGCGACGACCGCTGCCCGGAGTCTGCAGGCCGCCGCTATCGCAATTAAGTCGCGGCATTTCCCTGTGGCAGTCTGTATGTTAACCTGTCCGCCAGGAGTCGTTTGCTCTGGCGAGAGGATATGAGGGAGTGTAATTCGGAGCCGCATTGCCAGTAAGCGCGCGAAAATCTTGTAATCGGCATTGAGTAGGGTGAGCGGTCTGTAACTCGTGACCATCGAACCTCGGGCTGGCTTATGGACCGGTATAATGATGCCCTCAGCAAAGGTGGGTGGGATTGCTTGGTCAGATGTCATCAGTTCTTGATACATAGTCGTCCACCGTGGTGCCATGAGGTCCCGAAAGGTACGGTAAAACTCAATCGGTAAGCCGTCAAAGCCGGGCGATCTGTTGACTGCACCCTTGGCGATGGCGTGGTTGACTTCGTCTAGCGTGACCGGCACTGTCAAAGCATCCGCCTCCGTGTGGGGGAGGGTGCGCGTGACGTAATGCAAAATGGAGTCGTCTGCTGCAGTTTCAGCGTCTTCATCACTATAAGTACGACGGTAGTGTTCGACGAATGCGTGGACGATGTCATTCTGAGTGGTCACCTGCGTTCCATGAGCGTGGTCAGAGTGCTGATGATCTGCCGACGACGCCTTCGTTTGTCGGACACTATATCATGCATGGATGGAATTTCTAAATCCGCGTGATCGTGGCACCGCGTCTGTATCACGACCCCTTGCAGTTTCCGGCGTGCCAGCGCAATTATCTTCGCCTTAGTTCCTTGCCGTTCCAGCTGGTTGTCCGGGGTTGGCGGTTGAGCATCCAGATCTCGGAGAATCGCGTAATAGAAGTTCAACAGTGGTGCGATGCCAGTCGGCCATGTCCTTCCCGTATCTCATCAGTGTCCTCCGGATCGCCGGCATGGCGCAGTCCAACCACCATGTCAATGTCGAGTGGTAGCGGGGAAGGCGTCGTTCGCAGGCTGTCCACGTTTCAGTGACTTGTTGGCGACACGCCAGGTCATGCAAGTGTGAGGTATTGAGTTTCCATGGCGCACGGCTGCGCCATACTGATTGCGGCGGAAGGAGGACCGTACAGATGTAAGCGCAATGGTCAGAAAAGGCCAGCGGCCATCGTTCGGCGCCCCGTATCGCAGATCTAAGAGTTTGTGAGACATATATCCTGTCTAGACGGCTTGCGGAATGACTTGTAAGAAAGGTATGGCCAGAACGGTCGCCGTGTTGAACTTCCCAGGTATCGTGAAGCAGGAAGTCCAGCACCACTATACGTAGCTCCTGGCATGTAGTATAGTGGGGAATCTGATCTTTAGGATGCAGAACGCAGTTAAAATCACCTCCTAGTAGGCAATGGTCATAACGCCCTAAAAACAGGGGAGCGATTTCCTCGGAATAAAACTGGGCTCTTTCATGCCGTCGGTCGGTGCCTGAGGGAGCGTAGACATTAATGATGCGTGTCCGCATGGCAGTGAGTGCCATGCCCCGAGCTGATGGAAGGAAGGCGACATCGGTCACAGAAATCCCGTGGCGGACGTAGATGGCCACCCCGCGGCCCATAGGATCACTCGCGGAGGCGTGGGCGGTGTAGCCATTGATATCCGGGAGACTAGCCAAGTGAAATTCCTGCGGAAGGGCGAAATCAATATCCGAAGCCTAGAACATCTCCTGCATAAGGCGGATTTTCACCCTGGAACGGATGTTGTTGGTGTTGATGGTTGCTATCCGGTAGTCCTGGTGTCGGATTGCTGGAGGCTGGTCCACTCCGCCGTCCGCGCAAGGGTGTTGGCGTCGCAGCGGAACGTTATCCCGCTGGCCCGCAGGGGAGTCTGGGGAGAGTATGATTAGTGGTGCGGCCGTGAGGGCGCAGGGTCCCGTAACGGGTCCTGCTCCTTGACCTCCTCCTCGTGCCACACCCTGGAAGCGGACACTGGTGTATCGTCCATTTTGTCTGCAGAAGATGTAATTGTGCGTGGTGTAGTGTCGCCTGTGTTACGTTCATGATTGAGTTCAGCGTCAGCACGGGGCGCAGGCACACCGATAGATGTCTCCGCGCTCATTACGTCTTCGTCAGCAGTAGCGGGTTCGGAGGCCTCGTGCTGGTCGATGGTTACGTCCTCCTCGACTTTTAACGTCCCCTCTTGGCCGGAAACGGCGCGACGTCTTCGCTTGCGACGTTTCGGGGAACGTTGTTTCCTTGTGCGACCCTCCGTGTCCGACGACGCAAGGGAGTCGCGTCGTTCTGGCAGAAAGGCCGCTGTAGAAACGATGAGCGAGTCGATCTCCATCGTGTTTCCGAGGCCAGGGTCAGCGTCTGGTTGCGCCGGCATCTTCGGAACGGCGTCGATGGCCGGCCGAGGCGGCGGGTCGTCCGAGGCGCTCTCTGTCGGTGTCGGGTCGGGCTCGTTGGTGGCGTCGTTTGTGGTGACCGGGAGAGGTTGCAAAGCGGTAGGAGAAGCTATAACAGCGGCATAGGTCACCGGTAGCACCGTAGGTTGCGACGTGGGTGGTTCTTCGGCAGCTGGAAGTTGCGTAATACGCCGTTGTAGGCATTCGGATCTAAGGTGCCCTTCTTTGCCGCACACGGAACAGGTCCGAGGCTGGCCGTCGTATATAATTATTGCACGGCATCCGCCGATCTGTAAGTAGGACGGGACGTGGCTTCGGAGATCTATAGTGACCTGTCGGACCCCGTTTAGGACAGGATACGTCAGAAACTGTGTCCACTTCTCCGCAGTGTGGCCATGGACTGTGCCGTATAGGCGAAGTGCCGCGACGACTTCCTCAGCAGGAAGTTCGAATGGCAATTCGAAAATGCGTATCGTTCGCATACCTAAGCCTGCGTGGTCGACGGCTACCTCCCCCACATTGCAATCAGCGTGACAGAAGCGGAGCCCCTGTTTGGTCTCACGTAGTAGGCGTTCGCACGCA
The DNA here is from genome assembly GCF_023898315.1 of Schistocerca nitens. NCBI lineage: Eukaryota > Metazoa > Arthropoda > Insecta > Orthoptera > Acrididae > Schistocerca > Schistocerca nitens. Next base: position 306,847,233 of record NC_064621.1, on the reverse strand, counting down.
GCGTCGTTAATGATTTTCACATAGACCGTGCTGCTCACGATGGACAAATGTATGCCGATAATATCGGTCGCCGGGATCTTCACTTCCTCTCGCAGAAAACGCTCCACCTCGAGTGCTTTGGGTCGGGCATAGTCGTTGCAGAAAGTAAATCGGAGTGTTGATTTACGGTAACGGTTCGCCAAGGATCGTACAAGGTAAGCCGGCACTTAAGCAACGGCCGTCAGAAAGTAAACTAGGCGAGCTCGCGCGCCGCACGAAGTCAACACGTACGCGTCCGCTCTGTTGCCCTGCCGAAGGCAGACTGTAACACACGAGAAGTCATGCCGTTTCCGAAATGCTCGTGCCGAGCGTCCGGGCCACCAGAATCTTCCCTCGGTCGAACTCAGACAGGTCGCTCTTCTTCCCCATTCGATACACAGACAGCACACTCACTGATACTACATGCATCCTACGTGTGTCTCACTAGGAGTCATTACTTGCCAGGTGAAGCTGCTATCGCCTGTACGGGTTTATATAGATAGTACGTCGGTGGTCACTGGCTGATAAGTGTATATGGACGAGGTCATGTTTATCCGACAGTTCTCTTGCAATCATCTGTTCGTCGTGCACCAGAATAAGAAACCATAATTACTATCAAGAGGTGCCGCCAAGACAAATCTAATAAACGATGACTAACTGACAACCTCAGCTGCCTACAGGTGTTGTTGATATACCTCGATGTGGACAGCTGAAAATGTGTGCCCCGACCGGGACTCGAACCCGGGATCTCCTGCTTACATGGCAGACGCTCTATCCATCTGAGCGACCGAGGACACAGACGAATAGCGCGACTGCAGGGACTTATCCCTTGCACGCTTCCCGTGAGACTCACATTCCCAACTGTCCACAATTCTACATATGTATTGTACCGTATAGACATTTCCCCAACCACTCATTACTCGCGCACGCTTTGGCGATTCCCGTAAGAGTTTGGGCAACCTGTGCGCATTCGCACAGACGAAGGTCGATGGCTGGGTAGCCTTTAACTATATATACGAAGACAGTAACTTGTTCTCGAAAGAACAGTTACAGTTGATGACCGTGCAGCTTATCCCTGGAATAAACGATGACTAACTGACAACCTCAGCTGCCGACAGTTGGGAATGTGAGTCTCACGGGAAGCGTGCAAGGGGTAAGTCCCTGCAGTCGCGCTATTCGTCTGTGTCCTCGGTCGCTCAGATGGATAAAGCGTCTGCCATGTAAGCAGGAAATCCCGGGTTCGAGTCCCGGTCGGGGCACACATTTTCAGCTGTCCACATCGAGGTATATCAACAACACCTCTCGGCAGCTGAGGTTGTCAGTTAGTCGTCGTTTATTCCAGGGAAAAGCTGCACGGTCATCATCAGTAACAGTTCTTTCGAGAACAAGTTACTGTCTTCGTATATACAAATCTAATAATTTTTGTCAAATACTCAAGTAGGTACCTGAGTTATTTGTGTACCAACTATGTGTACTGCTCTGCTGAACTTAAGAACGAAATAGATTAAATAAAATAACATATTAACTAGTCTATGGACACGAATGAAAGGGCGGGAGCGGCTTGCCAGAGGTCTCCCACTCGTGCACAGGAATCTGGGTGAGACATGGTGTGAGATCAGCGTGGCTAAGGTGTCAAGCGGCGTCCATCCCTTAACACGAGCCAGCTACGGTGTACTGTGACGGTATTGCCCATTATAACACGGCCCAGATACAGCATCTGGGTGACTTCACACGGGGAAGAATCATTCTGGAACGGGACAATGGACGAATCGTGACAAGTGTAGCCCAGGAGTTTGGTACTGCTCACAACATGGTCTCATCTGCATAGGGAGCCTTACGAACCACCGACACTTTTGTTCAAAGGAGAAGAGGTGGTCGACCACGATAATGCAGAAAGCAAGGACTGACATACTTCAAACAACAGGGGCAATTGTAACCACGTTTAACACGACTGAAAGCCTAGCAATCTCACGCATCACAGTGACACGGCAACTGAATGGAGGTGGTCTCTTTTACTCGCCTTTGTTGTCACCAGCTCGTCAGTGACACAGTTTGCGACGGTGCCAGCTGGGCTCGATCAAGGAGGATTGGGGTCGTGGGCTACTTGGATAAGAGCAGATTCAGTATGAGCAGCGATTTTAGACTTACCGTCATACGATGAGAGGTGGGAACATGTAATACACCCAGGAACGTTGCCGAACATGACCGTTTTTGGGGTCCTTGTGCTATGTGTGAGGAGGCATAATGTTATATGGGCGTGCTGACCTAAAATCTTGCCGGTATGAGTGGCCGAGCGGTTCTAGGCACTACAGTCTGGAAACGCGCGACCGCTATGGTCGCAGGTTCGAATCCTGCCTCAGGCAAGGACGTGTGTGGTGTCCTTAGGTTAGTTACGTTTAAGTAGTTCAAAGCTCTATGGGACTGATGACCTCAGAAGATAAGTCCCATAGTGCTCAGAGCCATTTGAACCATTTCAACCCCCAAACCTTAATGCACAGTACACTGTTTGGTTGACATTATTGTGACACTGGACTCCTTCCCTGTTTGCGTAACGCAGCACGTCTACATGCATCAAAGACTATCCAGCAGTTCTCAAGCGCGTTAGTGGAGGAATGAAACACCCTCCCACATGAACTCCTTACCAGCTTTGTGCCCAGCGAGGAACCACGTTGTAGGGAATGCATTTCTGTCCATGGTGGTGACAGAGCATGTTAAGTACCACGTCCCGCCATTTACTGTCCAATGACCCATAATAATCGTGATGACTTCAAAGTAAATACTATTTCTGAAGAAAAGTGTCATTTCTGGTCGCCTCATAGCATATTTCTTCCAGTCGCCTTCTGTGCTACACTGTAGCAGTTCTTTTCATGTATGGAACAAGTGTCATCGAGGTATGTTACTTGGCGTGAAATATCATGGTATAGATTCATTCACCCTTAACCTTAGCACAGCACTTATTTCCAGAGAGTGGCACTATGTTTGATGATGCAATAGACACCTAACGTGGAGTTTTTGAAGGAAAACTATAAGCATTTGCAGGAAAGACACGGTATGTGTAACCAGTTGGGCATTCAAACAACAGCCCACAACGCTAGCATTAATGCTAAAAGTAATTTTTATGGTTTATCGAACGGTATGGAACACCAACTAAAGTGGAAAAGTTCCAGGCTCTTGATGAAGAGATTAGTTCAGTTCAGAATTAAGCTGTGTCGTAAATACTACGTGACACAAAATATATGGTTGGAGTATTTTACACAGTAGAATTTGACATCGGAGCTAAACTGTATTAAAGAAATAAGCAAGGAAATGAAGCAGGGAAGAACTGCAATTTTCCTCCTATTTATTAGGTAATAAAGGAATCCTGTACTAAAATATACCTAGATAACTGACTGTAAAGTGTAATGGATTTACAGAATTTCGTGTCATATAATGTTTTACTGCCTGTAAGGCAATGTTGTCTGTGAAATGTAGATGAATAGTTAGCCTCACATGTGAGGCACATCCGGCATGGAAAACATTTATCTTCCTCACTATGACATTACTGTATGTAAGAACAATATTAAAGCAGTCATTACATGTGTCAGATAACAGTAATAATGAATCAAGATCAGCCGGTACCCGAAAGATAGTCGTTGTGGGTAGTGCAAGATTTAAATCAAATACAGTAAAGAAAGCCATATAATACAAATATTCGTTTCATAGAACAGTTTTCGTGTGTGCGACCTTTTTTTACATTCGTTATTGCGTACGAAAACGAATATAAACATGCACATTAGTAGCGGCAAGTATATGGCAACACTTTAGTGTGATGTACTACATGCACAGAAACTTCCAGTAATCAATGGTAACTCCTCAAGAGAAGTTATGAATAAAATTTAAAGCTGGTTCTACTACCAAATGCTAGTTACTTTCATAATTGTGGTATAGTAATAAGCAAAATTTGTTCGTACAAAATTTGGTTTTAACTCGAGCAACCATTGTATGTTAGAAACGACTTTTTAATCCCAACTGATTCTTTGAGTCTCCTTAGACTCACTGATTACTGCGATTAGAATCTCGTATAACTGAAGGAAGAGTTACTCTTCTAGTGGTGGTTCTGTTAATTAGTCGCTAAATTCCGTCAATTCAAAGTTAAATTGCTCCTTCCAGACGACCAGCGTTTCCGGAAGTAATTTAGACTTTCTATTAGAACTTCCTCGTTGCGCTGTTGACATTCCGATGTAATTCATTTAAGAAGCAATCCGTATTTCGTCACCTAGTCCGGCTTAATGTTCCAAAATTAATAAATAATAGGTCTTTCCAATGCTTCTTTTTCATTTATTTTAACTGCCGCTCTTTAAGAGAACGGGTAAGTTTTAAACTGTTAAAATACTAATGTCCAAATTATGGGAAAGGACTTTTGTACACTGCAGATGTTAGAAAAGTTTGCGGTGTGTTTGAGACAAGTATTGGTGTCACTGTAATAAGTACAAAGTATCTCCCTGCACTGCAATTTTTGGGGTCTACACTTTTTTGGAAACGATGAGTTTTGAAGAACTAGGGTTTTGTATTTCTTTTTTGATTAAGGGCTTGGGGGAAGGGATAATTTTGTTAGTGTATTAGTATATGCTCTAGAACGCTTGTACCCGGTAGATAAAGCAGTCCAGAATAAGAATACTGAAAAAATTCTAAACTGTCAAGATCGTTAATTTCATTTAGTCATCTAGATGACCGGTTTCGGCAATTATCTGTTGCCATCTTCGAATCTATAATTACTTCATTACATGATCTCCTCCATCAGTACAGTAAGTGGTGCTGTGTAGCACCATTACTTTACTGATGGAGGAGATTATGTAATGATGTAAACACAGATCCGAAGATATCAACAGAGAATTGCCGAAAAGTGGTGCTATACATCGTATAATACCACAGATCGAGCCATACTGACGATGTCAGAAGGGTAAAGTACAGAATATCTGTGTCGCTCATCTTAACCTAAAAAAGCATGGTGTAGAAGGTGTCCTTCTGCTGGTACCAGGGCACAAGTGGAGCAGTGTGGCTGCATCTCGTCAAGTCAACAACGTTGCCGTGGGGTGCCTCCTTCCAGCCACGCAGGCGTAAGAGGTACGTCCTCCTTAGACGTCTTCGCTTAGGCCACAGCCTATGACGCATGACTTCTTGCTCCGGAAAGAGGACTCTGATATGTGGTACCTGTGATGTACAGAACACAGTGCGCGACACTTTATTAGACTATACATTATTTTCAGATTAAAGAGCAGCAGCTTGTTTGCCGACAGATTTCTCCTTTATTTTAGCTGGCGATCAACGAATGTGGTCCGACTCCCAGAATTTTCTGAATTGTCCGACTTATACCAGAGATCTTACAACGATATTTTTCGAATGTTATCAGGTCGGCAGGTTCATCCGTGTTTCTGGTATATGATCGGTCAGCCATGTATTCGTGTGCATCTACCTTAGTTTCTTACTTAGTTTTACTTAAGTTTGGGAACATTTGAACAGTTCTGACGCTGTCTTCCATGATGTGAGCTAGTGTGTGTGTGTTGGGGCTTATGGGCGCTCAACATCGAGGTCATCAGCGCCCATGTGAGCTAGTGTGATTGCGCATGTGTTCATGGGTAAGATAGGATGAGAGTGGGAGCAGTGTTACCTCAGTTCGATTTTTAACTTTTTTCTCGCATCTCCTCGGCTTTAACCACATTCATTTCTACTAATTTCGTAACGGCGCCCGATACCCACAAACACACAGTATTAGTGTGTCGGCTATGTAGTGTCGAAGTCAGTGTGTCAGAAGGCATGAGATTTGGGGCAGTGCAATATCGGAGGGGAAGAAGTTTAATTAGTGGTTATGAAGAGGAAATGACAGGCTTAGAAATGAGGATAAAATTGTTTAAGGAAGAATTCGTAGCAATAACTGTTTTTTGTCTAGGGATATACATATGTACAAATCAGACACATTTACGTTAAATTTGAACATTTCTATTCATATCCTTTGGAATAAAGAATATTTTTCGTATCTCCCTCTTCTGGCAAAACAAATAAATATCTGTCTGTCTTACTCGTGAGCACGCAACATATAACTGACCTCATGGAAAGCATAGATTTTGTAGATTTCACACAAACATTTCGTTTTTGTCCCTGGCTCTGCCCATGGTCACATATGTCACGTGTAACACTCACACACGCAGATACAGACACAGACACACACACACAGACACACACACACACACACACACACACACACACACGTCCTTACTTCCTATGGATTTGGCCCAGCAGCTTAATCTGAATTCTGTTCTGAGGATACTTCCGGTTCTGCCAGTAGCTGATTGTCGTTTCCCGTAAGAGAACTTTTGCTGGCAACTGCCTGAGTCTCCGCTTTTTTACACCATGCAACGTTAGCTGTAACTGAGGTACTGAACCGTGTGGCATGCTCTTTGACCCTGAAACAAGTTGCGGTTGATGCACTGATCGACATATGGGAAAAACACATTGATCTTCATACTTTTAAAGTAATCCAAGTCAAGTAACTACTGGAAATAAATTTAATAATGCGATTTTCGGACATTTCTGTTTGTCTCAATATTTCATTTTGAGCCCCACGTTTCACGGTAATTGGGGTATCTTACTGTCAGAGTATTTTTATGCAAATAACGGGTCGTGTATTTATCAGGTTTGATTTTAACTGATTCCGGAGTTACTGAGTTAGCGCCTTTACGTCCCATCTTTTAGACGAAACTCTCAGGTATAATGATACCAGGGGTTTCTTACTGTCTCAGAAAATTTTTTCATTCGCTAAGTCTTAAGTCTGGTAATATTTATCGAAATTTCTTCAGGCGTTAATAGAAATGCTGAAACGTCCCTGTGCTCGTACCCCTCTCCCCTACTCCCTACATTAGGATGGAAATATCATCGTGACTGTCACCAGTGCGTCTGGTGACACCGAAAACTAAGAATTCGTTATTAACATCAGTCGTTAACGAATACGTTTACATATCGCATTTTCCTGTCCCCAGCCTCACCCCAACGAGTCATTACGCTAATTACTCCCACATTATATTCATGTAAATAATTTTACACTTAAATAGTCATGTATGAAAAGGGCTTAGAGCAGATGCTTTGGGGCGCCAAGGACCAGACCCTCAAATATTATTCACACAAAATAAAAGTTTTCCACCACAGCATACAGAAATTAGTGACAATTAAATGCCAGTGGACGCTTAGCAAATTAACATTTGCAACTGTGCAAATGAAGGAGGACTCGAACCCAGCCCCAGTTCATAATACTGGACGAGCTGCACTGAAGGATCTAGCTAAGTGACACCGTGGCTAGTATTTCGAAAGCATAAAGTAGAAATACACTTTAACACAGCAAACAGTTGAAGTTCGCCAATATCACAGTTTACATTGCTTCTAGGCAGAAATATTTCAGACTAATCATTGAAGGTACTAATATACAATTTAAACGCACGAATAAAAGAAACCCTTTAAAACAATAATGTTTATAAGGCACGACAGTAGAGCTCTTGAACAGCAAAGCAGCAACAGCAAGTACTTGAATTACTTAAATCACAGCAATAAAAATCAAATTCCATTGAAACAGGGCTTTTATCCGACGGCAGTTTAAAAAATATCAAGTTAAAACATTAAAAGCTATAAATTATGTCAATGGTTGTAAAGTCTTGAACAGTTACGGGGAGTCCCGGTAGACTTCATATAAGGATACCAGAGCTAGTTTGAAACTCACAAAGACAGTACAAATGAGGGGAGTACAATCAAATAAACCTAAGCTAAACAGAGCGTGAACTAATAGAAGTTACCTAAATCACATACCGAAACTTAAGGCCAAACGCTTACGCTAAACTGCTCCTTCCTCTACAACTGCATTCAAGTCCATAATGACTACTAGATATTTACCCTCCTTAATGTACTGGATTACAAATCCTCAAATGCCTTCTCTGTCTCTCTTAATCCTCAGCGTGCAACTTCGACATAATATACCACAAACTTTGTTTCCGGTGCTGGTTTGCTGTCGATTCTGATGAGAACAACCATATCATCGAACTGTTCTCAGTAACACACACTCTACCCCAGATTCCTATTCATAAAGTAGCTTGCTCCCCCTTTTGTGTCATCCCATTGTCCCTGTACAGCTGTACCATGGAAGCAAAGATAGGATGTTGCTTTGTGGCCAGTATCCTCTTCTATAGCACAAACTGCACGCATGTGTTAACAGGTTTCTTTATTCATAAGAACAAGACGTTGCTTAATATAAGACAGTCCAGGTGTTATGGTACAAATTCTCTGTAATAGTCCACGTTAATCTCACTGCTGGTGAAGTTCAAGTCCCACTAAGTATATTGCTCTGGTCGCTAGATACTGACAGACTTTCTCTATAACTCGGCGACCTAAGTACTGGCGATTGAGAGGCCGTTGGCGGCACATTTCTTGTGAGTCTGTCTTTGGCTTCTAACGATCTTCTTGCAACCACCTTACCACCTGGTGAGATGGCAACAGCTTACGCCATCATTTTCCTCCCCCCCCTCCCTCCCACTCCCCTCCCGAAATGCCACACTGTTGTCATGTAGAGAGGCCGTGAACGAGAATGTGGAGGGAGGCAGGACACTGGACATGGAGTTGAGCTGGGAGCTGCACCTGTGGAGGAGAAGCATACTCCTGACAGCACCCCACCCATCTGGCCTGCGAGACAACAGGAACGTCCTCCAGAAAACTGCTGTAGACACATGTCCATGCTAGAGGGCGCGTAGTGCAGAGATGATGCTGACGGCGATGGAGACTGCAGGTCTAGTTCCACGGGTTCAGCGAGCGGGAACAGTGGGCGCGATGGCAAATCATCCACTTGCTCCTCCTGGGGTGCCCTGGTGCCATCAACAGGCCGCTGCGAAGGACATATGGTCCAATGAGGCTGTGAACCCGGGGGAAGACAAGCAGCAAAATCACAGGGCAAATGACATGCGCAAATTTGGTTCTGGTGGCGGCCCTGCAAACAATCTGGACCTGCAATCAAATACATATAAGTGCCCATGCGTTCCTGTATCACACCTCTTTTCCGGCTCCCATGGTTGCCATAAACTATGAAAAAACAAAATTATTCCGCACAAGGTACTTGGTGAGCATGGCGGCGCCAGATGCCGTCGTGGGTGTAGCAATTCCAGCAGCGTTCGATGGCGGCGGCCATGCAGAAATTACGCTGGTGATGGTCCATCTCGTGGGTGGGAGCGACAGGACGCGAGACAGAAGTGCGATGTCTAGTCACGTGTGTGGGTGGTACAAAGCTTGTCTATCTGTTGCTTAAAAGTGCATATGAAGCGTTCTGTTTCTCCATTAGACTGTTGGTGAAATGAAGCACTTGTTAGGTGACGAATGCCGTTTTGTTGACAATACTGTTCAAAGTCATGTGAAGTGAACTGTAATCCGTTGATCAACACAAGTACCTCCGGCAGACCTTAGGTGCAAAATATAGAGGACAACGCTTGAATGTCGCTATGTTATGTGGTAGAAGCCATAGGCACTGCAAATGGGAACTTGCTAAAATAGTCTACTACTATGAGCCAACGAGTGTTCCAAAATGGTCCTACGAAGTCTATGTGCACTTGTTGTCATGGTGATTGAGTCTTAGGCCAAATTGAGGTGTCTGTGGTGGAGCGGCTGGGTTTCCCGCGCATGTGCGACACTGTGCCGTCATCTGTTCAATGTGGTCGTTGATGGCCTGCCAAGTACAGTGCCGACGTTCTATCTGTTCTGTGCAAACAATTCCCCAATGTCCTTAGTGGAGCAATCGCAATACATCCTTTTGCAAATACTTTGTGAATAAGCACACAGGACTGCCCACTATCATTCTGAAACAGAATCACACCTTCTTTCACTGAAGGGTTATGCTGATGAGCAAAGTATCGGACAACCACTGAGTTCTGGATACTGGTCAGTGAAGGATTTCAAGACTTGCGAATGTAATGCAACAAAATCTTGAGGTGTGGATCTGCTTGCGTAGTAATTCAGAGTCCTGCGTATCGATTTGGCAACAAGATGCGGCAGATGCATCAAAATTAAAGTCTGGACCAATTACAAGGCGAGATTGGGCGTCTGCATTGCCGTGCTTTGCCCTAGGTCTGTACACACTCTCATACTGATACTGCGAAAGCAACAAGGCCCAGCGTTGCAATTTTTTAGCAGTGCACGTAGGAATCGGCTTCGACAGATGAAACAAGGTCTGTAGAGGCTTGTGATCTGTCCCTACATAGAACTTGCGACCATACAAGTGGTGATGGAACTTTGTCACGCCAAACACAAAAATGAGAGCCTCTTTTTTCTATTTGTGAATAATTGCACTGAGTTTGAGTTAACAACTTCGAGGCAAAAACGATAGGTCTCTCTTGTGCACCAATTTTGTGCGAAAGCACAGCTCCGATTCCATAAGAATAAGCGTCGACTTGAAAAACTACCGTCTTGGCAGGGTCAAAATGCACTTAACATCTGCCACTAATCAAAGTATTTGTGAGTTTCCGAAATGCGTCTTGGCAGTCTTTAGTCCACACGAAAGGTACTTTCAGTGACGCAAGCGATATAATGGAACCGCGATCTGAGCGGCATTCGGCATGAACCGGATGTCATCTTTCGTAGCACTGACTGTAGGTAAGATACATTGCGAGGAACAGGCAGGTCACGGATTGCAAGCAAATGAAATCGGAGAGGGTGCACACTCTGTTTTTCACGTGACCTAAACACTGTAGTTCAGTTTGAAAAAAGTCACACTTTTCGAAACGACACCTGATTCCTGCTTCTGACAACAATCGAAAAACAGTAATAAAACTGGCAATGTGTTCTTCTGGTGTACTACCTGAGACGACAGTATCGTTAAGATAGTTTTATCAAAATGGCACTTTTTCAGTCTGCTGTTCGAAATAATATTGAAAAATGGCAGCTGCGGAAGGATATCCTTGAACAGTCATAAATGTGTATCTACAACAGGCACTGTCTATGATTCTTCACACAATGGAAAATGCAAGTAGGCATCACACAAATCTATCTTAGAAAACTAATTTCCTGCACCAGGCCTGTCCATAAGTTCCTCAGGGCGAGGTGACAATTAAGTGCCACCTTGCCGGCCGCGGTGGTCTCGCGGTTCTAGGCGCGCAGTCCGGAACCGTGCGACTGCTACGGTCGCAGGTTCGAATCCTGCCTCGGGCATGGATGTGTGTGATGTCCTTAGGTTAGTTAGGTTTAAGTAGTTCTAAGTTCTAGGGGACTGATGACCACAGCAGTTGAGTCCCATAGTGCTCAGAGCCATTTGAACCATTTTGAATTAAGTGCCACCTAAGTGGCAGGCAAACTACATTGCCCGAGAACTGGAATTTCCCGTCCTTTGTAAGCAGTGAGGTGCTCTCTAGATTTGGAAGGTCATGCTGAGCGTAACTGTTTGTATGTCGCACGATTAAGTAATGTTACTGAAGCACCGCGTCTAGCTGAAAGTTCAGGCAATGGCCAGCAATGCGTAATAAGACAAATAATTTGTTTGAACATCGTTGCACAGCACTAAGGCAAGAAGAAGGCAAAACCTTAATCTTACTTTTGTCAGAACCTGTTGTAGGTTTGGAAAACACAACGTTCACTGCCTGTGCGCCAGCCTGTTTTTCCTGGGAGCGGGCAAAATTGGCGTTTTTGTGCCATTCCAAACAAACGTCTTGGACAGGACCTTGTTTTCCACACCTGAAGCACGTCGCGTTACGTGATGGGCAGTCCTGTCTTTTATGACGAGCAGAACATCTAAGGCAAGACTTCACTAAGTTCACAGGTATATTTGTATGTCTACGTTGCTGAACGCACGGCCGTGTAGGCACTCATTGTCTGCTTGGAGCGGTCCCAAGGAAGGGGCGACTCGACATGACAAATCAGGGCCAGGTGAAACTTATCTGCCACTATGGTATCTGAATCATATTGCTCTGTTCCGCCTTTTTCTGCAAGCGAAAAGACTGATATCGGGCTGCACCTACTTGAACTCTCTGGTCATAGTACTTGATTAATGAAGCGATTACTTTGTCATACCTCAGTTCGCCGGGAGACGCATTTGGGAATAGTTTTTGTATGAACCTGAATGCTAGGGACCTCGCAATCGAAAGAAAGTATTGCAGTTTTACAATACCTTGAACTCGATAAACTTGACAAATTGCTTGGAACTGTGTCAGGTATTCGAGCTATTTCTGTTCTGTGTCGTTAAATTGCCGGAAAGTTAGTACGCTGGTCGGCGGCACTTGTTGGACCAGTCAGTCAGTCAGTGTTGTGGTGCGGCCGACGTGGCTTGCGTAGGCAGTAGTTGTTGTACCATCGTCAGCACGGCAGCAGTTTGTTGGTTCTGGAAGTGAAACATTTGTGTTAGATCCACTGAGGCGTGGGGGTAGGGGTGCAGGGTACGGAGTAGCCCTTGTTTACACAAATACATTATCGCAAGAAACAAGCAAAACTTCTGAAAAGAGGATTTTGATAAGTTATGCGGCTCCCCTCATGGAATACATGCAAGAACACAACAACACATCAGCAATGAAAAGTGAGTACACCTGCAAGCAAAAACACAAGCATGCAAGCAAAATCTGCACTGAATTACACTTATCTCCAGTTATTGTGGCGTCTCGTTGTCCATGTAGATCTGTACCATAGAGCAAGGATAGGATGTTGTTTGGTGTCCGGTATCCTCTTCTATTACACAATCTGCGTGCATGTATTAGCAGGGTTCTTTATTCGTAAGAACAAGAAGTTACTTAAGATAGTCCAGGTTTTTTAAAACAAACTGTCTGTAACAATGCACGTTAGCCTCACTTCTGGTGAAGTACAATTCCCGTTAAGTATACTGCTCTGATCGCTTGCACTCTCTCTGCGAATGGCCTGCGATTGATGCCTCAGTCACTCACTGGATGACTGACTGGGCGGGTGTGGCAGACTGGCCTTCTGGTGCACGGCAGCCATCTAAATACTGGCAGCAGAGAGGGCGTTGGCGACACGTTTCTTGCAAGTCTATCTTTGGCCTCTATCGATCTTCTTGCAACCACTTGGCCACCTGGAGTGCTGATGACAGTTAAACTAGCACCCTGTACTCGTCTGACCAGACATCCTTGTATTCTATCCACTTAACCTCACTTGTCCTTCTATATCTAGACTGAGCCATTGCATTTCCCTTCCCTGATTTTCTAACTTCCCTACCACATTCAAACTTCTGACATTCCAACACCTGGCTCATAGAACATCATGTTTCCGTTGGTTATTCAATGTTTTTCTCATGGTCAGTCTCCTCCAAGAGATTCGAACGGCGGACTAGTGAAATTTTTGCCAATGGAGAGATCTTCCTGACACTTTCTCAGGTGGAGGCGAGATCTCTATAGATAAACATTTTGTGTCTTTAATGGAGTGATTTCCATTGTCTTCTGCATTCACCGGGAGTCGGTCATTACTGATTTTTTCGCCTTCAGTGGCAGTTTCATACTCCAAGAGCAAGTGAGTGCCCTGAACGTCTGCTTGATCCCCCTACGTCTTCGACAATGCCGTTGGCACAATGAGGGTGACTTCTTGTGCTGTAAGTAATCGTGCATGAATGCTGACTATTACTCAGAATTTAAGTGATGGTGAACTTCGAATACACTTCTTAAGACATTGTCATGACTAATCAAAGTTTCTACCCTCTACCCTGATTTTTTTGAGGAATCTTACCTTCCTGGCGCCCAACGGAGGGGTGTAGGCGAAGTGAGCAGGGGTCAAAATCCCTCCACCCATTAAGCACGAAAAGTGTAGGGAACGTGGAGTAGAGGTACAAAGCACATCGATGATTTATTTATTTATTCATTTATTTCGTTATTTGTTAATTATTATTAATACCACCGGGAAAACCAAGAAAACAATGTCGCGAGGAGAAGAGAGCGGCAGGCTGCCAGATTTGGTGACAGAAAAGGACATTCCGATGCACAGAGAATGACTGGTTGTGAGACTGGAAAAGGTGTGAATCAACTCATTATTTCAGTAAAAGACAACCTCCGGGGTGGGTTAAGAATGACACTACAAAGGAACTACGGGGTGTCTGTGAGGTGAATCCTGTGAAGACGTTCCATTTGACAGTGAGGTACAATGCAGACTGAAAGTCAATGTCAAGAAAAAGAGCACAACTGATCGCCAAGTGGCAGGTCAGCAGACGTTGTATGTTTTCCGTCAACTACATTGAGTGACCTGTGTTGCTGAGGAAAGCCATAGATCGCCTTCGAGGACGTCAATCGCGTTGGCAGTACCACAGTTCAGACGTAGATCGGAGGAAAAAGTGGAGGAAGTAAAATCAGAGCGGCGGGACGTACGAAAGCTGGATAGTGTCAACATGTACATATATACTCCGCTGGCCACCAAGTGGTGTGAGGCGGAGGGCACAATTCGCACCAAAGTCATATTCCCCCCCCCCCCCCTCCCTCTCTGTTCCACTCGCGGATCGCTCGAGGGGAAAACGACTGTCTGAAAAAAAAAAAAAACTGTCTGAACGCCTCAGTACGAACTCTTACTTCCTTTGTCTTTGAATGATGATCATTGCGCGATTTGAAAATTGATGGTAATAATATATGCACTATATCCTCGGCGAAGTTTGGATTTCGGAATAGTGTGAGCAGCCCCTTTGTTTAGCGCGTCTTCTATCTGCAAGTGAGTCCCACTTCTAACTTTCTATGTGATTTGTAACGCTCTCGCGATAGCTAAATCTATCAGCCACGAATCTTGCCACTCTTCTTTGGACCTTCTGAATCTCTTGAATCAGACCCAACTGGTAAGGGTCCCATACAGACGAACAGTACTCAAAGATTGGACGAACTAACGTATTGTAAGCTACTGCCTTTGTTGAAGGGCTGCATCGCTTCAGGATTCTATCAATAAACCGCAATCTAGAGTTCGCCTTACTCATTACTTGTGTATTCTGATCATTCCATTTGAGATCATTTCGAATAGCCACACCCAGATACTTGACTGATGTTACCGCTTCCAAAGGCTCATCATTTATTTTGTACTCATAAATTAATGGGGATTTTCGCCTTGTTATACGCAGTAGGTTACACTTACTAATATTGAGAGATAACTGCGAGTCATTACACCACGCATTTATTTTCTGTAAATCCTCATTGATTTGTTCACAGCTTTCGTGTGACACTACTTTGCTGTAGACTACAGCATAATCGGCAAACAGTCTAAGGCCACTGTCAATACCATCAACCAGATCGTTTATGTAAATCGTAAAAAGCAGAGGACCTATTACGCTACCCTGGGCCACACCTGAAGTTACTCTTGTTTCTGTTGTGCGGAACTGAGTCGAACGCCTTTCGAAAGTCGAGAAATATAGCATCAACCTGGGAGCCGGTATCTAGATCCCGTTGTATGTCATGCACAAAGAGGGCCAGCTGTGTCTCCTATTACCGCTTTTTCCTAAAACCGTGCTTGTTTCTGCAGATGAGCTTCTCAGATTCTAGAAAGGTCATTATGTCTGAACACAAAATGTGTTCCATGATTCTACAACAAATCGACGTCAATGAATTTGGCCGGTAATTATGTGCATCCGATTTTCTACAATTTTTATATATTGCTATGACCTGGGCCTACTTGCAGTCCCGTGGAACTTTCCGCTGTTCCAATGATCTCTGATAGATGACGGGTAGGAATGGTGCTATATTTGTAGCATAGTCAACATAAAATCTTACGGGGATACCGTCTGGGCCAGATGCCTTTCTGGCATCTAAGGATCTTAACTGTTTTGCAATCCCGGATTCGCTAAACAATATGTCAGCTATCCTTTCGTTTGCTCGATAATTGGAAGGGGTAATAGTGCTGCCGTCCTCTATCATAAGCGAGTTTTTGAAAGCTAGGTTTAGAATTTCGGCCATCTGTTTATCATCATCAGTTACATCACCCGTACTGCCAGCAAGAGAAGGTACTGAATTATTTGTAGCGTTCATAGATTTTACGTACGACCAAAATTTATTGGGTTAATTTTAAAATCTGCAGATAAAACGTTGCTTTCAAATTCGTTAAAAGAGTCCCTCATTGTCCTTCTGACAGCTTCTTTCCTTTCGCATAATTTCAGTTTGTTAGCGGGGCAGTGACTACGTTTAAAACGACTGTGCATAATTGTCTGCTTTCTCACCATCTTCCTAAAATGTTTGTTGTACCAAGGTGGATCCTTTCCTCCCCTATACTTTTGCTAGGCACATAGTTCTCTAGCACATGGTGGACAATACCTTTAAATTCCGACCAAAGATGCTCAATGTCTTAGCGTCCCTCGGTGAATGTTTGAAGCTGACTATGAAGATATTCATTAATGACTCTTTTATTTGCTTTACCAAACAAGAAAACTCTACGCTGTTTCTTTTTTTTTTTTTTTTTTTTTTTTTTTTTTTTTTTTTTTTTTTTTTTTTGCAACTTCCACTGACATAGAAGCCACAGCGACTTTATGGTCGCTAATACATTTTTCTAGATTAACTTCCTCAAAAAAATCAAGTCTTTTTGTCGCCAAGGTATCTAATATGTTCCCATCTCGAGTTGGTTTTCTAACCAATTGCTCAAGGTTGTATGTTGAGAGCACTCCTAGAATAAATTCACACGAATCTTTGCTTCTGCCCCCTGTGATAAACGTGTAGTTTTCCCAGTCAATGGATGCTAGATTAAAGTCTCCACCTATAACTAATTTATAATTTGGATTTTTACTTCCCATGTACTCAAGAGTTCCCCTGAAACTTTCTGCGACGTTTGTTGTGGATGCTGGTGGTCTATAAAAATATCCTAATACAATGGTCAATCCTTGTCTCATTGTGCAAGGTCCTCCAGCAATAGGCTGGAAAGGCATGAAGGAGAATTGTGCCATATCGCCGTGTGAGAGCTGACTGTGAGGCCCATGATACGAACTAAACCGCTCCTACACCGCGGGAGAGTGATTGTCTCGAATCTTCACTTGAATAGCAAGCCGTGGCAAATACATGCACCCAATTCCCTAGCTTGAGGCGAGCCATGGACAGCGGAATAGGAAGTGAGCGCACCACGTGAAGGATACGTGACGCCAAACATACATTTACGTATTTGGTCCGCTGCACAAGATCGGGTCCCTGAAACAATTACATAGGAGCCTAGCTCGTAATTGCGACAATAGGTGTCAGCAGTTGAGGGCAATCGTGAGCCGCATATCAACTGCGAAATTAAGTCGTAAGTGTTGATACTATCAGCTACACGCTGTAGTGTAGAGCTGTCTGCAGGAAGCCCCGCACCTATAACCATCGCTCTCCTGGCTCCCCTTCTTCAGCCAGTACATTGCAACCCGAAACCGATTGGTTACGTCGACAGGGAAGGCTGCAAGCACCACGCAGGGTGATTCCACTGACGTGGTGTTGAAAGCTCCTGACAACCTTACCAGGGCACTTCTCTGTCCTCGCCACACGACGTTCGGATTCGTCACCAGACGTACTCGGTTAGCCCAAGCACTGGCTGTAAAACAGGTGACATATTCAAAGAGCCCTCAATGGTAAGTTCTCAGTGTGCGTAATGGTACGCTGAAGTTTGTTATGGTGAGTCTGTCCAACTTGTGGATGATCTTGGCACCCTTGTCAGTCGTCGTTCTAATGCGTTCGTCTAAGGACAGTAGTTCATCGAGTTGCCACCAAGATATCGTGTTTTCCGTGGTCTACGTATATTAACATCGTGTAGTTTTATGGTTGGTTTACTTTTTGGTGTTCCTTTGAGTAGTATATAAACTGTTTTATGTAGAGACATCTGAAGTTTAATATTTTAGCACCACCGGCTGATGCTTGTGCGTAGCTTTGTTGACCAATTTTCAAATTCCGCTCTTGAGTCTGCGTGACCACCACCAGAAAGTCATCTGTGTATGCTATCAGCCAGTTCGCACTGTTATCCCCATCCAGTTGATGTAGGAGCGTCTCAAAGGCTATATCCCAAAGGACGGGGCTACAGATTGATCCTTGCGGGAAACCTTTGGTGATTCTTTTAATCACTTTCTGATTTCCCGCTCGCCATTGAACCACACTGTTTCTACAGTACTGCGAGAGGCTACCGTAGGGGGTATTAGGTACCTGCATCTCTCTAAGTCCTGCAAAGATTGAGGGCCATCAGAGATTATCAAAGGCACGCGAATTATCTATAAGAACAGCAACTGCGTATTTGTTTCCTACGTTATTGACTGTGAGTCACCTATAGATTTTCTCGTCCTGAAACCGAATTGGTATGGCCTGAGGCCAATGACCGCCCTGTGCATTTGTGAGGGATCGCACAAAAATCGTTCCTGGACCTTGGCCAATGTGTTAATTAAGCATATAGCTCTATACGTGTTTGGATCATAAGGATCCTTGTCCACTGATTTATAAGTTATGACGGCATTTTCTGTTTCCCAGACCACAGGTACCCTCACAGCCGTGACGCTTCGTTGAGTAGATCCGTATGTATGGAATACTCTGTGGAAGGACAATTTTCAGTCTCTGGTCCAGGAACTTTTTTGTTCTTTAGTTTGGCAATCACTAGCGCGACCTCATCACATGTAAAGGGACTAATAACGGTACCATTTTCATAGCAAGAGTTTATTAAGGTT
Source organism: Schistocerca nitens (assembly GCF_023898315.1). Taxonomy (NCBI): domain Eukaryota; kingdom Metazoa; phylum Arthropoda; class Insecta; order Orthoptera; family Acrididae; genus Schistocerca; species Schistocerca nitens. Next base: position 306,828,605 of record NC_064621.1, on the reverse strand, counting down.
CGTTGTCCAGTATGAATCCGTTCACCCGACAGTAGCTCGTCATCGAGGAGGAGTTTGTTTACCAGGAATACTGCAGAACCTCTCCATCACTCCGTTATGGTCCCGTCGTCTCCTTTCCGCATTTCTAAGGCTAGTGGCATCTTCAGACGCTCCAACAAATGTTGGTTTGGAGCAGTTTCTGTGCGTGTATGTTTCAATGTCCTTCTCGTGTTTTTTGTATCTCTTGTTTGTGAAGTGTCGGCAGAAGTGCAAACACCGTGTTGTTTGAGGAAGCCGAAATGTACGCTATAAGCTCACGCAGGATGGCGTGAGGTCTGAAACAGGATACTTAATGAATGCTATAAAGAAAAGTACGTAGCTGCTGGAATACTTAACTTTAATCCACAATTGGTGAACATTGGTTTTGTTACTGTACATGCTTCATTAGATACATAGCAAAGAATAAATGGCGCCTTGCTAGGTTGTAGCAACTGACTAAGCTGAAGGCTATGCTAGCTATCGTCTCGGCTAATAGCGTAATTCGCAGTGAACCTTTCCTAGCAACGTCGGCTGTACAACTGGGGCGAGTGCTAGTAAGTCTCTCGAGACCCGCCGTGTGGTGGCGCTCGGTCTGCTATCACTGACAGTGGCGACACGCGGGTCCGACATGTACTAATGGACCGCGGCCGATTTAAAGCTACCACCTAGCAAGTGTGGTGTCTGGCGGTGACACCACATTCCTCCCCCGCAAATCGGCGAACGGTCGTGTTATAAGGCTTCCGCCCGCCGTGGGGAGGACCCCATGTTGACGTAAGCGATGAAGTGGGAAGCCTAACAACAGGCGAGGCTGTGCCACCCGCACCTGGCCATTCGGTCCGAGGGGAGATAGGAAACGCCTGAAAACCTAGTCCAGGGTGCACGTCAACATGTGGTGTACGCGCCCGTAAAGAGACAGGAGGGGCCGAAGGGTCGACCTCCATTACGTCGGGGTACCCGACGCGCGAAGACGCCATGTGATCTGGAGCGGGCAAGAGTTCCATGGCGGAGGACCGCAGGTCACGGGAAGCGATCGGCGGCGCGTGACCCAGGGAGGCGCTTGGCGGCTGCAGCGAAGCGTCCAGTGCGGGCGGCGCCGGCGGGAGAACCGGCAGCGGCGGCGGCGGCGGCGGCGGTGGCGGCGCGTCGCCATGGGGCAAACTGGAAGGCATCGTCGGTAACACCTGGGGATGAGGCGAGCCAGTAGATGGGTCCCCAGGGCGCTGACCGGACGGCACCGTCGCTGAAAGCAGACGGGGAGCGGCAGAACCCGTGCGACGACAGAGGCGCAGCTGATTGAGATGCCGACGCACCTCACCAGTGGCCCCCAAAACCAGATACATAGCGCGGCCGAGGCAGCGAAGAATGCGCCCTGCGAGCCAACGCCTTGAACCGCGATAGTTGCGATAATAGACAACGTCGCCTGGAGCAAAAGCAGGTGTCTCCCGCTGCACAAGAACCTGATGCGGCGGATGCAGCAAAGACATCAAGGTCCGATGAGCACGACCGTGCAACAACTCAGCCGGCGAGCGACCATCTCGGGGCTGAGAGCGATACCAAGACAAAAAGGGCAATAACGCGTCCTCCCGCGAATGCGACTCTTTCAACTGCAACATCTGTGACTTGAAAGTCCGGACCAATCGCTCAGCGGCACCGTTTGACTGAGGCGAAAACGGCGCGGATGGCAGATGTTGAATACCATTGGCCTTGCAGAATGACTGAAATTCTGCGGACATGAATTTTGGGCCATTGTCGGAAACAATAGTCTGTGGAAGACCTTCAATGCAAAAGATAGCCGATAACGCCTGGATGGTGGCAGATGACGTCGTGGAAGACATCCGTACAACAAAAGGAAATTAACTGAAGGAATCGACCACAACCAACCATCGAGCATTCCAGAATGGACCAGCAAAATCGATGTGCAAGCGTTGCCAAGGGGAAGTGGCTTTCGGCCATGCAAAGAATTTCCGCGGCGGTGCGGAGTGTTGTTCGGCACACCCATGCAAGAAGAGCACATATTCGTAATCGCAGCATCGATTCCGAACCAAGTACAGTGCTGACGAGCAAGTTGTTTCGTTCGCACGATACCCTAGTGTCCTTGGTGAAGAAGCTGTAAGACAGAGGACTGTAACGAAAGTGGGACCACGACTCTGGACTGATCATTATCAGAACGCAACAACAAAACACCACGTCGTACAAAAAGTCTCTCCTTGTGAGCAAAAATTCGGCGAACCAACGGATCCGCGATCCGTGACTTTGACTAGGGCCATTGCGTAGCAACAAAACGCAAAACGGTAGCAAGGACAGGGTCAGCAGCTGTGGCTGTAGCGACACGACGAAAATCAATCGGAAACGATTCGACCACGTCATCGGTTTCCGCATCAATGAACATGCAAGCAAGTTCGGAAGAATCGAATGCTCTATCCTCAGCAACAGGCAAACGGAACAACGCATCAGCGTTTCCGTGCTTAGCAGTGGACCAATACAAGGTATCGTAGCGGTACTGCGAGAGGAAAATAGACCAGCGAATGAATTTCTGCGCTGTACGTGGAGGTACACGCTTGTTCGGATGAAAAAGTGACGTCAAAGGTTTGTGGTCTGTGATGATGGTAAAGTGACGACCATACAAGAAATCGTGAAACTTTGTAACACGAAACACGAGAGCCAAAGCTTCTTTCTCGATTTGTGAATAATTTCTTTGCTGTAGTAGGGACCGATGCACAAACAGTTTGTAAATATTGCTGAAACAATGCAGGGGCGGATGCACACCCGAATGGCAGTCTGTTGAATCTGTACAAACCAAGATGCGTGTTAACCATCAATACGCGCTGGGATTCTTCGTCCACCGGTATGTGCAAGTACGCATCTGCTAGGTCCAACTTAGAAAAATATTTACCCGGGCACAGTTTGTCAAAAAGATCTTCCGGGCGGGGTAAAGGATAAGTTGCAATCACTAGTTGTGGATTCAGTGTGGCCTTGAAGTCCACGCAAAGTCTCAATTTTCCGGAAGGTTTTGGCAAAATTAGTAAGGGTTAAGCCCAGAGAGAAGCCTGCACACGTTCAATTACACCTTGTGATTCTAAATCGTGTAATGTTCTTGCGACCTCATCACGCAATGCGTGGGGAACATTGCGCGCTCTGAAAAATTTCGGTTGCGCGTTTACTTTCAGTTCCAAATGTGCTTTATAGTTCTGAGCACAACCAAGGCCCGGTGCAAAAATGTCTGCAAATTCTGCACATAGACGAGAAACACTGTCTGAAGGCACAGTCTGGTTCACTGATAGGATCTGATTTACGATAGACAAGTTAAACAACTGAAATAAATCTAACCCAAACAAGTTCACTGCAGAAGAAGAACGAAGAACGTAAAATGACACAAGTTTTGTTTGTCCCTTGTATGTTGCAAGAAGGCTGCACTGTCCTAACACAGGGAGATGCTGTCCTGAATAACCAGTGAGCTTAACATTTGCGGCACGCAACGGAGGTGTGCCCAGTTGTTTGTACGTGTCTTTATTGATCAATGAAACTGCAGCTCCGGTATCGAGCTGGAATGGTATCACATGGCCAAGAATGTCCAAGTCTACAAAAAGTTTACTGTCCTGCTGACGATAAGAGCGACTGTCTCGTGCAACGTGAACAGACACCGGTACAGAATCACTCGCGACGTGACGGGATTTCCGTCGATGTCGACGCACTCTTTTTGTGGGACGAACACAGTCACTGTTAGAGAGAGTGGCACTGGGTGGAGTGGAATTAACGACATGAATGTCCACGGGCGATGGTTCACGAGCCTGAGTATTCTTGGTTCTATTCCGGCGCGAAGCAAAGGGCCTGGAATGGTTGTGAGTGTCCTTTCGGAGCTTTTTCTGGCAAACACTTTGAACATGTCCTTTCTTATTACAGAAAATCAAATAGCATGGCGTGATGGGCAATTGTCACGCGAATGTCTACTTGCACACCGCGGGCGTGATTGCACTGCATTTGCATGCTTGCGCGGGACACGTGGCTGTGCGGACGTGCGCGAGGGCTGTTTACCGTTCCGTGCAGCTCGCCCGGCGGGCCGGTTAATGTGACACACAGCTGGCGAAGTTGCAAATGAGTTCTGAGCAAAGTCAAGTGTGTCTTGCCTATCCAATATGTCTATCACTTGTGGAAAGGCGGGATTGACGAGTTTCAAAATTTGTTCCTGTATACGAACATCAGAAACGTTCTGTGCAATTGCATCACGTACCATTGTATCTGAATAAGGGAGTCCACATTCACACTCAAAAGCACAATCCCTTGTAAGACCTTGCAATGTTGCAACCCACTCCCTATTAGTCTGACCGGCCGTACGTTTTGTACGAAAGAACGTATACCTTTTTGCAACTACATTGACTGTTTCTTTGAAATAGGCATCTAAAGCAGACAAAATTTCTTCGTAGGACAGAGTTGCTACGTCGCGTCGGGGAAATAATTTCACTATCACACGGTACGTTTGCATCCCTACACACGCCAATAAATGAGGCTGCCGCTCGTTACCTTGAATTCTGTAGGCGGCGAGATGAAATCCAAATTGGCGTGACCTCTCCGTCCAGCTTTCCAGGGCCGCATCGAAGCGTCTAAAAGGTGGTGCAACTTCATGTTGTGCGTGCGGTAGCTGTGAAGCGGCGGCTGCCGCATCGTTTTGCATTGCACGTTGACCCTGGACGAGCTGTCCAAGGGCATCCAATAACGCCTGCGTCTGCTGATTCTGCAAGCGATAAAATTCGGACAGTACATCTGGAGATTGTGGCGAAGCCATGACATAAGTAAATTAGAGCAATACGAACGCGAAATCCTCTTTTAAGCCTCGTCGAGAATATGAAGTGTCGGCAGAAGTGCCAACACCGTGTTGTTTGAGGAAGCCGAAATGCACGCTATAAGCTCACGCAGGATGGCGTGAGGTCTGAAACAGGATACTTAATGAATGCTATAAAGAAAAGTACGTAGCTGCTGGAATACTTAACTTTAATCCACAATTGGTGAACATTGGTCTTGTTACTGTACATGCTTCATTAGATACATAGCAAAGAATAAATGACGCCTTGCTAGGTCGTAGCAATTGACTAAGCTGAAGGCTATGCTAACTATCGTCTCGGCTAATAGCGTAATTCTTAGTGAACCTTTCCTAGCAACGTCGGCTGTACAACTGGGGCGAGTGCTAGTAAGTCTCTCGAGACCTGCCGTGTGGTGGCGCTCGGTCTGCTATCACTGACAGTGGCGACACGCGTGTCCGACATGTACTAATGGACCGCGGCCGATTTAAAGCTACCACCTAGCAAGTGTGGTGTCTGGCGTTTGCAGCGTTGTTTTGCTTACCTGAACTTCATGAGCCTGACATCTCTGTCCCTTGTGGTTGTCGCTCTTTGACACCATTCCCGTTTGTTTCTACTTCTTTGCGCAACCTTGTTAGTCTTCAAGTAGCGGTCGGGATTGCAGCCATTTGTGCTTTTTGTACTAAGTCTGTCAAAATACGTGCTTTATAATCCACTAATCCCTCAACTGCATATGGGGGGAAGGCCTCAAACATCTGTCTTACTTTTGTCCAGAGCGCCTTATGAAATAACAATCTCTGATGTCTGTCCTGTGTATGTGTTTATTTTTATGTGTCTATATTCACTATGATAGCGGTGTGGTCGCTGCGAGTTGCGCAATCCGTGACCTTCCACCCCGTTGTAAGTGAAGGTGCATTAGCATTTGCAATTGTTATGTCAGTCCCGCTGTTGGCTACCGATGGCGCTATGTTGGTGGGTGGCTGATTCTGATTGTTGACGATGTATAGGTTGTGGTCAGTTAGCATCATGGACTCTGCACCCCCAGTCGTACGTCCTGCCAGAGTGCCATGTAATCGACCTAGCGTTTATGTCTGCAGCTATTAGTAAGTTCTTGTTATTGACATATTCGGCAAAGTCTCTGGTGTAACTAAAGTACGGTTCAATGTCGTGCGAGCACTGCGCTTCTTGCCTTCGTGCACTTTTTCCACTGTTGCGAGATGCTCGGAAAAATTTGTGCAATGATCACAGCATTCACATTGAATGTACCTGTCACGGTGATTTGTTTCTGGTCAACAACCTGCTAGTTTGATGTAGCGTTTCTCCAGACGGACCACGTGCAGTTCATCCACTAGTTTAGGTTGCTCCATAATAACTAGTGTGCGCTTCTTTGCATTCAGTTGTACGAGTTTCATGAACGTCGGGTATATAGAAAACATTTACATCCTTCTTCATTGTAATCACTTCGCTGCTCGTGGTCTTGCGGTAGCGTTCTCGCTTTCCGAGCATGGGGTCCTGGTTTCGATTCCCGGTGGGGTCAGGGATTTTCCCTGCCTCGAGGTGACTGTGTGTTGTGTGGTCTTCATCATCATCATGCATCCCCATATACGGTCGGAGGAAGGCAAAGGCTAACCACCTCCACTTGGACCTTGCCGAATACGGCAGTGCGTGTTTCCCGCATCGTTCCCCTACTCTCTGTCACGGAGTATGGGACTTCATCATAATCATTGCAATCGAAGTACACTCGTCCATGGGCCCGGACAAGGTCTTCGTATACAATTTTTAGAATGATATTTTCGCCTCTTCTTGCGCAGGCTTTGTGTAGTAGTGCAGTCGGTTCTTTAGTGTCTGTCGGTGTATTAGTTGACTACGACAAAACTCTGCCTGTCTGCTCGGTCGTCGGACAGCAGATTGCGGCACCTTTTGAGTTGTCAATTCTAATCACAAGTCGCAGCTATGTTTGGAAAGTACCTCTGTTCTCTAACCTCGAAAGGCGTACATTTTCTTCCAGCTTTAAAATGTTGTCTGTTCCCAAAGTTCTGTGTTCTTCGTGTGGGTCTGATTCTTCTCTCGCTGTCTGCTCGGGCTGCGAGTGTGTTGTGAGTATTTGTATTTTCTGTTCTGTGTCGTATTCTTGTTTACGTACGAGTTTACATGGTTAAAGCTGTGTCGGGTTGTCTGTTTGTTTGTATTGTTTTGAAATCCTCTGACTTTTCCTTTTTTATTCCTTCTTCCATGCAGTTCATCATCATGCATTGCGATATTGTGTGTTGTGTTCTTTGTGTGTCACTGGTTTGATGTAATTTTTACACTTTTCTATGTTGTATATCCCCTTGTGTGTCATATTTATGCTCTGTAGCGGTGCTTTTTCTATGTGTTTCAGGTGTATCCTTGATCTTCGGTGCAGGTTTCTTCAGCTGTGTGACTGTTGGAGCACATTTCATCTTTCGTTTCGTGTTGTTCTTGGTTGTGATGTTTACGCTTTCCACAATCGTGACTAACTAATTCTGTTGCTAGTCCTATTCTTAACAGTAGGCATGTCTGCATGGTAGCTCATTGGTACATTTCACGTTTTAGGTGCCGCCTGGGTACCTCTCAGATGAAGGCATCTTACATGCACAGTAGATCGATGAGTTCCGTCTGTAAGTAATGACGCTGAACCGGGTCGCTGGCAACCAATGACGGGAGGATTTCAGTACCATCGAAAGTCTCCAGGAGGAAGCCTATTTGTTGCAGCCCTGCAACTGCCTGGCGCCATGACCTGGCCCTGGTAGCTAGAGACTTATGCTTCCACGATGAATGTCTCTTTATGCACTGTCGAGATATGGGGAACGAAGGTCCTCTTGACATTCATGGACTTAGTAGACATAGCTTTGTTAAATGTAGTCTGCGTTAGTGATCAGCTTTTCAAGTAACTGTTTGTATATGGGGCATTCCGGACAGCATGCTTTGTTACAAGTATGGTTTCTGTTCATACGTGATATGCAACCAGCCCCCTTTTCAGTACAATCGACTTGGATGTGTCCCAGTTTGGCGCATTTGTAGGAGACTACTGCGTCCCGCCTACAGCGCTTAACTGTGTACCCTAAGTCATGGCTAGTGTAGCATTTCTGCGCCATTATGAAGTTTCTGTTCTGCACCGAAATTGATGTATAGCAGTTCTCTTTGCATAATGAAATACCATATTGGAGCGATAACCTAACTAACGTTGTTCGGCGTATGCTTGTTTTTCGGTCCTGTTTTAAACTTAAGCTTCACTTCTTCGTCCAAAATTTCTCTGGTGACGTCCTCACTGAAGTTAATCTCGTACAGCTCCTCCATGAAATCCTTGTCCGAAATGGACGAGGACCGTTGTATGTAGTCACTAGTGGTCCGTTTTTTTCGGTCCTCTTCGTACTTTATCTGCGATGTTTCCTCTACGTTTCTCGTGGCACCCGTCTTCGTCTCGGTTGCGATAAACACTTTGTTTAAGTTTGTTGTTGATTTGATCTGTTTTATTTTAATGTTATCATAACGTGGATTAATCGTTTTTGTCAGTGTATCTGGTAGTTCCCTTGTGTCCTGATTGTATGATGGCTTAAGAAACACATGTTTTGTTTGCGGTTCCTTTCTCAGTTTTACTAACCTTTTCGGTTTCGTGCCAATAAGAGCAAAAGCTACAGCAGCATGTTTTGAGAGGTTTGGATTTTCCGTTCAGAGTTTGTAATTCTCTTCCTTCAGTGCCTTAATTTCCGCTTCTAGTTCGGCAATTATGAATGATGCTGCAGGAGCATTAGCAAAGCAAGTTCCTTTCTTAGTCTTTCGTTTTCCACTCTTAATTCCTCGTTGTTACCTGCGAGTTTGGCTTGACCAAGAGCAAGTGACCTAATTTTTTATCTAACAGGTGCTATGAGTGTTGAGGATTCACTTTTTTGGTTTAACGCCGCGTCGAAGTCTTCGATAATATCTCTATTAGTTTTCTCTCCATGCTTGCTCTTCTGGGTATTGCCTCATTCCTCCAGCGAGTTGCCCCGGTCGGTGTGTCGTTCCTCCCATCTGACGTGCGTGTTTTGTGTATATCCGGGGATCGGATCGCTACCACTATCTGCAGCTGTTACCGCCAGCTTATAGCAAGTTAGTTGCACCAGTGTGTGCGAATTAACGTCGACGTGAAGCTAAACTTAGTAGAGAGTGTAATGTTTGCGTCCCTAGTATCTCACTGTGTGACATGAAGGCAGCTCACACCAGACTTAAATCGCTGAGTGATAGCCACGTTATGACACTTGCTGCCGTAGTGCGTAAACACGGTCTTTAAGCAGTCACTCGCTGGGTGGAAATCCCTGCATACGACTTTTCGTAGGCTACGCCTCAACTCAGCGTTGTAAGCGGCGTCTGCTGAGTCGCCCGCGGCTGTTAGGAACGGTCGGGCAGCCGCCAGCCGCGCACGCCTGACGCAGCGCTGAAGTAGACGTGCTGTGTTGCTGCCTCAGGTTCGCCGACGATGCGCGAAGCGTGACGTATCGCTAGCTGGCTAGCGCAGAGCACCGTGGGAGGCCGACGATCCCTCCACGGTGGCATTACCAATCGCAATTCAAAACTTTTATCGCTCAGACTGTCTAATTCGTACCTGAATTTTTTTTTTTTTTTTTTCAAATATCACGCAGCACGACGAATGTCACTTCCGGAACTTGTGAGGACAAAGAAAAATTTTTGAAATCCACTTCAACCGCGTGAAAACTACGTTCCAACACTGGCTCGACATCAAGCCACAACTGAGCCGGCAGCCAGGATTAAGATGGCCATTGTAATCGAGACGTAGTCCGCGAAGGAGGCGCGTTACGGCGTCGACGGTAGTATCAGGATATCCCATGTTGTGGAGCACCCCTTCCCGATCATCGTGATCGACGGGACCGAACGCCTGGCTAGAGCTGCCAAAATTTCCGGAATACGACGAGAGTGAACAAGAGGACAGTGACAGAGGACAGTTCGGATGTATCTTGTGGATTTTTTCGCACCTTCCAAGCAAGTTATATCAGGGGAAACAACGTACCGGGCCGTCCGTTTAAGCAGTGGAGCCAACAGCAGGGTAAAGATCCCTTGTTGTTGTGAAACGTCCAGGGACAGCAATCACATGTCCAGGACGTACCCCGAAGGTTGTGGATGGGAATGACGAGACCGTCGAGGAAACAGTATGGGATTAGCACATAACCTCCCGACAAATTTCCGTGCACACCTGCACCAGTAGTAGACGATATGACCGATAAATTCCAGTGGGCGGCCGTCAGGCCCAGACGACTTCTTCGTAGAGCCCGCTTGGATATTATCATGGACTTCATCCTTCATGACGTCGGCAAGCACATCCATCGTTCCTACCCCAGGAAACGAGCCAAAGGTTATTGTGGAGACCGCCATAATGTTATCATGGTAATGGCGTTGTTCAGACTACAGCACAATATAACGTACACGCAGGGCAGACCCTAAATATCGCCTTCGGTATCTAAGCGCTGCCCATTATTAGTCGTACAACATTAAACTCGTCCTTTCCGAAATCAAATGATGGACGCTACTGGACTAATCTGTCGCGTGTGCACGCCTTGATCGTAACTTCTCCAAGGTGACAGCGAGAGAGTGATCTGAGCTGTGTAATGGCACGATTCTCTATCGTCTTGCGCTCTGATGAACACGGCGTCGTAGGACATTCCCGGAGAATGGTGAAATAGGAGTCCTGCGCTCGTCACCAGCACGCTGCGACCTCCCTTCCGTAACGAGTCAAGGCCTTGCGGAGGGCAGCCTTGCACAGAGCACACACCATTACTGGGCAGACTGATATACATTACGGCGTCGACAAATAGCTGTCCACCTGTCCTCGATGTTTGTCCTTGGGTGCCTGGGTGGAGTTGAAATGGTCTCCAATGATCAATGCGTCCTGCTGCCACAGAAAAAGAGGCGTCACTGTCTCGGAAAAGAAAGTGGAAGTTCGTCGTGACGACGCAAATCAATTCGCCCAAAGGCGTTGATGATCCTGATGCCACTAAACGTGAGAACCATTCCTGTAGCATAAGGGAAATAGCAATTGTATCGCGCGAGGATGCCGTCAAGTAAGGGGATCGCCACTACCAACAGGGAAAGCGTGAGAGACATGGGCTGTAAAACCATATGGATCACTAAATATTAGATCCGCCCCTGGTAGCTGAGTGGTGAGTTCGACGGAATGTCATGCCTAACGCCCCGGTTTCGATTCCCATCTGAGTCAGAGATTTTCTCCGCTCAGGGACTGGGTGTTGTGTTGTCCTTATCATCATTATTTCATCCCCATCGACACGCAAGTCGCCGAAGTGGCGTCAACTCGAAAGACCTGCACCAGGCGAACTGTCTACCTGACGGGAGGCCCTAACTACACAGCATTTCCTTACCAAAGATTGTAATGTGCACCTCTTGAAGGAGGGCAATGCCAACGTCCGCAACATACAGCACGTCCTGGAGTACAGCCATTTTCTGGCGTACACTAATGGTATTGTCATTGACTGTGGCTATGTGATGAGCCTAAAAAGCTACCATCGCCAGAAGAACAGGAGGGGGAGGGGGGGGGGAGAGCAAAGGCAGCCCTGTATTAGAGCGCAGTGGGAGGGTACGCCACTGAGAAAGGGAGGGAGCAGATGTTGAGTCCCATAGTGCTCAGAGCCATTTGAACCATTTGAACCTTATACAGCTGTGTGTACTGCGTACTTCGGAGACGATGACTGCATCAACACGGAAATTCTTTCTGTCGTCCACGAACAATCCTTGGGCAACTACTTCTGGACAATAACATTCCTGGATGGGCTGGCCTGCAAAATATCCCTTCCTGAGCCCAACGGAACACCTTTCGAATGAGTTTGAACGGCGTATTTGCTCTAGACGGCAGCGACCATTACACTAAATCCTCTAGTTGAGGAAGAATGGGATATCATATCTTCACAGACATTCAGACACCTCACTAAATTGTTCCCCTCAGAGTTCAAGCGATCATAGAGGCGAAGGGTGTAAAGACTCACATTAATGTCGACTAATAGGTGTCGAGATATCTTCAGTGAGAGAGTGTCAATTAATGAAAGGCCGTCCCAGTTGCCGATACGTACGTTATTTAAGTCTACGTCTGATTCCGCCTTCTTACCCACGCTATTTACAAGCCGATCTTGAATCTGACATTGTTAGTCAACAATTCAGTTTTCAGATCCTCTTCAAAATGACCGGGATGTGAAAGCCAAAACCGGTCGTGGACTAAAATAAAGTACTCGATCGGCCTTTCGTATGTTAAAGGAAAACTACTACCAAGTGTCATAGTCACTGCTTGGTCTCTTGAAAGATATACTTAAAACTTTATGATTACCACTTGTACGCCTCTGTTACTCTGGTTTATGGCAACAGCAGTAGCTCCATAATATACTAGTTTATGATGTCCCTTTTATGCCTATGTCTATAATGCGAATATTGTTTTTCGGAATCACTATGGTGTGACATGTTTGAGATACAAGTCCTTTTTTTAAGATAACAAACAAATATTGTGGTATTTCTCTAAACGAGACGATCGATAGAGCGCTTCGTGAAAGGATATAAGTGAAACGCGAATCGTGTTCCGCATCCCATCCAGTTTTAAACCTGTCAATATTGTGACTGGGCTCAACGAGAATTTAAACGTGCTTACTTTTTCACTTTAAATTTCATGAGCATCGGGAATGAAGTGACAGCGTGAACATTTATTTGTTCCAGCAGCTGGAGCGTAGGATGTAAATCACAAGTGCTGCTACTGTGATGAAAAGCGGAAAAAGCTGCGACCGTCGGCCGGTAATGAAAATGCGTGCGCCAGCCACACTATAATTTTCCGTTGACACAGCCAGACCGATTTCACGCATCGCGCATAGGTTCCTCTTCAGTGCCAAGTGAAATTGAATAACTGTTGCCGTCGATATTCACTGTTGCTGGAATTGCACTTTTCCTGCGAATCCTGTTCCTCAATTAAGCTAAGTTCCATTTCACGTTGGTTAGTGCTTACAGCAGAGAAATTCAGAGATGGTAGAAGGGTGACAAATGCAGAGGGGGCTAACTATAAACGAAAAATACCATATGGAGCACCAATATCTGTTAGTAACTACTGAAGATCAAACTGTAATAGGAAATTAACTCAAAAGGTAACAGAAACGGTTGTACCGAGCAGAAGCATTAAAAGTATGCAATGATAAAGCTATAAACTTAAGTACGTTGATTGTAAGATGAGATACAACCGCAGTTGTTGAATAATTTTGATAAACTAGAATATCGAGCTACCATTAAATTTTGCATATTCTATCGCTTTAGGGATTTTAAAAATGTAATATAAACTTAGCATTAATGTTCGCACCTCAGTCATGATGGTCATCGACCATCGAGTGAACTTCATTTTTATGTTCACAGTTCCTTGTGTACAAATTTCTGTATAAAAAATTAATAATAATTTGGTTAATTCTAAGTTTTAGAGCACGTAGGGATCAACAAAAAGTCCTCCAGATCCTGTCCACACCTCTATGTCTTGTGCAAATTAACTTGATTACTCACCACACACTTAATATACGAGAAACACCGTTACGTTCTATGATTTCGAAGGAAGTAAGGCTAACTCTGCTGGAGCTACTGTTTTTAACCACACTGTTGATATACTGTCAGAGATATAAACGTTCTCAGAACATGATACATTGCCAATAGTGATTTTTAGAGACAACAGCGAATTTAGACACATTTGATATGCGATATACTGTATATTATTGGTTCAGATCCACAGTTACAAAATGTATTGATAGACAGTGAAAAACTCGTTTAAATTACGTGAATTCAGTTGGTGATAATCAGCCTCTCCTTTACCTCGTGGAAATAGAACAATACCAAAGCCGTCCGTTGTGGCCGAGTGGTTCTAGGCGCTTCTGTTTGGAACCACGTGGCTGCTATGGTCGCAGGTTCGAATCCTGCCTCGAGCATGGATGTGTGTGATGTCCTTAGGTTAGTTGGGTTTAAATAGTTCTAAGTCTAGGGGACTGATGACCTCAGTCTCATAGTGCTTAGAGCCATTTCGACTATTTTCCACGATACCAAGCACTGTTTGCTAAATCTCTGACAATGTTACAATAGCAAGACTTTCAAAATATTTCGAATGAATTACGCTCAAATCACATCTCAACTGCCAAAAACACGGACAGTTAATACTACAAATAAAACAAAGGAGGTTCGAACGTGTGAGATGAGGCTCGGGCAGAAATAAGGCTGTGAAGATTGGTCATGAGTCGCGCTTGGATGTCGCAGTCGGTCGAGCACTTGCCCCAAATAGGCAGGAAGTTGTCAGGTTTGAGACTCTGTCCGCACATAGTTTTGATCAGCCAGGAAGTTTTTAAAATAAAATGAACTCTGAAGGGTAGGATTTGGGACCTGTGAAAACAATGCCATAATCGTAAAGCCTAGTGTCGTCTGTGTAACCTGTCGTATGTTACCCAATAGAAGGGCGAAAAGACTGTCAGGAAAGACCAATTGACAGGCACACAATAAAGTGATAAATATAGAGGGTGTTCCAGAAGTCTTTCCTTGATTAAAGACACTCATAAGGCTGAAAATGTGACCCGTGGACACATACCTTTTACCCTGAAGTGAACGTAACATATTGCAGTTTTTGTGTACGTACACATTAATAAAAAATTTTGATGCGTGCTCCATGAGTTGGCCAAAATCTCGTGATGAATGGATGTTATGTGTTTAGTAATGCTGCACCGTAATGCTGCTATGTCATTCGCCGGTGTCTGGTAAACCCAGTCCTTGAAATAACTCCAAAATGGTAGACATCCAGCGGTGTTATATCCGATGATCATGGAGGCCAGTTGTTGCGACCACTAGACCCAATCCACCTTCCTAGTAGGTATCCAAATAGGCACGAACATCCTCATCCTGTTGGAAAATTAAATCCGGAATATTCTGAACCTCTGGCACAACAATTAACTCCAACATATCAAGACGGGTATGGGCTACGATTGTCGTTTCACTGAAGCAGAAAGGTGCTATAATTTTATGTTGCATAAGACCGATACACACTACCTACTCAAGACTGTCGACGACCTGAAACACAGACTGGAAATTCTCGGCCCCACAATATCCTAGCATTATGTAGGCTGACAAAATTCTACAAACGATATGTGGCCTAATGTGAGAATCGGACGTGTTTCAGATATTCATCACCTTTCTCAGCACCAGCCAGCATGGCAACAGCAAAGTCATAACGAGCACTGTGATGTGTTGGTGGGAGGGACTGCACAAGCCTAACTTCATACGCTCGGAAAAGAAGTTGATGACTTAGGATATGGTGCACTGGTTCCTTCTGAATCTGCAACTCACATGGGGCTCTGCGGAATGACTCTTTGGGGTTTTTCACGGCGTTTCTCACTGTTTGAATTGTTTGGGCTCTAGGTCCAGGCCTGCCTGTTCTACAGATACGAGAGACGCCCCCTGTTTCTTTAAACTTCACATACCACAAATTGGCGCTTTCAAAAACTGCTGGCTGTCTATGGCATGATATACTGAATTTCCTATGGACTGATTTTAGTGACTGTGTCTCGTGATACCAGAGGACACATTGGTCTGTTTCCTGGTTTGCGCACACTTTGTTTGCAAATGGCGACCGAATCGGTTGTTTTTACGTCACTGAGCCCTGTAACAAACGAAGTAATAGTATCTACATACAGAAAAATCTGAACATGTCATACACAATAGGGGATAAAAAGTATTTGTCAATGTTTCGAATTTTATGCCTTACTGAATGCTCGTAATCAGGGAAAGACTTCCGGGACAACTGGTATATGCAAAGAACATGGACAATAGGGCTTGTGACATTACTGATATGGTTTTTAAACGAGGGAATATGGCTGCTGGAAGAATGCAGTTTTTCCTTACTGACATAGCGCTTCACGCATTTTTTGTCTTAAGAAGAATAAACGGGGAAAAGAATGCGCTTTATCTGACAATTGTAGATGGCTCTGAAGCCATGAAAACAGCTTGTGGTTAAATAGTCTATGCTGACATACAAGTCATGGAACACACCACAGTTGAATGGAAAACGCAAAATACACAGAAAGATCTAGTCTCACATTTAAGACATAGTTCTCGGTCTTCGGCTTGTTAGATATCAATATCATTACATACGGCATTTACCTTCACAAACATGTAATACAGTATGCTGGAAGCTCAGTTGGGTTCACCAGCGACTCCCTTCAACTCCGATCCTTTAATGAATCGGACTGCCACGTATAAAACAGTTCCATTATAAGAAAATCTGATTTTTCGCTTATTTCAATCTTTATGACGCCATGGCTGCTGAACTGACCGTCGTACAGCGATATAATTTTGCAGATACATTCAGTGCTATATGTGCATACTGTTACCACTCTTCCACTCTGTGTTTTGTGTGGAAATAACAGTAAAGAAGTAACAAATTAAAACGTTATGCCTGCTGCTGAAGTTTTACCTATAACGTATAAGCGATAATCTTTTTCCAGCCGTTACTTTGTGGTGAGGTGTCCTGTAGAAAAAGCTTTGAACTTACGTGTACAATTTGTTGGACATCTTTAAGTGCTCTCATTCTCAAATACTACATGAATATAGTGTAGATAATTAGGTGCTGTGAATTATGCTTCATCAAGATATATATACCGTTACCAGTTTAAATACTTGTTTATTGTGTTAAACCATTAACGCAGGTTTATAATTCTTAATGCATGTATTATGACAGCATTTCATATTCTTAAATTCGGTCTATAAATGCAAGAAGTGCTGAAACTCAAAATTTTTTGCCACTGCAACACGTTAGGTAGGCAACCAGCAACCGGTCTTAAGTGAACATTTTAACCAGATGATAAACAGAACAGTTAAATACATTGCACTAAGCACTGTGGGACTTAGGTTCTGAGGTCATCAGTCCCCTAACCTTAGAACTACTTGAACTAACCTAAGGACACCACAGACGTCCATGCCCGAGGAAGGATTCGAACCTGCGACCGTAGCAGCAACGCGGTTCCGGACTGAAGCACCTGGAACCGCTCGGTCACAGCGGCCGGCAGTTAAAAACATACATTCCATAATGTACTGCAGAGATTAGGAAATACCATTGTGATCCAAGGCTCGACGACAGAGCAACTTTCTGATGCTTGTGAGATATACTTGATCATTTCACCAAAAGATGTTCGACGATTCGGCTACACCTATAACAGTAGCTTGTCAACACAAAATACTGCGATATTGGACTGACTTTGGAATGGTGGTACCTGATTCGTTTTCAGGATTTCTGAAACGAGATCGAACACTTTCCATTCGAACACCTCAGGCAACTGGTTGGGTACGATGTAGCAGCATCAACGAACACAACACAGTCTTGTTTCTGACGACCTGTACAATGTTTTGATAAGACTAAAACTGAACCCGGTGAAATCTCGAACATAATTTAACTGGAATCACTACAGTCCAATGGCCCGACAGGATAGTAGCTGGAAGGGGGTCGCGCGGTTTCAGACTGAAGCGCCTAGAACCCCTCGGCCACACATGCCGGCCACGATGTATCAAAGGGCCTGGCTTCTTCAGGCTTTCGTAAGCACGGCTATTCACGTGATATGAAGGTTAACTTAATAGGCATTGTTACTGACAAAATAGGTCTGTCATTGTGTTCTTGAGCAGTAGAACGGCCAGATTCAGCAATCAAACCACAACCAGCAGCATAAGGATCAAGTCTATTTGCTATCTACGAAGGCAGAAAATCAATATCTGTGCAAATGTCCTGTTACTTTGAATCAAACCAGTATGTTTCTGGGCGTAATTTCATTTGGTACTGAAATTTTCACAACGCTTAGGAGGTCGTATAATCTTAGTTGTCGATTGCTTGCTGTCACCCATGCATCGTACCCTGGGTTTACAAACTTCCTGAAGGCCCTTTTAAGCATTTAGAATTAAGTGTTGTAGTTTGTGACTTCAATGACGTGGGAAAGACACAACTGTGACACCATTTTTCCTGAACAAATCTAGGACTTCTGCTGATAAACGGAAACTGTGGCGGTCAATTAGTTCGAAGGAAGGATGGTCTTTCGAACATTGAATATGTCATATAAAATGCTGCATATATTTTAAGAAGCTAGTTTCTGCCATCCAGCCCGAGGAATGGGCAATACCATTGCTCCCAACAGGATCACCTCTGATAAAATGGGACTTGACGTTAACACTATGGTATTTGAAAAATGGCAGCATGCTCTTACCAGTTGCACAAATGGCTAAATAATAGTGATGAATGACCCTCTTTTAGCGGTTGTCACCCGCCATTTTCCACTAACCCCCTTCCAGCTACTATCCTGTCGGGCCATTGGACTGTAGTGATTCCAGTTAAATTATGTTCGAGATTTCACCGGGTTCAGTTTTAGTCTTATCAAAACATTGTACAGGTCGTCAGAAACAAGACTGTGTTGTGTTCGTTGATGCTGCTACATCGTACCCAACCAGTTGCCTGAGGTGTTCGAATGGAAAGTGTTCGATCTCGTTTCAGAAATCCTGAAAACGAATCAGGTACCACCATTCCAAAGTCAGTCCAATATCGCAGTATTTTGTGTTGACAAGCTACTGTTATAGGTGTAGCCGAATCGTCGAACATCTTTTGGTGAAATGATCAAGTATATCTCACAAGCATCAGAAAGTTGCTCTTCAAGCAAAGTTTTTTGTTCGTGTTCAAATACCTAGACACGTGGATTTGTCTTAGCTATATAGATCCCATTTAAATAATAACTGAATACATAGCTTTCAGAAAATTACTAGCGAACCTGGTTTCATACATTATTTCCGTTACATTTGATGTTTTTATTACAGTAGCTAAAATGTTATGTACAACACTAGAGTACAAAGAAGAATGTTACCTGAAATATTTTTGTGAAGCCAAATCTATCCCAGAATTCTTCTGGCGTTTCAGAAGTTTCGAACTCTTTGAATTTTTTGCAGTAGCTCTCTAATGTTTTTCTATGTATGTTAAAATCTCTGCTCACTTGCCTAATATATTTTTGAATCCATTTTACTTCTGTCACTGTTAATCTCATAGTTTTATCAGAAACATGGCCTATTTAAATTTTCTGTTGATAGCTTTGAACCATCCCAAAAACAAAACGGCAGAAGGACGATGAGTAAAAATATGACTACATTCTAAGATATACGTGGATTTGATATTTCAAAATGCACATGCATTTGACACTTCAAAATATATGTCAGTAATATCCCGTAAGTAATAATTACAAATTTATTTTACTACGGTTTAATTGAGTACTCGGCGACAAGCCATTGGCTTTGGAAGTAAAGAAAAAGGAAAAAAAATTAAATATCGAATATTGTTATCAGTTTAAGAGCAATTCAGGACACAATTTCCTTACATAAAGGTTGCATTGAATATGATGTAGATTTTGAGTACGTTGGAATTACATTAATTCGTTTACGAAGACTTTGAAACATTTACCACTGCATACAATGTCATAATAATCCTAAATTTATAGATATGAATCACTGTACTTAATTGTTTCGTGAAACCGACACTTTCGAACACACAAAAAAATATCTTGAGGAAGCAAAATTTACTTTCACTAACTATACAACATAAAACGCATGCCGCACGTCGCTCGAAATGTAACTGCGCTAGCGTGTTTATGGAAAGGCGACGGCATTGTTGCTAAGAACCTCTTTGGTCGGTGGCGCATTCTATCTGCAGTTTAACGAAATAATACTAATTAGCCACCATCGTGCCCCTACTGCCACCCTGCCGGGTCTCCCTTAGTTATGTTGCAAGATTGCAGGCTAGTGCCCCGTTCGAATCTTCGGAAGGGGACAGAAGAAGTTTCCGCTTCCAATAAAATAAAGGTTATGTAGGATAAATGAATGGCAACAGGGTATGCCCGAACACTTCTGAGATGCGGCAAGAACTTCCAGCTGGAAATGAAAAGGATCAGACATACTTCGAGTGATAGAGAGAGATGGCCAGATGCGGAAGACTTTTAGAGTGGCGAATACAGAGTTATACAGATGAAGAGTATAGTGGAGCAACCTGTCAAACATAGGGTAGGAACGAAAGTTCGCAAATAGCTCGGACGTAGAGCAGATGGGCATCAAGAAAATTAATACTTGCACAATTGGACACAAAAACCAACCAATGCAACGATAATTCAGGAGCACATGCTGACATCAACCTAAGATGAAGAAGAATAGCAAAGAGTTTACAGTGGGATAAAAATAGCTACAAACGTAGTTCAACGGCAGGGCAACATTTTCTTTATGGGAAATTGGAATGCATCAGTGGGAGGAGGAATAGATTGTTGCGTAGTGGGACCTTTAGGGCATGGAGAAAACTAATAAATGGGGACGCAGAGTAGTGGAACATCAACATTTCGTTTCAACACCATCCAAGAAGAATGTACTCACAGGAGGCCCTTGGAGATAGGAAGAGACATCAGATCGACTCCGTTCTAGTTAGACAAAGATTCAACAATTCAGACGCTACCCAGGCCCAGACATTTAGAGTGAACATAACATATAAATAGGAGAATGTGACAAAAATTCTAAAAACTTAAGAGAATAACCTGTCATAAATTGGATCTGAGTTGACTAAAGAACAGCCATACAAGGAACAAATAAACATGGCCACAGTTGTGAGTGACAGCAGCAATGTTTAAAATAGATGGGAGTCCTTCAAAAGTAATGCCTTTTGTGAAAAAAATAAAGTTGTTTGGAATAGAAAGCAAAGCATAAAAAATTGCTACAGATAGCATAATACAAAAGAAAATTGAAGACTTATGCTGAAACAACACTAAAGAAGGAGAAAAGCAATAAAGAGCACTGAGGAATGAAATCAAAAGATTGTCCAAAAAGGCTAAACAACAGTTCTTGGCCGGCCGAGGTGGCCGAGCGTTTCTAGGCGCTACAGTTTGGAACCCCGCGACCGCTACGGTCGCAGGTTCGAATCCTGCCTCGGGCATGGATGTGTGTGATATCATTAGGTTAGTTATGTTTAAGTAGTTCTAAGTTCTAGAGGACTGATGACCTCAGAAGTTAAGTCCCATAGCGCTCAGAGACATTTGAACCAACAGTTCTATGTGGACCAACGTGAAGAGGTGAATCATGTGAGGATGGTAGGACCTGCGCTGTGCCTGTAAATCAGTTAACACACGAATAAATTGCAGTGGCGCCAAAATGATTTTGGAATAGCATCATATGCGCAAACAGATAGTAGAAAGAGAATTTATGGTGATCTGGGACTGAATGACGCTTAGAAAGCCGATGTGGAAGGGAGGGAGTTTCCCGACGAGTTTGAACTTATGATTAGGCAGCTAAAACCTGGAAAAGCCACTGGAGTTGATATTCCAGCAGAACTCACTAAGGCCGCTGGATAACATATACGTGAAGAACTGATCCACCTTATAAGCGAAACTGGGGAGCTCCCAACAGACTTTAAAAGAGATGCCTCAGTGATAAAACCAAAGAAAGCATCTGCAAGCAGACGTTAACTATATAGGACCTTTAGCCTGGTATCACACAATTCCAAGAGCTTCAACGCTATAATTCTAAGACGGATAGAGGGCAGTATAGATGCAGTGATCACTGACGATTAGTTTAGCTTTAGAAGAGGTGAAGGCACATGAGAAGCAATGCTCGCCTTGTTACCAGTTCTTGAGAGAGGACTACAGATTGTTGGAGACACACAGTTTCGTTTCAAGGACTCAGAAAAAACCTTTGACAGGGTAGACTGGCGATAGTTTTTTAAGATGCTAGTAGAGAGTGCCTTAAAGAATAATGACAGAAGGGTGGTGCAGAGACACTTTGGAGAAGCGGTGGCTGTGATTAAGTGTTGAGACCATCAAGAAGTTGCTACTTTATGTTACTTTAGGTGTACTGAAGGGCTACTTGCTCTCTGCGGCCTTGTTAAATAGTTACAATCAGAGGGCAATAAATGAAGTTAGGTAAAACTAGGAGCTACAGGAGCAGTTAAAATTCGTGGTACCGGAACAGACATGCTGTAATCTGCTGGAAACATCGCAGAGTTTAGTGAATATGCAGAACCAGTATAAGCAATGGTGGTCCACACAGAAACCACCCTCAGCTCATCCTATTGTATGAAAATTAACAAAGATTACACAAAAATCTTAGTGGTGAGCAGACAAAACATAGTTGCCACTTCCTCACTTAACAATTAGTGATTGGAGAACGTCTATTTCTTTACCTACCTAGGGAGTGCATAAAGACAGACGGAAGATCAAGGAAGGAAACTTCAATCCGAATCCACCAAGTAAAACCTGCTTTTAACAAAATTGCCTTTTACCTCCAGCAGCAAAGACTAACATCTCCGAAAAGACCGCGTACAGACCTTTATGTGGGAAGTGCTGCTTTACAGAAGTGAAATATAGTCGTTCGAAGTAGCAGAAAATCAAAAAATTACAGCCTTCGTGATATGGTGCTACAGCATAACCTCAAGATTTTCTGACTACACGAGATAGCAAACTAGGTGAGTGAAGGGAAGCCTCTTTCTGAAGATCATCAACAGAGAAGGGACACATGGGTCCGCCATCCGATGAGGCATGACAGTATCATTAAAAGTGTCACTGAAGGGACAACAGAACGGGAGAGTAGAATAGGCAGACCGAGTCTAGAATACATCAGTCAGATAATGGTGGATACCCAGCTGCACCACCTACACCGTTCTCAAGAAGAAGGCCGAAGGCAGAAGTGCATTGCGAGCTGCTGCTAAGCAGCCTCACGGTTGAAGACTTAAGAAAAAGAAGCAATGCAGTGTGAACTCCTAACAATTAGTACAAACCGTTTAAACAGGGTCAAGCATAGTAGGCGGCTGATAAGGAAAGTATATAAGCTGAGCACGGACGAAGGTGATATCCTTCTAGCAACGATACCACTGATAAATCCAGTGACACAAGCGGCTTTTAGACAGGGCAGCTTCATATGGCCCGGCGCCTGAGTGAGAGTATCTGGGAAACGGAGGAGCTGGGCCGCTGCTCATGTGCTGACGAGGTGCTGGATGTCCACGCCTCGTGACAGAACGAGTATGTGGAAGAGTTGCCCGTCCAGGGAAGCAATATAGGAGGCGTTCTGTCACACAACTGGCGACATAGTGCAATGTTGGTGCAGCACACCGTTCAGCGAACATTGTTGAACATTGGCCAATAGAAGAGCCAAGTGTTCCCCAGTTGACCCAACGACGTCGTCATTCACGACTGCACTGGTCATAATATATCAACTTTAGATCATGGATCCTTAGAAATGTATCGGCTGGCCGGATGAATCACGTTGTCATCCAGGCAAAAGACCGCTCGATGCATTCACCAGACTACGGACGCAGGCCGGTTGGTGCAGTATTATGATCTGGGGGATATTCTCCTTGGGTTCCATGGGTCATAAGGTAGTACTCTAAAGCACCATAAAAGCTGTCAATAAAGTTCTTCTGGGCTGTTGACTTCATTGTCAATACATAAAACTGTCCGACGTTTCGGCCACTACTGCAACTGGCCTTCCTCAGGGCTACTGCCGAGCTAGTGCTCAGCTCTAGTCCTGAGGAAGGTCACTTGCATTAGTGGCCGAAACGTTGGACAGTTTTATGTATTGACAATGCGGTCGAAAATTCAGAACAATTTTATTTACAGTGACACCGACCGCGGAAGCCTACGCTTACATTCGCTATACGGCTGTGTACGGCTTCAAAGTTATTACGGACCATCTGCATCCTTTCAAGCTTGATGTCTTCCCCAACGGTGATGGCATCTTCCAGCCGAATAAGCTGTCTGTCTCACAAAGCCACAATATTGTGCTGCAGTGACTTGAGGATAATGAGGATGAACACACGTTGGTATCTTTGCCATCAAATATGTGTGATCTGAAATCGATGGGACACATCTGGGACGTTATAGGGGACCAGCTCCGGGCTCACAAACCACCGGCCTGTAATTTACGGGAATTGCGTGACTGTTGGTTGACACCTGTTGCCACATCTGCAAAGGTGCTGTCGAATCCATGCCACGCCGAATCGCTTGTGTATTGCGTTCCGAAGGTTTACCAACCCGCTGTGATTATAACATTTTGGTTCATAACTGTGTATTAACTTAAGAAGCATGAAGCCACGTAGGATAAGAGAGCGGTAAAACCATGTATTAAATCTACATCTTTGCTTCCGCTGTTTTCTATTGAAGTTCGAGACTTTACTGTGAAAACCTTACAAAAAATTTACGGTTCCATGTATTGGCCATCTATCGGGTTGCATACGAATCCCGCGGCGGAAGTACTGGATGTTTTTAAGATCCATGAATGAGTCCTGTTTCGCACTTGTTCTTATTACCGAAAGTGCGGGTCAGCCAGGCCATGAGCCATAAAAAAAAAAGTAATCAGAGGGAGCAATATCTACAGAATACGGTAAGTGGGGTACGACTTCCACTTTCAACGATTCCTAGTATGTTTTGAAGGGATTTTAGACATGGAGTCGAGTATTCTTATGCTGAAAATTCACCTTTTCATGTCTGTCGCTAAATTATGGCTATCTGTCTTTCAGTGCTCGGTTGAAACGCATAAATTGCTTTCGATAATAATATCCTGCGATTGTTTCCGTCGGTTTCAATAGCTTCGAAAACATTTTCTCTTCCAACGCCATGCCTTTATTCGACGTCAAAATCACCTTTCTTGGAGGGTTGAAGCCATTCTATGCACTTTTTTTCACTAATACGAGAATCACAGTTGGTTTTGCCTAGAATTTTATGAATCTCAGCAGAGAGATTTCTTCTTCTTTCTGCAGAAATTTGAACTTCCCACAAATTATGAGAAATAGGCTCGTCAGTTGACATATTCAATCGAGAGTAACTTTATGATGCAATCAAGAATAAGCTAAACTTTTGTTGGCGTTAATATGCCTAAGCTTGTGACACAATCTACCACGTGCACAACAACTTGCCGCTACTGCCATCTATTTGCCAAACGGAGGAATTAAATTGGTAGACGTAATACCTCTACGTATCCTGAACTTAACAACTAAGCTAGTCGTGTCTGATGATGATGATGTAGAACCAATTTAGACTTCTCGCACTGCTTTGGGTGAGATTTCACATTCACTGTCGATATGTAATTTTTCTGACCGGAAACGCCGCCCTTTCGTTAAAAATCTCTGTATGTCTAATAGCATTCAGGCCGTTAGGCCACAACGGCCACAGTAACACGTTAGAGACGACAAACCACAGTGGTGACGAAGATATTACTGTACAAATTGCTACCAAAGTGGTGACGAACCGTTAGGCATTGACACCTATAGCATATTTAGACCACGGTTCCAGAAGCGGTTTCGTATCCTCATTTCATTTCTCAAGTCATCCCCCAACAGCCCCTCGAAATGTGTCATTACCTTTTCGTTGCAAGTTAGTATAACCTAAATAAACTCTGAAAGAACTCTTGTGAACGTACAAAACACATACTCCTTCTTAAAATCCTCTACATGTCGACCTATGGATAAAGAGGACTTGCAATGAACTGCTGCATAAATATAATGCTACTGAAGACAACTATGATTTCAATCCAGGTTATACCACTGTGTAAGGGGCGATCAAAATGATTCAGTTTCAATGAGTTGCGGCAGCTTATATGCAAACCAGTCCGACTGTAATGCTAGTATACAAGTACCGAAGTATGGCCTTCTAACGGGAAATTTATGGTCGCCTCTTGTAATTCTCCATTAAATGAAACCTTTACGTAATCTGACATACAAAAGGTTTTATGTAAATATTTCAGAAACCAATTCTATTACAAATACACATCTCTTCTCGCTAATTCTGTGGCTGACATTCGTGAGTATTGATTTCATGAATTACTTTAAGTGATGTCAAAAAAAGTAGTTAATAAAACGAAAGTTATTTAGTTACTTAAAAAAGGAATACTAATTTAGGTGAATAGAGTGCAGATTCTATGGTTATTTTAGTTACATCAGGTAGTGCAGTTTTTGAGGATTGAACTCATAGATACCACCATACATTATACTTCAGGTTTAGTCGAAAAAGTCGTTACAAAGACATAGCCTAGCCAATTACGAAAAATGAATTTGTCTGTAGAAGAAAGTGCTGACGCACAAGAAACGATTTTGAGTTAGTGATGTTATATGTTTGATTAAACTCGAAGACAACAGCAGAGAATTATATAATCAATTAAAAGATGAAATTATATAGTAGTGCCTTCTACCAGTACATTTGAAGCTACTTTACTTACCAGCAGATACTAAACTCAAAAAAAAAAGGAAAAAAATTAAATTAAATGGATTTCAAGGTGAGACTATGCTGACTGTTAGTTTTTATCTCATATAATCGTGGGAGGTGTCGCTAAGTGAAAACCACCTACTCCGTTTCCTGGTTATACATTAGACCAGTTATAATTATTTAATCTGCTGTTACCTTAGTAAACCCACTTTTTTCCATACGGCATGTACCTTCTGCTTGCCCTGCACCTGAAAGAATGGAATCTAGTAGTTCACCTATTTCTTAAGTGGCACTCTAATCTACGATGCATACAATTCCGTGCGCTCCGTTCTTTATTAAGCCTTGAATTTACATTTACGGATGCGGTATATTTACACGGAGGCAAAATACACATCAATCAATATGATTTACTGTTGGCGAGTATTTGATACTTCTTGTAAAGCGATTGGTCATTCGGGGCATTTCGTAGGATATGGAAATGTGTGATGGGATTGAATATTTACAAGTCAGTTACCATCAAAATAGTTTGTTAAAATAATCCCACTATCCACCAAAACATAGCAAATGTGATTGATCAAAACTGAAGAAAAAACGGTCCCTTAACGTAAGTAAAAATTAGACTCCACCAAGACTCAGGAAAAGCGATGGCTGTGAGGGTGCACATACGAAAACCATGAAATTAATTCATAGAAAGGGAGATAAATTGAGTGTTGCGCACATCGAATCAAGACCAACATACAGGTTCTAAGAACTTCAGCAACATATTCTAATACCATGAAAACATACGAAAGGAAAATGAGATGAACTATAGATGGAATAGAATTAGATATCAGAGCTTTCTCACAAAATTCAATTAATTCAAATAACATAATTTAAATTCGGTTGTAGCCACACAAACAGGTGTTCGTTCTGCACAGCCCACTTCAGTCCGTTCATTTTTGTTGCCTATGACTACAATAATCACTTTGGAAACCATGGTTCAAACACAAACACACAGGAAACAATACAAAATCCACGATGAAATTAATGCAAGCACAAAGACTAACCATGAGAAGACTGCAGAGGGCCAACCAAACAGTTACAAAATTTACAAAATGCGGGTATGTTACTGAAGTTCGTTACTCAAGATCACTAACTTACCAACAACTCAAAAATTTAATGAAAACTACTTGACCAAGGGAAATAAAATGCTCGCACCATATTAGTTTTTCGATACATAGAAAGAGATACAAGTTAACAGGCACAAGTGCTGAAGAGACGTGACTGTGTTGTATCAAAATAACAGGCAGTGTTATGGTTGCTGATTTCACAGTAAATGCAGAGAAACTGCACGACGAATAAAATCAAAAACATGTCTGAAATAGCTGATTGAGCCCCTAACAGAAAGTAACTGCTCAACCAAAATGACTCTCATGAAATCGTACCTACCATTCCGTAAAACAAATTCATACTCATAAATCGGCGGCGGATCTGAGAGTAAGATAAAAAAGCGGCGGCCAACAGCCCCTACCGCGAGGATCAGGTTTTCCAGCATAGTGGAGGCGGTCCTGTAGCCAACTGTACGGACAGAAAGAGCGTAAAAGTTCAGAATCGAGTGGTGACTACTTTTCAGAATGAACTTTTCACTCTGCATTGGAGTGCGTGCTGATGTAAGCGTTTCTGGCTGATTAAGACTGCGTGCGGCCAAAGTCTCGATCTAGTGCTCTGAAGCATTTGCCCGCAAACGGCAAAGAATACGAGTACGAGACTCCGTCCGACAAGCTGTTTTAATCTGCAAGGGCGTTTCAGGTGACTGGTTTGCCAGTTATCACTGGAGGAACTCTTAAATGTGGTCACTACCTTACAAGAAAAATATGAAATACTCTGTTCCACTTTCGACGAATCTAAAGCTGACTCACTCACTCATTCACGCTTACAAATATCATTCAGGCACAAAGTGAGGAAGGAAAAAGGTTATCGGTTACCAAAATGAGTTAAACATACTCTTTCCATGCTTATTCTGTTTCCTAGGACTTCATCAAATAGCACAGAAATCACCTTTGTAATAAAAGGACGGATAAATAGAGGAAATTTACTATAGTTAATGATAACCTAGTGATCATCTGACCAGATATCCACTTCTTCTGACCATCACACTTAACTAATTAACAATATAGCAAATATCAACATATTACTTACTCTATTCAAATTATCTAGCCTACTTTCCTAATTATGGTGTCTAATACCACACACATCGACCCGTAATAAAGTGATTACATGATTATCAAAACGATCTAATAAAGAACGAGCAAAATGGAATGCGGTCTTACAACTAAGAAAAGCTCTGTAAACGTATCATCATATCTAAGATAAACAAAAACTACGGACCACCACAATAGTGAAGAAACTGAAACAAATTGTTCAGTATGTTATGATACGGAATTAGAATTCGAAAGTAAGAAAAGGAATACAACAAAAAAATAATAAGGAAACATGGACTTGGTGTATAGGAATATAGGGAGCAGAAACGTAGTAGAGCTTTGCACGGACCACTGCTTCGTTTAATTAACACGCGTCAAAGAAGATTTCGTACTTGGAAGACAGTTGGTCTACCAGAACATCATAAAGCTAACACAATGGTAGAACAAAGTCTTAGAATTTCAAAAGTGAAAACATTTCCAGTGGCATATGTGGACTTTTGCCATACATTGTTGATTATTAAACGTGGTCTGAAGCTCAAGAATTTGAAGGAAGGTAGGGTAGTAAGTTGATTAAAGCCGGACAAGTTGAAACAACCAGAGTTGTTCAGAGTTTCGAACGAGATTTGGCCAGCGACTGACCGAAACTGCCAAAAGAGTAGAAATACGTAATGAATGGGTAGCTTGAGGGGATGAGATAGTGAACATATCAGAGAAACAACGAGGTACTGTGGTAATACCCAATAGGAAGCCGTGTATGATGTACGAGACAATAAATTGTATTGGTGATGGGAGAAAATAAAAAATCGTAGCAAATGAAGCAGGCAAAATGGGACGTCGAGATCCTAAAATGGGAGTCATGGAAATAACAAAATAGTGGTATGAAAAGTTTTAATAGAATACATGACTTTGTGAAAATACAGATGCCACGTACACGAAAATTACGGGAATCTTTCAAGAAAAGAGGAGCGGCTGTAGCAATATCAAGGGCTCGGATGGCAAGTAGTTCTAGGCTTGTAAGTATAACTGAAATGTGGAAGAAATAATGTAAACGCTACAGACAGGAAATACAATGTTACAGAAAGGCAATATTACGGAAAGTCAAGTGGAAGCAAAGGAATATGACGTGGGAGGTATGGATGGCGAGAAGAATTTGAAAGAACATTGAAAGACGTTAATGGAATAAGCAATACACAACATATGATATTTCCTTAGAATTACTGAGGTCCTTGGGACATCAACTGCTACACAATTCTTTTAGGTGGTACATAGGATGTATAACACATGTGAGATACCCTTAGAATGTAAGAAAACTATAAGAAACCCAGTACGAAAGGAGTCAGGTGCTGACACGTCTGGTTAGTCCCGAAACGCCACTTTAATTAGCCTCATTATGTCCAGCAGGATGGCATGCTTGGTATGCCTGCGGAATGTTAAGTCTGAGTTTCAAAGAAATTCAGTGAAAGCTATACCTAACAGAAGAATTTTCTTAGAAACAAGCTTAAAGAAAGGCAAACCTATATATCTATCACTTTTACCAGTAAAAGGTTTTGTCAGTGTTGACTGGAGAATTTTTTTTCAAATTCTCCATGTAACAGAGATAAATACAAGCAATGAGAGTCTCTCAGCACTTGGAAAAGGAATTAAATTGCATTTATAACTGTCGAAGGACTTGAAATAGCGGAAGTGACTGCGATGAGAGAAATACAGTCTTTCAGCCTGTCTCTCTTGTTACCAGTATGTACATCGAGCAAGCAGTAATGGAAATCCAGCGGGAGTTTTGAGAAGGAACTGAAATTCAAGGAGAGAAAATTAAATATTTCAAGTACGCTGATGGCACTATTATTTTCTGAGAGATATCAAAGGACTAGGAAGATCACTTGAACGAAATGGATACAGTGCTGAAAAGAGGTTATAATATGAACAAAGGCATAAACAAAATAAAACCATCCAACCGAATTAAATTTGTCGATGCTGAAGTAGTTCGCATAAGAAACCAGGCATCATAAGCTGTAGATGAGTGTTGCTATCAGAACAGGAAATGGGCTAGTTACAATGAATACTAAATCCCGATTAGAAGTAGTGTTTGTGAAAATGAAATGGCTCTGATCACTATAGGACTTAACTTCTGAGGTCATCAGTCCCCTAGAACTTAGAACTACTTAAACCTAACTAACCGAAGGACATCACACACTTCCATGCCCGAGGCAGGATTCGAACCAGCGACCGTAGCGGTCGCCCGGTTCCAGACTGTAGAGTCTAGAACCGCTCGGCCACACCGGCCGGCTAGTGTTTGTGGAAAAGTGGTGTTTTTCCTAATATTAAATATTAAGTGTTAGAGAACATTTTCTAATAATGTGAGAAACTGAACCGTAGAACATAAACCAGGGGTGGCCAGGCATTTCACTCAAGTGCCATAGCGCTCAGCCTGTTTGGCAGACTTCCCCCATCGCCACGGACGCAAGGAGCAAACTGCGAGCACGTCGCAGTTGAATGACGGTGCTGTCGTGTTGCATAGGACTTGGATTTATATCTCACGTTTCTCAACAAAACAGATCAAAAATAATGAAATTCAGTATTATTTAATTAGTTTAGCACGCTGAAGACATTAAATTGTTATTCGGTATAGACTACTCGAGAAATGCGAAGTATTTCAGAGATTTCCATATTCACGTTGCCACTTAATCATGAATTATTTACTTTCATAACGGAACCACTCGCCCCCTCATGAACCATGGACTTTGCCGTTGGCGGAGAGGCTTGCGTGCCTCAGCGATACAGATAGCCGTACCGTTGGTGCAGCCACAACGGAGAGGTATCTGTTGAAAGGCCAGACAAACGTGTGGTTCCTGAAGAGGGGCAGCACCCTTATCAGTGGTTGCAGGGTCAACAGTCTGGATGATTGACTGATCTGGCCTTGTAACACTAACCAAAACGGCCTTGCCGTGCTGCTACTGCGAACGGCTGAAAGCAGTGGGAAACTACAGCCGTAATTTTTCCCGAGGGCATGCAGCTTTACTGTATGGTTAAGTGATGATGGCTTCCTCTTGGGTAAAATATTCCGGAGGTACAATAGTTCCCCATTCGTATATCCGGGCGGGGACTACTCAGGAGGATGTCGTTATTAGGAGACAGTATAATGAATTCTCTCTACTTTTGTAAATGATGAAAGTCTATGTGAATGCAGCTTGCCGCTAACTTGGTGTAATGTTTTGTCTGTACAGAGGTGTATCTGTCGCCTTTATTACTCCTTCACTCTCACACATAAATCGGTACAATAAAGTCAGGGCTTCGTGGTTTATATGTAGGCTGATCCGTGGAAAGACAGACAAACAATTATGCTAATGGAGGATTCAGAGTAATTTCTCGAATTTCATTCGCTCTCTCTCTCTCTCTCCCTCTCTCTCTGTCCTTTATCTGTGTACAGTTTAAATATATTATTTACGTGAAATCAGCCTAGTAGAATCTCTGGTGGAGCCCTTCGTCTTAATATTCAGCGGCTGGCTTGCTGGAAAAGATCTTTACATTTGTTATTATTATTAAGCGCTGCATTCAGTTGGGAAAATCGATCGTTTGAACAATTCGTTCAGTTTACGACAGATCTAAAATTTCAGATGTGGACGAAGCCTTTTTGGAGGATTTATAAAAAGCTCCGAGATTGCAGGCTCTCTTCGTCACAGCTGGAACTTCCCAATTAATTACAGGGCCCAGACAATCATCAATGATTCAGACAGAGAACTCATTCATCATTCACTCTAGAATAAAATGGTCACAAACCTTACTTCTGAGGAAAATTGTATATTGAATCCATTTCCGTACATGTTCCGCTTTCTGTGGATTTCAAGTCTCGTGAATTTGCTTTTACAGTCTTTGTATTTCTCTTTATCTATCACGCTAGCGGCACAAACGTTCCTAGCTCATTTTAGCGCGAAGAAGAGTAAATAAATCTCTTTTAGCAATCCGACAATCTTCCAAACGATACTTCCGAAGCTGTGTCCTTCTCCCTCTATAATAACCATGGAGCATACCTCTCTGTACCTCTGTTGTTCCAAAGAATAAACGTACTAGAAAAATACCTTGGCGTCGACGAGCTGTCGGCGCATATATTACTAAAAAATCTTATCAGATACTTTTTCAAAAGTAAATAATTGTGGATGATTTGATTAACCCTTATTAATTATTGCGTGGTGGAGGGTAATTTTCCGTGGGGAGATTACAACAGAAAACTGGCGTTCTACGGACCGGAGCGTGCAATGTCAGATCCTTTAATCGGGCAGGTCGGTTAGAAAATTTAAAAAGGGAAATAGATCGGTTGAAGTTAGATATAGTGGGAATTAGTGAAGTTTGGTGGCAGGAGGAACAAGACTTCTGGTCAGTAAATACAGGATTATAAATACAAAACCAAATTAGGGTAATGCTGAAGTAGGTTTAATAATGAATACAAAAAAAAAGAGGAGTGAGGGTAAGCTACTACAATCAGCATAGTGAACGCATCATTGTGGCCAAGATAGACACGAAGCCCACGATTACTACAGTAGTATACGTTTATACGCCAACTACCTCTGCATATGACGAAAAGATTGATGAAATGTATGATGAGATAAAAAGAATTATTCAGGCAGTGAAGGGTTCAAAAATGGCTCTGAGCACTATGGGACTTAACATCTGTGGTCATCAATCCCCTAGAACTTAGAACTACTTAAACCTAACTAGCCTAAGGACATCACACACATCCATGCCCGAGGCAGGATTCGAACCTGCGACCGTGGCGGTCACGCGGTTCCAGACTGAAGCGCCTAGAACCGCTCGGCCACACAGGCCGGCAGACAGTGAAGGGAGATGAAAATTTAATAGTCATGGGTGACTGGAAATCGATAGTAGGAAAAGGAAGAGAAGGAAACGTTGTAGGTGAATATGGAATGGGGGTAAGGAATGAAAGAGGAAGCCGCCTGGTAGAATTAGACTAAGAAGTGAGACTCTTAAAGTGGTAGATGAATTCTACTATTTGGGGAGCAAAGTAACTGATGATGGCCGAAGAAGAGAAGATATAAAATGTAGATTGGCAATGGCAAGAAAAGCTTTTCTGAAGAAGAGAAATTTGTTAACATCGAGTATAGATTTAAGTGTCTTCTACAGAAGAATGCTGAAGATATAACTAATGTGGAGGTAATGAATAGAATTAGGGAGAAGAGAAATTTGTGGCACAACTTGGTTGGTAGAACATGTTCTGAGTCATCAAGGGATCACCAATTTAGTACTGGAGGGCTGCGTGGAGGGTAAAAATCGTAGAGGAAGAACTAGAGATGAATACACTAAGCAGATTCCGAACGATGTAGGTTGTAGTAGGTACTGAGAGATGAAGAAGCTTGCACAGGATAGAGTAGCATGGAGTGCTGCATCAAACCAGTCTCTGGACTGAAGATCACAAGAACAACAACGACAACGGAGAAACCCACCCATGAACCATGGATCTTGCCGTTGGTGGGGAGGTGATACAGATAGCAGTACCGTTGGTGCATTGGCGGCCGAAGACCTCCGGCATAAGAAGTCAGCCTCATTCTGCCAACGGCCTTGTCAAAGAGGGCGGAGGATCGGATAGAAGTTCAGGGCACTCTCTTGTCCTAGGGGTTGCCCCTAAAGGCGGAAGAATCAGAAATGATCAACGACATGAGGATGCAGAAGGCAATGGAAACCACTGCATTAAAGACACGTAACGTGTATCCACAGGACATGTCGCCTGTAATTGAAGAAGTGTCATGATGATCTCTCCATTCGCAAAAGATTCCGGAATAGTCCCCCAATCGGATCTCCGGGAGGGGACTGCCAAGGGGGAGGGTACCATGAGAAAAAGATTGAATAATCAACGAATGGATAACGTTCTACGAGTCGGGGCGTGGAATGTCAGAAGCTTGAACTTGGTAGGGAATCTAGAAAATCTGAAAAGGGAAATGCAAAGGCTCAATCTAGATATAGTAGGGGTCAGTGAAGTGAAGTGGAAGGAAGACAAGGATTTCCGGTCAGATGAGTATCGGGTAATATCAACAGCAGCAGAAAATGGTATAACAGGTGTAGGATACGTTATGAATAGGAAGGTAGGGCAGAGGGTGTGTTACTGTGAACAGTTCCGAGACCGGGTTTTTCTAATCAGAATCGACAGCAGACCAACACCGGCACCGATAGTTCAGGTATACATGCCAATGTCGCAAGCTGAAGATGAACAGATAGAGAAAGTGTATGAGGATATTGAAAGGGTAATGCAGTATGTAAAGGTGGACGAAAATCTAATAGTCATGGGCGACTGGAATGCAGTTGTAGGGGAAGGAGTAGAAGAAAAGGTTACAGGAGAATATGGGCTTGGGACGAGGAATGAAAGAGGAGAAAGACTAATTGAGTTCTGTATCAAGTTTCAGCTAGTAATAGCGAATACCCTGTTCAAGAATCACAAGAGGAGGAGGTATACTTGGAAAAGGCCGGGAGATACGGGAAGATTTCAATTAGATTACATCATGGTCAGACAGAGATTCCAAAATCAGATACTGGATTGTAAGGCGTACCCAGGAGCAGATATAGACTCAGATCACAATATAGTAGTGATGAAGAGTAGGCTGAAGTTCAAGACATTAGTCAGGAAGAATCAATACGTAAAGAAGTGGGATACGAAAGTACTAAGGGAAGACGAGATACGTTTGAAGTTCTCTAACGCTATAGATACAGCAATAAGGAATAGCGCAGTAGGCAGTACAGTTGGAGAGGAATGGACATCTCTAAAAAGGGCCATCACAGAAGTTGGGAAGGAAAACATAGGTACAAAGAAGGTAGCTGCGAAGAAACCATGGGTAACAGAAGAGATACTTAAGTTGATTGATGAAAGGAGGAAGTACAAACACACGGGAAAATCAGGAATACAGAAATACAAGACGCTGAGGAATGAAATAAATAGGAAGTGCAGGGAAGCTAAGACGAAATGGCTGCAGGAAAAATGTGAAGACATCGAAAAAGATATGATTATCGGAAGGACAGACTCAGCATACAGGAAAGTCAAAACAATCTTTGGTGACATTAAAAGCAACGGTGGTAACATTAAGAGTGCGACGGGAATTCCACTGTTAAATGCAGAGGAGAGAGCAGATAGGTGGAAAGAATAAATTGAAAGCCTCTATGAGGGTGAAGATTTGTCTGCTGTGATAGAAGAAGAAACAGGAGTCGATTTAGAAGAGATAAGGGATCCAGTATTAGAATCGGAATTTAAAAGAGCTTTGGAGGACTTACGGTCAAATAAGGCAGAAGGGATAGATACCATTCCATCAGAATTTCTTAAATCATTGGGGGAAGTGGCAACAAAACGACTATTCACGTTGGTGTGTAGAATATATGAGTCTGGCGACATACCATCTGACTTTCGGGTAAGCATCATCCACACAATTCCGAAGACGGCAAGAGCTGACAAGTGCGAGAATTATCGCACAATCAGCTTAACAGCTCATGCTTTGAAGCTGCTTACAAGAATAATATACAGAAGAATGGAAAAGAAAATTGAGAATGCGCTAGGTGACGATCAGTTTGGCTTTAGGAAAAGTAAAGGGACGAGAGAGGCAATTCTGACGTTACGGCTAATAATGGAAGCAAGGCTAAAGAAAAATCAAGACACTTTCATAGGATTTGTCGACCTGGAAAAAGCGTTGGACAATATAAAATGGTGCAAGCTGTTCGAGATTCTGAAAAAAGTAAGGGTAAGCTATAGGGAGAGACGGGTCGTATACAATATGTACAACAACCAAGAGGGAATAATAAGAGTGGACGATCAAGAACGAAGTGCTCGTATTAAGAAGGGTGTAAGACAAGGCTGTAGCCTTTCGCCCCTACTCTTCAATCTGTACATCGAGGAATCATAGATGGAAATAATAGAAAGGTTCAGGAGTGGAATTAAAATACAAGGTGAAAGGATATCAATGATACGATTCGCTGATGACATTGCTATCCTGAGTGAAAGTGAAGAAGAATTAAATGATATGCTGAACGAAATGGAGTCTAATGAGTACACAGTATGGTTTGAGAGTAAACCGGAGAAAGACGAAGGTAATGAGAAGTAGTAGAAATGAGAACAGCGAGAAACTTAACATCAGGATTGATGGTCACGAAGTCAATGAAGTTAAGGAATTCTGCTACCTAGGCAGTAAAATAGCCAATGACGGACGGAGCAAGGAGGACATCAAAAGCAGATTCGCTATGGCAAAAAAGGCACTTCTGGCCAAGAGAATTCTACTAATATCAAACACGGGCCTTAATTTGAGGAAGAAATTTCTGAGGATGTACGTCTGGAGTACAGCATTGTATGGTAGTGAAACATGGACTGTGGGAAAACCGGGACAGAAGAGAATCGAAGCATTTGAGATGTGGTGCTATAGACTAATGTTGAAAATTAGGTGGACTGATAAGGTAAGGAATGAGGAGGTTCTATGCAGAATCGGAGAGGAAAGGAATATGTGGAAAACACTGATAAGGAGAACGGAAAGGATGATAGGACATCTGCTAAGTCATAAGGGAATGACTTCTATGGTACTAGAGGGAGCTGTGGAGGGCAAAAACTGTAGAGTAAGACAGAGATTGGAATACGTCAAGCAAATAATTGAGGACGTAGGTTGCAAGTGGTACTCTGAGATGAGGAGGTTAGCACAGGAAAGGAATTCGTGGCGGGCCGCATCAAACCAGTCAGTAGACTGATGACCAAAAAAAAGGTGCAACCACAACGGAGGGGTATCTGTTGAGAAGCCAGACAAACGTGTGGTTCCTGAGGAGTAGCAGCAGCCTTTTCCGTCGTTTCAGTGGCAACATTCTGGATGATTGACTGATCTGGCCTTGTAATACTAACCAAACGGCCTTCTTGTGCTGGTACTGCGAACGGCTCAAAGGAAGGGGAAACTACAGCCGTAATTTTTCCCGAGGACGTGAAGCTTTGGTTAAATGAAGATGTCGTCCTCTCGAGTAAAATATTTCGGAGGTAAGATAGTCCCCCAATCGAATCTGTGGGCGGGGACTACTCAGGAGGACGTCGTTGTCAGGTGACAGAAAACTGTCAGTCTACGTATCGAAGAGAGTAATGTCAGATTCCTTAATCGGGTAGGTACGCTAGAAAATTTAAAAAGGGAAATGAATACGTTCAGGGTAGATATAGTGTGAATTAGTGAAGTTCAGTGGCAGGAGGAACAAGACATCTGGTCAGGTGAATACAGCGTTATAAATACAAAATCAAACAAGTGTAATGCAGGAGTAGGTTTAAAATTGGATAAAGAAATAGGAGTGGGGGTAAGCTACTAAGAACAGCATAGTGAACGCATTTTTATAGCCAGGAAAGACACGAAGCCCACGCCTACCACAGTAGTAGAAGTTTGTATGCCAATAGCTCCACAGATCACGAAGAGATTGATGAAATGTATGATGAGACAAAAGAAATTATTCAGATAGTGAAGGGAGACAAAAATTTAATAGTCAAGGGTGACTAGAATTCGGTAGTAGGAAAAGGAAGAGAAGTAGGTGAATAAGGAATTTGTGTAAGGAATGGAAGAGGACGCTGCCTGGTAGGATTTTGCACAGAGTATAACTTAATCATAGCTAACACTTGGTTCAAGAATCATGAAAGAAGATTGTATACATGGAAGAGGCCTGGAGACATTGGAAGGTTTCAGATAGATTATATAATAGGAAGACACAGATTTAGGAACCAGGCTTTAAAATGTAAGACATTTCCTGGGGCAGATGTGGACTCTGATCACAATCTATTGGTTATGAACTGTAGATTAAAACTGAAGAAATTGCAAAAAACTGGGAAGTTAAGGAGATGGGGCCTGGATAAACTGAATGAACCAGAGGTTGTACATAGTTTCAGGGAGATCATAAGGGAACAATTGACAGGAATTGGGGAAAGAAATAAAGTAGAAGAAGAATGGGTAGCTTAGAGGGATGAAATAGTGAAGGCAGCAGAGGATCAAGTAAGTAAAAGGACGAGGGCTAGTTGAAATCCTTGGTCAACATAAGAAATTAGTAATTAACCGATGAAAGAAGAAAATAGAAAAATGCAGTAAATGAAGCAGGCAAAAAGCAATACTTCAAACCATGATAGCTTAAATACATTTTACTTGATGACCGGTTTCAACAGACTAAAGGTGCCATCATCGTATATGAATGTAGCTTAACATTTGTAAACCATTTGGATATAACGATACATGAGTCAGACCAACTGACACTAAAATACAGCTCTGCCTCTTATAACATTATATCAAAATGGTTTATAAATGTTGAGCTTCATTCAGATCCGATGATGGCACCTTTAGTATGTTGAAACCGGGTATACAGTAAACCGTAATAAAGCGATCTTGGCTTTTGAATTATTTCTACAACAGAGTGATCGCCCCACTACGCACTATGTGTCCACTGCAAAAACGAATACAAACGTCTCAAAACTGAGATAGACAGGGATGATTAGAGGACAAATATAAGGGTGTTAAAGCACATATAACTAGGGGTAAGATAGATACTACATACAGGAAAATTAAGGAGACTTTTGGTGAAAAGAGAAACACTCGCATTTATACAATGGAAGAGGACGTAGATGTAGATGAAATGGGAGATGTGATACTGTGTAAAGAGTTTGACAGAGCACTGAAACACTTAAGTCGAAACAAGGCCCCATGCATAGACAAAATTCCATTAGAACAACTGATAGCCTTGGGAGAGCCAGTCCACACAAAACTCTACCATCTGCTGAGCAGAATGTATGAGACAGGGGAAACACCCTCTGACTCCAAGAAGAATATAATAATTCCAAGTGTTTACAGATGTGAAAATTACCGAAATATAAACTTAAAAGTCACGGCTACAAAATACTAACACGAATTCTTTACAGACGATTGGAGAAACTAGTAAAAGCCGATCTCAGGGAAGATCAGTTCGGGTTCTGCAGAAATGCTGGAACGCGTGACGAAATACTGACTCTACGACTTATCTTAGAAGATAGATTAAGGAAAAGCAAACCTTAGTGTCTAGCATTTGTAGACGTAGAGAAAGCTTTTGACAACGTTGCCTGGAATACTTTCTATCAAATTCTGAAGGTGGCAGGGGTCAAATACATTGAGCGAAAGGCTATTTACAATTTGTACAGAAATCAGACTGCAGTTATAAGAGACGAGGGGCACAAAAAGGAAGCAGTGGTAGGGAAAGGAGTGAGACAGGGTTGTAGCCTATCCCTGATGTTATTAAATCTGTATATTAGGCAAGCAGTAAAGGAAACAAAAGAAAAATATGGAGTAGAAATTAAAATCCATGGAGAAGAAATACGAACTTTGTGGTTTGCCGATGACACTGTATTTATGTCAGAGACAGCGAAGGACCTGGAAGAGAAGCTGAACGGAATGGGCAGTATCTGGGGAAAGGAGGATAGAAGATGAACATCAACAACAGCAAAACGACGATAATGGAATGTAAACGAATTAAATGGGGTGATGCTGAGGTAATTAGTTTAGGACAGGAGACACTTAAGTAGATGAGTTTTGCCATTTGGGGAGCAAAATAACTGATGATGGTCGAAGTAAAGAGAATATAAAATGTAGACTGGCAATGGCAAGGAAAGCGTTTCTGAAGAAGAGAAATTTGTTAACATCGAGTATAGATTTATGTGACAGGAAATCATTTCTGAAAGTATTTTTATTGGAGTGTAGCCATGTATGGAAGTGAAACATGGACGATAGATAGCTTGGTGCTACAGAAGAATGCTGAAGATTATATGGGTACATCAAATAACTAACGATAAGGTACTGAATAGAATTCGGGAGAAGAGAAATTTGTAGCACAACTTGACTAGAAGAAGGATCACTTGGTAGGACGTATTGTGAGACATCAAGGGATCACCAATTTAGTATTGTAGGGCAGCGTGGAGGGTAAAAATCGTAGAGGGAGACCAAGAGATGAATACACTAAGCAGATTCAGAAGGATGTAGGTTGCAGTATGTACTGGAAGATGAAGCTTGCACAGGACAGAATAGCATGGGGAGCTGCATCAAACATGTCTATGGACTGAAGACCACAACAACAACGGAAAATACGCATCCCACACACTTCCTTCACTTTTTTTATGTATTTTTTTAGTTATTTATTTTTTGCAATCTTGTCCTCAGTTATTTCCTGGATTTATTCCAGTTTGTCTTCCTCTACAGTTTTTGCCCTCTACAGCTCCCTCTAGTACCATGTCTTAATAGATGCCCTATCATCCTGCCCCTTCTCTTTATCAGTGTTTTCCACGTATTCCTTTCCTCTCCGATTCTCCGCTGAACCTTTTTAGTCCACCTAATTTTCAACATTCGTCTGTAGCACCAAATTTCAAATGCATCGATTCAGTTCCGGTTTTCCTGCAGTCCATCTTTCACTACCTGTACTCAAGACACACATTCTCAGAAATTTCTTCCTCAAATTAAGGCCGATATTTGATACTAGTAGACTTCCCTTGTTCCGGAATGCCCTTCTCTCCTTGCTCTGTCTGTCATTGTATATTTTACTGCCTAGGTGGCAGAATTACTTAACTTCATCTATTTCGACACCACTAAGCCTGATGTTAAGTTTCTCCCTGTTTCATTTCTACTACTTCTCATTACCTTCGTCTTTAAATTTATTCTCAGTCCATACTCTGTACTCATTAGAGTGTACATTCCGTTTAGCAGATCATGTACTTCTTATTCACTTTCGTTCAGGATAGCAATGTCATTAGCGAATCGTATCATTGATATCCTTTCATCTTGAATTTTAATTCCACTCCTGAGCCTTTCTTTTATTTCCGTCATTGCTTCCACTATGCACAAACTGAACAGTACGGGTGAAAGGCTACATCCTTGTCTCACACCCTTTTTAATACGAGCACTTCGTTCTCGGTCGTCCACTCTTATTATTCCCTTGTGGCTGTTGAATATATTGTGTACGACCCGTCTCCCTGTATAGCTTACCCCTGATTTTTTCAGTATTTCGAACATCTTGCACCATTTTACATTGTCGAATACTTATTCCAGATCGATAAAACCTATGAACATGTCTTTATTTTCCTTTAGCCTTGCTTGCATTATTAACCGCAATGTCAGAATTCCCTTCCTCGTGTCTTTACCTTTCCTAAAGCCAAACTGATCGTCATCTAGCGCATCCTCAGTTTTCTTTTCTTTTCTACTGAATATTATTCCTGTAAGCGGCTTGGATGCATGATCTGTTAAGCGGATTGAGCGATAATTCTCGCACTTATCAGCTCTTGTCGTCTTCGGAATTGAATGGATGATGCTTTTCCGAAAGTCAGATGGTGTGTCGTCAGACTGATACATTCTACACACTAACGTTTTGTTGCCACTTCCACCTATGATTTTAGAAATTCTGATGGAATGTTATCTATCCGTTCTGCTTATTTGATCTTAAATATTCTGATTATAATACTGGATCCTATATATATTCTAATTCGACTCCTGTTTTTTCTTCTATCATATCAAATAAATTTTCTCCCTCATAGAGGCTATCAATATATTCTTTCCACCTATCTGCTCGATCCTATACATGTAACAGAGGAATTCCCGTTGCACTCTTAATGTTATCACCCTCGCTTTTAATGTCACTGAAGGTTGTTTTGACTTTCCTGTATGCTGAGTCTGTCCTTCCGACAATTCACTTTTTTCCTGCAACTATTTCGTCTTAGGTTCCCTGCACTTCATATTTATTTCATTCCTCAGAGACATTTTTGTACTTCCTCCTTTCATCACTCAACTGAAATATTTCTTCTGTTACTCATTGTTTCTACGCAGTTACCTTCTTTTTTGTACCCTCGTTTATCTTCCCAGCATCTGTGATGGCCATTTTTAGAGATGTCCATTCCTCTTTAACTGTACTGCCTACTGAGATTTTCCTAATTGCTGTACCAATAGCCTTAGAGAACTTCAAGCGTATCTCATCGTTCCGAAGTACTTCCGTATCCCATTTCCTTGCATATTGATTCCTCCTCACTAATGTCTTCAACTTCAGGCTACTCTTCATCACTACTATATTGTGATCTGAGTCTATATCTGCTCCTGGGTACGCCTTACAATCCAGTATCTGATTTCGGAATCTCTGTCTGACCATGATGTAATCCAATTGAAATCTTCCCGTATCACCCGGCCTTTCCCAAGTAAACCTCCTCCTCTTGTGATTCTAGAACAGGGTATTCGCTGTTACTAGCTGAAACTCAATTAGTCTTTCTCCTCTCTCATTCCTTGTCCGAAGCCCATATTCTGCTGTAACCTTTTCTTGTACTCCTTCCCCTAGAACTGCATTTCAGTCCTCCATGACTATTAGATTTTCATCCGCCTTTACATATTGTACTACTCTTTCAATATCCCCATACAGTCTCTGTATCTCTTCATATTCAGTCTGCCTGAACCGTCGTTGTCGGTGTTGGTTTGCTATCGAGTCTGATAAGAACAACCCTGTCACTGAACTGTTCACAGTAACACGCTCTCTGCCCTATCTTCCTACTCATGACGAATCGTACTCTAGTACCACCAATTTCTGCTGCTGTTGATAAAACCCTATACTCATCTGACCAGAAATCCTTCCTTCTGTCCATTTCACTTCATTGACCCATACTATATCTAGATTGAGCCTTTTCATTTCCCTTTTCATGTTTTCTAGTTTCCCTACCACACTCAGGCTCCCGGTTTTCCGCGCCCCGACTCACAATATTATCCTTTCGTTGATTATTCAGTCTTTCTCTCATGGCAACCTCCCCCTTGGCAGTTCCCTACCGGATATCCGAATGGCTCAATATTCTGGAATCTTTTGCCAATGGAGAGATCATCATGACACTTCTTCAATTACAGGCCAAATGTTCAGTGGAAACACGTTACTTGTCTTTAATGCAATGGTTTCCCTTGCCTTTTGCATATTTATGCCTTTGATCATTGCTGATTCTTCCGCTTTTACGAGCAGTTTTCCACCCCTGAACCTCAGTCCGCTCCTCCGCCCTCTTTGACAAGGCCGTTGGCTGAATGAGGGTGACTTGTAATGTCGGAAGTCTTAGGCTGCCAATTGTGATTATTAATGACACACATACGTTGGACGAAAAATTGTAACATTTTTGCAATGTGTAAAATATCTGAGGTAAGCAACGTCGATCTCCTGGACAGTTTCAAAGTTAAAACAGGAATTACCCTGCAGATCAATCAGTTAAATTTGCACATGCGTAGGGGCGCTCTCAACTGAAACAGAAAAACGGTCGGGAAAACAACTTTGAAACAGACGTAAGATGGACACTGTCTTTGTAACTCTTCAGCTGTCAGAATGAATTTTTCAAACCTCGAATTTTCTTAAATTCCACTGATAACTTGCAGCGGCGCGATTTCTTTCTTCCATCAACTGCACCTACCTGTGAACTCGCTGCCGCAGATCTCCTGTAGGATATCCGAACAGAAACCTATCCTACTGCAACTCGAACCAGGTTGCATACAACGAAACTATTTCAAGAATCGGGAAAAGATCTTAATTTTGAGTGACAGGTGGAAATACTGACAAAACGTCGGTATATTCTGAACCTTGATTATTTACACGCTGACTGCCAAGCCCGTGCTAATCTTAACACAGTCACACACAAGCCCTTTCATTCACGTTAGCAAGCTTATGGTAACGCATACCCGAAATCTGAATAGCTAGTAAGAACGGATTGTCCTCAAATGAAAATGCTCACCATACTATTAACTTTATCATTGTATAATGCACTCAAGTTCTTAGTCACCTATCTGCTCATTGTGCCAAGCGGAATTACTGTCTTTTCTCGTACACAAAATTACTTAAAAAATCCATGTTTCCTAATACACGTACCAGAATAAATATGCATTCACTTTAAGACATGTCATCCACACTACTAACAGCATATACAAAACTGTACAAACATAAATAAACATAAAAGTTTTTAAGAAATAAACAAAACAATTCACAGAAACAATCTCTTGACCTAGGTCTTGAAATTCTCTGTTCAGTACTGGACTCTGGGGGATGGAAATTAGAATTACGTACTCGACTGAATCCGCTTCAGACCACCTGCCACTGTGCACGCTTAAGTCATTCTCCCATTACGGAGGCCTTGGACAGGAGCG
This sequence comes from Schistocerca nitens, assembly GCF_023898315.1. NCBI lineage: Eukaryota > Metazoa > Arthropoda > Insecta > Orthoptera > Acrididae > Schistocerca > Schistocerca nitens. Next base: position 306,784,212 of record NC_064621.1, on the reverse strand, counting down.
ACATAAGGCGCCATGGCTCACACACCCTATGATTATAAAGTTTTCTCCCAAAAATTTTACAATTATACAAGCTCCCGATCCTGGCTTCAATTTTAACTCTTTCAAAAAATTCTCAATCTTATAAACCAAAATTACGAATTTCATACCCCGGGCTTACCAGTTTACAACTAACCTAGCCCAATCTTTTAATTTTAATATGAAAAATCATTTCTTACTTGACGAAACTGATGCAAATTTGCAAAACAAATTTTCAACATTTTAATAACTTTTTCAGCATTTTTACATTCATTTTTCATGAAAGTCTTTTTAAGTTAACTACTTGTACACTTTTCTTTTATTTAAAGGCACTGAAATTTTTGTCCTTCCTTTTAACTTGGTATTTTATGCTACATTGGCATCTTCACATCACTATAGTCTTTTTGTCACACATACTTCCCTGTTTTTTGAAAACGGCACCAATTGCATTGTAGTGTCTATAACATTCCTCCATTCTCCACATATCTGTCCTCCCAGGGTTTAATGCAACGTTGTCCCTGAAACCATTCCTCCGTCTAAGATTACCTTCTTTACATATAACGTAATGCACAATCACTTATTGTTACAAAAAATTATTTACAAATTTTATATTTCGTTCAACTAGGGTTTAATGCAACGTTGTCCCTGAAGCCATACTTCCGTCTAAGATTACTTTCTTTACATACAACCTAATGCACAATCACTTATTGTTACAAGAAATTATTTACAAATTTTATATTTCGTTCAACTTGACTTCAAATGAAAGTAAATTAACAGATTGATGCTTCTTTACTTTACTTTAATTAGCAGGCTCAAATCTATTACAACTTTTTTCAAGAATTTATTACCTTAAGGAGTTAAAAAAATAGTTGCTATTGAAAGCAAAAGTTAAACTTTTTCTTTTACTTTCACTCAACCTGAGAACATTTAATTCTGAAAAATATGTTTCACACAAAGCAATTATTTGCAAACATTTTATAACACACAGTTACCATATTTATGCAGTGTCTCTTTGCATCACTTCTTCTTCATATTTTTAGCACTATTGCCCAGAAATCAAAGATTTATATTTCCCTATTAATATAATCTCCATATTAATTCATATTCCTTTCATAATAAATTTTCTTCAGCTTTGTCCAGGAATATTTTTCATCGTATTTGCTAAACTTCCTTTATACTATGTGGCTACTGTATATCCCTTTTCATTATTACAATACGCTTTCTCCTGATCACTGCACTTTAGTGTTCATCATCAAAATCTTCTTTATTAACAGGTCTTGTCATACCCAGTTACTTGTATTTCCCTACATTTCATTCAGCTTCCAATTTATTTTTACATACTCCAACAACATACTCCTTCCTATCAGCCATTACTTTAATTGATATACACTCCTGGAAATGGAAAAAAGAACACATTGACACCGGTGTGTCTGACCCACCATACTTGCTCCGGACACTGCGAGAGGGCTGTGCAAGCAATGATCACACGCACGGCACAGCGGACACACCAGGAACCTCGGTGTTGGCCGTCGAATGGCGCTAGCTGCGCAGCATTTGTGCACCGCCGCCGTCAGTGTCAGCCAGTTTGCCGTGGCATACAGAGCTCCATCGCAGTCTTTAACACTGGTAGCATGCCGCGACAGCGTGGACGTGAACCGTATGTGCAGTTGACGGACTTTGAGCGAGGGCGTATAGTGGGCATGCGGGAGGCCGGGTGGACGTACCGCCGAATTGCTCAACACGTGGGGCGTGAGGTCTCCACAGTACATCGATGTTGTCGCCAGTGGTCGGCGGAAGGTGCACGTGCCCGTCGACCTGGGACCGGACCGCAGCGACGCACGGATGCACGCCAAGACCGTAGGATCCTACGCAGTGCCGTAGGGGACCGCACCGCCACTTCCCAGCAAATTAGGGACACTGTTGCTCCTGGGGTATCGGCGAGGACCATTCGCAACCGTCTCCATGAAGCTGGGCTACGGTCCCGCACACCGTTAGGCCGTCTTCCGCTCACGCCCCAACATCGTGCAGCCCGCCTCCAGTGCTGTCGCGACAGGCGTGAATGGAGGGACGAATGGAGACGTGTCGTCTTCAGCGATGAGAGTCGCTTCTGCCTTGGTGCCAATGATGGTCGTATGCGTGTTTGGCGCCGTGCAGGTGAGCGCCACAATCAGGACTGCATACGACCGAGGCACACAGGGCCAACACCCGGCATCATGGTGTGGGGAGCGATCTCCTACACTGGCCGTACACCACTGGTGATCGTCGAGGGGACACTGAATAGTGCACGGTACATCCAAACCGTCATCGAACCCATCGTTCTACCATTCCTAGACCGGCAAGGGAACTTGCTGTTCCAACAGGACAATGCACGTCCGCATGTATCCCGTGCCACCCAACGTGCTCTAGAAGGTGTAAGTCAACTACCCTGGCCAGCACGATCTCCGGATCTGCCCCCCATTGAGCATGTTTGGGACTGGATGAAGCGTCGTCTCACGCGGTCTGCACGTCCAGCACGAACGCTGGTCCAACTGAGGCGCCAGGTGGAAATGGTATGGCACGCCGTTCCACAGGACTACATCCAGCATCTCTACGATCGTCTCCATGGGAGAATAGCAGCCTGCATTGCTGCGAAAGGTGGATATACACTGTACTAGTGCCGACATTGTGCATGCTCTGTTGCCTGTGTCTATGTGCATGTGGTTCTGTCAGTGTGATCATGTGATGTATCTGACCCCAGGAATGTGTCAATAAAGTTTCCCCTTCCTGGGACAATGAATTCACGGTGTTCTTATTTCAATTTCCAGGAGTGTATTAATGCTTCATACACTTCCACATACCATGCAATAACTTCCTGTATTAACAAAATCAGTCCTTACTGTCAGATTTCTGCAGGATGATGCACCCTTTTTCTACTTTCCCATTATGTCATCATCTTTGTACCTTAATTATTTTCCTACATCAACATACTTATGTCGTCCATTACAATTTGCCCCCCATTTCTCTCACCATTAAACTTATTTTGTTATAAGACACTATAACACCTTCTCAGGCTCTCAAACACTTTAGCATCACTGATACAGAAGAAAATTAAAGATGATAGATTCAAATTAGAATGACAAAAGTGGAAGATTGGCAATGCGAAGGGAAACTGACATAGCATTGTCAATAACTCAAGCAGCTGCTTTTCATCAAACACCTAGCAATGCATAGGTTTTAATGACTTCTGAGGCCTCCAAGCTTAGCTCTCATTTAACTCTGGACAAATGTATCCTTTTTTTGTACCACCTTCACTTCCTGAGAGTCCACCCCACATTATTTCCATGACATTCCACATTATTGTAGCCCTCTACAACTTCCAATCTTCTGCAATACCTAATTGGTATACTGGATTCTTCTTCCTTAATAAAATTATGCTTTCGAAAAAATCGTAGCACCACATATTTCCCATTTATTTAAAAAAATTACTGTATTTTTTAAAACTTTTATCTCCCTTTGCACAGGTTAAGGAAACCTACTCCAATTAGCATTTTTATGCACAGACCAGGGATAATAAGGAAGTTATGCAGTACTTGCACACCTTTTATTTTTACTGGCAACAGAACTTTATGTTAAACAGGGTTTTTAACTTTTCCTGTAGCTACGATTACCTGCTCCCCAATTTCTGACATTATGAAAAGTTCATTTCTATTTGGCGACGATTCTAACCAACTTTTGCTCACATCACATAAATCGCTGCTCCTATCTGCTAAACACTGTTCTTCTGCGTTACACACTTACAGATTTATTACTGGCATTCCTTTCATGGCTGGTGTCAGACCCGTCCTCCAACAAATCGTTCACAACCTCCCTTATGTCGAAACCTTCCATGTTCCCAGAAATTACACAGATTTTTGCAGAATTACCCTCATCACTTTCCTTCTCCATACTAACTATTCTGTCCACTAATGACAGTTCAGAATCTTTTTCCGGCGTTTCGTCATTCTAGCTTTCCTCTCTCTCTACCTTTTTTGCACAATTAATTGACTGACCACCATTTTGGTCACCATTTTCCAGCATCTCCCTTATAGCCTTACAAATGTCATTTACAGGCGCTAGTATTTCTTCTACACTTGCATCTCTAATCGCACGTAATTGTAAAGCTTCTGTACTTTCTCCTTCGCCAGAACATGACTCGCCTTCAACTTGGTTGCTAAAGACTTTCTGGCAGTCAGGTTCTGTCACATTTTCCGCTAGTAGATCACCCATTTCGTCTGCAATACAGTGCTTATTTTGTTGATTTCTGTCCAAAAAATCCTCTAAACCTTCGTTAAATGTACAGATATTTATGTAGCTCGTTTCGTCTGTTGTTACTACCTTCTTCTGCTCCCCACTTATAATCCCTATCTGTTAAGCGCTGACAGATGGAAAAGGTTTTGCTAGTGGGTTCAAATTACTGCTTCCCGTCTTGTAAACGCTAGTCCTTTCCCAGATGGCATATAGTTCAACGGATTCTGGGACACTGTACCATTTCTTACCTTTACCCCCGTTTGTTGTAGACTTTGCAGAACATCATCGTCTAGCACTGGAGAATACGATCCAGTTGTGCACCTGCTCCCCATTATTTCGCCTATTTTGCTGGATAGCGCCACCTCCCGGCACCTCTGCTCTTGGTATTTCCACGGTACACGCGAATTCTGTTAACATGTACATTCTACCGCGGTAGTGCATTATTTGGTGGTCTGACATTACGATTTGCATGCTCCTCCTCACGCAACGAACTTCTCAACTCTCTCCAAATAACTAGTTAAATTATGAACGTCATCCCTCGGACTGCAATAATTTTGTTTCGCCAGTTCATGGACAGTTTGCCTTCCAGGCCCATAACAATTTGCTCTCGCTCGACTTTATTGTTTAAATATGACAAACTTTAACGCGAGCTTTCTTACGCTTTGCTTTCTGGGCTTAAACTTTTCCCCAGCCCAGAAGCTATGTAGCCACTCCATTTGTTTTTGCTTGCCCCAATATTCTTTAAAAATCTCCTCTTTAAATTTGTTTAGAGTATCGTACTGTTCAGTAGCGATAAACCCCCAAGTTCTAGCCTCTCCCAAGAATTCAGACGTAATAAACCCCATTTTTGTCTGTCTGCCCACAAACTAGGTAGAGCACCTTCAAATTCATTCCAAAATTCTTTTGGAAATAAATTTCCTGCTGGATCAAAACGTAAAAACTGCCTGTTAGTGACATATGATATTTCAGATGATTCTACTATAAAACTACACCCACTACTGTTAGTGCCATGTCTGAGGTTATCTTCAACTTGGCGTAGACTACTGCTATGCTCCTCCCATTTATTTTCAACCTCTTTTATCTGGTTAGTTAGCTGAAGAACATTTTCTTCAGACACACACTCTAAGTCGGACACTTCATTCATACATTTAGCATATTCCGAACTGGTTTTACCGTCTAACAATTTGTGTTCATTTACACATATAGCCGTACCGCCGCTATTTTGACCTCTACTTTCTGCACACTTTTTAAATCATATCTACATTTTGTTTCCAATATCAACTTTTTGAAGTAATCTATTTATTCACTTTTTACAGTTTTAATGTGTGGTTGGCAGTTATTCTCAATTTGATAAAGACTTCAAATCATTTTTCCACTTTTCTATTAAAAGATCAGCCTGCTTTTCAAGTTTTTCATTATAATCACTATTTTTCTTTCGAGTTTTCCATCAAGTTTACTTATTCCTGACCAATAGTTTCACGCAAGGTAGTAAGTCCATCCTTTATAGAACCCATTAATGCTGCAAACATTTATTGTATACTTCCAGGTTCTATTTTCTGCATTACTGTTCCTTGGTTACCTTTTTCCGCCGGTACTATAACAAATTTGGTATCCACATTTGACGTATCTGATTCAGTAACGCTACCAACAATGTTATCACAAAATTGGTTGTTACCGATTTCATGCTTAGTTTCACTTTCAGGATTTACGTTACCCCCACTAGTTACAGTAACTGACACCATTAACGCAGATTCTACTCTATTGTCCGTAAATAATGCATAAATATCGTCAAACACCTCCTCTTTAACGTCTACTCCATCTTCCTGTTCAGGCGTGCTAGTTTGTGAAGTACTTACACTGAATGAGAGTTCTTCCTCTTTTACCATATTTACACGACTCTAACTGGATTATTTTGGTCAGAATATTTCCCTCCTACAATGCGATGATTTTTAATGTGAAATGTGTCCCCATCAAATGAAAGTCAAGTTGTTTTCTCCTTGCAGTGCCTTAATGTGGGCAGTGTGCAGTAACGTCCGCTTAATATGATGGGTCTGTAATCAGTTCCGGATGTTCTAATGTTAGTTTCTGCACTCATTTTTCATTCATCAATTCAACAATAACGAGACTTAAAGAAAAACACTTCCAGGCATGTTGCTTGAATTAACTGACGTACTCTGCAGTAATGTATGAAATCTACGTATTCTACGTTCAGTTTCGTCGAAAACCGTTGCAACAGATAGCGGAATAATGCTTGCGACTAAAGAAATTTTACTATCTGTACCGAAAGTCCCTTTACGTGCTCCATGCGTACAATTTTAGCACAACGTGCTTCTTGATATATAGAACAACGAATTCTTTCTGTCGTTCTTTGTAACTTTTTGCTCTTTCACTGCCACATAAATTTTTAATGTATTTCTGCATGGGACTGTAATGACGTTTCATAGCAAATACTCGTGACTTATACTACTGGATAATACGTATTGAGAATTATCATCCGATTCTTCGGTCATTTCCATTCACATTTAAAGGTTTGGGACAATAGGTAACACAATTGTCTCTTTTTACGCAAACGGCCAGTGGATATGAGAACGTTCTCAATACCACGAACAAACATAGAATGTTAAACAGCGCTGAGCTCTTGTTTCTGACGAACTGAATACAGTTGTGTCGACAGAAAAATGGCGCACGGCAATGCTCAATGAAGTGTCTCGCTGTATCGGGTTATTCCGAGGAGGGCCGAGCAAAACGGCGACAAGTTAGGTCTTGGCCCGCCCGTGGCACACCCATCCTACGACCGTTGAATTTAGCAGGTAACGACTATTCCAACTGACATTAAGAAACTAAAAGTGGGGTGAATTAAAATGTAAGTGGTGTTTGTTACTGGTGCGAGTCGTTTACGAGGAAACGTATTTTGGTAAGTTTTCACACCGACATCTGGTACTGCCATTGAACCTGCTTGGTTGCCAGATACGATGTTGTTATATTTACTTATAGAGTGCTTGCGTGTTCCCTGAGTGCAATGTGACTTCCTAGTCAGTTACTGTGTGACAGTCCAAGCAGTAGGTCGTGAGTGGACGACGGGGACTACCGATGTAGAAAAAGTCGACATATTCATGGTGTATGAAGAGTGTAGGAAGAACGCAGTTCGTTCTTGTACGGTGTTTGCGGCAAAATATCCCAATAAATGCTAACCATATCTGCAACTACTTTTCAACCGTTTCAACCAGTTACGTGAAGGGGTAGTGTAACACCCAGACAATGTAAGACAAGGAACAAGCGAAGACAGTGTTGCTGCAGTTCATCCACACGTTAGCTCACGCCCAATCGCTCAAAGAAGCAGCACGAAACAAGCAGGTGTCCTATGCATTGCCCATTGACATATTGAAAGTTTACCGTCTTACCTCCTTGCCTAGGGACGCCAGATGAAAGTTGATGTCGTCAAGCCCTGAATCAAAATTGCGCAACGGATAACTGGGGAGAGGAGCTTGAGAGCGCTACCTAGAGAGCGTGTCCTTTCTGTACGGTACTAGGCAAGGCGCCGGAGGGCTCACACGCTGATGTGTGGGTCCCTGCATTCTATAGCTTTCATTTTAAATAAATTCCCTTAACTTGACTTCTTTGTTATTTTTAAGGTATGTTAAAGATTGATGACAGTTGATTTCCTATTTATTTTAAACATTATCACTCGACCCTTACAGCGATAGCAGCAATTGTTTCAGTTTACAGATATTACAGTTTTACAACTTATAGCTCGGGTATATTATATATTAATCTGCACGCACATTTCTACGGGTAAGACGGAATTGCGTTGGCCAAATGTATTCCACCAAAGTCTCCCAATATTTTACATAGGACATTCACTATGTGAGGAGGATAACGGGCAAACTGGGGACCAGATACTTTAACACAGGGGGTCAAAATTCCGGAATTAAACGAGCACATTCATTACCTTACACAATTCGAAGCTGGAAATAAAAGAATTAGTACAAATATTCAAATACCTGTCTTCCATGCGTGAACATTGAGACAGACGAACTGAGGGCATGTCTGCTCACTTACCCGTCTTCTGTAACACCCCAGAATATGGCGTGCACCCGGAATTCTTCCTGGGCCCCGGTGGAGGGGGTGGTCGAACCACTTGGTCGTGACCAACCTCTCCACCCCAAATCTTGTGACACTGGAAAGTCTTTGACTTTTACCTGCCTGTGCTGACTCTGATCTCCTAGTCAGGAGTAAGGTTGGCACTACTATACTACAGAACTACTTCCCAACAAAGGTTTGGCCACGCTTTACGGAAAGGTGTGAGGAGGATTAGGAAAGGTCATGTTCAGATTCTCATCCACGTACAAGAAATGCTTAATACACGACACATATAAATACGCATTAAGAAGCCTGACACATTTCTTTCCACCCGTCCACATGGGCTCTGTTGCACCCGCGGCCGGCCGCGTCGTGTAATAAAATTGGCTGCGGAGCCGCCTCTGTTTCTATTTCCCGGTGCGAGCGAGTAGCGAAACCTGCTGCTTATAGAGCGGAAACTACTGTAACGTTTCAATATGTTCCCTCCCTATCGTATCACTCTCCATCGACTGCTGCATGCAAACGATTATGAAAACCGCGCTAACTTTTGCACATGGGCATTAAGACAGGATAATCCAGGTGTATCATCTGTCTTGTTTAGTGATGAAATCATATTTACCAGTCATGGTCAGAGAAATCGCCGAGACATGCATTATTGGCCTGTTGACAATCACTGTCGGCTTCGTCATGTGGAACGTCAGCACCCACGGATCGTAAATATGTGGTGTGGGATATTGGACCGTCTGCTCACAGGCCGTTTTTCATAGACGGAACACTGAATGCGCAAAAGTATCACAGCCTCTTAACAGACCATCTTCCACGTATGCTAGAACATGTTTCTCTGCAGACTGAGGAACCTGTGGTACCAACAACATGGCTGTTCAACCCATAGTGCACAGGGTACTACAGCTTCTCTTCACGAATTGTTTCCAGATCGTTGGATTCGATGCGGGAGACCTGTATCTTGCCCGTCCCATTGCCCTGATTTGACGCCTACAGACTTTGTTCTGTGGGGAAAGCTGGAAGACGCTATATACAAAGACAAACCAACAGCTCCCGATGATACGAAACGACGTATTACTGCGGACTACTCGGGCGTCACCGTTGAAATGCTAGCACGTTAGCAGCAGTAGTTCCGTACCAGACGAGAATCGTGTATTGCCGCTGCCGGTGGTCATTATGAACACAGCTCATTTGCTTCCTTACCGGTCAGAATCCGCATAACTAGTGTACAGTCAATTGTCTTCTTACTAGTAAGCATCAACATAACTAGAGTATGCTCTCATCTTATTCTCTAGTGTGGGAAAACACAGGTATTGTACAAGTGTCAGTGCGGGAATATTCCAAAATATCCTCCAACGAACACCACTGACACTCTAATTTACTTTTAATTTGCTAATGTCAAGAGACATTGTTCCATTTAAAAATGTTCATGTTTACACATAACATGCACATTAACTGTATTATTACGATCTGTTGATTGACTAACAGTACAACCCCCTGACTACCAACCCATTGTGTAAAAACAGCACATCAATAGCACATCCCATTGCCGCCATATTTTCGGCGTTCGTTTTACGCGATTCACCCTGTATTTTATACTTAAGCGCCGAAGAAACTGGTATAGGCATGAGTACTCAAATAAAGAGATATGTAAACAGTCCGAATACGTCGCTGCGCTCGGTAATACCTATATAAGACAACAGGTGTGTTGTTAAATTGGTCACTACTGCTAAAATGGCAGGTTATCAAGATTTGAGTCTGAATGTGGTGGTATACACTGTGCACGAGCGATGGGACCCAGCATCTCCGAGGTAGCGATAAAGTGGGGATTTTCCGTACTACATTGTCACGAGTTTACCGTGAATATCAGGAATCCGGTAAAAGATCAAATCTCCTGCATCACTGCGGCCGGAAAAAGATCCTGCAAGAACGAGACCAACGGCAACTGAAGAGAATCGTTCAACGTGACAGAAGGGCAACCCTTCACAAACTGCTGCAGATTTCAATGGTGCGCCATCACCAAGTTTCAGAGTGCGAACCATTCAACGAAAGATCATCGATATCGGCTTTCGAAGTCTAAGACCAACTCGCGTACCCCTGATAATTGCACTACACAAAGCTTTACTCCTCGCCTGGGTCCGTCAATACCGACATTGGGCTGGTGATGACTGGGAACATGTTGAGTGCTCTGATGATTCTCGTTTCACATTGTATAGAGATGATGGACGTGTGCTGGTATGGAGACACTCTCATGAATCGATGGAGCCTGTGTGTCAGCAGGGGACTGTTTAAGCTGGTTTAGGCTCTGTAATGGTGTGGGGCATGTGTAGTTGGAGTGATAGGGGATGCCTCATAATTCTAGATACAACTCTGACAGGTGACACGTAAGTATCTTGTCTCATCACGTTCATTCCTTCGATCGTGGGTGATTCTAGCAGGACAATGCGAGATCCCACACGCCCAGAATTGCTAAGAGTGTCTCCAGGAATATTATGAGTTTAAACAGTTTCGCTGTCCACCAATACATTGTATTGTATGGAACCGGGGACTTACAAACGATGAAGAGGCTTCATCCCCGCCGTAGCCCTCAGTGGTTCACAACCCCAAAACAGGCTACAGCAGTCCACTCACCCCACCGCTGCCCCACAACGAACCCAGGGCTATTGTGCGGCTCGACCCTCAGTGGACCCCCCGGGAACGTCTCACACCAGACGAGTGTCACCCCAATGTTTGCGTGGTACAGTAATTATGGTGAACGCGTGCTTGGAGAAAGTGTTTGCGCAACAATCGTCGACATAGCATAACTGAGACGGAATAAGGGAACCAGCCGCATTCGCCGAGTCAGATGGAAAGCCGCCTTAAAAACCATCCACAGGTTGGCCGGCACACCGGACCTCGACACTGATCCGCCGGGCAGATTCGTGCCGGGGACCGGCACTCCTTCCCGCCTGGAAAGCAGTGCGTTAGACCACACGGCTAACCGGCCCTCCAGCACTACTTCAGACATTGGTCGAGTCCATGTCACGTGGTGTTGAGGCACTTGTGTGTGCTTTCGGGGGCCCTACACGATATTAGGCAAGTTTAGCAGTTTCTTTGGATTTTCATTGTAGACATATTTTAGAGATAAGGAAATAAAGATAAGGAAATAACTAGCTTTTAACCTCAGACGAGCTTTGATATCAGCTGGTTTGTTGAAGTCCATGGTGGTGAGTGGGTAAGCCGCTGCATGTGCAATAAAGTCAGCTACCGTCACGTGTCTGCTTGTTTGCATAGGCATAGCTTCTCACTCACTCGCCCAAACGCACTATTATGCAGCATGCACACCATCAGTGCTGGGTGGAGCGTGTGGAGGGGAAGGGACATCTACATATTATACAAAGTATACGTTACGCAACCAACATTATTTTTTTACATTTCTCATGTCCAATGGTGTAAAAAAAGTTCCATTTCTTACGTCACTTGGCAGATTTTTTTATTTTTCCTGTCTAATGTAGCACATGTTCACCTTTAGTCTTCAGGCTAACTCCATACCAAATCGTATCGAAATTGGTCATGCGATTCCGTCGTGAAAACGTAAGCGACAGAGTTACTTTTACATTTTATATTATTAGTGTGGACATATGGTTTAAACAAGTTGAGGAATGTATAAGCATTTCATTCTGGGTGTTTCCAAGAGCTGCGTTTGTATATGAATACATTGGGATGAGATGTACCTATGGTTTTTGTTGTGGCGTAGTAAGACAGCCACGCCACTCGGAAGTAGCCGAAAGGCACGCGTTACACTCACGCAGACTAGAGATAGGTCTGAAACAGGATACCTAATGAATGCTATAAAGAAAAGTACGTAGCTACTGGAATACTTAACTTTAATCCTTCATTTGTATACATCGTTCTTGATGAAACATGCTTCATACGATAACTATCAATTGCTATGGCGCCTTGCTAGGTCGTAGCCATTAACTTAGCTGAAGGCTATTCTAACTGTCTGCTCTGCAAATGAGCGAGGCTTCGTCAGTGTGCATCGCTAGCTAAGTCGTCCGTACAACTGGGGCGAGTGCTAGTCCGTCTCTCGAGACCTGCCATGTGGTGGCGCTCGGTCTGCGATCACTGACAGTGGCGACACGCGGGTCCGACATGTACTAATGGACCACGGCCGATTTAAAGCTACCACCTAGCAAGTGTGGTGTCTGGCGGTGACACCACATCCCTCCCCCGCAAATCGGCGGACGGTCGTGTTATAAGGCATCCGCCCGCCGTGGGGAGGACATGTTGACGTATGCGATGAGGTGGGGAGCCTAACAACAGGCGAGGCTGTGCCACCCGCACCCTGCCATTCGGTCCGAGGGGAGCTAGGAAACGCCTGAAAACCTAGTCCAGGGTGCACGTCAACATGCGGCGTATGCGCCCGTAGAGAGACAGGAGGGGCCGAAGGGTAGACCTCCATTGCGTCGGGGCGCCCGACTGGCGAAGACGACAGATGGTCCGGAGCGGGCAAGAGTTCCATGCCGGAGGACAGCTGGTCACGGGAAGCGATCGGCGGCGCGTGACCCAGGGAGGCGCTAGGCGGTTGCAGCGACGCGTCCACGGCGGGCGGCGCCGGCGGGAGAACAGGCGGCGGCGGCGGCGCGTCGCCATGGGGCAAAATGGAAGGCTGCGTCGGTAACACCTGGGGATGAGGCGAGCCAATAGATGGGTCCCCAGGGCGCTGACCGGACGGCACCGTCGCTGAAAGCAGACGGGGCGCGGCAGAACCCAGGCGACGACAGAGGCGCAGCTGATTGAGATGCCGACGCACCTCACCAGACGCCCCCAAAACCAGAGACATAGCGCGGCCGAGGCAGCGAAGAATGCGCCCCGCGAGCCAACGCTGTGAACCGCGATAGTTGCGATAATAGACAACGTCGCCTGGAGCAAAAGCAGGAGGCTGCCGCTGCACAGGAACCTGAAGCGGCGGATGCAGCAAAGACATCAAGGTGCGATGAGGACGACCGTGGAGCAACTCAGCCGGCGAGCGACCATCTCGGGGCTGAGAGCGATACGAAGACAAAAAGAGCAACAACGCGTCCTCCCGAGAATGCGACTCTTTCAACATCTGTGTCTTGAAAGTCCGGACCAATCGTTCAGCGGCACCGTTCGACTGAGGCGAAAACGACGCGGATGGCAGATGTTGAATACCATTGGCCGTGCAGAATGACTGAAATTCTGAGGACATGAATTTTGGGCCATTGTCGCAAACAACAGTCCGTGGAAGACCTTCAATGCAAAATATAGCGGATAACGCTTGGATGGTGGCAGATGACGTCGTGGAAGACATCCAGACAACAAAAGGAAAATTACTGAAAGAATCGACCACAACCAACCATCGAGCATTCCAGAACGGACCAGCAAAATCGATGTGCAAGCGTTGCCAAGGGAGTGTGGCTTTTGGCCATGCAAAGAATTTTCGCGGCGGTGCGGATTGTTGTTCGGCACACGCCATGCAAGAAGAGCACATATTCGTAATCGCAGCATCGATTCCGAACCAAGTACAGTGCTGACGAGCAAGTTGTTTCGTTCGCACTATACCCCAATGTCCTTGGTGAAGAAGCCGTAAGACAGAGGACTGTAACGAACGTGGGACCACAACTCTTGGACTGATCATTATCAGAACGCAACAACAAAACACCATGTCTTACAAAAAGTCTCTCCTTGTGAGCAAAAAATCGGCAAACCAACGGATCCTCGATCCGTGACTTTGACAAAGGCCATTGCGTAGCAACAAAACGCAAAACAGTAGCAAGGACAGGGTCAGCAGCTGTGGCTGTAGCTACACGACGAAAATCAATTGGAAACGATTCGACCACGTCATCGGTTTCCGCATCAATGAACATCCAAGCAAGTTCGGAAGAATCGAATGCTCTATCCTCAGCAACAGGCAAACGGAACAACGCATCAGCGTTGCCGTGCTTCGCAGTGGACCGATGCAAGATATCGTAGCGGTACTGCGAGAGGAAAATTGACCAGCAAATTAATCTCTGCGCTGTACGTGGAGGCACAGGCTTGTTCGGATGAAAAAGCGATGTCAAAGGTTTGTGGTCTGTGATGATGGTAAAGTGACGACCATACAAGAAATCATGGAACTTAGTAACACCAAATACGAGAGCCAAAGCTTCTTTCTCGATCTGTGAATAATTTCTTTGCGCAGACGAGAGCAATTTTGACGCAAAGGCAATAGGGCGATCCTGTGAGCCATCTTTGTGTGCAAGCACAGCACCGATCCCGAAATCCGATGCATCTACCATCAACAAAAGGGGTTTCTGGTGATCGAATGGCGTAAGGCAAGTATTGGAAAGCAACGCCGAATTCAACTGGCGAAAGGCGCGTTCGAATTCCGTCGTCCAGACGAACGGAACACCTTTACGGCGTAAGCGATGAAGCGGAGCTGAAATGGAAGAGGCATTGCGCAGAAAGCGATGATAATAGTTGATTTTTCCCAGCACACTCTGTAGCTGCTTCAAATTCTGCGGCGAAGGCAAGTCTTGTATGGCACGGAGGTGCTCGGGACTCGGATGTATGCCTTGGGCATTGATTACATGTCCCAAATATGGTAAGTCACGAGCAAAAGACACACATTTGTCCTTCCGCAACCGAAGGCCATTTTGTCGCAAGACCTGAAATAATGTTCGGAGATTTGCTAAATGATCGTCTGCTGTCTTTCCGGAGATCACAATATCGTCCAGATAGTTCGCAGCAGTAGGGACCGACGCACAAACGGTTTGTAAATATTGCTGAAACAATGCAGGGGCGGATGCACACCCGAATGGCAGTCTTTTGAAGCGATACAAACCCAGATGCGTGTTAACCACCAATACGCGCTGGGATTCTTCTTCCACCGGTATTTGCAAGTACGCATCTGCTAGGTCCAACTTCGAAAAATATGTACCCGGGCACAGTTTGTCAAAAAGATCTTCCGGGCGGGGTAAAGGAAAAGTTGCAATCACTAGTTGTGGATTCACTGTAGCTTTGAAGTCCACACAAAGTCTCAATTTTCCGGAAGGTTTTGGCAAAATTACTAAGGGTGATGCCCAGAGAGAAGCCTGCACACGTTCAATTACACCTTGTGATTCTAAATCGTGTAATGTTCTTGCGACCTCAGCACGCAATGCGTGGGGAACATTGCGCGCTCTGAAAAATTTCGGTTGCGCGTTTACTTTCAGTTCCAAATGTGCTGTATAGTACTTAGCGCAACCAAGGCCCGTTGCAAAAATGTCTGCAAATTCGTCACATAGACTAGAAACACTGGCTGAAGGCACAGTCTGGTTCACTGATAGGACCTGATTGACTATTGACAAGTTAAACAACTGAAATAAATCTAAACCAAACAAGTTCACTGCAGTAGAAGAACGAAGAACGTAAAATGACACAAGTTTTGTTTGTCCCTTGTATGTTGCAAGAAGAGTGCACTGTCCTAACACAGGGATATGCTGTCCTGAATAACTAGAGAGCTGAACATTTGCTGCATGCAACGGAGGTTTGAACAATTGTTTGTACGTGTCGTGATTGATCAACGAAACTGCAGCTCCGGTATCGAGCTGGAATGGGATCACTTTGCCTTCAAAGTCCAAGTCTACAAAAAGTTTATTGTCCTGCTGACGACAAGAGCGACTTTCTCGTGCAATTTGAACTGATACTGGTTCAGAAGCACCTGCGACCGGACGAGATTTCCGGCGACGTCGACGCACACTATTTGTGGGACGAACACAGTCACTGTTAGAGAAAGTGGCACTGGGCGGAGTGGAATGAACTACATGAATGTCCATGGACGAAGGTTCACGAGCCTGATTGTCCATGGTTCGATTCCGGCGCGAAGCAAAGGGCCTGGGATGGTTGTGATTGTCTGATCGGAGCTTTTTCTGGCAAACACTTTGAACATGTCCTTTCTTATGACAGTAAAAGCAAATAGCTTGGCATGATGGGCAGTTGTCATGCGAATGTCTAGTTGCACACCGCGGGCATGATTTCACGGCATTTGCTCGCTTACGCGGCACACAGGGAGAGCTAGGCGGCAGCTGCGCGGACGAGCACGAGGGCTGTCTATCGTTCCGGGCAGCGCGCCCGGCGGGCTGGGTAATGTGACACATGGCTGGCGAAGTTGCAAATGAGTCCGGAGCAAAGTCAAGTGTGTCTTGCTGAGCTAATATGTCTATCACTTGTTGAAGGGAGGGATTAACTAGTTTCCAAATATGTTCCCTGATACGAACATCAGAAACGTTCTGTGCAATTGCATCACGTACCACAGTATCTGAATAAGGGAGTCCACATTCACACTCAAAAGCACAATCCCTAGGAAGGCCTTGTAATGTTGCAACCCAATCCCTATTAGTCTGACCGGCCGTACGTTTTGTACGAAAGAACGTATACCTTTTTGCAACGACATTGACTGTTTCTTTGAAATAGGCATCTAATGCCGACAAAATTTCTTCGTAGGATAGAGTTGCTACGTCGCGTCGGCGAAACAATTTCACTATCACACAGTAGGTGGACACACCTACAAAGGCCAATAAAAAAGGCTGCCGCTCGTTACCTTGAATTCTGTAGGCGGCGAGATGAAATCCAAATTGGCGTGACCACTGCGTCCATGTTTCCATTGCCGGGTCAAATGGCCAGAACGGGGGTGCAACAGCATGTTGTGGCTGCGGTAGCAGTGAAGCGGCGGCTGCCGCATCGGTTTGAATTGCCCGTTGACCCTGAACGAGCTGTCCAAGGGCATCCAATAACGCCTGCGTCTGCTGATTCTGCAAGCGATGAAATTCGGACAGTACATCTGGAGATTGTGGCGAAGCCATGACACAAATTAGAGCAATACGAACGCGAAATCCTCTTTTAAGCCTCGTCGCCAACTGTTGTGGCGTAGTAAGACAGCCACGCCACTCGGAAGTAGCCGAAAGGCACGCGTTACACTCACGCAGACTAGAGATAGGTCTGAAACAGGATACCTAATGAATGCTATAAAGAAAAGTATGTAGCTACTGGAATACTTTAATCCTTCATTTGTATACATCGTTCTTGATGAGACATGCTTCATACGATACCTATCAATTGCTATGGCGCCTTGCTAGGTCGTAGCCATTGACTTAGCTGAAGGCTATTCTAACTATCTGCTCTGCAAATGAGCGAGGCTTCGTCAGTGTGCATCGCAAGCTAAGTCGTCCGTATAACTGGGGCGAGTGCTGGTCCGTCCCTCGAGACCTGCCGTGTGGTGGCGCTCGGTCTGCGATCACTAACAGTGGCGACACGCTGGTCCGACATGTACTAATGGACCGCGGCTGATTTAAAGCTACCACCTAGCATGTGTCGTGTCTGGCGGTGACACCACAGGTTTATTGGCTATTGGCTAGGGGGGACTCCATTCGGGAAATACGATCACTTCATGAAAGTCTGCCAGCCGCGGTGGTCTAGCGGTTCTGGCGCTGCAGTCCGGAACCGCGGGACTGCTACGGTCGCAGGTTCGAATCCTGCATCGGGCATGGGTGTGTGTGATGTCCTTAGGTTAGTTAGGTTTAAGTAGTTCTAAGTTCTAGGGGACTTATGACCTAAGATGTTGGGTCCCATAGTGCTCAGAGCCATGAAAGTCTCTTTATTTGACGGTACTTCATCAGTGATGACAAAATGATGACAGGGACAACACACAGCACCAGTATTTGGCGGAGAAAAGCTGAACCAGTCGGCAATCGAATCCGGGAATCTGTGTGAAGGTCAGCAACGCGAATCACATTAACACCAGCTGATGACGTGTATCAGTAGTTACGATGTGATAAGTGATGGTACTAAAATAGAGTGAGGACTTTTTAAATGTACTAAATAACGTTAACTGACGAAGGAAGTAAGTAAATCATTTGTAGTTTCTACGTGTGAAAGTGTCTTTTGCCACACGTGTTTTTAGCTGCAGGTACGCCTGCATATCACAATCAAACGCAGTCTCACTAAAAGCTTCCTACGTTCTACATGTAATAGCGTGATGTTTCATTGCTTCTTGTTCACAATTTCAATGAAAATATTGTCGTGAGCCTTCTAGAAGCTATAAGACACTTGAGACGCTCACCAGTCTGATTTCGACGGGCTTTTCACTGACATTAGCGCAGAAGTTTGGATTAAACAGGTTGGGGATTGTATAAGCATTTTATTCATTACGTTGAATTGTAGAACACATGAAACAAGAAATGCATTTTCACAAACATGATCAAGTTCAAAAACCAAATCGTCAATAGCTTCTCCAAAGATTGTTTATTGTTGTACATTGTGCGTTATATTCTTCACATCGATAAATATCTTGTACTATATATTTTATAAAGTATCCTTTGATCTTCCTCAGCGTTGAAGCTATCTCTGTACGAAATCTCATCAAAATCGGTTAGCAATTTATTCGTTAATGTTTAACAGACAGCTTTACTTTTGTATTTATAATATTAATACGCTTATAGATAATTTAAATGGAGTTACATTTGTTTATTTCAGAAGGTTATGGATTTTGAAACGAGCTTTAGGCATTACTTAGAACTTAGGTAACGCTAAGGTTGTTCTGATTACTCCAATGTTCTCGACTGCCATCACTTGAAATTGCCTTCTGACCGTCGACTGCCGTCTGAGTGTGCTCCTCCACTTCTGAGGGTAAATGTTTGCTCCAACCCACGCTGCAACGTTCCTCAGTTAAGATAGTTCGGAAACTGGAGTTAGATTTGAGTTACGTGTGTTGCCTTGCGGAAGAGTAGACATATTGCATCGTGATCACGCAGTGTTCTGGACATTCAGATCCAAGGCAACTGTAATATTTCGTTTGCGAATTGAAGTTAGAAAACCATACTTCAATCTTCTCAGGAAAACATAATAGTATTGATTCATTCCACACTTTTTCAAACGATGTGCAACGCATCGTAAGGTCTTACGACTTTCCTTACTAATAACTGGAATGAAATACCCATTTCTCGCAGATTAATCTGATAACTTTATCAGTAATGCTACTAGCCAGCAGTATTGCTACGCTCCTTATATTATTACATTACCAAACCAACGCCAATAATGATATCGATATATACCTATGCCATTTGCGTAGATAACAAGACATAGTACTGTATATCACGGAATTAAATGGTTCCCTAGGAACACGTTTAAAATAAGATGAAATGTAAATAAATTAGTCACAGTTAGTTCTTCTATTCGGGTGAACATTGGATTGCCAGTAGTAGTCGGACTGGAAGAAGATTCTTTAGAGTTGTGCAATAATATTTTACGACTAACAGAAAACACAATAAAGAAAAAGTGGAAAAAGTCCAGGAGATGGGGGAGGATCCAGCTATATAATGCAGTGGTGTAACAAATCCTACGAAATCAGATACTGGGTTGTAAGGAGGGTCCAGAATCAGATATAGACTCTAATCACGGTCTAGTTCAAATGGTTCAAATGGCTCTGAGCACTATGGGACTTAACATCTATGGCCATCAGTCCCCTAGAACGTAGAACTACTTAAACCTAACTAACCTAAGGACAGCACACAACACCCAGTCATCACGAGGCAGAGAAAATCCCCGACCCCGCCGGGAATCGAACCCGGGAACCCGGCCGTAGGAAGCGAGAACGCTACCGCACGACCACGAGCTGCGGACAATCACGGTCTAGTAATGACGAAGAGTAGCACAAATTTTATGAGAATCGTGAAGATGAGTGAATGTATCAATACGAGGAATACTGAAGTACTGGAGAGTGATACAGTTGTTTGAACTTCTCACAGGCTGAAAGTACAGCGATAAATGAATTTCAGAGCAGAGCATTAAGTTGAAGATCTATGATCACACCTAACAAGGAAATCACAGAAGTTTAGCATACCAACGTAGGTACAAGGAAGCTAATTATGAAAATATCTTGCCTAACAGGAGAAATAATTTAGCTGGTCAACGATAACCGGATAAATAAAAGCTGTCAGAGAAATTCATGCAGCATTACGTGTCACAGAAAATGAAATTAATAGGAAGAGCAAAAATTAAGAACAAAATAGGCCCACGAAACGCTGAAAAGTTTGTTTCGTCCGTACTATGGAGCTTTCATTCCATCCGCCGAATGTCCACTGGCTGCTACCGCCAGAAGTAACGCACTCTAGCACCTCGTCCTACTCGAGCGGTCCGATGCGAATGGGGCGCTGCGAGGGACCGCAAGATTAGGCGACCTGTCGAAGAGTCGCATTGCGCTAGGTGGCGTCTTACGTCAGCGAAATGTCGCAAGCGCGGCGCAGGGCGGCGTCCGCGCGAAAGTGTCGAACTGTCACCAAATGTTAAATTGTCCTACATGACCGCACACTCACGGGGCAACTAAGCCCAATATTTGCATCTTAAACCCTGTTAGCTTTGCTATGAGTGTTCTACAGCGAATGGCCTAAGAATTTATCATAACGGTGCCAGGTTATTTCCAGGGCGGTGGAAAATGAACTCATGAAGCGTAAAATGGTGGACACTAACTCACGACTGCCGGTCACGAAATAAGGCCCACAATGTAATACCAATGTAATGTAACTGAGCCTACCAAACACTGCAATGAAGTGGGCCTATCAAGCACTGAAACAAACTGAGGTCGAGAGGGCGAATCCCAGCAGCTTTGTAAACTCAGCCCTCCGCGGGCGAAAGGTCTCTGCTGTCAACCTGAACGCCTACGATCGTTAAGACTTTCAGCTGCGGGGCTGTTCGGACCGCTTACGCACAAGTTGGCGTCACTGGTTGGCTGCAGTCTTCTGGCCGCTGGAGAGGCCGTAGATTTTTGAATCAGTGACCACTGTGTTTTGTGTAGTTATGCACAATTATAAGGAATTTTTGAATTAATTGAAAGGTGGAACAAAGAATTTCTCCGTCCTCGCCATATGATAGCCCGGTTGTCAGTCAAGCTGTCTATGGCTTCACAGATACATATTCATGGTGCATGGAGACCACGCGCTGCTTCCATAAATTGCTTCCATTCGTTTCAGTTTTGTGCTCGGTTGGTCCAGGCTTCTTCAGCAGGTCGACCATCCTATGGAGCCTCCGGAGCTTCGTTTCCCCTCAAACGCCTTCTTAGCATTTCTTGTGGCATAACGGCAACATGGCCTGCAAATTGGATTCCTTTACTCTTCAGCTTCTGTAGTAAAGTTGTTTGCTGCAGCAAGAGGTAGGTTTTCTCATTTTTACTGATTCTCCACTCTACTCTACCTAAGATAGGTCCCCATATCTTCCTCACTACTCTTATCTCGAATATTAATATACACTCCTGGAAATGGAAAAAAGAACACAGTGACACCGGTGTGTCAGACCCACCATACTTGCTCCGGACACTGCGAGAGGGCTGTACAAGCAATGATCACACGCACGGCACAGCGGACACACCAGGAACCGCGGTGTTGGCCGTCGAATGGCGCCAGCTGCGCAGCATTTGTGCACCGCCGCCGTCAGTGTCAGCCAGTTTGCCGTGGCATACGGAGCTCCATCGCAGTCTTTAACACTGGTAGCATGCCGCGACAGCGTGGACGTGAACCGTATGTGCAGTTGACGGACTTTGAGCGAGGGCGTATAGTGGGCATGCGGGAGGCCGGGTGGACGTACCGCCGAATTGCTCAACACGTGGGGCGTGAGGTCTCCACAGTACATCGATGTTGTCGCCAGTGGTCGGCGGAAGGTGCACGTGCCCGTCGACCTGGGACCGGACCGCAGCGACGCACGGATGCACGCCAAGACCGTAGGATCCTACGCAGTGCCGTAGGGGACCGCACCGCCACTTCCCAGCAAATTAGGGACACTGTTGCTCCTGGGGTATCGGCGAGGACCATTCGCAACCGTCTCCATGAAGCTGGGCTACGGTCCCGCACACCGTTAGGCCGTCTTCCGCTCACGCCCCAACATCGTGCAGCCCGCCTCCAGTGGTGTCGCGACAGGCGTGAATGGAGGGACGAATGGAGACGTGTCGTCTTCAGCGATGAGAGTCGCTTCTGCCTTGGTGCCAATGATGGTCGTATGCGTGTTTGGCGCCGTGCAGGTGAGCGCCACAATCAGGACTGCATACGACCGAGGCACACAGGGCCAACACCCGGCATCATGGTGTGGGGAGCGATCTCCTACACTGGCCGTACACCACTGGTGATCGTCGAGGGACACTGAATAGTGCACGGTACATCCAAACCGTCATCGAACCCATCGTTCTACCATTCCTAGACCGGCAAGGGAACTTGCTGTTCCAACAGGACAATGCACGTCCGCATGTATCCCGTGCCACCCAACGTGCTCTAGAAGGTGTAAGTAAACTACCCTGGCCAGCAAGATCTCCGGATCTGTCCCCCATTGAGCATGTTTGGGACTGGATGAAGCGTCGTCTCACGCGGTCTGCACGTCCAGCACGAACGCTGGTCCAACTGAGGCGCCAGGTGGAAATGGAATGGCAAGCCGTTCCACAGGACTACATCCAGCATCTCTACGATCGTCTCCATGGGAGAATAGCAGCCTGCATTGCTGCGAAAGGTGGATATACACTGTACTAGTGCCGACATTGTGCATGCTCTGTTGCCTGTGTCTATGTGCCTGTGGTTCTGTCAGTGTGATCATGTGATGTATCTGACCCCAGGAATGTGTCAATAAAGTTTCCCCTTCCTGGGACAATGAATTCACGGTGTTCTTATTTCAATTTCCAGGAGTGTAGTTTACTTTTCGCATTCTCACACGCTCCAGGTTTCTGGACCATACATGATTGGTGGGTATTGTTCCGTTTAAAATTTACTTTCAAAATCTTTTCTTAATGAATTTACTTTATTTACTAGTGATTCATCAAGAATATTAACACACTACGTGAGCGTGGAAGTAGTTGCCAAGGAGTAACTGGTGGAAACAAATTAAATTTCAAACAATGGAAATTTTATTCATAAAAGCCTTTTCAAAACAGATTTAAAATTTATAAGCACAAAAGCACCCTTGAAATATCAATTTACAATTTAACAAATGTGAATTTTATTCCTAAAAGCTTTTTCAAAACAGTTTTAAAATTATAAGCAGAAAATCACCCTCGAAATGTCAAGTTACAATTATTCAGAGGCAGAAAAAAAAAATTGTTACAGTAGAAGCCTTCGGGCTGAGAAGCTTCCGCTCCCTTTCCACACGGCCGTAGTCACGATCGCTCACAACGACCTCTGAAAAACTACACTCCTACAAATCTGCAACACACCAGATTACTTTAAACTAAAATTTTTAACAACTCACACAAACACATTAACTATGCACTCCGTAAGAGGGATGGAAATGGTACAAACACTCACACTATGAACTTATTTTCCACCAAAAGTGCAATTTGTTTTTAAAAGGGCTCTTACTGTGGAAGGGTGGCCACTTTATAATAAATGACTATTTACATAAAACCCATGAAATTCAGACTTGCTCTACATTACACATATACCGCCTCGCAAGATGATAGGCAAGACAAAAACATATTTCAGGAATTCGGCCCTTACTTTAATTCTATAAATTCGTTAACACCGAATCCGACAAACATGACAGAGGCAGCTATTAACGTACGGCAGACCGACGGACAGACACTGACTGCCCGACACTGAACCGGCTGACCAACTGACTAGACTCAGACTCACAGACTGACCCGCTGCCGAGCTCATAGCGTCCCTTAAATAGACGTGAACAGGCAACCTTTCCCCTTTTCCACCAGATTGAGACACCAAAGCTGCGATTCCCACAGCGGCGCCACCGCCAAAAATGGTTGGCGACTGCTTTACACTACGCGCTGCGGCGCGCTCTTCAAAAGAGCAAATTTTACTGTGGCTCAGGTATATATCTATGTTGCAGATTCTAATCTTAGTTGTCGCTTATACTGATTTAGAGCTGATTATCTCCCTGCGGTAGTACATGCGTTTCATTCCGAGTGTTATTTTTCCCTATGCTGTCGCTGTTGGAAAACCAAAATTCCAGGTATCTGAACCGTTCAAACCTGTTCATATTCATGCCATCTATCTCAAGAAATTCCTGCTATCTTCACATCTTCTTCGGTCAGTTCACATTCTTCTTCATCCTTCCTTTCCTCCGTGGTGCATGCAGGTAGCATATCATATGAGTTCTGACATGTATTCTTCCATCTTTCCACAATTCTTTCCTTGTCATTTATCAAGTGGCCTTTCTCTAATTAATCAGTTTTTGATGCATTGGGAAAATTGTCTTGAATTCTTGTTGTGGCTCTCTGTCTCAAGTTGTTCCAATGAACTGGTTACGTATAAACTCTCCTCTGTTCTCAGGATTCACTTTGTCTCCCTTTCTGATGTTGAGAAAATTTTCTCTTTCCCGTTCATTCTATCAGCCAGCCACTCCTTCCTCACCTTCCTTCTGTTTTTGGTAGCCTTCTGGCATGTGTAGTTGAACCAATCCGTCTTGTTCATTCTCTTCTTTTTCCCAATGTATCCTCCGCTAAGCTTAGTACCGTGGCCTTTATTTCTTCACGCTTTTCCTCTGTGTTTTCTCTCGCTTCTAGGTTTTCTAGGGCCTCAAAACGGTTTTTGATTTATATAGAATATTGTTCTTTAATTTCACTTTCTCGCAGTTTTTCCACATTCAAGGCAGGCTCTAGTGTCTCCTTCTTCTTCCCATTTACGTTAGTGGACATCAGTTTAACTCTGTACACATCGAGAAAGTGACCCGATGCACATTCGGCTCGTCTATATGACCTGATGCCCATGACAACATGGGTATAATGCTGGTCCACCAACATGTGATCTGTTCTTTGTTGTTCTGCCACCCGGTGAGCACCACATACCATTATGTATTGTCTTGTGTGCGAGTATGTCGAACTGCCTATCAAGTGGCTGCCGCAAGGCAACTTAACCCAGGCGGGATCAGTGGTTACACATAGCCTTAGGAAAATTTTTAATTCAAAATGAATGCGAATTAAAATCACTGGCATTTAATAGAAGGTTCAGCAGCCCCTTGCCTACTAGCACTGGAATCGCAATTGCAAAAGTAACCTGAATCTACTATATGAATAGCAGATTACAATTTATTTTAACAACTCGCTTTGTGTAGGACTGGGCTGGACCGCTGTAGAGAGACTCCGGAACGTGTTATAAACATCTCTTGAAGGTTTCTGTGTTACAACATCAAACAAGCAAGAAATGAAAGGGAGAGCGGAGGTAAATTGCCTGTAGAGGAAAATAAATCCGTAACGCTGGCACAAGACTGATGAACACATTGATTCAGATATCGGCGAAGACACTCGACGCCTCTGTCTGCCGATATATTATGACTTGCTAACGGTGCAGAATCGGAATCTAGCCCAACGTCAGTGCAGTGTGGAAAAAACAAAGACTCGAAAGACATTATTATTGGTTCGCACGGAAAAAATTGTAACCTCAAACTCATATGAAGTTGAAATCATTACACCATTAATGCCAATACACTGCTGTGGATACTCGGATACTACGTAAAGTATAATGAAGTAACGTATTGATGTTATAATATTTATTGATGTATGTGTATTCTGTATGTATACTGATAAGCTGGAACGTTATCCACACCTACCTAATAACCGGTAAGTTCACCTTTTGCACGTGTAACAGCGGTGACGCGTCGTGGCATGGAAGAAATGAGGCCCTGATTGGTCGCTGGAGGGAGTTGGCACCACATCTGCACACACAGGTCGCCTAATTCCCGTAAATTTAGGGGATAGGGGCAATGAGCTCTGACCGCATGTTCAGTCACATCCCAGATGTGCTCGATCGAGTTTAGATCAGGCGAGCTGGGAGGCGCGGGGGGGGGGGGGGCGGTGGAGGGGGGGGGGCAGCTCGCCACTGTGTTCCTCGAACTACTTCATGACACTCCTGGCATTGTGACATGGTGCACTACCCTTCTGAAAAATGAAACTGGTGTCGGGAAACATGATCGTCATGATTTTTAACGTATAAGATACTCCTTGGCCATCACGGTGCCTTGGGTAAGCTCCACTGGCCCCATGGATGCCCAAGTGAGTGCTCCCCAAAGCATAATGGAGCCGCCACCAGCTTGTCTCTGTCTCTCAGTAGAGGCGTCAAGGAGCTGTTCCCCTGGAAGACGACGGATTCGCGGCCTCCCAGCGGAGCGGTGACAAAGGTATCGGTATTCATTAGGCCATACAACGCTCTGCCACATCTCCAACGTCCACAACCGCTGGTCACTGCAAATTTCACTCGCAGTTGCCGATGTCATGGAGATAACATTGGCACATGCGTTGATCGTCGGCTGTGGAGTCCCATTGTTAGGAGTGCTGGGTGTACTGTGTGTTGAGACTCACATGTGATCTACCAAACGTTAAAGTCTGATGTTATTTCCGCAACAGTTCGTCGCCTATTCACTTTTAACAGTCTGTCCAGCCTATGATGGGAGACATGTGTAAAGATCGGTGGCCTCCCAACCCCATAATATATGGAAGTGCAGAAGACTCCCAACGCAGCACTTTTCCAATACCCGACAAGTTGTGCAGTTTCCGAAATGCTCGTGCCGAGCCTTCAGGTCATCACAGTCTCCCTTCAGCTGGACCCAGATAGATCGCACGGCTTCCACATTCTACACATTGACAGCACGCTCACTGCTACCACACTATGTATCCGGACTTCCCCAAAAACATACGTTTTTCGTATTAGGTGCATTGTGCTGACACCTACTGCCAGGTACCCATATTAGTGATCACAGTAGTCATTAGACATCGTGAGAGCAGAATGGGGTGCTCCGCGGAACTCACGGACTTCTAACGTGTTCAGATGATAGGATGTCAGTAGTGTCATACATCTGCACGCGAGATTTCCAAACTCCTAAAAATCCCTAGGTCCACTGTTTCCGACGTGACACTGAAGTGGAAACGTCAAGGGACACGTACACAACAAAACGCGAACGCCGACCTTGTCCGTTGACTAACAGAGACCGCCGACAGTTGAAGAGGGTCGTAATATGTAATAGGTGGACATCTGACCAGACCATCACACAGGGATTCAAAACTGCATCAGGATCCAATGCAAGTACTATGACAGTTAGGTGGGAGTGAGAAAACTTGGATTTCATACTAGGGCGTCTACTCATAAGCCACACATCACGCCGGTCCCTGCAAAACGACGCCTCGCTTGATGTAAGGGGTGTAAACATTGGACAACTGAACAGTGGAAAAACGTTGTGTGGAGTGACGAATCACGATACACCACGTGACGATCCGATGGTAGGGTGTGGGTATGGCGAATGCTCGATGAACGTCATCTGCCAGCGTGTGTACTGCCAACAGTAAAATCCAGAGGCTGCGATTTTATGGTGTGGTCGTGTTTGGATGGGGCGTACGTTGAAGTTTCAAGCACCTTCTTGCTTCCCATTGTTTAAAAGCAATTCGGGGGTGGCGATTACATCTTTGAACACGATAGAGGGCCTGTTCATAATGCACAGACTGTGACGAAGTGGTTACACGACAGTAACATCCCTGTAATGGATTGGCCTGCACAGAGACCTGACCTGAATCCTATAGAACCCCTTTGGTATGTTTTGGAACGCCGAATTTGTGCCAGGCCTCACCGACCGACATCGATACCTCTCCTCGGTGCAGCACTACTTGAAGAATGGTTTGCCATTCCCCAAGAAACCTTCCAGCAACTGATTGAACGTATGCCTGCGAGGGTGGAAGTGTCATCAAGGCTAAGGGTAGGCCAACACCACATTAAATTTTAGCATCACGGATGGAGTGCCCCTTAAATTTGTAAGTCATTTCCAGCCAAGTGTCCGGATACTTTTGATCACATAGTGTACACCCGCCGTGCGTGTGTCTGACTAGCAGTCAATCCTCTCCAAGTGTCCCATCAATCGCCTGGACGGGTTTATATCGAGTACTCTTCTGGCTGATCAGTGCATGTGGAACGAGAAATGTAGATCTCCATGGACTGTGATGTCATAATTTGTTTTCAATAATTTGATTTTCAGAAAAAAGTGGTCAGTGTGGCTGACTGAGAAGCGGGGGACCCAGGTTCAGTTCTCAGCATTGCCACAGACTTTTCCTTGTTCGGAGAGATAGTACGGGGTGCATTCAGTCTCATGAGGTCAGCTAAGGAACTACTCGATTGGCCAGTAGCAGTCGCAAGGACCAGACACAAGACAAAGATCGGGAGAGCGGTTTGCTGACCGCATACCCCTCCTTATAGCATCTTGTGACGATTAGCAGAGGATGACACCTAGTTCTATCGGGCTTGAGTGCCTCATCTGCGACCAGAACGGTCGGCGGTGGCTTGTTTATTGCTGTCGCGATATTGAAGTAGATACTTCCTTTTAGTATGGGCAGAGGTCATTGTTGGCAATCGGAATTAAATAATAATTGGATACTTTTACCGACCTCCCAATTCAGATGATACATTTGCTGAAAGGTTCTAAGAAGAGCCTGATTTCAAACACGTACCCGACTCATACTATATTTTGGCGAAAATACATGTTTAATTCCGGAGGTACGCATAAAATATTATTCGAAATTGTGCTAAACGCATTCTCTGAATATTATTTCGAGCAGTTGGTTCATGAGCCACGCGAATAGTAAACGCTTGTGAAAACACACTTGACCTCTTAGCAACAAATAATCGTGAGTTTAAAACGAGCATGAAAACCGATTCAGGGATTATTGAACACAGGGTTGTCGTAGCGAGAATGAATACTGTAATCCCAAAATCATCGAAAAATAAGCGAAAAATATACCTATTCAAAAAAGTAGATAAAAATCACTTGACGCCTTCCTGAGAGACAATCTCCACTCACTTCAAATTAATAATATAATTGTAGACCGGATGTGGCTTAAATTCAAAGAAATTGTATCGGCAGCAATTGAGAGATTTATACCAAATAAATTAACAAACGAAGGAGCTGATGGGTTAGAATACTGTTGCAGATACAACGAAACAAACATGCCAAATTTAAGCAGACGCAAAATCCCCAAGTTGGGTGATCCTTTACAGAAGCTCGAAATTTAGCGTGGAGTTCAATACGAGACGCCTATAACAGTTTGCCACAACGAAACTTTGTCTCGAAACCTGGTAGAAAATTCAAAGAGATTCTGGTAGTATGTGAAGTATGGTAGCGGCAAGAAACAGTCAGTGCCTTCTCTGCACGATAGCAATGGAGATACTGTCGAAGACAGTGCTGCCAAAGTAGAGTTACTAATCACAGCCTTCCGATATGTCTTCACAAAAGAAGACGAAGTAAATATTCCAGAACTCGAATCGAGAACAGCTGACAACATGAGTAACGTAGAAGTAAATATCCTCGGAGTAGTGAAGCAACTTAATTCACTTAATAAAAGCAAGTCTTCTGGTCCAGGCTGTATACCAGTTAGGGTCCTTTCGGAGTATGCTGATGCATTAGCTCCATACTTAACAATCATATACAACCATTCGCTCGGCGAAAGATCCGTACCCAAAGACTGGAAAGTTGCACAGGCCACACCAATATTCAAGAAAGGTAGTACATCTACATCTACATCTACATCCATACTCCGCAAGCCACCTGACGGTGTGTGGCGGAGGGTACCCTGAGTACCTCTATCGGTTCTCCCTTCTATTCCAGTCTCGTATTGTTCGTGGAATGAAGGATTGTCTGTATGCTTCTGTGTGGGCTCAAATCTCTCTGATTTTATCCTCATGGTCTCTTCGCGAGATATACGTAGGAGGGAGCAATATACTGCTTGACTCCTCGGTGAACTCGAAACTTTAACAAAAGCCCGTAACGAGCTACTGAGCGTCTCTCCTGCAGAGTCTTCCACTGGAGTTTATCTATCATCTCCGTAACGCTTTCGCGATTACTAAATGATCCTGTAACGAAGCGCGCTGCTCTCCGTTGGATCTTCTTTATCTCTTCTATCAACCCTATCTGGTACGGATCCCACACTGTTGAGCAGTATTCAAGCAGTGGGCGACAAGCGTACTGTAACCTACTTCCTTGGTTTTCGGATTGCATCTCCTTAGGATTCTTCCAATGAATTTCAGTCTGGCATCTGCTTTACTGACGATGAACTTTATATGATAATTCCATTTTAAATCACTCCTAATGCGTACTCCCAGATAATTTACGGAATTCACTACTTCCAGTTGTTGACCTGCTATTTTGTAGCTAAATGATATGGGAACTATCTTTCTATGTATTCGCAGCACATTACACTTGTCTACATTGAGATTCAATTGCCAATCCCTGCACCATGCGTCAATTCGCTGCAGATCCTCCTGCATTTCAGTACAATTTTCCATTGTTACAACCTCTCGATACACCACAGCATCATCTGCAAAAAGCCTCATTGAACTTCCTATGTCATTCACAAGGTCATGTATGTATATTATGAATAGCAACGGTCTTATGACACTCCCCTGCGGCACACCTGAAATTACTCTTACTTCGGAAGACTTCTCTCCATTGAGAATGACATTCTGCGTTCTGATATCTAGGAACTCTTCAATCCAATCACACAATTGGTCTGATAGTCCATATGCTCTTACTTTGTTCATTAAACGACCGTGGGGAACTGTATCGAACGCCTTGCGGAAGAAACACGGCAACTACCTGTGAACCCGTGTCTATGGCTCTCTGAGTCTCGTCGACGAATAGCGCGAGCTGGGTTTCACACGACCGTCTTTTTCGAAATCCATGCTGATTCCTACAGAGTAGATTTCTAGTCTCCAGAAAAGTTATTATACTCGAACATAATACGTGTTCCAAAATTCTACAACTGATCGACGTTAGAGATATAGGTGCATAGTTCTGCACATCTGTTCGACGTCCCTTCTGGAAAACGGGGATGACCTGTGCCCTTTTACAATCCTTTGGAACGCTACGCTCTTCTAGAGACCTACGGTACACCGCTGCAAGAAGAGGGCCAAGTTCCTTCGCGTACTCTGTGTAAAATCGAACTGGTATCCTATCAGGTCCAGCGGCCTTTCCTCTTTTGAGCGATTGTAATTGTTTCTCTATCCCTCTATCGTCAATTTCGATATCTACCTTTTTGTCATCTGTGCGACAATCTAGAGAAGGAACTACAGTGCAGTCTTCCTCTGTGGAACAGCTTTGGAAAAAGACATTTATTATTTCGGCCTTTAGTCTGTCATTCTCTGTTTCAGTACCATTTCAATAGGAGTAATCCATTAAATTACAGGCCCATATCGATAACGTCGATGTGCTGTAGTGCTTTAGAACATATTTTGTGCTCGAATATTATGAATTACCTCGAAGAAAACTGTCTATTGACACAGTCAACATGGGCTTAAAAAACATCTTTCCTGTGAAACACACCTAGCTCTTTATTCACATGAAGTGGTGAGTGCTATTGACAAGGGATTTCAGATCGATTCCGTATTTCTGGATTTCCTGAAAGCTTTTGACACTGTACCACACAAGCGACTCGTAGTGAAATTGCGTGCTTATGGAATGTCGTCTCAGTTATATGACTGGATTTGTGATTTCCTGTGAGAGAGGTCACAGTTCGTAGTAACTGACGGAAAGTCATAGAGTAAAACAGAAGTGATTTCTGGCGTCCTCCAAGGTAGTGTTATAGGCCCTTTGCTGTTCCTTATCTATACTGACGATTTTGGAGACAATCTGAGCAGCCGCCTTCGGTTGTTTGCTGATGACGATGTCGTTTATCGACTTAAAAAGTCATCAGAAGATGAAAACAAACTGAAAAACGATTTGGAAAAGGTATTTGAATGATGCAAAAAGTGGCAGTTGACCCTACATAACGAAAAGTGTGAGGTCATCCACATGAGTGCCAAAAGCAACTCGTTAAACTTTGGTTACACGATAAATCAGTTTAATCTGAAAGCCGTAAATTCTACTAAATACCTAGGTAATACAATTACGAACAACTTAAATTGGAAGTAACACATAGAAAATGTTATGGGGAAGGCTAACCAAAGACTGCATTTTATTGGCAGGACACCTAGAAAATGTAACAGGTCTACTAAGGAGACTGCCACACTACGCTTGTCCGTCCTCTTTTAGGATACTGCTGCACGGTGTGGGATCCTTACCCGATAGGACTGACGGAGTACATCGAAAAAGTCCAAAGAAGAGCAGCACGTCTTGTGTCACAGAAATGATACAGGAATTGGGCTGGAAATCATTGAAAGAAAGGCGTGTTTCGTTGTTGATACCGACCTACATAGGGGGAACGATAACCTAGATAAAATACGGGAAATCAGAGCTCATACGGAAAGATATATGGGTTCATTCTTTCCGCGCGCTATACGAGATTGGAATAATAGAGAATTGTGAAGGTGGTTCGATGAACCCTGTGCCAGGCAGTTAAATGTGATTTTTAGAGTATCCATGTAGACGTAGATGTAAATGAAAGTGAGGAATAGTTACTACACCTACTGAAATGTTGGGCATTTTACTGAAGACAATACACGGGCACGTAGTAAACGAACAGTAGAACTATAAAAGAAATTAGCTGCAACGGTACAACCAAACAGGTACATTGTTGTAAATGAGGAGAAGAAGAAGCAAGTGGTGTGTAAGAAGCAAACTAGCACCGTACAAAAATAGTATCTGTTGCCATCAGAAGTGTCGTAGTATCAAACAAAGAACTTATCTTGAAAATGTCCGAAGCACAATATTGTACGTAAGTGAATAACATATTATGGGAAAAAGGAAAAGAAAAATGAAATGATCGTATGGCATTGACAGCCGGGAGGCCTCATTCGGTGAAGCCACACTGGGCTATATGCGTGCCGGAGATGAGCACGAAATGCTGATGAGGACAACACAACACCCAGTTCACAAGGGGGGGGGGGGGGGGGGGAGGAAATCTCCAAACTGGCCGGGAATCTATACCGGGCCCCCTGCATGGTAGGCAAATACATTTAAAAAATCTAGATGTTTGAGACATCGTGTTATACATTGTAACTGAAAGGTAGTGGACTGATGAGATACGAAATAAGGAAGTTCTCTGCACAGTAGGTGAGGAAATGAATGTGAGGAGAACACTGACAAGAAGACTGGATAAGTTGTGAGGACCTTTGTTAGGACGTCAAGAAATAATCACCATAATATAGGATGGAGCCAAAGCAGCCAAAAATTTTCGAGAATGATAGTGATTAGGAAACCGATTTACAAATAATTACTGATATGGATGTAGTTTGCATGCCCCGTTGTGTCTAAAACCAAGAATTTGCTAGATCGCTTGAACAGGCTCTGACTTTCGGAGTGGATATTTACAAGCTACA
Organism: Schistocerca nitens; assembly: GCF_023898315.1. Lineage (NCBI taxonomy): Eukaryota > Metazoa > Arthropoda > Insecta > Orthoptera > Acrididae > Schistocerca > Schistocerca nitens. Next base: position 306,750,619 of record NC_064621.1, on the reverse strand, counting down.
AGGAATTAAGTAAACTGATATCTTACTCAGTCTCCACTACGAATGGCCATCAACTTCGTCCCTATTTCTAAGGGTTGGGCTGCGTTGTTTGGCGGAGGAGACCAAACAGCGAGGTCATCGGTCTCGTGAGATTAAGGGATGATGGTGAAGGAAGTCAACCGTGCCCTTTCAAAGGAGCCATCCCGAAGCGATTTAGGGAAATCACGGAAAACCTAAATCAGGACGGCTGGACGATGGATTGAAACATTGCTCTGCCGATTGGGAGTCCAGCGTGCTAACAATCCACAGCCTGGCCAGCACTCCGGACCTCGGCATTAATTCGCCGGGCGGATTCGTGCCAGGGACTGGCACGCCTTCCCGCTCGGGAAGCAGCGAGTTTTACCGCGCGGCTATTCAGACGCGCTATTTCTAAGGGGTGTCCATTAATAAGGAAACTGAGTAAGAAGGACCGGGATCCAAAACTAAGAAAACGAATTTTATCAGTGAGAGTTGACAGACATAGACCCGAGAGGAGCGTGCACTCACGTTTTGGTGCTACTTGTCTACTAAGGCGGGATAGACAAACGTATGAATCTACAGAAAAAAATCGATACTGGCTTAAACGACACCTGTATGACAAACATGCTCGATCAAACGGAATGCATGCTAGAGGATGAGGTGAATGCATGAGATAATAGACCAGAAGGCAAAGGGTTGCTGTGAGATCTTACCACGTGGCGGAAGATGATGCCACATGGCAAAACCGCGATGTCATCAAGCGTGCTGAGAGAAAACAGTGACGCCCATGTACATGAAACGTTATTGTATTCTGCTCAGTGTAATGAACAGGTAAACTGTAATATGGCTCATGTCAGCAAGTGATAATAGCAAAGCATATTCGCTGTTTCGACTGGGTATATCTGTTGGTCGGAAGAGAACCGTGGAAATGGGTCTGGGTTGGCCGTGACCTCGGAGTGTCCAGTAAGCTTTCTACTTCTAAATATAAGCCTAGTACCGACTGCTGCAGCTGGAGTGAGAGGGTGGGATCTAGTGGGAATGGTCGGAGGAACAGGGTTACCAGAGACTTGGAGAGCAGCACTATTTCAATATACATAAGTTTCTCGATCCCAAATGCAATGCTCTTTATACCACTGTGCCTCCTCTAGGAAGAAGAACAGAGCCGTCTGGATTTTAATCTGGGTTTAACGATGGTCACTATCTTGAGAAAATGACTAAATCCTCTCCTAATGACTAGGTCTGCAGTCAGCTTGGAGAATACTGTTCGCCATTAGGTCATGAATTCGTCTGTTATGATCCTTCTCCTCTTGAGATATTAATTTTACTGCTAGTTTCGGAAACCTTGAAGTAAAATTGATTACGGGATAATAAGTTCACTAGCAAAGTAATTATTTCGATTGGACCTGGATTCTACAATAAGTAAATACGGAATGTTAATTATTCAAGCTCCCCATAGTCTCAACCAATACTGATGTCGTCTCTGTTGTTCCTTCTTGCTGAAGGATTTAAAAAAAGCTGTGTCCATGGTACACTCCTTATGATGCGTAACTCATCGATCCTATTTTCTTCCATGCAGTAGCCAGATATTTAATTCTATATGATTTGGACTCACCTCTTGGACACGAATATCTTAAGGATATGGACGATCTAGTGATACGTGGAGAGTAACCAAACAGTTACGCAGCACTGTCTTGCAAGTTTAGTAGAAGATCTTCTAGGAAGCATGGAAAGTAGGAGATGAGGTACTTGCGGAAGTGAAGCTACGACGACGAGTCGAGAGTCGTGCTTGCGAAGGTCGGTCGGTAGACTACATCTCTGCGAGAGGAAAGGGTCCCGCGTTCGAGTGGCGGTCCGCCATACAGTTTCAATGTACCGCTTCATATCGCCGCAAACTCCGCTGCAAGAGTGAAATGTCAATTTGGATACCTTGGTACACTGTGTCGAAAACTAATGCCAACTGCTGATATTCGGCTCCTACCGTTGTCTTTGAAGCTTTTTGGAGCCTTTAGAAAGGTAATAGTCAACCTGCACTCGTCAAGTGGCATATCTAACCCTTCTTCAAGTGTGAAGAGTTATTTGTGAACAAGTATCTGTATCAGCTGAAGAGAGCCAAAACCGTTTTAGAGGAGAAATTCCACCTAACGCGTGTTGCTTGCTCGATGAAATTTACAGTATTACGGCGATTCATACTAAAAGAATGTTTCTTGACTTTGGAGGTATTACGCGCTAAACAGTGATGACGATCGAGCTTGCATAATTTTTTTGTTTGGGCAGACGATAAACGGACGGCATTAGTGGTTAGGAGTAAGAAACAATGGTTGGTAGACCCTCATGGGAAATTTTCCCTCCCCTGTCCTACTAGATGGAATGGAAATGTGTGGCACCGCCTGGACGCCACAAATATGAGTAGATGCACTGGTATGCTGTGTCACAGCCATGACAGTCTCCATATCTTACACTTCTTGAGACTGTTTTCTATGACGACCACTAACATTACGATGTATGCTACTTCTGTAGCATCAGAGGAGCACCTTGTCGCATGAATTAATTCTGTGACTGAAATACTGAAGGCTAAGCCGCATTTATTTAACCAGGTTTGCGGTCGCTGCACCAAACATGAACACTCTTCAGTTAAATTTGGAAGTGATTCCCATAGCTGAACCTCGTTGTAACTTTGCCGCACACGGTGCCGAAATCATGAACTGCAGAATTTTCTGACCACCGTGTTGACAAAATATAGCGTTATTCATAAGTATCTGTCGGGCTGGACAAAAAAAAAACACGAATGTAGGAAGTACAGAATAGTCAACATATGAGCGTACAGAGAATCTCTACAACGTACGAATCATAATAAACGTCGTGGCGTTGCTGCAGAGCGCATCGCTATGGGGCAGACTTGTCACAACATGGCATCTGTTGGAGCGACAGTTCTGTTTTGCGACCTTGAAATCACTAAATGAGATTAAATTGTGACAGTTCAACGAATATGTCGTGCCAAATGTCAGGTAAAATCTCCGACGGATAAACACATTCCGTGAGAGGAGATGATTATGTGGTGAGAAGAAAACAGGCTGTTTGCGACAGTCAGTAGAGAAGGTGCGCGAGTGTGGGAATCATTCGTCATGAGCCCGAAGGAATCCGTGATGCGCGTGAGCAAAGATCTGCAGATAAGACAGTGAATTGTTCGGCGCATTCTACGCAAAATTTCAAATGTAAAATCATAATATCTTCATGTGGAAAAAGAGTTTCGTTTCGAATTTTGAAATGACTTGCAGCAGTTACTGGAGGAAGATGGCTTTTACAGAAGTTTGCTTCCAGTGAGGAAGTGATAATGTACGTGTTTGAATACGTGAATCATCATAACGTTCGTGTTTGGCGCAGAAAGCATCTACAAGTGGTTGTGGAACACATTCGCGACTCCTTTAAACTTTTTGTATTTTGTGCCATGTTCTCTTCAAAAGCCTATAATCATTTTTCTCAGCTGATGAGGTAGTGACTGAAGTTGTATAGCTGGCAATGCTACACCAATGGCTTATGCCACAATTCCAACAAGTCAGTGAGACTTCCTTTTATAACAAGACTGTCGTCCAACACACTTTCATTCAGATGTATTGGATTGGGTGCACTTCCCACCATGATTTTCCTCTTCCTCAGTGCCATCGACGGTCACTTGATTTAATTCCATCTGATTTATTTTCATGGGTTTGTGTCGAAGGTAGTCTATTCCTGCCTCAATTGCTAATTAATTCGGAAGAATTTCCCGGAATGACAATTAATGCTGTTGCTAATGTCGACTATAACTTGCTGTGATTGGTATGGAAAACTGACATGGTATTTACGTTTGCCGTCTCACAAATTTCGCCCCTACGGAGAACCTGCCAACTGACTTAGAATTGGAAGAGATGCTATATCCTAAAATGTGTTTTGTGCTTTTATTTCAGTCTCTTCTAAAACACGGAGGTACTTATAAATAACGCTTTAATGAGTTTACCAACTATCATAGTACAAGGAACGCTTTGTAGATACAGTCACTGTGTACTTTACCAAGCTGTATGATGTGTTCTTTATCCAACTAGGATAACAAACACAATAGGAAGAATGACTGCAGCCACACTTCTCGAACTTCAATGCGCCAAAAAGCAAAGCTATGATTTTCTGGAAAGTCTTTGCATTCTTAAAAAAGGTCATACTCGACAAATTGTAAATGGTCGTTGTTTTTTGACACACACGTACAATTCTGATAATATTATCTACTACTGCGTCTTCTGCTATGTCAGAGGGTCAACTAAGCAATGACTCTACCTGACCAGTAACCCCTTGTGAATCAGCTAAGGATGCTCTCTCCCCATTAGCTTTCTACATGATGCGTTCGCTCCTTTCCACAAGAATTCCACAAAATATCGCAAACATTCAAACTAATTTTAGACTGTGTGTGTTTTACTTTCATCAGTTTTTAAAATTAAATTAATAAATATAACAATTTTTGTTTCGTGATATTGTCCGCTTGCACACTAATAGGCTTCTTATTTTGTTCATTCCTTACCAGACATTAGAACGGGCTATTTAAGTTTCGACTCGTCACAGAGCTTCAGTACCTTCAAGCAAACCCCCAACTAGAAGGATCTGCACCAGAGGGAACATTTGGGTGAGAACTTCTAGTTCACGCAGTTGCTTTATAACCCAGAAAAACCTCATGGATGCCTTGATCTCAACTGGAAACTTGACCTATTTTTATTTTATTTCTGGGAACATCCGTCCAGTGTTTGGAAATATGGCAAACTGAAAGTGAACCTCGTGTAAGAAAGCCAAATTCATGATTCGGTCAACAAGTAATGCTGTGAACCTATGTCTCGTACCACCTTGTTCCCCAATTTTCGCGTCCCATGTGCAAGGGGCAGAGAAAGCTACTAATTTCTTCATATTGTACTACACTACTGGCCATTAAAATTGCTGCACCACGAAGATGACGTGGTACAGATGCGAAATTTATCAGACAGGAATAAGATGCCGCGATATGCAAATGATTAGCTTTTCAGAGCATTCACACAAGGTTGGCGCCGATGGCGACACCTACAACGTGCTGACATGAGGAAAATTTCCAACCGATTTCTCATACACAAACAGCAGTTAACCGGGGTTGCTTGGTGAAACGTAGTTGTGATGCCTCGTGTAAGGAGGAGAAATGCGTAACTTCACTTTTCCGACTTTGAAAAAGGTCGGATTGTAGCCTATCGCGATTGCGGTTTATCGTAGCGCGACATTGCTGCTCACGTTGGTCGAGATCCAATGACTGTTAGCAGAATATGGAATCAGTGGATTCAGGAGGGTAGTACGGAACGCCTTGCTGGATACCAACGGCCTCTTATCAATAGCAGTCGAGATGACAGGCATCTTATCTGGGTAGCTGTAAAGGATCGTGCAGCCACGTATCGATCCCTGAGTCAACAGATGGAGACGTTTGCAAGAGAACAACCATCTGCACGAACAGTTCGACGGCGTTTACAGCAGCATGGACTATCAGCTCGGCGACCATGGCTGCGGTTACCCTTGATGCTGCATCACAGACAGGAGCGCCTGTGATGTTATACTCAACGACGAACCCGGGTGCACGAATGGCAAAACGTCATTTTTTCGGATGAATCCAGGTTCTGTTTACAGCATTATGATGGTCGCATCCGTGTCTGGGGACATCGCGGTGAACGCACATTGGAAGCGTGTATTCGTCATTGCCATACTGGTGTATCACCCGGCGTGATTGTATGGGGTGCCATTGGTTACAAGTCTCGGTCACCTCTTGTTCGCATTGACGGCACTTTGAACAGTGCACGTTAAATTTCAGATGTGTTACGACCCGTGGCTCTACCCTTCATTCGATCCCTGAGAAACCCTACATTTCAGCAGGATAATGCAAGACCGTATGTTGCAGATCCGGTACGGGCCTTTCTGGATACAGAAAATGTTCGACTGCTGCCCTGTTTAGCACATTCTCCAGATCTCTCACGTATTGAAAACGTCTGGTCAACGGTGGCCGAGCAACTGACTCGTCACAATACGCCAGTAACTACTCTTGATGAACTGTGGTATCGTGTTGAAGTTGCATCGGCAGCTGTACCTGTACACGCCATCCAAGCTCTGTTTGACTCAGTGCCCAGGCGTATCAAGGCCAGAGGTGGTTGTTCTGGGTACTGATTTCTCAGGATCTATGCGCCCAATTTGCGTGAAAACGTAATCACATGTCAGTTCTAGTATAATATATTTTTCCAATGAATACCCGTTTTATAATCTGCATTTCTTCTTGGTGTAGCAATTTTAATGGCCAGTAGTGTAGTTTACTTTTTCTTAAGTTTAACTGACAAACCGAAAGGTAGAGCAGGTTATTCGAGATCAGAAACATTTTAGAGCCTTGGTTCTCTTCAGCCTAACACAATATAAATTGGTAGGATGTCAGGTGGGCTGCTGTCACCCAAACTGGTGGTATTTGAGAGTGGATTTTCTCTTCAAGCGTTTAATTTGCAACCAAAGGAAACGTAACGGAAACGTTGGTCGAACCTAAGGATTGTAACTTGTTGACTGTGTTTCTCGTAAATTAAGCCACAGACAAGAACACGTACACATTTTTTTGGAATAATAAGTCTTAGGACGGCTTTGTCGTCTCCTATGCCAGTCTCTTCGTCACAGAATAACACTTGTAACTCATACCCTCAATTATTTACTGTATGTATACAAATCTCTATTTCCTCTATACTTTTTACCCTCTAAAGCTCTCTCTAGTACCATGGAAGCTACTCCGTAATGACTTAATGGATGTCATGCCGTTCTATGCTTTCTTTTTCTCAGTGCTCCGCATATACACTCCTGGAAATGGAAAAAAGAACACAGTGACACCGGTGTGTCAGACCCACCATACTTGCTCCGGACACTGCGAGAGGGCTGTACAAGCAATGATCACACGCACGGCACAGCGGACACACCAGGAACCGCGGTGTTGGCCGTCGAATGGCGCCAGCTGCGCAGCATTTGTGCACCGCCGCCGTCAGTGTCAGCCAGTTTGCCGTGGCATACGGAGCTCCATCGCAGTCTTTAACACTGGTAGCATGCCGCGACAGCGTGGACGTGAACCGTATGTGCAGTTGACGGACTTTGAGCGAGGGCGTATAGTGGGCATGCGGGAGGCCGGGTGGACGTACCGCCGAATTGCTCAACACGTGGGGCGTGAGGTCTCCACAGTACATCGATGTTGTCGCCAGTGGTCGGCGGAAGGTGCACGTGCCCGTCGACCTGGGACCGGACCGCAGCGACGCACGGATGCACGCCAAGACCGTAGGATCCTACGCAGTGCCGTAGGGGACCGCACCGCCACTTCCCAGCAAATTAGGGACACTGTTGCTCCTGGGGTATCGGCGAGGACCATTCGCAACCGTCTCCATGAAGCTGGGCTACGGTCCCGCACACCGTTAGGCCGTCTTCCGCTCACGCCCCAACATCGTGCAGCCCGCCTCCAGTGGTGTCGCGACAGGCGTGAATGGAGGGACGAATGGAGACGTGTCGTCTTCAGCGATGAGAGTCGCTTCTGCCTTGGTGCCAATGATGGTCGTATGCGTGTTTGGCGCCGTGCAGGTGAGCGCCACAATCAGGACTGCATACGACCGAGGCACACAGGGCCAACACCCGGCATCATGGTGTGGGGAGCGATCTCCTACACTGGCCGTACACCACTGGTGATCGTCGAGGGGACACTGAATAGTGCACGGTACATCCAAACCGTCATCGAACCCATCGTTCTACCATTCCTAGACCGGCAAGGGAACTTGCTGTTCCAACAGGACAATGCACGTCCGCATGTATCCCGTGCCACCCAACGTGCTCTAGAAGGTGTAAGTCAACTACCCTGGCCAGCAAGATCTCCGGATCTGTCCCCCATTGAGCATGTTTGGGACTGGATGAAGCGTCGTTTCACGCGGTCTGCACGTCCAGCACGAACGCTGGTCCAACTGAGGCGCCAGGTGGAAATGGCATGGCAAGCCGTTCCACAGGACTACATCCAGCATCTCTACGATCGTCTCCATGGGAGAATAGCAGCCTGCATTGCTGCGAAAGGTGGATATACACTGTACTAGTGCCGACATTGTGCATGCTCTGTTGCCTGTGTCTATGTGCCTGTGGTTCTGTCAGTGTGATCATGTGCTGTATCTGACCCCAGGAATGTGTCAATAAAGTTTCCCCTTCCTGGGACAATGAATTCACGGTGTTCTTATTTCAATTTCCAGGAGCGTATTTCCTTCCTCACTTATACTACGGAGAACCTTTGTATTCCTTACTAATCAGTCCGCTTAATTTGCAGCATTCTTCTGTAGCACCATGTACTGACTGAATCGATTCTTTTCTTTTCCAGTTTCCTCTTAGTCCATGTTTCACTACCATACAATGCTGTTCTCAGTTAGGCTACTTCACGTAGCTTTTGTCTTTCTTCGGTTTATTCCCAATCCATATTCTTTACTCATTAGACTGCTCGTCTCGTTTAGCAGATCCTGTAATCCTTCTACACATTCAATGAAGTAGCAATTGTCATAAGCGAACTTATCGTTGATAACCTTTCACCTTGAATTTTTATTACACAAATGAACCTTTCCTTTATTTCCGTCATCTCATCTTCGATGTGTAGATTTAACACTAGGGGCAAAAGATTATGGTCACCCCCACCCCCTCCACAAACATTTTAAAACCAAACACTTCGTTCTTGGTCATCTACTTTTATTGCCCACTCTTGGACGTTGTACAGAATGTATTTTGCTCGTTCTTCCCTGTAGCTTACCCCTGTTACTCTCAGAATTTCGAAAATCTTGCATCATTTGACATTATCAAAAGCTTTTTCCAGTTCGACAAATACTGCAAATATATCGTGATGTTTTTTTAGCCTTGCTTCCATTATCAACCGCAACGTGAAAATTGCCCTCCTGGGGCTTTTACCTTTTCTAAAACGAAGTTGATAGTCGTCTAACGTATCGCCAAGTTTTTTTTTTCAATACTTCTGTTTATTATTCATCTCAGCAACTAGGATGCAATTCTCGCACTTGTCTTCTGTTGCATTTTTGGGAATTTTGTGGATGAGGTTTTTCCGAAAGCCAAATGCTTAATGGCCAGTCTCATACATTCAGCACTTTAACGATATATCCGATTTGTCGCAAGTTCCCCACTGATTTTTGAAATTATAAGGTAATGTTATCTATCCTTCTGCCTTCTTCATCGTAAGTCATCCAAAGGTCTTCTGATTCTGATTCTAGTAATGGATCCCCTAGTTGTCTTATTTCAAGTCCGGTTTATTTTGTAATACATCATCAGGAAAGTTCTCACCGTCATAGAAGCCTTCAGTGCACTTTTTCCATCCATCCGCTCTCTCTTCTGCATTAGTGATTCCTTCCGGCATTCATTTCTGTTTCGATTTCTTCGCATTTTCATGCAGCCATTTCGTCCTCATACAAATTTACTTCCTAAGTGACGTGTATTTCTTTACTCGTGAATTTCCTTGAACATATTTGAACTTATTTCTTCCATAGATTAACTGAAGTATTTCTTCTGTTACCCATGATTCCTTCGCAGTTACCTTCTTCGTACATACGCTTTCCTTTCCAGCTTCTGTGATGGGCCTTGCGTAGCCCCTTCCGCCGGAGGTTCGAGTCCTCTGTCGGGCATGGGTGTGTCTGTGTGTTGTTCTTATAATAAGTTAGTTTAAGTAGTGTGTACGTCTACGGACCGATGACCTCAGCGGTTTGGTCCCTTATGAATTCACACACATTTGAACATTTTTGATGACCCTTTTTAAGCTTGTCCATTCCTCTTCAACTGTACAGCCTGCTGAGCAATTTTTTATTGCTGTATCTATAGCCTTAGAGAACTTCAAAAATGTCGTCATTCCTTATTACTTCCGTATCCCACTTCATTGCCCAATGATTATTCCTGACTAGTCTCTTTAACTGTAGCCTACTCTTCATCACTGGTAAATTGTGATCTGACTCTGTATTTGCTCAGGGGTACGCCTTTCAATCCAGTATCTGATTTCGGAATCTGTGTCTGACCATGATGTAATGTAAATGATATCTTGAAGTCTCTCCCGGCCTTTTCCTGGTATATCTCCTCTCTTGCGATTCTCGAACAGAGTATCCACTACTGTTAGCTGAAACCAACGCAGAGTCTTCTTCGTCTCACTTAGCTACTATCCAGCCCATAGTCTCCCGTAACGCTTTCTTCTTTCCCTATGACTGGACTCCAGTCCCTCATGACTTTCATCTCCATCTACCTACTGAATTAGCTGTTCAATATTCTCATATACTTTTTCCATCTCGTCATCTTGAGCTTCCGACGTCGACATGTATAACTGAATTATCGTTGTCGGCATTGGATTTCTGTAGGCTCTGATGAGAATGACACTACCACTGAACTGTTCACAGTAACTCACTCTTTGCCCTGTCTTCCTATTAATAATGCCTCCTATTCTCTTTATATCACTTTTGTTGCTGTTGATATTACCCGATACTCGTCTGAAAGGAAATGCTTGCCTTCTTTTCATTTCTCTTCCATTACCTCACTATCTACAGATCGTATTTCCATTTTCAGATTCTCTAGCTTTCCTACGCCGTTCAAACCATGCGCCTTTCGTTATCCATTCATTGGTTATTCAAGATTGGTCTCATGGTCACCATGCCCTTGGCAGTCCTCTCCCGGAGATCCGAATGGAGGGCCAGTCTAGACAAAAACCTGAGAAGTAGGTGTAAGTGTGTGTGTGTGTGTGTGTGTATGTGTGTGTGTGTGTGTGTGTGTATGTGTGTGTGTGTGTGTGTGTATGTGTGTGTGTCTGGGAGCGCGTGTTAGGTAAGATAAACTTTTCGTTTCATTGCGCCATAGCGGTTATAGCTTCTACAATTGCAGAACACTCATATGAATAATAAATAATACATTTAAGGAATAGGTATGCAGATGTTCTTAAAAAGCCGTAACGTAAAGTCATGTATTAGGTGAGGGAGAGAGGTAAACCATATTGGTAGTATGTACAAAGCTGGGTAGGAAGGGGGACGGATGATAATTAATTAGCTGAATACGTTACGACTTTCAGTACAACGAAAAACCAGTCGAAAGTTGCAAATTTTACTTATTTTTTATTCACTCGACCACTAGTTAATGGCCGAGACCAATTTTCAAATCATCGAAACTGACTGCAGCTCTTTGTATCAAAACACTGTCCTCGTAGTCAGCGATCCTTGTGTGAGCAAAGAGGTGAAAATCTGAGGGAACGAAATCCGGGTCGTATGGTAGGTGATCAAACACTTCCTATCAAAGACGCTGCAGGAAAGTCTTCATTGTAGTAGCATTGTGATGCCGACCATTGTCATGAAGGGCAATGCATGACGACATTATTCCCCATCGCCTCTTCTGAACCGCCATTCACAGACAGTTTCCGCTAATCCCCTGATCCACTCACAATATAAGATCACCTGTTGACACTCGCTTCCTTCGCTGACCAACAGTATTATGAACGTCTGTGAACCCTGATTCGAAGTTCCTACACCATATCCGCATCTTACACATTACATTTAATTTATATGTAGGCTGCGCAAAAACAGGGAAGCCAGTTCAATGTGAAGAAATGGAATGACAGCACACACTTCATACATGGTGGGAGAGACTACTCTTCGAGGCATCGTTATGCGGTCACTGTGCGCTCGGTACTTAAAAGAGCGATGTGTCGCGACCGACTGGCATACCGGAGACGCTGCGCAGAGTTTCATTACATTTTCACTGCGATTTTAATTTCGTGGAGGATCTGATCTTGATAGAAAATATCCTCCGTACACTGAAATACATAAGATGATCCTTCGCTCACAGCTCCAGGATGCGTTGGCTTCCGTCACACAGCTTGAGGCTGCTGCCAAGGGGCGTCACTGTGGGGGTTCGAACGCGGGGAATGCGAGGGACGTCGAGCACATCCCACGTGTCCTCCGATAGGTCCACTGCTGTGACCGCCCAGGGTACTGCCTGCACTAAGGTTGACCCCTCACCCGTGATCGAGTGGGAGATTATTCGAAAGTCTGGCAGGCAGCGAAAAACTTTCCGAGGGGCCGATCGTAGGGCCTCCCCGGTTCGTTTGACGAACAGGTTTCGGGCATTATCTGTGGCTGACGATGTCTCTGAGCTGGATGCATTCGTCCACGCTCTTCCAGAAGAAGCTTCTCGGCCCCTTAAGGTCTGGGAATTCACAGAGGGTGGGTTTGCTGGTAGTTGGGAACTCCAACGTTAGGCGTGTAATGGGGCCCCTTAAGAGCTTGGCTGCAAAGGAAGGGAAGGAAGCCAGTGTGCCCTTCGTGTGCATTCCGGGGAGAGTCATCCCGGATGTGGAAAGGGTGCTTCCGGGTGCCATAAAGAGTACAGGGTGCAGCCAACTGCAGGTGGTGGCTCATGTAGGTACCAATTACGTGAGTCGCTTTGGATCGGAGCAGATTCGGTCTGGTTTCGTGTGCCAGCCTTGCTTCCGAGATGAGGCGGAGCTCACCATCTGCAGCATCGTCGATAGAATCGACTGACGTCCTTTGGCGCAGAGCCGAGTGGAGGGTCTGAATCAGAGGCTCAGGCGGTTTTGTGACCGTGTAGACTGCATCGGGTGGTGGGTTTCCGGGTTTCGCTTAATAGGTCAGGGGTCCACTACACACAGAAGGTGGTTACACGGGTAGCGGGGGCCCTGTAGAAGGGAGTGGACGGTTTTTCAGGTTAGAAGGTCTCAGAGAAGACATGAGGGGCGTCCGTCTAAAAGTGTGCACGTAAAACACAGTAAGGTAGTTGTAGAAACGACTAGTATTGTAATCGTAAATTGACGTAGTTGTGTTGGGAAAGAACCAGAGCTCCAAGCCCTAATAGAAAGCAATAAAGCTCAAATAGTTGCAGGTACAGAGAGCTGGCTAAAGCCGGAAATAAGTTCAGCCGAAATTTTTTCAAACGATCTAACAGTGTACAGAAAGAATAGATTACATACGGTTGGTAATGGAGTATTTATTGCTGTCAGAAGTTGGTTGCCTTGTAGCAGAATAGAAGTAGATATTTCGTGTGAAATAGTATGGGTAGAGGTTTTACGTGACAATCGGACTAAACAATTAATTGGATTGTTTTACAGACTCCCGACTCAGAAGATATGGTTGCTGAACAATTCAACGGAAACTTGAGTCTCATTTCAAATAAGTACCCAGATCATATAATTATCGGGGTGCACTCAGCCTCGCGATGCCAACTGAGGAGCTACTCGACCATCGTAATGACTGGGAGAGCGGTGTACTGACCACACGCCCCTCCTTCCCGCATCATCAACTGAGGATGACACGGTGGTCGGATGGTCCCGATGGGCCACTTCTGGCCTGACGATGGAGTGCTCATATAATTATAGTCGGTAGTGACTTCAGTCTACCCTCGACCTGCTGGAAAAATTAAAACCGGCGGCAGGCATAAAACGTCATCCGAAATTCTACGGAATGCTTTCTCAGAAAATTATTTTGAACAATTAGTTCATGAGTCCACTCGAAGTGTAACTGGTTGCGAAATCATACTTGACTTTTAAGCAACAAATAATCCTGGATACATAGTAAGTATTGTGAGGAACAGGGGGATTAGCGACCACAAGGCAGTTGTTGCTAGGCGGAATACCGTAACACCTACAACCATCAGAAAGAAACGCAATGTATATCTATTTAAAAATGCTGATAAAAAGGCTATTAAGTCCTTTTAAAGAGACTGTCATCACTCCATCCGATCTGATCGTGTAAGTGTAGAAAAGTCGTGGAATGTTTTCGAAGAGATAGTATTAACAGCAATTGGGATATATATACCACATAAAGTAATAAGTGATGGTACTGATCCCCCACGGTAAACAAAACGGGTCAGATCACTGTTGCAGAAGCAACGAAAAAAGCGTGCCAAATTTAAAAGAACGCAAAATCCCCAAGATTGTCAAAGTTTTAAATAAGTCCGAAATATAGCGCGTAGTTCAATGCGAGATGCTTTTTATAATTTCCACATCGAAATTCTCTCTCGAAATCTGGCAGAAAACCCAAAGAGATTCTGGTCATGCATAAATTACACCAGTGGCAAGACGAAATCAATACCTTCACTGCGCAATAACAACGGTGAAGTCACTGATGACAGTGCCACTAAAGCAGAGTTATTAAACACGGTTTTCCGAAACTCCTTCACCAAAGAAGACGAAGTCAACATTCCTGAATTCCAATCAATAACAACTGCCAAATGAGAAACATAGAAGTAGAAATTCCCCGTTATAACGAAGTAGCTTAAATCACCTAGTAAAGGCAAGGCCTCCGGTCCAGACTGTATACCAGTCAGGTTCCTAACAGAGTAAGGTGATACAATAGCTCTATATTTAGCAATTATATTCAACCACTCGCTCACATTAAGATCCGTACCTACAGATCCGTACCGTTCCTCACAAGCGTCTTCTAACCAAACTGCGTGCCTACGGAGTATCGCCTCGGTTGTGCGACTGGGTTCGTGATTTACTGTCAGAAAGGTGACAGTTCGTAGTAATAAACGGAAAGTCATTGAGTAAAACAGAAGTAATATCCGGCGTTCCCCAAGGAAGTTTTGTAGGCCCTCTGTTGTTCCAGATCTATATTAACGACATAGGAGACAACCTGAATTGCCCCCTTAGATTGTTTGCAGATGATGCCTCTTGTAAAGTCAGCAGATGATCAAAACGACTTGCAAAATGATTTAGATAAGATATCTGTATGGTGCGAAAAGTGGTAAATGACCCAGAATTAAAAAAAAAGTGTGTAGTTATTCGTATTAGTACTAAAAGAAATCAGCTAAATTTCGATTACGCGATGATGCACACAAATCTGAAGGCTATAAATTCAACTAAATACTTAGGGATTACAATTACAAATAACCTAAATTGGAACGATCACATAATAATATTGTGGCTCGAGCAAACCAAAGACGGCGATTCATTGGCAGAGCACTTAGAAGGTGCAACAGTTCTACTAAAGAGATTGCTTACACCACGCTTGTGCGCCCTATTCTGGAGTATTGCTATGCGGTGACGGATCCGCATCAGGTGGGACTGACGGGTGACATCGAAAAAAGTGCAAAGAATGCAGCTCGTTTTGTATTATCGTAAAATAGGGGAGATAGTGTCACAGACACGATACGTGGATTGGAGTGGCGATCACTGAAAGAAAGGCGTTTTTCGTTGCGACGTGATCTTTACATGAAATTTCAGACACCAGTTTTCTCCTCCGATTGCGAAAACATTCTGTTGGCATCCACCTACATAGGGAGAAATGATCATCATGATAAAATAAGAGAAATCAGGGCTTGCACAGAAAAATTTAAGTGCTTTTTTTTCCCGCGTGCCGTTCGAGAGTGGAATTTTAGAGAGCCAGCTTGATGGTGGTTCATTGAACACTCAGCCAGGCAATTAACTGTGAATAGCAAAGTAATCACGTAGATATAGATGTAGATGTAGACTTACAGGCTATTGGTGCTACGTCTCATCGTATTACTGCTCGCACGTTGTTTGATTTTAATAATAATATATGGATCTATTGGTTCCTCTAAGAAATTCGTCAATGGAGTTTATTAGCAACTTTAGAGTAAACGTGTACTTATGATTTACTTCAATGTCCGTTTTAATGTTGATTGCAATGTTTCATAAAGTCTTCTGACTCAGTTTGGCAACTAGGATATGTCAGTATGCAATTATTGTCAGTTTTGTTTTAGATCATGAATGGCTCTCTCCTACTACTGCTGCTTATTTACGAATCTCTCAGTTCACGTATGCGATATCTAAGAGTATATTTCAGCCCTTTAATTTAAATAGAGTTGGAGTACTAGTTGTTCATCTAGACTGCAAAACCACAAACCTTCTGAGTATATTAGATTTCACTGCATTGGAAACCGTAAACCATTCTAACAGTATTAAAGTTTTCGGCGGGGACTTTCTTTTATTGAACAGAAGAGCTCAGGTATTGAAGTATCTGGTAGATATACAGACATAGAAATTTGCTAACTTTCATTTGCGGGTTTATTTCATAAAATCCAATTACTGAACTACATTTCAGGCCCAAGAACTAGATTCACAGTATCTGAAGTACCACTCCTTACTCGTAGGCAAATATGCATGATACGAGCTACAATTGGTAACCATCGTGTTGTGCCAAACACGATACTTGTATACTTATTATTTAGTAAGATGATCCGGGGAATGGAAACAAGTCAACCGAAACCCCTAATACAGAAATCGCATTTATATTTTATTGTGATCAAGACTAGGTAAAGTAGATGGCTTTGTCTGCATCATCCAATGATTGGAGAGCGAACGTAACATTTCTCTCTCAATTTCTAACGCGTGAATTATCGTAGGAACATCGTTTCCGAAGGCGAACCAAGGCTGTCAAATGTCCAGTTATGTTTAAGCACGATCAAGAAGAATTGTCACTTCATATCGTTGTACTTGGAACTGCTTAGGTACTGAGACAAGCTTGGGTCAGGCATAAGCTAGCGCTAGTATCAAAGCAGTTAAACGAAGAAAAGTGAATAATTTCTTTTTTCAAAGGAGTGAATACGGGTGAAGGGAAAATAGTCTCGGAAAATGTGGAGCATCGAGTAGGAGTCGGAACAAGTAACAACACTCTGTGAGTGCGGGTTTCTGTGTGTATGTATGTATGTACGTGTGTGTGTGTGTGTGTGTGTGTGTGTGTGTGTGTGAGAGAGAGAGAGAGAGAGAGAGAGAGTGTTTGTGTGTGTGGTTAATCGTTTACACTTTCCATTATTTCCGGCCAACTGCACTCACCGGCGTTGGCATCGGAGACTCTCCAACGCAGAAAAATGCTTTGTAGGCGAGTCCTGACACCCAATGCGTGGGAACACACTGTTCCGAGATGTCGGTCGCACATTACTCAATTCCGCCCCATTAATCCAGCTTCTCGGGTCGGTAAAATGCTTCTGCTGAGTCCCGCTGAAACCTGAAACCAAGTCTGGGAACTGTCTTCCAATATAGACCTCCATAACGTACTCAGCGCATGCGCCATCCATCATTGGCACTGTCCCTATTAATCAGCTTATGGCATCGTCTGTATTAGAACAACAGTTCCAACGATGTATCGCGCTCACAACGGAAACATCCCATCACGCCCCACTAAGATTTAATCGCAAGATGACCCTGTGGATAGCCCGCCAAAAACTATATGAAGATCAAGCATGAAAAAAGGAAGAAGGTGCACTGAACTGTGAAAAAAGAAGCAAAATAGAACAGTGAACGGTCCAAACACTATATGTGCAACATAGATCGAAATGCAGGAGCCAAGCGTCTTGGTTATACAGTCATGGATTCGTTACAAATAGGAAGCTAGGGCAGAGAGTGTGTTACTGTGAACAGTTCAGTGATAGGGCTATTCTGATCAGAATCGACACAACACCAATACCGACAACGATACTTCAGGTATACATGCCGACATCGCAAGCTGAATCTGAAGAGAGCATGTATATGAGGATATTGAAAAGGTAATAAAATACGCAAAGGGCGATGAAAATCTAATAATCATGGGGGACAAGAACATAGTGGTAGGGGAAGGAGTAGAAGAAAAGGTTACAGGAGAATATGTGCTTGGGACAATGAATGAGTTATGTAGTAAATTTCTACAAGTAATAGCGAATACTCTGTTCAAGACTCACAAGAGGAGGAGGTATCCTTGGAAAAAGCCGGGTGATACGGAGAGATTTCAGTTAGATTACATAACGGTCAGACAGAGATTCCGGAATCAGATTCTGAATTGTAAGGCGTACCCAGGAGCAAATATAAACTCGGATCACAATGTAGTAGTGATGAAGAGCATGTTGAAGTTAAAGAGGCTAGTCAGGAAGAATCGATATCCGAAGAAGTGTGACACGAAAGTACTATGGAACGACACGATACACTTGAAGATGTCTAAGATTGTAGACACAGCAATAAAGAATAGTCCAGTAGGCAGTGCAGTTGAAGAGGAATGGACATCTGTGTAATGACAGTCACAGAAAGTGGAAGGAAAAATATAGGTACGAAGAAAGTAACTGCAAAGAAACAATGGGTAACAGAAGAAATATTTCAGGTGATCAATGAAAGGAGATACAAAAATGTTGAGGAAATTCAGGAATACAGATATACAAGTCGCCGAGGAATGAAATAAATTGGAAGCGCAGGGAAGCTAAGACGAAATGGCTGCATGAAGAACGTGGAGAAATCGAAAAAGAATGATAGTCTGAAATACTGACTCAGCATTTCGGAAAGTCAAGTTAACCTTCGGTGGAATTAAAAGCAAGAGTGGTAACCTTAAGAGTGCAACCTTAATTTCATTGCTAAATGCAGAGGGGAGAGAAGATAGGTAGAATGAGTACACTGAAGGCCTCTATGATGGGGACGATTTGTCTGACGTGATATAAGAAGAAAGAGATGTCGATTTAGAAGAGATATGGGATCCAGTATTAGAATCAGAATTTAGGAGACATGGATAACATTCCATCAGAATTTCTAAAATGATTAGGGGAAGAGGCTACAAAACGATTATTAACGCTGGTGCGTAGAATTTATGAGTCTGCCAATATACCGTCTGACTTTTGGGAGAATACCATCCACTCAATTCCGAAGACTGCAAGAGCTGAAATGTGCGAGAATTATCGCACGATCAGATTAACACCTCAAGCATCCAAATTTCTGACGAGAATAACGTACAGAAGAATGAACAAAAATCGATGATTTGTTCGATGACGATCAGTTTGGCTTTAGGAAAGGTAAAGGCACCAGAGACGCAATTCGGACGTGGCGGTTGATGATGGAAGCAAGACTAAAGAAAAATCAAGACAAATTCATAAGGTCTGTCGACCTAGAGAAAGCATACGACAATGTAAAGCAGTGCCAGATATTCGAAATTCTGTGGAAAATGTACGTTTGTAGCACAGCATTGTATGGTAGTGAAACATGGAATGTGAGAAAAAGTGGACACAAGAGAATCGAAGCATTTGAGATGTGATGCTACAGACGAATGTTGACAATTACGTTGACTGATAAGGTAAGGAATAAGGAGGTTCTGCGCAGAATCGGAGAGGAAAGGAATATGTGGGAAACACTGTCAAGGAGAAGGGACAGGATGATAGAACTTGTGTTAAGACATCGGGGAATAACTTTCATTTTACTAAATGGAGCTGTAGAGAGCATTAACTGTGGAGGAAGACAGAGATTGGAATAAATCCAGCAAATGATCGAGGACGTAGTTTGCAAGTGTTACTCTGAGATGAAGAGGTTGGCACTCGAGAGCATTTCGTGACGGGCCGCGTCATGGCAGCAATAAAACTCATGACTCTAAAAAAAAAAAAAAAAAAGTTACAGGTATGAAATTTGATGAGAGCATGATACTAGTTTACTATTAAAAACAGTCTTGATCACGATTTATTTATCTAGGTGACCGGTTTCGACCACTACTGTGGTCATCTTCACACCTTTGAGAATCTCCAACAGAAAGAGGTTCCTACTCAATGGTCTGAAGATGACGACAGTAGTGGTCGCAACCGGTCACGTTGATAAATAAATCGTGATCAAGACTGTTTTTAATAGTAAATATATGTAAGACATTGATCACTGCCTTTCCCGTAATGTATTCAAAAGTAATGATACTAGTTGCCTAACGTCCGGTTTTTTCACGGAGAACTTCATTAATAGCAGCAAGGGCATCTCTCTTAGCAAGACTTGGAGTTCTGTATTATTCCGCATGAAAGTCAAACGTTCTTTGATGTGGCGGGCCCCAGTGTTTGAGGAGACTCTCTGGGTACATTACATCGTCGGTGGCGGTGTTCCACCATGGGCGGCGCCTCAGCTCCAGTCCTTAGTGTAGCTGCAATGATGGGCTCTCGGTGGCGCATGCGCCGTGTATGGTTTAGTTTGCACCGGGAACCAACAGCAGCATCGTCTTCTGAAGATATTGGAAAGATGGAATGCTGAAATATAGGTGTTGATTTTAGGATCAAGCACCAGTCCAGAAGGGGCTACCAAAATTTATTAGGCCAGGAAAACCTACACTCTCACATAATTGGAAACATTATGTAGCGCAGAGCTGAACACTGAAGCAGGTAATAAGCCCACAAGTATGACTGGCAGAAGTAGTACTCATTACGGAGTTATTACATCCTTAAGAACCCGAGGTGGGATACAATTCCAATGGATCTTGGAATTGACTGGTACATTAAACTATATCCATTCAAGAAGCACGACCCATCTGCACAGTCTCAGTTCCATCAGTAACCTGGGACGTGACACATTAGACATTGTAATCGCAATCGGGACCATTGCGATTTCGGTTTCCGTAGCTCCACTAAACAGGCTAAAGCGAAATCATTATTGCTCTTTTGAAAATGGACAGTGTCGATTTTCTTGATCAATTTGTCCAATCCTATCTTTTGCCACGTCTCTAATAAGATTGTCATGGAAAGGGAATCTAGTTTTCTGTCTTTTTCTTTTCATTTTATCAGCACTTATAAAATCACGTTTTGTGGAGTTTGGATCATACATAATAGGTACGTACGGATTTTTAGCTCTGACAGTAGGTCTTGAGTCTATCTCAAAGGTTCAATAGGTTACGGTCAGGTTAAAGTTTTAATCTGTCAGGAAGATTCATAACAGTTCACAGTCCTCTGAAGTGCTGTTCATTCTGAAACTGCGAGCTGCATTGACTGCATGCTATTGTTTCTTTAGTTACATGAGACTGATGTAATGAAGATACTATACTCATGCTGAAGTGACAGAAGGAAACAGACAAAAGATAGAAGTGCTTGACTATCAGGATTTGTAACAAATCAAGTGTTCTAGCAACTATAGTTCCAATAATTAAAAGGTTAAATTGTTTCAATAGTAGGGTGACGAATCTAGGAATTAAAGTGAGAAATCATAATACTTGTTTGCACCACGCCAGTAACTTTAAAAGTGACCATGAGTAACAGAACATGTTTGACTATTCAGAGATGATCTGTTATTGTTATCTTGCGCCTCAAATCCGTGTGTGTATGGTCAGTGTCATCACAGGAATTTATTTACTGTAAATGAAATCATACCGGACACCCCCAAAAGACATCACGCGCGATAACTTGCGATATCTCCTGTAAGCCTGATAAGAGAAATACCCTGAGGGAGAGATTCCACAGGTTTTTTGCACGTTTGCTGTATCCACCTACAGCCTTTAATCTTCTGTATTAATAAGTAAACTGTAAAACTGTAACGAGTGTCTGTTTGCCTGTTTCAATATGTTTTTCCAAAACTACTAGACGATTTTTCAATGGATTTTCGCAGCTAACTTGAGCGTAGGTTGGGGCACCGAATAGCCTTATTTCGTCAAAATCGGAACACGGAGAAAAATAAATTGTAATTTCAATCTTAATTTAAACCGTTTAATCTGCTTTTTCCTCTGTTTGAAACGCTAATCTCCGAAACAACTAGAGAAATTTCCATGGGGTGTCCACAGGTAACTTGAGCGTAGCTTGAATCCCTGTATAGATTTTAGTTCATAAAAATCGGGTCATGGAAAAAAACATATCAAGATTTAAAGCTTTATCTAAATTCGAAGAATGACTGTCAGGACAGTAGTTCTGTAGAGAAGAAGAGTCTTGCACATCATTGGTTCCAATGGCTCTGAACACTATGGGACTTAACATCTATGGTCATCAGTCCCTTGAACTTAGAACTATTTAAACCTAACTAACCTAAGGACATCACACAACACCCAGTCATCACGAGGCATGCACATCATTGACTAGCTTGGAGAACTGCATCAAAATAGTTTTTGGACTGAAGGCTACAACGTCTTGCAAGGCGGAAGTGTTCTCAGTATATTCCCGCACGAAAATTTAGAAGAAAGAGGCTCATTAACCGAGAACATTAATGTATGTAATCACTAAGGTTCACATTCTGGGTCTCCTGAAAAACAGAGCTCAGGTCATGCGAAACAACCTCCGGTCTGAAATACAACGTCCACACACTTCCACGTACTTGATGCCTTGCATCATCTGAAAAGAGGCATAATCGCTACTCATGGGGTCACACTAAACGCCTCCAGTCATCAACTGCCCAGTTCCTGTGTTGTTAGGCCCACTGAGGACGTAAAGTTGATGTGCCGCTGACAGAAATGGCCCTTAACTTCGTGATCGACTCAAAATTATCGTTTTATGCTGTAACCTTCACAATGTTCCCTACGAAACTAGCTGAGATGAACCCACGTTCACTGATAGATGCAATTCCTTTCAGGTTTCAATCCGATTGTGAATGACTGGGCGTGACCCTAGCCTTTGTCCCTGTCGCCTATGTTTCTTTTACGAACCCTGTTTACTATTTGTTACAGTGCTTCTTGAGCCACACAGTTCTTCTTCTTTCGTGTCACCCTCTTTGGGGTACGCCGGATCTATCATTTCTTTGTGCGTTGTTCTTTTCTTAGGGCACAATGTTTCTTCATTCTTTCTGATCTTCTTTTCCTCTCTTCTTACTGTCTTGTAATGTGTAATTTTTGACCCCCATGAAAGTGATATTTTGTTGTATGTATTTTGTGTTAGTTGGAAGGCCAGCTCCAGTTTTTTTTTTCTGGATTCTACTGCTTTGCTTTCCCCAGCATTCCAACTAATCCATTCTCCGAGATATTTGAATTCTTCTACTATTTCAATCTTTTGTTCTTGAATTTTGAGGTATTTACATGAGTGCGTGATGTTTGTCAATATCTTAGTTTCATCAAAGGAGATGAAAAAATCTATTTTAGCTGATTGTGTCTTTAGTTCAGGGATTTGACCCTTGCTTCTTCCATTGTTTCAGCCAACAGGGCCATATCATCTGCAAAAGCAATGCAATTTACTTTAAGGTTCTTCTTTTTGAAATCCAGTCTTATACCACTCTTAATATTTGTTCCTTTCTCTGACTCAAGCGCACAATTGAACAGCAATGGTGAGAGCACATCCCCCTGTCGAACTACCGACTTAATTTCAAAGGGTTACAATAGTTCGCCCATAAATTTCACTTTCGAAAATGTATTTGCAAAGGTCGCTTTTACAATATTAGTTGTTTTCTTATCCAAACCCATTTCTTCCACGACTGATAATAGAGATTCTCTATTAATCGAATCATATGCTTTTTTGAAATCAATGAAGGAGATTACGTATGTCTTTGCACTTGATTTTTGGTATGCCATGATGTTTTTGAATTTTAGTATTTCTTCCGAACATGATCTACCGCCGGCTGGAGTGGCCGAGTGGTTCTAGGCGCTTCAGTCTGGATCCGCGCGACCGCTACTGTCGCAGGTTCGAATCCTGCCTTGGGCATGGATGTGTGTGATGTCCTTGCGTTAGTTAGGTTTAAGTACTTCCAAGTTCTAGCGGACTGATGACCTCAGAAGTTGAGTCCCATAGTGCTCAGAGCCATTTGAACCATGATCTACCCTTTCTAAAATCTCCCTTATATTCCCCGATCTGTGGACCCAATTGCGGCTCTGCCCTGTTCAATCAAAAGGACTTTAGAAAGAAACTTGTATGTTATATCCAGCAGTGATACTTCTCTGTAATTGTTGGGGTCTGTCTTCTAAACTTTCTTGTGGATAGGGTGGATAAGAGCTTTTCTCCATTCTGTGGGGAGCTCTTCTTCTTTCCAGATGATATCGAAAACACACTGAAGGGATGTAATTGCATTTTTGTCAGCTTTTTTCCATAGTTCTGCCACTGTTTGGTGTTCTCCGGTCGCTTTGTTCTTTTTAAGTTCTGAAATTACCTTCTGTAGTTCTTCAGTAGTCGATGGTTCTGAATCCGGCTTCTCACTGTTATTTGGGATGGATTCAAATTTTTCAAAGATGCGTTCACAATTCATAACTTTCTCAAAGTATCCTGCTAGTATTTTGTAATTTTCCGCGTTATTGTGAGCGATGGTCCCATTTACATTTCTAAATTGAAGTGTGGGTGCTTTGTATCTTGATAACCTTTGTTTGAAAGTTCTGTAAAAGCTTCTTGTGTTGTTTTTAGTGAATTCTTCATCAATTTCGAGGAGACTTTCGTTTTAATGGGTCCTCATAACCCTTTTTATATTTTTATCTACCACGAAGAAAAAAGATATGGATATCTCTAAATTCAAATTGATCATGGGGAAATTAAGAAGATTTCTCGCAAACAAATAATGAATGGTAGGGTACTAATGGGTGCAAACTTGGAATCAGACTACTACCTTTCTAAAATTAATTTCAAAGTCTTCCCAAACAGAAAACGCAGCATGAAACCAGTTTTGCCGTGCCTTGTTTCAATGAGGGCATAACAATCCAGTGACCACCAGCCATGTTTTTTGATTTTTATGTTAGGTGCTATCCGTTCGGCTATAGTAACGAGGTTTTGCCTGACATACTCCCAGCTTTGTATCTTAACACTTTCTATTGCTTTTGTAAATTCATCTGATTTTAATATCTTTTCCGTGCTGTACTTCCGACTCTTAGTTTGTTTCATGCTGCGTTTTCTGTTTGGGAAGACTTTGAAATTAATTTTAGAAAGGTAGTAGTCTGAATCCAAGTTTGCACCCATTAGTACCCTACCATTCATTATTTGTTTGCGAGAAATCTTCTTAATTTCCCCATGATCAATTTGGATTTAGAGATATCCATATCTTTTTTCTTCGTGGTAGTTTCTTGAAAGCTGTGAATTTAAGAACTAAATGTGTGCTTGGCATAGTTCTATTAGACTCACACCATTTCTGCTTGTTCTCTTCTGTGCAGCATAGTCGCCAACTATTTTCTTATATCTTGTTCTTTACCAATCTGTGCATGGAAGTCTCCAAAAAGAATGGTGATGTTTTTATCTAGGATTTTTCTGAATAATGTCATCTAGATGATTCCAAACGTCCTCCACTTTTTCTTTGTTTTTCCTGTGATCCTCATTTATACGGGCATGTACATTGATAATTGTGTAGATTTTGTTTGTGGTTGATAATGTAAGACTTGAGATTCTTTCTGATTGGGAATTTGTTAAAGATTTGCTTGTTGATTATAAAGGTTGTTCCACGATGTGGTACATTTCTCATTACTCTCGATCATCCCACTTTCCATTTGTATATCCTAAAACCTTCGGAATCGAAGGTATCTGTATCTATTTATCGTGTTTCTTGAATGGCTGATATGAGTATGTTGTCACTCTTTAGCGTATCTGTTAGATATTTAGGTTTCCGGTTTTCACAAATGAGTTTGCTTTCGAAGTTGCTAGGTACGTTGACTGCCTATGCTGAAATTTGGATGAGATTCCAAGACACTCCGAATTTCTTTGTACAACGTTGCAGACCCCCATAAACCGAATGTCTGCTGACGCACTGGCGTACGGTGGATTGTCTACCTGGGGTAAAATAGTTTACATCACATACTTCCATGATTGATGAAAGTTATTTTGAGTGTGGCCCAAAGGCTACCAAAAATAGAACCAAGGTTGTGAGTACTGGAGGTAGTTCTTCCGTTCTCTCCGCCGTTGGGAATTTGAACGTCCTCTTCCGCCTCTGAGACCTTTGAGCATGTTTCTCCTAGTAACCCTGGGAAGGGGCCCTTAAAGGGTGCTACCATCTGGAACCAGCTTGGCCCATGTTTTCTAACGAGGTGTTACTCCTCCCCCTCCCCCTTCCTCATCACTTGCGAAATGAGGCCCCGGACTTGGGACTGGCAATGGTGGAGTTGATACACAGTACCTTACAGACACCTTTGACAACCCGCACTGATATTCCAGCAAAAGGGCAACTTCATTCGTGATGTGATGAGCTAATCCAAACGCGATAGTGCCTTACTACCAATCTGTCATCACTCTACATCTCACTATATTACTATATGATTCCACGCACCCAATTGGCACTAACACACAGATTCACTGCGAAGACGTAAGCGGTTGAGGATCAAACGACCAACAGCTAACGGTTCATCACCATATGTAGCCTTCCAGTATGAGTACATCTCTTATTCCAACGTTCTTTGTATTCACATACGGGAAAGTTGGACAACAATCAGGCAGGCTGGTGTGCTGGAAAGAATCTGAAGGAGCCATCAGTACCGATTTATTTACGCAATGTTACTGCTGGCAGGGCTCGTAAGAAATTTATTAGTGAGGAGTGAAGTACTGTAGAAGTGTATCAGCGAAGGCTCCCGAGATATACAAGGCTATTAGCAGTAGAGTGTGCCTTATCCATACTTCACTTACGCAGACCACCATTTCAAGTTCCGCCATTATGAAATGCCGTGGTAATTCCCGAATCTTGTCATTTTTAAGGCTACTCTAATATTGGTTCTTTAAGAAGGGAACGCTTGGTTAACAAGTGGGACGTTCAGGAGAAACTCCTTGATTGTCTCCCGCTGCAACGCACATCTTTGAAATTTGGCTCAAGGGTGCCTACTCAAGTCCTCCGTAATGGTGCAAAAGCGTGGCGCACTGTGGTGCACTGCGACGTCACCCTCAGGCTCGGCCACGATACAAACAGCAAGGTGTCGACACGTGCGAAATAAAAATCACAGCTGACAGGTTCGTGTGTGTTAATGACATCACACTGGCACTAAATTGCACCAAAATTCTCACTAGTGCCTTTCCCTGACGTGTCCCGCGCTGCGGAGGTTGTCAGCCATTTACCCACATTTGACCTCTTCGTTTGATGCCTCCGTGATGATGTCGGAACCGTGACACCCAGCGCTGAAATCATCCAGTTTCCTTCGGAGCATAAATGGCATCAATGAAAGCAACGCTTTCTCTGGGACGTTGAGTCCCATACACTTCACAGTCGATAACCAATTCCCAGAGCGTTGAGGAACAGGAAGATGTTCTTGATAATCTTTGGCACTATTGAAACCCTCGAGCGTTTCAGGTCTTCTCTAAGAATATATTGTAGATGCTTCTCGATTCAACGTGATCGCACCATTTTGGGGCACAGTGCAGCCACAATTTTTCCTCTCCTGTACAGATTGGAACAAGTAGTTACCGTTCAAATCCTTTGGAAGAAATTTTAACGTGATCCGACGGAGTAAATGTGTTTACCGTTTTTCTGCTTTCCTCTTTCGAGCCCTATCATTGAGTGATTACGTAGGGTTGCGACACTAACGAAAGTGGAATCAAAACATCATAAGGCTCCTCTAAGGCCCTGTCGGTGTCATCTTTTCACCTTTATTGAGAATTTTGGAAATGAATGTGTTGCCGCGCAGAGTGGCCACGCGGTTAGAGGCGCCATGTCACGGGTTGCGCGGTCCCTCCCATCGGAGGCTCGAGTCATCCCTCGGGCATGGGTGTGTACGTTGTTCTTTGCATAAGTTAGTTTAACTATTGTGTAAGTCTAGTGCCAGATGACCTCAGCAGTTTGGTACCTTGGGAATTCACGCACATTTGAACATTTGAACGTGTACAGAAACAACCTGTAAAGCGGTCGGACGCTCCTGTAAGTAGGCATCCTTTGATATCCCTGTGTTTCCGGTTGCCTGCAGATTCCCCTGACCTTACGTACAATGAAAATTTTTCGCGTGTGATTGGTCGACAGCTTCATGGTCTTTCATCAGTTTCGATGTTGTTCATCGGATGTTGGCTTTTAAAATCATAAGAACATCAAAATGAATGTGAACATGATTTAGAAAATATCTCTGCATTTTGGAAAAAATGGCGTTTTACCCTAAGTAATAAAAAAATATGATACCACCACACGAATAAACAAATCATTTAATTTTGGTTATATACTAAATAAATCACATTTTAATGTTCTATATTCAGTTAAATACTTACGGATTACAGTCAGAAACAACTTAAATTACAACCACCACAAACCGAATGGGGGAGGCAAGGCGAGTCAAAATCTGTGTTTTACTGGCACAACAAGTGATGCAACAAGTCTACTAGAGAAACTACCTACACCACTCGTGTCCGCCCTCCTCCATAGTCTTGTTGCGCATTATGGCATCCGTGGCAGATATAAGTGACGGTAGACCTCGAAAAAGTTCGAGGAGGAGCAACTCGATTTCGTATTTCCGTGACGAAAGAGAGGGAATTTCACAGATTTTGTAAGCGAGTTGGGGTGGCAATCATTAAAACAAAGGCATTTTTCTCTGCCGCGAAACATTTTCACGAAATTTCAATCTCAAAATTCCCTTGTGATTGACTCCCACCTACGTGTGGTGAAATGACAAGAAACAACCGATCTTATATGACAATAAGATAGACCAGAGGTCGGACCGACAGAATTCGTTTTCATTTTTCCCACATGCTATTCGGATGTGGAACGGAGGAGAAGATAAAAGTAGTTCTGTGAATCATCTGCCAAACACTTTAATTTGGACTGTAAAACAATCATGCATACGTAAATGCTTATTAAACAAAAACTGCGTGGAAAAAGATTCCTTGCCAAGAAGACGAAAAAGTCTTTGATTGCGTGCCACGGTGTTTGGGGGTTGAGGCAGCAAGATGACTTTTCGGATTTTGCTGCATACTCTGACACGTCACTTACATTAGTATTAAACATTCTACACTCCAGCACTCAAATTAAGATTTCTAATAACATGAGAAACTTCGATTACAATTTAAATCACTTAATAAAGGCGAGTCCTCCGGTCGAGATTGTACACCATTTAGATTCTTATCGTAGTATTCAATCACATACTACCGCTTCCTCCACGAAGGATTCGTAACTAAAGAACAGGTCACGTCAATACTGTGGAAACGACCTGGGAATATTCTGCTGAATTACAGGCCCATAGCACTGACGTCGATTCGCAGCAGGATTTTGGAAGATGTGTTCCAACGTTATGAATTGTCTTGAAGCAAATTGTCCGTTGGCTGATACTCAGGACACATTCAAAAATGTTGTCCTTGTGAAGCCCAACAAGCTCTTTATTCAAATGAGGTAATGAGTTCTACCAACAGGAAATCTCAGATTGTTTCCACGTTTCCATATTTCCAGGAGACTTTTCACACCGTTCCTCACAAGCGACTTCTAATCAAATTGTGTGCCTCTAGAGTATTGCATCAGTTATGCATCTGGATTCTTGATTTGCTATTACAAGGGTCACAGTTCGCAGTAATTGTGAAATGTATGTGCTAAGGTCTTATCAGAAAATAAAGTCGATAGCTGACAACCACACAGGAAATGAGTATAATATCGTTCAGTAAGAGGATCTTTGATGGTTAAGAGAGCCGGGAGCGCGCAGTAAAAAACTCGTTGGTCGCAGCTAGGTGCCCGGAGGAAGCAGACGTGTGGTGACAGCTTTAAGCTAGAATTCGGGCTACGTATTTTTCAGGTTGTACACTGAGCAAACTTTAGCACTTAATGGGAGAAGCTATAAAATCATTTCAAAATCGTTTTTGTTAGATAATTTTGAGAGTTACAATTTGTATGTACAAATTTTGACGTGGTAAGTGTTTTGTAAAAATTTTTGTAAGAGTGATTCGTGCTGAAAAAAATGTTCGAAATTGTAGTTTTTGTATGAGACTTAAATTTTTAACAATATATAATGAGATCAACATTGTGTTTAAATGTATCACCATCAATTATAATCCACATCCTTTGCTCGTATTCAATATGAAAATGAGTAGTAAAATGAAGCTACCCACCAAATGAAAGAACGTAAAGAAAATGAGACCTCTATGCAATATATATGTGCAGTTCATGGTTTGAAATCGATTTTGGTATAACTAAAGTTATCAGAGCGGAGTTATTTCAAATAACTAATTTTATGCCATTACACAACTGGTATTATTCAATTCAAGATATAATTTCATTAAGTAAATATCAGGACCAAAAGTTAATTTTTCAGTACCATCTTAATGCCATTGCACAAACGGCATTATCCTCTTAAAATTGATTGCTGAGTCAAATACATGTTGCATTACTGGCAAAATGGAGGAGTTCGCAGACGCAGTCAGTTGCAGATTTGTTGAAAAACTATTTTGGAGCAATTTTATCTTTGATACTTTCATTAATTAAAGAGGAAACCATTTTGGTTAGATCCTTTTACTTTTAAAGATAATTTTGGACATGATACTTTCAACTGCCAGAAAGTCATCGAGTAAAACAGAAGTGGTAATTGGTGTTTTACAATGAAGTGTTACATGTCCTATTGTAAAGATGTTTTAAGGAAGATATCTGTACTGTATGAAAATATAGACAAGATATATGTATAGTGCGAAAAGTGGCAATTGACCCTAAACAGGGAAACGTGTGAGGTCATCAACTAGAGTATTAATATAAAACAGGTAAATTTTGGTTATACGATACATCACACAAATCTTAAAGTAGTCATTTCAGCTAAGTACCTAGGCACTATCAACAACGAACTTAATTTGGAAGTATGACTAAAATATGCTGTGGGAAAGGCGATCCCAAGACTGAGATTCAGCAGTTCTCTCAAAGAGACGGCCTACAATATACTTGAGTGTCCTCTTCCGGAGTGCTTTTGTGCAATGTGGGATCCTTACCAGGAAGGACTGACGGAGAACATCGAAAAATTTGAAGAATTTTCAGGCCATTCTGCGTTATCATAAAGTAGGGGAGAGAGTGTTAGGGATATGGTACGTGGGTTGGCATGACAATCTTTAAAACAAAGACGTGATATTTCCACGAAATTTCAAAGAGCAGATTTGTCCTCCAAGTGTGGAAATAATTTGCTGACGCACACATAGGAAGTAGGTAATATGAAGAGAAATGAGAGCTGCATGTAAAGAGTTTTGTATTAGTTTTTCTCTGTACACTGCTCAATGGTGAAACGGTAGATAAATAGTCTGATAGTAGTTCGGTCAACACTCTTACAGGCACTTTAGTGTGAATTTCAGAGTACGCATGTGGATGTAGATGTATCCCGTTTATAATATAAAATCCATTTCAACCATACGAATAAATCATCTGTTTACAACTTTCACTTATGTTAGCACAGATTAGCCACAGAAACAACTATGAGGATTCACCAAATTACGTCACGCACATACTGAAATTCTAACTCAACGAAATGGGTTAATAACAACAAATCTCGCGTTAACAAGAAACCCACCAGTAATTAACATCTATAACATAAACCGAGTTGTCTTCCTCCCGTCCATGTCGCCTGACAATTACCATACAGACCAGACCAGAGTTGGACATGCTCGATAAGAGAAATCGATGCTATTGATAACACTTATCCGGTGACAGTTTGAGGTGGAACTGAGAAGATAGCTTTTCAGTCGGCTTGCAGTACAAGCTGTCATCGACAAAACTTGCAGAATCGTTTTAGATATCGAAACCAGGTTGTCGACCAGCATTGGAATGCACCGTGATGTTGATTCTGTTTCCTCTTCAATAAATTCATTTTTATTCTCGAGATTTAAAGCAGTAGTATATTAAAGTGAGCATTTAGGAAACGGGAAATATTTACACGAAGTTATGTCTGGATTTTGCTAGAAAACGACGCTAACGTTTTAAATACGAAAGCCTAGACTGATATCAGGATTTAAATAGGACCACATTCCCTGCAGTGTACTTACTTGGCAGTGAATGTACATCGGTGTTATCTTTGACATACGATTTGGACTAGTAATGAAAAGGGGCACGATTTTCCTTTCATTCATACTATTTCTGACTGATGTATTGTATATCGGCTGACCGATTTTTAGTGCGCAGTCTCGTAACAAGATAGATGGCCGTACAGGAGGTTTAAACAAACTGTTTACTGAAGCTGTTGTCGGTGGCATTGAACGAAATTACTTACTGTTGCTTTTACGAATTTCACTGGTGCCAAATGTGTAGCAGTATTACAAAGATAACTCTATTTGATATTTTCGTGTTGTTGTTAACATTCGTTTGTGTTCCCGTGAAAGAAAATTTATCGGAAGAGATAGGAATTACGGTCCCATTACTTAGCCGTTCTTAGATATAGCTCACCATGTTCACTTTATATTTCGCTCATTCCGTCGTCATACGATATAATACGGCCTGCTGATGTTAGTTCAAAAAATGGTTCAAATGTCTCTGAGCAATATGAGACTTAACATCTGAGGTCATCAGTCTCCTAGAACTTAGAACTACTTAAACCTAACCAACCTAAGGACATCACACGCATCCATGCCCGAGGCAAGATTCGAACCTGCGACCGTAGCAGTCGCCCGGTTCCGGAATGAAGCGCCTAGAACAGCTCGACCACCGCGGCCGGCTGATGTTAGTTAATAAGCACTCATTTTACAAATCTGTTCTAGAAAAGTTACTAGACCGATACGTTGGTTCGAGAATTCTGCAAACCGCTATTGTGAAGCATCAAACAATGGAGCAGATGCTCAACAACGTAACACAGTTTATCTATTTCACATGATCTGATTAGGGCTATCAAGCCGTCTCTTCCGTCTAACTAGTGTTTCACACATGCAGTACCTTTTTTACTTAGTGGTTACCTACGAAACCACAATTTCAACACGACAAATACTACTAAAAAGATTTGAGTGTAAATACCGACGATGCGAGAAATTAACACTGACTATGAACTAATAGAAGCGGACCTCGGCGAAGATCAGTTTGGATTCCGTAGAAATGTTGGAACACGTGAGGCAATACTAACCTTACGACTTATCTTAGAAGAAAGATTAAGAAAAGGCAAACCTACGTTTCTAGCATTTGTAGACTTAGAGAAAGCTTTTGACAACGTTAACTGGAATACTCTCTTTCAAATTCTAAAGGTGGGAGAGACTATTTACAATTTGTACAGAAACCAGATGGCAGTTATAAGAGTCGATGGGCATGAAAGGGAAGCAGTGGTTGGGAAAGGAGTGAGACAGGGTTGTAGCCTCTCCTCGATGTTATTCAGTCTGTATATTGAGCAAGCAGTAAAGGAAACAAAAGAAAAATTCGGAGTAGGTATTTTAATTCATGGAGAAGAAGTAAAAACTTTGAGGTTCGCCGATGACATTGTAATTCTGTCAGAGACAGCAAAGGACTTGGAAGAGCAGTTGAACGGAATGGACAGTGTCTTGAAAGGAGGATATAAGATGAACATCAACAAAGCAAAACGAGGATAATGGAATGTAGTCAAATTAAATCGGGTGATGCTGAGGGGATTAGATTAGGAAATGAGACACTTAAAGTAGTAAAGGAGTTTTGCTATTTAGGGAGTAAAATAACTGATGATGGTCGAAGTAGAGAGGATATAAAATGTAGACTGGCAATGGCAAGGAAATCGTTTCTGAAGAAGAGAAATTTGTTAACATCGAGTGTTGATTTAAGTGTCAGGAAGTCGTTTCTGAAAGTATTTGTATGGAATGTAGCCATGTATGGAAGTGAAACATGGACGATAACTAGTTTGGACAAGAAGAGAATAGAAGCTTTCGAAATGTGGTGCTACAGAAGAATGCTGAAGATAAGGTGGGTAGATCACGTAACTAATGAGGAGGTATTGAATAGGATTGGGGAGAAGAGAAGTTTGTGGCACAACTTGACTAGAAGAAGGGATCGGTTGGTAGGACATGTTTTGAGGCATCAAGGGATCACAAATTTAGCATTGGAGGGCAGAGTGGAGGGTAAAAATCGTAGAGGGAGACCAAGAGATCAAAACACTAAGCAGATTCAGAAGGATGTAGGTTGCAGTAGGTACTGGGAGATGAAGAAGCTTGGACAGGATAGAGTAGCATGGAGAGCTGCATCAAAGCAGTCTCAGGACTGAAGACCACAACAACAACAACAATGAACTAATAAAGTTAATACTGGCAGCACTTGTATTATTGGTGCTGCTGCAGCCACTAATAGTGATAATAGTAGTAACAGAGATAATTAAAATAATTACAGTAACCATAATAAGGGTAGCGACAGATATAAAAAGATTTTCTATGTGTACAAAAAAGATATTTTCTGATGTAGTGGGCTCTGTGCAATGAAAATTGAAGGATACTGCATCAGTTAAGTGAGCTTGGAAAGAAGGAAGATCTAATTGGAAAGAAAGATCTTCAAGTGTAACGAGTGCGTTTAACGAGTGCATACAGGGACACTGGTACTCATTACTGTTGCATTATAAGATATTTCGTTAACTTTCTTCTGAAGTTGGAGATGTTATTCAGTTCTTTAATTAATGCTTGAGTTTGTGCCTGATTTGGACTCCTGCTACTGCAAGGACTTTGAGAGAGGTGCTAAACGATTAGGACCTTCAGGCTATCTCCTACCTTTTATCAAAGTTCCTTACTGATTTATCTTTAGAAATTAATATAATAATGACTATATCTATTCTATTAAATATACTGAATTTATTGAAATGTCGGTTTTACTAGCTCCGTCCCAAGTAATTTCTCTACTTTATTCATTTCCAACGTGATTAATGACATCTGAAATCATGTGTGGTATCAGCAGAGGAGGAATCACTTTGGAGAAGTTAACTGGTCAGAGGACAAGCGAAAAATAATACTATAACATTAACAGATGAGAAAGAAGAATGAAACCAGAAATAGCAAAACATGAGTATGGCATGGATAGTTTATAACGTGAGAGAGCTACTGGTTCTCTGTTTGACAAAACGAAAACGTGTGCGATACGCCTGTACGGAAGATGCGGCGATGATAAAAAATAAATCTTTAATCTTCTCTCGGATGCAGAGTGCTTTTGGATAAGGTGAAGATTACAGGATAGTTTTTCAAACGAATGGCTAAAATAGAGAAGGAGCTGGGGAGACTTACAGTATTATCACACTGGAGTTAAGCAATAATGAAACGTGTCTGATGAGATAGAAGAGTAATTGGCAACGAGAGTGATTAAGACTCTGATAAAATAAGAGACCGTGTGAAAGAGGCATATCCGGGTCGTATCTGTGTGGTATCTAGGCTCACGGAGTGCCACAACGTCTGATGTGATCAAACAACTGAATGTTATTCACGTATCATTCGTAAGCATTTGTAGCTAGTTCAAGTCAACAGGAATTTTTACTGTTTGTGCCGTGTCGCACTACATAATAGTAGTGAGGTTTTATCAGGACCAGATATTGGACCAATTTTTGATTAATCTGAGGTGGAATTATTTTCCACAATTTTGTATAGCATGAAGGCAGCAGAGAGATATCTCGCATACGCTAAGAAAGCCTTTCATAAGCCTTTGGTTTATTGGAAGATTTGAATGGTTGTTAAACTTAATTTCAAACTCCTAAACGCATGTAACTCGTTCTCTTACCAAGATGGAGACGGTTTGTTATTGTAGTGTTCAGTCTGAAGACTACTCTGTCCTCTGCAAAACTCTTCATCTCCAAATAACAGCTACGACCTACAAACTTCTAAACCAGCTTACTGTATTCATTACTTGATTCCTCCCTACGATTTTGAACTCTATCTTTCCCTTCATACAAAATTGGTGATACATTGATGTCTCAGAATATGTCCTATCAACCTATCCCTTCTTTTAGTGTAGTTGTGTCGAATATTTCTTTTCTCCGCGGTTCTGTTCAGTTCCTTTTCATTAGTTACGCGATCTACCAGTCTAACACACAGCGTTCGTCTGTAGCATTTCATGTCAGACATTTATATTCTCTTCTTGTCTAAACAGTTTATCGCCCACATTTCACTTGCATGCATGGCTACACAACATACAAATGCCTTCACAGATGTTTTCCTAACACTTAAATCTATATCCGATGTTAAGAAACATTTCATTTAGAAACGCTTTTCTTAACATTGCTACATTGCTAGTCTCCTTTTTCTATCCTCTCTACTTCGGACATCACCAGTTATTCTGCTGTCAAAACAGCAAAACTCATCTATATTTTCACTCCTAATGTAATTCCCTCAGCATCACATGATTTAATTCGACAGCATTCCATTAACCTTGCTTTGCTTTTGTTGATTTTCATCTTATATCCTCTTTTCAAGACACTGTCCGTTTTCGTCCAGCAGCTCTTACCACTCCTATGCTCTGTCTGCCCGTATTACAATGTCATCGGCAAACCTGAAAGTCTTTGTTTCTTCTCCCTAAACGTAATTCATACTCGAAGTTTTTCGTTGGTTTCCTTTACAGCTTGCCCTGTGTACAGACTGAATAACATCGTAGATAGGCTAGAAGCCTGTCTCACTTCCTCCTCACCACTGCTTCCCATACATGTAACTCGATTCGTACAACTGCCTTCCGGTTTCTATACAAGTTGTAAATAGCCTGTCCCTCCATTTATTTGCACCAGCAGCCTTCAGAATTTCAAAGAGTTTCTTCCAGTGGACATTGCGAAAAGCTTTCTGTAAGTCTGCCACTGCCGTAATGCTTTCCTTAACCTATCTTCTAAGAGAATCCGTAGGGTTATTGTTGCGTGTTCCTACATTTCTCCGCGATCGACACTGTTCCTCTCGGAGATCCATTTCTACCAGTTTTTCCATTCTTCTGTAAAGAATTCGATTTAGTATTTTAACACTATGACCCATTAAACTCATAGCTGGGTAACAATCACACCTGGACCTACCCGCTTTTTTGGAACAGGATTTATTACATCACTCTTGAAGTCTGATGGTATTTCGTCTGTGGAATAGTTTTGTCACTGTTGGCTATCGGAAGGCTATAATTAGTTCTGACAGAATGTCATTTACTCCAGAGGCCTTGTTCCAATTTACGTTCTGTCAAACTCTTCTTACTGTATCATATCTACCACCTCATTTTCTTCTACGTCCTCTTCCCTTTCTATAATTTCACCTTCATCTCCCTTATATAGAGAGACCCTATATATACTTCTTACAATTTTGAGCTCTCCATTCTTCGGTTAGTTCTGATTTTACAGCCGAGCTATTAATATTCAAACATCTGCTTCTCTATTCTCCAAACGCGTCTTTAATTTGCTTTTAGATCATATCTACTTTTCCTCAAGTGATACATGCGTCAAAATCCTTACGCTTCTCCTGTGGCCGTTGCTGCTTCGCCGTTTGGTCCTTCCTGCCAGTCTCATTCTTTTCGCCTGCTTTATTTGGTACATTTTTATATTTTCCCCTTTCAGCAATGAAATTCAATATCTCTTGTGATATCAAAGGACGTTTATTGGGCCTTGTCCTTTTACTTGTTCCATAATCTGATGCCTTCACTGTCTCATCTCACAAAGCTATCAATTCGCTTCCTCATCTGGTCTTTCACCTTGTTTTAATCAGTCTTTGCTAACAAACACCCTGTAACTCTCAAAAACCTCTGAATCTTTCAATCCATCGACGTCCTATCTCCACAGTTTCTTATGTGTTCGCAATTTCTTTAGTTTCAACTCATAGTTCGTAACCAATAAATTGTGGGCAGAGTCCACATATACAACTGGAAATGTCTTACAATTTAAAATCTGGTTCCGAAATCTTTGTCTTACCATTTCATGACCAATCCGAAACCTTCCGGTGTCTTTACGTCACTTCCATGTAAAGAACCTTCATTCACAATTCTTAAATCAAGTATTAATGATGATTAAATTATGCTATGTGAAAAATTCTACCAGACGGAGAGGTGTCTAGTTCATTCTATTAATTGATGCAAAGTCTCTGCAGCTATCTTGAAAAAATGACGGAAAAATCACAACAGCAAAAGATAGTTAACAAATAATGCAGAGGAGTGTATCTTCTGGAATACGTTTCTCTAGGTAAAATATATAAGTAAGTAACATTGCATAATTGCGGGTTAATATAAACGCGAAATAAGCCACTGCAAATGTGAAATTCTGGTAAATTAATAACGTGTGTAGCTGACAGAATGTTGAATCTAAGCATGCAAACGTTCATTCACTGTGTTGTACAGGTGAGAGATAATAGTTTGTGGGATCGAATTCCACGACTGTGACACATCTTGGGTCAATACAGAGACGGTTAACGGTGATTGTGAGTGTGGCTGGAGTTGTCATCAGATGATGTCCCATATGTTCCCGACTGGAAACATACCTGGTGATGTAGCAGGCCAAGGCAACATGTCGACATTCTGCAGAGTATACTGGTTTACAATAAATGTAGGCGAGATTTACCTTGTCGGGGAACACCCACTGCAATGCTGTTCATAAATGGCAGCACAAGAGGTATAATCACAAGACTAACGTATAATTTTGCAATATGGTTGTGCAGGACAACCACGAGACTACTGCTGCTGTCGTACAAAATCGCACTACAGGTCATAACTCCAGGTGCAAATTCATTGATACTAGCATGCAGACAGTTTGGTTGCAAGCCCTCAATCGGCTACCTTCTAACCTACACACTGCCATCGCTGGCACCGAGGAGGACCACCTTTCATCAGAAAACATATCATTCCTCCACCATGACTTCGAATGATCTCTCGCTAGACACCCCTGAAATCGTAAATCACTATGGTTTGAGGTCGGCGGAATGCACGCCATAGGGCGATTGGCTCGTAGATGTCCTTGAGGTAACCGACTTGTAAAAGTTCTTTGTGTCGCTGTGGTGCCAAGTGCTGCTCAAACTGCTGCTGCGGGTGCAATACTATTTGAAAGAGTCATGCGCCGAGCACGATGGCCTTCCCTCTCGGTAGTGCCACGTTACTGTCCGTAGCCCTGACTACCGCTCGTGAATACCGTAATTGCTAGCAGTGGTAGACACCTCGTCACTACCGCTGTTAGCAATCATGTACAGTGGCTACACTCCTGCCAAGTTTTTCTGCAGTACTACAGAAGAAATTTTCGTAGCCATGTTACACGACCTGTCTGACTCAGTGAGATGTTGATATGCCGTATTCCTTGCATTCTTGAATGACATCAACTAACCACTTCCAGTTAATAAGGTAGCTAACGCTCAAGACCTTTGCAGAGTGCAGTGGCTCTACTAGCAACGCTCTTATGCGCCTGGCGCGAAATCTTAACAGACATCATCTTTCAGATGTCCAAGACGCAGGCGATGAGGCACGATGATTTCGTATGAGTCACCTGTCTCAGTCGTATCTAGACTTATCAGGGGTCCATAGCACACGAACTCCATGTGCCCCACACCATTACAGAGCCTCCACCAGTTTCAAAACTCCACTGCTGATATGCAGGGTCCATGGATTCGGCTCCGAAATTCCATGTCGATGATGTTTCGTTGAATGGTTCGCATGCTGACACTTGTTGATATCCATAATTGAAATTTGCGGCAAATTGCGGAAGGGTTGCACTTCTATCACGTGGAAAAATTCTCTTCAATCATTGTTGCTCCCTATCTTGCCGGATCTTTAGCGGCCGCGGCGATGTGGGTGATTTGATGTTTTACCGGATTCCTGATATTCACCTTTCAGTCGTGAAATGGTCGTATGGGAAAGACCCCACTTCATTGCTACTTACAAGGGAACCTCCCCATCGCACCCCCCTCAGATTTAGTTATACGTTGGCACAGTGGATAGGCCTTGAAAAACTGAACACAGATCAATCGAGAAAACAGGAAGAAGTTGTGTGGAACTATGAAAAAATAAGCAAAATATACAAACTGTGTAGTCCATGTGCAAGATAGGCAACATCAAGGACAATGTGAGCTCACGAGCGCAGTGGTCCCGTGGTTAGCGTGAGCAGCTGTGGAACAAGAGGTCCTTGGTTCAATTCTTCCCTCAAGTGAAAATTTTAATTTTTTATTTTCAGTTTATGTGACAAAACTCTTATGTTTTCATCACTTTTTTGGGAATGATTATCACATCCACAAGAAAACCTAAATCGAGCAAGGTAGAAGAATCTTTTTACCCATTCGCCACGCGTACAAGTTGGGTGGGTCGACAACATATTCCTGTCATGTGACGCACATGCCGTCACCAGTGTCGTATAGAAAATATCAGACGTGTTTTCCCGTGGAGGAATCGGTTGACCTATGACCTTGCGATCAAATGTTTTTGGTTCCCATTGGAAGGGCACGTCCTTTCGTCTACTAATCGCACGGTTTTGCGGTGCGGTCGCAAAACACAGACACTAAACTTATTGCAGTGAACAGAGACGTCAATGAACGAACGGACAGATCATAACTTTGCGAAAATAAAGAAAGTAAAATTTTCAGTTGAGGGAAGACCTGAACCAAGGACTTCTCGTTCTGTAGCTACTCAAGCTAACCACGGGACCACGGCGCTCCCGAGCTCAAATCGCCCTTGATGTTGCCTATCTTGCGCATGGACTACTCAGTTTGTATATTTTACTAATTTTTTTCACGGTTCCACACAACTTCTTCCTGTTTTCTCGATTGATCTGTGTTCAGTTTTTCAAGGCCTATCCACTGTGCCAACGTATAACTAAATCTGAGGGGGGTGCGATGGGGAGGTTCTCTTGTTAGGAGATGCCGTGTCCCATCACTCGTGTGCCCACTACAACACTACCTTCAGAATTGCTCAAATTTTGATGACCTGCCATTGTAGTAGCAGTAGCACATACTACTGACCATTGACATTGCTACACCACGAAGATGACGTGCTACAGACGCGAAATTTAACCGACAGGGAGAAGATGCTGTGATATGCAACTGATTAGCTTTCCAGGGCATTCACACATGGTTGGCGCCGGTGGCGACACCTACAACGTGCTGACATGAGGAAAGTTTCCAACCGATTTCTCATACACAAACAGCAGTTGACCGGCGTTGCCGTTTTTGGCGACATCGAGGTGAACGCACATTGGAAGCGTGTATTCGTCATCGCCATACTGGCGTATCACTTGGCGTGATGGTATGGGGCGCCATTGGTTACACGTCTCGGTCACCTCTTATTCGCATTGACGGCACTTTGAACAGTGGACGTTACATCTAAAATGTGTTACGACCCGTGGCTCTACCCTTCATTTGATCCCCGCGAAACCCTACATTTCAGCAAAATAATGCACGACTGCATGTTGCAGGTCCTGTACGGGCCTTTCCGGATACAGAAAATGTTCGACTACTGCCCTGGCCAGCACATTCTCCAGATATCTCACCAACTGAAATCGTCTGGTCAATGGTGGCCGAGCAACTGGCTCGTACAATACGGCAGTCACTACTCTTGATGAACTGTGTCATCGTGTTGAAGCTGCATGGGCAGCTGTACCTGTACACGCCATCCAAGCTCTGTTTGACTCAATGCCCAGGCGTATCAAGGCCGTTATTACGGCCAGAGGTGGTTGTCCTGGGTACCGATTTCTCAGGATCTATGCACCCAAATTGCGTGAAAATGTAATCACATGTCAGTTCTAGTATAATATATTTGTCCAATGAATTCCCGTTTATCAACTGCATTTCTTCTTGGTGTAGGAATTTTAATGGCCAGTAGTGTATCTAACGGCTGCGCCAGACACTTGTTGTCCTATAAAGGCGTTGCCGACCACAGACCCGTATTCTGCCTGGTTACATATCTCTGTATTTGAATACACGTGCCTGTACCAGTTTCTTTGGCAGCTTCAATGTATTTACAAGAAAGCTAGCACAGCAACTATAGCACTAGAGGGAGTACTATGACTGGGTTGATCTGTGACTGGTTCTTGCCCCTTCTAAAATTATTTTCATGTTTTTTATAGAAACTCTCAACATTTATGGGCTTTTATATACAGTACAATTTTAAAAATATTTTAAGACAGTTTGACCTTACGGAAGAAGTACTACAAATCGATATAACGCGTCAGGTCTGTAGCAGGTTAATAGACAAACATTACAAAAACAATACAAACCCGAACTAATAACATAATAACCCCTTACAGTCGAAAATAACATACATAAAGCACCTGCACTGCTTTGCAATTTAAATCAGTTAAAACTAAGGGCACTGTACAGAATTAATTCAATTCACCCTTTAGCTCATTTACTTGCTCATATGTTATCAGAGGTTTTTACCAGCGGCAAAATAAAAAAAAACGCCAAGGGCAAATTATCCTTCAAATCAATAAAGGAAATACCCACTTAATAAGGAGCAGTTGGTCACCAAAACCTAAATGAAACGCAAGCGACGTCGAACAGAAAGTGTCGAAGTAAGCAGGCTTCAGCGACTTTACACAGCGGATACTGATAATACAATGTGTGACGATCAGGCAAATTTACACACAGTACATACAGCAGCCCTCAGCGACTCATAACATTTGCAGATATGAAACCAGCAGCGAACACGCCTTCCTTACAACCACATAGACATGCGACCCCCCCGCCCCCGCCCCCCCCCCCCCCCCCCCCCCTTCCACACACACACACATACACTGTATCGCGAGTTTCCGTTCAGCACACTCTCCC
Organism: Schistocerca nitens; assembly: GCF_023898315.1. NCBI lineage: Eukaryota > Metazoa > Arthropoda > Insecta > Orthoptera > Acrididae > Schistocerca > Schistocerca nitens. The sequence goes on along the minus strand of NC_064621.1, from coordinate 306,708,466 downwards.
TTGCTGCCGCTGTCACACTGCGGCAGCCACGGCATTCAGTCAAATCCAGCGGCCATTTCTTCCATTGGTACCTGCCCTCTGCTTGTCGCTCGCTCGCTCTCCAAAACGTGACTCTATTCCCGCTTCCTCTTTAGCAGAAGGTCTTTGCGGTGGTGCCCTTATCGCGATGGATGTCTTGTGACGGCACAGCAGCAACCAGTTGGTAAGTGACTTTTATTCTGCCGACCTCTGTAACATCGGTCTGAAGCTTCAGGTTCCAGTTGCCGTCGTTACTTGTCGCCTGCATCGTAACAATCGTGATTCGTTTTCGTTGTTTGGATTGTTTCTCTGTGCGATAGTGTGCAGCGTGTGAATATACACTGAACGGAAACGCACAGCTTGTGCTGCTGCAAGAGTACTGCGTGCAAAGGAAGCGTGAAGGGACAAAGTATATCTCTCCTATCCTTGCCTGCCGGCCGGTGTGGCCTTGCGGTTCTAGGCGCTTCAGCCTGTAACCGCGTGACCGCTACGGTCGCAGGTTAGAATCCTACCTCGGGCATGGATGTGTGTGATGTCCTTTGGTTAGTTAGGTTTAAGTAGTTCTAAGTTCTAGGGGACTGATGACCATAGATGTTAAGTCCCATGGTGCTCAGAGTCATTTGAACCATTTTTTGTTAAGTCCCATAGTGCTCAGAGCCATTATCCTTGCCTATCGATCACTTTATTATTGTGATTGATAGCTACAGATACAGAATGGGTTTGTGTTGCATTAATGGTAAAGTGCTAAAATATGTTCAGCGCTGATGATGTTGTTGTTGTTGTGATCTTCAGTCCTGAAACTGGTTTGATGCAGCTCTCCATGCTACTCTATCCTGTGCAAGCTTCTTCATCTCCCAGTACCTACTGCAGTCTTCATCCTTCTGAATGTGCCTAGTGTATTCATCTCTTGGTCTCCCTCTACGATTTTTACCCTCCACGCTGCCCTCCAGTACTAAAATGGTGATCCCTTGATGCCTCAGAACATGTCCTACCAACCGATCCCTTCTTCAAGTCAAGTTGTGCCACAAACTCCTCTTCTCCCCGTTTCTGTTCAACACCTCCTCATTAGATATGTGATTTACCCATCTAATTTTCAGCATTCTTCTGTAGCACCACACTTCGAAACCTTATATTCTCTTCTTGTCTAAACTATTTACCGTCCATGTTTCACTTCTATACATGGCCACACTCCATATAAATACTTCTCTTCTTCAGAAACGCTTTCATTGCCATTGCCAGTCTACATTTTATATCCTCTCTAATTCGAAAATCATCAGTTATTTTGCTCCCCAAATAACAAAACTAGTACTTAATGTCTCATTTCCTAATCTAATTCCCTCAGCATCACCCGACTTAATTCGACTACATTCCATTATCCTCGTTTGCGGAGATGATAAGTATTAATATAATGTTGCACAAAACGGAAGAAATTAACTTTCGAATGGTGTGTGACTGCCAAGAAACGTAGCTCGATGAAACTTGGACTATTTTTAGAAAGGACTAGTACAGCATGTTATAACACGTAACTGAAAGAACTACGCAGTACAACGAAAAAAAGTTGCACTTTTATTCAAAGACATTAGTAACTCCCAAATCGCCGCGATTTATGATGGTCACTTGAACAGTACTGAAGGCGGCAGACGGTTCTTAATAGAACATGTGATCACGAGGCAGTTCATACTCCAGAACGTACTCCCATGCTGCACATAAGGTTGGTAAGTAGTTCCTTTGGTAGGGATTTCCTTTCGTCCATCAAAGCAGTTGACAACTGTTAGCTGGCCGTTGGTGCATGTGGACCTGCTGCAGTGCTTCTACTCAACGCATCCCACACGTCCTCGATGGGATATACAAGGCTCGTTCGTAATAAAAGTTTCCTAACAATTTTTAGTAATGAAAAATATGACAATGTGCACTGAAAAATACATGCGTGGAAAGCTTTGACTCTTTGTTTTAACCTATGAATTCTCTTATAATTTTATGTTGAGAAGAGTCTTAGGTGATAAGACCATTTACCAGCGAGCATTTATCAGTGGGCATTTATTCAGAAGTAAGCTGAATGCTATCTGGCTGCTGTCTAAAGCCATGGCATGTGTATATTCTGCCGGCCGCAGTGGTCTCGCGGTTCTAGGCGCGCAGTCCGGAACCGTGCGACTGCTACGGTCGCAGGTTCGAATCCTGCCTCGGGCATGGATGTGTGTGATGTCCTTAGGTTAGTTAGGTTTAAGTAGTTCTAAGTTCTAGGGGACTAATGACCACAGCAGTTGAGTCCCATAGTGCTCAGAGCCATTTGAACCATTTTTTTGTGTATATTCTTGTTTTTACGTCTATTTTATATATGACAAAAGCTGCCAGGCTTCAGATAACGTAATGTACCATAATGTGATGTCACAAGGCCCATTCCTTCTGAAGAAGATAATTTTCAAAATATCGAAACGTTGGACAAAGGCTAATAAACCTTTGTTTTGCCACTGGTTGGCTGATTTTTTCAACCTCACAAGTCCTGTGAGTAATATCAAACTCCCGTGGTACACTCGTCACACTTCGTCCTTCCTTTAATTTCTTTATGATTGCCGCTTGGGATTAGCCGAGCGGTCTAAGGAGCTGCAGTCACCGACTGTGCGGCTGGTCCCGGCGGAGGTGGTTCGAGTCCTCCATCGGGCATGGTTGTATGTGTTTGTCCTTAGGATAATTTAGGTTAAATAGTGTGTGAGTAGGCTATTTACGTTTTCTTATTGGCAATGTTGCGTAGCGCTCTGTATGAAAATCGCTGGCTGTGCTGTGTGCAGTCTGTGGCTAGTTTGCATTGTTGTCTGCCATTGTAGTGTTGGGCAGCTGGATGTGAACAGCGCGTAGCGTTGCGCAGTTGGAGGTGAGCCGCCAGCAGTGGTGGATGTGGGGAGAGAGATGGCGGAGTTTTGAAATTTGTAAGACTGGATGTCATGAACTGCTATATATATTATGACTATTAAGGTAAATACATTGTTTGTTCTCTATTAAAATCTTTCATTTGCTAACTTTGCCTATCAGTAGTTAGTGCCTTCCGTAGTTTGAATCTTTTATTTAGCTGGCAGTAGTGGTGCTCGCTGTATTGCAGTAGTTCGAGTAACGAAGATTTTTGTGAGGTAAGTGATTTGTGAAAGGTATAGGTTAATTTTAGTTAGGGCCATTCTTTTGTAGGGATTTTTGAAAGTCAGATTGAGTTGCGCGAAAAATATTGTGTGTCAGTTAACCACAGTCATGTATAATTGTTCAAAGGGGACGTTTCATATGTCGACCCTTAGCCGAGAATACCTCACTGGAATCTTCTGATTTTTTTTTGTAGTTTGTGTAATTAGTGTACATTTCGTTTATTGCTAGCGCGTAATTGTAGAGAGAATCTCCTTTGTTGTTGCAGGCTTTCATTGTTGAACAGTAAAACACTTGTGGCATGCATGTAAATTTGCACCAAGTATTTCGTAGCTGCGCTTGCAATTAACTATTTTTTTTCAGTGCTATGTTAATGTGTTCTCTTATTTTTGCTCTTGAAATTGTGCTTTTCTGTGTTATAGTGAGAATTTTGTGACAATAATGGCGTGTGAAAAACGTAATACTAGGCTCCAAAGTAAAATGAGAAATGACAGTGAAGACGAAAGCAGTGTGTTAGCGCCACCATGTAATGAATTAACTAATGTTCAAAGTAGTAATTAGGTAATTGTGCATAGGGAAATGGAGCGAGCTGCAAATAATGGTGTAGGCAGTGAAACAATTAGTGAACAGGGAAGCATTATCGATCGATCGGTCGGCAACAGCTCGCCTCAGGATTCCGAAATGACAGGACACAATCTTGCAAATACTGTAGATTCAGGTTTTGCGTACTCACCGTTTTCTCAAATAAATCAAGACACATTTTCACCTTTTCAAAATGCGAATATTGCCGGTTCAAATGCACTGCCGAATAGCACTGAGGAACATGTTTCAGACACAAGTGCACTGTTATTACAGTTAATGCAACAAATGGGACAAAGGCTACAAAGGTTAGACACAGCGCTTGAACAAAATCAGAAACAAATGAGACAAAATCTTCAAAAGTTAGACACAATCGAACAAAATCTTCACACCACGCTTGAACAAACACGTGAAGATTTAACTACAGAGTTACATAAAATCGAATCGAAATCTCAAAAAGTCTGTAACGACGTAAAAACACAAATTTGTGAGCATTGCCAACCTATTTTTTCGCGTCATGAAAATGCATTACAGAATCACGAAGCAGCCATAAAAGAACTGCAAACTATTGTTCATGAAAATCACGACACCTTGCAAGCTAAAATTGACTCAGTTGTATCTACCGATTCGGTTACACAACTTGCAAAAACTCAGGAAAACTTAAAGGACACAGTAGATACAATTTCAACACAAATGGACACTCTGAAACATAGTTCAGAAAAACACACAGGGGAAATACTTTCACTAACGGATAAAGTAGCCGAACTTTCAGATCAGTTCACTAACTTATGTACAAAGGTAGATGATGATCTGAACGACACAAGACCTGTAGCCTTCACGGACACTGAAGAGTATGAACAAATTAGAAAATTCAAACAAAATCAAAATAAAATCAATACACAGTACAAAAGAGAAATTCGGGAAGTACAAGATCAGTTGGCACAAGTAATACTAGAATTACATATTTCAGAGGACACTCGCGCTCCAGTACGGGAAGAGGGACATAGAAATACGGAACAACCACAAAATAATAACACAGGACACTTCGGAAATTATGAACGAAATTGGCAAGGCGCATTGCATTTTGAGATGGAACCGCCGACACGACGTAACAATGACCGATATACTACTCGTCGACACGATGATTTTGACTACAAGCTGTTTATTACTACACGTAAATTCAAAACATTTAAGAATTCTGACAACGACATTCATCCACAAGCATGGCTTCATCAATTCTCTCATTGTTTTCCTCCCAATTGGTCATTAGAGCACAGATTAGAATTTATGTGTGGCTATTTAGAGAATGAACCAGCTGTAAGAATGCGATCGGTCATTCACGATTGTCACAGTGAAGGAGAATTTTATCATGCCTTCCTCTCAGCATATTGGTCTCAAGCTACACAAGACTGAGTAAAACATAGCATCATGATGATGAAACGCTTTGAACAATCTGAATTTTCCAGTCTTGTCACATATTTTGAATACATGTTGCATAAGAATCAATATCTTTCAAACCCATACAGCCCTTCAGAACTCATCCGCATTTGCTTAATCAAATTACCTGAACATTTACGACATATTATTTTAGCAGGACGTTGCAAAGACGACATTGAAGCTTTTCAGGGACTGTTACAAGAACTGGAAATTGACACTGACAATCGCGGAAATCGCGGAACGCGAAAACAGGAACACAACAATTACAGGTCACATCCGTCACAATTCCGCGACTAAAGAAATAATAACTGGACACGAAAAGGCTATTCTCACAACACAAATCGTGACCAAAACAGACACCATTCGTATGACAACCGTTGACAGAATAATAGTTACAGAGAAAGATCGCTTTTCCATAGTAATGAATGTGACAGAGACAACCATAGAAACAGACAATATGGGAACCAAAATAATTATTATCAAGGGAGACAGAATAAATTCAGACGCAACGGTCCACCACGCAGTTACTATTCTGGGAGAAATTCTCCACGACATGACCGACAAACAAGAAACTATGTAAACTACCGACAAAACGACAGACCTGAATTCCATCAGAACTGGCGAGCTTCAAACAGGGCAGGGCCTTCTCGTCAATGTGAATTTGTAGAAGTTAGGTCTCCTAATCCCAATAACGACGCGCGCCAACAAAGGAACAGACAATGACTCGCACCGCAGGCAGCCGCGTGCGCCGGCTGGCTCAGGGAAAAATTACATAGACGCTAACCTTGAGAAAAATTTTAGCATTCTTTACCGATGTACCATCTACCGCATGATGATTCCACTGAATCTGAAACTCTGCGTACTAGGAAGAGTAAAGGTTTACACCACACTTCACATGTAAAACCGTTTATTGAAAGATAATCTGCTTTTTAACTTAGACTTTGCCATAAAATTTTTCGCTTTACATTACTAGTATGCTTTGTCAGACTTAGAATCTGTTAATATACAACAATGTTTGAAGTTAAATATCCAGTCAAGAACCAAGAGAACTTATTTAAACAGAAATTACGAATGCATTGTTATTGAGAACAGACGACACAGTGTTATTGTGTGTGTACATTCTTGCTTGTTAGTTGCACGATTACGTAACGACTATAAGACTTACATACTTAGAAGATATACTAGTACTGCTAATGAGATTTTAATGCAACATTTTGGTTTACTTGAAAATACATTCTGGATTTAAAGTACTTTATGTGAGATACCAGATGACACAGTGATTAGTTTATGTGACAGCTACACGATTTTATCACGACGCTACTAATGAGTGACAATTTACAATGTTGCTTTTGTGGTGTTTCTGTTTTATGTCTGCACAGTTTTATGTATTACTCTGGAAAGTAAAACATGTTTTAGTAGTAAGTTTTGTGGTATAGCTACAATGAGACAGCCTTTTTCGTAGCACAACAATACGTTACATTATAGTACTTTCTTGATCACGGTAAGGTACGTAATAACTACGATATCTATACCGAAAGCATTTCACTTTTGTTTATCATGAGGTAAGTACATTGACTTCTGCAGAACTTAGCTTTCGGAGGACGATAACTACAACACTTCCACAGAGATTATCTTACAACAAGAGCACAGTTTAGCGCTACAGGACACGTATTTGAGTGATTAATTTTGTACTTAAAACATTTATTTTTAAATATTTTTGAATTACAAAGAAAGTTTTCCGTGATACATTTCATTCCATTGCTGTAATCTGTAACACCTGAGGGTATAATTACATTAATCCTCAGGGGGGTACACGCTTACTTTGTGTACCATGTGTTTGGCAAGCACAACGAGCCCTAGCTAATATGGTATTTGCTTATAAAACTTTACACATCGGTACCATATTTCTCTAACACACAAATTATACAGCTATCTGATCATTTAACTGAGAGACAAACATTTTTTTTTACTACATCTGTGACACATGTTTACGCAATTACACAGTTGGGTAACTTCACATTTATGAAATTGTATTTTGTATGTACTTTGTGAACTCTTCATATTTTTTCAGAATCATTATGATACTATGAGAGCTTTAAATGATGTATTTGGTATGGGTCATGATATTTAAAGTACGTTTGAGGTGGATGAGAGTTTTTACGTGAGGCAGAGAATTTTTTTAGGTTTTGAAATTATTGCAGGAAGCTACGACGTTTTTGAGATTTGGCTGAGTTTTTATGATATTATAACGATGAAAATGTGTATTATGCTGTTGAGGTATGTTTATGATCAATAAGCTGATGCCATATGAGCAATTTGATTATGCTACGTATTTATTATGATGAAATATTGAAGAAGTGTCGACGAATATTTATATGTGTAATAAGGTAAGGAATAATGAGAAGTGGCTAGGGACTCTGACTTGTGGAAAAGGATGTTGGAAACCAAGAATCGTACTTTAAGAGTTACGAAATGTGTGTAAATGCGTGAATGTAACACAATGCCGACGAAAATTTTTTGGACACTGTTATATTCATAGGATTTTGTTTCTACGCATTTGCGCGCAAATTCTCGACCTGTGAAAATTTTTATATGAGACTGTCACTGTAGCGGAAACTGCTGTCGTAAATATTTCAGTAAGAAAGATAAGCGACCTTGATGTAAATTCGTTTTGGGCGCCCAGCTGAGAGATTGTCGTCGGACAAAAGAAAGCCATTAGGCAGAGAAAAAAAAGAGGCCATTATCCTCGCTATTGACATTTCTTTGTAGAAATCATCGCAAATACGACACGCTCAAACTTGAAAACATATGAGCTTTTAATTTATGATATTTACTAAAATGCCTAATGAAATGACGAGAAATATCTTTATGTCTATACACCTGATTATGACTACTGTCTTTCTAGTTGAGAGATTTTTTACTACCTTATGAAATGCCATATGGCTAATGAATGATGTTTCATGCCTTCCTTTGTACATATTTGCTCATTTTCTTTAATATCTAGTTTCTAGCTGCACTGCAGCATAGGTTATTATAAAATTTAATAGATGTACTAATATCACTATTTTCTGTCTACAGACCCCGTAAAGAATACGTTTCTGATAAACTTTCTTAGAAAAGATAGCACAAATAGACATTTCCCTTCACAGGAATTGCATAAATACTTTTTTTAATGACTTGTTAATTTCTTTTCTAGAATAAATTGTGATGCATCACTCTAGTGTTAAGATGTGACAGAGGTATTAGGCATGGCCATTTTTAGTGTAATATTTTTTCTGCTTGAGCTATGTCATGTTTAGATATAAGTTATTGCATTTGCTGCTGCTGTTTGCCTGGCATAGTACTACTAAATTTCACTTTACATTACTCTGTTAAGCCAGTTTTACTAGGAATTTATTTTTCTTGTTTGCTGCGCATTGCCTTATCTTAGTTGTAATATTTCATTTGCTTTGCTAATTTATGCTGCTTGCTTTGCCATTTGTATTTTTTATCATTTCTGTTTGTGTTAATTGATTTGTGCTGCTGCAGTGCCTCATTCCTTAGTTTAGCATCTGAGCTCAGTAGATTTAAGTTAGCTTAAGATGGGGTAGGCCATATAAGAGAACAAGTTATGATGAATTGGAAGAAAGGCATTGAGAAGCTATAAGAAAATGGTTTGGCCAAAAAAAGTATTTAGAAAGAGGATATGAACCAAAAAAGTAGGGTTAGGGACAAAAGGTTTAGGTAGGATTTTCTGGGAAATAAATGATGAGGTAAGATAATGGAAAATAAATAATGAGGTAAGGAATGTGTGAACATATAAATACAGAAAGCAAGCTTGGATAGAATTTTTTTTGGTGGAAACTAATGTTGAAATAAGAGGAAAGATATATGGAATGAAGTTTTGGGGTGGACTGCAGTACCAAATGTTACACTGAAAACAAACCCTGTCCTTTCCTTTTGTGTTATCCCACTATGTGTTTGTGTACCCTTGTGTATTTGTTTTCTTCCTGTCTCTGTGTACTGTTTCATAAAATTTTTTCTCTTCTAATACTAAGCCACATTCATTATGATGAGGAATACTGTTATCCTCAAATATAATTTGCATTAATAATATGTTATTTACTTTGTAAAGATGTTTAGACATTATTAATTCTGTTCTGCTTCAATGCTCATATGTGAAATTAATGTTTCGAAAACTATTCTCATTATTTTATATTTTTACTTATGTCATAATTCCTGTAACACTGATGTATATGTTTGTTTCTATTCTTTTGTAAAGCCTGTATTACTAAAAATTTTATCTGTATTATTAGGTTTTTAATGATGTTTTCTGTATCTTTGTAATTGTATTCTCATGTTATAAAATTGTAATGGACACCAGTTCTTCAAATTAAGTTACATTTCACTGCACACTTTTCTGTTGGTCATAATATATGCACAGTATGTGAGAAGTTGGGACTGTTAGTGCTTGCACGTGTGTTTATAATTCAGCAAGGGACTGGATAAAGCATTGCTGGTTCTAAGGAAAATTCCAAAAACTTTGTGAGTGCACAAGTGGTAGTTATGGACTTGCTATATTATCCGGAAACCTCTTCAATGGTGATTGTGCACCTGCACAGTCACAACAGATGGCTGCTGGCCATCTCTACAAGGACTACAGTGGGTCTGCATCTTCGATGGCCCACCAATACCATTATTTCTACAAGGACAACAATGGGTCTTTCCCCGCAGTGGCCCACCAATACCATTATTTCTACAGGGACTGCAGTGGGTCTGCACCTCTGATAGCCCACCAATACCATAATCTCTACCAGGACTGCAGTGTGTCTGCTCTGTGATGACCTACCTACCAATATTCTTCAAAACTTCGACTGACTCTGCTGTGGGTTGCTCTGTTGTGGCCCATTACCTGCCTGAAAGTCAAGAGTCAGCACTGTCTTTCCGTTAGAAGGACAACACTACTTCTTCAAGACTGCATGGAAATCCACTACTTCCATGTGCATTTTCTTTTACTGCTCAGACTTTGAGAAAAACACTGCAATTTTACTGTGATGAATGATCAGGAGTGTTTTTATGGACTGTGAGAAAATTTTAGCTTTTGACCAACATTGTATCAATAAGTGTGTGCCTTTGATTTATTTTTTATTGTAATTATGAAAAATTTTTTCAAATCTGTATTGACCACTGCCCAAAACAATTTGTAAAATTTTTTGTGGGGAGCATGGGGGCTATGTAAGTAGGCTATTTATGTTTTCTTATTGGCAACGTTGCGTAGCGCTCTGTATGAAAATCACTGGCTGTGCTGTGTGCAGTCTGTGGCTAGTTTGCATTGTTGTCTGCCATTGTAGTGTTGGGCAGCTGGATGTGAACAGCATGTAGCGTTGCGCAGTTGGAGGTGAGCCGCCAGCAGTGGTGGATGTGGGGAGAGAGATGGCGGAGTTTTGAAATTTGTAAGACTGGATGTCATGAACTGCTATATATATTATGACTATTAAGGTAAATACATTGTTTGTTCTCTATTTGCTAACTATGCCTATCAGTAGTTAGTGCCTTCCGTAGTTTGAAACTTTTATTTACCTGGCAGTAGTGGCGCTCGCTGTATTGCAGTAGTTCGAGTTACGAAGATTTTTGTGAGGTAAGTGATTTGTGAAAGGTATAGGTTAATGTTAGTCAGGGCCATTCCTTTGTAGGGATTTTTGAAAGTCAGATTGAGTTGCGCTAAAAATATTGTGTGTCAGTTTAAGCACAGTCATGTATAATTGTTCAATGGGGACGTTTCAATGTCAATAGCTTTTAGGATTCCTTACAAGTTTCTTATGTCATGCTTTCTATGTAATGCATACGCTGCACACCTTTATGGGTGGCACATTTCACACTTTCATGTGCGTCTATTTATGACCATAATGGCTCGTTTGGGTACAATGAGACTGCATTACATTGTTTCCGTAAAATATTCGAAGTGGATGACTATATGCAATGGACATGATTTATAGGTTCATTGATTTCTTAAATCCACACAGGCGAAATCTAGTAAATTAGACATCAACAAGTATAACATTTAGTTAGTAAAATAGAGCACAAGACTCGGCATAAATGAAACATGGCAACGTTGTAAAATAGATAGAGTGACTAACCTAAAATAACAATTCATAAAGCTGTAGCTTAAACGTCAGTAGTAGTAGTATCTTGCGTAGCGTGTGCAATAACATCAAAGTTGAGTAGCATAGCATCATAAGAAGTAGAACATTACATGAGATCAGTAAAGACGAAATAGCATCAGAAATAAATGAACATAAGATATGTATAGGCTATACACAAAAGGACAAAAATTCTTATTATGAAAACACGTTTGAGATGCCATTTGCAGCGGTCAGACCTCTCAAGGCATATGATCCGCTGGGCACATGTCAAAAACAAACGTCTCTCTCAGTTGTTACTTTCATGTACACCTGTATGAAAACAGAAAACTGTGCAAGGCTTAAACTTACGGTAAGAGAGCCAACCTGCAAGATTATCCCTACCAGGCACGTCGCCACCTAATAGAATGCTGAATAATCAAGGAATCGAGATAACAAGGTACCAATAGAATTTGTATAATCCTGGTATGATCACCAAGTGAAAAGTTCTTTAAAATAGTTTTGTGTTCTTTTTGCCATTTGCCAATGAATATGAATTATGTAATGTTCGTGTCATACGAATTTACTGTGGGATGTGTTGGTGAGTAAATGACTTAATCTGAAAAACCAATTCACAAGTTTCATAATGAAATAAACCCATCTGAAATTTACCCGTCTCGAGAGCACCAAGTTCTATGGCCCTGTACAATAAGCTGACAAAAATTCTCTATGCAAATAAACAGAGAAATAAAGTTTCCTTAGCTCTAGAGTCACAACGGATGTAGTCTTGGTATTCTGTTCCCTCCACAGTGGGCATAGAAAATATTCAGTCTTGGCACAGCGGAGTGCCTTGCCGGCGGTAAAATACCTTCATGCAAATAATATCAGAATAAACTCGCAAATTTTCAGTGAAAATACTGGATAGTGGATCAGCGCAATTCAGTGCTGTCCACATAGAAGCTGTTACAAACATTAATACTTTTCTCACTGTAGCACATTAATATTTTTCTGACTCTGATTGAAAAGTGATTTTCTTAGGAAAATATTAAGTGGGTTCAAATAAACACAATATGGAAGAGGATGAGGTACTGATAAGGGGATAGACCAACAACTAAATTCTCTGAGCCAGGTACTAGCTTTATGTCTTACATCCTACCTATGACAGAGTGCAACGGCAACTGCTACTGCTCTCGACGTGTCCCTTCTTGCCAGTCAAGCAACATCTTTGCTTCAGTGGTGTAAAAAATACAATCTCTTCTACATATGACAATCGTTTCAGGACATTTTTCAGTAATTATATTGCAAAATTGGGTTCCACGTATAAGTGGACCCGGCACAAGATAAAATATGATCTTAACAAAATAACTGGCAATAAAACTAGAAATAAGGAATTCGACTTTAACAATAAAATTAGACAAGTTAACGGTAACATCAATTAGTTGTAAATTGGATTTAAAGGGAACTTAGCTGAAACTTTGTGATAACACTAGGACTGCAGGGTTTGAATGATACAATAAATGAGAAGGAAAGGGAAGTAACAAGAAATTTTGGGATTGTTAAACGTGTTCTCTCGGGATCAACTGAGACGTAAAGCTTGAAGTATGAGAAATATTTCATGGACCGCTCTGTAACGACTGGTGCCTGTATGATGATACCGTTGGTGTTGGGGAACCAGTGGGAACTCTGTGGGCAATGTAATATTATACAGTTACCGTATCTTCAATCCTATATGAGACAGTCATGATTCTGCTTGTGAGCTCTGTACGGTACAGGCTGTCAGGAAGGCACCCGGCGACGGTGCGTTAGGACTTCAGCCTGGCGGTGAAGAGAGGCCACGGCCAGCTACGACAGCAACGCCTCTCGGCGGAGCTACAGCCACGCGGCAGCCCAGCTGCTCTTCACTACTCGGTGGTAAAGGCGGCTGGTCTCGCCCGGTATCTCTTTGACAGATGACGGACGCGCGGCTGGGATTGTGGCTTTGTGACGTCGAATCCCTCCATGGGCCTCAGCGTCGGCGGCAGCAGGTATCCACAACAGGCCAGTGGGGCTGGGGAAACAAATCTGGTGAAGGACCCAGTGCGGTGACAGACCAGAACCGGAGGCTGCTGCTGGCGCTGCCCAGTAGTCTCGCGGTCCGATGGAGCTTAGGCGATGACCAAGTCCCCGAATCAAATGACGTCCTGTCCGCAAATTCAGCCTCATTTATACTCCGTTACTGCTGATTTTTCTATAAAACCTGGTGTCCAGTCATGTCGCCAATAACAAAGAGACTCGCGCGAGTGGGATTATAAAGACCTGTTTACTAAATCGTTGTTTGTTGCGCGGGGCAGTTTACCGCTGCGCCAAGCTATTCTCGCTTCGCTACTCTTTTTTAGCATCTGTTATTTTGCCCTATACGTCGATGTAGCGTGGCTGAAGACCAGTGCTGTTACCATAGTACTCCGAGGCGGCCTCCATGCTACCGTCACGCGCTTACACTAAAGATGTAATACTTTTACCTACAGTACTGGATAGCGTCACTACACTGCCTCTCTCCGTAGAGAAGATTCGGTCCCTCGAGTCTTACTCCAACCCATTACCCCACTTTGATTACAGCTGTACTCATCTATGCAGAATCACAATGGTGATAGGAACTGCGACACTTGAACTCATAATTACTTGAAGTCTCCTATTCCGATAGCATTTGTTCCGCCGCTATTCGCTCTTCTTGTGCTACTACCGTTTGCGTTAAGGGGTGGTGCAGACATGGCTCTCAAGTATGGTTCCGAAAGGTTAGATTCTTTTTGGTTAAGATCTCTAGCGTTTCGTCTCGCTAGTAAAGCTGTGGATGTGTCTCATCAAACAGAGTAACTGCCGTCACAGTCGCCGGTAAATTATATTTCGATCGTGCTACATTACACCTAGTCCCATTAATTGGTAGTCCACTGCCTTACAATTGCAAACATTTTGCCCCGTGCCTTTCCCTTGCTCATAAGATCCAGCGACCACCGCAACGTCATTGTACACTGAATAGTCCCAGAGGGGCCCTGCTCTACGAAAATAAGGTTTTGGTTCAATCATCTCTTGCATCCAATCCTTCAATCGAGTGTAAGACCCGAGCAAGTATCTGTGTAACTTTTAGACCTCTCTGTGCTTTCCACTAGTAATCGCTAACCTTTGCACACCTGAAAATACTTCTTCCAGCCTCCTGATTTCATTACGCAACTGTCACACATTAAATTGTAAACTTAAGCACTATTCATGACTATAAAATAACACATTTGGCTGTCTGGAAAACAACAGTCCATCGTCCAGGTGATGCACTTGCAGTTCCTTTACTCCAGCCCCAGCGAAGAGGTACAGTACTGCCAAAGCAGCATTCTTCTTCCCCTTCGCCTGGAAACCTAAGGAGGGGATCCACATCATTTTCCCTTCCACATGAAGCGAGCTGTCTCTGAACAGCGGTCGTAAGTATATCCCTACTACTATCAACATTACGTCCTACACTATATATAAAAATAAACTGCAAAAAATCGATACACACAATTCCTCTCTTGATCTTAATAATGTGTAACGAGTCTGAGGTATGCGAACTTTCTTCTCACACTGCTCATCGTTTCGCTTTTCCTCTTAATATCCTTCCTGGCCTTTACTAGCACTTTTCGCGTAACCGTCTCTGGCGCACCCTTGAAAGGTCGCAGACGTCTCACACGCAAAGTCGTCGTCCTTGTTGGCAACTGCAGCTTGACATTCACCAGTGACATGGTTTCGACTACTTGGTTTGGGCCGTAGTGCCGTGTTGAAAACTTCCTTGTCTTGCTCTTTGGCATATATAGGCTAGACCACATCTCATATTGGCCTTATTTCCCCCCCCCCTCCCACCCTCCCCACCTACCCCACTGCCTCTCTCTGTTTGTCCAAAGCCTTCGTATTTGCTCTGCATGCCTTGTTCCACACCTACTTTACTTTTCTTGCACAGTAGTGGACTGCTTCTCCCTTTCTGACACTCTGCGCGCAATCCACACTATTCTTGACGTATCGATCCACATCATCCTTCCTTCCTTTCCATTAATTTCTTCTTGACTCCCTTCCATTCGTGCGCTGCATCCACTATGCCATGACAAAATGTGATCGTGCATCTCAAGTAACACTTTAAATTTTAACTTAGCCGGCACCGCCACTCGTGTTTAAAATTTTGTCACTCTGCATAGTAATCTGTCATCCATGCCAAATTGCTGCTGTGCCTTATACAGCCCACATTACTCTTCCGTGCTTTGTGCCGCTCTCCGTTAAGCAAGATAGTGACCCCCAATGCTTGTATTACAGCTATCTTCCTGTTGAGCCTATATCCATTTCCGAGTTTCCTTTCCGGCTTGTGGATTACTTCGTACTCAAACGACCATCTCGTTAATCTACTAGATGTACCTTCCAAGCCTAATACGCACATTGCAGAGTAATTTATTTATGTGGCGATAAATTATCGTGATGCAAAAGCATGGAGCACTTGGCTCAAAAGGCAGCCAAGGACAATCTGACGTATTACGACAATAAAATTTCTGTCTGAAAGTCTGAAAACGACAAAACTGGATGTTAACAACGTCTTTAACTCGTCAAATGCTCCCTGACATTCCTCCGACCACAGAAACTCAACCCCTTTCTTTAACAACTGTGTAATTAGTCTTTAAGTATTCACAAATCCCTTCATGAACTACCTATAATAATTCACAAGACTGTGGAAAGATTGTAACTCCCTAGTAGTCTGTGGTACTAGAAAATACTGCACTGCCTGTATTAACTTCAGACCTGTCATTACACCTTCCTTACTTATGACATGTCCCAAATAGTTAACTTCTTCCAGCGCAGTGGCCTTCCTGAGTGTTGAGTGCGAGACGTGCTGCCAATAATCTGTTGAAACCACTGTTTAGACTTCGACTATGTTCCAGCATATCCCTTCAATGGACGATTATGTCATCAAAATATATTATGCACTGGCGTGGTTTCAATCCTCTCAGTACTCCTGCCAGAAGCCGTTGGAACGTCGCCGGCGCATTTTTCAACCCAAAAGGCATCCTCCTATGTTGGTAGTGTCCACAGTTGCCTAAAAAAGCTGGTGTTGGTCTTCAGGTGCCGTTTCTAACAGATGGTATCTGCTCTTTAAGTTCAGCGTGGAGGAATACTTGATTTTGCCTAGGTTATCTGTGGTCTCCATGATATTCGTGACAGGGTATCTATTGGCTTGCTATTGAAATATCTGTAATAGCAAAAATAAATAAATAAATAAATAATTCTCCAAACTATCCATAGAATTCTTAGGTATGATTACAATTCCTGCCCCCCCACGCACTCTTACTCTATTATTCCGTCAAATTATTGTTTAACTGTAAAAGTTTCTAAGACTTGTTGCAACGAGCGTTGTATTCTATATGGTCTTCTATATACCGGCGTTTCATTTCGTGTTGGAATGCTGTGTTGTGTTACTGGCGTGGCTGGCAACGGCTCTCCCGCAAAAAAAAAAAAAAAAAAAAAAAAAAAAAAAAAAAAAAAAAAAAAAATTCTGAAATTCTAGCAACAGTTCCTCCAACTGTGCTCTTTCTGCTCCTTTTCAGTGCTTCCACATCTCATACAATGCAGTCCTAGCATGGTGTGAGGCAGTCTTCCTCATCTGGAACCCCTAGTGTAGCTAATAACGTTCATTTCAATAACTTTACATCTTCGGTGAAAAAATTGTCCAAATTGAAGGGTACCACTTTTCCTCCGACCGCTACCTGTACACGCTCACTACTAGGTTTCACCAAACAACAAGATGTGTCTAATACTTCACTACCCTCCAATGGTTCTGTTACACATATCACACCTACTGGTAACTTTAGTTCAACATTGTCCCATAGTGATTTTCCGGTGCCTCATGACACACAGTCATGCGAATCAAGCCTTAATTCTATTTCTCCCGATTTGATTGGACGTCTTGTATACTAAGCTTCCTTTTGGCAGATTAATATTGACCTTTCGCCTAGTAGGAATTTCTTCCCACTCAATTCCACTATACGTCCTCGGAGGTCAATTACGGCATAATGCTGATGGAGAAAATCTAACCATAGGATCATGCTGTACCATTCACTTGCATGAGACACCACTTCGAAATACTGCCAAAACCTGTTTCTCCCAATCGAAAAATTCACGGCTACTGACACCAACGGTCGTATATCAGTATCCCCTACTCCAGGTAAATCATACTGTGATGTGAATCTTCAGGTTTTCGCGGCGCAATGACTGCTCCATTAAGTTTCGGGAATGCAGCCGCATGTATTCTGCTTCTTCTTCTAATATTTCGGCTGTATACCTTTCAGCCATCTTCAGAGAGAGCCGTACGACTGACGCTCCAGCGCTCGCTCCATCCTTTTAAACTCGCGGACCGCGCCACTGCGCATGCGGCCACAGATAAACAAGGCGCCAGTGATGTTGATTGGCGGCAAAGACGTACAATATGCATGAGTTACGTCTGTGACTGCGCATTCGATCCATGCTGGGAGGTCGATATACGAGGGCTATTCCGAAAGTAAGGTCCGATCGGTCACGAAATGGAAACGACTATGAAAATCCGATAAAGCTTTGCACAGATGTGTTGGGTAGTGTCTCTAGTATAACCCCAATTAACATCACGTCGCTCTTCTCATTTCTGAGCTCGCAGTGAGTGCGTAAAGATGTCTGGAAAATAGTGTCTGCCGCCAAGCACGGGGGCCTGGTGAGAAATTTCCCCTGAAGCTATGCAGCTAACATTACATAACTGTCGTGCTGTTTCGTCTTCAAGACAATTCTCAGCCGCATTCTGCAGGGGCAATGAAGATGCTCCTGCATCGTTTTCAAATGGAAATGTGAGAGTACCCACAATACAGCCCGTAATTGTCTCCCTCTGAGTTTCAGCTCTGGTCACATGAACCGCTGGTTATGAAGACAACATTTCGGCACAAGACAACGAGCCGTAGGCCAGCGTAGAGAATTGGCGGAGAGCACTGGCGGCTGCCTTCTATAGCGAGGGTATGGGAAAGTTGGTACAACGCTACGATACACGTCTAAGTCGGGTCGGCGACTATGGAGATAAGTAGCTGCAAGGTGTATCTAACTGTTGCAAATAAAACATTTTTGATTTTTACCGTGGTTTCCATTTCGCGACCTATCGGACCTTACTTTCGGAATAGCCCTCGTATTACTGGGAGCTGAACTGTAGCGACGTCTTTGTAAGTTCAATATTGAAAGTGTCGGATTCCATAATTTATCTAATGTGAAACCGCTGTCTCTATTAATTAAATTCTTCGTCAAGCGGATTTCAATGGCCTCTTTTACTACGGAGTCCCAGAAAGATGAAACAGAAGTCAGAATTTCGACATTTTCATATACCATAGAGTGACCAGAATCAATACAATGCTCTGCCACAGCCGATTTACTGGGTTGTAAGAGCCGAGTGTACCTGCGATGTTCCGTACACCTCTCTTGGACTGTACGATTCGTTTGTCCGATGTATGAAAGGCCACATTCACATGGTATCTTGTAAACTCCAGGCTTGCGGAGTAGTAAGTCATCTTTAACGGAACCCAGGAGTGCAGCCGTCTTCGCCGGTGGACGAAAAATCACTTTTACCTTATGTTTAGTGAGGATCCGTCCTATTTCGGATGAAAGGCTTCCCACATACGGCAGGAAAGCCATGGATTTAAATGTTTCTCAAGAACTTTATCGTCTGCTACCTGAAGATGTCTGTGGAGTTACCCAGCAACTCTTGGAACTGGATAGATGGTACAACATGGGCCAAATCAGACTGGGTTCGTGAGGTAGCGACATCAAGACAGACTGCAAAGTTCAGCCGACTTGAGCCATCTCCACAGCAAGAAAGTATCATTCGACGCTCTGTCATTAATATGACGGATAGAGATTTGGACGATGCTACGATGATGGTCTTAAGCAAAGGACTGAATTTTGCACCCACGCCAAAGGTTTTGCCTATACCTGCATTCATCAGTGCCGTCGAAGAAGCTGTTCGACCACTTTCTACGGATTCTGCAGATGAAATAAGACGCGAAACGTTTCGAGCTGTTATGAAGGCTCGCCCACAAAGAAGCAATATATCTGTGGCAGAGAGGACTGCACTACGTATGCTCCGCCAAGATACCGAAACGGTGGTTCTCCCTGCTGATAAAGGTAATGCCACTGTTTTAATGTCACGTGACGACTATCATTATAAGATATACAGCTTATTAAATGATAGTATGTACCGGAAGATCAGTAAGGACCCCACCAACAAGGTGGTAAGGAAGACGGCGTCGGTTTTGAATGCCTCCCCATTTCCACCGGAAGTCATACGAAGACTGAAACCAAGTGGTGCAGTGCCTCCAAGGCTATATGGACTCCCAAAGATCCATAAGAAAGACGTTCCTCTACGTCCTATCGTGAGCAATATTGGTTCTCCCAACTATGATTGTGCCAAGCACCTGGCGTCACTATTGAGGCCGCTTGTGGGAAAATGTGATCATCATATAAGGAACTCTGCAGATTTCATTGGCAAATTAAAAACTTTGAAACTGAACACCTCTGATCTATTAGTCAGCTTTGATGTAGTGTCGCTATTTACTAAGGTACCTCTCTCTGAATCTTTAGATCTCATTGGAAAAAGTTTTGATAAGGAGATTTTAGCTTTGTTTCACCATGTGATGACCTCCACATACTTTTTATTTAATAACGACTTTTTTGAACAGACTGACGGTGTTGCCATGGGTAGTCCTTTGTCACCCTTGGTGGCCAATTTATTTATGGAGGACTTCGAGGAGAAGGCCCTGGAGTCTGCTAGTTTGAAGCCTACAGTTTTTTGGAGGTACGTTGATGATACCTTTGTAGTGTGGCCCCATGGCGAGGACAAATTGCAGGACTTCTTAAACCATCTGAATTCCATCCATGGACAAATTCAGTTCACAATGGAAGTGGAAAAGGAAGGATGTCTTCCATTTTTGGATGTCTTGGTTCGGCGCAAAGAAGATGGCACTTTGGGTCATGCAGTATATCGGAAACCGACCCATACGGACTTATATTTACATGCAAATAGCTGTCACCATCCTTCGCAGACGAGTAGTGTTCTAAGAACTTTGGTACACCGAGCACACGTCATATCTGCTGAAAGTAGTTTAAAAGACGAACTTTTACATCTGAAGAGAGTTTTTGAGGACAACTGGTATTCTCCACAACAGATACGTAAGGCACTACAAATAAAACCTAAGGTGTCCATAAGGAATGCAGAAGATGACGAGGAAACATTTAAATCCATGGCTTTCCTGCCGTATGTGGGAAGCCTTTCATCCGAAATAGGACGGTTCCTCACTAAACATAAAGTAAAAGTGATTTTTCGTCCACCGGCGAAGACGGCTGCACTCCTGGGTTCCGTTAAAGATGACTTACTACTCCGCAAGCCTGGAGTTTACAAGATACCATGTGAATGTGGCCTTTCATACATCGGACAAACGAATCGTACAGTCCAAGAGAGGTGTACGGAACATCGCAGGTACACTCGGCTCTTACAACCCAGTAAATCGGCTGTGGCAGAGCATTGTATTGATTCTGGTCACTCTATGGTATATGAAAATGTCGAAGTTCTGACTTCTGTTTCATCTTTCTGGGACTCCGTAGTAAAAGAGGCCATTGAAATCCGCTTGACGAAAAATTTAATTAATAGAGACAGCGGTTTCACATTAGATAAATCATGGAATCCGGCACTTTCAATATTGAACTTACAAAGACGTCGCTACAGTTCAGCTCCCAGTAATATATCGACCTCCCAGCATGGATCGAATGCGCAGTCACAGACGTAACTCATGCATATTGTACGTCTTTGCCGCCAATCAACTTCACTGGCGCCTTGTTTATCTGTGGCCGCATGCGCAGTGGCGCGGTCCGCGAGTTTAAAAGGATGGAGCGAGCGCTGGAGCGTCAGTCGTACGGCTCTCTCTGAAGATGGCTGAAAGGTATACAGCCGAAATATTAGAAGAAAAAACAGAATACATGCGGCTGCATTCCCGAAACGTAATGGAGCATACTGTGATGGTTTCCACTGCCTCCTACCCATTAATCTCTCGAGGATACTGACACATATGATCCTGTGTCCAACTATACTTTATACTTTTTCCATCCACAGCTATGCTTCTAAGATAAGTCGTAGGGCAGTATTGCCTCACGTGTTCCAACATTTGTACGGAATCCTAACTGATCTTACCCGAGGTCGGCTAGTAACAGTGTTTCCATTCGTGTGTAAAGAATTCGCGTTAGTATTTTGCAGCCATGACTTATTAAACTGATAGTTCGATTTTCACATCTTTCAACACCTGCTTTCTTTGGGATTGGAATTATTTTATTCTTCTTGAAGCCTGAGGGTATTGCAGTCATAGTCCACATCTGCCACTGGAAATGTCTTACAATTTAAAACCTGGTTCCTAAATCTCTGTCTTACCATTATATAATCTATCTGAAACCTGTATCTCCAGGCTTCATCCATGTATACAACCTTCTTTTATGATTCTTGAACCAAGTGTTAGCTATGATGAAATTAAGGTCTGTGCAAAATTCTACCAGGCCGCTTCAGCTTTCATTCCTTACCCCCAATAAATATTCACCTACTATCGAATTCCAGTCACCCATGACTATTAAATTTCCATCTCCCTTCACTATCTGAATAATTTCGTTTATCTCATCACACATTTCTTCCATTTCTTCGTCATCTACAGAGCTAGTTGGCATATAAATTTGTACTATTGTAGTAGGCGTGGGCTTCGTGTCTATATTGGCCACAATAAGGAGTTCACTATGCTGTTTGTAGTAGCTTACCCGCATTCCTATTTTTGTTTACTAATTATTAAACCTGCTCCTGCGTTACCCCTATTTGAGTTTGTATTTATAACCCTGTATTCACCTGACCAAAAGTTTTGTTCCTCCTGCCACCATACTTCGCTAATTCCCACTATATCTAACTTTAACCTATCCATTTCCCTTTTTAAATTTTCTAACCTACCTGCCCGATTAAGGGATCTGACATTTCACGCTCCGATCCGTAGGATGCCAGTTTTCTTTCTCCTGATAACGACGTCCTCCTGAGTAGTCCCCGTCTGGGGATCCGAATGGGGGACTATTTTACCTCCGGAATATTTTACCCAAGAGGACGCCATCATCATTTAACCATACAGTAATGCTGCATGCCCTCGGTAAAAATTACGGCTATAGTTTCACCTTGCTTTCAACAGTTCGCAGTACCAGCTCAGCAAGGCCGTTTTGGTTAGCGCTACAAGGCCAGATCAGTCAATCATCCAGACTGTTGCTCCTGCAACTACTGAAAAGGCTGCTGCCCCTCTCCAGGAACCACACGATTGTCTCGCCTCTCAACAGATACCCCTCTGTTGTTGATGCACCTACGGTACGGCTATCTGTATCACTGAGGAACGCAAGCCTCCCCACAAACAGCAAGGTCTATGGTTCATGGAGAGGGGGATTCTTTATATAATTACCTTAATTCAAAAACAGCGTACCTAGCTGCGTGAATGGGGTTATGGATACCTGCTTGATGACACTCTTTGTCAAGCGTAGCTTTGTGACCGCTTTCTGGACTTCCCGACTGGTAACTCATGGGTGGCTCTGCAAGGGGTTAAGCAGGAACACAGCCCACTCAGAAACGACTGGCCTTTAGCTTACAGCATCTGGTACCTAGTAGCTATGGTCGTCTGCACGGTACATGGTTACTTTGCGTGGTGACGGGCTACATTGTTGAGTTTGGGGGGGGGGGGATTTTGCTGCTGCCTTAGCTAGAGGACATGGCACCTACACTGTCCTAGATTTATTTCGGCCTGATATAGGAAGTACAGTGAGCAACATTGTTGTTTGGAGTGTTGATTGGATTTCGCAAAACACCACCTCTGTCTGCAGTAACTTCTAAGCATCCTTTCTTATTTTGACATTAAAATGATTCAGATCGTTCCACTGGCCCTTTCCTTCCTATTCCTTTCTGTGAATCAGCATCCCAGCAATAAGAACCATTCTAATTTTCAAAAGAAGGTATCACTTTCACGAATCGAACTTGTGTTCTTTAACTGTGGTTTAGCCGTCCGCGGTGGTCTCGCGGTTCTAGGCGCGCAGTCCGGAACCGTGTGACTGCTACGGTCGCAGGTTCGAATCCTGCCTCGGGCATGGATGTGTGTGATGTCCTTAGGTTAGTTAGGTTTAAGTAGTTCTAAGTTCTAGGGGACTGATGACCACAGCAGTTGAGTCCCATAGTGCTCAGAGCCATTTGAACCATTTTAACTGTGGTTTTTCTGTATCTTATCTCCTGTATTTGTCTTCTTTTGATGCTAGCGGTCCATAGGGATTCAGGTATACGACCTCAAGTTTCTATCGTATTTGACTGGTGTGTAAATTCAATTTGCACTCTATTTGTATGTTTTAGAATTGGTCGAGCAGCTATCTGGGATTTCGCCCGAAAGCAGGCCGTACTATATTTGCCTAACTTGTATACTGCATGCTCTTCACTTTCCAGATTTCGTTCCTCCTCAACGTGTTTGGTAAACCCCTCAGTCTGCATCACAGTCTTGGATATTTTAAATTTTCAGTTTTCTATGGGTACACATGAGACCGAAACAGGCAGCTCCATACCCGTGTGCGAATAAATTAACAAATCAATCCTTCACAGATGTACACTTTTTGAGTTCACTTTCTACAATGATTACTCATATCACTGCAGCTGACGTTTGTTTTTGGTTGGCACACAGCCGTGTGCGTACAGTAGTTATAATTATGTTTTTGTCTCTATGAATCTTTTAAAAATACCGTATAAGAAAGTGAGTAATGATGATAGGTGCTAATGTCTGCTTCACAGGCATGTAAACGTTTTATTTATTTATTCATTTATTTGTTATTTACTTTCTTTTCTTGGGTGCTTTTCACGGAAATAGTTATTCCTTTTGGCTGCTTCATACTCGTCATTCATGTGAGTAAAGTGTTAAAATATTTACACCGATTTTCTCATCTGGCAATAGACTTTATTTAGCGCAAACGTCTGCTTCATAGACGTAGATATACAAAACAAATTTATCATTTTCCTCTTTATCCAGTTCAGTAAGACAACAATATTTTTCTGCTTGCCTTTACAGTTGTGTGTTCTTTTTTTCTTCAATTGCTTGGTACTTTCTATTGTTAATGTCTGCTGTACATCTTGTGGGCTTCACAGACGTATATATGTATTTCTCAGTACCTAAGGATTTGTTTTAAGAATTAGTCATTATGGCGCACAAATATCAAAGAAACAAAAAAATAAAATAGAAAACAAACAATTGCCGAACAGGTATTGAAGACCAAACGGTTCCGACCGACTACCGTGTCTTCCTTATCCCTTACGCGTCACTTTCTGTAATAATTTAAGGATTGGCCTCTGAGGTAATACAATACATAATTGTTCTTCTAATATTATGTATTTTGTTTTAGCCACTAACTATTTACAGATCCTATATCTCTACCCGTGAACGTACAATATATAAAAACTATGTGTGGCAATGCAATCAATAGCAGAAAAAGTGTAGGTTAATGTATTACATGTATCATTTAAATTAATTGTTGCATCATTTTCTATACTGTGTGTGTCGTATTTTGTACGTTTACAAAGGATATTAGAAGCGCGCATACAGGACATTGTTACAAACGTGTGGCGTTGTGTCAACTGCTGAGGACGATCTGAACTATTCAATTATTCTGATATATCAGGTACGCCAAGATGATATGTAATCTTTTTTTTACGATTACCGTTTTCGACAGATCCATAATCCCGTCATCGAATCTCAAAGTTTATTGAGCAAATAATCCAATTTAAGGTGGCTAGTACATATAGGAACTGATTTAACACTGTATGCATCGCTGAAGCATTAGAACGTACCATGTAACACATCAATAGATTTCATGGAGGTATGTTCCGTCCAAGAAACTAACTGAAGGCAGTTTGTTTATTACCATACGCATTTCGCTTCTTTTATTTGTGAGGCATTTTCAGTGGCCTGTAATACATGTTAGTTTTTATACATGTAATGAATTTAATATATTATATGAGGGTTACAATAAGTTACTATGTTACATTTTGTGATGTATTTCTCTTGGTTTTCATGCTAGAGCTAACTTCTGCAGCACAAATTTTATGGTGTTAAATTGTCATTCTGTGTTAGGAATCATACACTGTGAGTTAGAGACGCATTTGCTACTCCTCAGGGTATTTAAACATTCAGGCGATAAGTGTTTATGCGATATTGTTGTATCGTCTTGATATGTTGATATCTATCACTTACGTCTCTAACTGGAAGACGCACTCGTACTTAGGCCGAATTATTTGGCATTCTTGTTAGCTCTGACGTAACCTTTATGAACGAAATGTTGTTTCAGCGTCACTTAGAAAGACATCAGCTGCGAAATCTGTATTTTAGCTCCTTACGAATTATTTAGGAAATTTTTCGCAATCAAAATTTGCACGTTGGTTACTGAGGTCCTGAGGTGGGCAAGTGATATAGGTACTTAAACTAATAAGCTGGCCTGCACTTCAGCTGCACCTGCCATACTTGTATTCAAAGGGCTCAGTAAAGTTTGGTGGGACGCTTGTTTGGCCTGGCCGGCTCTTGTAGCTTTTTAGGCAAGCACGACTGCCATACGGAATGATCGGTCGGTTGCACCGGCACTTTGATTTCAGGGCAAACTACCCACATTGAAAGTATCTGCCGATGTGTGTAACGGTGGCAGTGGATCACCTCGCTGCAATTAAAGCCTAATGCTTCTATGTTGTGGACCTTGCAGAGAATTTTTCTTTAACTTTTGGATCTTGGCTAATTATCTGATCTCTGTCTTCATGGTGATTGTATTAATTTTCCTCTTTAAACAAACCTTCGCCTCTGAAAGCCTTGGGAGACTGGCAATGGTGGAAAAACAGTATTTATGCGTCAGTTGACTCCGTATATCTGGGTAATATTAAGTACCAAACGCTACGTTCCGTTGTATCTTACAGAAGAAGTAAGCGTAAGTGAGCCTCACTCTCGATTCCAGAGCTGTGATTTTCTGTAGTTAAGGAAAGAAAAAAATTCAAATTCTTAGCTTAACATGTTCATGCTTTTGTCTTTAGCTTGAAGGAGAGTGCATGTTTTGCCCAGCATGTTTAGAAGATTTTAAAATGGTCCTTATTAGCAACTTTGGCTGTAATATGTTTTAGGACCCTTCGAAATTATTTCTATTATTTAATCTGACATAATTATTTATGCAGTTTGTTTGTTGTTCCCATAAAGTAGTATTTGTATTCTTGGTAAAACGGTGGATGTTGTTGAAAAGAAAACCCCTGGGGTCCAGTTCGTCCTTTTGGGTGTTTGTCCCTAGTTCCTTCGGACACGAATTTCCAGTATCACACAGACAAGTCTGTATGCAGTTGTTTACATTGTGGTACGCAGTGATCGGTATGTACTAGCATCAGTCTCGTAAAACAGTTGCCACAATACAAATTCTGTCTACAAAATATAATTCATTGTAAATTTGTAATAAAAATATGGTACCATGTTCTGTCAAAAGTAATTTTAGTTTACATAGGGTCAATGAGTGGATCTCTTTACTCATGTAACTGCAGTTAAACCTAATGAGAGTTGATTAAATGTTACAAAATAGTAAACTTCCAAGAGTGAAAGTAACTTACAGCAGATCACTTTAACAAAGAAAGAAATTATATATTTCAAGCGCTGTGTATCTTGAATGTTAGGTTGTGGGAAAATGATTATATGTGTGTTTGCATGCCCCTATGTCAGAAAACTGGTGAAATGTTTCGTTATAGAGCGTACATGATCATAGCACATATTACAGAAATAGGTTTGGTACTAAGGGGTGCTGGTGTTTTAAAGCGCTTTACCGAAAATAGTCTTCTTCCCACTGGTATAAGAAATAAAGTCTACCTGTATCTGCTGGATTAATGTAATGAATGATTTTGCCATTTATGGTTGCCTGCCATCTGGATGAATGCAATAAATGCTTTTTTCGATTCACAGCTGTCTTTTTATGATGAGTAGGGTATCAAGACAAGCTAATAGAATATATTGATACAGGAAAAGCATTCATAACATATGATTCAGCAAGAAGTTCTAAATTGTCATGAAGAAAGATATACTTCATAGGTGATGGGTGATATACGACGTTAAAAGAACCAAGAGAGAGAAAATAGAAAGGAGGATGAAGAACAAAGTTCTGGGATTAGAAAAAAGTTTGCCCCATAAATTTCAGTATATATCGAAGAAGCAACGACGGAAATGAAAGAAGGGGTCAGAGGTGAAATTAGAATTCACTCAGAGGATACGAGTGATACGATTCGCTGATAACATTGCCATCATCAGTGAAAAGGGAGAAAGAACTGCAAAACCTGTTAAACTGAACAGTCTAGTGAGCACACACTGTGAACTGGAATAGACCGAAGACAGATGAAAGTAATGCGGAGAAGCAAAAGTGATTTTATCAGTAAATGCAAAATAAAAGCAGTTGATCACGAAGTAGACCAATTGAAAGATTTCTGCAACCTTGTAAGCGAAGTAACTCATGACGGACGAGTCAAGGACGTAAAAATCAGTATAGCGCAGAGAAAGGGGGCATTCCTGTAGTATAAAACATCGGTAAAATTTCTGCGAATGTACATATGGAGCACAAAAATGTATGAAACTGGATCAAAAGAAGAAGATGAAGATCTTTGGACGTGGTGTTGTAGAAAGGAGCTGAAAATTAGGTTGACGTATTAGAAATTAGAAATTTCTCCGCAGAATTAACGAGGGGAGGAGTGTATGGAAAACACTGGCAAGAAGGAGGGACAGTATTGTACTCCATATGTTGAGATACGAAGAAATAAATTACCTGACATCTGAAGTAGCTATAGAGGATGAAAACTATAGGGCAAGGTAGAAGTGGGAAAGTAGCCAATTAATAAATAAGCACGTTGTGAGCAATTGCTATTCTTCGAGGAAAAGATTGGTACAGGAGAGGAATTCGCGGTAGGTCGCATCAAACTAGGCAGGAGACCGATAAATAAATTTAAAAAAAAAGAAACAGTAACAGAGGAATGATGGGGTGAAACCTCGGATCCAGTCAGTGGGCTGTGATTCTCGAATTACACGAGTGGAATCGTTGAGTTAAGCGTCTCCAAGCCCGAAGCAGTATCAAATGTCACGAGGCTGGCTCGACGCAGAGATGTGGAACTGAACCCTAAGCACCAGCTCACAGACCGCTCGCTGCGTCTCCTCTTCTCTTTGTGACAATTCTTGCAAAGAAAATATGTAACGTCACTTTCCTTTTTACAGTCCAGTGCCGGTCAAACGACTTCAAAGTAGAGTCTATTAAAATCTTGCAGTGATTTGATATAATTTTTAAGCACACTGACAAAATTTTCTGTCATTGTTTAGGCAGAAGTTGTTCAGAACTGATTGAAAGGTCGCTTTGATAATGAAGTTATTTCTGCTGTTACGTTTCGAGCAAAATTTTTGGCTATCTTAACGAGTAGAGACAAGTTTCACTGTGCATGATGTGATGTCTTGTACCGTTACACGAGGCTTGCTTCTTCTCAGTTCTGAGCGCTTACGAAATAGGGGACGTGACGTCCCTCTCGAGTTATCCACTGTCAGTGCTTCGGAGGCGCCGTTATCCGTCGTTTGCCTCACCTTCTCGCTGGGGTTCGTTACCTGCCACGGGCGGCGACCACGTGTCCTGTTATCATGTTTACAAAAGCGTCTACAGTCTGTCGTTTCCTGAACCACATCCTTCGTAACCTTCTGTAGCTGGCGTTTAGAAGTAGTCTTCCTGAGATATCTTTAATAAGGATAGGTCCAATTATGTTTACGAACAGCTTAGAAAGTAATTAAATTTTTGCCCTGCAGCGGAGTGTACGATGCCATATTAAAACTGTATGTCGGACCGAGCCATGAACTGGGGACCTTAGTTTCTCGAGGAGAAGCGCGACATTGACTTAGCTATCCAAGTGCGACGGACAATGCCAGTACCGCGTCTCCTGTCGTCCAAACTTCACGGAAGCTCTCTTGCGAAGCTCGCAAGACGAGCACCCCTGGAAGAAAGGATATTGCGGAACATGGCCTAGACACAGCCTGAGGGATGTTTCCACAATGAAATCTTCACTTTGCAGGGAAGTGTGCGCTGATATTATGTCAGGCTTGGAAGATAGGAGACTGATGAAAATGAAGTAGTGAGACGGTAAAGCACTCCCCCGCGAAAGGCAAAGGTCCCGGTTTCGAGTCTTGGCCCGATACACAATTTTAATCTACCATGAGAGTTTATTCTATATATCTTACGTCTTTGAGTAAGTCTTATATCATTATTGATGCAATTATTATGCTTCATATTAGCAAACATTCGTTTGCTTCACAGTTAGTTGTATGGGTCGCTCGATTTTAAATAGACTAATTTAAGGAATCAGTCACTGTTTATAATCTGTTGTGAGCGAAATATTTCATGTGTTTTCCTACATAATGAAACGTTTCCATTTTGAAACAAAAGAAAATATTTTTGTATCATGAAACCCTGCTCTTTCAAAAGGAAATTAATTAAAATTGTAGGGAATTATATTTAGCAAAACCACATCAAAGTTCCCCGATTAATGCTAATTCCAGTTAAAGTTCCCTATCAGAGCTCACATGACTTCTTGCAGCTCGCTTTCCAACGCCTGAAAAATATGCAATTTTTTTGTATCTTGAGCTCAGATTTAGCACAGCTGGCAAAGGTTCATTTACCTTGGAGAAGTTCAGGTGAGTATTATTGGGGCATTTAACACAGAATGACTAGCAAATATACGAGCATTAACCGTGTAATTTTAATTATCACCTCGGAAACAGGAAGGACCGCATTTGCCGGTATTTTTCAGGAACACATCTGAAGCCTTGGTAGACCCTGCCATCCTTACCCCATAGTAACGTAGCACGTCGCTAGAGTATCAGAAGCAAAATGGCGCACACATCTCTACTTTATTAATGGGCTGCGCCATTATGTTTGAGCTACGTATTTCCTCGGAATCAGTGCGTGACAAGAGCTGTAATCCAGCACAGACCTGAGAACAGTAGTAGCTGTCAGAGCATAGCACACTCGGTGAGTAATTTTACCATTCCCTATGATGTCAAACCGTGTATTACTGTTCCTGTATGGCAGAGTTACTAACGAGGAATTATTGCTGTCGTGTTAACGGGTAATACTTATCTTCGCAATTAACACTGCCACTTAGCATACGCTGTATGGAGTAATACATTCAAGATTGCTTCTTAGATATGGCAAAAATGTGAATGTACTTTCAGACACCTCGTGATCTGCTACAGCTGGGAAAACCATACATGTGGTACTGATAATGAGGCGTTATATGTCATAACGGAACTGCTTTCTTATCAAAGCATCATCGACGATATTCTGATAGCCGTTGTGCTGTTTGCAAGACTGCAAGGCAATGGAGTAGTCAAAAGAGTGCGACGCTATTTACATAAATCTATGCCATGACGTAGATTGCAGGTAGTTTAAACTTTAAACATGATTATTATGAGAGGGATCTTATTTTAGTAAGAAGTCGTATATTAACCTAGAGGCTAGTACTGACTGTAACTTCTCAGTCAAGTCATTTCAACGGATAAATGTGGACATTATGGTGCACAATAAGGCAGAGATACTCTTCATAGGCCGGCCGAAGTGGCCGTGCGGTTAAAGGCGCTGCAGTCTGGAACCGCAAGACCGCTACGGTCGCAGGTTCGAATCCTGCCTCGGGCATGGATGTTTGTGATGTCCTTAGGTTAGTTAGGTTTAACTAGTTCTAAGTTCTAGGGGACTAATGACCTCAGCAGTTGAGTCCCATAGTGCTCAGAGCCATACTCTTCATAGCAGTGTAACAACACGGAAGTTTTTACAAGAATACCAACGTTAAATTAAAACGCTATGCACGCTACTTGTGTGCACTACAAGCTATAGAGAGTTTGCACCTGTCTCTATCGATGGCTA
Organism: Schistocerca nitens; assembly: GCF_023898315.1. Lineage (NCBI taxonomy): Eukaryota > Metazoa > Arthropoda > Insecta > Orthoptera > Acrididae > Schistocerca > Schistocerca nitens. The sequence goes on along the minus strand of NC_064621.1, from coordinate 306,677,183 downwards.
ACAATTATACATGGTGTTCGGAAATTCTCGGTATAAATTTCTAGGAGTCAAATGGCTACTTCGTGGATAAAGGCGACATTCTTCTAGAGGAAAACTATTGAGAAAACCTATAGGATCGACAAAAAAATGTTCAAATGTGTGTTAAATCTTATGTGACTTAACTGCTAAGGTCATCAGTCCTTAAGCTTACACACTACTTAACCTAAATTATCCTAAGGACAAACACACACACCCATGCCCGAGGGAGGACTCGAACCTCCGCCGGGACCAGCCGCACAGTCCAAGACTGCAGCGCCATAGACCGCTCGGCTAATCCCGCGCGACATAGAATTGGCACTTGGTGTTGACTGCAGAACGATTCTACTATCTCCTTTATACACTGAGCGCGAAGAGAAAATACGAGAAATTAAAGACCATACGGATGCATACAAACAGTCGTTTTTTCATCACTCTATTTGTAAGTGTAACAGGAAAGGAAATTCTTAGTAGTGGTATGGGATACCCTCCGTCACACGCCTCACGTTGGATTGCGGATTATCAGCCTGCCGGAGTGGCCGAGCGGTTGTAGATTATACAGTCTTAAATCGCGCGACCGTTACGGTCACAGGTTCGAATCCTCCCTCGGGCATGGATGTGTGTGATGTCCTTAAGTTACTTAGGTTTAAGTAGGTCTAACTTCTAGGGGACTGATGACCTCAGCAGTTAAGTCCCATAGTGCTCAGAGCCATTTAAACCATTTGATTGCAGAGTATCTGTGTAGAAGTAGATGCAGAGGGACGTGAGTACGTAATATTCTGAATAGGGAATATTCTGAATAGAATGCCACATCTGTTTTAAAACACGTTTGTTTGGTAGGTATACAATAATGCTTACATCGCATCAGTTGATACCATTTGACCCCTCTGAGCTGCTTCGAGATTCAGTCACGTGGTTATGAGTGTTATAGTAGCATGGTTGAGTACACATTTTCAGAATATACCGACATGATTCTTCACCACCACAAACCATGAACCTTCCCGTGGTAGGGTGGCTTGCGTATCTCAACGGCAACTTGAAAAGAAGTCGGAAAGATTTGTGTGAAGAGGTCAGACTAACATCAGATTACATAATTGTTGAGGCTTTCATGGCAACTTGTTGACGCACAGCCCGTCGACTTTCATAGCGGAAACGCATTTCAATTGGATACTATGGTGGAACTGTTTCATTAACCACAGTACTGGCTCAGACACTATTCTATAATTTTAATCTTTACTGAATACGTACTACTTACGCCGATATTGCGAGTGCCATTATAACCACATAATTAAACAAAAGTCAAAGCCTTTCACTTTCCAACTGAACACCACCTACTTTCTCTCCACATCACTTTCTGCTTCCTTATTTTATGATTCCTTACTATTTTCTTCAAGCAACAAATTTCCTTTTCCTTCGTTTCCTTCTAATATATTCAGTACTCATCATCCTTGGCTCTCTTCCTCTTCCTTGTGTCGTGCAGTCATCAAGGGTATACGAGTGCGGCTTCAGCTCCGAAAGCCCCTGATGGGCCAGCATTGAAATGTTCAAAATGTTCAAATGTGTGTAAATTCTTAAGGGACCAAACAGCTGAGGCCGTCGGTCCCGAAACTTACACATTACTTAAACATACTTATACTAAATTATGGTAAGATTAACACACACACCCATGCCCGAGGAAAGACGAACCTCCGGCAGGAGGGGCCGCGCAGTCCTGCCATGGCGCCTCAAACCACGCGGCTACTTATCGCGGCGGCACTGAAATCTGCAGCAGTTTGCGGACGGGTTGCACCTCTTCACGTAGAACGATTCTCTTTAGTCGTTGTTAATCCCGTCTTGAAGGATCCTTTTCCTCCCACAGTGATATCAGAGATTTGATGTTTTACGGGATCCTTGATATTGACGGTACTCTCGTGAAATGGTCGTACGGGAGAGTCCCCAGTTAATCGCTACCTCGGAGATGCTGTGGCCAATCGCTCATGCGTCGACGTCAACACCACGTCCAGACTCACTTAAATCTTGATAACCTGCCATTGTAGCAGCAGTAACCGATCTAACAACTGCGCCGTAATTTGCCAGTTTACATTTCTCTGCATTTGAATAAGCATGCCTACACTACTTTCTTTGGCGCTTCAGTGTAGTTCCTGAGGGACGGATTCCTACATGCTCGTGAGCTTCTTCTTTGCGTCCCAGATACTATACCATAGTGCCTGAAATGATCTTGTCAGCTGTATTCTTGAAGTCCTGCATCTTTGCTTGAACTATCTTCAAACCCGAGTACTAGCCGTAGTTCTGGCACATTCTATATTATTCTACGTAGGCCGTGAAACCTCGTCTTGGAAAAATTTATGAATGATTGTGCTGATAGACCCCTTACGTTATTTGATTTCCTAACAGCTGAGCAAAACTGAACGAACTCAGACATTTCTCTCTTTACTTACTCTGATCATCACTAAACTGACACAATATTTATTGCGCAACGTAATATGACTTTCAGTAATCCCTACAAAAGAATGGCCCTGACTAACAATAAGCTATACGTTTCATGAATCACTTACCTAAAAAAAAATCTTCGTTACTCGAACTACTGTAGTACAGCGAGCTCCAATACTGCCAGCTAAATAAAAGATTCTAATACTGAAGGCACGAACTACTGCTAGGCATAGTTAGCAAATGAAAGATTTCGATAGAGAACAAACAATGTGTTTACCTTAATAGTGGCCGGCCGCTGGTGGCCGAGCGGTTCTGGCGCCACAGTCTGGAACCGCGCGACCGCTACGGTCGCAGGTTCGAATCCTGCCTCGGGCATGGATGTTTGTGTTGTCCTTAGGTTAGTTAGGTTTAAGTAGTTCTAAGTTCTAGGGGACTTATGACCTCAGCAGTTGAGTCCCATAGTGCTCAGAACCATTTGAACCATTTTTGAACCTTAATAGTGTTCAAAATTCCTTTTTCATTACATCCAATCTTACAAATTTACTCTCTCTGATGGACACACGTTCTGATCATCCGCTCTCAAAACTCAGTCATCCCTCACCCCACATCCACCACTGACCACTGCTGGCGGCTCACCTCCAACTGCGCAACGCTACGCGCTGTTCACATACAACTGCCCAATACTACAATAGCGAATATTCCAACAACGCTAACCAGCACAGACTGCACACAGCACAGTCAGTGATTTTCATACAGAGCGCTACGTGGCGTTACCAACATAAAAACGTAAACAGCCTACTTACAGCTGTTGAAGCTAGTGTGTGTTGTTCAATACGTCACTCCCTAGTTGGCAATCTACGTGGAATCCCACTCCATTCGCTTGATTCGCCTACTCTAACCACCTTCTGGTTTCCACTGTTTCACTCAATTTCCTAATGTCGTTTGCATCTGATGTACGGAATATGGTCTTTAGCATATATTCACCCAGTTTTTACTCTCCTTGACTCATGGTGCACTACCTGTATGTAACCCCGTAGTCGTGCATATGCCCCCAAGAACCTACTGTGTCCCTTCGACACCTCCCTAAGCAGTCTGTGACTATTTACTATTCTCGTCCCTTAGGACCTTACCACCAATATTTTCTAATTATTGCACCCGTGAAGAGACCTCGTAAAGCTTCCTTATCTGGTTTCGATATCCCTGTTCATTAAATAATGAACCTAATGTCCATTTCTCACTGCATAACACTAGGTCTCGCGGTCTGGAAAATAGAACTATTACACTCACGTCTGATGGAGCTCTCCCTTCCTGCCCCCGGTGAAGAAGAACAGCGCTCTCAAAAGCAGCATTATTCTTCTCTCGCCTTCCTCCGTATAGCAATCTGAGAACAGCGACCATAGGTACCTCTCATCGCTCTCAACCAAGATGTCTCCGAACAGTACGCCTTATCGCACCAAAGATAATTCATTACTTAACATAGGTATCAACATTATCCTAAATACACTGTCAAGTCGCATTAATGTGACCCCACTCAAATGCATGAATAACTGCCTGCTGCAGCACGGATTGTAGCGATACGAGCAGTAAAAGAGTCGGTGTGGCTCTGAAAGGTATCGACGTAGATGTGGAGCCATGCTGAGGCGAGGCTGAGGATCAATCGGTTGAGGATCAATGGTGCGCACTGCCCGATCGAGGTGGCCGCACAGATTCGTGTTTTCGATCAAATCTAGTGAATGTGGTGGCCGGCGGACTTATTTGAACCTTGTACTTACACTGCAAGGATGCGTTGCATTGTCTTGCTGGTAATGTCATCGCACGGGAAGAACAAACCGTGTAGGGGTGGTGGACATGGTCCCCAGGGATAGATCCACACTTGTGTTATTCCTCTTTACGTTCGGGAATGGCGAGATCACCCACCAAATGCCGCGAAAACTATCCCTAGACCATAATGTTCTCTCCTGCGACCTAGACCCTTCTGACGATTTATGCAGGGTGTTTGTTTTGACACGTGTCACGCCGTCCACGCTAACAGCCATCTCCTAACGGAGCATAAAACGTTGTTGTTTAGAAAAGGCCACATGCCGCCACTCCGTGGACGTCCAGTGGCGGTAACGGCGTCCAAACTCCAGCTTTCGACACCAATGAACAGCAGTCAATATGAGTGCATTAACCAGGCACCTGCTGCAGACGCTCTTTTGCAGCAACTTTCGCTGAACGTTCGTTGAAGAGACACTGTTGCTAGCACCTTCGTTCATTTCGGCGGTCAGTCACTCAAAAGTTGCACGTCTGTTCGGTAGCACACACCTCTGCAGTTGTCATTAATCCAGCAGATGTGCTGTCTATCTCGTGGTGCACAACAATTAGTGTGTGTCAATGTTCCATGCTGTAGTATACGCAGAAGTTGCAGCATTAGAAAATTGCAGCGCAATGCAGGAAGATCTGAAGCGGATACGCACTTGGTGCAGGGAGTGGCAACTGACCCTTAACATAGATAAATGTAACGTATTGCGAATACATAGAAAGAAGGATCCTTTACTGTATGATTATATGATAGCGGAACAAACACTGGTAGCAGTTACTTCTGTAAAAGATCTGGGAGTATGCATGCGGAACGATTTGAAGTGGAAGATCACATAAGAATAATTGTTGGTAAGGCGGGTACCAGGTTGAGATTCATTGGGAGAGTCCTTAGAAAAAGCAGTCCATCAACAAAGGAGGTGACTTACAAAACACTCGTTCGACGTATAGTTGAGTATTGCTCATCAGTGTGGAATTCGTACCAGATCGGGTTGACGGAGGAGATAGAGAAGATCCAAAGAAGAGAGGTGCGTTTCATCACAGGGTTATTTGGTAACCGTGATAGCGTTACGGAGACGTTTAGCAAACTCAAGTGGCAGACTCTGCAACAGAGGCGCTCTGCATCGCGGTGTAGCTTGCTCGCCAGGTTTCGAGAGGGTGCGTTTCTGAATGAGGTATCGAATATATTGCTTCCCCCTACTTATACCTCCCGAGGAGATCACGAATGTAACATTAGAGAGATTCGAGCGCGCATGGAGGCTTAGAGACAGTCGTTCTTCCCGCGAACCATACGAGACTGGAACAGAAAAGGGTGGTAATGACAGTGGCACGTAAACTGCCCTCCGCCACACACCGTTGGGTGGCTTCGGAGTATAAATGTAGATGTAGATGTAAATGTAGAGAGCGCCGTTTTCCCACGCATGGTATACTGTAACTACGGTGGCACATGAACAGGTTACAAACTTTGCCGTTTAGGAAATGCTTCCACCCTCAACATTAAAGCAAATTATTATGCCCTGTAGGACGTCAGGTAAGTCTCTCTGATTTCGCATTTCGACAACGACTGCATTGTTTTCCATCTGTGAGTATTGCACGTTGATATCGAACATAGGCGGTGATCACATTAATGAAACTAGACCGAGGAACTACAATAACCCATACAGTACACCAAAACAAAAATATCCAGAATCATAAGAGCACAATTCATATCAAACACTTCCTCAGTCTCAAAGTATAACGAGCCTGATGTATACGGATCTCATCACTCATTTCTCATCGTTGAACTGGCTGTGGAACACACTTTAATTGTGATAGATGCCCGATATGCACAGTAGTCGACGTCTTTGGCAACTGAGCTATACATTTACATCTGCATCTACATCATATTCTGCAAGCCACCTAATGGTGTGTGGTGGAGGGTACTTTCGGTACTACTTTATGATCCCTCCAATCCTGTGCGCACGCGGATATGCGTAGGAAGAATGATTGTCGGTAAGTCTGTGTATCGCCTGTAATTTCTCGAATTTTCTCCTCGAAGTCAATACGTGACATGTATGTGGGGCAAGTAATATGTTGTCCGACTCCTCCTGAAAAGTGCACTCCCTGAATTTCAGTAGTAAATCTCTCCGTGATGCACAATGCCTCTCTTGTAACGTCTGCCAGTGGAGTTCGCTTAGCATCTCCGCAACGCTCTTCCGCCAGCTAAACGATACCGTGACGAAACGGGCCTCATCTTCGTTGGATCTACTCTATCAGTCCTATGTGATAGGGAACTTTGATAGATGAACAATACTGAAGAATCTGGCGAACAAGCGCCTTGTAAGCCACTTCTTCCGTGGATGACTTACATTTCCTTAAGCTTCTTCCGATGAATCTGAGTCTGGTGTCTGCTTTTCCTGCTATCTGCTTTATATCGTCATTCCACTTAAGGTTGCTGTGATAGTTACGCCTAGATATTTTACGGCAGACGCTGTCTCCAGTTGTTTGTCACCAACAGTGTAGCTGTACAGTAGTGGATTTCTTTTCCTATGTATTCGCAATTTGTTACTTTTTCTACGTTCAGGGTCGACTGCCAGAGCCTGCACCTGTCATAATTTCTCTGCTGATCGTTCAGCAAATACTTACTATCTTCTAAGTCTGCTACTTTGTTGTAGACAACTACATCATTGGCGAGTAGCCTTAAAGAGCATCCGACGATTTCTACTAGATCATTTATATATATTGTAAACAGCAACGTCCCTATAAAAATTCCCTGTGGTACTTGGCTCTGAGCATTATGGGACTTAACATCTGTGGTCATCAGTCCCCTAGAACTTAGAACTACTTAAACCTAACTACCCTAAGGACATAACACACATCCATGCCCGAGACGGGATTCGAACCTGCGACCGTAGCAGTCGCGGGGTTCCGCACTGAGCGCCTAGAACCGCATGGCCACCGAGGCCTGCCCCTGTGGTACTCCCGATGTTACCTTTGCATGTGTCGATTTTATTCCGTTAAGAGCGAAGTATGGAGTTCTATCTACAAGAATTTCTTGAATCTAATCGCAGGTCTGCTCCAATACCCCGAAAGCTCGATTTTTTTTTTCACTAAACTGCAATGCCGGACGGTGTCAAATGCTTCGTAGATGTGGTTTCGATTACTTGATACTATCGCCGGTACAGTGTTAAAAAACTTTTCGTTTCTCCCTTCGGAGTGTATGGACACAAAAACGTCGTTCATTGGCCTGCTTTGCAGTGAGAAAAGTTTCCATTCCCTTTACTGCCTGTTCTTCCTCTTTCATTCGTTACTTTTTGCCTGCTGGACCTTCTTCCATTCTTTTGTATCTAATTATCGCCCCCTTTCCAATCATGTCGAATGGCGACGGCATCACCTCGAGTGGTGACACCCCTGTGCTAGTTTTCACTTTGGAGTTACACACACTCACTATGAAGGATAATTTCGTTTTCCAAACCGAATTCTGTGCGTTCACATAATAACAATGTATCTGTCCGATGAACGCATACCATCCTTCCGTTCGCAGCTCGTGATCGTGCGGTAGTGTTCTCGCTTCCCGCGCCCGGGTTCCCGGGTTCGATTCCCGGTGGGGTCAGGGATTTTCTCTGCCTCGTGATGACTGGGTGTCGTGTGATGTCCTTAGGTTAGTTAGGTTTAAGTAGTTCTATGTTCTACGGGACTGATGACCATAGATGTTAAGTTCCATAGTGCTCAGAGCCATTTGAACCATCCTTCCATTTTACTGAGGATGGAGTTAACTAATTTTTAACCTTTTTTTTACTTTCAACAATCGATGCATCCCTTTCATCAGATCTGACATGAAAATCGTCCCTTGGCCTATACCTATTTACTCCGGTGCTCCAAACTTCAATATGCACTTATTAACTACTATGAATTCTTGTTGGTCCGGCATTGGCACAGAAAAGTGGTCGAAAATAGTCACCACAGAACAATTACCTCCTGTTTTCTGTTAAATGGTCCTATCCAATTACACACCAATAATACTCAAAGATTCTCTTGCTTCTGGCAACCTCTGAACTACTACCTGCGTCTGATTAAAATCTGCATGCTGATCACATTCTACAGAAGTTCTAACATACTGATCGACTTTATTCTTTCCTCCCTGCCACCAATACTTTTCTCTGATTCGTCATCCTGCATTCCCCATAGCCTCAGAAGACGAAGACCTCCTGCTTCAGCTCTGCTGGCACAATCACCTGTGGTATTAATTTTGTTTCTTTTCACAACAATCCGTCATGTGTGCTAAACTTCTGTTGCCAGCTGTACTGTTTACATTCCGTGCTGTTTGCCATTCACTTACGTCAAGACCATGTGCTTGAACTGTTGCTTCTTTCCTGCTTAATCCATGCACATTGATGTGCTTTTTCGTTGGTTTGTACATTACCTCGTACTCAGATTCACTGATCTTTAATGCCCATCTCGTCAGTCTACTGGATGTGCCCTACAAACCTCTTAACTACTTCAAAGCAGCATGGGCCATATCTACCTTAAACTTTCCTTCATACAGACTGGTAGTGTGTTACTCTGTACAACAAGAGAAGCTTCTCTTTCTCCGTTGTAGAATAATTCTTCCTTGCCGCATTCAGCTGTCTTCATGACAAGCAATATGATATTCTTCCTCATGCCCTTTTGCCTCAAGGCGCACCCAAGACCTTTGTTTAACTCATGACACGACGATATAAATTCTTTCGAAAATTCCAGAGAAGGAAAACACTTGACTCAACGTTAACATATATTTTAATTCGACAAACATTCCCTAAAATACCTATGCTCTCGCCAACTTAACACCCTTCCCTAAAAACTTCATAAGCGTTCTGTTCTTGCAATATCTGCAAACCGATTCACAGTCTTTCTATAAAAATTTGCGAGACCAACAAAAGATTGCAACTCCTTGGTTGTTCCCAGTGCCGGAAAATCTTACACTGCTTGCACTAATCTCCAATCAGTCATTATATCCTCGTTACTAACAACTTGGTCTAAATAGAGGATCTGTTCTAGTCAAAGTGACACTTCTCAGTACTTAGTGTCAAATGAGCTTCCCATAATTGCTTGAATAGTTCCATTAGTCGTTGCTTATGCTCCTGTATATCTCTCAAAAATACGATTATGTCATTGAGATATACTACGCACTGATGCGGTTTTTATCCTTTTAGCACCCCATCAAATAAACGACAGAACATTGCTGGTGCATTTTAACCCAAATTGCATCATTCTGCACCAAGGTGATTAAAATGTAGTTTTCACTGTATCCTGTAGTGCCACTTCCAACAGATGGTGTCCATTCTTCAAGTCCATCGTCGAGAAGTACCAGAATTCGCCAATATTATCAGTCGTTTCTGTAAAGTTAGGAATTGGGTAGGCATCTGTCGTAATTTTACTATTTACGTTGTTGTAGTCGCAATAGAATTGATATTTCTTCGAACCGTCGATAGACTTCTTTTATATAATTACAATTCCCCGCCACCCCCTCACCTCCTCCGTGATTGTTACTTTCTTCTGTCATATCGTCAGCCAATTGTTGATTGATATATTCCACCAGATTTGTTTATGGGGATTGTGACATTCCGTTTGGTCTTCAGTACACCAGTGTTTCATTTACTGTCAGAATGCCGTGTTGTGTTCGTCGTGTAACAGCCAATAGCCATTTCGGAAAATCATATCTAGAAATTCAGTCCTATCCGCATTCTAACCCTGTTAGAGCCTACACTTCCAGTGTGGAAACCTTCTACTTCAAAAATGGCTCTGAGCACAGTGGGATTTAACATCGGAGGTCATCAGTCCCCTAGAACATAGAACTACTTAAACCTAACTACCCTAAGGACATCACACACATCCATGCTCGAGGCAGGAGTCGAACTTGCGACTGTTGCAGTCACCCGTTTCCAGACTGAAGCGCCTAGAACCGATCGGCCACACCGGCTGGCCCTTCTACTTCCCGAAACTCCATTGTGGTTAATAATGTCTAATTTAACAACTTAAATTCCTTGCGGCAGATTAACCACGTTTACGGTTATTACCTTCCCTCCATCCCTCTCTTGTTTACGTGCAGCAAAACGTCTCACCAAACAACATCAGCATCCCATACCTCACTAGCCTCCAGTATTGAACTAAACACCACGTATCCCTTGGTCAGTCAGGTTCCACATTTACCAAAAGCGAGTTTGGGCTCCTACTCAAGACACGGGTATGTGAATAAAGCCTTCATGACATTGTCCATCGGTTAACGGGATTGTCGTGTGCACTAGATGCTCCTCGAAACAAGTCAACTGTGACAACAGCTTCCTCTAGCTATACTTACCGAAAATCAGTTATGGCAAGATGTTGCTGTAGAAAATCTAACCCTAGGATTTTGCTGTAACTCTCACTTACATGAGATCCCACTTCCACTCATTGTCTAAACTTGGCTGTCTCAACCGAAGACTTCATCGTTATCGACGCTTATGGCCGTATATCACTATCCCCTACCACAAGCAACTAGTAACACGGTGGGTTTCAACGCCTCCTACCTACTAACTTTTTTGAATCAACTGACACATGCGTCCCTTTGTCCAACACTGCTTTATATTCCGTAACAGCTATAACTTTCACTATGGCACACTGCGCCTCTGGATTCGTCTTTGTTGCATTTATCCTTATTATGAACTCCATCCGCTGGCTCTGGGGTTCCCACTTAAGTATGACAGGTACTTCTTACTCTGGACTACCATTAACATTAACCCTATCAAATCGCTGGGAGTCCACACCATTGTTATTACTCCTCCGCTGTTGGTAGCACTGTGTCTGCACATACGCTATACACATCAATTAACACATTTTACATTCAAAGTGCTCACATTTCTTTAATCCCTCTCATGTTTTGATACATGAGTGTCTTCTTACTCCAGTGCTAATATAACCTCAGCATGATGATCTTAGGCACCCCAGCGGTGCTTAACCTCTTAGGAATGCATCAACCATACGTTGCTCAGCTTCCTGCAGCAAAACTTTGCTTAACTCCTATGTCTCTAATAACTCATAATTATGTACATTAAGCCAATCTTCAATGTTTTCTACGGCTTCATCACGTCTTTTGGAAAATACACTCAACTAATCACGGACAAACCGTGCAATCTCCTATCTCCTATATCGTTGTCTTAATCCTGATCTGTGCTGAAGTTTCTGTACTGTGCTGCGCCTCTGTGCTCCACAAAGGCGAATTTGCTGCTCCAGTTAAACACAATCTCGCTGTCTTTAATAACATCCCATATAATAACCTCATATGTCAGCTGTAATAGCTCAGGAAGTATTTGCCGTAATTTATGCATCTCTGTACAGAATTTCTACAATCCTTTCGCCGTGTGCGTCAAGAAACATCTACCTAAGGAGAAATCGACTATCGTGCCTCTCAGAAAATCTATGCCTATCAGGCAATCAGTAATGAGAACTCCATCACTAATTTCCCAGCTTCATTGTGATAAAACCTGCATCCTGACTCCACATGACTTAACGCCAACTGCACTCACGTTTCGGCAATTATGGACACGGAAATATTGAATAAGGCTTAAATCCCTCATACCCTTATATGAATTGTATGATACAACATATATTGCTGCCCCCATATCTGTAAGAATTGTGTTTGGTGCACCACCCATGACAGCCTCTGCTGTGACATATATTTCATTTTTTTGGTCATGGTATTTCGTGTCTTCTTTAGTTAACTCGTCACAAAGATCCACGTTTTCGTTGTAAATAAGAATACAATTCCTTTATGATTCGTTGTCACCGCCTGGGCGCAAGATGAGACCGAATCTAATTTACGGCCGTCATTTGATGACTGAGACTTATTTACAAGCTCCATTCTGGTAGTTACTGTTATTATTATAGGAAGTCGGGTTCCCAGGAACACAATTATTGTTTTTTGGTGGGAGACCACTGTCATTGGCCTTTCCTGTACCAGTTACCTCGTCTCTTAGGATTACCATTGTATTCTGGAAGGAAATAGTTTCCGTTCTTTCTTTTTTTGTTGAGTGAATTCGGTCCATAGTTCTCAGGAGCAGGATTCTCATTTGGTGACGTTGTAGCTTCAAATTTTTATTCTCTTGGGATATCTGCTCTACCTTTAGGGAAGATTACTAAACGAGACTGCCAACTAGATACAGTCGATGAAAGCTCTGCAATTTGTGTTGTGATATTTTTTTTTTGTTGCTTCAGAGAACTTTGAGATCATTTCATCTTTAGTACAGAGAATGTTGACAGTAGCTAACATATTTTTTAACAGTTTACGAATATCGAGTTCACTAGAAGCTTGTACGGCAGGGGATGCAAGATCGTCTGATGGTCGAACCGTTGCGTTCGTGATTGGCTCATTACTGGCAGCTGTTTGCATAACTGATTGAAACTGCGTATTGGATTCACACGCAGAAACATTAATATTCTCCATGTTCCAGTTTATTTGCACTTGGTTACTTTCTTCGGCAGAAGTTATCGGAGTTAGCAGTTTCAATTTTGACCAGAATTTTGATAAATGGCAATAGAGAGATTTTGCAGTAAATAATGTTACTTGATGATAGAAAATATTCACACTCCCGCTGAATGACCACAATACGGATTGCATTTACTTCGAGATTGGCTCACGCCATTACGCGCAAGATGTAACAAGCTCATCAATTCTGGCTCAGCAAACTGCGTACGGTTACGTTGTTTGTTGCTCACTGTATTGTACTTTATGAAAGTAAGTGATTAAGACGGAAAAGTAATGTACTGCTGCGAATGTACTGCTGTGATATTTAAATAAAGGAGTATACGTTCGCAGTGCCAGTGGGATATCGTCCTTCCTTCATAATCGACAGGTTCCGGGACCTGTGTTCTAAATCCACCACCGCTTACCTTTTGATAAATAATCAGCATTGGCGGCTGAAAACTTCCGTCATAAAAGGTCACACTCATTCTGCCAACGGCTTTCTCAGAGAGAGCGGAGGAGCAGACAGAGATTCAGGTCACTCTCGTGCCCTTGGAGTGGGAAACTGCCCATAAAGGCGGAAGAATCAGCAATGATCAACGACATCAGGATGCAGAAGGCAATGAAAACCACTGCATTAAAGACACATAACGTGCATTCACAGCACATGTGGCCAGTAATTTAAAAAGTGCCATGATAATCTCTTCTTTGCCAAAAGATTCCGGAACATCCCCCCATTGGGACCTCTGGAAGGGGACTGCAAAATGGGAGGTAACCATGAAAACAAGATTCTGTAATCAAGGAAAGGATAGCGTTCTGCGAGTCAGGGCGTAGAATGTCAGAAACGTGAATGATCTAGCACAGTTAAGCCGTCCACTGTGTCCGGGCGGTTCTAGGCGCTTTAATCCGGAACCGCGCTGCTGTTAAAGTCGCAGGTTCGAATCTTGCGTATGGATGTGTGTGATGTCCTTACGTTAGTTAGGTTTAAGTAGTTCTAAGTCTAGGGGACTGATGACCTCAGATGTTAGGTCCCAAGTGCTTTGAGCCATTTGAACCATTTAGGAGAGCTATAAAAAGTGGAAAGAGAAATGCAAAGGCTCAATCCAGATAAAGTAGAGGTGAGTGACGTGAAAGGGAAAGAAGACAAGGATTTCTGGTCAGATGAGTATAGGGTAATATCAACAGCAGAGGAAAATGGCATGACGGGATTAGGAATCGTTATGAATAGGGATATAGGGCAGACAGTGTGTTACTGTGAACAATTTAGTGACAGGGCTATTCTTATCAGAATCGACAGCAAACCAACACCGACAACGATAGTGCTGGTATACATGACGACATCCGAATTGAAGATGAAGAGATGAAGTTTATGAGTATACTGATAGAGTAATACAATACGCAAAGAGAGATGAAAATCTAATAGCCGCGGGGGACTGGACTGCGTTTGTAGAGGAAGGAGTAGAAGAAAAGGTTACAGGGGAATATGGGCTAGGGACAAGGAATCAGATGGGAGTGAGACTGAGTTCCGTAATCAATTTCAGCTTGCAATAGCGAATACTCTGTCCAAGACTCACAAGAGGAGGAGGAATAATTGGATAAAGCCAGATAATACGGGAAGATTTCAGTTATATTACACCGCGGTCAGACAGAGACTCCAAAATCAGATGCCGAATTGTAAGGCGTACCCAGGAGCAGATGTAGACTGAGATCACAACGCAGTAGTGATGAAGAATAGGCTGAAGTTCAAGAGATTAGATACGAAACATCATTACGTGAACAAGTTGGATAGGGAACTACTAATGAATGATGAGATACGCTTGAAGTTCTCTATGGCTGTGGATACAGCGATAAGGAATAGTCCAGTAGACAGTACAGTTGACGAGGAATGGACATCTCTAGAAAGGTCAGTTACAGAAGTTGGGGAAAAAAAACATAGGTACAATGACGGTAACTGTAAAGAAACCACGGGTAACAATAGAAATACTTCAGCTAATCGAGGAAAGAAGGAAGTACAAAAATGTTCTGGGAAATTCAGGATTACAGAAATACAAGTCGCTGGGGAATGAAACAAACAGGAAGTGCTGGGAAGCAAAGACTGAAAGTTTGCATGAAAAATGTGAAGAAATCGAAAAAGAAATGATTGTCTTAAGTTCTCACTCAGCATATAGGAAAGTCAAACTAACCTTTTGTGGAATTACAAGCAAGGATGGTAACATTAAGATTGCAACCGGAATTAGAGTGTTAAATGCAGAGGAGAGAGCGGATAAGTGGAAAGAGTACACTGAACGCCTCTGTGAAGTGGAAGACATGTCTGATGTGATAGAAGAAGAAGCAGGAGTCGATTTCGAAGGGATAGAAGATCCAGTATTAGAATCAGAATTTGAGAGAACTTTGGAGTACTTATAATAAAATAAGGCAGAAGAGATCGATAACATTCCATCAAAGTTCCTAAAATAATTTGAGAAGGTGGTAACAAAACGGCTATTCACCTTGGTGTGTAGAATGTATGAGTCTGGCAATATACCGTCTGACTTTGGTTAATCATCCACACTTTTCCGAAGACTGTAAGGGCTGAAAAGTAATGACGCAATCAGCTTAACATTCCATCCATCGAAGTATCTGACAAGAGTGAAATAAAGGAGGATGAAAGAGTGCGAGAATTATGACACAGACAGCTTAGCAACTCATGCATCCAAGTTGCTGACACGGATAATATACAGAAAACTGGAAAATAAAACTGAGAATGTGTTAGATGAAATCGGTTTGGGTTTAGGAAAGATAAAGGCACCGGAGAGGCAATTCTGACGTAGCCGTTGATAATGGAATCAAGACTAACGAAAAGTCAAGACACGTTTATAGGATTTGTCGACTTAAAAAATCGTTCTACAATGTAAAATGGCGCAAGACCGTCTTATTTCTGAGAAAAATAGGGCTAAGCTGTAGTAAAAGACGGTAATATTTAACATGTACAAGAGCCAAGGGGGAATAATAAGAGTGACCAAGTAAGAACGAAATGTTCGGTTTAAAAAGGGTGTAAGACAGGGATGTACTCCTTCGCCCCCAGCGTTCAATCTGTGCATCGAAGAAATAATGATGGAAATAAAAGGAAGTTCCAGGAGTGCAAATACAATTAAAGTTGAAAGGGTATAAATGACGCATTTTGCTGATGACATTACTATACCGAGTGAAAGTGAAGAAGGGTCTGCTAAATGGAAAGGACAGTCTAATTAGTACAGAACACGGATTGAGAATAAATCGAAGAGAGACGAAAGTAATAAGAAGTAGCAGAAATGAGAACTGCTAGAAACTTAACATCAGGATTGATGGTCATGAAGTAGATGAAATTAAGGTATTCTGCTGTCTAGGCGGCAAAGTAAGTGATGACGCGCAAGGAGGACATGGGAAGCAGACTAACACTGACAAAAAGGGCTTTCAAGGCCAAGAGAAGTCTACCAGTATCTAACATAGGCCTCAATTTCAGGGAGAAATTTTTGATAATATATGCTTGTAGCACAGCATTCTGTGGTAGTGAAACGTGGACTGAGGGAAAACCGGAACAGAAGGGAATCGAAGCATTTTAAATGTTGTGCTACAGACGAATGTTGAAAATTATGTGGATTGATAAGGTAAGGAATGAGGAGGTTCCGGGCAAAATCGGAAAGGAAAGGAATATGTGGAAAACATTGACAAGGAGAAGTGCAAGTATGATAGTATATCTGTTAAACATCAGGGGCGACTTACATGGTACTATAGGGAGCTGTAGAGGGCAAAAACTGTAGAGGAAGACAGAAATTGGAATACATCCAGCAGATAATTGAGGACGTAGGTTGCAAGTGCTACCCTAAGATGAAGAGGTGGGCACAGGAAAGAAATTCGTCGATCTCCGCATCAAACAAGTCAGAAAACTGATGACTCAAAAGAAAAGAATGGTATGCAGCCAAGCATTCACTACTTGGAGTTAAGTGCAATAGTGAATTATCTTGAAACTAAAATATTTTAATTGAACTTCGGTGTGATAATTCTTAAATTACATGTTTCTCCTTATCTTTCCGAAATTCACCCGACTCAGTTTTCGTTGCCAGTCGATTTATGTGTTGATACGATAATGTCCTGAATAATCACTCGACCATGAAAGAAAGATAAACCATTATTGCAATAAAAATAATCACCATTTTATGCAACAGATGTTATTTAAAAATTGTACAGGCGTCGTGGCCAGTGTGAGATGGCTTCAATTTCTGCTCACTGAATATGTTCTGAAACTGTTTAGTAATGAACGATGTAATTATTCTAGATTGGTATTGGGGTCAGTACAACTAAAGATGTGGACTGATGAAATTTTTGAATTGTAAATTGCATGTCTCGATTTGGTATTTTGCCTGTGGTCTGTAATTACTTATAATAATAAGATATCTCCTTCGAATGACTACACGTTCTGATATTACAATATGCGAAAAAGAGGAACTAAAAATTTCCGAGGAAATCACACCAATTATATACCTTGGACAAATGTTTGTTTTCTGCATAGTACTCCTTTGGTCCTTTTTTCATTGATCATTAGCTGTTGATTGCTATGGTTAGTGACAACACAGTACTCCTCATTATTTACGGCCCAACAAATGAAGGAATATAAATGATTCAGTTTTTATTATTCCAATGATGTGAATTTTTGTACAACGGATAACCCGCCCTGATAGTGTCAACAACCCGGCCAATCGGCGTAGCGGGAGGTTAAAGATTTCCATTTTATCCGCTGTGTTTGTTCATAGGTTTATATCATATTCTAATTGATCCTATTTACTTTTCAGTTAAATTATTTGAATGAAGTAGTATCACTTGCAAGGAATTTAGCGTAATAAGAAATATGAGGATTTAATTCCTAACAAGATCAGTGCTTAGGTAATTCGTTGTACGATAGATCATATTTATTTCCCATAGACGAGCTTCACAGTATCAGTTACTCTTATGCTCAACACACAAATTAAGATCTCAGTTACTTTCGCTAATAAAACATCGCAGTTTCTGTTACTGTCCATCAAAGAAATAGAATTCCTAGTTGCTTTTCAGATTTAACATCTTGCACATAATTGTTCCCAGTCGGTATTTACTTTGTCTCCTATAACTGAAATAAGGGCGTCACACTATTAAGCAGTGAAGGGATGTATACAACGGAATAAATCTCAACCCACAATATACACTATTCAATGACAAGCAGAACAGTCTGTATTTAACTATAATGAAATACAGATCAAAACCTCTACAAAATCTTATCAAAAGAAATCAGCAAAGCACTGATTATCTGATCAAAAAACAACGTAGCTCAAATCAGTCAGAAAGAGTTAACTGGTTTTCGTTAGTACAAATACGTTAATATTTGCCCAAATGGCCATGTTAATTAGAACATGCAAATTGCCGTAGCTATTCGCTTTCTTCCTCTTGATTTCATAAACTATAGTTAAACTGAATTTAGAATGGACACAAGTTTCATAGAAAACTACCCCAAATGAAAAACAAATCAAACACTTCAAAGGCACGAAAAAAAGCAACGAATAATTAACAATAATTTTGTACTAGCGGCCATTATTCAACTATAACTTAGCTATGCGCTCTCTCACTACGTTAATCCTAATCGAACTGAATGCACTATGAACTTTGCCATGGGGGCTACTTAAGCGAATTGGTACAAGCAACACTGAACTCTAACTCACATAGAAACCAAGTTAAGTATGAAATTTAATCATATATCAACAACGCTTATGCTACCAAAGCTCCTTTTGCAATGAAGAGAGAGGGTCACCTCATAATAATTCAATTCACCCGTTCAATTATCTAAAACTGCACAGTCTTCCTCTGCACAACAGACGCATTTAAGTGGCCACACGTGTCAACACAATGAAACTACAGAAGGTTTTTAACATGGCTGCCAATCAGCGACTGTTTTATAATACAAAATTTTGAAAAACACAGCCCTCAGTCGTGAACACAATTAATTTGTAACCTACGTTTCGATAACACAAGGGACACCTTCTTCGGACAAAATTATAACTAAATGTTACAGCATAACGTACCAAAAAATACGAAAGCTGCAGTCATGAAGATCATGATAATATGAAGTTCACTTGTGAACTAGAAAATGAAAATCGTCAATTAAATTTCCTCGATCTTAAGTTGTCATTAATTGAAAACAGAATGTCCTTCAACATTTTCCGTAAAGAGACTCAAACTGATCAAATCGTTCCACCTTCTTCTACGCATCCAGCCTCTCACAAAAATGTTTTCTTTTTCTCGGCAATTCACAGAGCACTTTCCATTTTCCTCTCGAAATAAAACTTTAATAATGAGATAAATCATATTAACATTGTGGCGGTCAATAATGGTTACGAAGCTCGGTTGGTAGATGATATCCTCAGAAAGAAGATTGGCAAGAAGGGTACTACACTTGGTTCTTTCATCAGCGTCCCAGAAGAATCTGAGAAAAAATTATTCTCAATTCCATTTTTAGGTCCAGTGCCATACCAGATTCAAAGGTTGCTTCGGATTAAATACAAATGTAATATTGCCTTTTCTACAAATAACAACGTGAGAAAAAATGTCATCCATAATTTAAAGTCAACTGCTAGCCTTCTGCAGAATTCTGGTGTCTACAAGATTTCATGTGACACTTGCGGTGCCTATTATATTGGTCAAATACGACGTGCCTTTTCAATTCGCTGTAAAGAACATTTTCTGAGGGAAAACGGTTCATGTGCCCCTAATTCTTCTTTTGCAGATCACCTCTTAATCACAGGGCACTCTCCTAAAGCAGTTGAAAAGTTGGAAATTTTGCATATTGAAAAAACGGGCGTAAACTTGATATTTTGGAGGAGCTGGAAATTTTCAAGCATTTACTTTCGAATGACGGACTTTTGCTCACCGAGCAAGTGCAGTTGCGCGGAAGAAGTTGTTTCAGTGGTAAAAAGCCGCTGCCTGACGAGATGTAACACTTCGATGTACCAACTACTTCTTGCAGATTCAGACATAACCTATCCTTCTACTTTTTACGGCTCATACTCGTAAATTAAAAAAAAATTATTTTGGTTTTTTATAACGTATCTATTATAGCAAGCAGTAATGTCATTTAACGGATAATTTTGTATATGTCTTCTTTATGCATTCATTCTGGAATTTTTTTACTACAGCCAGTCATTCATTAGCTGTATTTTATATCATTCTATGTCCCGCTATTGTAATTACTTCATGCACACCTTTCAGGTGTTTGTTCATTTCCCTCTCTGCAGTTACGAGAGATGTTTGCAAAATAGCTTCTTTTACCAATTAGCCACCAGAGGGCGGTATTGTCTTGAAGTTGCCGTGGCGCACAAGTCACATGATCCCAGAATGAGATTTTCACTCTGCAGCGGAGTGTGCGCTGATATGAAACTTCCTGGCAGATTAAAACTGTGTGCCCGACAGGTTCGCAGAAGAGCTTCTGTAAAGTTTGGAAGGTAGGAGACGAGATACTGGCAGAAGTAAAGCTGTGAGACCGAGCGTGAGTCGTGCTTCGGTAGCTCAGTTCGTAGAGCACTTGCCCGCGAAAGGCAAATGTCCCGAGTTCGAGTCTCGGTTGGGCACACAGTTTTAATCTGCCAGGAAGTTTCAAGTCACATGATGTTTCAGTTTTTTGTTGACTGTAGCAGAGGATAGACACATGGCAGCTTTTAGTGGCTTGCATTTAATTTAATCCTGACTATCTGACACTGTCAGGTATGACTGCAGCTTTCGTATTTTTTGGTACGTTATGCTGTAACATTTAGTTTTAATTTTGTTCGAAGAAGGTGTCCCTTGTGACACCGAAACCTAGGTTACAAATTAATTGTGTTCGCGACTGAGGGCTGTGTTTTTCAAAATTTTGGAACTACAGAAGTTTATCGTTTCTTATGAACAAAATTACTCTCAATGAAAAGCTGCCATCCTTAGCAGTGGTCAAATCCCTGAATGGAAGCACACAATTACAATTACTAGGACCCAAGTAATGGCTAACTAGTCCGGCGCGAAACTAGTGGCCACAAAACCAGTACAAAGAAAAACCTCTAAAAATAGGAAAATGATGATCGGAATTTATTTCATCTCTCTGTAAATCACGAATGGCCGCTGTTGCGATTAACTCTTCTGCACAAATACGTCGAAATCTTGTGGTAGTGGGTATCTGTCATACATGGGGATGCGAACTGTTAGTTGTTCTATAGTCGCAAAAGAATAGTTCCAGAAAAGTAGAAATAAACCGCACTAAACAATTCGGACTAGACGTACTAAAGGATATACCTATAATTTGCGACTGCTAATGGTGCGGGAATCCATGAGATTTAACAGTTTGTGGCTCTCGTTTCATTCCAGCCCGATGTGCGCCCTGCAATACCACACAGAGAAAAATCAGTAAAATTTACACAAATTGATGAAACGAAGCACTTCCTTTACTTCGTGAACTCAAGAACATTTAGTTAATGATCGACGACCAGGAATGGCATTATGATGATCGCCAGTACGACGTGTTAAATGTCATAACTTCATAAATTCCATCATCTGTTGAGACAAAATTGCTGCAACTGCCACGTCTCCCAACGTTCCCCAAACTGTACTAAATTTGAACTACATTTCGTCAAGGATTTACAATGGCATAACACCACGTTATTTCATTATATTGACGACACCATCGTGGCGACTTGTGCTCTCTGAGGCCTCCTTCTGCCCACTGCCAAAGGTGGCCTCCGCAGTGACGAACGCCATCCCTGTTTGAATCACTGAGAGGGCGAGGCCTACCTCTGGCTGAGCGCCTCAACTCGCTCTCAAGCTATCGACACAATGTGAAACCTCTTCTATCCTCTTTGGAAACCCTTATCCACTGGCTACTCGTTGCAAAACTACCACCCACTACTCTGGTTAGTTCTACAGTTTCAACAGCCCCAAAACCAATCCGACTTTCATTCACTTATTGGATGAGAAGATGAATACAGGACACAGGAAGTGAGACAAGTGACATAAAATAAAGTAAATTTTCAGCTCCAGATCCAGATGGCCGTGGATTGATAATCGTTGTGCATAACAACTCCTTGTGCAAATTGAATCTGCGATTATCATCATCATTATTCTTTATGGTAGTTGCCTTAACCCTAGCATTACCAACGGGGGGGGGGGGCCTCGTAGGCCCACTGACTCAGTTTTTCTATGTTGTATCCACACCCTTTGATATATGAACTTGAATGCAAAGGTAATTGTTCGTTATTGAATGTACTATTGAGTCATTACAGAATTTCGGAATAAAAATGTAATTAAAATTCATTTACTTGATTTAATTCTCTGTGGGCCTTAGAAGCCCACCCGTTGGTAATAGCAAGGAAAGATTTACGAGGTTGAGTCTCTCGTTTCAAATTCTTACCATGAAACGAATTTTGGCATTGTTGCCTTCAGACATATTATTATGAAGCGGACCATTGTTATTTTCAGTGTTTCTGCTGCTGTTGAACCAGCAACATGAGTAGACATCGTTTACGTGTTAGTTCCATTGAAAGAGTGCTAGAAGAAGTTTTGAACGAATCAGATTTAGAGGAGAGTGAAGTGGATGATGATGTGGAAGAAATTAGAACTGATTCATCGTCTGAGAATGAAGATGAGGTTGAAGCCAATCCACCAGATGATAATGATACGGAATGTGATAAATTCATTGCAAAAAGTGGACGAGAGTATATTACGAAGCCATCTCGACAATATCGGCGTTCTGTACAAAATATAGTGCGAGAAAGAATGGGGCTAGGACAACAAGGAAGAATTGCGTCTCCGAAAGAGGCTATAGAGCTCTTTTTTACACCTCAAATTATGAATCTAATAAAACTACACTCAAATGAAGAGGCTTCTCGACTAGGTATTCAGCACACAGATGAAGATGAGTTATTTTGTTATATAGGACTCTTGCTAATCATGGGTTCAAATCATGACAATAAGATACCTGTCCAAGATTTATGGTCTTTGCTTCAGGGCCGACAAGTGTACTATGGATCAATGAGTCGGACCCGATTTTTCGAATTGACTAAAATATTGAGGTTTGATGATAAGAACACAAGAGAAATTCGTCGCCAGACTGACAAGTTTGCTCCAATGAGAGAAATTTTTGAAAGCTTCAATTCTTCACTTCCATTGTATTTCATTCCTGGTCTACATACAACAGTGGATGAGATGTTGTCTTTGTTCCGTGGTCGCTGTCCATTCAAGGTGTTTCTAAAAGAAAAACCTGGAAAATACGGCATTCTAATTCGAATGCTGTCTGATTCTGAGACTAGATATGTGATCAGCATGGACATCTATACAGGCAAGTCAGGAAATACACAGCATTCAAATGGACCGATGGAAATTGTAAAGAGACTAATAAAACCTATTGAAAAATCAGGCCGTAATGTTACCACAGATCGGTACTATACTTCAGTGGAGCTTGCTGAGACTCTATGGAATGATTTTCACCTCACACTTGTTGGCACCCTACAGTCTAACAGACGACACATACCTGAAGAGCTGAAGACTACAACTGGCCGCAGTTTACACTCTTCCATCTTTGCTTATACTGACCCTCAGACACAGAGGCCACCAGTTACTCTTGCATCAACGCTAGTCCGCGAGAAGCCAAAACGACTGCTGTTGATGCTTTCAACTTATCACTCAGAAGGGGTGTTGAATGAAGACTCAAAAAAGACTAACATAAATCTTTTTTATAATTCTACAAAGGGAGGCGTGGACACCATAGACCAGATGGCAAGACACTACAGCACAAAGAGAGGAACAAGAAGATGGCCTTTGTCCCTCTTCTACACACTCATTGACATAGCAGCAATAAATGCATATTCACTCTTCCTCCTCAACTTTCCGAATTGGAAAAAGAATTTGCTAAACCGCAGAAGAGTTTTTATCACTAACTTAGGTCTCGAACTAATAAGATCTCAAGTAGATAAACGGGCACAAAATTTGTATGGACTTCAGAAGCCAGTAATAATGGCAATGAAAAGCATCACACAACGGAAGCTCAGCTGCTCTGTAGAACCATCATCCTCAACAGCAGAACCAGGAACACGTGGACGGTGCCACCTATGCTGCCAAGAAGCTGCATCTAAAAAGATCAAGTACAACAAGCTGGGAAAGTCAACTGTTACCTGCTCTCAGTGCCACAAACACGTCTGTGGGAAACACTGCAGGAAGACAGTGTTGTGTGAAAAATGCGTTGCAGAATGAGACAGTAAATTTTGTTTGCTTCATGTAGTGTATCGAATTAAAAAAGTCGTTTTTATAAGAAAACACTATTTTGAAACATTATTCCAAAAAATATATAAACTGAATCTCGTGATTTGTTCATTTTATTCCTATTATAATAACATCTTTTATTATCCAGTATACAAAAACAATGTCTAAGCATTTTGAATTGTTATTAGAGGTATCAGAAGTAAATAAACTTGATTTATGATAAAATAAATTGTGGTATTCTTTATGGGCCTTTGAGGCCCCCCCGTTGGTATTACATGTAACAAAAAATACGTTGGTAATGCTAGGGTTAAGGAATTAAATGGAGCGTACTGTCAGTACCGTTACACTGTTAACATATATATGTGGCAATGAAGTATTTGAACACATTTTGATGGAGAATTAGCTCAATATATGGACATTATTAAGAGCTACAGAGAACGAAGGTTACATGGCAACATCTGGATGACAAAAGAAGAAAGGGAACAGCTAAGCATCTCTTAGCATGCCAAAAAGTTGAAGGCCACTGTGGTGTGCGTACTGTAAGACCTGCAGTACACACACCATCAGATTACTTGACGTGTCGCTCTAACGAAGTAGGCGAGTGTCAGCAGTATGTCTCGTGTTCTTGTCGTGGCGTGTTTATCTTAGGTCAGACGATAGAAATGCCACTTGCACGCTGAGAGTAGCAGATTGACGGTGACCAACTTTAAACAGAAGTTGATTAATTTTCACACACATTTATTAAAATAATAACAAACTTAAAAATTACTTAACTTGATTCTGGATGCTATTTACAATTGACAATCTGTAGTTCCTTTGGTATTGGTACGTTAATCTTATTCTCACATATATCCCTGATACTTGACAAAAGTGTCTATACATTTATCTTCATGGTTATGTACAGGAATATGGTAGTCTTAGGCGCAGAATGAAACTTGACTATAGACTGGTACAGACAAATGCAGACAGACTAATCGGAGGTCGGTACACTTGTTATAATACCTCGCGCGTTCATGTATCACTGCGCAAGTGTTATCCGCGAGGAGAAAAGGTTCTACGTTAGCAGCAATCTCATTGGCTGCATTACATATTAATACGCGGATCGTCGGAAGCAGAATTTGGTTCGTCTCTATGGCAGCGCCATCTCGTAGTGCGGAGACGGACGAGCGCTGCGCCTACGCTGTTGTGCTTAGCGGGCGCGCTCTAGTGGGAAAGTTGTGTACGCGTTGACTACGCGGAACTATGTACACAACAGCCACACCCTCGTTTATTTATACAGATAACTTAAATCTTAACACATGATATATTTGGTCTCGAAACGTTGCACCAGATAAAAATTACATTACGTTATATCATAATTAAAAGTTACTAAAACTCTGTTTCATTTGTGATCTGTTTTGTTGAGAAATGTGAAACATTAACCAGTCATTTGCAATTCAAGGGTACTGCCATTTGAATGTGGTGCATTTGCAGTTCCTCCTTTTCCCCCTCCATACGCTCTTACATTGTGGCGTAGTGGCGGGCAAAATGTGCACATGACTTACACCAATTTATGATCTAAAACGGTAGTTTTATAGCATCTAAAAATACCTTATTTCAGGTTATTACCTGATCGTACCTAAATTTTAAAAATCCAATTAAATAAAAATTTATATGACTGACATTCACTCATGGTCTTTCCAGCTAAGAACTAAGCAAATATTTTATGGAAAATTGTTGTTTGATAGTACCTAAAATTCATGTTAGGACGTTAGAACCGGAGGTGTATTTAATTTTTAAAAATCCAGTCAAATAAAGTTTGTACGACTAAAATTACTCTTCTGGTCTTCCTGGCTACTTAGAAAACAGTAACTGGATGATAACTGGTTTCTTTGCATGCAAGAACGAAAATCGTGAGTCAGACGACGATAGCACCCGCCAGGCCGTTCCAGCCCACCCTGCTCCGCATAGCTTTGTCGCTCGCTGTGAACCGACAAATTCGCCGGCAGGACGCTGAGGGAGCTTGTGATCTGCTTCCGGAGCCTTCCTGTCCTATCGTTAACAGCCTGTTTAAAACACCTGCACGGTCTTCATCCAGTCGGTCAATGTACTGCTTAGTTGTCATGAAATATTTCACATCGACAGTGAATTTGTGGAGAGTCAAGTATGTCTAAAGTAGCCAGCTCCAAATAGTCTCTGATTCGTCAGTGGTTACAAGAATTTCCGCATTTCTCTACAGACGAAAGAGTTATTCAGTGCAATGTGTGCAACAAAGACGTATGTAAAATGTTAACTTTATCTGCCTCGCCCACTCAGAGAATAGTGATGCAACTGTTTTCCCCGTGTTAACTTGGACTAGACACATGCGAATGCAAAAATATTGTTTATAAACCCTTAATGTACGTTAATTTTGCTAAGTAGATCTCGTACGTAAATTTTTCCTCAAAGTATTTCTCATTGCTTTTTTTTAATACGTTCTGAACAGATGTCTCATTTAATTCATTATGTTGCAAGGATTAGACACGAGGCAAATTTAAAAAATAAATCGAAGCCGGCAGGAGTGGCCGAGCGATTCTAGGCGCTGCAGTCTGGAACCGCGCGACCGCTACGATCGCAGGTTCGAATCCTGACTCGGGCTTGGATGTGTGTGTTGTCCATAGGTTTGTTAGATTTAAGTAGTTCTGAGTTCTAGGGGACTGATGACCTCAGAAGTTAAGTCCGATAGTGTTCAGAGCCATTTGAACGATTCCATCAGAATCCACACTGAGAAAGAACTGTTTAGATAATTTATACGAAAATACATTGAGCAGGATAAGGGAAGGTATAGGTGATTCATACATGTGGATCTCTTTCGATGACTGACAGACAAAGTCGATATGTGGCTAATTTGATTGTTGGAAAGTTAGATCGTAACACTAACACTGTACCTCAGCTGATCTGCAGGAAGGAGTTTAAAGAAGACCAACCAGGGAACAACTGCTCACTTTGTTAATAAAGCACTGAAATTAATTTTCCCCAACAATCTAGATGAAAACAAAGTACTTCTAAGCTACACTGATACAGTCGCATACATGACTGCTGCTGTTAAATTGTTGAAAGTATCCTGCTACATATCACATGTCTAGTCCATGCCATGAATCGTGTAGCGTGAGACGATACGACTCGAATTTTCACATGTATATAAGCTAGTTTCAATCATCAGAAAGGTTTTTATTAAAGCATCTACAAGACTCAAGTTATATCAAGAGGAATTTCCTAACGTACCATTTCCACCAGAACCGATACTTACTAGCTGGGGAACGTGGGTGGAGGCCATGGAATATTACAACGAGCATATCGAAGACATTATGAACATTGTTCTTCAGTTGCGAGAGGATGCACTGAGCATTACTTCAGTTAAAGATCTCCTAAAGGACCCAACAATTTCCAACGACATTGCATACGTAAAATCTCATTACGCATTTTTCGTCCCTATTAATAAAGCTCAACAGTGTTCAGGGATACGAGTTACAAGCAAATGCGATTGATAGAAGAGGTGACAGAAAAAAAAACTTGGTCCAGGTTCTATTAGTTTGATAGTTAGTGAGATACTAAAGACCGTGCTAAGAAAAAACCCAGTACTGACCACCATCTGCAGAGTGTCTGACATGTCATTCTATTCCAGTCTCGTAGTGTCCGTGGAAAGCAAGATTGTCGGTATGCGTCTGTGTGGGCTCTAATCTCTCTGATTTTATCCTCATGGTCTCTTTGCGAGATATACGTAGGAGGGAGCAATATAC
Source organism: Schistocerca nitens (assembly GCF_023898315.1). Lineage (NCBI taxonomy): Eukaryota > Metazoa > Arthropoda > Insecta > Orthoptera > Acrididae > Schistocerca > Schistocerca nitens. Next base: position 306,649,469 of record NC_064621.1, on the reverse strand, counting down.
TGCTTGACTCCTCGGTGAAGGACGACGATTCAATCCCAGGTCCGGCCATCCTGATTTAGGTTTTCCGTGATCTCTCTAAATCGCTTCAGTCAACTGCCGGAATGATTCCTTTGAAAGAGCACGGCCGACTTCCTTCCCCATCCTTCCCTAATCCGATGAGACCGATGACCTCGCAGTATGGTCTCCTCCCCAAATCAACCAACCAACTCCTCGGTGAAGGTATGTTATCGAAACTTCAACAAAAGGATTACTAAATGATTCTGTAACGAACTGCGCTGCTCTCCGTTGGCTCTTCTCTATCTCTCCTATCAACCCTATTTGGTACGGATCCCACAACGGTGAGCAGTATTCAAGCAGTGGGCGAACAAGTGTAATGTAACCTATTTCCTTTGTTTTAGGACTGCATTTCCTTAGGTTTCTTCCAATGAGTCTCACTCTGGCATCTGCTATACCGACGATTAATTTTATATGGTCATTCCAATTTAAATCACTCCTAATGCCTATTTCCGGACATTTTATGGAATTAACTGCTTCCAATTTCTGACCTGCTATATTGTAGCTAAATGGCAGAGGATCTTTCTTTCTATGTATTCGCAGCACATTACACTTGTCTACATTGAGATTCAATTGCCATTCCCTGCACCATGCGTCAATTCATTGCAGATCCTCCTGCATTTCAGTACAATTTTCCATTGTTACAACCTCTCGATATACTACAGCATCATACGCAAAAAGCCTCAGTAAACTTCCGATGTTATCCACAAGGTCATTCATATATATTGTAAATAGCAACGGTCCTACGACACTCCCCTGCGGCACACCTGAAATCACTCTTATTTCGGAAGACCACTCTCCGTTGAGAAATACATGCTGCGTTCTGTTATCTAGAAACTCTTCAGTCCAATTACACAATTGGTCTGATAGTCCATATGCTCTTACTTTGTTCGTTAATCGACAGTGGGGAACTGTATAAAACGCCTTGCGGTAGTCAAGAAACACGGCATCTAGCTGGGAACCAGTGTCTATGGCCCTCTGAGTCACGTGGACGAATAGCGCGAGCTGGGTTTCACATGATCGTCTTTTTGGAACAAGTAGATTTCTAGTCTCCAGAAAAGTCATTGTACTCGAACATAATACGTGTTCCAAAATTCGACAACTGATCGACGTTAGAGATATAGGTCTATAGTTCTGCACTTCTGTTCGTCGTCCCTTCTGGAAAACGGGGATGACCTGTGCCCTTTTGCAATCTTTTGGAACACTACGTTCTTCTAGAGTTCTACGGTGTACCGCTGCAAGAAGGGGGGCAAGTTCCTTCGCGCACTTCGTGTAAAATCGAACTGGTATCCCATGAGGTCCAGTTGCCTTTCCTCTTTTGAGCGATTTTAATTGTTTTTCTATCCCTCTGTCATCTATTTCGATATCTACCATTTTCACATCTGTGCGACAATCTAGAGAAGGAATTACAGTGCAGTATTCCTCAGTGAAACAGCTATGGAAAAAGACATTTAGTATTTCGGGCTTTAGTCTGTCATCCTCTGTTTCAGTACCTTTTGGTCACAGAGTGTCTGGAAATTTTGTTTTGATCCACCTACCGCTTTTACGTAAGACCAAACTTTCTTACGATATTCTGCCAAGTCAGTACATAGAACTTTACTTTCGAATTCATTGAACGCCTCTCGCATAGCCCTCCTCACATTACATTTCGCATCGTGTAATTTTTGTTTGTCTGCAAGGCTTTGGCCATGTTTATGTTTTGCTGTGAAGTTCCCTTTCCTTCCGTAGCAGTTTTCTACCTCGGTTGTTGTACCACGGTGGCTCGTTTCCACCTCTTACGATCTTGCTTGGCACATACTCATCTAATGCATATTGTACCATGGTTCTGAACTCTGTCCACTGATCCTCAACACTATCTGTAGTTGAGAAAAGACTATTGTGTTGAGCTGTCAAGTACTCTGTAATCTGCTTTTTGTCACTTTTGCTAAACAGAAAAATTTTCCTACCTTTTTTAATATTTCTGTTTACGATTGAAATCATCGATGCTGTAACCGCTTTATGATTGCTGATTCCCTGTCCTGCGGTAACTGTTTCAAATAGATCGGGTCTGTTTGGCACCAAAAGGTGTAATATGTTAACGCCACGAGTCCGTTTTCTGTTTAACTGCTACAGGTAGTTTTCAGATAATGCACTTAAAAAAAATTTCACTGGATTCTTTGTCCCTGCCACTATTTATAAACGTTTGAGTCTCCCAGTCTATGTATGGTAACTTAAAATCTCCACCCAGAACTATAACATAGTCGGGAAATCTACTCGAAATATTTTCCAAATTTTCCTTCAGATATTCTGCCACAACAGCGGCTGAGCCAGGAGGCCTATAGAGACATCCAATTACCGTGTTTGAGCCTGCTTTAACCGTGACCTTCACCCAAATTATTTCACATTTCGGATTTCCTTCGATACTATTGCACTTTGTATCGCTATAAACACGCCGGTGCCTTCACTGTCCAGCCTGTCTCTACGGTATACATTCCAATCTGAGTTTAGAATTTCATTACTGTTGACATCTGATTTCAAATGGCTGCGAGCACTATGGGACCTAACATCCGAGGTCATCAGTCCCCTAGAACTTAGAACTACCGTGGGTGAAGCATGTAACACCTGTGGTGTACCATGTGACGCACCAGACTCCCCACTGCCGCTAAACTCCGAGGCAGCAGCTTGAAGACGGCTGACCGTGGCCATCAGCACATTCAGCTGTCCGTGAACAGTGACCAGCTCCTCCTGTGTCTGTACACAGCAGTCACGCATCCTATCCATCCTAAGAAATCAACAATTTACTGTAGAGTGTTAAGTAATCAACTTTAAACTAGACTGCTAATTCACTAAAGGCGGGTGATAGCTGACTAAACTGTGATTACTAGGCACTTCTTGTTGGAAGCAATGAAAATAAGCACTAACGGTCTCTGGACTGTATTCAAAACAAACACGAAATCTATGGAACACTATCACTAGTACTCGAAAATTAAAGCTTCCTAAAAGCAAAAACACACAGAAAAAGAAGTGACAGGTAAGAAAAACACAGTTAATACTTAAATTTACGTAGCTTACATCACTGGAGATGTGAAGCAGACGGCAGTTACGACGACACTAGCATTACTGGCACTGCAGCTCACTAAAGGGACTCTCTCTGACTGTACCGCCATTTAAATAATCTCTGGTGACATCTGTTGACGTGAAACTCTAATTCTCGGCATATAAGATGCTATTAACTGACAAGATATGCAGTTTCTCAATGGAAAACCTGTAGAAAGCGTTAGTTATTTGACTGTAATTATGGACTTGGAAAAAATACAATGTGGATATTTGTCAATCTGTTCATCTTTCTAGACATGAAAATCTGATATTTTGGTCACCTATTATATGATTTTATAAACTATTTTTTGTATGAGGTAGACACTGTTTTAGGTACCTAATTTAAGAATTTTAGAGCGTAAAATTCCGAGGTCTAGTGATGACATCTGGAGTGGTCTCTCCACCCTGCATACATTCACTGCGGCGTTCTGTGGAGACTTTTGTGCGTGGGATTCGATCCGCTTACCTGTGGCAACAGTCGGATGGCGGCTGGCGCTGAGGCGCTAAGTCCCATGTAGAGTTCATTGTTGACGACGGAAGTGTGGATGGGAAGTTCGAGGTACTGTAGCGCTAATTCTCATGAGGAATCTCGTGTGGGCGGCACCAATCGCTGCCCGGTCTGAAACTCATGGCTGTTGAGGGCGATACCCAGTAGTTTCGCTGGCCGGTGTGACCCTGATATTGTGGTGATGCTGCTGGACGCTGGCGAAAGGAAGTCCTCTTGGCTAAAAGCTCAGGTATATATAGCTCACATTCCTAGTCACGTCGCCTATAACAAGAGACTTGGCCAGGTGTGAAGACATGTGGAGCGTGCTACGGTTATTACCGCTGCATGGTGCAGAGCGGGTTAGCCTCGTCTCGCAGTCCTCCTACGTGTATGTTATTCTGACCCACTTGTCGCTACACTGCGATCACCAGCCTGCTGCTGCTAATGGCGGGTTTCTCAACACTTGTTAATACTTCTGGTAAAAGTCTTATTACTTTTGCTGATAACACTAGTTAGCGACATTGTAGGATGTACAAACACTAAATGAAGAATGTCTAGGCGAGAGGTCAATATTGTTAATTCAACACTATTACAGCAGTAAGGTGTGGACAAAATTATCATTCGAGCTGTTTTACGAGTATCTTTGCTTACTGGCGGAATGCGGTTTCCTGTCATCCCGCCTGCTGGTGTTTCGGTCTTGTTGTAGTTGTAGGAAGTTAGCTAGTTGACAGACGGTAATAAGAGAGAGAAACGTGAGACGAACGGTAAGCGTCCTAATTACGGGGCCTGATGGCGGTGTCGTCCAAGTGGCCGGCTACTTGTACACGGGCATGCTGTTGTGGGAGTGTTGGGCTCTACCCTGTTGCTCCCGATTGACTATGTGGATTTGGCAGTGTTGATGCTGGCGTCGTGACCACTTTGATTTTCACTGGTAACCGATAGTTCTACCATATTTAGAGTAAGCTACTTCTGTTTATGGATTTGGGGATATGTTCTCCTGTGCTAGACTTGATCCCGTTAAACACGTTTCCCCTTGTTCTTCGTCTCTCCGTACTCAACGTACGAAATTCGCCCCTCTCTCTCTATGAACTCCTTTTATGGATGATATATCTGAGCCCATTTAAACTGTGTTTTCCCTTTTGTTGCAATCTGGTCTGTATTTCGGTGATATTTGTCATTATTGCTGGAATCTGAAAGTAATTTGCTTCAGATATGTTCTAAGGTATCACATACATTAGTGATCACTGAGGTCGGATACCGAGCCTCACCTTTGAAGTTGCAAGTTTTCGCTTGCCCGACTTGTGCGTGATTCTAACATCAGGCATGGTCGGGATAAGCAAACGCCAGTGGTTTGATGAACATTGGCTCGTTTACTGTACTCACATTGGTAGGTCTTGCTAAGATCCAACACTTGTCTTAAAAGAAAGAATTTATTGCATGGTGTTGTATATTTCTCTTGGATGTTAATAACCACTTCAGCTATATTTTGGTCCTTCATTACCGTATCACTACCGGTTTCGTGGCGTTAAAGCCACATTTTCTGGTGACATATGATTTAAAAATTCGAGCGGAAAAGCTCGGAATCATTTTTTTCCTCTCTAATGTGGTTTTAACGCCACGAAACCAGTTGTGATTCAGTAACGAAGGACCAAAATATAGCTGAAGCTGTTATTAATACCCAATATGAATATTCATACCTATGATTTCACCACCTACTACTTTGTCTGACTGTTGCATATTTTATTATTACTTTGATCTCGTGCATGGGTATTAGCGCTCAAACATTTCTTTCTACTTGTTAAGTTTACTTGAGCAATTTTTTTTTGGGGGGGGGGACGGGGGGTGGGGAGGGGAATGATGTCTTGTTAAAAGTTGCCTGTTTAATCAAGTTAGTTATATGTTTTGTCACTTCTGTTAAACGATTCACTGGTTAATCACCTTTGTATCAAATATGCAGTCATTGAAATACTTAGATTTTGCTCGGTGTCTGGGGCGGGGTTTGCATTTTATTATCTTGTGTCGGACCTTGAGAATTTACTTATATTTGTCGCTCAGTCTTGCATGAATTATGCATCTGTTTGTTCAAATGGCTCTGAGCACAATGGGACTTAACAGCTGTGGTCATCAGTCCCCTAGAACTTAGAACTACTTAAACCTAACTAACCTAAGGACATCACACACATCCATGCCTGAGGCAGGATTCGAACCTGCGACCGTAGCAGTCGCACGATTCCGGACTGCGCGCCTAGAACCGCGAGACCACCGCGGCCGGCATCTGTTTGTTTGCCCTCGGCTTCCCGAGTTGTTCGTAGCGTGGAGCCGTTGATCCCGGCGTGCTATCCACTACCCGCAGATTCATCGGGCGTGGCTTATCCACATCGGCTGTGCACCTTTGTGTGGTGTTGTGTTTCCCCCCCCTGCCTGGCGATAGCCACTAAGGCGACACGACCTCTTCGCTTGCTATGGTATCTCTTTATAAGTTAAGTTCTTTATCTTTATGGCATTAGGACTTAAGTGTAATCAAAGTGTCCGCTAACATAAGCCACCCGAGACGAGCATTGCCTCCTCCACTGTCTAGTTTTCGCTACCTTAAGGGAACCCGGAACCTAAAAATTATGAAATTTTGGGTTTTCTGATTACTGTGAAATAAAAAACTACAGATCTTCCTCTGTAAAATGACATATTAATCTTACCTGTAGCTCAACTCCAAGTACTGAAAATACTATTTTCAATAATGTGCTGTAGAGGGCATGTTGCGACATTGAATTTCCATGGATACATGTTCTTGAAAACATCGTTTTTCAAATCTTCCGGTCTTTCCAAAGACTTTATATTATGTTGGCAACACGATTTGATAGGCAATTGTTTGTCTGCGTATTGTAGTCTTTGGATACTGTTGTTTACATTGAGCATTTGTTGGCTATTGCACGATTTGTGTTGTCTTTCTGTTGTGTAACTGGAACTTATCAAGTATGCCTCGATTTAGTAATAGAGTTTACAAGAGGAAGAAGCCTCCTCCGAGGTACACTAGTGGAACTGTGACAATTTCTCCGACCTTGGGAAATGATTCTGGTAATAGTGAGGTTATTCATGAAGTGAAATCTACTCCTGTCTCTAGCACAAGCAAGAAGTTGCATGGATCAACTGAAAAATACTGCAGTTTATTGGAGAACTGTAGTGATGATAATGTGAACGAAATAATTAACATTTCATTGCTCTCAAATGTGATTGAGAGTTCAGTACTGTGTAAGGAATGTTGCAATTTGAGTATGTCAGTAAATTTCAAGCGACACAGAGGACTTGCAGCAGAAATCTGCTTAGATTTGAGATCTTTCAATCATTTAATTATGGATTGATGAACCTGTAAATTCTACAGTCATTGTTACCTTTGTGTTCTCAAATTGCTAGTGCCCAAAAGGGCACTCCAAATCTCTTATCGTAGTCTGGGACATATAAATTTTTAAATGTTGTTGAATTTAATGTTTGGAAATCTGCTTGCGGCAAAGAGACTCTCCAGACTGCTGTAATACTGAAAATATCCAGCTTAAAATTTTTTTTACTGTTCCTGTCTGGAAATTTGCTAATGCCTGAGGGGCTTCAGATTGTCAAATGCTCAACTTGTAAGATTTTGGATATTGTCACCTTCCTGTTTGAAGAGTTACTCCAGTTTGGTGAAATGTTGACCTCTAAATTTTGATAAAAGAAGGGATTATCCTTCGGTTTATAAATTGCTAGCACCAAAAGCGCACTCAAGTTATTTTAATCGTAATCCTAAACTTATATTATTCTAAATAAGGGCCCTGTTCCTTGTTTGAAGTTTAATCTCCTCTAATTTTTATGATAATGCTCTGCCTGAAATTGTAGAGAAGTGACATTTGCCTGTATGAAATCGTACGGGTGCCTAAAGGGCTCTCTGGGTGTGTTTTTATGAATGTTAAACTTTCTATTTTCATGAGGCATTAATTTTCCTGAAAAAAAATATAGCAGCTGCTTAAAGGGGTATTTCAACCGCCTTCTGTAACTTGCGCTGACTTGCCTTAAACTTCTGTTTTTCACGACTGATTTATTGTAAGTTTGGTCTTCATGGTTTGTCGTCTTAATCAGTTGCTACTGATTTTATGTTATTGATGTTTTAAGTATAGCTTGTTAAATAAAGGATTACCAACTACTGTGAAGCAACAAATGCCTTTCCATAAACTCCTCTTGCACCTTCCTCCCGCCCGTTAATTTGTTGTCGTATCCTGGGGCATCCGCTGAGATCTCAATCGGGAGATATTTATGGCAGATCTACTGTCAACTCTCGACAGGTAACTGTAGATTGCCCCTTTCTTACTTATAGTGTTTACCAAGAAATACATGAGGCAATATAAAATCTACGAAATACTGTAGAAAAGACGTTAAACAAAGGCAAATACTTGTATGTAGCATTTGTGGATTTAGAGAGTTTCTACAATGTTGACTGGAATACCCATTGCAAATTATTGAGGTAACAGAGATAAAATACAGGGAATAAGAAGTCATCTACTACTTGTACAGAAATCAGACTGCAGTTATTAGAGTCGAAGAACGGGAAAGGGAAGCAGTAGTTGAGATGGATGTGAGACAGGATTATGGGCTATACTAGATTTTGAACTGTACATTGAGCGGGCAATAAAGGAAACCAAGTAGAAATGTCGTGGAAAGAGCAGTATAGCCCATTGAGACGAATTAGGAAGGTCCTGTAATCAGTGATATTCAGCATCTTGTACGAGCACTCCAGCAGAATGAATAGTGTTTCGACAAGAAGTTATAACATCAAGATATACAAAAGTAAAACAAGCTAGTGGAATATTTTGAATTAAACCAGATAAGGCTGAAGATATTAGATTACGAAATGAGACATTAAAAGTAGTAAAGAAATTTGGTATTTCGGCAGCATAGTTACCGCTGGAGTAGGGAGGATATCAAAATCTTGGTATTAGCATGCTTTTCAAAATCATCATCTCACCATGATTTTGCATGAAATCTATGGCTGTGACGCATCCTGCTTCCCGTGTTCCACATCCACCAATCATGCCAGTATCTTTCATCTAGTCTTTGGCAAAGTCGCATCCAGCTCTTCTTAGGTCGTCCACGCTTTCTTCTTTCCACTGGGGTCTACTGCCACATTTCCTTTGGCCATCGACAGTTGTCCATCCTCTCTAGACGTCCATATCATTTTAGACGATTCATCATTGTGGTGACTATTATAGATTTATCGACACCCGTAAGCGCTCTTATGCTGATATTTGGTATGGAACACGATTCAGTTTGGAGCTACCACACCTTAGTCTCCAGAATTCCATCTCTAGTGAAAGCAACTTGTTTCTCTAACGCTAGCTTATTTCGTATGTTTCTGCTCCATATGAAGCGAACTTTTCAACAACTGAAAGATACATTACCTGCTTGGTACATTTTGTTATTTTGTTACTAGAAAGGACTGCATTATTTCATTATTATTTAGGTCATCTTCACTTTTTACGTTTTATGACATCGCAATCCCCAGATACTTATAAGACTTACATTCCCTGATCTTACTGTGTTCAACCTTCAGATCCTCTAGGGTATCGGCGCGTCTTCTGATATACGCCTTTTGCCATAGTTATAGTGATCTCTATTGTTCTTATTGCTCTTTTAACTTCCGAATCATATACGCAGCTTCATCCTGGTCTCCTGCTACGATGATCTGTCCATCAGTGAAGATGGAGGTGTATAACATTTGAACCCTACGGGGTCTCCCACGCCTCCACGTCTGGCCCTCCATGCTCCACATAGACTTCAAATCGCGCCGCTGCTGTAACACTCCCTTGGCGTAGCATTTTGTAACGAGAAACTCTGGCGAAACTGATTTTGTTACTTTAAAAGCACTCACACAGTGCGTATAAACGGTTCAATTGCTTTTACGGAAAAAAGTTGACACGCCACAGATCTTCATACGTGTCTACAGACTATTTTGTGGTAGCACATCATAGGCCTTCTGCAAATCCACGAAGACTAAATGGATCTCTTCCTCCTTTCAATTCTCTTCTCTCTTAGAGTCCGTAATTTGAATATTCCATCAATACATGAGCATCCTGCGGTAAAATCCTTCTCTTCTTCCATCTCAATTATTTCTCTTAAGATTTTCCCATATAATCATGCTAGTGATAGGATTATACTTATGCCCCTGTAAATTCTATTCCCTGCCTTCTTCATATCATTGACTGAAGTACTTTTTCCATTAATTAGCTACCAAGTACGCTTCCAAATATTTATAGACAACCATAGGCCCTTATAAATTCTATATTTATTCCACGCAGACACGTTGATTCCACATCTCTAATATGCTTCACAACCATTATAGATTTTTTGAGATATTATCTGTTTTATACATGGATGTTTCTCTTCGCCTGTCAAAAATAATATCGTTGGTATAAAATCCTTTTGCCCTCCCTAAGCATTGTTTGGTAATACTTCATTGAGTCCTCGAAGCTCATTAGAGTAACCCAACACTATATTTGCTTTTATCTCTTATCGTCTTCAGTCTCTTTCGTTTCCTGCTTGGTCTAGAGCTACCAAAGTTTTCACTTAATTATTGACCTGAAACTTTAGTGTCCATCTTCTAGCTTTATCCATACCCGCATTACCTATAGTAATAAAACTTGCTATGAGTTCTTCATTCAGAAGAGTTCGTCATGTTATAGATAGGTCGTTGTGGTGATGTCTTATACTCCCGGGTAAATCGTATGACGTTGTCGGCTGAGAATTTGGAATACTCCCGTGTATTTATACCGAGGACCTAGAAACGACGGAGACGCTTTGTCCCGCCGTAGCCCTCAGTGGTTGACAACCCGACAACAGGCCAGAGCAGTCCACCCACACCACTGCCGCCCACAAAGAACCCAGGGTTATTGTGGGGTTCGGCTCCCAGTGTACCTTCCCCCCCCCCCCCCCCCCCCCGGGATCGTCTCACACCAAATGTTTTCGTGGTACAGTAATTATCGTGTACTTGCACCGGCCGGGGTGGCCGAGCGGCTCTAGATGCTTCACTCTGGAACCGCGCGATCGCTATGGTCGCAGGTTCGAATCCTGCCTCGGGCATGGATGTGTGTGATGTCCTTAAGTTAGTTAGGTTTAAGTGGTTCTATGTTCTAGGGGACTGATGACCTCAGATGTTAAGTTCCATAGTCAGAGCCATTTGAACCTTTCTTTTTTTTTTTCTTTTAATGCGTGCGTGGGGACAGTGTTTGCGCAGCAATCGCCGATGTAGTGTAACTGAGGCGGAATAAGGGGAACCAGCTCGCATTCGCCGAGTCAGATGGAAAACCGCCTAAAAACCATCCACAGACTGGCAAGAACACCGGACCTCTACACTAATCCGCCTGGCGGATTCGTGCCGGGGACCGGTACGCCTTCCACTCGAGTAGCAGCGCGTTAGACCGCTATAGCCTCCGTAGTTAAACTAGACGAGATTCCCGTTTCCTTCACTATGATGACGACCGCCTGTTAAGTGATATAAAGGACAACAAATAATATCTTTTTGCTGCGATTTTGTATATAATCTGTGCTCGAAAGGTATTTGTGAGCATTTTTTGCGTGATCTTTGTAGTCCGTTTTTCTCTTAATATGTTGTCCGCCGTTGTGTTTTGTGTCAAGTTGCGTTTTTAACGCATATCACCATATTTGATGGCAGTTAGATACACATAGCTTTAGTAATACCCTTTGTGCTTCTATCCGTTTAGCTACATACGTTTCACGTTCTTCAAGAAGCCGAGTGGTCGCTCATTTAATGTAGGGTTCCATTTTCATCATCACCCATTGCTCTCCTTACTCATACCAACATGGATCCTTACATGCTTTTCTCGGTTGTGTTTTCTCCACTAGAGCTTCAAACACCGCCTCATTTATCGTTGCTGTAACAGACTGATACATATTCTGTGCAGTATCGTACTTGATGTCTGATGGCTTGTCTGCCAGTCAGAGTTGTGAGAGGAAGGATGTAGATTCCTTCCGCAAACTTAAGAAAAATCTTTTCTGAAGTCGTTTATCTGCGGTATAGGCTTGTGCGGAAGTGTTACGTGGACTATAAACAACGAACACCAGAAGAGAATGGAATGTTTTTGAATTCTGTTGCTGCTGAAGAGAGTTGGAAATTGGATGGGAAGATCGAGTAACAAATAGAAGGTACTGTATCGAATTGGGAAAATCGAAATTTATAGAATAAATTGACAAGAAGAAGAGATCTTTAGATAGCATCCATCCTGAACTATTAATGAGTTGTTAATTTGGAAATGAACGAGTGGAGAGGGAAATATTCTAGAGGAAGACCATAGGAGGAATCCAGCAAGTAGGCTCAAATGGCTATACATTCCAATAGTTATTCAGAGATGAAGAGGAAGAAGAAGCTTGCAGAAGGTATTTTGCGTATAGCTACATCAAACTATAATCCGGAACTGAAGATCATTATAATAATAGTGCCTATCTCACCAACCACAATATTGTCTCTCATAAAATGTGTTTCTTTCGCGACAGAGTGTAGGTGCTGTGAGGCATGTCATTTAGAAAAAAATGTTTATCATTTTACAGTTTCACCCTGACGGAAAGACGTGCGTCATTTGGAGGGATTTGCGCCGCTCCAAGAGGGGCTTTGTGGACTGCGTAGTTCGGCGTCCTGCAGGACTCGCGGCGGAGTGGCAGGTGGAGCGAGGCGGAGCTGCAGAGGTTTCCAGTCAGGGCGCGGTGTGGCGCGGCTTTTGTCGCGAGCGACAAATGAAGGCAGCGCCGCCACCTGCTCTCTGAGCGCACACACGTCTCGCCGTCCATTGTCGGCGCTAACGAAATTTCCGCCAACGTCTGAGTGAGAACAGACCCGCAACCTTGTCTGACACGTCCACGTAGCTGTAAATACCACAGTGAGTGTCGACAAGTTAAATGCTGCTGCTCCTCCTAATATCTCGTTTTGTGTTTCCATTTTCAGCTGTAAAGAGAACATTTACGCACAGCGTATGTTACAAGTAAATCACACGAAAAGAGTCACAATTCGAATGCCTTTAATCGAATAAAATGTCCGCCCCCGGTAGCTGCGTGCCCAGCACGACAGAATGTCAATCCTAAGGGCCCGGGTTCGATTCCCGGCTGTGCCGGATATTTTTTCCGCTCAGGGACTGAGTGTTGTGTTCTCATAATCATCATCATTTCACCCCCATCGACGCGCAAGTCGCCGAAGTGGCGTCAAATCGAAAGACTTGCACACGGCCCTAGTCACTTGACGTTTACATTTTATCCACCGAACAAAATTAGTTTGAAAGCGCGAAGATGTGTGTGTCCTTCCACCAATGAAGACCGTTTGTCAGTAAAAATTTTAGTGTAGTAGGACTGCGGTTTGAATAATACTGAATGTATGGATCGTATAAGCACAACTTACTCATGAAACGCAGTAAAAACAGTTGAGATTACCACTTTCACAACACCGACTAACAAGTTTTTAGTTGACTGAGTGCTAAACATTTTCTTGAGACAGAAACGTTGTTGATAGTTTTCCGTAGCAAGTGGCACCAGTTGGTTTCGCACAGGTCATGCAGTTCCCGTAAAATACGGGCCGGTGATGCAACGTCGCCCTAAACAGCAGGCGCCAACGGCAACCCGCATCACATAATAGCAGTTTGGATTCCTGCGAGTTTCGCTTCAATGGAACAACGGTAGCTATGGAAAAATGGAATATCCAAACTCTGCTGCCAGACCAACAGATAACGACAACAGCCCTCCGGTGAGGCCACCAGGCAGTCTGCACGGCGATGGTTGAAGTCATTTAGACTGTGTTCAGCGTATGTTCTAATGTCTTCAATGCGGACAGTAGAGATTGACGGGCGATTCTTTCTTAAAGGCACCGGTGCCCTTAAACTCTTTCCTTAACTCTTGACTTATCTTCTCAGTAGGTCTAGGTTTATGGAGTCGGCGACCAAATATCGTCCGAATTTCACCATACGACAACTTCTGCTACTCCCACGTTACAATGGCTTTCCTCTCCTGCACGGTTAACATAACGCTTGTGCAGGTACCTTTAACTGCAGAACATTAGGGAACAATTACAAATATGACATCTGAAATACACCTGAAATGCACTTGCAAATGCGAGTACATCTTAGACATTCACGAGTATTTTCTACAACACCGATACTTAATTTCTCGGCTCCCTGTATAAACGGCCAAATTAGGCTTGTCATTGCGGAAGACCAGCACTATCGCATATTTGCAACACCGAACATTTCCATTGCTCTTGTGGACGATGGTACTACCCCGTATCTCATGCACAATGATATTCTCTGAAAGCCGGTGAGTGAGTGGAGAACTGTGTCGAAAACGAGGGCGAGGCTAGTACGTCGAAGTGCTGCTTCGGCTAGGAGCAGCAAACGCCATGGATAAAGCACAGGGGCCCTGACCTTGGCGTGTGCTGTTACAATGGGAACTGGTTGTAATCATTCCACAAAAATATTGAAATCCGTGCCAGAGGTACGGAAACACGTTACTAACTGAGGTACACCTTTAACTCCCGCACTCTCATCGCAGAGAACTGAAAAGGCTTCGTAATAAAATGATTTTATTTTTATTAGAATGGTTAAATTGTTGGCCAAGCCTGTAACAGTTTCCGCAACTACATTTTAAAAGCTTTAACATTTCCTGAACAAACAATGTCTGCAATGTTTACTAAACATTCTTTTATGTAATCACCTTACGTAAAACGTTTAGCTATCAACTCCTACAAAAGGTAACTTGTATTTCTTCTTTAGACATTAACTGTTGTTTCTTAAATTGCAGCTAGAACTATTTCAATTTTTCTTGTGTCAATAATACGTAACTGTTATATATTGACTTACGTTCTTCATAATGAAGACTCATGTTTCATAATTTTGGTACACTAAAAGCACGATTGTGTACTAATCATGTTCTATTTTTACTTCACAGCGGAAGAACTCCCACTCTGTTTTCTTGGAAATGTCAATGTTCGCCTGCAGTTCTTCATTTTTTTTTGCCATCACTTGCTTTCGATGGAGACATACTAGATATAATGCGCTGATATAAATGAATAATCGTTAAATTTATTAAAACTGCAGGCTTTGAAACGTCCCGGCACATTAAAATTGTGTACCGGACCAAGACTCGAATATGAGACATTTGCTTTCGCGGGAAAATACTCTGCCGACCTTTTCTGTATCGACTGAGCTACACAGGCACGATTCAGGACCCGTCCTAGCAGCTTTACTTCCGCCAATGCCTCGTCTCCTATATTCAAGATTTGACCGAGAAAGGCAAGATCGCAGATATAATCTGCCAGTAGGTTTCATAACAGCGCACACATCGCTGCTGAGTGAGTAGTTAGGCCAGGATCAATGGATTGTTCTGAGTAAAAATTAATATCGTTTCATTTATCTGGAGTTCCGCAGCCGCATATCTGCTAAAATATATTTTGAAGCCTTCCAATTCAGCTATTGTTAGCAAGTATTCACTTTATTAAAGCTCGCATGATTGACCATTTTCAAGGGCAGTAGGTGCCAGTGTATTGAATATTATCCGATTATAAAATGGACGTTTAATAATCGGATGATATTACATTATACTGGTACCTGCGCCCGTTGAAAAGGACCTATGAGGCCGAATTTGGTCAATAGTGCGATCTTGATAACAATAGCCGAGGAGGAAACCTTAAAATATCTTTTGAAAACCTGATGTATTTCTTGAATATAAACTTATCAAATATTGAATAATTCCAGAAGTGAAATATAACCTCTATTTACCGACATAAGGAATCAGACCGAGTTGTGTCGCGAGCGATCAGTTGAGGGATAAGTAAAATCTCGGCTGCTGTCGTGTGTAGGAGGGTGAGAGATAGGGTGGGAAATAACATACGGAAATAACAACGTTAGGTGAAAGCTTATTATAGGTACGTTCATGTACTGATGTTTTACTTATGTGTAGCAATGAATGTGACATCAGTAAGATAGGATTAGATTAATCGTTCTTCCTTCATTATTTAATACTGGACACGCGTTCACCCAGCAGCTATCTATTTCAACGCTGCCGTTGGCACTAATGGGAAACATCATGACGTTGAAGTCACGAAGACTACTGACTTTTACCATATGTGGCAAACAGACCGAGGGAGCAACCCACACATCTGCGACGACAGACTGACCTTACAAATACATTGGTTGGGAACTGCTGTATGATGGTAGAGTTCTAGGCCCTGGCGTCATCTTACCATCTATTAGACGCCTTTGTTCTGAAAGAACTGACAAAGACATTTGTCGGGATAGACTGTTTGTGACTGGATTTGCAGCAGTGCACTCTTATGTTTACCAAAACAAACGTAATTGCTTCACAGGTCCCACTGTAGTGCATTGCCGGCCGAAGTGGCCGTGCGGTTAAAGGCGCTGCACTCTGGAACCGCAAGACCGCTACGGTCGCAGGTTCGAATCCTGCCTCGGGCATGGATGTTTGTGATGTCCTTAGGTTAGTTACGTTTAACTAGTTCTAAGTTCTAGGGGACTAATGATCTCAGCAGTTGAGACCCATAGTGCTCAGAGCCATTTGAACCATTTTGTAGTGCATTATCAAGGGAGAAGTCTGCGAAGCACCGGAGTAGAATCTTATTTTGTACTCTTTGGGTCTGTCATGTGGTAGTCACCGACCATAGCTTTGCTACTATGGTGCTAGTCGGATTTAAAGTCCATATTAAAAGACTGTGTAGTGTGGCAGGGGGGGGGGGGATATCAATACCATTTAAAGGTAGCATCAGGCCAACGGGCGGCGAGTTTCACACGCAAATACTGAAAGGAACGCTCTGTGTTAGTAGGATGCTAGGACCTGGCAACATTTTATCATCGATTTGACACTCTTGTGACACTGAAAGATGGTAGGTTGCTTGACCCTGGCGGCATTATACCACAATTTTGACATACTTTTTCTCAAGCAACTGCTGTATGATGATAGGTTCCTTGGTACTCTTGATATTTTGCCACAAATTTCAGGTACTTGTTCTGAAAAAAAATGCTGCTGATGCTAGGTTTCTAGGTCCTGGTGTCATTTTAGCATCGATATAACACCTTTGTTCTGAAGACATTGCTGTGTGATGGTAGGTTGATAGGCCGTGGTAAAATTTTGGTACCAACTCGTTACTCCAGTTCCGTAAATAAAAAAAGCTATAGTGTGATGGTAGGTTGTTAGCCCCTGGCAACATATTACCATCAATTTGACACCTTTGTTATGAAAATATAGCTGTATCCTAGTAGGTTAGGAGGCTCTGGCGACATTTAACCATCAATTTGACACAACTGTCCTGAAAGAACTGTTGTGTGATGATTCGTTGCTAGTCCCTGGCGACATTTTATCACCAGTTCCACACGCTTCTTTTGCAAGAACTGCTGTATGATAGTAGGATGGTAGTCACTGGCGACATCTTGTCACCAATTTCACACACAGAGCTGAAAAAATTTGCTATTGATGGTAGGTTACTAGGCCCTGGTGTCATTTTACTACCGATCTGAAACGCTTGTTCTGAAAGAACTTCTGTATAATGTTACGCTGCTAGGCCCTTGGGACATTTTACTATCAGCTTGACACCTTTTATCTGAACGAACTGCTGTATGGTGGCAGGGTCCTAATATATGAAACGTCCCCTTTGAACAATTATACATGACTGTGCTTAAACTGACACACAATATTTTTAGCGCAACGCAATCTGACTTTCAAAAATCCCTACAAAAGAATGGCCCTGACTAGCATTAACCTATACCTTTCACAAATCACTTACCTCACAAAAATCTTCGTTACTCGAACTGATGCAATACAGCGAGCGCCAATACTGCCAGCTAAATAAAAGATTCAAACTACGGAAGGCACTAACTACTGATAGGCATAGTTAGCAAATGAAAGATTTTAATAGAGAACAAACAATGTATTTACCTTAATAGTCATAATATATATAGCAGTTCATGACATCCAGTCTTACAAATTTCAAAACAACGCCATCTCTCTCCCCATATCCACCACTGCTGGCGGCTCACTTCCAACTGCGCAACGCTACCCACTGTTCACATCCAGCTGCCCAACACTACAACGGTAGACAACAATGCAAACTAGCCACAGACTGCACACAGCACAGCCAGTGATTTTCATACAGAGCGCTACGCAACGTTGTCAATAAGAAAACATAAATAGCCTACTTACAACATTTCTCACACTGTTTCCTGGCAGGCTTTTATAAACATTTTCGTGTTAAAGTACTGGGTAAATTAGGCAGATTGCCTGTAAAGGTTTAAGATCAAGGATATTTTTTCTCTGAATTTTGTGTTAGATATAAGAGTGTTATTAGAATATTTAATTAGTGTTCATTCCATGTACTGCAACAAATTTTTGGAATAATGATGAAATGTTGATGTGTAATGAGTGTTCATGCCCTGAGCTGCAATACTGTAATGAGGATTATATTGACATATTGATGATTTTTCTACAATGATATTGTACGATTCTAATATGTATTTTGTGTAAGTTGTGTCCTTTCTAGGCAAATTTGTCTTACCTCGTGCCACATGATTGGAGGCGTTCCTGGGAGACTGTCACACAAGCTTTGCACCTAAAAATATTTGCTTTCACAATTTCTTATGAGATTGCATATGATATTGACTTCTTATGTTAGCATGCATTACAGCTTTTTTTTTCATGATAATAACGACATTTCCAGGTTCCACTATTTCTGCAATTCACCTTCATCTTAGAATATTTTTCTCATCATTTACTGTGATATGTTAAGTTTATCTAGTCACTCAGCTATATTGCGCTTAGTTCACGAACGTTATACTTGCATATACTATAATCACATTTTTTCTTTGGTTTGGCCATAGCAGTTCTTGACTCAAGATGAATGACGATTGACTGTTAATTATTTTCTTTACAGATTACATGCACTGCCCTTATCAATCCTTCCCATATCCCTCCATTTAGGAATGCGCATTGTTATTGATATAGTTCATTTATTAGTCTGAAATTTATGAAGCCCCAAAAGTGCTACACTACCTATTAATGTGGTGTCTTTACTCACACGATACCATACTTTGAGTCCATAACCCCATTTGTTTAATAGGTACTTATACAAGCCATAAAAGGCCATACTTCCATTTAACACTGCACATTGTTTTTGTAAAAGTCTTGTCGATCTATGTATTTTCATTACGAATTACGCATAGGCTCCTTAGTGTCGTAAGTTATAGTTAACGATATTTTCTGACACTTTCTCTTCTTTGAAATTTATGCTATGCAAAATAAGGCCACTGTGAGCCTCACAGAAGATTTTTGTCACTTTGTAGTTATTAAGGTCAAAAATTCCTTCATCTAATACAGTTCACTTGCTGCCCCAATCATTTTATAGCTATTAAGATCACCATTTATGTATGAACAAAGGCCACTTGGAGCCTCTGATTTATACTTTCTATTCGATTGTTTTAAATATTAAGAATTGCAAGTAGAAGGCCACCTGGAGCTAATCTGTTCTTGATTTTACTGTCAGGTTTTCTTAAGTAATTATTTCACAATATTGAATAAACAAGGCCATTCTGATTTGCATGACATTTTATAAGGAGTTTGGTAAGCATTTCTGTCAAATGGCCATTGAGAGCTAAGAGCTTTAAACTTACACTACAATTTTAGATACTTATATACTCATGCATACTTTATAATGGTCACTTGCAGCCAACCTGTGATCTTCCATTAATATGTATACTTTATATAATGGCCACATGCAGCCATCCCATGAGTATTTCTTATTACCTTACTAAATATTTTGTCAGGATGTTTACAGTGTAAAATGAACTTGTAGCCATCTCACTACTTTTCTATTATGTCTAACCAGTGTTATATTCATTATTATAAGTATATAGGCCATTATATGAGTAGATCACTATGTATGATTACACATTAGCAATTATTTTATGTTGCTTTGTTAGCTTAAATCTTTATGTTCTGCTTATTTAGCATGTATGCTAGTACTGGTATGCTCATAGAGCAACTAATGCCACATTTCTTGTGAATTATTATATTTACAGGCACACTGTTGACACACTTATCATTATGCTGTATAGAATCGGCATGCCATAATGTACAACACTATGGCTTAATCCAGTTTATGATTTTATTAGGACATTGTATCAATACTGTTCACTGTTCCCACATCTACTAGAAGTTGTCTGATTTAGAACATACATAGACATTTTGCTACATTTATTAGGATATGTTCCACTACCTTACGTGTCTTACTTTCCCCACCTTCCATCATCCAATTTCCTCCCTCTGCTCACGGCACTGGAGCTACTGGATATCAGCATTCATATTTCAGTGTGGATAGCACAATATGGATCGATGAAGAATGGGCAGTTTCAAATGTAGTGATGATGATTATCATGACAATACTGATGTACTGAGATTAACCAACTATGCGTGTCAGCAAATGCGGTGCCAGGTGCCAAATGTACCTTTGTCTAGAATGAGACTATGGTGATGTGTTTAGCTGTTCTTGGACGCTGGACCAACATACTATGGCTAATGCTCAAATGTGAGACTGCAGAGAATTTGATTTTGTAATGCAGCCACGTCTACATGGTAATAAGCTTCAGCCATGCAACGATCTTTCAATAACAATCTTCCTATTATTTTCTTGACAACTAAGGATATAGTATCCTCTTACTTCCACTAATGTTGTGCATTTTCTAGCAACATGAATGTGGAACATTTTGTATATGACATGACCAGACATTAAATTTACAACTTATGCACCAGATCACCAGTTTGCTCAAGAGCTCAACGATTTGTACTGTCTTTAGGATTATATTGTAATGATAATGTAATAACAATTATTCCCACTGAAGGTACTGATCAAAAAATTTGCCCTACGTTTGGGGTACAGCGTACATCCAAACTATATGGCAAATTTAACAAACCCCGCTGGAGGTTTAGGTGAGGGGTCCACTTGTACGTGGAGACCGATTTTGTAATATATTTCATGAAAAATTATCTGAAACAATTGTCATATGTAGAAGAGATTGTATTTTTGACACCACTGAGCCAACGAGTTTGCCTGATTGGCAGACTCGATTGTAAGTTGTGGCATGTGGAGTGCAGTAGCAGTTGCCGGTGCACTCTGTTGTATGTAGGATATAAGACTTAAAGCTAGTGGCTAGCTGTGAGGATTTGGTTGTTGGTGTATTGAAGCAGGGTAATACGTTTTTATCAAATGAAGTGAAGAATGATTATTTTTTATGCTCACACAGAGCCAGTAAATGTTAAGTCTTAGTTATCTCTATAAAAGTGTAAAATGTGTATTATTAATTTGTGGGGCTATAAGAAAGATTACCAAAAATTAAAAGAATACTGATCGTTACCAAATATTGGCAATTGACCATGGCAATTATAAAAGAGTAATGAATTTCAACTGCAACTCAAAGGAGAAACTGGAACAAATTTATAAGATAATGATATTCTGTATATTTAGCTTTAAGCATGCAGCAATGCAATGTGGGTTTCACTAATTTGTACAGTGCTGACCCTTGAATATAAGAACCAAGTATTTACCATCAGATTTAATGTATAGGTTGATTAAGTATTGTGAAGGAGAAACTTTATTTTGAATATGGTTTCAAAACTGAAGCATCTGGGTCTTAGAATATCCCCTTATCAGTATCTTATCCTGTTGCATGTCTTGCTCATTTGAACCCAATTAATATTTTTCTAAAGAAATCATTTTTCAATCACAGTCACAAAAATATTAATGTGTCGTCGTAACTGCCGTCGGCGCCACGTCCGCTGTTCTGCGAGCTACGTTAATTTAAGTATTAACTGTAATTTTCTTACTTGTCACTTCTTCTTCGCCGGCCGTGGTGGCCGTGCGGTTCTAGGCGCTGCAGTCCGGAACCGTGGGACTGCTACGGTCGCAGGTTCGAATCCTGCCTCGGGCATGGATGTGTGTTATGTCCTTAGGTTAGTTAGGTTTCAGTAGTTCTAAGTTCTAGGGGACTGATGACCTAAGATGTTAAGTCCCATAGTGCTCAGAGCCATTTGAACCATTTTTGAACTTCTTCTTCCGTGTGTATTTGCTTTTAGGAAGATTTAATTTTCGACTGCTAGTAATAGTGTTCCATAGATTTCGGGTTTGTTTTTGATACAGTCAGAGAGTCGCTTTAGTCAGCTGTGCCAGTGGTGCTAGTATTTGTTTTGAATACAGTCCAGAGACAGGTAGTGTGCTATTTTCATTGTTTTCAACAAGAAGTGTCTAGTAACCGCAGTTTAGTCAGCTATCAGCCGCCTTTAGTGAATTAGCAGTCCAGTTAAAAGTTGATTAACTCTCTACAGTAAATTGATTTCTTATGATAGGACGTGTGACTGCTGCGTACAGACGCATGAGGAGCTGGCCACTGTTCGCGAACGGCTGAATGTGTTGATGGCCGCTGTCAGTCGTTTTCTGACTGCTGCCTCGGATTGTAGCGGCAGTGAGGAGCCCGGTGCGTCCCATGGTACACCCCAGGTGTTACATGCTTCACGCACGGTCCCTGCTGTCGAGACATCTTCGCGGGTACCGGTCGCGGTTGGGCCACCCCCTCCCCTAGGGGAGTGGCGGGTTCAACGGCGGTCGCGTCGCACGAGGCGGAGGGTCAGTGTAGAGGCTGGTCGTGTGGCATCGCACGTTCTGCCTGTGAGTGGATCTGTGGCCGCTCCTTCAGCAACGTCCAAGCAGGCACACGGTGGGAGGGGTTTATTAGTGATTGGGAGCTCCAATGTTAGGCGGGTGATGGAGCCCTTAGGGAAATAGCGGAAAGGTCGGGGAAGAAGGCAAGTGTTCACTCTGTGTGCTTGCCGAGGGTCTCATGCGAGATGGGGAGGACGCCCTGCCGGCGGCAATAGAGAGCACTGGGTGCACTCGACTGAAAATTGTTGCTCATGTCGGCAACAATGACTCCTGCCGTCTGGGTTCAGAGGTTATCCTCAGTTCATACTGGCGGTTGGCCGAGTTGGTGAAGGCGGAAAGCCTCGCTCGCGGGCTGAAATCTACGCTAACTATTTGTAGTATCGTTCCCAGAACCGATCGCGGACCTCAGGATTGGAGCCGAGTGGAAGGCTTAAACCAGAGGCTCAGACGATTCTGCGGAGATCTGGGGTGCAAATTTCTCGACCTCCACTATCGGGTGGAGAAATGTAGGATCCCCCTGAATAGGTCAGGCTTGCACTACACGCAGGAAGCGGCTATAAGGGTAGCGGAGTACGTGTGGAGTGCACATGTGGGTTTTTAGGTTAGAGAATTCCCTCCATAGGCCCGACAAGACGCCTTCTAAGATGCGGCAAGGTAGTAGTAGGCAAAACGCAACAGGGAATAACAATATTAATGTGCTAATTGTAAACTGCGGGAGCGTCTATAGGAAGGTCCCAGAACTGCTCTCATTAATAAACGGTCACAATGCCCACATAGTACTACAAACAGGAAGTTGGCTGAAACCAGATGTAAACAGTAATGAAATTCTAAACTCAGATTCTAATGTATACCGCAGAGTCAGGCTGGACAGTGAAGGGCGAGGCATGTTTATAGCGATAAAAAGTGCAAAAGTATCGAAGGAAATTGACGAAGATCCGAAATGTGAAATAATTTGGGTGAAGGTCACGGTTAAAGCAGGCTCAAACATGGTAATTGGATGTCCCTATAGGCCCCCTGGCTCAGAAGCTGTTGTGATAGAGCACCTGAAGGAAAATTTGGAAAACATTTCTAGTAGATTCCCCCACCATGTTATAGTTCTGGGTGGAGATTTTAATTTGCCGGATTTGGGCAGGGAGGTTCAGACGTTTATAATGTGTGACAGGGACCAAGAATCCACTGAAATTTTTTATGTGCTTCATCTGAATACTACCTTGAGCAGTTAAACAGAGAACCGACTCGTGGCGATAACATATTAGACGTTCTGGTGACAAATAGACCCGAACTATTTGAAACAGATACCGCAGAACAGGTAATCAGCGATCATAAAGCGATTACAGCATCGATGATTTCAGCCGTAAAAAGAAATATTAAAAAATGTAGGAAGATTTTTCTGTTCAGCAAAAGTGACAAAAAGCAGATTTCAGAGTACCTGACGGCTCAAACCAAAGTTTTTTGTCTCAAGTACAGATAGTGTTGGGGATCAGTGGACATACTTCAAAACCATCGTACAATATGCATTAGATGAGAATGCGCCAAGCAAGATCGTAAGAGATGGAAAAGAGCCACCGTGGTACAACAACCCAGTTAGAAAACTGCTACGGAAGCAAAGGGAACTTCACATCAAACATAAATATAGCCAAAGCCTTGCACACAAACAAAAATTACACCAAGCGAAATGTAGTGTGAGGAGAGCTATGCGAGAGGCTTTCAATCAATTCGGAAGTAAAGGTCTATGTACTGACTTGGCAGAAAATCCCAAGAAATTTTGGTCTTATGTCAAAGCGGTAGGTGGATCAAAACAAAATGTCCAGACACTCTGTGACCAAAAGGTACTGAAACAGAGGATGACAGACTAAAGCCCGAAATACTAAATGTCTTTTTCCATAGCTGTTTCACTGAAGAAGACTGAACTGTAGTTCCTTCTCTAGATTGTCGCACAGATGACATAATGGTAGATATCGAAATAGATGACAGAGAGATATAGAAACAATTAAAATCGCTCAAAAGAGGAAGGGCCGCTGGACGTGATTGGATACCAGTTCGAATTTACACAGAGTACGCGAAGGAACTTTCCCCCCCCCCCCCCCCCCCCCCGCCCCCTTTCTTGCAGCGGTGTACCGTAGGTCTCTAGAAGAGCGTAGCGTTCCAAAGGATTTCAAAATGGCACAGTTCATCCCCGTTTTCAAGAATCGACGTCGAACAGATGTGCAGAACTGCAGACCTATATCTCTAAGGTCGATCAGTTGTAGAATTTTGAAACACGTATTATGTTCGACTATAATGACTTTTATGGAGAATAGAAATCTACTCTGTAGGAATCAGCATGGGTTTCGAAAAAGACGATCGTGTGAAACCCAGGTCGCGCTATCCGTCCACGAGACTCAGAGGGCCATAGGCACGGGTTCCGTGGTAGATGCCGTGTTTCTTGACTTTCGCAAGGCGTTTGATACAGTCCCCCACAGTCGTTTAATGAATAAAGTAAGAGCATATGGACCATCAGACCAATTGTTTAATTGGATTGAAAAGTTCCTACATAACAGAACGCAGCATGTCATTCTCAATGGAGAGGAGTCTTCCGAAGTAAGAGTGATTTCAGGTGTGCCGCAGGGGAGTGTCGTAGGACCGTTGCTATTCACAATACATACATAAATGACCTTGTGGAAAACATCGGAAGTTCACAGAGGCTTTATGCGGTTGATGCTGTGGTATATAGAGAGGTTGTAATAACGGAAAATTGTACTGAAATGTAGGAGGATCTGCAGCGAATTGACGCATGGTGACGGGAATGGCAATTGAATCTCAATGTAGACAAGTGTAATGTGCTGCTAATACATAGAAAGAAAGATCCTTTATCATTTAGCTACAACATAGCAGGTCAGCAATTGGAAGCAGTTAATTCCATAAATTATCTGGGAGTAGGCATTAGGAGTGATTTAAAATGGAATGATCATATAAAGTTGATCGTCGGTAAAGCAGATTGCAGACTGAGATTCATTGGAAGAATCCTAAGGAAATGCAATCCGAAAACAAAGGAAGTAGGTTACAGTACACTTGTTGGCCCACTGCTAGAATACTGCCCACCAGTGTGGGATCCGTACCAAATAGGGCTGATAGAAGAGATAGAGAAAATCCAACGGAGAGCAGCGCACTTCGTTACAGGATCATTTAGTAATCGCGAAAACATTACGGAGATGATAAACTCAAGTGGAAGACTCTGCAGGAGAGGCGCTCAATATCTCGGTACGGGCTTTTGTTGAAGTTTCGAGAACATAGCTTCACCGAGGAGTCAAGCAGTATATTGCTCCCTCCTACGTATATCTCGCGATGAGACCATGAGGGTAGAACCCGAGAGATTAGAGCTCACACAGAGACATACAGACAATCCTTCTTTCCACGAACAATACGAGACTGGAATAGAAGGGAGAACCGATAGAAGTACTCAAGGTACCCTCCGCCACACACGTCTGGTGGCTTGCGGAGTATGGGTGTAGATGTAGAGACAATGCGCTAGGATCAGAAAAGTATTAGTGTTTGTGCAGTATTGACATTCGAAAGGATATTCGTTTATCAATCAATCTACCTATATTACCTGTATGAAGCTGCTTTATGGCCGGCATTGCTTTTCGCTGTGCCAAGATTGAATATTTTCTATACCTACTGTGGAGAGAACAGAATATGAATATTACATCCGATCCGACTCTAGAGCTAAGGAAACATTATTTCGTTGCTTATTTGCACAAGGAATTTTTGTCAGTTTGTTGTACAGAACCATATAACTCGGTGCTCATGAGACTGGGTAAATTTTGAGAGGGCTTGATTTCATTATGAAAACTGTATACTGGTTTTGCAGATTAAGTCATATGCCCAACAACACAACACACAGTAAATCTGTATGACACAAATATTGTGAATTTTATTTTCACTGGGAAACAAAAACGAAAAAGTTTTTTTAAAGAATGTTACAGTCTCAAACAAAATTGACAACTTATTCCTTATCGCACATTGATTACGGTATAGCCATACTCTCTCCATAGATTAAAGGCCTGCTTGCATCATCCCACGATCACTCATTGGCTTCTTAATACCATAGGCCATGGCTGACGACCAGAAACCACATGTTGTTGTTGTTGTTGTGGTCTTCAGTCCTGAGACTGGTTTGATGCAGCTCTCCATGCTACTCTATCCTGTGCAAGCTTCTTCATCTGCCAGTACCTACTGCAACCTACATCCTTCTGAATCTGCTTAGTGTATTGATCTCTTGGTCTCCCTCTACGATTTTTACCCTCCACGCTGCCCCTCCAATGCTAAATTTGTGATCCCTTGATGCGTCAAAACATGTCCTACCAACCGATCCCTTCTTCTAGTCAAGTTGAGCCACAAACTTCTCTTCTCCCCAATCCTATTCAATACCTCCTCATTAGTTACGTGATCTACCCACCTTATCTTCAGCATTCTTCTGTAGCACCACATTTCGAAAGCTTCTATTCTCTTCTTGTCCAAACTGGTTATCGTCCATGTTTCACTTCCATACATGGCTACACTCCATACAAATACTTTCAGAAACGACTTCCTGACACTTAAATCTATACTCGATGTTAACAAATTTCTCTTCTTCAGAAATGATTTCCTTGCCATTGCCAGTCTACATTTTATATCCTCTCTACTTCGACCATCATCAGTTATTTTACTCCCTAAATAGCAAAACTCCTTTACTACTTTAAGTGTCTCATTTCCTAATCTAATCCCCTCAGGATCACCCGATTTAATTTGACTACATTCCATTATCCTCGTTTTGCTTTTGTTGATGTTCATCTTATATCCTCCTTTCAAGACACTGTCCATTCCGTTCAACTGCTCTTCCAAGTCCTTTGCTGTCTCTGACAGAATTACTATGTCATCGGCGATCCTCAAAGTTTTTACTTCTTCTCCATGAATTTTAATACCTACTCCGAATTTTTCTTTTGTTTCCTTTACTGCTTGCTCAATATACGGATTGAATAACATCGGGGAGAGGCTACAACCCTGTCTTACTCCTTTCCCAACCACTGCTTCCCTTTCATGTCCCTCGACTCTTATAACTGCCATCTGGTTTCTGTACAAATTGTAAATAGCCTTTCGCTGCCTGTATTTTACCGCTGCCACCTTTAGAATTGGAAAGAGAGTATTCCAGTCAACATTGTCAAAAGCTTTCTCTAAGTCTACAAATGCTAGAAACGTAGGTTTGCCTTTCCTTAATCTTTCTTCTAAGGTAAGTCGTAAGGTCAGTATTGCCTCACGTGTTCCAGTACTCATACAAGTGGTTCTCTTATCTCGAAAGGTCTCTTTAATTTTCCTGTAGGCAGTATCTATCTTACCCCTAGTGAGATAACCCTCTACATCCTTACATTTGTCCTCTATCCATCCCTGCTTAGCCATTTTGCACTTCCTGTCGATCTCATTTTTGAGACGTTTGTATCTCTTTTTGCCTGCTTCATTTACTGCATTTTTATATTTTCTCCTTTCGTCAATTAAATTCAATATTTCTTCTGTTACTCAAGGATTTATACTAGCCCTCGTCTTTTTACCTACTTGATCCTCTGCTGCCTTCACTACTTCATCCCTCAAAGCTACCCATTCTTCTTCTACTGTACTTCTTTCCCCCATTCCTGTCAATTGTTCCCTTATGCTCTCCCTGAAACTCTGAACAACCTCTGGTTCTTTCAGTTTATCCAGGTCCCATCTCCTTAAATTCCCACCTTTTTGCAGTTTCTTCAGTTTTAATCTACAGGTCATAACCAATAGATTGTGGTCAGGGTCCACATCTGCCCCTGGAAATGTCTTACAATTTAAAACCTGGTTCCTAAATCTCTGTCTTACCATTATATAATCTATCTGATACCTATTAGTATCTCCAGGATTCTTCCAGGTATACAACCTTCTTTTATGATTCTTGAACCATGTGTTAGCTATGATTAAGTTATGCTCTGTGCAAAATTCTACAGGGCGGCTTCCTCTTTCATTTCTTCCCCCCAATCCATATTCACCTACTATGTTTCCTTCTCTCCCTTTTCCTACTGACGAATTCCAGTCACCCATGACTATTAAATTTTCGTCTCCCTTCACTACCTGAATAATTTCTTTTATCTCGTCATACATTTCATCAATTTCTTCATCATCTGCAGAGCTAGTTGGCATATAAACTTGTACTACTGTAGTAGGCATGGGCTTTGTGTCTATCTTGGCCACAATAATGCGTTCACTATGCTGTTTGTAGTAGCTAACCCGCACACCTATTTTTTTATTCATTATTAAACCTACTCTTGCATTACCCCTATTTGATTTTGTATTTATAACCCTGTAATCACCTGATCAAAAGTCTTGTTACTCCTGCCACCGAACTTCACTAATTCCCACTATATCTAAATTTAACCTATCCATTTCCCTTTTTAAATTTTCTAACCTACCTGCCCGATTAAGGGATCTGACATTCCACGCTCCGATCCGTAGAATGCCAGTTTTCTTTCTCCTGATAACGACGTCCTCTTGAGTAGTCCCCGCCCGGAGATCCGAATGGGGGACTATTTTACCACATTAATAAGAAAATAGCTGCTTCCTGTACTTTCCTTAGTAACCAACATCCGCCGCACCCCAGTCGTCTGCTCCAGAATTGCTGTCTTTGCACACTCCACTGTTCGCCTCTGCTGCCTCTGCATGCGCTGCCGCCGTACCATCCACTCACTGATCTTTGTGCCCATCTCTCGACACATAATACTGTTCTTATAGTCTACTAACGTTGACAGTAGACGTGATTACGTTGTAGACCGATTCGAAGAACTTCCTGGTGCTGTCCCGTGTACACTGTTTCACTTAAGTCAACCGACAACTGTGAGTAGAACCC
This sequence comes from Schistocerca nitens, assembly GCF_023898315.1. NCBI lineage: Eukaryota > Metazoa > Arthropoda > Insecta > Orthoptera > Acrididae > Schistocerca > Schistocerca nitens. Next base: position 306,620,252 of record NC_064621.1, on the reverse strand, counting down.
CTACTGTCACCAAATTCACTTTACAACGAGCAAGCACACTGCCCTTTCCTGTGTACGTTCCGGACAGGAGATCCAAAGTTAAGCTGCTACCACCACTTATTAATTCACGTTTGGGTAATAGTCGTTAGCACAGTTTATGCAATACGATTAAAAGCTTCATACCGTTCTCACTTAGGGGCCACCACGAACCCATAGTATATTGTCTCTGAGCCTACGGTATTAACATTTAAAAATTGCAGTGGATGTTTGGTACAAGTGATTTGCTGTAAATTATTTTCACTGACAAAAGTGTACAATTTTAAAATATTTCATTTACGGCAATTATCTTTAACTGGATGACCGCTAACTATAGATTATGGCTCGGAGAAACCCTGACAGCAACGCCATCATGTTGAGTAATGTTTTCGTGCAGCCACAGGACATCGTGTTACGACTCAAAAAGTGCACAATATGTTGCATGATACGCCACTTCATTCCCGACGTCCATGGCGAGATCTACCATTGCAACCACGACACCATGCTGCGCAGTACAGATGGGCCCAAAAACATGCCGAATGGACCGCTGAGGATTGGCATCACATTCTCTTCACCAGTAGGTGTCACAAATGCCTTCAACCAGACAATCGTCGGAGACTTGTTTGGGGGCGACCCGCTCAGGCTCAACGCCTTAGACACATTGTCCAGCGAGAGCAGTACGGTGGAGGTTCCGTGCTGGTTTGTGGTGGCATTATGTGGGACCGACGTACGCCGCTAGTGGTCGTAGAAGACGCCGTAACAGCTGTACGATACGTGAATGCTATCCTCCGACTGATAGTGCAACCATAAGGGCAGTATATTGGCGAGGCATTCTTCATGGACGACAGTTCGCGCCCCCATCACGCACATCTTGTGAATGACTTTCTTCAGGAAGCTAGAGTGGCCAGCATGTTCTCCAGACATGAACCCTGTCGAACATGCCTGGGATGGACTGAAAATGGCTGTTAATGGATGAAGTGACCAACCAACCAATCTGAGGGATCCACGCCGAATCGCCGTTGAGGAGTGGGACAATTTAGACCTACAGTGGCTTGATGAACATGTGGATACTATGCCACGACAGGAATACAGGCATGCATCAATGTAAGTGGACGTGCTACTGGCTACCAGAGGTACTGGTGTGTACAGCAATCTGGACCACCGCCTCTGAAGGCCTCAAAAATGGTTCAAATGGCTCTGAGCACTATGGGACGTAACATCTGAGGTCATCATTCCCATAGACTTAGAACTACTTAACCCTAACTAACCTAAGGACATCACACACATCCATTGCCCGAGGCAGGGTTCGAACTTGTGACTGTAGGGGTCGCGCGGTTCCAGACTGAAGCGCGTAGAGCCGCTCAGCCAAGTCAGCCTGAAGGTCTCGCTGTATGGTAGTACAACATGCAATGTGTGGTTTTCATGAGCAATAAAAAGGTCTGAAATTATCTTATTATGTTGATCTCCATTCCAATTTTCTGTACAGGTTCCGGATCTCTCGGAATCGTGGTGATGCAAAACGTTTTTTGGTGTGTGTATAAGTGGCAACAGATGGTAGGAAAAGCGAGCATACTGTTTATTATTTCAAAAGTAATCGCCATCACTGTTAACACGTCTACCCCACTGTGAGACAAGTCTGTCGACGCGTTCATGGAAAAACGTTTGCGTTACATACGGAACCACGACTGTAAGAAGAAAATACACAACCACAATTGTCTGTCTATATGGTTCCAATAATACGGAAACCACATGGGGAGAGATCGGAACTGTATGGAGAATGAGTAAGGCCGTCTCAGAAAACTCATGCAGTGTACTCGAATATATGTGCTCGTTTTCTTTCACAGTGGGGTAGAAGTATTAATCGTTATGGCGATCATTTTTGAAATAATATTAAGTTTATTAACTGTTCTTCTCTTTTTCATTTGACTGTCGGATATAGTAATAGTTTCCCTGGATGCACACAATATCGAAAATCCTTCATTATAAATTTTCGACATTCCGACAAACTCGATGCACACAATATCTGAAATCCCTGATTGTAAAGTTTCGATATTTCGATGAACTGCCGTAACACAGAAAGTAGTGCAATAATTAACAAGAACAGTCCATGAGGCACAATAATACACAGCGCTTGTGCCTATTTCTTTCACTGTCAGACTTAGTTTTTGTGAATTGTGTGCTGGTTTTGAATTAAGGTAACTAGTTAAATCATAAACGTTCCATGGCGCAAATGCTTATAAAACCACAGAGATAACTTAAATATAACATACTACTCTATAAATGTACTGCGCGTACCATACGTTGTTGTTGGTTTGAATAATGATTATTAGACGGTGTGTCAAATAGTTTATATAGTGTGAGACAAAAGCCGCGAATGGGTTATAACTGTGGCTAAGTTGTTTGTATTTTTTTAATAAATTTTCACTTATATTTCAGACTCATGGATAGTCTGTCTCCTGTCCTCCATTATAATCGGAAAGAAAATAAAGGATGAAAACGTAAATATAAACGTTATTCACAGTCTTAACCCTTTCGCGACTTTTGGCCCACTCTGTAACTAACACGTGCACGCTTCAGCATCTGGGGACTGCGTAAAAGGGCATAACCGGTGACGAAATGGAATGAAAAACACTTATTAGTGACCTTAATTTCCTATGTTGTAACATTATTGTGTAAATTATTGTTTGTATACAAAGATTTACAACTTCAGACAAATTCAACGTGTGTGTAGTGTGCAAAGTATACTCAACACAGGCCTTTGCCTCGATATTCATCCTTTAAAGGGCTTCGTTTAGGTACAATTTTTTCTAAATTAGATTATTTCTGCTTGTAAAGCCATAGCTGTTCCAGTATTCGCCATATCTATGATTTTAGTGGTAGTTTCCATTTTCCTCCAGGCTCCCGACCCTTCATGGATGTGATTTCCTTCCACCAAGCTTCTTGAGCTTCGCTGTCCACCGGACCTGTCAAACTCCACAGGGCCGCGACCGCTCCTTTCACAGAGTCCCACAGCAGTGTGCCAAATGGGGTGATATTGACGAATAAAGTTAAAACCTGGGTGTGCGTATTTCCACGAAAGCTATCCCTAAATTGACACACGGCATAGTTTCTTTAAATAGTACATTATGTTAACACGTAGTACGTATCCTAACGTTAACTAGTTGTTTTAATGGCTCTAAAAAAGAACACTTCTTGATGATAAGTACATAGTTAGGTGGGACATTGTGGACGTTAGGCATTCGGACCCTTGTCAGGCTCCAATGTTCAAATTTTCCATGGTTACATCGATTACAGTATATACCGTTACAGGTCCCCTGGAAAGGATATGGCTGAATTTACAGCCCGCTGTTCCACAAACTGCGCTTGAGATTTGTCTCTCGGTGGTGACGATTTAAATCCATAATCTCCCTTCTTTTGAAGGACAACGGCACTATAATGACCAATTTAGAGTTAAAAAATTCCATGCCCGTTCAGTTTAATGGTGAAAATTAGCATAGTTTTATAGCAGCGCGGTGACTTCAGACTAACTGTATTTGAACGCAACCCGCTGTATTCTATGTAATATATTACTCTAGGTCACTGGTAAAGTGAGTAAATTCGAACTCTTGTAAAACATGTAGGGCTCGGTTTATTACTATCAAAATGGATTTTAGCAAAGCAGCATTATCCGATTGGCAGCAGCGTTCGAACATATGATGACCTGTCTCTTACTGAACAGCAAAGCACGTTCTAAACACTGTTTTTCCATTGATAGAAAATAGAGTACGAACAACATCATCAACTGACTTGCAATCTGAATATACGTTTTATAACGAGTTGTTTAACAAGTTCGTTCATTTCTCGAGAGACGTTTTTCTTGAAAATTCCACGTTACTGAATATTATTGATTAGCTCTAGTAGTCCGAGTGAATTTGCATTTGCAGCACATAGTTATAAATATGTTATTTCAATACAACATCACATACTAAGTGTATTGTCAAATCTCGCAAGTTGATGAACATAAGGAGCGGTTGTGTCTGGTTTTCAGATGCTGGCTTTCAAGTAACTGTTTTTAAATATCTAAATCTTTCGGAGCAAAATAATGATTAAGTTTTAATCATTTAGAATCTTAGCAACAGTTATACAGGAACACTGCTTAACAGTTGGAGTCTAAATTCAGTTCCAAAGTTTACCAGTAGGAAGTGGATTAAAGGACCTTGTCGACTGATTAGCCATAATAGCCATAATAGATAATAATAACCGTAATAGTTAATGTCACAACAGACAAATCTGCATAGGAACTGTACTGTATCATGGCATGTATAAGGTAGCTGATACAACTATAAGTTAGAGCAGTCGATAATAATGTATATTGGTGTGGCTCCTACGTGAAAGAATAATTTTCTAAATTGTTTACAAACAACAACAAGTTTTTATTTTGTATATTACATTTACAGTCTTCTCTTCCGTTTCATTGCTGTTTCCTTCAACCTCAAAAACGGATAGCTCTTTTTCCTTTCTTGTCGAGAAAATTATACATTCTAATGCGGTCTGGTCAAACTTTACTTTTTTGTTTTGTTTTGTTCCATGACGTTTCCCCCTGCTTCAATAATATGCTCTTCAAATTTGACGGTCAATCTGAGCAGTGGTGGTCTTTCTACAGAGTTTTCAAAATGGAACTTTAATCTTTAATTACGGAGAACTTTTCGGAAGTACCCTCTATAGCACGACACTTTATTTAATACTGCCGTCCATCAGTTTTAGGTCGGTACATCTCTTTCTTTCAGTTCGGCAGAATCGTGGTATCAGCACTATTCACGCTTTGCTATTTGTTCGTAGTACGAAGGACGTTCACAGATCCAGTGGCTATGTGTAGAAAAAGGAGCAGTATAGCGTTCTATCGTCACGAACCTTTAAAACTGAATGCGAATGACGAGAGAGGGATGAGAGTTCGCAGTGTCTAGTATGCAGCAGACTAGTCGATGTGTAACGCAAGTTTTATAGGAACGACATTACAGATCTTCCAGAAAGAATTTAGCGATTCAATTGACAGAGAAAGAGAAAACAAATTAGAGCTGTGGACAGACTGGATACGTTGTTCTGTATATAAAGAAGTACTATGTGTTAAATTTGCGGGCATAAAGCACACGAAGGTATTAGTGGTACGAACAGTAAAATTTCTGAAGTCGCAAGTATTATTCCACTATCAGCTGACAGCTTCCGACGGAAATGGACGACGGGTTTGGAGGGTATATACTACTTCAAAGTATGTTGATTAACTCTCCTGGTTTGCATGGAACTATTATGCAATGGCGATTTTATGAAAGAAAAAAGGAATGCAAGAGTGATAGTTACAACATCCGGAAAGGATTGCAGACCTCGCGTTCTAAATGGACTTGATTGCACACCGCCCATTGTAAGAGAGTGCAAGGTGAGAAACAGTTTATTTTTGATATGATGTAGACGCATTTAGAAAGAAAATCGCATTGTGGAAGGGACAAAGCTGACAAAAAACATCGTAATTTCCCTAATCTCACTATCGTAAAAGAGGTTTGAAGAAGTCATTGTGGTATTGAAAGAATTACGAGTATAGTTTCTAACCATTTTAAGGACGCTGCCAATCTTACATCTGTTTTCGAGCTATTCCGGTAGAATCTCCATGTATTCTACAATAATAAAACACCTGTGTTCTACTGCCAAAATACCAATGAGACTGAAACTGGCGTTTTGCAGTTAAGTGAAGTTTTCGTTAAATCAACACATACACTGCATTAAAGAACAAAACTGGGTCAGCAACAATATATAGACAGCGCATTGGTATGACCTCTTAGTTTACGCACCCATAACAAAAGAAACTGGACTGTGGGGTATCTGCCGCCCTCGAGTAGTTCTGTAGCTTCGTTGAATGAGTCTAGTAACGTCACGAGTTCTTTTACAAATTATTGTCGTGCCATTAAGTTTTTGAGAGACGTCCATCTCCGCAAGTATTTCCATGATTTTATTTTACTGCCTAATTATAAACTTCAATAATCCAAACAAACTGTTCAACCTAGTCTCAGTGTCTTGCTCCAAACTCTGCCAGTATTGAATTCACCTCACCCATTTCCTTCGTAAGATGAACAATATCTTCGGCAGCGTATGTCCTGGAATAAACCACTGCAGCCTCATTGTCCAAATAATTGGCATGGCAAATATGTTTCAAGACTTGTTTATGCTCTTCACGGGTATGTTGTCGGATATCATCGTCTTCACTGCACTATATTTCGGCGATCCACCTGGCCGCCCTCCGTTCCGGCGTGGCTGTGTACTCAGCGATCACACCTGAAGATGGGCCAGATGGATCGCCGAAATATCGTGTAGTGAAGACCATAACATCCGGCAGCATACCCGTGAAGAGGATAAACATATAAGACGGCGGGAAAATCTACGGAATCACATGTTTCAAGATTGTGATCAAAGCATTTTTAAAGTGTGCTTAATATTGAAAGGATTGCCACGTCTTGCATATAATAGCGCCTCGGTCAGTGACAAATGAAATCTTATTAAAGTGCCGGGGTTTTTAGGTAACGGAAGTTGAAAAATGTAAGTTCTATGCAGATCTTAATAAATTCATCAGATTTGGTCTTCTCGGAAAATTGAATTGTCACGAAAACCATTTTAATTAATCTGCCGACATATGAGTTGTCATTGGTAGTGAAATTAAAGTTCTGACCTATAAGTCTTTGGTAGTCTACAGAGATCCTGAATGAATCTTAATTTTAATAAATGTAGTGAGGCTTGACTACGGACTAGGAAAGTGAAGAAAGAAATTGAACACTCTATTCTTTTTAAATCACTGTTGATTTTAAAGCAAAGGCTCGAAATTGCTGCCTCAACATCATTGCAAAGTTTACATAGTTCAAAAAGTGTAACGCAGCAGCAGTTTAATCATACGAAACCGCACCCTGGGACACACCCAAACCGGACAAACTTGAAGGTGCTCTCGCTGTCGTTGTATGGCTGCAAACTCGCAACGGTCAAGTTCCTTAATTTTGTTATATGGAACATTTTGCTCAGATATGAAATCCCAAACTCCGCTCTGTGCTTATTATCTGGTTGTTTTTCTCCACCCTGTGAACGAGGAACACAACGCCGTGCACTGGCAGACAGTAGTTCTGCTCCTGAAGATGACACCATAGACAGCTAACAAAATGACGTTGTGTGGAACGGAGACAATATGAACATCCAAGATAAACTCGACAAAAAGGTGGATATTCTGATGTACTTATAGACCAGCCGACAATAATCTTTCCTGCGAACTGTGGTTTCTGCAGGGCAAATGTTAGTTTGTGTTTTCAATGAACCGGCTGCAGGTCTCTGTATCACCATTTCAGTTTACACGTATGTCACAAAAATCGTGCGATATGTTACTTCCATACACCGATGGCAGTAGTATACCGTACACAAGGTATAAAAGCGCAGCACATTTGGGGGAACTACCGCTTGCGTTCGGGTGAGTCATGTGAATCATCTTCTGACGTGATGATGCCAGCACGAAGGGAATTAACAGACTTTGAAAGCGGAACAGTAGTTCGAGCTAGATGCTTGGGACATTCCATTTCGTAAATCGTTAGGGAATTCAGTAACTCGAGATTCACAGCGAAATCAATGTGGAACGTACTACGAACGTATCAGTTAGCACAGTGTGGAGAAATTTGGCAGCGGACGACCGATGCGAGTGGTTTTCCTAGCAGCGCAACATCGCATACAGTGCCTCTACCAATTAGACTGTAGATCACTGAATAACCGCGATATGGTCAGCTGAGTCCCAATATCAGTTGGTAAGAGCTGCTGCTAGGTTTCGAGTATGTCGCACACCACGAAGCCATGAGTCCCAATATCAGCTGGTAAGAGCTGCTGCTAGGTTTCGAGTATGTCGCAGACCACGAAGCCATGGACTCAAGGTGTCAACAATTCACTGTTCAAGCTGGCGGGGGTTTCATAATCGTATAGGCTGTCTCTTACGTGGAATGGACTGGGTCCTCTGGTACAAATGAACCGATTTGTGAAAGAAAATGTTTACGGTAGGCAACCTGGAGACTATCTGCAGGCATTCATGAACTTCAGGTCACAAAAAAATTATGGGTTTCTTATGGTTGGGAATGCGCTACGTCACCGGCCACAACTGTTCGCTTTGGTCTGAAGAACATTCTGGACAAATGGAGCGAGTAATTTGGCCACCTATATCTGCTTACATGAATCCCATCGAACATTTAAAGGACGTAAGCTAACACTTGGTTCAAGAATCATAAAAGAAGGTTGTATACCTGGAAGAATCTTGGAGATACTAAAAGGTATCAGATAGATTATATAATGGTAAGATAGAGATTTAGGAACCAGGTTTTAAGTTGTAAGACATTTCCAGGGGCAGATGTGGATTCTGACCACAATCTATTGGTTATGAACTGCAGATTGAAACTGAAGAAACTGCAAAAAGGTGGGAATTTAAGGAGATGGGACCTGGATATACTGAAATAACGAGATGTTGTAGAGAGTTTCAGGGAGAGCATAAGGGAACAATTGACAGGAATGGGGGAAATAAATACAGTAGTAGAAGAATGGGTAGGTCTGAGGGATGAAGTAGTGAAAGCAGCAGAGGATCAAGTAGGTAAAAAGACGAGGGCTAATAGAAATCCTTGAGTAACAGAAGAAATATTGAATTTAATTGATGAAAGGAGAAAATATAAAAATGCAGTAAATGAAGCAGGCAAAAGGGAATACAAACGTCTCAAAAATGAGATCGACAGGAAGTGCAAAATGGCTAAGCAGGGATGGCTAGAGGACAAATGTAAGGATGTAGAGGCTTGTCTCACTAGGGGTAAGATAGATACTGCCTACAGGGAAATTAAAGAGACCTTTGGAGAGAAGAGATCCACTTGTATGAATATCAAGAGCTCAGATGGCAACCCAGTTCTAAGCAAAGAAGGGAAGGCTGAAAGGTGGAGGAGTATATAAAGAGTTTATAGAAGGGCGATGTACTTGAGGACAATATTATGGAAATGGAAGAGGATGTAGATGAAGATGAAATGGGATATAAGATACTGCGTGAAGAGTTTGACAGAGCACTGAAAGACCTGAGTCGAAACAAGGCCCCAGGAGTAGACAATATTCCATTAGAACTACTGATGGCCTTGGGAGAGCCAGTCATAACAAAACTCTACCATCTGGTGAGCAAGATGTATGAGACAGGCGAAATACCCACAGACTTCAAGAATAATATAATAATTCCAATCCCAAAGATAGCAGGTGTTGACAGATGTGAAAATTACCGAACTATCAGTTTAATAAGTCACAGCTGCAAAATACTAACGCGAATTCTTTACAGACGAATGGAAAAACTGGTAGAAGCGGACCTCGGGGAAGATCAGTTTGGATTCCGTAGAAATGTTGGAACACGTGAGGCAATACTAACCTTACGACTTACCTTAGAAGAAAGATTAAGGAAAGGCAAACCTACGTTTCTAGCATTTGTAGACTTAGAGAAAGCTTTTGACAATGTTGACTGGAATACTCTATTTCCAATTCTAAAGGTGGCAGGGGTAAAATACAGGGAGCGAAAGGCTATTTACAATTTGTACAGAAACCAGATGGCAGTTATAAGAGTCGAGGGGCATAAAACGGAAGCATTGGTTGGGAAAGGAGTGAGACAGGGTTGTAGCCTCTCCCCGATGTTATTCAATCTGTATATTGAGCAAGCAGTAAAGGAAACAAAAGAAAAATTCGGAGTAGGTATTAAAATTCATGGAGAAGAAGTAAAAACTTTGAGGTTCGCCGATGACATTGTAATTGTGTTAGAGATAGCAAAGGACTTGGAAGAGCAGTTGAACGGAATGGACAGTGTCTTGAATGGAGGATATAAGATGAACATCAACAAAAGCAAAACGAGGGTAATGGAATGTTGTCAAATTAAATCGGGTGATGCTGAGGGGATTAGATTAGGAAATGAGACACTTAAAGTAGTAAAGGAGTTTTGCTATTTAGGGAGTAAAATAACTGATGATGGTCGAAGTAGAGAGGATATAAAATGTAGACTGGCAATGGCAAGGAAATCGTTTCTGAAGAACAGGAATTTGTTAACATCTAGTATAGATTTAAGTATCAGGAAGTCGTTTCTGAAAGTATGTGTATGGAGTGTAGCCATGTATGGAAGTGAAACATGGACGATAACCAGTTTGGACAAGAAGAGAATAGAAGCTTTCGAAATGTGGTGCTACAGAAGAATGCTGAAGATAAGGTGGGTAGATCACGTAACTAATGAGGAGGTATTGAATAGGATTGGGGAGAAGAGTAGTTTGTGGCACAACGTGACTAGAAGAAGAGATCGGTTGGTAGGACATGTTTTGAGGCATCAAGGGATCACAAATTTAGCATTGGAGGGCAGCGTGGAGGGTAAAAATCGTAGAGGGAGACCAAGAGATCAATACACTAAGTAGATTCAGAAGGATGTAGGTTGCAGTAGGTACTGGCAGATGAAGAAGCTTGCACAGGATAGAGTAGCATGGAGAGCTGCATCAAACCAGTCTCAGGACTGAAGACCACAACAACAACAACAACAATTGAGAGGTAGGTTTTTGCACAAAATCCTGTCCGGCAACAATTTCGCAGTTATGGACGGCTATAGAATATGATTGTTAATAAAATACCGATGCATAGATAGATCGATATGTTCTCCGAAAAGTGTGCAAGTCTGTCGGATACTTATTCAAACGTTATATCGAATCAAAATGTCAGTATCGACTTCCAATTTTTTTTATTTTATGTTATATTTTTTTCAGGATATTCGGTAAAAATTTGAAGTTGTTCTTTTCACATTGTAGTAGCATATAAGTTTACTTTCACCTAGTGAAAGCGTCTCACCACATTCTGAGTTTCATCACGTCCAATATTTCACTTTGACTGTGTGAAGCAGGTATATGTGCACAAAACAAGGAGAAGTCCGATGGCAGAGGGGTGTGGCGGTGTGAATGGAGTAACAAGATTTCCGATGCGAATGAAATGCGTACCAGTGGCGTTAAAACAAAACAAAAAAAGAATTTTTAACGCAATTAGTGTGATACTTATTTACATCAGCATTCTTCAAAAACATTTGCTGAAAATCATGAACAAAAATCTAAATGACGAGATTGGCCTTTGCGATGGGAGGAGACGTTTGGAGGGAAATTCTGACGTAGTCGGCGCCCGAAGCTACCAACAGAAACAAATATGTTTAGCTTCACCGTGCGATTTTGACACAACAGCTGCTAGGTCACTGCTGTAGGCAGAAATGAAGAAAAGAAGGAAGTCGACATGAAGTATTCCGGATTAATCCGATATGTCACGTAGCCAAACGACGCACCCATCGGACATCTTTTATTTAGCCACTTACATACAGTTACCATTGTTAGCGAAGTGGTTATCGTCAAGCATGAACGTGCATAGTTTCTTTTCAGTTATTGCCCTAAGGGGGATACGCAGGCTGCTAGCTTGCTGACGTACAGAACATCTAACAATAAATAAATACTTACACATACAGCTCTAAAACCGGCAGTATATTTACTATGAGCAACCGATATATCTTAGGCAGGTGCACCAATATTTCTTCCATTGCCACATCAATACCTTTCTCAATATATCGAGAGCTGATAATGGTTTCTTAATATTTTTAAATTTATCAGCAGCCCTACCGTAATAGCAGCATGACTCAGTATTCCTGTTGGGGACTTCCAACGACTTGTTTAGTCCATGCTACGTGGGGTTGTGGCATTACGGTGGGCAAAAGGATGTCCCTCAAGATATTAGGAGATATCCCATGACTGATGTCATCTCACTGCTGGTTGTGACTGAATAAATCAGAGCAGCCGGATGTTCAGTAAAAGCATTCTGAAGTTTCTTCCATACTCGTTGTAGAACATGATTTCTGTTTCACATTGTCTCCATACTTACGTTTAATTGAGTTGTAACCTCAACTGAGGTTACATTCATGTCGTCATAGCGTATTGGCAATAAATTAGCAGACATAATTTTGTTCCGAACTAATGTCGCTAATAAAGGCGTACACAAACTCAATAGGAATTACTCAGCAGTCACACACAACAGAAATATCAACCACCGACAAAACTATCCACAAAATGCTATCGAAATTTACTCCATTCCATGAGAATAACTTTATACGGTGATGAGTTATGTTGAGCACAATAGTTCTGGCGAACTAAATGAGTCAACATTTTTCACGACAGTCATGTGCATGGATGTACTGATATCAGATACTTGTTGAACACCTGACTCGTAAATGAGGGTGTCGTGTCTTTTATCACTATTTCACGTTATCTACCACAAGATTCTTATTTTCCCCTGTTATCTCTCCAAACAGAGACACACTCTCATCTTAAAGACTGGTGTCAGCTGCTTTGTTAGAGAGGCTTTTTGGCCTACGAGCTTCTCAGAACACACCTACTTCTCTTCTTACTTATTAGGATCTTTACCTGACTGTTTACGGAGAAAATACGAAGTAATGATCCACTGAACATAAATTTAATGCAAAACATGGCAAAAATGAGTCACTCATCCCGAAGTATCAACTACAAATGACTCAGGTACTGCTCCTGTGGAATATATCCATTTTTCATTTAATTTGGATTTAAACAGACCTTGTAAAAGCTGTCCGCGTGGTGATCGATGTTTTATGTGTGACCGCTTCAAGGGCAATCTGTGAGTACATCGACTCTCGGAAACCATCACCACCAGGGAAAACTGCAATAGGTAGCAATGAGCGAAAAAATACCCAGTATTAATAAAAAGCTGTTTGTAGACTTTTTTGATTCAGAAAACGCACATCAAGCTGTATTATTATGAGAGGTAAATAATCCGGCTATTTTTAGAAGTATCAGGCAAAAGTCTTCGAAATAAATGACAGAGAAATTTAGCATACGATGTAGGTGGAGTATGTGCGGACATAGGGCTCAGTTTAACTGTTACTTTTTTAAAGATCAACGGAATAGAAACACATTTTCAGTTAAACAAAACATTCCAATAGCTAGTAAAGACCCTTAAATAGGGCTCCACACCGTTAATACAATAAAATGATTTCCATCAAAGAATTTAATCCATACTTCATCTTCATATACATAACGCGTCAACAACGTTAACAATCTCGTACCTGAGATAACGGCAGCAGTGGCAAATAAGATTGCATAACAACCTTTAAACATCAATAGAACGATAACAAGCAACGATACATACATACATTATTATTGTCACCATATAGATACCACGAGGTACATCCAAGACCCCACGAAACTCCCCATCAATATAAATTACCACTTCGCCACCTATACGGAGTATTTTAAACAAATATTTTACGATTAACATCGTAATGCACTCTCATAGTGTGTAATTAACAAACTGAATTTTTAATGCACTCTCATAGTCTGTAATTAACAAACTGAACTGCTCTTGCATACTATGCACACACCTGCACTCCTGTGAGCAAAAACGACCGCAAGTTGTCGCACAAGAACGGTGGCCTTCCGTGCAGAATGTTGCTACTAACAAATACACCGAATGCACTCACAACTCGTATCAATCACAGAACCACCAATGTTTAACAGTAAGCTGCATAACCACTCAGTCAGGCCTGATCACGATATGTGGCAGCTCCTTCCTCTGCCTCGACTGGAGTTACTTTCCATTTTTCCGGGAAAGAGACTAACCACAGCACCAGGCTGTTGTGTCCGCACTACTGCTAGCCCACGTGCAGACTGTAGTGAACTGTGGCTGCTAGAACTGCAACACACCAATTTCTGGGAGCAATCGCTCACGGTTCTGTCCCGAACTTGCTAGTTGATCTCTATGTAGCGACTGAACAGTCCGCCAACTGTCGTTGGCCCAGCTCGGCCACGCCGGCGCTCACCGTAGACAAGCCTCCACGCCATGTTCCCTTTCACAGCCACATCACGACGCTCCATACAAAATGACTCTCTCGAGGTAGGGACACCAACCGCGCCGCTCGACACAACACTATCTCGAGCTCTAACCCCCCCCCCCCCCCTTTCGTCGCCAACTCCAGCAGACGGAAAGAAGAGTCACCATTTTGATGCAGCAAAGAACTAACGAGCAGTAACAATGAAAGCCATACGTCCATACGTATACAATAACAAATAATTGCCTGTAAACTGATTTAACCAGAGGTATGTGTGCCATAGGTTCCTTAGCGGTCCTACGCATCCTTAAAAACAATGACGACAGAGGTCAGAAACCTAACAATCTCTAATGGTACTAAAGCGTGGAAGGAGTTTGCCACTCAACCTGACTTCCTTTGCTAAGCTTCCAAAAATTTCCAATGAATACTCGTCGATCTCCTACCCTGAGCAGATTTGGACGTCAGCCTGAGCTCCTTGCTCATTGGCTGCCGAAATATCACTTTAGGCTCTAAGCCACATCTTATCTCCTTGGCGCTATGTTGCTTATTAACAGATGTTCAAACGATCACAAATTATGAACACAAACGTCAATGCCGCCGGAGTTTTCTTATGCGTATCACACGTATCCTTATCAAGGGCATACATTAGCCACTCCAGCGTTCCTGCATTTTACTCCAATTAGTGTGGCTGGTGCGATTATAAGCGATCATGGCATCCTGTTGTTTGCATTTTACACTCTCCGTAAATGATGGGTTTGGGTAATAGGGTGTAGTAGTAGAATGCCTGATTGTTACTGTAAGTAAGTACTATCAGCAGATTCTGGAGATGAACGCCGTGCCATTGTCAGTGAGCCGGGCGGCTTTAATTTTGGCAGCTTCGCACTCTGCTGGCGCCACTAACAACTTGGATTTGCGATCAAATTTAAGGATATACTGGAAGCGAGCTGGGCCCATAACTCAGTGATCCATGGAAAACACGCTCTGCTACCAATTGAATCCTCACAAGAGTGGTTGGGAAAATTTTAAGGAAAAACGCTTGGAAGGTAGACCTACATATTTCGTCATTTGTTGTCTAATGAAATACACTTTATTGCTTAACAACAGTATTATAATTACAATTTTAAAAAGCCTTGATAAAAGAATAATAACGCTCACAATAATTTACAGAACTTGAACAGGCTTAATTCTTTAATAACAAACTTTAACAATTTATAATTTTAAGAGTAGGGCTTGAAATCTGGAGTATACAGACCCCAAATACAATTAAGAAGTCACACCAGTTGTGAGTGGCTGCAAACGGGTTCAACAGATTGAGTTTTATCTATAAAATGGATTACAAATGACTGCCACTAAATTTACTAACACTTACCAAGCGTAGATAAAATGTTAAAGAAGTGGATAACGCCTATCCAAAATACGTAAAGGATAAAAAGTCACGTCACTTACTGTGGATGTTGGAAAGCCCTTAACAACGAATAAGCCTTAATAAAATCCCTTAGTCAATGAAATACACAGTCCCCGAAAATACAAAAAAAGAAACTGGGAAGCCATATAATTTAAATGAGACTCTGAGCTGTCACACACCAGAAATAACATTGATAATGATGCTAAAAACTTATACTTACCCAAAATACAACATAATCTGTGAGGACATACAATATAAATGTGACAGACAACTGGTACACACCAGCAGAAACGTTGACAACGGCCCTTAAATACACACATCAAAGAAAAGACTTGCATCACCGCGGTTACGACAGTTCTGCAACCTGTACAGAAAACTGGAATAGAGATCAACATAAATATCATATCCGCCCTTTTTATTGCTCATGAAAACCACTCATTGCGTGTTGTACCATCATACAGCGGGACCTTCAGAGGTGGTGGTAAAGTTGCTGTACACACCGGTACCTCTAACGCCCAGTAGCAGGTCCACTTGCGTTGATGCATGCCTGTATTCCTCGTGGCATACCGTCCACAAGTTCATCAAGGCACTGTTGGTGCAGACTGTCCCACTCCTCAACGGCTATTCGGCGTAGATCTCTCAGTGTGGCTCATTGGTCACGTCGTCCATAAACAGCTGTCCAGGCATGTTCGTCAGGGTTCTTGTCTGGAGAACTTGCTGGCCACTCTAGTCGAGCAGTCGAGCGGTGTCGTTATCCTGAAGTAAGTCATTCACAAAATGTTCACGAAGGGAGGTGCGAATTGTCCACGAAGACGAATTTCTCGCCAATATGATGCCGATATGGTTGCACTATCGGTCGGAGGATGGCATTCTCGTGTCATACAGCAGTTACGGCGCTTTCCTTGAGCACCAGCGGCGTACGTCGGAGCCACATAATACCACCACAAAATAGCAGGGAACGTCCACCGTGCTGCACTCACTGGACAGTGTGTCTAAGGAGTTCAGCCTGACCGGATTGACTCCGACAATTGTCTGTTTCAAGGCATATGCGACACCCGTCGGTAAAGAGAACGTGATGCAAATCCTGAGCTGTCCATTCGGTATGTTGTTGGGCCAATCTGCACCGCGCTGCATGGTGTCGTGGTTGCAAAGATGGACCTCACCATGGACGTCAGCTGTGAAGTTGCCCATCATGTAGGCTATTGGGCACAGTTTGACTCGTAACACGATGTCCTGTGGCAGCACGAAAAGCTTCTATCAACAGGGAGGCGTTACTGTCAGGGTTCCTCTGAGCCATAATCATCCACTGCAGTAGTAGCCCTTGAGCGGACTGAGCGATGTACGTCATCGACAGTTCCTGTTTCTCTGTATCGCCTCCATGCCCGAACAACCCCGCTTTGGTTCACTCTGAGATGCCTGTACTCTTCCCTTGTTGAAAGTCCTCCCTGGCACAAAGTAACAATGCGGACGCGATCGAAACGCTGTATTAACTGTCTAGGCGTGGTTGAAGTACATACAACACAAGCCCTTACCTCCTTCCTTGTGGAATTACTGGAACTAATCGGCTGTCTGACACCCTCCGTCTAATAGGCACTGCTCATGCATGGTTGTTTACATCTTTGGGCGGGTTTAGTGACATCTCTGAACAGTCAAAGGGTCTGTGTCTGTGATACAATATGCACGGTTAACGTGTGCCTTCAAGAGTTCTGGGAGCGGGGTGAAGCAAAACTTTTTTTGATGAGTGTAAATACAAAATTCTCCAATGTACAAGATAAGCTGGTAAATACAATAGGTGGATATCGCAGGTAATAATGAACAAACAAGCAAGTGGAGTTAGTTAATGACTGTGGATAAAGGGAAAAGCTCAAGTGGCTGTTCTTAAGGAAAAGTTCTTAAAACTTAACACACTACAGAAATAGCAATAAGGATGGAAGCTTTACAGGAGTAATTGGAGAGCTGATAGAGCGAGGATGAACTTCAGACTAGCAGAAAGTGCTTTAGGCTTCATCACCTTACTGATATTACCAATTGGGGTAGATAATTAGTTGCTGATTAACTGGTACATGTATCAAACGCTCAACATCATTTAACCAAAGCAGGAGTAATTGGAGAGCTGATAGAGCGAGGATGAACTTCAGACTAGCAGAAAGTGCTTTAGGCTTCATCACCTTACTGATATTACCAATTGGGGTAGATAATTAGTTGCTGATTAACTGGTACATGTATCAAACGCTCAACATCATTTAACCAAAGCAGGAGTAATTGGAGAGCTGATAGAGCGAGGATGAACTTCAGACTAGCAGAAAGTGCTTTAGGCTTCATCACCTTACTGATATTACCAATTAGGGTAGATAATTAGTTGCTGATTAACTGTTACATGTATCAAACGCTCAACATCATTTAACTAAAGCAATGTTACTGGTAGAGGCTCCACATTGTGGGCCAACCCAGACGCCTGCCACAACAGAAGTGCCGTCGCAACGGAAAGAAATCACGTCTTTGCTCCGGCCCAGAGAACAGTAATGCGTCGTCTGCTGCCAAAACTACCCTGCCAACACACTTCAGAAGGAAACAGTAACATGTCCAAATTAGGCTATAGACGAGAATGTCTGAGACGAAGGGCATATAAATTTGTAGTGGAAGCGAAGACACATGCAAGTTACATGCTTAACACTCCTTATAATAATTTGTAAATGACGTGGCGAAATACCGGGGCCCGATAATTCAATGGCCAGGGAATACTCATCTACAAGGGTACCTTGCCTCCGACACAGACTATGTTACAATTTTAATTTCATCATTTCAATCTATAATATAGAATATTAGTACTGTTGCACGAAATATAGCCTGGAACAACAGTTACACAGAACGATGATCATACACCCAAGCACTTGAAGGCGCATTAATATAACCGGGCCGGCCGGAGTGGCCGAGCGGTTAAAGGCGCTACAGTCTGGAACCGCACGACCGCTGCGGTCGCAGGTTCGAATCCTGCCTCGGGCATGGATGTGTGTGATGTCCTTAGGTTAGTTAGGTTTAAGTAGTTCTAAGTTCTAGGGGACTTATGACCACAGCAGTTGAGTCCCATAGTGCTCAGAGCCATTTGAACCAATATAACCGGTCCAATTCCACATTAACACAGTCGTAGCCTTACAACAACAAGTAACAAAAAATATATAAAACAACACTTCGCTCAGAGGAGCAGTGACGTATAGGATTCCTAGCCGGGGTATTATTGTCTCCAAACCGTACAGGAGGTCTTCGAGGTGCCGAAAAATTTAAGACTGCAGAGTAGGGCGGGAATTTGAAGAACAGATTCCACGCGACGTCCGCTACTCTTCCCAGAGCTCGCTGCTATCAGTCCTTAAGCCAGCCAGGAAGGCTTGCCTCCGACCGATTTAATTACTCACGGAATCTCAAGGTACGTATCGGACAGCAGGTTGGTGATTTGGCGGGACCTGGTACTGGCAGGTAGCTGGAGGGCACGTTCCTGGCAAGTTGTTTCTCTTGGGGTCTCCTGCTTGACTTCATGAAATTACATTTCTAACATTTTGTCGGAGGCAAGTCACCCTTGGAGTCAGGAGCTACTAGGCAAGGATCAAACGTACCACAATCCCTCATCAACCTTCAATATACAGCGGATTATGGGGCCATAGATCTAGTGGTAAATAACTAAGAAAACCTCCAGAAGACGCTACTGCACACTAGATCGTTCTTGTTTCCCACCCACGATCTTGGGAAAGTATCCACTGTAAAACATATAAAATATCCAATCGGCGGCATTGGGACATTGATTACACTAGGAAGCACACGTGCTCTAAGAGTCTCACAGAGTCTTCAATCTCCTTACATGAATTCCCAGTTGCGAATAAGGACCACCAGCAGCTGTAGAATGGAATGAGGACAGTGAAATTTGTGCCAGACCGGGATTCCAAACCCCGATGAGAAGGTACAGAATAGAATTGAGGAGAAGAGAAATTGGTGCCACAATTTGACTAGAAGAAGGAATCGATTGGTAGGACATCTTCTGAGCCATCAAGGGATCACCAATTTAGTACTGGAGGGCAGCGTGGAGGGTAAAAATCGTAGAGGGAGACCAAGAGAAGAATACACTAAGCAGATTCAGAAGGATGTAGGTTGCAGAAGATACTGGGGGATGAAGAAGCTTGCATAGGATAGAGTAGCGTGGAGACCTGCATCAAACTAGTCTCTGGACTGAAGACCACAACAACACAGTTCCTATAGTAGTCAACATGGATAATGACGAAGAGAATCTAAAGCAAGTAATCAGATTTAAATATATCGGTAGCAGAATTAACAGAGGTAGGCAGATCATCTCTAGAGAAGAAATACAGACTGGCAGAAGCTGAAACGTTGTCGAACAGGACGCTACTATCACCGAATAATATTGGTAGGAACACAAGGTAACAATATGTCAAAGGTTTTGTTTTGAGTGTTGCCTGTATAGCTTGCAGACATTGACAATAGAGGAGCCACAACGATAGAAATTAAAGGTTTTTCAATCCTAAGGATTTCACGGTCAGAGAGAATGGCCAGTCTTCAAAAACAGATAGAATCGATCGTTGAGAAAACTATCAAGGAACGGCCATACCTCCAGTCCCTCTTTCATATGCTCACTTTGCTAAGAAATTAATAAAAGGAAAAAATCTCGAAAGAATACACGACGATGACTAAAAGTTCAGTACACCGGGCAGATAAAACAAGATATGCAATTGCAAACATACACGAACTGAAGCAGCAATGAAGGAAAATTAGATTTAAGCATCCCGTCGATATCGAAATAAAGAATGGGGAAGCAAATCGGTTGTGTCGTTTCAAAGGCATCTGCCATAAGCAATTTAGGGAAATCACGATACACTTAAATGTTGGTGGCCGGACGGGGATTTGAATTGTCGTCCTCGGAAACGAAAATCCACTGTTAAAATGGTTCAAATGGCTCTGAGCACTATGTGACGAGGCACCAGTCCCCTAGAACTTAGAACTACTTAAACCTATCTAGCCTAAGGACATCACACACATCCGTGCCCGAGGCAGGATTCGAACCTGCGACCGTAGCGGTCTCGCGGTTCCAGACTCATGCGCCTAGAACCGCTCGGCCACGCCGGCCGGCCGAAAATCCACTGTGCTAACCACTGCACCACTTCGCTCAGTAATAAGCGAAAAACCTCGCAGAAGGTAGGGAAAATTGGAGGAGGAGAATTGTTTGCGACCAGTCTACACATATAGATGAATAAGAAGTAGTAACGTGCTGATTGAAGTGGTGCTGTCGGCTGTCGCTGATGGAAGGAGCGCAGACTAACCGATAACTCTCCGACACAATGCTGCAGAACAACAAAGGGTGAGCAGCCAGTTCCACATCCCATACGTTTCCGACTCCTCTATTCTCCGCATTTCACGGAGCACAAAATCTGACGTGCAGGCGGTAACACTGAACACTCGAAGCTGTGGGCAAGGTACGCTGGACTGGCAAGTCGTTGTCGTCGTTGGCACACAGCGATGGCTGGATGTATTTTGAGTGTGCCGTAACAGGATGACGATCGTTATGACATGTGAGGCGTGTTATTGAGTTGGGATGTGTATATATAATGAACCTAAATTCCTGATACGACTTTCATCGTCGAAACCATATAGAAATTTAAAATTCTGTCACGTAACTCGATTGTTTCCCCACAGCATTTTACGGGAGAGCTGTGTGTCTGGAAACCAAATGATCGAGAATTCGAATGCTTATTGGACAACAGATATTTTAATCTGAGTTGTAACCTAGTTCTCAACTCTCAACGATGTAATGTGTCACCTGAGACGACATTTCATGCGGATTCCATATTAAACTTTAGATCCCCATTCCACCCGCTGGATAACTGGGATGTGTTAGAGATCTGGAAGTCGCCAAGATGGCGTCCAATTAAAAGACGTGCACCGTGTCACTGAGCCACACGAAATTAGTAATAATTATCATATTCTGTGTCTCCCAGAGTCCATTTCACGTGACTTTGCCACTGCGATCATGGACAATGTGAATGATAACACACTACTAGACAGTTGTCTCTAATTTAATTGCCAGCTGTTGTAACTCGTCGCAGTTTATTATGGTATCCGCGAGGTTAGAGTACTATCTGCCTTGCTAGTGGTGAAGAAAGGAGAAGTGTTTGGGCTATCATAAGGTCAGATTGGTCGCGAAATGGAATGCACAGTGAATATCCAATGAAGTTTATGCAGTTTCTTTGGGAAATGCTTCTAGTACGTCCATCGATCGCGTCACATCGCTCTTTTTAGTTCTGAACACAAAGTGAGCATGTAAAGATGCCTAGGAAATAGTGCCTCCCGCCAAGTATAAGTCCCTCCTGAGAGATATTGCCTGATTTCGTGCAGCCCACATAACGTAACGGCCAAGTATTTCATTCTTCATTACAGTTTTTGGTCCCTACACTGCAGGGCAATGAAAATGTCCCTGCAGCGATTACGATTTTAAGTATTTTATCACCCAACATTCAGCACAGATTTAGCTCCATCTAAGTTTGACCTCTTCTCAGATGAACAGCTGGCAATGACGGCAATGTTTTATCACAGACAGCGAGTTGTATACGAGCGTAGAGAATCGGCGAAAAGTGCAGGCGGCAGATTTCTATAACGAGGGCACGGGCAAATTGGTACAATGCCGCTACAAATTATTAAGTCAGATTGACTACTATGCAAAGCAGTAGCTGTAAGGTGTGGCTAACTATGACAAATAAAACGTTTTTCATTATTTACTGTGGTTTCCATTTCGCGACTAGTCTGTCTTAAATAAACGAATAGCCCACACACACTGTGCTTGATTCCGTCTTGTGCGTGCCCTAATCCTTCCATTACCGCCTACCTTTGAAGCCAAACTTAGAGTTAATGCCAGGACACCATGATTCCTAGCTCAGCCCATCTTTACGATTTCCTCATCAAACAACACACCTAATGATAAAATCTATGGTCAGGCCATTAACTGCTAATGAAATTATGTTGAAGATTTCATTTATACAGCTGAGAGTAATGGAAACTATTTCTTCAATCCCTTCTTTGTTAATCCGAATGCTGCCTCTAATTGTAGACCGTACATGACAACTGCTTTGGGCTATGAACTACTTTGTGCCGATGAATATACACATTCATCGAAGATGCTATGAAAACTCGTATAAGGAAGAATATAGTAAAGGGTTTTGCATTTGACAAGGGTTCACTAACATCAATATCTATAATGTCACATGCAATATATTTGTATACTGTACGTGTTTATAGCCACCTGTGCCAAACAAAAGCTCATTCATAGTGCCGTACTTGCAATCTTCTCTTCCTAGGTAAACCTGCACTGTATTCATATGCTATCGGAACACACTTTTACGCTGAACTGCGTTCACATCGCTCCTGTCCACTGTGCACTGAGAACCTCTGTTCCAGTGTGATCTTTCTTGATACCTGCCTGCACCCTGAGACATGGTGTACTGTAAAGACAGCAGTAGCGCAAATAACGGCTGGCACTGCAGCGATAGCACGCAGTCGCGGCGTGGCGGACCCGTGCGGCGAGACTGGAAGTATGCGGAACTCTCAATCTTTGCACTTTGTCCACAGATAACGTCAAGGCCGTCGGCAAGGCTCACAATGAACTAGCGAATAGTAATGCCTCCGAATTTTTTACTCCGTTCTCAGTACCTGTCATGCAAAGTACTTGGTTGACTTTCAGGTTTCGCTGACTCAAGTTGCAATTCCCTGTCGCTAGAGGGCCCCGAACTGAACGTGTGATTTGTCAGTGCGTCGGTAACTATGTCGGTGCGTGAAAAACAGCGTGCTGTCATTGTGTTTCGAATTCGAACAGTTCCTCCACATACAAAACACCCTCTCCTTCACCATAACAGTGCCAGGCCACACATGAACTCTGCGACATCTGCAGCAATGCAATGCCATGGGTTCACCGACATGGGACATTCTGCATAGAGCCCCGTCTTGTGTCCATAGATTTTCATTTGTTTCCAAAATGCCAAGAACACTTCCAACTTTGATAGTGATGAAACGGTGCATGCGGAGGTGAGGTTGTGACTTCGGCAACAAAGTCAACAGTTATACAGTGGCGGTATCAACAAACTGGTTTAATGTTGAGAGAAAACTGTTCGTCACCAGGGTGACTGCGTTGAGAAATAGATAAGTAGACATAAGATGTAGAATATAAACGTCGGCATCTGTGGCCATTGTCACAGTCAATAAAATTTTTCTGGGTTTGTGACAGCATTGTGTATATGTAAAACTACTGACGTTTCGGTCACTTGCAACAGTGACCGAACAGTTGGTAGTTTTACATATTGACAAAGCGGTCACAAACTCAAAAATATTTTATTTTCCAAAGATGTAGAATTTCACAGCCTTAAAAGTTTTCACGTGAAGTGTGAGGCATTACTTCTCAGCATGTTCTCATAAATTACATTTCTCACTTTTGCACATGTGCAGAGCAAACCATAGGTACATGGAATAAAGCACGGTGCACCATCTAAGAGAGGAGAAAGAGGCAATTCATTGGATGCATCGGTATTCCATAATATTGACATGTATAATTAAATACAGATCCAAGTAGATTTCTGTAGCGGATTTATAGAAAATAATTGATAACAGTTGCAAGCTTTTATTTGCAACAGAGACTGACCCATCAGTTTACAGCACTCTGAAGAATATGCAGCGGTGGAGCATATAAATGTAGGAGTCCGTAAGTAATTGAACAGTAAGAGGATATTTAATTCGACTCTTAATTAAAGGCAGAGCAATGAATAAATCAAAACATATAATATAGACTTTTCAGCGTAAACTGCTGATGAAAGCTCCTCGGGCTTCTATTCAGCTCGCTTCTTCGATTCAGTAACATTTCGATGAGTATTTTCATCATCTTCTGGCCGCTAGATCATGAGATTGCCACTCGTCGAAATACCACGAAATTTCGACATAGTCATGTGGATGGAACGCCGAGAAGATTTGGTAAACCACAACACTTATACGATTAGCATGCCAGTACGTATTGTGAAACGAATTTTAACTTTATGTACAACGTATTGATTATAAGAATTGTATCTTAGACTGTTACATTTTTAATAATCATCAATGTTTTGCATAATTTGGTCCATAATTTAAATACACGTGAAACCTGATTGCAGAAATAAAAAGAGGTTATTTCCAGGAAGAAAGAGGTGACATATAGGTGTGTACAATAATTATTCAGAGCACAGAGAGCAAAGACTGAAACTGATCACTGCAATTACAGTATTTACTTATTTAACTTTGATTTCTGGGCAAGTTAAGACTAGGCTGGAATGAAGTGAGTGCGACATTCATTTAAGCCAACATCCATTTATTACAATGTTAAAATCCAATAAACATGTGGTTAAGGTAGTTTTAAGGATCCCCATAAACTATTTCTGTGTTATAATTTTAAAATTTCAACATTCTCAGCAAGTTTATTGTAATGATTCCTTATGGAATATGAATAATAATTATACTAACGGTAATGAAATTGAAAATACCTTAGATGATTTCTCACATAATAATCTCAGTAATAAGACAGAGTTCCATAATGCTCAATTGCAAATATCTTCTCACACGTGCAAACGTATGCTTCCGGGGCCTTTGTCACAGTCAGCAACATTCTTCTAGGTCTGGGACTGCAGTTTCAACTATAAAATTCAGACGCTTTTGCAGCTATTGCAAGACGCGCTCCTCAGGGTTACCAATACACCCTGAGGAAGGCGTATTGCAATAGTTGCCGAAACGTCGGTATTTCATAGTTGAGAATACGATCCCAAACCCAGAGGAATTTTATTGACCTTATGACACATTCATAACTAGAAATAATTTGAAACACTGCCCTATCTACAAATATTAACTTTAAATGAGAACATTTTTGTCGTACTACGCCCCATGTTAGAGAAATTTTTTTTGTCTCAGGTTTAAACTAATCCTGTATAAGACTAGTTATAGAATATCTGTAGTGAATGTGCCATCACGATATCGGGCTCTTAGTGTAATATGTCCTTCTTTGAAACAACTGTGCAGAGGTAATTAATACATGCTGAAAACCATTGATTAGTGCCTAAATAGGCCACTTGTAAGGTTAAGAATACCCTATTCGAGAAAGAAACGATCTCTTGGGGCTCAAGGCTGAAGTTAGAGAGGCATCTTAGCAGAAGCAAGTACTTTATCAGAAACATCTAAAATGCTACAGATTAACAGGGGTCACTTTAACGCATGGCCTGTTTTCTTACGTTCTGGAAATAATACAAATTATTGTGAGTGGTTTACGATTTGTGTAGACATAGGAAATATGTCTAGACTCTGCAAACAGGTTAAATAAGTAGGAACAACTAAGCTGCCAAATACATACAATTTCTGTGATAGAGTAGTGTATCTAACTGGCATTGCAATCTCTGAAAATTAAATATGGGTTTTATAGAAAGCGAAACAGTTCAATGCTTCACCCACCGTAGATGCAGCGATAGTCACTGAATGCTAAAGTTTAAGTGCCATGTAACATCACAGTATTAAATAAATGTGAATAATAGAAGATAATATGTAATTTAAGTAACATACAGTCGAAGACCTCTTGTTAAAAACGACCAGTAAATTTCAGAATAATGTTCAAGTAAAACGAAGAATGTAAGTGGAAAATGATGAACCTGTAGATTCGTAAGTAAGACTGCATAAGGAAGAAGAAAAACAGTTCAGCCAGATGTGAGCAACAGGTTATGTATATAACGGTGAATGTAATGGAAAGCTGAAATCTGCATCAACATAGATACAAACAAAAATAACATAATAAACTGTTATCGATCTGTTAGAGGTGGGATACTTTCATTGACCTACAGAGGCAGCATTAGGGTCTTTGAATTTATGCACCAGCATTCTAGTAAATGAAAGAATAAAAATAACCGGATAAGGTCTCCAAATATGTGGCAAAATTATTCAAGGAGAAACAACCGAGGCGTTCCAATTGTGATAATCTGTCATGTCGATAACAAATTTTAGTGCGTCGAAAGTGTTTTTAATCCAGATAAACCTCACGTTCTTCCGGAAGATTAACCACACACTTCAGATGAAATATTTACTTCTGTGTCATTAATATTCACACCAATTAGTTTCCACAGTGATGTGTAATTTAAAAGTGTGTTGTTGTGGTCTTTATAATTTCTGTTGCCGCTTCGTTATTACAGGTTGTGTCAGAAAACTGTGAAGTTAAATGTGAAGTTGCAATGGATGAGTTGACAGACATGGTTCTAGGTGAATAAGTTTATTTTCTATGATTTTAATAATTATTTTAAGTTCAATGTACATACAGACATCAATAAAAATTTTCATCCCCTCGGTTCCGAAAGTTCCGGAACCTGTCAAGAAAATTGGAATGGAGATGAACATAAAGATCGTTTCCCACCTTTTCATTGCTCATGAAAACCTCGCTTTTCATGTTGTACCACCATACACCGAGACTTTCAGAGGATGTGGTACAGATTACTGTACACATCAGTAACTCTAATACGCAGTACCACGTACTCTTGCATTGGTGCATGCCTGTATTCGCTGTGGCGTACTATCCACAACTTCATCAAGGTACTGTTGGTCCTGATTGTTCCACTCCTCAACGGCGATTTGGCCTAGATCCCTCAGAGAAGTTGGTGGGTCACATCGTCCATAAACAGCCCTTTTCAATCTATACCAGGCATGTTGTGAGTTAACGAGCATTACGCTCTCATTTAAATATATGGCCGAAAGAGTCAGCCCACAGGAATTTAGAAACTAATCCTGTCGTCCAAGGCCGGATGCCACACAAGATGGGGAAATTCAGAGGCGTCTGTTGTCTATTGAGGTCTAAGCGCTGTAGTGTGCGAGTGAGACAGACGAGAACCTACGTCATAGGGAAACCCAGTAGAAGGCTTTTGTGGCCAAGGAGACGTAGCAGTGTTAAATAAGGCGGACTTAAGATCGGTCATAAAGAGAAAAATTTGTGAAACTTATTTTATTCTGTAGTAATGCAGGGAATCAATCCACAGTAATTTTGATCTACCATCCTCCATAAATTTTCGTGGTGATCCCAATAATACATAAATATTGATCGTATCTATAATAGTTTAGGATTGAGTGTTAAAATGAAATTAACAAGTTTAGTAAGAAAGACATGAATGCTAAAATCTGAACGCTTTTAAGTGCGTCATTAAAATGACAAACGTTGTAAATATTAACTCTGTAATTTTATTTGTTTGAAAGATATAGTAAATTTAAGTTATCAGTATTTACGGTGAAGCATCGCATCATCATTTCCTCCACACAAAACACATTGAACGATGAAAGTATGACACTTTATTGAATCATTAGGTAATAAAATATTTGTTGTAAAGTTAATGCTTCATAGTTACTTTCGTTCTTTATTTATGTATCAGAAAGCACACTGGTGCAAGGCTACCGGTAGTGGCATTCAAAGATAAGAAGGTAATTGTATTGGTTTTAAGTAAAAGAATTTAGCCTTTATTATGTAATGAATATTATTGTCACTTTATTTAGAACGTGAAAGTGGTCAGACTTTGATATTAAGGAATGTTAAAATGTAAAATAATGTAGAATAAGTTGTAGCCAATCAGATGGAGGGCTTCAGGAAAGGGAATAGCCCTAGTCCATTGAGCGACGATGTTCGGCGCGCGGGGAAACACGGCCGGAGAGCGAGAGAGGGCGACAGTTCTGGTCTATACACCAAAGTGTAGAGTGCTGTTGCAGACGCGAAAGTGGAGAGTTTGGCTGAAGACACCAAAGGGTACAGTTCGGATTGAGACGTGAAAGTGGGCAGTCGGTCTTTAGGTAGCCAGGAAGTGAAACGACTCAGAAAATTTCGCGTTATGTGGTATCGTGGGGCGGCGAGCAGCCGCACGCCTGCTGTGAACTCCATCTTTTCGCGTGGGTAACGTGGTGGAGTGTTGGAATTTTAATTCACGATGAGATTGTGAATGATCGAATTGTGTCAAATAGATATCCGCTGTAGTGTTCATAATGGTTCAAATGGCTTTAAGCGCTATGGGACTTAACATCTGTCATCAGTCCCGTAGACTTAGAGCTATTTAAACCTAACTAACCTAAAGACATCACACACATCCATGTTCGAGGCAGGATACGAAACTGCGACCGCAGCAGCAGCGCACCTAGAACAGCTCGGCCACAGTGGCCGGTGCACTCGAGTGTAATAATAATTGTAAATATGATCACTTTAGCTATTCGTTTGCTTTCTAAATAAACATTATTCTAAACAAATCGCAACTGTGTGGCCTACATCATTTAGGGGTAGTTAATTTAGTCCCCGATACTATTATCACTTTTATTATATGTTACTTAACTTTGTATTTCGCAAACTTGCCATCAGCCAGACAACTTAACCAAAGGGTGACAAGTGTCTACTTTAGGGCGTGTAATGCGACACGTGCGCTTCAACCCCTAGACGAGTTTGAGCCAAGACATTTCGACGAAGAGTAACAGCATGTGAGCCCAAACATCTATCGGATGTTAGCTTGCAATGTACGATAGGGTTCATGTCTGGAGAATATGTTGGCTACTCCAGTCGAGCCTTGTCGTTATCCTGAATGAAGTCATTCACAATATGTGTACGATGGGGGCACGTTCTGTCGTCCATGAAGACGGATGTCTCGTCAATATGCTGCTGATATGGTTACACTATCGCTCGGAGGATGGCATTCACATATCGTACAGCCGTTGCGGCGCCTTCCATGACCATCAGTGTTGTATGGCCGGTCGGAGTGGCCGAGCGGTTCTAGGCGCTACAGTCTGGAACCGCGCGACCACTACGATCGCCGGTTCGAATCCTGCCTCGGGCATGGATGTGTGTGATGTCCTTAGGTTAGTTAAGTTTAAGTAGTTCTAAGTTCTAGGGGACTGATGACCTCAGAAGTTAAGTCCCATAGTGCTCAGAGCCATTTGAACCAATTTTGAGTGTTGTATGTCGGCCTCACATAATGCCACCTCAAAACAGCAGGGTACCTCCACCTTGCTGCAATGGCTGTACAGTGTGTCTAAGGCGTTCAGCCTGACGGTGTTGCCGCTAAACACGTCTCCGAGGATTGCCTGGTTGAAGACATATGCGACACTCATCGGTGAAGAGACGTTATACCAATCCTGGTCGGTCCAGTCGGAGTGCTGTTGGGCCCATGAGTACCGCAATGCATGTTGTCGTTGTTGCAAAAACTGACCTCGCTACGGACGTCGGGAGTGAAGTTGCGCATCATGCAGCCTATTGCGCACAGTTTGAGACGTAGCACGACGTCCTGAGGCTACTAGAAAAGCATTACTCAACACAGTGGTGTTGCTGTCAGGGTTCCTCTGAGCCATGATCTTTAGGTAGCAGTCATCCACTGCCGTAGTATCACTCGTGCGACCTGAGCGTGGCATGTCATCGACAGATCATGTCTCTCTGTATCTCCTGCATGTCCGAACAACATCGCTTAGGTTCACTCCGAGACGCCTCTACACTTCCCTTGTTGAGATCCCTTCCTGGCACAAAGTAAAAATGCGGGCGCGATCGAACCGCGTTATGAACCGTCTAGGCGTGGTTGAACTACAGATAACACGAGCCGTGGGCCTCATGCCTGGTGGAATGACAGGAACGGATTTGCTGTCGGACCCCCTCGGTCAAATAGGCGCTGTTCATGCATGGTTGTTTACATCTTTGGGCGGGTTTAGTGACATCTCTGAACAATCAAAGGGACTGTGTCTGTGATACAATATCAGTAGTTCTGGGAACCGCGGTGAGGAAAAACTTATTTTGATGTGTGTATAACAGTAGGAATATTACGTAGTGATTCACGATAATGTTTGAGATATGCGTGTTAGTGTTGAGAATAGGATTCTCATCCAGTAATGCAACTGTGTAATTAATACTTGAAGATACGGGCTCTGAAAACAATCCATGTCTTCATAATTTAATGAATTCCAATATTTTTAATGAACTCTGACACGAGAATTACAGTCATCACTGAGAACACAGATAGAAATGCAAGATCATCAACATAATCTTTTGCTGTTCCCAGGCTATTTGGATCTTCGAACATATATCTCTGCAACTCTAGCTCCTCTTGACCGTGGAATAAAGAAGAAAACCAAAGACAAAGTTCTTTGTTAATGGATAAAGGATAGTTTAGCTCCACCTTATTTCGAATGACCCTTCATGTATTCATCGCCAGCAGAACCAGGGACTAGTCCATTAGATATTTTCACCAATTTTATTTTATGAAGATACAGTTGGCATGGTGGTTATGTACACCAATTAGTGTGCCACCAAAAGAAACAGTCTAGGTGACTGAAATGAAAATGAAACGCTTCTGCTTATAGGAATTCTTGTTCAGAATGTCTACAGAGGGTTCCCAACGAGAAAAATGTACTGGCAAACAGCAAATAGTCCTCACAATGAGCTTCCTACGAATGTTATACCAAGAGACATGTTTAATATCATATGAGAAAAAAGCGTGTTTGTAACAGCGATGAATTTTGCAAAATCCGGCAGGTATTAAGCGTGTTGAATGAGAATTTAAAAAATTTTGCACCATACTCACAACATTATTCTGTAGATAAGTCCATGGTTCCTGACTTTGGAAGACATTGATGCACACAGTTTACCTAAGGAAATCCGATTCGGTATGGCTACAAATTCTGGTGTAGAGGAACCAATGATAGTTACACTGTGTGGTTGGAAACTTACCAAGAAGCTGGAACTTGCAGTGATGATTATGCTGACAAATGAGTAAGACACGTAGTCATAATGACGTATGCGTGTGATGAAGCATATCAGCTATTCTGTAATAACCTGTTTACCAGTAATACGGAAATTTTACAAAATTGGAAGAAAAGAGGTACTGAGCTTCAGGAACCATTCGTCAAAAAAATGGTTCAAATGGCTCTGAGCACTATGGGACTCAACTGCTGAGGTCATAAGTCCCCTAGAACTTAGAACTACTTAAACCTAACTAACCTAAGGACAACACACACATCCATCCCCGAGGCAGGATTCGAACCTGCGACCGTAGCGGTCGCGCGGTTCCAGACTGTAGCGCCAGAACCGCTCGGCCACCAGCGGCCGGCGAACCATTCGTCAAATTCGACCTCCTAAAAGCTACGTACTAAACGACTTCGAAAAATCCAAGAAGGAAAAGAGAGGTGCATAAGAATCCTGCACATAGAAAAGTCAGGTAAATATACCAATACTCAGAAAATTTGTTACTTTCAATGAAGTACCGTTATATATTTATCATACTTAAGTTGTTTCTCCATTGTTTCAAGTGTTTCAATCGTCCGATAGAACAATAAAGGCATTCTTACCATTGCAACGACCTATGATCAAGTTGGACTTTTTTCCAGGGAAAAGAATCAGAGTGTGTCAGTGCTCCAACCAGAAGGTTTTCAAGCTTACAAGCCATGATGAGAGGAACCGATGGAGTATCCTTTTATCCCACATATAAGAGGCAAAAATTAGTATTTTCCCCTTAACCTCACAACTTCGTATTTCTTGTTTTGTAGAATTTCACGGCAAGTAAAATTTGTGATTTTTATTCAGAATATAGTGTTAATCCTGACATCCTCCCAGAAGGATACCCTGTTACGCGCAAGGTGAAAGGTGCTAATAACTCAACATTGCTGCATTAATTAACGTCCATTATGTATAAATAAAGCTGTTTTGAAAATAAATGTAACCAAAATTAATTCGAGCTAATCTGGGTTAGTCAAAAGGAGGTCTAGCTAAGGGGAACAGTCTGGCAGGAACCCTCATTAACATTATCCTTAATGCCTTAGAAAACATGTTTTCTAAGTCGTACTCAGTAATCCAAAGGGATGTCTCATGTTACAGAAGGAATGTTAATGACAAGATGGTCTTACATAGGGGAAAGAAAAAAGATGGACATGAAATCGGTGAGAAACAAGCAAAACGCATTTCAAAACCGAACAGACTACGGAAATTGGTAAAGATAATAGCACTGACTTTACTGACCCAACTTTTATAATGCACATTGGTAGGAGTAAATTTGGAATTTTCTGGTAGCCTACTGATAACTATCCCATCATAAATGAAAAATGAAATATCGCAGACATATTTTCAAGGTAAGTCGAAGAGAATGTTATAATTGCTCTTTGATGATGACGAAATTAATAAAAAATACATGTGAAATAAGTGATTGTAACAAAGAAACACTGGGTGCTCCTTCAAAAGCAGCAGTTATTATAAATGCAACTACCAGCAAAAGTACAAATTGCCCTATGATGACTTATAATGCTACAGTCTCAGATTAAATTGCAATGAGTTTCTGGATTGCTAACATCAAGATCGGTTTTCAGACGAAAAACATAAGTTACAGGTAAACATAAAGTGCATGTAAACTACTCTGTTCAGGAGATGAAATATAATGAAGAAACTCATTGAAATTTCAAGAATATACATATTCAAGAATACACATATTTGAAGAATATACATATTCAAATAGGAAAACCGCCCTTGCTATACGTTTTTCACCCATCAGACATGTAGTCAGAAATATTCTAGAATCCTCGATGTGTTGTATTATAAGATGGTAACTGAGCCACTCGTGAATCTGTGCTCGACAAGTATCTGTCATACGAGGACTTGCGAGTGATGGGTGTCTCTTGTGAGCACAGTTACCTATCCAAGGTGCGCGCATTGGATTGCTATTGAAGTGGGATAAAAAAGAGGGGCCCAGGTAACCGATTACGACGTCGAATCGTGACATCGTCTCTTATCATGTTATTGGAAGGATTTTCTAAATGAAGACATTATACGATTGAACGCTTTACTTCAAAGTGCTTTCCCGATTTACTACGAATTACTGCTTTAAGATGAAACAATGAAGAATATTAACAAAAACTCAAATGCCTAACTAACGACATATATAGTGGTAAACATACTGTAATTGCTATTGCGAGAATAAATTACAGCGGCAATAACCGTCTAGGGAACAGCGCCATCAATCATCACTAGATCGTGGCACGACCGAACGTCCGAGAATTCGGCAGAAACCTAATCGTAGTCTCTTATTTAGTGATTTTTTGCCGGTGTTACATATGACATATACCCCTGAAGATATGTTAGTGCTTCTTTCACAGTTATTTTCATTATTAAATCCAAGTAGCCATACAAACGCTAAGGCGGGTCTTGGATAGACTACTAGGTAAAGTCACTATATGCTGGTCGATCAACAGAACAGAACCCGATATATCCCAAACTGTGACGTAAACTGTTCGAATAGTTCAAGCCATGTTGAAACGCAGACCTTCTTGAAACAGTGGAAAGTGGGCTGAAACATCAAAAGACAAATTCTTCAAAATGTAACAACAGATGGCACAACTTATTATCTTTTCGTACAGGGGAAGACGTATTCATTCGTCAGATTTTGTTGACATCCAGTGATACAAATGTGCCCGTCAATTTAAAGCGACTTCAGCTTCAAAAGAGGCTTGCGTTCGCCATGAGTATCAACAAGGCAAACTGCCAATCACTTTGTGTGGCAGACATTAAACATCCCAGGCAACGGCGGGCAGTGCAGTTAGTAAACTACTGGTCTGACACCCCGTGCCGTCGAATCGTCTTACACTTCGTGCGCCGGCACTGCCTGCATAGGCGCGCTGCTGCCGCCGGAGGTGCGCCAGAAGCGCATGATGCAGCGACCAGTCGCGTCCTGATCCTCCATTCGACTCTGCAGCTCCCAGACGCCGAAATTTTCAGTTCCCTATCCATACCGAGTTTGCATCCAAAAAGGCCACATTCTGAAGCGTCCTCATTCAAGAGAGTCAACCTATAACTCTCGCCCAAGGCTTCTCTCACACTCCACCAAAGTTCTGTCCTACAGTTACTTTTCAAGTCCTCCACCAATCACAGGACAGGCAGGAAACCGCGCCTCCTCCTCCGCTAGCCACTGAGACCACCATACAAGCAGATGTGCACTCAGAAGCCACCATCTCGCCTACAGGCTATCATCTGACTACCAATTGCTGGCGTTCCTTGGGACGGAAAGAGCGGGCAACTGGTTCCCAGTCTTGGTCTTCAGACTGGCGCCTTCTCTACTACAGGGAAACAGTGACATCCAGGGCGGCATGAGTCACTCACGTTATTAGCAACTCTCCCCGCAGCCAGCATGGTGGTCTTCCAGCGTAAGTGCGCCAATGCTTTCGACTCCCCAGACAGATGATCCGACAAATACATACACCGAAGGGGGAAAAATGCAGCAGCAAGAAGGAGTTGTGCGACATAAACAAAAGCTGTTAGGGGTGTTTCTACATCTGTGAGATGACGTCTGTTCAAATTTCGCTCCATTCGCTTAAGAGTGGCGCCAGTAGCGCCATTCTGAAGATTCAAGTCTGGTTTGCTTTAAATACACGCTGTAACTGTCGTGAGCGTTTGTTACCTTTGAGATTGGACGTGGTGAGTTGATGTTAGTCAACAATGCCTGTAAGGCGACAATGATGCCGTTATCACCACCTCACTGAGTTTGAGCGAGGATGTGTAATAGCGGTATGATAAACTGGATGTTCCTTCTGTGATACTGCAAAAAGACTTGCCAGGAATGCATCCACTGCACATGATTGCTGGAAGCGGTGGTCACGAGAAGTTGCGGTAGCAACAAGAGCGGTCTCCGGCCGGCCACGTGGCACTACCGAGAGGGAAGACCATCGTGTTCGGCGTAAGGCTCTAGCTGATAGCACTACATTTGCAGCAACAATTTGACGAGCAGGTGGTACAAAGAGTGACTAACTCTTAAAAATCGGTAACTTCAAGGACAGCTCCGAGCCAGACGACCTGCAGCGTGGATTCCGCTGATCCCACACCACCATTTCTGATCTAACTGGCGTCAAGCGAAGTGGACTGTGTTGTGTTTTTTCTGATGTAATCTGGTTCTGCCTCGATGCCAGTAATGGCTGTGTGTTGGACAGGGGGAGGCCAGTTGAAGGCCTGAAACCACCCGTCGGCGTATCAAACACACCGGATATACAACTGTAGTTATGGTCTGAGTTGCGGTTTCGTATGACAGAAAGAGCACTAACATTGCTATCCCAGGCACAGTGACTGCAAATCTGTACGTCAGTCTGCTCATTGGACCTGTTGTTTTGCTAAAGAACAGGATTGTAGGCGTCGTTCTCCAACAAGATAACGCCCCTCCACAGACAGCTGTGCATACTGTAGGAATACAGCCGTGTTGCGCACCAGAGAGGCACCCTTCGGAATGTCTACTGATCACCAGCCTAGAAGACCACACGGTGTTTGCTGAACCTCTGAATGTGTCCTTCAGCCAGGTAAGCGCGTGTTCCCTTCTCCCAGACCGCGCTCTCCTCAGCTCACTCAGAAAGGCGAAACTGGCATGCATTTGGCTTTATGAAAACATGCACCGCAACTACGCAATTCTGTAAGGAACTCGTGAAATGAAAAAAGGAGCTGCCATACTATCTCGCGACCACTCCTCAGTAGTCGTGAATTATATTTGCTACTCAGAAGCACTCCTGTTATCATATAATTAAAAGACACAGACGAATAAATGTGCGAAGGCCAGGAAACACGTGACAGCCACTTCACTGTATAAATTTCCCAAGGCTATCTGCTTAACATATTGAAGCGGATATATTTATTGTCTTAGGCATATTGGCCTTGTGTAGGTACTGCTAACGGCTGGAAGCAAGGGGAAATTCCAACTGACGTATTTCCCAAGGAAATACAGCACTACCGCGTAGTTTGATGTCGAAATTTTGTTTGGTAATATATTTCGTAGTTAAAATAGCCCCCTCCCCATTCTGATTTCTGTAGTGGGGCTACTCTGGAGGCCTTGTTTGCAGAAGAATCAGAACTGGTTTTCTACGGGTCGGTGTGGAAGAGTAGTTGAGTCGGTAGGGTAAATGTTTTAGGAAGGGAAGTGGATAGATGGGAGATAGATACAAATCGAATTGGTGAAGTGCAGTAGTAGGAAGAAGTGGATGTCTGATCAGCAGTACAGCGTTGTCACCACAAAATCAAGTGAGTAGATCTAAGTAAATAGGAATCCGGGTAGTCCACTATGTATGGAATAGTGAACGTATTGCTATAGCTATCACATTAGCACCAGCTATACACTTCTTTGAAAAGATCTAATAATGGCTTATTTCCGTCATTTTCTCAAGCTGACCTACCTCGTCCAAGTTACTAGTAAATGTGTTATTGTCTGTGGGAAAACGTGAAGTTCCCTCCCTTCAAAACCTTAACGTCTTCTCGATGGTGGAAAATCTCACGCAGAGGGTGAGGATGGATATTATTCTCTTTTATGGGCCTCGCAAAAATACTGAATGACATGGCAAAATTGTATCATTCCCTTCATATTTATCGTATTTCCACAGGAGGAAAAATTCAAACATTATTTCGTCTACATGGCACATGCATTGTTATTACACTGGTAGAACGTAAGTAATCAAATTTAAACATTTTACTAGCAGCAAAATGCGTAATGTAGACTGCAAGTATCTCCTTACGCAGTAGCTATTTCTGAACTGAATTGCACAAATTAGCAACATTTAGCAGTTACATGTTTTCATTGATAAACAAAGCTGTCGTGTATTAACTGCTTGGTTTTAACAGTTTCATCCTTAATTTATAACGGTCACTGTGCACTCGTTTCTTCTCCAGTCACAGTTTCTCACTGGGCATTTACGTTAAATTGAATCAACTACATCTTAAAAGGTTTTACTGGTCTAATAGTCGCCTAATCATTCCTGCCATATTCACTACATCTCAAATGAAGTAACCGAAGAAATCAATGAACAGTCAAAGCAACAACATAACAGCACTATCCATTCACTCAACAGAAACTAAAAATCACAGTTGCTAGAGTGTAGCACCGTAATCTCAGTAGTACGACGATCAACAACCAAACAAAATCGTCTTATATGGAATACTGAACATGAAATCCATACAGTCACACGACTGGTGTACACTGTGCCCTTGTGCTTGTTGTAATAAAGCTGAGCATAAAGTGGCAAATAAATGAACAGCTTCCGCTGGCAAAGAAAGGAAGGATGAGGTTTAATCTCCCTTCTACATTCATTTCAGTCGAAGCAAAATCACGAATTGTTTCAAGGATGGGGAAAAATATCTGTAATCACGGAAAACCTAAATCCTGAAAGCCGGACGCAGATTTCAATAGTCTTCTTCCCGAATCCGACTTTTCTGTGCTAATCATTGTGCCACTTCCCTCGGTCTTCCGCTTGCTGCCGGTACTACACAATACAAGTCTCACGTCATGTATAGAAGGCCAACTAGCCTATTAATGTATCCTGCTTTCGCTAAGCCTTTAGTGAAGTGGTTTCTCTGTTTCGGGCCCAAGTCGAGTGCCAAAAATACAATGACAATAGCTACCTAAAGGGAATTACATTTTATCCCTTACAGGTACATTACAACCCTTTCCTGTTGGTGTCAGGTACAAGATCGTAGATCGACAGTTTTACTGAGGTTTTGTGGGATAACTTCAGATGTACTGTCAGAAAAGCGCTTAATGTCTAAAATCCTATGAGCTGGAAGGCAGCTCTTCAGCATCTCATCAACCACTCCCCCCCCCCCCCCCCCCTCCCCTCCAGCCGTAAAAATGATATGTTTCGATTTCTGAAAATTTGGGATAAAACTTACAATGACAAAAAAACTGATTACAAAATAATGTTATGAAACTCAGGTATTTCGAACATCATTTCTTACAACACACACACAGGGCAGTGTCACTTTGCTCATAGTACTTCTCGATACACACCGGCGAAAGTCGGTAGTCTTCGTGACTTTTACGTCATGTTTTCAGTGGTTGCCAGGTGCAACGTTCAAAGAGTTGCACTGTAGCTGCCTGGTAACGGTGTGTACAATATTAATTAATAAAGCATTTGTCAATGTTTGACGATGTAGACCGATTTCAG
The DNA here is from genome assembly GCF_023898315.1 of Schistocerca nitens. Taxonomy (NCBI): domain Eukaryota; kingdom Metazoa; phylum Arthropoda; class Insecta; order Orthoptera; family Acrididae; genus Schistocerca; species Schistocerca nitens. The sequence continues at coordinate 306,581,928 of NC_064621.1, read as the reverse complement.
AAGATTAGAAAGGAAAAAGAGAAAACTTCAGCTGCTTCTTTGTGATCGATGTAATACAAGAAAGATGTCCTTATTCAGATTGATGATGCATTCCACACACGCAAACATGCGAACACAATAGCCATCATGCTGTTTCGCCGACAGGCTGCTAAGCCTAACCGCTTGTGTTCCCGACAACTACACCAGTGCCGCAAGACGAACTTGATTCTGTGCGCTGAGTGCCGAGATCGTGGCACCGTTCAAAAGTATTCAATACCACGGCGGAGATAAATACGAAAATAGGTTTAAGAAGGAAGCCTGCTTCTCCTGCTATGAACATTAATTATATTAAAGGCACCTTGTGCAGCAGAAAAATTGAAGCAACAATAAAATCCCATCCGACATGAAACAACATTTATTTCAAAACTTACTCTGTAAAACGATGCCCGTATCAAATGATGGCCCACGGTAATAAAACATGGATCTCCCAGCTCTACAAGTATTCCTCACATGATCTATGTATAATTTATTTTATTTTTTCTAATAAAACCTTTTATTTCCACAAGCCCACTATTAGTTGTGCACAAACGTTTTTGAAGCCATTCTACTTTTGTACCATGAAACATGGTCCATGCTGGAAACATGATGCCTGCACGTGTGATAACTCGGTTGGTTACAGATGTCTTGTACCACTCCACCATGTAACACACTGCGTCGATCTCATCCTTTTAATCGGTAGCATCCGGCAACCACTGACGTCACGATCTCTCCACGGGTCCACTTTTCATAGTCTTCGTTAACAGAATTGTTTCACTTTCTTCTGTCAATGAACAGTGACATCAGTATTCAATCGCTTCGTGAAAAAAGATTGACCGACCGCTCATCTGTAACTATATGAGAAATTAATTGTCTTAGACGTAACATTCTTTCCCGTATGTACTATAATAACGGACAGTAAAAGAAACATGACCTCATTAAGTTAGTGTGGATTTCAAGTGATGTTTCGTTCAATGGCGTCGTCAAGTTGCAAGAAAAGGAAGTATGGCAACACTTTTCGAGAGGGTTATATGATAGAGCGATATTTAAAAATACATGTGAACTGAACAGGACCTTTGGTAATGTTAAAAATATTTCTACAGTTTACAGTATCTATGATACGAATTTCGTTCAGATTTGTTAAAAAAACAGCTGCTGAGTCGTAGTCTTCTTCTTCACCTTTCTGCTGTCGGTCTTCTTTGTCCGAACCGCTAGCAGAGGAGGCTCTGGTATATTTCTTTATAATAGTTAGGCTAGCAATATTTACTTGAAAGACACAAGGTTTCTAATTAGTATATCGTTATTCCTTGTCCTAACTTAGATTTTTAAATATATCTGTTGCCTCTTTTAACAGTGAGCGTCCAGATAAGTTGGACGTTACTAATATGGTGATGAAACTGATCGGCTGTTACTGTTACAGCCTTGAATGCATGTTGCATGCCCAGTAAAAGAACCTGCATTTACCCTATATTCATGTTACAAGTCCGATAGCTTTAAGGAAGTATTACAAATCAAAGCAAATACTGGCATTGAGTTAGTGATACAGCTTCTCACTGTCATGCATCACCCTGTTAATAAAGAAGCAACAACCACCGATTACGCCGATTTCCGCCTGAGCTCCCGTCATTAAGTTAATCCTCCTTTCTCGTTTTGCTAATAATCAAATACGATCAATCTTTAATATTCATTCCAAGAGAAAGAGGAATTATAAAAGATAAGGCCGTGACTCTTCTTTCTGCGGTCAATATGATAAATGCTCGGAGCACTGAAGTTACTCCTGCTGATCATCTTTCCCAAAGGATTTCTTTAGTGAAAAAGAATTAAAACCCTGTCTGACAAACGAACTTGGTCCTTACCCAACGTCTCTATTCTGAGAAGAAGGCGTGAGAAAATGAACGAAACCTTCATTCTACAACGCCTTTGTTCTGGTGAAGGATGTGAGCTACTGCATCAAATAAATTTTCTGTCGTTGACGGAGGTTACTTTACAAAATAATGTGGCCTCGAAAGGTTTTTCTCGAAGCAATAGCCGAAATTTGCTTTTCTTACCTGCATTGTCATTTCGGATCTCAGGTTGTTACGATATTTACTAGGTATGCATGCGAAGGGGAACAACGTACCAAAAAGAGTACTGAGAAATTTAGTAGGCCAGGAAACATTCTTCGGTCGAAGCTGCAGTGGAATCAGAGATCGTAAACAAAGTCTCTGAGCGCCAGTTTTTGTACATCGAAGGAAACACGAATCGCTTGATCGCACTTAAATAAAAAAGAATTCCGAGACAGTGGCACTGAGGTGGACCAGACATAAAAAGACGCTGACATTATGATTGTAACATCTGCCATTTCAAGAACCGACGATTCTGGACCGTTGTAGAAGACGTTGACCTCACTTTTTTCATGAGTGGTTTAGGATGAGGTATCGTAAATTCATTTATTTCTAAATGCAAGAAGAGAAAGAGCAGAAGACATGAGGTTTTGCGCTGCATTCTACAAGATCTATAGTGCACATATACCGTTCACTCACGCCATTAATGAACAAGAAAAAGGAAGATTTGCAATACTATCAAGAAACTTGAACACCTGAACTCAGCAGATGGCGTGTTCAAGGAACCAGACGCTACTAGTGAGAAAATAATAACAGCTGAGGAATTGTTTACTACTGCATTTTATAGTGCGGGTGTTGACAGTTCCCAGGAGCTACACGATTTACGGTACCAGCTATTCGCCAAGTTTGTCACAAAAAGCAAACTGAACTTTGGAACTCTGCAACTCACACAAGAAGCTAAGCAACATCATTCGTTACGGATTTACCAGCAAGTCTGAACATGGATGTGAAAGTGGAAAGCTGAGAAATAGGGTTGGACTCACAGTAACCACGATTTGAGGCCTGTTGTACTGACGTAAGATCCAACACTTTCGTCAGTTATGGAAGCTGTTTCGTCCTTATGTAAGCTGTGGTGCGGCGAAGCGTGCTTCTGCAGACAGGCAGATTAGCCATGTTCTTCTATTCGCAAGAAATGTGAAAAGTGACGGAATTTTTATAGGAAGAAAGTACAGAATAAGTACGTTTTATGGGAATTATTGAAACAGTGAAAACTAGGAACTGGAAGAGAGTGACTCACTCGTGGAAGAACAGATCGAACTTGAACTTGCTCGTTCTCCTTACTCTGATTCCACTACTCATGGCATATCTGATGATTCTGAAGAACTTGGCCACCAAAACGTTGGAAATGACTCACATATCCATCACAAGTGCGCCAAATGTTGAAGTATACCGTCAAAAGTATTGAGTATCCCGAAGTGATAATAATAATTCTTAGTAAGTGTTAATGCCTTTGTAACTACAATAAAGCTACCCAGGTTTTATGTGTATTGCCTGGTTCCTTTATGCAAGTGTAATTAGGTATGTATTGATATTTGGCTATTTCAGCTAACAACAGCTCAATTTTCTGATGCTGGTTATTTAATACGCCTGTATCTTCGAATAGGGCCCGCCACTCCGCTCGTGTAGACTGTGTGGTCTGCACAGATTTGTTTCGTTTTTATTTAATCGAATTGTTACGTTGTTCACATATTGCAACACGTTTTCACGCTAAACTCAATGGTCTTTTCCGAATGTATTTCTGAGCAAAATGCGATTCTGGTAGCTTCAGTCCTAGAATTTAGTTAATTACGCCTTTTGAGTTCTTGTGATGATATTTACATACAGACTTTCTTCCCCTAACACATATTTCTGGATATCTAACAGAGAAGTGAAACACGAGTTTTCATAGATTTAATTTCAAGATTTTTTAATCTAATGAAATATTTTCTTAAAACTTTTCATTTGCTGTTTAACAGGAGTTGAGTTTCCAGAAACATTTAAACAGTTTTTTTTTATTTCTAACAGGGAAGCCAAATAAAAATGTTAAATATTTGACTTTGAAAATGCTTTCATAATGAAATAATTTCATAAAATCTTTAATTTGACTCTCCGAAGGAGTTAAATTTCGAAAATTCAATGAAATCTTAATTTTTTTATATTTCCAACAGAGAAGTCAAATACCAAATTTCATAAAAGTAGTTTTAAAAATGCATTACTTCTTTGATATTCATTTATTAAAATAAATTTCACCCTCAATGTTATCTGCTTGGTTATTGAATTTCCAGAAATTCTGCAACACGATTTTTTTTTAATTTCTGAATGAGAAACCAAAGATTAATTTTCACAGATCTAGCTTCAAAATTGCATTAATGGCGACATTTTTTTAAAACACCTTTCATACTCTATTTCACCCCCTTAGGAGCGAGATTTAGAACGAACACTTCTTCAACGATGCCAACAGTATTAGATCCACAGTCCCTCCAAATTTCAAGTTTCTATCCTTTGCGGTTTGAACTGTCCGATGATGAGTCAGTGAGTGAGTGAGTCAGTGGGGACATTTTCTTCTGTGTACGTAGAGATAACAAACTGAGTAACTGATAAAGTTTTCTAAGTATGCATGAATCAGGGCAGAAATTCCCTGGAGATTACCTCCAACTACTGATGGATGAATCACGAGAGAGGGATGCCCAGGGATCACCTAATTGCACACGAAGTAATTGAACACTGCAACGTGAGATGTTGAATTTCAGTATATAACAGAATACATATACATATATTTCTGTTATACAAGAAGAAACTGAAATAAAAGAGCTGGAAAAAGATGTACACTTCTAACCATTAAAATTGTTACACCATGATGATGACGTGCTACAAACGCGAAATTTAACCAACAGGTAGAAGATCCTGTGATATGCAAATGATTAGCTTTTCAGAGCATTTACGCAAGGTTGGCGCCGGTTGCGACACCTACAACGTGCTGATACGAGGAAAGTTTCCAACCGATTTCTCATACACAAACAGCAGTTGACCGGCGTTGCCTGCTGAAACGTTGTTGTGACGCCTCGTGTAAGGAGGAGAAAAACGTACTATCACGTTTCCGACTTTGATAAAGGTCGGATTGTTGCCTATCGCGATTGCGGTTTATCGTATCGCGACATAGCTTCTCGCGTTGGTCGAGATCCAATGACTGTTAGTAGAATATGGAATCGGTGGGTTCAGGAGGGTAATACGGAACGTCGTGCTGGATCCCAACGGCCTCGTATCACTAGCAGTCGAAAATAACAGGCATCTTATCGGCATGGCTATAACGGATCGTGCAGCCACGTCTCGATCCCTGAGTCAAGAGATGGGGACGTTTGCAAGACAACAACCATCTGCATGAACAGTTCGACGACGACTGCAGCAGCATGGACTATCAGCACGGAGACCATGGCTGCGGTTACCCTTGACGCTGCATCACAGACAGGAGCGCCTGCGATGGTGTACTCAACGACGAACCTGGGTGCACGAATGACAAAACGTCATTTTTTCTAATGCATCCAGGTTTTGTTTACATGATGGTCGCATCCGTGTTTGGCGACATCGTGGTGAACGCTCATTGGAACGCACATTGGAAGCTTGTATTTGTCACCTGGCGTGATAGTTGGGGTGCCATTGGTTACCTCTTGGTCGCATTGACGGCACTTTGAACAGTGGACGTTACGTTTCAGATGTGTTACGACCCGTGGCTCTACACTTCATTCGATCCCTGTGAAACCGTACATTTCAGTAGGATAGTGTACGACCGCATGTTGCAGGTCATGTACCGGCATTTCTGGATACAGAAAATGTTGGACTGCTGCCCTGGCCAGCACATTCTCCAGATCTCTCACCAATTGAAAACGTCTGGTCAATGGTGGCCGAGTAACTGGCTCGTCACAATACGCCAGTCACTACTCTGGACGAACTGTGGTATCGTGTTGAAGCTACATGAGCAGCTGTTCCTGTACACCCCATACAAGCTCTGTTTGACTCAATGCTCAGGCGTATCAAGGACGTTATTACGACCAGAGGTGGTTGTTCTGGGTACTGATTTCTGAGGATCTATGCACCCAAATTGCGTGAAAATGTAATCACATGTCAGTTCTAGTATAATATATTTGTCTAATGAATACCTTTTTATCATCTGCTTTTCTTCTTGGTGCAGCAATTTTAATGGGCAGTAGTGTATTTTGTCATTTTCCACATCATTTGAAAAAATTATTTCTTTTGATGAATAGCTGTCTTGGAACTGGGTGCAAAAGAAGTTGTAGTAATCTAATTTCATTGAGAGTTTTTTTCTCTTTTACGAAGAAACGAGGTACAAAACGATAGGAACTAAAGAAACTGTGATTTTTAGAAAAAAAACTAAAAAAATTCTAAAATTTTGTATATTTATTTTTACTTTTGAATCTTTAGTCAACATAAATTTCTTTAGCAAAACTCGTTTGTCCAATCTTTCCAAAGACACGAATGACGTAAAATCAATAAAGTATTGTATCCAATTATTTGTTAAGTATATCTACTATTTGACTGGATTCCGCGGTGGCCGTGCGGTTCTAGGCGCTCCAGTCCGGAGCCGCGCGGCTGCTACGGTCGCAGGTTTGAATCCTGCCTCGGGCATGGGTGTGTGTGATGTCCTTAGCTTAGTTAGGTTTAAGTAGTTCTAAGTTCTAGGGGACTGATGGCCTCAGATGTTAAGTCCCATAGTGCTCAGAGCCATTTGACTGGATTAGCAGGCAGTTGCACCTCTCCGCAGTAGTCTGTATATGCTTTCTCATTAGATAACAGGAGAGTTTTATACACGCGGGTTCGAGCCTCCTCACACTGGACTCCACTACACTGAATACCTTCTTTGTTGTGTTTGTGCTCGCAGAATTGTCTTCAGTTACAAAACTGGAACCTTTGCATAGAAATCTACCCAAGGAGCCTTTGGTTATTCCATAGCATCTGCTACTCCATTGCAAGTTAGGACCATTACTCATTACCAAAATTACGCCGATCGCTGGTCAGACGATCTTGTCAGCTTTAACAGTGTGATGGTTACTCGTGCTAACTGATAACTCCATGATTAACAACAAGCGACCATGTCCTACATTAACAGTAGCAACAGCCACACCACTGCTCTAGTCCCTTTGACACAACAGACAAACATAGGAATAGTACTTAAACGCTCAGTTCAATAGGTTCCCTCTTATATAAACAAATTAGCACTTCCAAAAGTAAACAGGGATCAGAAAGCTGAGATACTAAGGTAATGTTTGGAACAACAGTTTCGAAAAGCTTTGTTCTCCCTCTCCCTAAATTATCTGAAGGTATCCACGAAAAATACCGTGAATGTGTAGCATAGAAAGGTTCAAACAAAACCGATTTGTCCATGTTTCGTCGTGCAGAAACAGCTGATTACAGAGATTTTCATTGTGCTTTGGTATTGCAATTGCAGAGGTTTTAAATATCGATTGTTTATTTTTTTAAGTGCATGTTGTGAAACTACATTGAGGTGACATAAGTTGTGTTACAGCTCCTAATATCATGTCTTATCTACTTCTGCCGGCGTAGAGCCACAACTCGACTTGACATGGACTTCATAAATCGTTTGAGGTCACCTTATGATATTTTGAACTTTGCTGCCTCTATAGCCGTCCGTAACTGCGACAGAGCAAGATTTAGTGCACGAACTGATATCTCGATTATATCCCACGTCGGGCGATCTGGGGGTGGGGGGCAAATTATTCCCTTGAACTGTCCAAAATGTTCTTCAAAACATCGCCATGAATAGTGGCCAGGTGACATGTCGCATTGTGATCCATAGACGTTCCACTGTTGTTTGGGAGCATGATTTCCATGAATGGATAAAAATACTTTCCGAGTAGCAGAACATTCCAGTCAATGATCGGTTCAGTTGAATCAAACGACCCGGTCCATTCCCTGTAAACACAGCCCACACCATTACGGAGTCCCCACCAGCTTACACTGTGCCTTATTGACAACTTGGATCCGTACTTGAAAACTGCCATCAGCTATTGACAGCTGAAGTCGGTACTTATCTGACCAGAGCACGATTTTCTAGTCGTCTAGGGTCCAATAGATACGGTCAGCAGCCTAGGAGAGGCTCTGACAAAGATGTGCTGTTGTGCTGTTAGCAAAGGCACTCGCGTGTGTCGTCTGCTGCCATAGCCCATTAACGTCACGATTCCCCGCACTCAAAAAATGGCTCTGAGCACTATGGGACTCAACTGCTGAGGTCATTAGTCCCCTAGAACTTAGAACTAGTTAAACCTAACTAACCTAAGGACATCACAAACAACCATGCCCGAGGCAGGATTCGAACCTGCGACCGTAGCGGTCTTGCGGTTCCAGACTGCAGCGCCTTTAACCGCACGGCCACTTCGGCCGGCCCTTTCCCCGCACTGCCAAACGGATATATTCGACGTATTTCCCACATTCATGTCTGCAGTTAGGACTTCTGCTGTCAGTAGTTAAATGGAGGCCATTGGCTAGAGCGTGGTCTGTGGTGAGAGGTAATGCCTGAAAATTGGTATTCATGACACAGTTTGGCCACTGTGAATCTCGGACTACTGAATTCTCTAACGATTTCAGAAATGGAAGTCACATGCATCTCGCTCCAACTACCAGTTTTCATTCAGAGTCCGTTAAATCCCGTCTTGCGGCCAAAAACACGTCGGACACCTTTTCACATGAATCACCTGATTGATTACAAATTACAGCTCAGCCAGTGCACTGCCCTTTTATACCTTGTGTATGCGCTAGCACCACCACCTGTATATGTGACTATCGCCGTCCCATACGTTACCTGTCACCTTGTTACCTGTTTATGCTTGAGTTCATACGAATAACTTTTTCAACTGTGATTGTGGTTTGTTGGCCAATCCTACTATATCATTTTAGACTTCCGACCGTATTTGAAAACACGGAATTGAGCAATATTGTAATTGTTTCCTGGTTTTGCAATGAAAACAAAGTTGTTATTGGTAGAGAATACGGTAACCGATTTTTTAATCACAGAATACCAAATTCATTAATGTTTACTCGTGTTATCAAGAAACTGGTTGAGACTTTTGCCGTGCCCAAAATGTATTTATTATTATTTACAAATGAATAGACTGTGGATAGAGTGGAAGGGACTGTTTAGTTGGTACATCGAAGGACTTCAGATACCACTGATAGAATTTCTACATACTCTACTGTTCAACTTACAAGAATATTGTTGACATGTATGCATTGCTCCTATTCCTCATCGTTTACTGAGAATTTAACATCTTGGAGATGGAGGGAAACGGCTACATTATTATCGTTGGCTGATAGAAAATCGCCAGGTAATCCCATAAATACCCTGACGGAAAGCACTATCGCAACATCTAAAAATAATTAATGTACAGTAATGGAATTTCAGGAGTTCATTTGCCCAGGTAAAATATTCAGGTGAATAACATTGCAAGATCACAGGTTAAAGTAAATACGAGATAAGCCATTGCAAATGTGAAATGCTGGTATATTTACAACCGGTGTAACCTCTAGGATGTTGAATTCAAGCATGAAAACATGCATTTACAAATGCCTGATTGCTTATTACTGGTTATAGATTATGCTGTAGTTGTCGTTCAATGACGTCTCATACGTGCACGACTGGAGATAGATCTGGTGATCTAGCACGACAGGCAACATGTCGACACTTTATAGCTTATGATGGGTTACAATAGTGGTATGTGGGCGAGGGTTATGCTGTTGGCAAATATCCTCCAGAATGGTGCCCATGAATGGCAGCACTGCAAGTTGAGTCACCAACTGACGTACAAATTTCCAATCAGGGTGCGGGGAATAACTAAACGAGTGCTTCAACATCACACAAATTCGCCCCCCTCCCCCCCCCCCCCAGACTATAACTTCCGATGTAGGCCCAATGTGTCTACCATGCAGACAGTTTTGTTGCAGGCCCTCAGTGGGCAGCCTACCAAAGACACGGCCGTCACTGGCTCCTAAGCATAACCATCTTTAGTTACAAAACATTTCCACCCTCTCCTCCAATGAGCTCTCGCTTAACACCACTGAAGTCGCAAATGGCGGTGGTCTGAAGTAGGTGGATTGCAGGCTACAGATCGTCTGGCCCGGATCGGTCCTTGCAGTAACCGATCTGTAACTGTTCGTTGTGTCGCTGAGGCGCCAACTACTGCTGAGACCATTGCTGCGGATGCAGTACGATGCGCCAGAACCGCACGCCGAACACGATGGTCATCCCTCTCAGCATTGCCACGTGGCCGTCGAGAGGGCCGTTATTATACAACCGTAGATTATTTTGACCACAGCTGCCAGTAATCATGTACATTGGCTAAATTCCTGCCAAGTATTTCTGCAGTCTCGCAGAAGCAACATTTAGCTTCTCGTAGCGAATTACAGGACCTCGTTGAACCCCAGTGACGTGTTGATAATAGAGTCTTTGTCCCCTAAAAGACATTCTTGACTAACATCAATTTACCATGTCTAGTTTGAAAGGTTACTAATTCTCACGGCTGTTAGAGCACGTATCTAAAGCAAACCTGATTTGCATCCTCCTAGTCGCGCTTCGAGCGCCACTCTTAAGCGACTGGTGCACTATCTAAATAAACATCATCTTTGGGTAGGAACACGCCAAACATCTTTCGTTTATGTCACTCTACTTCTTTGGTGTTGTGATTATTATTCCGTCACTGTACTGTTTATTGATAAAGCCGCTTTGAAACACTGAAAATATGGTATCAATTTCAGATTTCAACAGTGTACTGAAAATATTGTCTAATGGAAAAATACTATTCTGTGATCATTTTGTTGTAGATCGTCGAGGATTCTAAAGATACAGTACTGATGCAAAGTTGTGGAATAATACCATATCGTAGCTTCTATCTGCGACTGAGATAAAGAATAGTACTTAAGCCACTGAGTCACCCGTTGTACGTGATAAGTGCGTGACCTTCCTACATTCAAGGGCGTCCTTAGTGATTCACTCTGAAACTGAAGATATGACGCAACAGATCACATATGCATAAGTCAGTCTCTACGTTGTTTTCAAGTACTATTTGTCTGTAACTCAGTAAAATGGTTGCTTACTACGTATTTTCCAGGTCACTGCACTGTCAATATCCTGTTGATCGCTGGAATTGTGGTACACACTAATAGTTTAATACAACCATAACTTCATTTTATTTTCGTCCTTGTCACGTACACATTTAGTTACACGTTTTCTGTATGTATAAATTAATAAGATTGGATAAAAGGTAGTGGAAACACTGCCGGGGCCTGAAGGGTGTGCATCCAATGGCTGAGTCGATTCTGTGACTGATAGCAGAAGATCAGCTGAAGCAGTGCAGTGAGCGTCGATGGCTGTCACTGTCAGTGAAACTCTTCTGGCTGTTGACCCCATTGTAAATATATAAAACTGTGCTAACTGACAACTGCTCCAGTGTCAGCCTAGCACAAAGCCCTGAGGAAGGGCATTTGTAACAGTGGCCGAAACGTCGGACATTTTTATGTAATAACAATGCGGTCAACAGTACAGAAGAATTTTATTGACACCCCTCACAGTATCTTTTCCAAGCGCGAGAAAACGAATTGATCAACACTGGAGTGTACGTGGTCGGAATACACATCATATGTACTCCAGTGACTGCTGAACTTTTTATTTCCACTATTGCAATTTTGGCCTTAGGCCATTATCAAGTGCAGATGTTTTGGCTTTAAGCCATGTCAGCTTTATACAGGCTGACCCATTTATATGACGACATGCCCCGATTATCGCTGAATGACAATACAAAATGATTAATGCATGAACAATATATTTTTAGGTTTCAACTGCGTTTCCTGACAAAGAATGTGAATCAAAGAGGGGAAGAAACGTGATTAAAGGTCACGGATCGAGTGGGTACGTCATATTACGAGTACGACGGAAGAACGGAAAAAACCCTCAATAATTCTATTATCAAAAAGTTCAATGGGTAACAAAAAACATCTCAAATGAACTTACATCTCTTACCTACATAGTTACCAACGTCCTCAACATATTTCTTCTGTCGTGGTACCAGTTTCAGTATACCCTGTTCGTTGAACTCCATTTGGTTGGAGTATAGCCACCTGCGGGCTCCTAATTTCACTTTCGCATCTGTCGTTAAGCATTGGCCGACCAGGAATTTCTTTATGGGATCCAACCGATGGAAGTCCGACGGTGCAAGCTCCGGACTGTATGGTGGATGCTGGATGAGCTACCACCTAAATCTGGCGACATTCTGAGGAATAAGAGCAGCAACATAGGTGTGAGCGTTGTCACGAAAAAGTTTGACACCGTCAGCATTAATGTTGTGGCGTTTGTCACGAAGGCCACGGCGCAACTGAACCAAAATCGTAGGCTGCAGCATTGACAGTAGTCGCGTGTTCAGCAAAGTTCACCAATAACCCAGTATGCATATACTAGAACACTATCACAAGCACTTTCCTACCAGATTGAGTCACTCTGAATTTTTTTATTTTTTATTTTGAGGTACCAGCATGTTTCCACTTAATTGTGGCGTGCTTGGTTTCAGGTGTGTAATGGTACGCCCACGACTCATCACCAGTAGCGATACCTTTGAGAAAGTCATGCCCTTATACGACATAAAGCGTCATTGTTCGCTGACTCTTTGGGTTGCCTATCAGGTTCTTAAACACCCAGTGACCACTAACGTAACGAAATTTCAACTGGCCATAAACAATATCGTATACCGCACCATGGGAAATGTTGAACTGTGCAGTAAGGTCCGCAGTTGCACACAACGCGCGTTCAAAATTGCTGCCTCAGTGGCTCCGACATTCTGCAGGGTTGCAGCCGTTACCGATCGCTCGGAGCGTCGTTAGTCACTAACGTTCAGACGGCCCTCTTGGAAGAATGCACACCAGCTACAAACATTACTACGGTCCATACAGTCGTCTCCACACATGCCACGCATGTCCCCATGAATTTGAAACGGCTTACACACTTTGCCCTAATATCGAACTAAATTTTGCTGCTCTGCTGACTACAGTAACATGAGCGCCACTTTTGGTTTCAAAGTTCAGGCTACGCTCCCTAGAGCTGCACAGGAAAACAAAACACTCTCTGTAGCGCAAACTTCAAACAATATCGTCCTGAAATGTCATCATTTCAGCTGCAACACCACGGGAGAAGGAAAATTATTGTGGTCTACTTTCCGATCCTTCCGTGTATTTCAGTGATTACAGTGTGAAGTCAAATCTACAGAGAACTTACGTATATTAGTTCGCTCACCAGTATGACGCTACGCCTTCTCTAGCGCAGATGCATGCACTCATTCGGTTGGGAAGAGTGTGAGACAGAGTTGACATCCGAACTAATTCAATCGGGGACTTCTTCGGGGACCTTGCTGGCCATGAGAGTACCTCAGCCCCACGTAGAATGTTCATAGAGACACATGGCATATGTGGAGGAGCGCTGCCCGCTGGAAAATGTCACGATGACACTGTGGAATGGGAAGAAACGCATGATGACAGAGTGTCTGTGACATATCGTTGTACCTTCAGACTTCACTCAATCACTGTCAGCCGAGACCTGAAGAGTAAAAGAAAGGTGGATGGGAGGAAAGGAATGGAAAGGGGAGGGAATGCAAAGATAGATCGCTATTAATATAAGCTGCATCGGTACTTGACCCGGAATCCGCGGTGACGAGTGAAAATATATGTCGGACCCCGATTCAAAACCAGGCTTTCCTGATTACTATGCAGCTGCGTTAACCACTGCACCACCTAGACACAGTGTTTATCGCAACTGGGCTGATTACCTTCGTACGGCTCTCGGCCAACCCACATTCCCACGTTTCCTCAGTCCCCGTCCATCTCCGTGCTCGTTATTTCCAGATTCCCACAGGTGGTCGGACGTAACTGTGCATCAGCAATGACGGTGGTGTATTCCTTGTCTATTAAGGCGAAATGCACCACGTTTTCATACAAGTGACCTGAAGTCATACTCGATGGCTCCTCTCAACATAACGCCAGGATTAACATCTCTCTGACTCTGCAAAACCACCGCTGAGTCATCTGGGTTAGTGACTGTTATGGTCGTCAGATGTGTTGGATCGGAACATTGCCGACAGATATGTCTGCCCTCATGTTAACATTCAGTTCAACATTAGGCCACTGTCACATCTGAATGCTCGCAAATCTGGATACTGCTCGATTCTACCAAACAGCCAAATGAAGACCCACAATGGGCCCCTTTAAAACTCTGTTAGGTCCTGATAACGATGTCTCAAACGCGTACATGGTATAACTGTGTCCTTCATGCTCATCATTCCCACATCTACTGCTGTTCACATCACTTATATACACTATCAGGATTTGTAGCAACACTGAACACTAATACAGCCTCGCTGCCGTTCCACCTGTCTCAGAGAATCTCTTACATATGTGCCGATGGTGCGAACGTGTACAAAGTTGCACTGACAATCAGCCATGTCTCCTGGGTGTACCACATTTCTTTTACGACACTATGAATCAAATTACTTGGACTAATGGTCTTTACAACTTTTTGTTTAGTAATAGCATAAACTTTCAGCATGGAGAACACTGGAATGACAAAATTCCGTTTGAGTAATGGTAAAACGTAAATTACCTATCTGCGTCACATACAAAAACTGGTTTATGTATCTCGTGTTGTTTGAACTGTTGTACACGTTGTTTGAACTGTTGTACATGTTGTGCAATAGAACGACTGCATCTCTGTTTGTGTGTATGTGTGTTTGTGTGTGTGTGTGTGTGTGGAAACTGCTATGTCACGTCAGAACAGTAAAATCTGTTCGAGTGTCACTTCTGGGATCATTAACTGCTATAGAGTTGATTTAGCTCGTATTGATTTAGCTCGTGTTTTTCCATATCATAAAAACAAAACCCTTTTCAGTGTTCAGACCACTCAAGTAAGCGCTGTTGGGCTTGGCTAGCAACTGTGTCTGCCAAGTGCTGTTGGCAAGTATGCGGCACCAATTGAGGAGATACTTGACTGAGAAGTAGCGGTGCCGGTCACGAAAACTGACAACGGCTGGGAAAGCTTTGAGGCGAAGCCACATTCAATGACGCCCATCGGCCTAAGGTGAGACGGCTGTCGGACGGTACCGTTTGGCCTTCCATGGACTCTTCGAGCGGAGATTGTTACGTCAGTAGACGACTGGTGGTCATATTAATAAATCATTCATTTACTTAATAAATCATTTTCTTGAAGGTTTGAAATCGTTTAAAGCTGCTTACGTAACCATAGAAATAATTAATTTCTATAATTATCTTTTTCAGTGTCTACATTTTTAGCTGTCACAACGGCATTCACAGATGCGTTGCCTCTCTTCTGACACATCCCATGAAAAACTATGGACTACTCGCTCTTATTACTTTCAACATCAGCTTCCTCAACAGCTTCTTTCATATTTTTCTGTGCTATATCTTCAACAGCATACTTTATTGTAATGATGTGGTTGTCAGATTTTGAGAGTGGAACAGGTAAGTTCATCAGACCATATAGCATGGTACCTGCAGCCGCGCCCTTACCTGTAGATCACAAGTCATAAACCATATACTTATAACAACTGCACATCAACTCTAATCCACAAGTACAACATGCGCTGTATACTAGTTCTCAGTGAAACACCGCATTTTCCACATTGTTCGCCGCATGCCTAGCTCTCCAAAAACATCTCATTATAAAGAAAGATTTATTACACAATTTTTTTTATTCCCCATCGTATATTTTCTTGTATTGTCCTTCAATTTCTGTCAGTTTTCTCTTTGACGCGCTTTCAGGTGTAGTGGAAACAACACTGAACGTGTCGCTGTTAGTGTAGAGGCTGTATGTTAGTGTCACGTTGAATACTGATGTAAACGATGAATCTGACGAGTTCTGTGTATCTTTCATTTTCGTGCGCCAATGTTTAAGCTTTTTAAATGCCTTCGTATTAGGTCTTGGCATGCTGAAGGGAAAAAAATCTCAATTTCACCAATTTGAGTTTCATACCAAGCACATGATTTACTCACAAACAAAATTATAGAGATAGCTCAAAATCTATTGTCAAGTGACTTGCAACGTAGCCACCGGAAGAAATAACTCTCTTGTGTTCAGTTATAATGCAGGCAACATAGAGTGTATGAGGCATGGTTCGTGTGTATTATACACTGTGTGGAACATCATGTGTCGCAATTTTTAGAAAAACAATTTAAAATACTTGCATGTATATCATCTCAACATTTTAAACGGGAGACTCAACCTAAAGAGAACATTATCGGAACATTTACCTAAAATTTACTTCAGTATCACAAATTTATCATACTCATTTTTGCTGCTGTTTGAGGGAGCGACCTACATGGCATAACAGTACCATACGAATTTGATGTTGTCTGTTTGTGAAACAATCTACAAAATGACGACATGAAACATAAAAATCCATAGTTGACATATTCCTTTACTGTTCTTGTGACTTCTGTGAACTTGAGATTAGTGGGGTAATTTTGTTTAGTATTGATATACAGAATATGGTGTCTTTAACACATTGCTCTCATTAGGTAGTACACAGTTATAGATCTAGGTGGAAAATGCAACAGCACATCGATAGAAATACACTAAAACCTTTTGTGGATAACACGTGCCTTACACTTAGAGCGAGAAACGTTCAATGACCAAACATATTTCACTTGTATAGTGAAGATGCAGTATAGACCAGTGTACAGATAACTGAACTCTGGTTCTTGTATTTAAAATCGAAATTTCTTCTGAAGTTTCCTGTGGTCTGGAATGTGGGAACTCTGTCTTTCGCGGGCCACGGCTCCAGCCACTCTTTTGGCCGTCTTTCTTTCGACCTGTTTCTTCGTCGTTTCCTCGTCAGTTGTTCTGTGAGGATGTCGCATCATGAGTTTCAAATTTAGCCTACGAGAACTTCACTCGGTTTTTCTTTTTTTTTCTGCTACTCATGGTGGCCAATTCCCTGACCGAAAAAACATGCTGAGCTACGGTGCCGGCGGCTGAGCTATCAAACCAAGACGCATGACCCACCCTCATAGTTCTATTACCAGCAGTTCACCTCATACCTTCCAAATTTCGCAGAAATTCTTTTGCATACTTTGCAGACGGAAGACTATGTTTAATTTCCTGTTGACACTGACATCATTAGAGATTGAGCACAAGCTCTGATTGTGTCAGGGTTGGGAAAGGAAATTGGCCGTGTCGTTCCAAATCAACTATCCCGGCATATGCCTGGAGCGATTCAGGGAAATCACGGGAAACCTAAATCTGGTTGGCTGGTCGCAAGTCCACTGCGCCACCTCAATCAATCATAGCTTGCGAGACTGGCACTCGAGGAGGGGAGGGGACACTATGACACACTATACAAGCCCCACTGAAAGCGTCTCCGTTGAGATGCAAGGTCTTGTGTTAGTAGAAGAGACAGTGGCTAGAACGATAGTCACAGTTGTGAAACTTGTGCAACCACATACAGTAAAACCTCTATTAACCGTCACTTCTGGTACGACGTGGTGGGCGGAACGGTAAAAGGGTCGAATAATTAGAGGAGAGGGAAGTCATTTTTGGAGCTCAGAACGCGCAATAAATGAAAATTATGAGCAAATGACGTTTCCAATAAAGAAAAAGGAAAACAGCACATGTAGACGCTTTAGATATGTTTGAACAAGAGTGAAATGTATTCTGTTTGAATTTATTAAACTTTGACTTCGCGGCTGCATCACAACACTTCTTTAGCCACGATATACCCATAGCCATAGCGGTTGCCAGTTGTTCCACATTTTTAAGGGCAGTCTCGGGTGCAGAGTGGCTGATCATGGCTTCTTCTTCCTTTTCTTCAGCATCTAGCTTCTATTGCTCAACATTACACTGTTGTCAAACAAGATCGATGAACTGTTCACTGGTTACAGAAACAACGCCATCTTCCGCTAGCCATTCTTCTACACCCGTAAGCTGGATATCATTCTGAAGAGTTGGGAAATCAGTGACTAAATCTGCGGTGTCTGACTCATTGTTCTTGGTTTAGGCTAGAACAAACCTTCATCCACGATTTTTGTGGAGTAGTTTTCTTCCCAAGCTTGAATTGTAATGTTAAGGCTTCTCAAGGCTTCAAAATGATCGCAACACTCTTCTGTTTACTCTTACAAAGCTCTGACATATTTACTCCTGTAATGTCACTTTAACCAGTCAGTTACAGCCTGGTCCAATGATTGGATTATTGAAGTCACTTGGGGGACCGCTAAAAAACATAGCTTTTATGGCACCTTGTTCGAGTTCAGACTCAGAGGGTGTAATGGGACACCCTGCTCTATCATCACACTTTTTACAGAAATAACCGATACAATTTATACTGTCGATTCTTGTATAGGCGAACATTTTCCCTGTTGTTTAACTAAAAGACTTTCATATGATTTTGTATACAATGTATTATATTTCAGACTAAAGAGTATAAAAAGAAATTAATTTGTTACGCTCTGTTTGTCAGTTGAAATTATTCTTCTTTTAGAAATGTTTGAAAATACGAAATTTCTGGTATACTTACATTTCTTATTACTAATTGAAAAATTTAACGCCAATTGTTAAATTTATTTCTGGATTCATTTATAAAATAATGTTGCGGCTTAGTAAAGATTCTTCTTTTGTCAAGAAAGCCTGTAAACTCTTTTGCTTTGAAACCCTTTGGAATATTGTGAGTGCCGCAGAATATAGGTAGTAGTGGGCATGCCTCTGATGGAGACAGACGTATTTGTCTGATCGACACTAACAATGTAATTCGGAAAATTAAGTGGAAATTGTAAAATCGGTGTTATATTGAAAAAATGAAATTCAAGAGTAGTACAGGCAAATCTTCATCAGTTACTTAGTCATCAGGAATCCACAACGTTAAATCAAAATTTCAGCCTCGAGAATGTACCCGCCTAGACGCCAAAACCGGATCCAACAATAAGAAAAAATGAAGATACGTAAAAAGTTTTTCTTTTGTACATCTTACGCGTCTCGAAGCTTTCAATTTTTTTGCAGGGACAGAGAGATTTAATGGTGAAGTGTGAGAGGGTAAGATTGCAAGGGGTAGCTTGATGCGTTATGCAGCAATACAGTTGCATGGGGTGGTAGGTTTTTGGGTTTAGAGTACTTTGTAACAGCCAAAACGAAAGAAAAACCACTTTTTCAAGAAATTACCATTTAACGAATCACTTTATGGGTTTTGCAACAAACAGTATGTGCTGACATTTATGTTTTTGGAAGCTGCTGCTTTCTTAGATTTGTCCGTTACAAACATCAATTTATGTACACCCTTGCCTTGCTACATGTTGCAACGGTACGACTGATTTTTGCTAGTGTCGTATCTGTGGCTGTTTCATTCATTGAGGCTATTATTGTTTGAGAGGAGCCTTCTATAGTTTAGCCAAGTCTCGTCAATGTTGTATAGCTGATCCGCTGCCGGTTTATTTTCTGACACATTTTTTAAATTTCTCAACAAACTCTGCATTTGAATTAGCACCAGCAGAATTTTTTTTTTACCTGAAATAGCAACTTGCCTAAGGCCGCGACGATTTTTCCACCGTTGAAACCAACCGCCATAATCGGCATGGAGCGCAGGCGGTTGGTCGGACACCTGGTCGGATAGCGAGGCTCTACTGTGTCACTTTTTATGTATGACGTCTTTGTCTGGCGAGAGAACCTTCCTTAGCGGCATGGAACGCCACTGTTCTCCCTCTCTATCTCTCTCTGTCTATTCTGACGAAGCAGGAGTGTGTAAATCCTTAATTACATGTAACAAGATGTTAGGATCAGCAGCCATCTTTCCCCATCAAATTTTACCTGAACCGTCACACGTTTTCTTTCTGCTCTATGGACATCCCTATACGTCTTTGTGTTTTACGTATTTGTCAATTTATTGTTTAGAGTTGGTAATTTATACATGTCATTGCCATAACAATTTACTACTTTCATTTCTCATTAATGGATGTGCGTACTTACTTTGTACAGTTTGAGGCTAAGCTATTTGCTTATGGAAAGTCATTTGCTTCTTTGCAGAATGTTGGTTACAGTAATTTACCTTGCCGGCAAATAATATTTTCATTGTGGATGCACTCTTCGTTTGACCTCTTGCTGGAATCAGGTGAGGCTGTGAGCAATGAGGACAACGTGCTGGTGGCATATGGGAATTCGTGTTGGACGTGAAGTGTGTCGTATAGCCGAACCTGTTAAGGCGACCACTGTCGATCAGGAGGAACTAGCACCGGCACGATGTATTTCAGAACATGAGTCCAGCTGAAATTGGAATTTCCGTTTATACACGAAGAACTGATGACTGAATATATGAATAAAGAACAGATTACATGGAAAAGTACTCAGATATTGCGAGGAAAAAAAAAACAGAATAATAATGGTCACGAGGAAATCCTGCTACTTGTGTTTGAACGCGTGGATTTTACCTTCCAACTTTATTTCAGTTCTGCTGGAATCCTATTGAGAGAGAAGCCTAAAGAATATTACTCTTCTTCCTCTGTAGCACTGTGTGAAGTGTTACCCAAGTGCATGTGAGTCATACATATACTGTTCACTATACGAGTGTCGCAGCTTCTGTATAAGTCAATACTGAGACACTTGAACAACACCCTACACGAAGTTCACAAAATTACACCTCAGATGAATCTGATCACTCTTTTTTTGGCTGAGAAAATTCTTGGTGAATGCACAGAACTGTCCCATAATGTAAAATCGTAACAAATAATGAGTGAAAGTAAGCAAACTATACAGGCCTTCACGATTTAGTGTCAGTGTAAGTGGCTCAAGAAAGCTTTCAAACTACTGTCAAGTGAAGGCACTCAAAATTGTCGACTTTGCAGTTTGAGCTGTCACTGTAAAATTTCGCTTTTGTAAGAGTTTTGTGTCATAAATTGTATGCATTGTCTTTCGTTGCAGTTTAGCATTAATCTCTTCTCTGAAAGCCACTTGCTGGCGTTACTGAAAAATCTATCAGCTACGTAATTTATATTATGTTTCATGTCTTTCACTTTAACGTACCTGGCACCTGCCAAAAGAAAATTCTTGTGTCATGTGTAGTGGCAGATCATTGGTATATACCAAGAGAGGCAACGAACCCAGAACAGAACTCTGCCATTGTCCGTGATCCGAGTCATATTAAAACCGCTTCCTTAATTGTTGACACTGCAGGACAGCGCTCTGCTTTTCTGAAGAAGCTTACGAACTAATACATTTTCACCGTGGATGTTCGCAAAATCAACAAAAAATGCTTCAAATGGCTCTGAGCACTATGGGACTTAATCCTGTGATCATCAGTCCCCTAGAACTTAGAACTACATAAACCTAACTAACCTAGAGACTTCACACACATCCATGCCTGAGGTAGGATTCGAACCTGCGACCGTAGCAGTGGCGCGGTTGCCGACTGTAGAGCCTAGAACCGCCCTGACACTCCAGTCGGCTCAAAATCAACAACAATAGGTACTGGCGTCCAACGATGACCTTCACCAGACTAATGGAAAATTGTGAACGGTAAAGGATTAAGGCCATAAAACTCTTCGTTATGAAAACATTTCTCATCACCTATAAAGGAGGACTTCAGGTCCTTGAATGGTGAAAAGAGGAAGATTTACAGCTTGATTTTGCCATTTCCGTTTTCTGCTGTGGGACTGTTTACCACTGTTACAGATTAATTTCAGTAACCAATGAGAAAGCTTACACATATGTATGTTATGTTAACCGGGGACCTAGAAACGACGGAGAGGCTCCGCAGCCACATTGGTCCGCAACCCCACGACTACTACTGCAGGCCAATTCACCCCTCCGCCACCCTACACCGAACGCAGGGTTATTGTGCGGTTTCGGCCCCGGTGGAACCCCAGGGAACGTCTATGTTTGCGTGGTAGAATAATGGTGGTGTACGCGTACGTGGAGAACTGGTTTGCGCAGCAATCGCCAACATAGTGTATCTGTGGCGGCATAAGGGGAACCAGCCCGCATTTGCCGAGGCAGGTGGAAAACCGCCTAAAAACGATCCACAGACTGGCCGGCTCACGGACCTCGACACATACGCCGGGCTGATTCGTGCCGGGGACCGGCGCTCCTTCCCGCCCGTAAAGCCGTGCGTTAGACCGCACGGCCAACCGGGCGGGCTACAAATATGTAACTGGTACATCGAAAATAAAATAACTCTGAAGTTATAAACCAACTAATCAGTAGGACAGTTCATGGCACGAATTAAATGGCTAGAAAATCAAAATTAAACATAGGAGTGAAAATGAGCTGGATGCGTTTAGGAAACTAAGCAGAGTTATTAAAAGGGAAATTCCGACTTGTATACTCAGTGTGTATTACTATTTTTGACCTCTGAGATTCGCTCAACAGGTAATGGAGAGACGATTGTTGGGAACCATAGGAAAGACAAGGAAACAAATAAATAGTTGAAGCAACACTTCGGGGGAAGACGTACTTATTGTTGTAATGTTAATAAAATGTACCTGGGCAGGAAATGTAGCAAGACAGACTTATGGTGAATGGTCCAAGGATGAATTTGATGGATTTCAAGAGAAAAGTTAAATTGAGACAAAATAAATGGACAGTGGGTAGATGGCATAAGGAAAAGTGCAGAATAAATTTGAGAGCGCATAGTTCAAGATCATGAAGCATAGCCTCTAGCAAGTCTGCATCATTCAGTGAATGTCAAATGCAGATGGAAGTGATGCTAAAGCAATCCAGCGGCTAATTTGTGAAACGGCATCAACACGAACCACAGACCCGGAAGCAGCGGTAGAGTGTGCTTTAATAACAGCATTATGAGATGTGCAGCCTTTGAAGAGAATGAGGGAGAGCCATTCAGACTCCACCGAAAACAAGTGACGCCAAGGAACTCGCGATACCATCCAATCAAAAATAATGGTATCATGACGTTTTCTTTTAAGAACATAAAAATTTAACAATCCTTAAGTGCATTGCTTTCGACTGAAAAGGACACAATTATAGACGAAGTGCCTATTTTCGTGATTCTACGGATGTTTCTTGTTGTCTGTAACTAACGCTGTTTTCTTGTTAATTTAATAAGTGGGTGTAGAGCCATTCTACAATTAATCAATTTGCAACTCAGGATGTCACTTTTGCATAATGATTTGCAAGTACAAATAGTCTGATAGGAAAAACAATGCTACTGCCTTGCTTAGATCACTTCATGACTTTCCGCAACAACGTCGTATTGCTGTGGTCTATTCGGTTCTGTTCCACAACTTGTCCGTAACTAACAAGCAGACCGTGTCCGATGTCGCTCTTTGGTACCACGTCGATCCCCCGACTCTCAGTGGTGTTCATCGGTTGGGAAGTACCTTAATATAGAAACACTTAAAATTCATTAATAGACTGTTTCACAAGGACTACGGTTGATCATATAACGTGGAAATAGCATCTGTTTTCTCTTCAGTCACCTTTTTCTGGTCTACTAAGCCACCATCAACCCAAGAATTTCTTTTCGTTTATACTAAAGCTGCATTAGCGACACGCACAAGTCCAGTGCTTCTGGCATGCAGCAGTGAGATGGGTTATGCACCGTCTTTCACCGTGCTGGAACACTAGCATGAATTCAATTATTTTAAATTGCATATAACCAACAAGATGCCATTTTCTTTGGGGTAAATATCTCTACTCAACCTTTCTATGAATTACTACCTATAACCAGTGTTTTTTCTTGCTCAGCCATCCATCTTTCTATAGGACGTTGTCTCGATTTGTTCACATCTTTCAGAATCCAGAATGCTACATGTACCGTCCGTTTGAGTGTCTACATTTTCCGCTCACACTCATTTCATTTGCAATGTAGTATTTTGCTAAGTATTTTTTTATCAGGACCTGTTCATCAGCATGTTGTTAGTAATTTTACTCAACAGCAACTGTAGTTTTTCCCACCATTACTACTTTTAGCCACTGTTGTAGTTATCAGGGAGAACTTATCTTGAATGCTAATAATGCGAGAAGTATCTTAGATCTTCTAAACAATGAAGACAATACACAGTGTAAGTACGAATAATGTTGTATAATCACTCCTAAGTATCCCTACATCACAATAACGTCAAAACAAACCGCTTGACAAAAAGAGTGATGCGCCCAGAGGGAATAGGAATCAGATATCAAGGGCTGGGAGAGAATTTGATATTATGGAAGTGATTACAAAGTCAAGACAGATTTACGAATACATCGCAGTATCAGGCCAATTATCGGTATGACATTACACCCCCTCTGAAGTGGATGTGAACCTGGACATTAAGCCGTTGGATCTTCTCCTTGAGCAAACCGACCCAAAACTGTTGCAACTGACCCTTGATATCATGGACACTGGCACTGGGACAAAATTCTTCCCACAATTGTTCTGTCGGGGAAAGATCTGGAGATCTCGCTGGCCACATGCCTCAGTATTAGTCACACAGTTCATACAGAGACATTCAAGTGTGCATGCACATTGTGCTCCATGATACTGCCACTTGCGAGTTAACACATGAGGATGCATGATGTCCACGATGTACCGTTATTTCATCAGAGTTCCTTCAATCGCTACTGGACTGGCATGATGATATATACGATAGCTTCTCACATCGCGATGCCAGAACTAACATCCCTGTGTGACTCCAAAACAGCAGAAGGACGAAACCTCTCCCCAAAGCAGCGGTTGTAAGGTGCTAATATTGCTGACTGCACGTGCATGCCGTATTTCCGTCTTCTTCACACTGATCACTCACAATATGACGCTGTTCATGTCACATACGTACCCCATGAAGCTTGTTAGACACACTAAATACGAAGAATGCTGGTGATTTCTGATGGCCATTCTACCTGTCAAGGACAATTGTACCTCTAATCATTTACATACCTGCCGATAGAGAGTGCTTGTACGAAGTTACAGTGACTTCCGATCACGTCTTCCAGGTGCTTCAATTTTTTTTGTAAGACAATGTATTTATTTATTGCGATGGTAATTTCAAATATTTTTCATTTCGAGCAAGAATCATAAACGTAGTTGTGTACACAGGAGTAAGTGAAACTGCTATTCCAGACTTCAAGCAACTACGATTGGTGATCGTGTCACGTAATTAAATACCTAAGAAAATAGAATGAATAACCATTGAAAGACTTTATTCACTTTACATTTCGGTTCCCTCCGGAAAATTGGACTTTAAATGTCTAAGACACCTATATGAACTTAATAATTTGATCTTTATCATTGGTTCACAGAATACTGCACTGGAACAGAATAGTTGGTTCAACTGTAAATATGAGGGTGAATAAATGAGAGTAGAAATAAAATCGTTTCCGTCACGGAATCCATGGTAGACGATCTCACCTTCCAGACCAAGGATGTGGGTATGCATTATTACATAATATCGAAGTGGTACGCTGAACCTCTGTGCATCATCATCCTCTCTTAAGGTCAAGAGAAGTTACTGCTTGCAAGAACTGTGGCACCCAGTCACAATCCTTTTGCCAAATTATTCTCCTTACATTTCGGTTCCCTCCGGAAAATTGGACTTTAAATGTCTGAGACACCTATATGAACTTAATAATATGATCTTTATTTAAGAGTAGTCAAGTGGCTTTCAATATTAACGTTACCAATGCGAGGTTGACTTACCCTAAAGCAACACCATGGTGTTAGCGCAGTATTTTTCTCGATATTTCTCGGAATATCTGTTATAATGTGGTTAATATTCCATACTACGCCATTGCTGGCTAACAAAAAATGGTTCAAATGGCTCTGAACACTATGGGACTTAACATCTGAGGTCATCAGTCCCATAGCCTTACTAACCTAAGGACATCACATACATCTATGCCCGAGGCAGGATTCGAACCTACGACCGAAGCAGTCACGCGCTTCCGGTCTAAAGCTCCTAGGACCGCTCGGCCATCGCAGCCGGATGTTGGCTAACGAATGGGTCTACTTGCTCTTAATAGACTGGCTGTATTATGTATCTATCAGTCGATTCAAATTGGCCCGACTGTTACAACTACTTTCCGGTAGTTTCACCACTCAGTCATCTGGTTGTACCGACTGGTTGCTTCTCACATTTCTTTGTAGAATCATCGGATTTTGTCCTCGGCGTATACTGCTGCTCTAACATTGTGGAATTAGTAACTTAAGTTACAACAAACATCTACAAAACTGTCTATTATTTCTGCCAAACACAGGTTCCTGTTTCCCGCAATTAATTTAACATTACCTGGTGGCACAGCTCAATGGCTTTGACGTAAATGTCGTTAGTGGACACTAAAATAGAATTTAACCTTTTGATAGCATAAAAAAGGAATTTACAAGTACAAGGTGTTCGGAAATTCCCGTTACACACAACTATGACTTGTAAAGGAGAGTAACTACGTAATATATTGAACAGAGACCCATATCTGGAATCGCCATCCAACGACGCTACGGAGCGTCATAGTTATAGTCGCTGGCGCCTGTAAACATACGTATATATAGGGTGGTTCCGTGATAATATTATGAACTTTCAGGAATGGTACTGAAGGATAAATGTATCAATTTGAGGTAAGGTCGAAAGTTATAATCGAAAACCGTTCTGATACCTCTGAAAGTGGAACTCATACACCAGTGCTGTTGTTGCTGAGAAAGTAGGGTATGCAACTTTCAAGGGTGATAGAGTGCACGTCACTCACTTTGGTGGGTGTGGTCTGAGTGCGCAGAAGCACAGATACGTCACGTGACGTACAAACCAATAGTAGTCAGTCAGCCATAGCGCGCACTCGAGTTGATTTCTTACTGTACGGGGCGAGTGCATGACTAGTATTAGCATTCTGAGTGTGTTTTTTTGAAAGTTTTTTCCGAGGCAATATGATAAATATGAGTAACAAAAGCAAATTTCACCCACTGTCACACAATCAGGCTACAGAAATATTGTTTCACGCGTATCAGTTCTTCAGACGGGAGCGTCTCCCGGTGTTGTCAACAACGAACAGCTGAGGCATGTGGTATCGTGTTGAGATGTGTGCAACGGATCGCGACTGAAGCCAAAGCATCTAAAGAGAGTCGATCACTTATTCTAAGTCACCTGGCAAGCGCCGAAATCCAGAGTAATTCGTAAGAGAACTCGCCGATTTCAGCAAGAATGTATTACAGCGCAAAATATTCGTCATGTATAGCAAAGGTGAATATCCTAATACAGAAAGACCAATGACGGAAGAAAACTGCTCTTGGAGGAAAGTGACACTGTAGCAGCATGGACTGTGTTCTTCCGATCAATTCACGAGATAAAACAAGACAGGAAAACATTTCTAACCTCAACGAAACGTATGTGAATCAGAACCATCCAAGGCCAATGTGCTGGAAGACAAGTGAGGATGTGGAACCCCTGAAGGTTTCTGTGGGAAAAGGGAGACACCATATTGTGCCTCAAGTTGGTACTGCAGACAGGCTTCATAGAAAGTAAATTATTATGTAAGGCATTGAAGTCAAAACATTCAGATGACTACCACTCCGAAATTATTTGCACCTAGTACCGCACTTACAAGAAAGATGAACTTGGAAGGCAGCGTGGTCACCGAGTAATCAGGTTACCCCAATATCACTGCCACTACAATCGTACTGAGCTGATATTGGTGCAAGTGAAAGCCCCGTCATACAGAATTAGTAACATCTGGATTGCTTACGTCGAAGTGTAACACATGCTCCACTTTAAATTCGAATTCTAGTCGTAAAATTCACTTTGTATTTATGCTAGTGGGACTGCTGTCTTCAATTCTGAAACAGTAATTACTCGTTCAATCCACTTCATATGTCACTGATTACATATTCTTTCTTCGAAATATTGTGTTGGAACGATTATCGAAATTTGTCATTGCTTTCCCCGAGATTAGCCGCAACAAACAGCGAGTGGAAACTTGTTTTATAATGTCTACGTTAATAAATATGTACAACAGAGACAATATCGACGACAGTTATGAATTATTTGATGTAATTGAGGGTTTAAAAACAAAAAGCCCAATTTTTTAAAATAATGGTATTTGATGTACGACAGATATTTCTCATAGTTTCGAAATAAAATTCTTTCATCTGCGTATTGAAAAGATACTGTACATGTAGATCGCTCGGACGTTTGCTTAAGTCACTTAAAAATGATATGTACAAATGTCATGTGAAAATATATACTCTGCAACTCTAAAAATATTTTTAAAAAATTGTTATTGCAGATTGCAAGCCATCACGATGTGGACGTATTCTGTGGGTACGAAAGGGAGATAAATACACTCAACCGGACAGCAGTTTCTCCTATTAATCTTCCGTATTGCAAGACAGTTTATGAATATCATAACAGTTATTTGAGGAAGGTCAAAGGCCCAGGATGTTTCAGTATATAGTTTTTGCTACGTTTTTGGTGTTCATCCTTTTAAATTTTATTTTGTTGTATATAAATGCGCCGTGGTTTTTTTTCCACTGTGAAAGATATCAAAACGGTTTTCCCTTATAACTGTCGACTCGTTCTTTTCTTATACAGGGACCCTTACCTCAAATTCAAACATTTATCCTTCTCCAGCATCCTTGAAACTTAACAACATCATGCGGAATCATCCCGTCTGTACGTACATATACAGGCGGGAGCGGCTATGACTTTGACACTCTGCAGCGTCGTTGGATGACGTTTTCGAACATGGGTTGCTGTTCAAAGTATTATGAACTCACTCCTCTCTAGAAGTCCCAGAAGTCTGTAAAGGGAATTTCCGAACACCCTGTATTTTGTAAATCATCGTCGACCTTTTTGTTCATGGCTAGCAGTTCTCTCTGTATTCTTTGGGAGCATATTCCTTGTTATTAACTAAGCGTTATTACGTTATTACAATAAGTAGTGATGAGACCAACTGAATGTAAGAATAGATTCAAGCATTTGTTAGGAAGCAATCGACTAATTAGGTTGCAGTTTTAAGTATCAGTTGTATTATTCACTAATTCTTCTGTGTTAAACCTGTCTATGGGAACAACCTTGCAGTCGGTCGCAGCTTTACATATCTGTTAGACTATTAATTCATCTTTTCGAGTGAAATCAGTCTGTGGGAGCAACTGAATGAAAATAATCGATTCAGTCTGTCGAAGTTTCATGTATCGTTTATATTATTATTCATGTAAACCGGTGTCTGGGAGCACAGTGGACAGAGTTCGTTGTAGTTTTGCTTATTGAATGAACTATTCAGTCTTTCTTTACGAGTGAAACCTGTAGGCCTACGTAGTGTTTTCTGTCAGCTGAACCACGTTTTCGTTCTTGTAACTGAAACAAGACCTAAGCGATTTAGTCGACCGAATTATCTATTCACTTTCCTGACTGAGAACAGCCTTTAGTAATTTCACAGCCGGAACACACATGCCCTCGTCAGGGTCAAAGGGTAGCGTTTCCCCTGGGGGAATGTGAAGACACCTTAAGGAGTACGCCAAAGTGAGAATAAGCATTATACATGTGAAATTTAAAACTTCCCCGGGTACAGCTTCTTCCTTAAAAATTCGGTAGAACTGCCGGATGTCTGCAACTTGCTGCCTCGATATTTCGGCGCACAGCCTCGTGGCCATCCTTAGGACTTAAAGATGGTCAAGTCAGGTGTGGGCCATGCGTCGAACTTTTCAAACCCTTCCATCGACGTATCAGAGGAAATACTACTGGCTCAGTCCCTTATCAATCGATATATCGGCTTCGAGTTAAATTCTGCAATTAATCCGGTCACGCAACACTTCGTGCTACGTTCTGTCGTGCAAAGATAATGTAACTGATATCGACGAGGTGAGCTTTCGCCGTCAAGGGCGCGCGACCTGGTTCTGACTATAACATAACGTTTTCAATGAGTTCGTCTTCTTTTGCTTTCATCCTATATTTCAGTCCTGCTTATAATAGTGTCTAATTCATTATCCTTGAGCTAAAAAACTTCTGCCATTTGACAAATGACTGAAGGTCTGCTGTTTCCCTTGTGGTCACTGTTTCGAAATATAGCACAGCAACTGCATCACTGTACAGCACAGTACAGTCAGAAGCTACGCTAAGATAGGAGGAGAAATGTGAATATAGCAATGTGAACACTGGGCTAAGAAGACAACTGAAGAAAAAGTAAGACATAAAACTATAACAGACACGAAAGAGCAGAATGACGAAAACAATAAAAGCAATGAATCTGTAACAGTCAGCAAACTCAGAAAGGAACTGCAAAATAAGATCATTATTTTTTCCAAAGCAAATGAAGGTATACAGTTACCTTTATAGACAAACAAGAATCCAATGACAAAACACAACGTTCATTTCACAATCTAATATTAAAAAAAGGATGGCAGATCCAGCAAACAGATTTGAGGCTAAGGTAAAAAAGTATCTTTAAATATATAGACTACACACTACATGACGGAGAAAGAGGAAGATTAATGCAGAATTATTCCACTGCACCCAACCTCTGATGTCAGCCAAAGCTCCATAAAGCAAATATCACTTTAAGGCCCACAGTAAACTCCAAAAAGGCTCCCACTTACGAAGATGCAGGACACATGTTTAAATAACTATCAGAAACTAATAAAATGGAAGACGATATGGCTATAAGAAACATTTCACAGTTAATAAAACTTATGAAGGGTATACAAATCCTTGACACACCTACCTTTCCCTCCTTTGACAAGAATATATTTACCATAACACAGCAGTAGCAGAAACAATGAACATCACAGAAACAAAATCTGAAGCAAAAGAGCCAACTACCAGATGAACCTATCAAGGAAATACACAAGTTGCTGGAACTGAAAACTGAACAGAACTATTTTCAATTTAATAATGATTACTATTTACAAGAACACCGGCTACCAATTGGATTCCCAGTTCAGGCACCCTAGCCAAGATTTTCATAAGCCAAGTAGAAAATCTGATTTTTAAAAATCTTATCACAAAAAATTACAACACACTTCACTGGTTCACATACGTAATTACATCCTCTGTTTAATTGATGAACGTCGTCCTCAAGTCGACCTGTTTCAAGCAAATATAAACACAATACACGAAAATATAAGTTTCACAATGGAAAAAAGAGTATGACAACCAAATAAATTTTTTAGATATAACCATTAAAAAAGGAAACCATCAGCGTATCTTTGTACTTTGCTGAAAGCTACAACAACTGACACAATCATACATCAGACGTCAAATCATCGACGGTCACAGGAGCACTCAGACACATGCCTCGTAAACTCAATACTGTACCTCTCATTACAGAAACGTACCAGACAGAACTAGATACCATCATACAAATAGCAGCAGATATAAGGGTGCAATAGTAGTCTTGTCAGAAAATGAAACGGAAAATTTAACAATAAGTACACTTAATAAACACCCAAAACACTTAATAAACGCCCAAAAAACAACAGCACAAGAAAACACAACGCAAATAAGCATACAAAGCAACAGCACAGAACACACAAAGAATACACGAAAACAAGAAAGAAGCTTCAAAATGGTGTACAGTGAAGTATGCGTAAACACTCACATAGAAAATAACAAAACAAACAGTCCAATTCAAAAGTACATTCCAAAAATAACAAAAGACGCAGACTTCTGCCACAAAGTAGGAATATATCAACTACTATGCAACACATGTGATAGAAGAAATATAGGAAAAACCAGCAGAAGATTCGACACCAAGTAGAAAGAACATATCAAAGGATAGAAATATGATACTAGCAACTCAACTTTTTGATAACAACTAAGAGAAATTAATAACAAACCTACTGCAAAAGATTAAGACACGGAAGTAGAATAAGTAATGACGGACACCTCCTAACCTTACAACAAAATTATCACATATACAAAACAAAGGCTAAGAAGCAGACGATACTAAATGACCAAATGACTAACCACTCACCGGTTACACTAACTGATCACACAGTAGACAGTTATCCCAACAGATGATCACAAATCTCTTTCCTCTCCTTGGTATGTAAGTGAAAAATGACAAATAAAAAAGAATAATAATAATAAGCATTTAGAAAAAATATGTCAAAATAAAAAAATGAAGAAGGAACTCCGCCATTGCCTGTCTCAAGTCTGGTTGTGAAAGGAGGAGGGGGAGGAGTAACACCTGGTTAAAAAACCTTGGTTCACCTGGCCCCAGTGATAGTACCT
Organism: Schistocerca nitens; assembly: GCF_023898315.1. NCBI lineage: Eukaryota > Metazoa > Arthropoda > Insecta > Orthoptera > Acrididae > Schistocerca > Schistocerca nitens. The sequence continues at coordinate 306,549,853 of NC_064621.1, read as the reverse complement.
CGTGAGGGCCCCTTGCCAGGGATTCGATGAATACCTCAACGGCAGTGAAGGCGGAGAAGATGGACTTCGGTATGGTGGAGGTGGCTGAAGAGGCAGCCTCTTGTTCAAGGCCAAAGTGGACGGAGGGCACGACGGTTCCACATGTTAGTGGCGGCACCCTGAAAGCGTCTGTTCCACATGCTAGTGGCGGCTGAATAAGTAATATTCCATGCTAACAAACTGGTCTTACTTTTGAAATTCAGGGATGACTTTGTATTCCCTACTCTTTACAATTTACAGCTTCTAGCCGCAAAATGCAAAGTTAGCACAATAGATGCTCTGCCCCAGGTGGTAACTCTCATGAGGAATCCACCATTACATCATGTAATTTGATGGGACCTAGGATTCTGGGGAGTCCCAAAATTTACGATGAAGAAGTGACGGAATATATTGAAAAGCGTTCAAATTTTCGATTCAAGAATAAGTACTACTTTGGAACATTAAATGCAAAATCTCTTCCAAAAACTGGGAAACAAAAGGAATTAGAATTATTTCTGCAGAAAAACAATATACAAATTATAGCAGTCCAGGAAACACGATTCTTATATGGCAATGCCGTTGATACACAACATTATAGAATTTACAAAGGGAAACCAGCAGTGAGAATAATGGAAAACATGCCGATGTTAGGAACAGCATTTTATGTAAACAAAAGAAAATCGCAGACAGTGCAACTGAATATAGATCGAATTTAGAAACAAAATCAATGTTAACAATAAAGTGCTAGAATAAAAGTTAAACCCTCATCAACTGTCATGCACCTATAAAAGCAGACAACAGAAGAAATCTGGAGAAAGTAAATCAATTCGGTATGCCTAACGATGAACTACAGTATGGAAATAAAGAGGTACTGGAATTAAGGATTATTAGAAAAATAATGGGTTTAATAAAAGAAGAAATGCGGAGATCTACATAAATATAGAGAAAATATCTTAATTAATGCCCAAACGACGATTAACCTTTTTTGGACACCTCTACCGAATGGATGGAAATAGACTAACAAAACAAATACTCCTATTTTTCTGGAAGAAGGAATCGACAATAGCATGGCTTGCAGAAGTAAAGAAAGATCTAGAAAGAAACAACACCAAAGAATCATAAATAGCAGAAAGAAACCGTTTTAAAAATAAAATACTAAATTTGGAAGGCCTTTCAAAGCAGAAGAAATAAAAAATCGGGAACTGCATGGACAGAAGAAAGGTAGAGACTACATGGGGCGAAAATGAGGGATTACTGGAAATATAGGAAACAACAACAAAGGAAGAAGAGAAACTGAAGTTGTTAACGTGATCCTAGTTAGTCAATGTGACTGAAAAAAAATGAAGAAGACACAAACACAGATTCACACACACACACACACACACACACACACACACACACACACACACATGCGAACACGCATACTGACACCGACAGAACTTACATCAGCACACATACAATGAAATAGAAAACAACTGAAAGAAAAACCTTAGAAAGTAAGGAAAACTGCAAACTTTCGGTCAGGTTGCCACACATGAGGAAGCTGTTTGGCTTATAAGTAATGAATTAAACGCTGACGTGGAAGGACTTTTCCATTTCATTATAAAACTTCAGTGAACCGTCTTAGGTCTACAACATACATGTACAAACGGTGACACTCACTGAAAATGCCTTGTGCCACGTTTGGATGCACAAGTTAAATAAAAAAAATGTGTAGCATGCAAAAGGGGTTTTGACTTTTGAATGAATGCAATTTATATCTGCTTAGTTATATACTAAATGGAAAAAATACTGCTTTACCGAATAGGTATGATCGTGTCCATTGGTTAAACTTCACTTGAACCTAGCGCTTAAACACTTTTTGGGCCATTTATTTGTATGGTATCTATATAAATCGTCCAGAAATATACGTTATTCGACATGTTCACAGAAATCCTACCCATACATGGAAAGCAGATTACATTTTACAGACTGTGGAAAGGTGAAGCTATAGTAATCGTATTTCAAGGGGTATGACAAAGTACTATTCACATTTACACACTGCTACATAAGTTTCACAATTTAGCTTACCTCTAGTAATCATTGCAAACGCGGAAAAGTTTTGGCATTACTCTATCATTACGGTTGCTTCACACTGTTTACACCTCTCAACACTGTTATGCTCGTCGATATATTTCCTTTCCATTGGTGCAAACAGGCAGATTTTGGCTCAATTTTCGACAATGTTTATGAATAAACATTTACTTTATAGTGAAAATCATGTCTGGATCAACATGTCGAAACGCTCAGTGGCGTGGGAATGGCAGCGTACATATAACTGATTGAAAAGCGATCTTCGAGGTCAATTCATTGCGATGTGGAGTGTCTGAAGCAATGCCGCGTGTTCGGATATTACATTAATTAAAGAAATTTAACGATGATCACAAATACTTCTTGTGAAAGAAGTACGTCTGACAAATTGTGGCTTACATGCTTTCTGTTCACGTCACCTCAGAATATAGGGAAAGAGAATTATTGTTGTCGGGTGCAAACCCGCGCGGAGAGAAACTGAGTTTCAGTAACTTTAGAAAAAAAAAGTTAAAATAAATTTATAATGCAGCACCTGTTATTAAACATTTACTTCCAACCAAAAATGTAATGCGGTAAGGACGAAAAATTCGTATTTAAGTGAATACATAAAATTTCAAATTACTTAAGATTTATGAATATACTTTTAATTCATGTCTTCTTGCAGTATGATGCGTTACTTGTTCTACAGAAAAGCTGGCAACCCTGAACATTGTTCATCTACAAGCAAGTAAGCGAAAACACTCAAACCTGGAGACTGAGTGGAAACATTGCTATTGCCGATGTAATAATCATTTACTTTTGTCAGTACCTTGTCTCCCGTTGAGTGAAAGCACTCAGACCTTAAGAATGAGTGAAAGACCCACATAGCTTAGTTGACCACAAAAAGTAGCTCCATTCGGTTGTTTCTCTCGACTGAAAATATCTACAAACGTAAAACCAGTCGAGTGGCAATCGGTCGCTAAAATCAGGCGGTTTGCCCCATCACTATCACACAGGACTACTGTCATAGCAACTGCCTTAGTGAAGTTTGTCTCTCTTTCCAAACCTGTCTGGTTTTTCATCATTGTGTGTAGTGTATCACAGCCAGATTCAAGATCTGTTCTTTATTATTTTTAATTAATAGGGTCATCACTCTTAAATTTGTGAAATCCGTCACTTGCTGGAGCAGTTTGTGTTCAACAACAAAATGTGTCCTCTATTTGATTGACAGCTTTCCTTTGTATTAGAAACTTCGGTTCCATCTTATATAACTGATTTACATAACACTTGCTATCTTTATGAAGCGTCATGGCGTTCGTGAAACTCTACCTTGAATTATGAAAACCACTAATTCTTATCAGACTCCACCTGACGTCGTGTTGGTGCTATCTCCACATCACTTCCGGCGAATGTGATCATTGTTTCGCCAGAAACGCTATGGTAAATTACTTTCCACGCCCTGTTCTCCATAATTATTACATCGCAGAAGTAATAGTAATTGAGTCGAGACGTGAAATGGAGAAATATCAGCGATGTGAATAACGGAACCGTGGTTGGAGAGAAGGATGATAGTCTGTAAGTATCGTTAAGTTTCTAAGCCATGTGACAGCGAAGAAATGAACTCTTTCTATCAGTCTCTCACCATTTTTAAGACTTTTGAAGACTGTCGTTTGTTTTTCCCACTACTATTCTCATCTTGTGCCAATATTTTGAACCCTGCACACCATTTAATACATCTATCATGACCAAAGCGTTGTCCTCCATCTATTCCAATCACCTTACAGCTGCTTTAGTGATCCTTTCCGAGCCAGGTTAGTTATTAAAGGATTTCGTGCTACTGTTCCTATTAATTTTTATCTCATTCCGATATGGGCTAGGCACACTTTTCTTCTCCTACTGATCTCAGTACCCGTTCATTTCTTTTTTCACATGATCCATAGTAACTTAATGTACTTCCACAACACTATGGTTCAAATGCCTTCAGATTCTTACTTTCCCGTCTGCCCAAGGCCCATACTTCATTTCCACGTAGTCCTGTGGTTTCAGAAAGATCGTTCTAATTTCTGGAACCATATCTGTCATTGTTAGACCACTGTTGATAGTAAAATAGGAATTCTCAGTAGCTATTACGCAATATACAATCGAGTAATCGACGGGTAGTGCAAATTTGCTGTGGAACAACAGTACAGACCATACAAAGAGTATTTATGTATTTAGTGGATAATGAGACAGGAAAAAATTACGACGATCGACAGACGGGATTCGTTGTTCTGTACATCAAGAGGCTCCTTGTGCTAAGTTTGTAGACATGTAGCACGTGATGAAATTTTTGGTACGAACAGTATATTTTGTGAGGTTGCTTGAATTATTCCACTATCAGTTCCAATAACTTTCGGTAGAGCTTAACGACTATTGTGGAGACGTTATATATTAGTGCAAAGTATGTTGGTTACAGCAAGTGGCATGCCTCGAAAGATTTTTCGAGATAAAACCCACTGTTGTTGAATTTATGAAGGAAAAAGGAGAGTAGGAACTAAAATAACAACATACGGAATGGATTGGAGATCTCGTGTTGAAGTGCATTGCACAACGACCACAGTTAGACATTGAGACTTATTTCAGTTTTAATGAAGATGCATTTAAAATGGAAACCGCTTTGTGGAAGGGAAAAAGATGTCCAAATATGTGTGAATTCCTAAGGGGCCAAACTGATGGGTTGATCGGCCCCTAGACTTACACACTGCTTAAACTAACTTATACTAAGAACAACAGACACACCCATGCCTGAAGGAGGACTCGAACCTCCGGCGGGAGGGTGTGCAAGGGACAAATTCTTACAAAACACACAATCCACATCCCTTATCTCACAAGTGTAGAAGAGGAATAGACGTCTGAAGAATTCATCGTGACCTTGATGGAATTACTGGGATTGTCCTCTAAAGGTTTCGAGGACACCGCCAGTCTTTTATCTGTTTTCGAGACCGCTTGCTGTTTCAGTTGAAAGCTTCCCTGTGCTTGTGCAGACGGAACTGATTGATCTCCAGTGTAACTCCCATTTAAGAGACAAATACTTTTACTTTGAAACTGTCCACAAGGTCTACGTCAATTTCCTCTGGAGGAGTTTCCACGTTTCCGTAAAGAGGTTGTAAACGCGATGAAAAATCTGGTAAATTTATGTGTGTGAAAAATATTTTTCGATTATGAAACTAAATGAATCACAATCATATGGCAACCTGTGTGCAAGAAACTGTGAAATTGTCTATGTCTTTCCGTATGCCTACTATTTGTACCAGATGAAAATTATAGCCGGCCGGGGTGGCCGAGCGGTTCTAGGCGCTGAAGTCTGGAACCGCGCGACCGCTACGGTCGGAGGTTCGAATCCTGCCTCGGGCATGGATGTGTGTGATGTCCTTAGGTTAGTTAGGTTTAAGTAGTTCTAAGTTCTAGGGGACTGATGACCTAAGATGTTAAGTCCCATAGTGCTCAGAGCCATTTGAACCATTTTTGAACTTCTTCTTCCGTGTGTTTTTGCTTTTAGGAAGCTTTAATTTTCGACTGCTAGTAATAGTGTTCCATAGATTTCGGGTTTGTTTTTTATACAGTCAGAGAGTCGCTTTAGTCAGCTGTGCCAGTGGTGCTAGTATTTGTTTTGAATACAGTCCAGAGACAGGTAGTGCTATTTTCATTGTTTTCAACAAGAAGTGTCTAGTAACCGCAGTTTAGTCAGCTATCAGCCGCCTTTAGTGAATTAGCAGTCCAGTTAAAAGTTGATTAACTCTCTACAGTAAATTGATTTCTTATGATAGATAGGATGTGTGACTGCTGCGGAGCTGGCCACTGTTCGCGAACGGCTGAATGTGTTGATGGCCGCTGTCAGTCGTTTTCTGACTGCTGCTTCGGATTGTAGCGGCAGTGGGGAGCCCGGTGCGTCCCATGGTACACCCCAGGTGTTACATGCTTCACGCACGGTCCCTGCTGTCGAGGCATCTTCGCGGGTACCGGTCGCGGTTGGGCCACCCCCTCCCCTAGGGGAGTGGCGGGTTCAACGGCGGTCGCGTCGCACGAGGCGGAGGGTCAATGTAAAGGCTGTTCGTGTGGCATCGCACGTTCTGCCTGTGAGTGGATCTGTGGCCGCTCCTTCAGCAATGTCCAAGCAGGCACACGGGGGAAAGGGTTTATTAGTAATTGGGAGCTCCAATGATAGGCTGGTGATGGAACCCTTAGGGAAATAGCGGAAAGGTCGGGGAAGAAGGCCAGTGTTCACTCTGTGTGCTTGCCGGGGGTCTCATCCGAGATGTGGAGGACGCCCTGCCGGCGGCAATAGAGAGCACTGGGTGCACTCGACTGAAAATTGTTGCTCATGTCGGCAAAAATGACTCCTACCGTCTGGGTTCAGAGGTTATCCTCAGTTCATACATGCGGTTGGCCGAGTTGGTGAAGGCGGAAAGCCTCGCTCGCGGGCTGGAATCTACGCTATTTGTAGTATCGTTCCCAGAACCGATCGCGGACCTCAGGTTTGGAGCTGAGTGGAAGGCTTAAACCAGAGGCTCAGACGATTCTGCGGAGATCTGGGGTGCAAATTTCTCGACCTCCACTACCGGGTGGAGAAATGTAGGATCCCTCTGAATAGGTCAGGCTTGCACTACACGCAGGAAGCGGCTACAAGGGTAGCGGAGGACGTGTGGAGTGCACATGTGGGTTTTTAGGTTAGAGAATTCCCTCCATAGGCCCGACAAGACGCCTTCTAAGATGCGGCAAGGTAGTAGTGGGCAAAATGCAACAGGGAATAACAATATTAATGTGCTAATTGTAAACTGCGGGAGCGTCTATAGGAAGGTCCCAGAATTGCTCTCATTAATAAACGGTCACAATGCCCACATAGTACTAGGAACAGGAAATTGGCTGAAACCAGATGTAAACAGTAATGAAATTCTAAACTCAGATTCTAATGTATACCGCAGAGACAGGCTGGACAGTGAAGGGCGAGGCCTGTTTATAGCGATAAAAAGTGTAATAGTATCGAAGGAAATTGACGGAGATCCGAAATGTGAAATAATTTGGGTGAAGGTCACGCTTAAAGCAGGCTCAAACATGGTAATTGGATGTCTCTATAGGCCCCCTGGCTCAGAAGCTGTTGTGATAGAGCACCTGAAGGAAAATTTGGAAAACATTTCTAGTAGATTCCCCCACCATGTTATAGTTCTGGGTGGAGATTTTAATTTGCCGGATCTGGGCTGGGAGGTTCAGACGTTTATAATGTGTGGCAGGGACCAAGAATCCACTGAAATTTTTTATGTGCTTCATCTGAATACTACCTTGAGCAGTTAAACAGAGAACCGACTCGTGGCGATAACATATTAGACGTTCTGGTGACAAACAGACTCAAACTATTTGAAACAGTTACCGCAGAACAGGTAATCAGCGATCATAAAGCGATTACAGCATCGATGATATCAGCCGTAAATAGAAATATTAAAAAATGTAGGAAGATTTTTCTGTTTAGCAAAAGTGACAAAAAGCAGATTTCAGAGTACCTGACGGCTCAAAACAAAAGTTTTTTGTCTCAAGTACAGATAGTGTTGGGGATCAGTGGCCATACTTCAAACCCATCGTAAAATATGCATTAGATTAGCATGCGCCAAGCAAGATCGTAAGAGATGAAAAAGAGCCACCGTGGTACAACAACCCAGTTAGAAAACTGCTACGGAAGCAAAGGGAACTTCACATCAAACATAAACATAGCCAAAGCCTTGCACACAAACAAAAATTACACCAAGCGAAATGTAGTGTGAGGAGAGCTATGCGAGAGGCTTTCAATCAGTTCGGAAGTAAAGGTCTATGTACTGACTTGGCAGAAAATCCTAAGAAATTTTGGTCTTATGTCAAAGCGGTAGGTGGATCAAAACAAAATGTCCAGACACTCTGTGACCAAAAGGTACTGAAACAGAGGATGACAGACTAAAGCCCGAAATACTAAATGTCTTTTTCCATAGCTGTTTCACTGAAGAAGACTGAACTGTAGTTCCTTCTCTAGATTGTCGCACAGATGACATAATGGTAGATATCGAAATGGATGATAGAGAGATAGAGAAACAATGAAAATCGCTCAAAAGAGGAAGGGGCGCTGGACGTGATTGGATACCAGTTCAAATTTACACAGAGTACGCGAAGGAACTTGCCCCCCCCCCCTTTCTTGCAGCGGTGTACCGTAGGTCTCTAGAAGAGCGTAGCGTTGCAAAGGATTTCAAAACGGCACAGTTCATCCCCGTTTTCAAGAATCGACGTCGAACAGATGTGCAGAACTGTAGACCTATATCTCTAAGGTCGATCAGTTGTAGAATTTTGGAACACGTATTATGTTTGACTATAATAACTTTTCTGGAGAATAGAAATCTACTCTGTAGGAATCAGCATGGGTTTCGAAAAGACGATCGTGTGAAACCCAGGTCGCGCTCTCCGTCCACGAGACTCAGAGGGCCATAGACACGGGTTTCCAGGTAGATGCCGTGTTTCTTGACTTCCGCAACGCGTTTGATACAGATCTCCACAGTCGTTTAATGAATAAAGTAAGAGCACATTGACCATCAGTCCAATTGTTTAATTGGATTGAAGAGTTCCTAGATAACAGAAAGCAGCATGTCATTCTTAATGGTGAGGAGTCTTCCGAAGTAAGAGTGATTTCAGTTGTGCCACAGGGGAGTGTCGTAGGACCGTTGCTATTCACAATACACACATAAATGACCTTGTGGAAAACATCGGAAGTTCACAGAGGCTTTATGCGGTTGATGCTGTGGTATATAGAGAGGTTGCAATAACGGAAAATTGTACTGAAATGTAGGAGGATCTGCAGCGAATTGGCGCATGGTGACGGAAATGGCAATTGAATCTCAATGTAGACAAGTGTAATGTGCTGCTAATACATAGAAAGAAAGATCCTTTATCATTTAGTTACAACATAGCAGGTCAGCAACTGGAAGCAGTTAATTCCATAAATTATCTGGGAGTAGGCATTAGGAGTGATTTAAAATGGAATGATCATATAAAGTTGATCGTCGGTAAAGCAGATTGCTGACTGAGATTCATTGGAAGAATCCTAAGGAAATGCAATCCGAAAACAAAGGAAGTAGGTTACACTACGCTTGTTCGCCCACTGCTAGAATACTGCTCACCAGTGTGAGATCCGTACCAAATAGGGCTGACAGAAGAGATAGAGAAGATCCAACGGAGAGCAGCGCACTTCGTTACAGGATCATTTAGTAATCGCGAAAGCATTACGGAGATGATAAACTCAAGTGGAAGACTCTGCAGGAGAGACGCTCAGTATCTCGGTACGGGCTTTTGTTGAAGTTTCGAGAACATAGCTTCACCAAGGAGTCAAGCAGTATATTGCTCCCTCCTACGTATATCTCGCGAAGAGACCATGAGGATAGAACCCGAGAGATTAGAGCCCACACAGAGACATATTGACAATCCTTCTTTCCACGAACAATACGAGACTGTAATAGAAGGGAGAACCGATAGAAGTACTCAAGGTACCCTCCGCCACACACGTCAGGTGGCTTACGGAGTATGGACGTAGATGTAGAGAGAATGTGCTAGGATCAGAAAAGTATTAGTGTTTGTGCAGTATTGACATTGGAAAGGATATTCGTTTATCAATCAATCTACCTATATTACCTGTATGAAGCTGCTTTATGGCCGGCATTGCTCTTCGCTGTGCCGAGATTGAATATTTTCTATACCTACTGTGGAGAGAACAGAATATGAATATTACATCGATCCGACTCTAGAGCTAAGGAAACATTATTTCGTTGCTTATTTGCACAAGGAATTTTTGTCAGTTTGTTGTACAGAACCATATAACTCGGTGCTCATGAGACTGGGTAAATTTTGAGAGGGCTTGATTTCATTATGAAAACTGTATACTGGTTTTGCAGATTAAGTCATATGCCCAACAACACAACACACAGTAAATCTGTATGACACAAATATTGCGCATTTTATTTTCACTGGCAAACAAAACGAAAAAGTTTCTTTAAAGAATGTTACAGTCTCATTCAAAATTGACAATTTATTCCTTATCACACATTGATTACGGTATAGCCATACTCTCTCCATAGATTAAAGGTCTGCTTGTATCATCCCACGATCACTCATTGGCTTCTTAATACCATAGGCCATGGCTGACGACCAGAAATCACATAAATAAGAAAATAGCTGCTTCCTGTACTTTCCTTAGTAAACAACATCCGCCGCACCCCATCTATCTGTTGCCGATGCGAAGCGCAGCACCGTCGTCTGCTCCAGAATTGCCGTCTTTGCACACTCCACTGTTCGCCTCTGCTGCCTCTGCATGCGCTGCCGCCGTACCATCCGCTCACTGATCTTTGTGCCCATCTCTCGACACATAATACTGTTCTTATAGTCTACTAACGTTGACAGTAGACGTGATTACGGTGTAGACCGATTCGAAGAACTTCCTGATTCTGTCCCGTGTACACTGTTCCACTTAAGTCAACCGACAACTGTGAATAGAACCTCTACTGTCACCAAATTCACTTTACAACGAGCAAGCACACTGCCCTTTCCTGTGTACGTTCCGGACAGGAGATCCAAAGTTAAGCTGCTACCACCACTTATTAATTCACGTTTGGGTAATAGTCGTTAGCACAGTTTATGTACTACGATTAAAAGCTTCGTACCGTTCTCACTTAGGGGCCACCACGAACCCATAGTATTTTGTCTCTGAGCCTACGGTATTAACATTTAATAACTGCAGTGGATGTTAGGTAGAAGTGATTTGCTGTAAATTATTTTCACTGACAAAAGTGTACAATTTTAAAATATTTCATTTACGGCAATTATCTTTAACTGGATGACCGCTAACTACAGATTATGGCTCGGGGAAACCCTGACAGCAACGCCATCATGTTGAGTAATGTTTTCGTGCAGCCACAGGACATCGTGTTACGACTCAAAAAGTGCACAATATGTTGCATGATACGCAACTTCATTCCCGACGTCCATGGCGAGATCTACCATTGCAACCACGACACCATGCAGCGCAGTACAGATGGGCCCAAAAACATGCCGAATGGACCGCTGAGGATTGGCATCACGTTCTCTTCACCAGTAGGTGTCACAAATGCCTTCAACCAGACAATCGTCGGAGACTTGTTTGGCGGCGACCCGCTCAGGCTCAACGCCTTAGACACACTGTCCAGCGAGAGCAGTACGGTGGAGGTTCCCTGCTGGTTTGTGGTGGCATTATGTGGGGCCGACGTACGCCGCTAGTGGTCGTAGAAGACGCCCTAACGGCTGTACGATACGTGAATGCTATCCTCCGACTGATAGTGCAACCATAAGGGCAGTATATTGGCGAGGCATTCTTCATGGACGACAGTTCGCGCCCCCATCACGCACATCTTGTGAATGACTTTCTTCAGGAAGCTAGAGTCGCAAGCATGTTCTCCAGACATGAACCCTGTCGAACATGCCTGGGATGGACTGAAAATGGCTGTTAATGGATGAAGTGACCAACCAACCAATCTGAGGGATCCACGCCGATTCGCCGTTGAGGAGTGGGACAATTTAGACCTACAGTGGCTTGATGAACATGTGTATAGTATGCCACGACAGGAATACAGGCATGCATCAATGTAAGTGGACGTGCTACTGGCTACCAGAGGTACTGGTGTGTACAGCAATCAGGACCACCGCCCTTGAAGGTCTCAAAAAATGGTTCAAATAGCTCTGAGCACTATGGGACGTAACATCTGAGGTCATCAGTCACCTAGACTTAGAACTACGAGAACCTAACTAACCTAAGGACATCACACACATCCATTGCCCGAGGCAGGGTTCGAACTTGTGACCGTAGCGGTCGCGCAGTTCCAGACTGAAGCGCGTAGAGCCGCTCGGCCACGCCAGCCTGAAGGTCTCGCTGTATGGTGGTACAACATGCAATGTGTGGTTTTCATGAGCAATAAAAAGGTCTGAAATTATCTTATTATGTTGATCTCCATTCCAATTTTCTGTACAGGTTCCGGATCTCTCGGAATCGTGGTGATGCAAAACGTATTTTGGTGTGTGTATAAGGGGCAACAGATGGTAGGAAAAGCGAGCATACTGTTTATTATTTCAAAAGTAATCGCCATCACTGTTAACACGTCTACCCCACTGTGAGACAAGTCTGTCGACGCGTTCATGGAAAAACGTTTGCGTTACATACGGAACCACGACTGTAAGAAGAAAATACACAACCACAATTGTCTGTCTATATGGTTCCAATAATACGGAAACCACATGGGGAGAGATCGGAACTGTATGGAGATTGAGTAAGGCCGTCTCAAAAAACTCATGCAGTGTACTCGAATATGTGTGCTCGTCTTCTTTCACAGTGGGGTAGAAGTATTAATCGTTATGGCGATCATTTTTGAAATAATATTAAGTTTATTAACTGTTCTTCTCTTTTTCATTTGACTGTCGGATATAGTAATAGTTTCCCTGGATGCACACAATATCGAAAATCCTTCATTATAAATTTTTGACATTCCGACAAACTGGATGCACACAATATCTGAAATCCTTGATTGTAAAGTTTCGATATTTCAATGAACTGCCATAACACAGAAAGTAGTGCAATAATTAACAAGAACAGTCCATGAGGCACAATAATATACAGCGCTTGTGCCTATTTGTTTCACTGTCAGACTTAGTTTTTGTGAATTGTGTGCTGGTTTTGAATTAAGGTAACTGCTTAAATCATAAACGTTCCATGGCGCAAATGCTTATAAAACCACAGAGATAACTTAAATATAACATACTACTCTATAAATGTACTGCGCGTACCATACGTTGTTGTTGGTTTGAACAATGATTATTAGACGGTGTGTCAAATAGTTTATATAGTGTGAGACAAAAGCCGCGAATGGGTTATAACTGAGGCTAAGTTGTTTGTATTTTTTTAATAAATTTTCACTTATATTTCAGACTCATGGATAGTCTGCCTCCTGTCCTCCATTATAATCGGAAACAAAATAAGGGATGAAAACGTAAATATAAATGTTATACACAGTCTTAACCCTTTCGCGACTTTTGGCCCACTCTGTAACTAACACGTGCACGCTTCAGCATCTGGGGACTGCGTAAAAGGGCATAACCGGTGACGAAATGGAATGAAAAACACTTATTAGTGACCTTAATTTCCTATGTTGTAACATTATTGTGTAAATTATTGTTTGTATGCAAAGATTTACAAGTTCAGCCAAATTCAACGTGTGTGTAGTGTGCAAAGTACACTCAACACAAGCCTTTGCCTTGATATTCATCCTTAAAAGAGCTTCGTTTGGGTACAATTTTTTCTAAATTAGATAATTTCTGCTTGTAAAGCCATAGCTGTTCCAGTATTCGCCATATCTATGATTTTAGTGGTAGTTTCCGTTTTCCTCCAGGCTCCCGACCCTTCATGGATGTGATTTCCTTCCACCAAGCTTCTTGAGCTTCGCTGTCCACCGGACCTGTCAAACTCCACAGGGCCGCGACCGCTCCTTTGACAGAGTCCCACAGCGGTGTGCCCCAATGGGGTGATATTGACGAATAATGTTAAAACCTGGGTGTGCGTATTTCCACGAAAGCTATCCCTAAATTGACACACGGCATAGTTTCTTTAAATAGTACATTATGTTAACACGTAGTACGTATCCTAACGTTAACTAGTTGTGTTAATGGCTTTAAAAAGGAACACTTCTTGAAGATAAGTACATAGTTAGGTGGGACATTGTGGACGTTAGGCATTCGGACCCTTGTCAGGCTCCAATGTTCAAATTTTCCATGGTTACATCGATTACAGTATATACCGTTACAGGTCTCCTGGAAAGGACATGGCTGAATTTACAGCCCACCGTTCCGCAAACTGCGCTTGAGATTTGCCTCTCGGCGGTGACGATTTAAATCCATAATGTCCCTTCTTTTGAAGGGCAACGGCACTATAATGACCAATTTAGAGTTAAAAAATTCCATGCCCGTTCAGTTTAATGGTGAAAATTAGCATAGTCTCCTAGCAGCGCGGTGACTTCAGACTAACTGTATTTGATCGCAACACGCTGTATTCTATGTAATATATTACTCTAGGTCACTGGTAAAGTGAGTAAATTCGAGCTCTTGTAAAACATGTAGGGCTCTGAGCAAAGAAATTTGGTAATTTACATGAACATATACTCGGTTTATTACTATCAAAACGGATTTTAGCAAAGCAGCATTATCCGTTTGGCAGCAGCGTTCGAAGATATGATGACCTGTCTCTTACTGAACAGCAAAGCACGTTCTAAACACTGTTTTTCCGTTGATAGAAAATAGAGTACGAACAACACCATCAACTGACTTGCAATCTGAATTTACGTTTTATAACGAGTTGTTTAACAAGTTCGTTCATTTCTCGAGAGACGTTTTTCTTGAAAATTCCACGTTACTGAATATTATTGATTAGCTCTAGTAGTCCGAGTGAATTTGCATTTGCAGCACATAGTTATAAATATGTTATTTCAATAGAACATCACATACTAAGTGTATTGTCAAATCTCGTAAGTTGATGAACATAAGGAGCGGTTGTGTCTGGTTTTCAGATGCTGGCTTTCAAGTAACTGTTTTTAAATATCTAAATCATTCGGAGCCAAATAATGATTAAGTTTTAAGTTTAACAGTTGGAGTCTAAATTCAGTTCCAAAGTTTACCAGTAGGTAGTGGATTAAAGAACCTTGTCGACTGATTAGCCATAATAGCCATAATAGTTAATAATAGCCGTAATAGTTAATGTCACAACAGACAAATCTGCATAGGAACCGTACTGTATCATGGCATGTATAAGGTAGCTGATACAACTATAAGTTAGAGCAGTCGATAATAATGTATATTGGTGTGGCTCCTATGTGAAAGAATAATTTTCTAAATTGTTTCCAAACAACAACAAGTTTTTTTTTCTATATTACATTTACAATCTTCTCTTCCGTTTCATTGCTGTTTCCTTCAACCTCAAAAACGGATAGCTCTTTTTCCTTTCTTGTCGAGAAAATTATACATTCTAATGCGGTCTGGTCAAACTTTATTTTTTTGTTTTGTTTTGTTCCATGACGTTTCCCCCTGCTTCAATAATATGCTCTTCAAATTTGACGGTCAATCTGAGCAGTGGTGGTCTTTCTACAGAGTTTTCAAAATGGAACTTTAATCTTTAATTACGGAGAACTTTTCGGAAGTACCCTCTATAGCACGACACTTTATTTAATAATGCCGTCCATCAGTTTTAGGTCGGTACATCTCTTTCTTTCAGTTCAGCAGAATCGTGGTATCAGCACTATTCACGCTTTGCTATTTGTTCGTAGTACGAAGGACGTTCACAGATCCAGTGGCTATGTGTAGAAAAAGAAGCAGTATAGCGTTATATCGTCACGAACCTTTAAAACTGAATGCGAATGACAAGAGAGGGAAGAGAGTTCGCAGTGTCTAGTATGCAGAAGACTAGTCGATGAGTAAGGCAAGTTTTATAGGAACGACATTACAGATCTTCCAGAAAGAATTTAGCGATTCAATTGACAGAGAAAGAGAAAATAAATTAGAGCTGTGGACAGACTGGATACGTTGTTCTATATATAAAGAAATACTATGTGTTAAATTTGCGGGCATAAAGCACACGATTGATTAACTCTCCTGGCTTTAGTTACAACATCCGGAATGGATTGCAGACCTCGCGTTCTAAATGGAGATCCTAATAAGTAAGAAGAGAAGTAGGTGTGTTTTGAGAAGCTCGTAGGCCTAAAAGCCCCTCTAACAAAGCAGCTGACACCAGTCTTTAAGATGAGAGTGTGTCTCTGTTTGGAAAGATACCAGGGGAAAATAAGAATCTGGTGATAGATAACGTGAAATAGTGATAAAAGACACGACACCCTCATTTACGAGTCAGGTGTTCAACAGGTATCTGATATCAGTACATCCATGCACATGTCGTGAAAAATGTTGACTCATTTAGTTTGCCAGAACTATTGTGCTCAACATAACTCATCACCGTATAAAGTTATTCTCATGGAATGGAGTAAATTTCGATAGCATTTTGTGGATGGTTTTGTCGGTGGTTGATATTTCTGTTGTGTGTCACTGCTGAGTAATTCCTATTGAGTTTGTGTTCGCCTTTATTAGCGACATTAGTTCGGAACAAAATTATGTCTGCTAATTTACTGCCAATACGCTATGACGACATGAATGTAACCTCAGTTGAGTTTACAACTCAATTAAACGTCAGTATGGAGACAATGTGAAACAGAAATCATGTTCTACAACGAGTATGGAAGAAACTTCAGAATGCTTTTACTGAACATCCGGCTGCACTGATTTATTCAGTTACAACCAGCAGTGAGATGATATCAGTCATGGGAAGTCCCCTACAGGAATACTGAGCCATGCTGCCATTACAGTAGGGCTGCTGATAAATTTAAAAATATTGAGAAACCGATATATGGATGTTTAAGAAACCATTATCAGCTCTCGATATATTGAGAAAGGTATTGATGTGGCAATGGAAGAAATATCGGTGCACCTGCCTAAGATATATCGGTTGCTCATTGTAAATATACTGCCGGTTTTAGAGCTGTATGTGTAAGTATTTATTTATTGTTAGATGTTCTGTACGTCAGCAAGCTAGCAGCGTATCCCCCTTAGGGCAATAACTGAAAAGAAAGTATGCACGTTCATGCTTGACGATAACCACTTCGCTAACAATGGTAACTGTGTGTAAGTGGCTAAATAAAAGATGTCCGATGGGTGCGTCGTTTGGCTACGTGACATATCGGATTAATCCGGAATACTTCATGTCGACTTCCCTCTTTTCTTCATTTCTGCCTACAGCAGTGACCTAGCAGCTGTTGTGTCAAAATCGCACGGTGAAGCTAAACATATTTGTTTCTGTTGGTAGCTTCGGGCGCCGACTACGTCAGAATTTCCCTCCAAACGTCTCCTCCCATCGGAAAGGCCAATCTCGTCATTTAGATTTTTGTTCACGATTTTCAGCAAATGTTTTTGAAGAATGCTGATGTGAAGAAGTATCACACTAATTGCGTTAAAAATTCTTTTTTTGTTTTGTTTTAACGCCACTGGTACGCATTTCATTCGCATCGGAAATCTTGTTACTCCATTCACACCGCCACACCCCTCTGCCATCGGACTTCTCCTTGTTTTGTGCACATATACCTGCTTCACACAGTCAAAGTGAAATATTGGACGTGATGAAACTCAAAATGTGGTGAGACGCTTTCACTTGGTGAAAGTAAACTTATATGCTACTACAATGTGAAAAGACAACTTCAAATTTTTACCGAAAATCCTGAAAAAATATAATATAAAATAAAAAAAATTGGAAGTCGATACTGACATTTTGATTCGATATAACGTTTGAATAAGTATCCGACAGACTTGCACACTTTTCGGAGAACATATCGATCTATCTATGCATCGGTATTTTATTAACAATCATATTCTATAGCCGTCCATAACTGCGAAATTGTTGCCGGACAGGATTTTGTGCAAAAACCTACCTCTCTATTACGTCCCTTAAATGTTCGATGGGATTCATGTAAGCAGATCTAGGTGGCCAAATCACTCGCTCCATTTGTCCAGAATGTTCTTCAGACCAAAGCGAACAGTTGTGGCCGGTGACGTAGCGCATTCCCAACCATAAGAAACCCATAATTTTTTTGTGACCTGAAGTTCATTAATGCCTGCAGATAGTCTCCAGGTTGCCTACCGTAAACATTTTCTGTCAAAAATCGGTTCATTTGTACCAGAGGACCCAGTCCATTCCACGTAAGAGACAGCCTATACGATTATGAAACCCCCGCCAGCTTGCACAGTGAATTGTTGACACCTTGAGTCCATGGCTTCGTGGTCTGCGACATACTCGAAACCTAGCAGCAGCTCTTACCAGCTGATATTGGGACTCATGGCTTCGTGGCCTGCGACATACTCGAAACCTAGCAGCAGCTCTTACCAACTGATATTGGGACTCAGCTGACCATATCGTGGTTTTTCAGTGATCTACAGTCTAATTGGTAGAGGCACTGTATGCGATGTTGCGCTGCTAGGAAAACCACTCGCATCGGTCGTCCGCTGCCAAATTTCTCCACACTGTGCTAACTGATACGTTCGTAGTACGTTCCACATTGATTTCGCTGTGAATCTCGAGTTACTGAATTCCCTAACGATTTACGAAATGGAATGTCCCAAGCATCTAGCTCGAACTACTGTTCCGCTTTCAAAGTCTGTTAATTCCCTTCGTGCTGGCATCATCACGTCAGAAGATGATTCACATGACTCACCCGAACGCAAGCGGTAGTTCCCCCAAATGTGCTGCGCTTTTATACCTTGTGTACGGTATACTACTGCCATCGGTGTATGGACGTAACGTATCGCATGTTTTTTGTGACCTACGTGTAAACTGAAATGGTGATACAGAGGCCTGCAGCCGGTTCATTGAAAACACAAACTAACATTTGCCCTGCAGAAACCACAGTCCGCAGGAAAGATTATTGTCGGCTGGTCTATAAGTACATCAGAATATACACCTTTTTGTCGAGTTTATCTTGGATGTTCATATTGTCTCCGTTCCACACAACGTCATTTTGTTAGCTGTCTATGGTGTCAACTTCAGGAGCAGAACTACTGTCTGCCAGTGCACGGCGTTGTGTTCCTCGTTCACAGGGTGGAGAAAAACAACCAGATAATAAGCCCAGAGTGGAGTTTGGGATTTCATATCTGAGCAAAATGTTCCATATAACGAAATTATGGAACTTGACCGTTGCGAGTTTGCAGCCATACAACGACAGCGAGAGCACCTTCAAGTTCGTCTGGTATGGGTGTGTCCCAGGGTGCGGTTTTGTACGATTAAACTGCTGCTGCGTTACAGTTATTACGGAAAAAATACGAAGTAATGATCCACTGAACATAAATTTAATTCAAAACATGGCAAAAATGAGTCACTCATCCCGAAGTATCAACTACAAATGACTCAGGTACTGCTCCTGTGGAATATATCCATTTTTCATTTAATTTGGATGTCAACAGACCTTGTAAAAGCTGTCCGCGTGGTGATCGATGTTTTATGTGTGACCGCTTCAAGGGCAATCTGTGAGTACATCGACTCTCGGAAACCATCACCACCAGGGAAAACTGCAATAGGTAGCAATGAGCGAAAAAATACCCAGTATTAATAAAAAGCTGTTTGTAGACTTTTTTGATTCAGAAAACGCACATCAAGCTGTATTATTATGAGAGGAAAATAATACGGCTATTTTTAGAAGTATCAGGCAAAAGTCTTCGAAATAAATGACAGAGAAATTTAGCATACGATGTAGGTGGAGTATGTGCGGACATATGGCTCAGTTTAACAGTTACTTTTTTAAAGATCAACGGAATAGAAACACATTTTCAGTTAAACAAAACATTTCAATAGCTGATAAAGACCCTTAAATAGGGCTCCACACCGTCAATACAATAAAATGATTTCCATCAAAGAATTGAATCCATACTTCGTCTTCATATACATAACGCGTCAACAACGTTAACAATTTCGTACCTGAGATAACGGCACCAGTGGAAAATAAGATTGCATAACAACCTTTAAACATCAATAGAACGATCACAAGCAACGATACATACATACATTATTATTGTCACCATATAGATACCACGAGGTACATCCAAGACCCCACGAAACTCCCCATCAATATAAATTACAACTTCGCCACCTATACGGAGTATTGTAAACAAACATTTTACGATTAACATCGTAATGCACTCTCATAGTGTGTAATTAAAAAACTGAATTTTTAATGCACTCTCATAGTGTGTAATTAACAAACTGAACTGCTCTTGCATACTATGCACAAACCTGCACTCCTGTGAACAAGAACGACCGCAAGTTGTCGCACAAGAACGGTGGCCTTCCGTGCAGAATGTTGCTGCTAGCAAATACACCGAATGCACTCACAACTCGTATCAATCACAGAACCACCAATGTTCAACAGTAAGCTGCATAACCACTCAGTCAGGCCTGATCACGATATGTAGCAGCCCCTTGCTCTGCCTCGACTGGAGTTACTGTCCATTTTTCCGGGAAAGAGACTAACCACAGCACCAGGCTGTTGTGTCCACACTACTGCTAGCCCACGTGCAGACTGTAGTGAACTGTGGCTGCTAGAACTGCAACACACCAATTTCTGGGAGAAATCGCTCACGGTTCTGTCCCGAACTTGCTAGTTGATCTCTATGTAGCGACTGAACAGTCCGCCAACTGTCGTTGGCCCAGCTCGGCCACGCCGGCGCTCACCGTAGACAAGCCTCCACGCCATGTTCCCTTTCACAGCCACATCACGACGCTCCATACAAAATGACTCTCTCGAGGTAGGGACACCAACCGCGCCGCTCGACACAACACTATCTCGAGCTCTAACCCCCCCCCCCCCCCCCCATTTCGTCGCCAACTCCAGCAGACGGAAAGAAGAGTCACCATTTTGATGCAGCAAAGAACTAACGAGCAGTAACAATGAAAGCCATACGTCCATACGTATACAATAACAAATAATTGCCTGTAAACTGATTTAACCAGAGGTATGTGTGCCATAGGTTCCTTAGCTGTCCTACGCATCCTTAAAAACAATGACGACAGAGGTCAGAAACCTAACAATCTCTAAAGGTACTAAAGCGTGGAAGGAGTTTGCCACTCAACCTGACTTCCTTTGCTAAGCTTCCAAAAATTTCCAATGAATACTCGTCGATCTCCTACCCTGAGCAGATTTGGACGTCAGCCTGAGCTCCTTGCTCATTGGCTGCCGAAGTATCACTTTAGGCTCTAAGCCACATCTTAACTCCTTGGCGCTATGTTGCTTATTAACAGATGTTCAAACGATCACAAATTATGAACACAAACGTCAATGCCGCCGGAGTTTTCTTATGCGTATCACACGTATCCTTATCAAGGGCATACATTAGCCACTCCAGCGTTCCTGCATTTTACTCCAATTAGTTTGGCTGGTGCGATTATAAGCGATCATGGCATCCTGTTGTTTGCATTTTACACTCTCCGTAAATGATGGGTTTGGGTAATAGGGTGTAGTAGTAGAATGCCTGATTGTTACTGTAAGTAAGTACTATCAGCAGATTCTGGAGATGAACGCCGTGCCATTGTCAGTGAGCCGGGCGGCTTTAATTTTGGCAGCTTCGCACTCTGCTGGCGCCACTAACAACTTGGATTTGCGATCAAATTTAAGGATATACTGGAAGCGAGCTGGGCCCATAACTCAGTGATCCATGGAAAACACGCTCTGCTACCAATTGAATCCTCACAAGAGTGGTTGGGAAAATTTTAAGGAAAAACGCTTGGAAGGTAGACCTACATATTTCGTCATTTGTTGTCTAATGAAATACACTTTATTGCTTAACAACAGTATTATAATTACAATTTTAAAAAGCCTTGATAAAAGAATAATAACGCTCACAATAATTTACAGAACTTGAACAGGCTTAATTCTTTAATAACAAACTTTAACAATTTATAATTTTAAGAGTAGGGCTTGAAATCTGGAGTATACAGACCCCAAATACAATCAAGAAGTCACACCAGTTGTGAGTGGCTGCAAACGGGTTCAACAGATTGAGTTTTATCTATAAAATGGATTACAAATGACTGCCACTAAATTTACTAACACTTACCAAGCGTAGATAAAATGTTAAAGAAGTGGATAACGCCTATCCAAAATACGTAAAGGATAAAAAGTCACGTCACTTACTGTGGATGTTGGAAAGCCCTTAACAACGAATAAGCCTTAATAAAATCCCTTAGTCAATGAAATACACAGTCCCCGAAAATACAAAAAAAGAAACTGGGAAGCCATATAATTTAAATGAGACTCTGAGCTGTCACACACCAGAAATAACATTGATAATGATGCTAAAAACTTATACTTACCCAAAATACAACATAATCTGTGAGGACATACAATATAAATGTGACAGACAACTGGTACACACCAGCAGAAACGTTGACAACGGCCCTTAAATACACACATCAAAGAAAAGACTTGCATCACCGCGGTTACGACAGTTCTGCAACCTGTACAGAAAACTGGAATAGAGATCAACATAAATATCATATCCGCCCTTTTTATTGCTCATGAAAACCACTCATTGCGTGTTGTACCATCATACAGCGGGACCTTCAGAGGTGGTGGTAAAGTTGCTGTACACACCGGTACCTCTAACGCCCAGTAGCAGGTCCACTTGCGTTGATGCATGCCTGTATTCCTCGTGGCATACCGTCCACAAGTTCATCAAGGCACTGTTGGTGCAGACTGTCCCACTCCTCAACGGCTATTCGGCGTAGATCTCTCAGTGTGGCTCATTGGTCACGTCGTCCATAAACAGCTGTCCAGGCATGTTCGTCAGGGTTCTTGTCTGGAGAACTTGCTGGCCACTCTAGTCGAGCAGTCGAGCGGTGTCGTTATCCTGAAGTAAGTCATTCACAAAATGTTCACGAAGGGAGGTGCGAATTGTCCACGAAGACGAATTTCTCGCCAATATGATGCCGATATGGTTGCACTATCGGTCGGAGGATGGCATTCTCGTGTCATACAGCAGTTACGGCGCTTTCCTTGAGCACCAGCGGCGTACGTCGGAGCCACATAATACCACCACAAAGCAGCAGGGAACGTCCACCGTGCTGCACTCACTGGACAGTGTGTCTAAGGAGTTCAGCCTGACCGGATTGACTCCGACAATTGTCTGTTTCAAGGCATATGCGACACCCATCGGTAAAGAGAACGTGATGCAAATCCTGAGCTGTCCATTCGGTATGTTGTTGGGCCAATCTGCACCGCGCTGCATGGTGTCGTGGTTGCAAAGATGGACCTCACCATGGACGTCAGCTGTGAAGTTGCCCATCATGTAGGCTATTGGGCACAGTTTGACTCGTAACACGATGTCCTGTGGCAGCACGAAAAGCTTCTATCAACAGGGAGGCGTTACTGTCAGGGTTCCTCTGAGCCATAATCATCCACTGCAGTAGTAGCCCTTGAGCGGCCTGAGCGATGTACGTCATCGACAGTTCCTGTCTCTCTGTATCGCCTCCATGCCCGAACAACCCCGCTTTGGTTCACACTGAGATGCCTGTACTCTTCACTTGTTGAGAGTCCTCCCTGGCACAAAGTAACAATGCGGACGCGATCGAAACGCTGTATTAACTGTCTAGGCATGGTTGAAGTACATACAACACAAGCCCTTACCTCCTTCCTTGTGGAATTACTGGGACTAATCGGCTGTCGGACACCCTCCGTCTAATAGGCACTGCTCATGCATGGTTGTTTACATCTTCGGGCGTTTTTAGTGACATCTCTGAACAGTCAAAGGGTCTCTGTCTGTGATACAATATGCACAGTTAACGTGTGCCTTCAAGAGTTCTGGGAGCGGGGTGAAGCAAAACTTTTTTTGATGAGTGTAAATACAAAATTCTCCAATGTACAAGATAAGCTGGTAAATACAATAGGTGGATGTCGCAGGTAATAATGAACAAACAAGCAAGTGGAGTTAGTTAATAACTGTGGATAAAGGGAAAAGCTCAAGTGGCTGTTCTTAAGGAAAAGTTCTTAAAACTTAACACACTACAGAAATAGCAATAAGGATGGAAGCTTTACAGGAGTAATTGGAGAGCTGATAGAGCGAGGATGAACTTCAGACTAGCAGAAAGTGCTTTAGGCTTCATCACCTTACTGATATTACCAATTGGGGTAGATAATTAGTTGCTGATTAACTGGTACATGTATCAAACGCTCAACATCATTTAACCAAAGCAGGAGTAATAGGAGAGCTGATAGAGCGAGGATGAACTTCAGACTAGCAGAAAGTGCTTTAGGCTTCATCACCTTACTGATATTACCAATTAGGGTAGATAATTAGTTGCTGATTAACTGGTACATGTATCAAACGCTCAACATCATTTAACCAAAGCAATGTTACTGGTAGAGGCTCCACATTGTGGGCCAACCCAGACGCCTGCCACAACAGAAGTGCCGTCGCAACAGAAAGAAATCACGTCTTTGCTCCGGCCCAGAGAACAGTAATGCGTCGTCTGCTGCCAAAACTACCCTGCCAACACACTTCAGAAGGGAACAGTAACATGTCCAAATTAGGCTATAGACGAGAATGTCTGAGACGGAGGGCATATAAACTTGTAGCGGAAGCGAAGACACATGCAAGTTACATGCTTAACACTCCTTATAATTATTTGTAAATGACGTGGCGAAATACCGGGGCCCTATAATGCAATGGCCAGGGAATACTCATCTACAAGGGTACCTTGCCTCCGACACAGACTATGTTACAATTTTAATTTCGTCAGTTCAATCTATAATATAGAATATTAGTACTGTTGCACGAAATATAGCCTGGAACAACAGTTACACAGAACGATGATCATACACCCAAGCACTTGAAGGCGCATTAATATAACCGGTCCAATTCCACATTAACACAGACGTAGCCTTACAACAACAAGTAACAAAAAATATATAAAACAACACTTCGCTCAGAGGAGCAGTGACGTATAGGATTCCTAGCCGGGGTATTATTGTCTCCAAACCGTACAGGAGGTCTTCGAGGTGCCGAAAAATTTAAGACTGCAGAGTAGGGCGGGAATTTGAAGACCAGATTTCACGCGACGTCCGCTACTCTTCGCTACTCTTCCCAGAGCTCGCTGCTATCAGTCCTTAAGCCAGCCAGGAAGGCTTGCCTCCGACCGATTTATTTACTCACGGAATCTCAAGGTACGTATCGGACAGCAGGTTGGTGATTTGGCGGGACCTGGTACTGGCAGGTAGCTGGAGGGCACGTTCCTGGCAAGTTGTTTCTCTTGGGGTCTCCTGCTTGACTTCATGAAATTACATTTCTAACATTTTGTCGGAGGCAAGGCACCCTTGGAGTCAGGAGCTACTAGGCAAGGATCAAACGTACCACAATCCCTCATCAACCTTCAATATACAGCGGATTATGGGGCCATAGATCTAGTGGTAAATAACTAAGAAAACCTCCAGAAGACGCTACTGCACACTAGATCGTTCTTGTTTCCCATCCACGATCTTGGGAAAGTATCCACTGTAAAACATATAAAATATCCAATCGGCGGCATTGGGACATTGATTACACTAGGAAGCACACGTGTTCTAAGAGTCTCAGAGAGTCTTCAATCTCCTTACATGAATTCCCAGTTGCGAATAAGGACCACCAGCAGCTGTAGAATGGAATGAGGACAGTGAAATTTGTGCCAGACCGGGATTCCAAACCCTGATGAGAAGGTATAGAATAGAATTGAGGAGAAGATAAATTGGTGGCAAAACTTGACTAGAAGAAGGAATCGATTGGTAGGACATCTTCTGAGCCATCAAGGGATCACCTATTCAGTACTGGAGGGCAGCGTGGAGGGTAAAAATCGTAGAGGGAGACCAAGAGAAGAATACACTAAGCAGATTCAGAAGGATGTAGGTTGCAGAAGATACTGGGGGATGAAGAAGCTTGCATAGGATAGAGTAGCGTGGAGACCTGCATCAAACCAGTCTCTGGACTGAAGACCACAACAACACAGTTCCTATAGTAGTCAACATGGATAATGACGAAGAGAATCTAAAGCAAGTAATCAGATTTAAATATATCGGTAGCAGAATTAACAGAGGTAGGCAGATCACCTCTAGAGAAGAAATACAGACTGGCAGAAGCTGAAACGTTGTCGAACTGGACGCTACTATCACCGAATAATATTGGTAGGAACACAAGGTAACAATATGTCAAAGGTTTTGTTTTGAGTGTTGCCTGTATAGCTTGCAGACATTGACAATAGAGGAGCCACAACGATAGAAATTAAAGGTTTTTCAATCCTAAGGATTTCACGGTCAGAGAGAATGGCCAGTCTTCAAAAACAGATAGACTCGATCGTTGAGAAAACTATCAAGGAACGGCCATACCTCCAGTCCCTCTTTCATATGCCCACTTTGCTAAGAAATTAATAAAAGGAAAAAATCTCGAAAGAATACACGACGATGACTAAAAGTTCAGTACACCGGGCAGATAAAACAAGATATGCAATTGCAAACATACACGAACTGAAGCAGCAATGAAGGAAAATTAGATTTAAGCATCCCGTCGATATCGAAATAAAGAATGGGGAAGCAAATCGGTTGTGTCGTTTCAAAGGCATCTGCCATAAGGAATTTAGGGAAATCACGGTACACTTAAATGTTGGTGGCCGGACGGGGATTTGAATTGTCGTCCTCGGAAACGAAAATCCACTGTTAAAATGGTTCAAATGGCTCTGAGCACTATGTGACTTAACATCTGAGGCACCAGTCCCCTAGAACTTAGAACTACTTAAACCTATCTAGCCTAAGGACATCACACACATCCGTGCCCGAGGCAGGATTCGAACCTGCGACCGTAGCGGTCTCGCGGTTCCAGACTCATGCGCCTAGAACCGCTCGGCCACGCCGGCCGGCCGAAAATCCACTGTGCTAACCACTGCACCACTTCGCTCAGTAATAAGCGAAAAACCTCGCAGAAGGTAGGGAAAATTGGAGGAGGAGAATTGTTTGCGACCAGTCTACACATATAGATGAATAAGAAGTAGTAACGTGCTGATTGAAGTGGTGCTGTCGGCTGTCGCTGATGGAAGGAGCGCAGACTAACCGATAACTCTCCGACACAATGCTGCAGAACAACAAAGGGTGAGCAGCCAGTTCCACATCCCATACGTTTCCGACTCCTCTATTCTCCGCATTTCACGGAGCACAAAATCTGACGTGCAGGCGGTAACACTGAACACTCGAAGCTGTGGGCAAGGTACGCTGGACTGGCAAGTCGTTGTCGTCGTTGGCACACAGCGATGGCTGGATGTATTTTGAGTGTGCCGTAACAGGATGAAGATCGTTATGACATGTGAGGCGTGTTATTGAGTTGGGATGTGTATATATAATGAACCTAAATTCCTGATACGACTTTCATCGTCGAAACCATATAGAAATTTAAAATTCTGTCACGTAACTCGATTGTTTCCCCACAGCATTTTACGGGAGAGCTGTGTGTCTGGAAACCAAATGATCGAGAATTCGAATGCTTATTGGACAACAGATATTTTAATCTGAGTTGTAACCTAGTTCTCAACTCTCAACGATGTAATGTGTCACCTGAGACGACATTTCATGCGGATTCCATATTAAACTTTAGATCCCCATTCCACCCGCTGGATAACTGGGATGTGTTAGAGATCTGGAGGTCGCCAAGATGGCGTCCAATTAAAAGACGTGCACCGTGTCACTGAGCCACACGAAATTAGTAATAATTATCATATTCTGTGTCTCCCAGAGTCCATTTCACGTGACTTTGCCACTGCGATCATGGACAATGTGAATGATAACACACTACTAGACAGTTGTCTCTAATTTAATTGCCAGCTGTTGTAAGTCGTCGCAGTTTATTATGGTATCCGCGAGGTTAGAGTACTATCTGCCTTACTAGTGGTGAAGAAAGGAGAAGTGTTTGGGCTATCATAAGGTCAGATTGGTCGCGAAATGGAATGCACAGTGAATATCCAATGAAGTTTATGCAGTTTCTTTGGGAAATGCTTCTAGTACGTCCATCGATCGCGTCACATCGCTCTTTTTAGTTCTGAACACAAAGTGAGCATGTAAAGATGCCTAGGAAATAGTGCCTCCCACCAAGTATAAGTCCCTCCTGAGAGATATTGCCTGATTTCGTGCAGCCCACATAACGTAACGGCCAAGTATTTCATTCTTCATTACAGTTTTTGGTCCCTACACTGCAGGGCAATGAAAATGTCCCTGCAGCGATTACGATTTTAAGTATTTTATCACCCAACATTCAGCACAGATTTAGCTCCATCTAAGTTTGACCTCTTCTCAGATGAACAGCTGGCAATGAAGGCAATGTTTTATCACAGACAGCGAGTTGTATACGAGCGTAGAGAATCGGCGAAAAGTGCAGGCGGCAGATTTCTATAACGAGGGCACGGGCAAATTGGTACAATGCCGCTACAAATTATTAAGTCAGATTGACTACTATGCAAAGCAGTAGCTGTAAGGTGTGGCTAACTATGACAAATAAAACATTTTTCATTTTTTACTGTGGTTTCCATTTCGCGACTAGTCTGTCTTAAATAAACGAATAGCCCACACACACTGTGCTTGATTCCGTCTTGTGCGTGCCCTAATCCTTCCATTACCGCCTACCTTTGGAGCCAAACTTAGAGTTAATGCCAGGACACCATGATTCCTAGCTCAGCCCATCTTTACGATTTCCTCATCAAACAACACACCTAATGATAAAATCCATGGTCAGGCCATTAACTGCTAATGAAATTATGTTGAAGATTTCATTTATACAGCTGAGAGTAATGGAAACTGTTTCTTCAATCCCTTCTTTGTTAATCCGAATGCTGCCTCTAATTGTAGACCGTACATGACAACTGCTTTGGGCTCTGAACTACTTTGTGCCGATGAATATACACATTCATCGAAGATGCTATGAAAACTCGTATAAGGAAGAATATAGTAAAGGGTTTTGCATTTGACAGGGGTTCATTAACATCAATATCTATATTGCCACATGCAATATATTTGTATACTGTACGTGTTTATAGCCACCTGTGCCAAACAAAAGCTCATTCATAGTGCCGTACTTGCAATCTTCTCTTCCTAGGTAAACCTGCACTGTATTCATATGCTATCGGAACACACTTTTACGCTGAACTGCGTTCACATCGCTCCTGTCCACTGTGCACTGAGAACCTCTGTTCCAGTGTGATCTTTCTTGATACCTGCCTGCACCCTGAGACATGGTGTACTGTAAAGACAGCAGTAGCGCAAATAACGGCTGGCACTGCAGCGATAGCACGCAGTCGCGGCGTGGCGGACCCGTGCGGCGAGACTGGAAGTATGCGGAACTCTCAATCTTTGCACTTTGTCCACAGATAACGTCAAGGCCGTCGGCAAGGCTCACAATGAAATAGCGAATAGTAATGCCTCCGAATTTTTTACTCCGTTCTCAGTACCCGTCATGCAAAGTACTTGGTTGACTTTCAGGTTTCGCTGACTCAAGTTGCAATTCCCTGTCGCTAGAGGGCCTCGAACTGAACGTGTGATTTGGGAGTGGGTAGGTAACTATGTCGGTGCGTGAGAAACAGCGTGCTGTCATTGTGTTTCGAATTCGAACAGTTCCTCGACATACAAAACACCCTCTCCTTCTCCATAACAGTGCCAGGTCACACATGAGCTCTGCGACATCTGCAGCAATGCAATGCCATGGGTTCACCGACGTGGGACATTCTGCATAGAGTCCCGACTTGTGTCCATAGATTTTCATTTGTTTACAAAATGTCAAGAACACTTCCAACTTTGATAGTGATGAAACGGTGCATGCGGAGGCGAGGTTGTGATTTCGGCAACAAAGTCAACAGTTATACAGTGGCGGTATCAACAAACTGGTTTAATGTTGAGAGAAAACTGTTCGTCACCAGGGTGACTGCGTTGAGAAATAGATAAGTAGACATAAGGTGTAGAATATAAACGTCGGCATCTGTGGCCATTGTCACATTCAATAAAATTTTTCTGGGTTTGTGACAGCATTGTCTATATGTAAAACTACTGAGGTTTCGGTCACTTGCAACAGTGACCGAACAGTTGGTAGTTTTACATATTGACAAAGCGGTCACAAACTCAAAAATATTTTATTGTCCAAAGATGTAGAATGTTAATAAGATTTCACAGCTTTAAAAGTTTTCACGTGAAGTGTGAGGCATTACTTCTCAGCATGTTCTCATAAATTACATTTCTCACTTTTGCACATGTGCAGAGCAAACCATAGGTACGTGGAATAAAGCACGGTGCACCATCTAAAAGAGGAGAAAGAGGCGATTCCTTGGATGCATCGGTATTCCATAATATTGACATGTATAATTAAATACAGATCCAAGTAGGTTTCTGTAGCGGATTTATAGAAAATAATTGATAACAGTTGCAAGCTTTTATTTGCAACAGAGACTGACCCATCAGTTTACAGCACTCTGAAGAATATGCAGCGGCGGAGCATATAAATGTAGGAGTCCGTAAGTAATTGAACAGTAAGAGGCTATTTAATTCGACTCTTAATTAAAGGCAGGGCAATGAATAAACCAAAACATATAATATAGACTTTTCAGCGTAAACTGCTGATTAAAGCTCCTCGGGCTTCTAATCAGCTCGCTTCTTCGATTCAGTAACATTTGGATGAGTATTTTCATCATCTTCTGGCCGCAAGATCATGAGATTGCCACTCGTCGAAATACCGCGAAATCTCGACATAGTCATCTGGATGGAACGCCGAGAAGATTAGGTAAACCACAACACTTATACGATTAGCATGCCAGTACGTATTGTGAAACGAATTTTAACTTTATTTACAACGTATTGATTATACGAATTGTACCTTAGAGTGTTACATTTTTAATAATCATCAATGTTTTGCATAATTTTGTCCATAATTTAAATACACGTGAAACCTGATCGCGAAATAAAAAGAGGTTATTTCCAGGAAGAAAGAGGTGACATACAGGTGTGCACAATAATTATTCAGAGCACAAAGAGCAAAGCCTGAAACTGATCACTGAAATTACAGTATTTACTTAGTTAACTTTGATTTCTGGGCAAGTTAAGGCTAGGCTGGAATGAAGTGAGTGCGACATTCATTTAAGCCAACATCCATTTATTACAATGTTAAAATCCAATAAACATGTGGTTAAGATAGTTTTAAGGATCCCCAAAAACTATTTCTGTGTTATAATTTTAAAATCTCAACATTCCCAGAAAGTTTATTGTAATGATTCCTTATGGAATATGAATAATAATTATACTAACGGTAATGAAATTCCTTAGATGATTTCTCACATAATAATCTCAGTAATAAGACAGAGTTCCATAATACTCAATTGCAAATATCTTCTCACACGTGTAAACGTATGCTTCCGGGGCCTTTGTCACAGTCAGCAACATTCTTCTAGGTCTGGGACTGCACTTTCAACTATAAAATTCAGACGCTTTTGCAGCTATTGCAAGACGCGCACCTCAGGGTTAGCAATACACCCTGAGGAAGGCGTCTTGCAATAGTTGCCGAAACGTCGGTATTTCATAGTTGAGAATACGATCCCAAACCCAGAGGAATTTTATTGACCTTATGACACATTCATAACTAGAAATAATTTGAAACACTGCCCTATCTACTAATATTAACTTTAAATGAGAACATTTTTGTCGTACTACGCCCCATGTTAGAGATATTTTTTTGTCACAGGTTTAAACTAAATCCTGTATAATTGTTATAGAACAACTGTAGTGAATGTGCCATCACGATATCGGGCTCTTAGTGTAATATGTCCTTCTTTGAAACAACTGTGCAGAGGTAATTAACATATGCTGAAAACCATTGATTAGTGCCTAAATAGGCCACTTGTAAGGTTAAGAATACCCCATTCGAGAAAGAAACGATCTCTTGGGGCTCAAGGCTGAAGTTAGAGAGGCATCTTAGCAGAAGCAAGTACTTTATCAGAAACCTCTAAAATGCTACAGATTAACTGGGGTCACTTTAATGCATGGCCTGTTTTCTTACGTTCTGGAAATAATACAAATTATTGTGAGTGGTTTACGATTTGTGTAGGCATAGGAAATATGTCTAGACTCTGCAAACGGGTTAAATAAGTAGGAACAACTAAGCTGCCAAATACATACAATTTCTGTGATAGAGTAGTGTATCTAACTGGCATTGCAATCTCTGAAAATTAAATATGGGTTTTATACAAAGCGAAACAGTTCAATACTTCACCTACCGTAGGTGCAGCGATAGTCACTGAATGCTAAAGTTAAAGTGCCATGTAACATCACAGTATTAAATAAATGTGAATAATAGAAGATAATATGTAATTTAAGTAAGATACAGTCAAAGGACTCTTGTTAAAAACGACCAGTAAATTTCAGACTAATGTTCAAGTAAAACGAAGAATGTAAGTGGAAAATGATGAACCTGCAGATTCGAAAGTAAGACTGCATAAGGAAGAAGAAAAACAGTTCAGCCAGATGTGAGCAACAGGTTATGTATATAACGGTGAATGTAATGGAAAGAAGAAAGCTGCATAAACATCGATACAAACAAACATATAACATAATAAACTGTTATTGATCTGTTAGAAGTGGGAGACTTTCATTGACCTACAGAGGCTGCATTAGGGTCTTTGACTTTATGCAGCAGCATTCTAGTAAATGAAAGAATAAAAATAACCGGATAAGGTCTCCCAATATGTGGCAAAATTATTCAAGGAGAAACAACTGAGGCGTTCCAATTGTGAGAATCTGTCATGTCGATAACTTATTTTAATGCGTCGAAAGAATTTTTAATCCAGATAAACCTCACGTTCTTCCGGAAGATTAACCACACACTTCAGATGAAATATTTACTTCTGTGTCATTAATATTCACACCAATTAGTTTCCACAGTGATGTGTAATTTAAAAGTGTGTTGTTGTGGTCTTTATAATTTCTGTTGTCGCTTCGTTATTACAGGTTGTGTCAGAAAACTCTGAAGTTAAATATGTAGTAGCAATGGATGAGTTGACAGACATAGTTCTAGGTGAATAAGTTTATTTTCTATGATTTTAATAATAATTTTAAGTTCAATGCATATACAAACATCAATAACAAATTTCATCCCCTCGGTTCCGAAAGTTCCGGAACCTGTCCCGAAAATTGTAATGGAGATGAGCATAAAGATTGTTTCCCACCTTTTCATTGCTCATGAAAACCTCGCTTTTCATGTTGTACCACCATACACCGAGACTTTCAGAGGATGTGGTACAGA
Source organism: Schistocerca nitens (assembly GCF_023898315.1). Classification (NCBI taxonomy): domain Eukaryota; kingdom Metazoa; phylum Arthropoda; class Insecta; order Orthoptera; family Acrididae; genus Schistocerca; species Schistocerca nitens. The sequence goes on along the minus strand of NC_064621.1, from coordinate 306,516,814 downwards.
TTACTGTACACACCAGTACCTCTAATACGCAGTACCACGTACTCTTGCATTGGTGCATGCCTGTATTCGCTGTGGCGTACTATCCACAACTTCATCAAGGCGCTGTTGGTCCTGATTGTTCCACTCCTCAACGGCGATTTGGCCTAGATCCCTCAGAGAAGTTGGTGGGTCACAACGTCCATAAACAGCCCTTTTCAATCTATACCAGGCATGTTGTGAGTTAACGAGCATTACGCTCTCATTTAAATATATGGCCGAAAGAGTCAGCCCACAGGAATTTAGAAACTAATCCTGTCGTCCAGGGCCGGATGCCACAAAGAGCGCAGATTCACCACGAGATGGGGAAATTCAGAGGCGTCTGTTGTCTATTGAGGTCTAAGCGCTGTAGTGTGCGAGTGAGACAGACGAGAACCTACGTCATAGGGAAACCCAGTAGAAGGCTTTTGTGGCCAAGGAGACGTAGCAGTGTTAAATAAGGCGGACTTAAGATCCGTCATAAAGAGAAAAATTTATGAAACTTGTTTAATTCTGTAGTAATGCAGGGAATCAATCCACAGTAATTTTGATCTACCATCCTCGATAAATTTTCGTGGTGGTCCCAATAATACATAAATATTGATCGTATCTATAATAGTTTAGGATTGAGTGTTAAAATGAAATTAACAAGTTAAGTAAGAAAGACCTGAATGCTAAAATCTGAACGCTTGTAAGTGCGTCATTAAAATGACAAACGTTGTAAATATCAAGTCTGTAATTTTATTTGTTTGAAAGATATAGTAAATTTAAGTTATCAGTATTTACAGTGAAGCATCGCATCATCATTTCCTCCACACAAAACACATTGAACGATGAAAGTATGACACTTTACTGAATCATTAGGTAATAAAATATTTGTTGTAAAGTTAATGCTTCATAGTTACTTTTGTTCTTTATTTATGTATCAGAAAGCACACTGGTGCAAGGCTACCGGTAGTGGCATTCAAAGCTAAGAAGGTAATTGTATTGGTTTTAAGTAAAAGAATTTAGCCTTTATTAAGTAATGAATATTATTGTCACTTTATTTAGAACGTGAAAGTGGTCAGGCTTTGATATTCAAGAATGTTAAAATGTAAAATAATGTAGAATAAGTTGTAGCCAATCAGATGGTCGGCTTCAGGAAAGGGAACAGCCCTAGTCTATTGAGCGACGATGTTCGGCGCGCGGGGAAACACGGCCGGAGAGGGACAGAGGGCGACAGTTCTGGTCTATACACCAAAGTGTAGAGTGCTGTTGCAGACGCGAAAGTGGAGAGTTCGGCTGAAGACACCAAAGGGTACAGTTCGGATTGAGAAGTGAATGTGGGCAGTCGGTCTTTAGGTAGCCAGGAAGTGAAACGACTCAGAAAATTTCGCGTTATGTGGTATCGTGGGGCGGCGAGCAGCCGCACGCCTGCTGTGAACTCCATCTTTTCGCGTGGTTAACGTGGTGGAGTGTTGGAATTTTAATTCACGGTGAGATTGTGAATGATCGAATTGTGTCAAATAGATATCCGCTCGAGTGTTCAAAATGGTTCAAATGGCTTTAAGCGCTATGGGACAACATCTGTCATCAGTCCCGTAGACTTAGAGCTATTTAAACCTAACTAACCTAAAGACATCACACACATCCATGTTCGAGGCAGGATACGAAACTGCGACCGTAGCAGCAGCGCACCTAGAACAGCTCGGCCACAGTGGCCGGTGCACTCGAGTGTAATAATAATTCTAAATATAATCACTTTAGCTATTCGTTTGCTTTCTAAATAAACATTATTCTAAACAAATCGCAACTGTATGGACTACATCATTTAGGGGTTGTTAATTTAGTTCCCGATATTATTATCACTTTTATTATATGTTACTTAACTTTGTATTTCGCAAACTTGCAATCAGCCAGACAACTTAACCAAAGGGTGACATGTGTCTACTTTAGGGCGTGTAATGCGACACGTGCGCTTCAAACCCTAGACGAGTTTGAGCCAAGACATTTCGACGAAGAGTAACAGCACGTGAGCCCAAACATCTATCGGATGTTAGCTTGCAATGTGCGATAGGGTTCATGTCTGGAGAATATGTTGGCTACTCCAGTCGAGCCTTGTCGTTATCCTGAATGAAGTCATTCACAATATGTGTACGATGGGGGCACGTTTTGTCGTCCATGAAGACGGATGTCTCGTCAATATGCTGCTGATATGGTTGCACTATCGCTCGGAGGATGGCATTCGCATATCTTACAGCCGTTGCGGCGCCTTCCATGACCATCAGTGTTGTATGGCCGGCCGGAGTGGCCGCGCCGTTCTAGGCGCTACAGTCTGGAACCGCGCGACCGCTACGATCGCCGGTTCGAATCCTGCCTCGGGCATGGATGTGTGTGATGTCCTTAGGTTAGTTAAGTAGTTCTAAGTTCTAGGGGACTGATGACCTCAGAAGTTAAGTCCCATAGTGCTCAGAGACATTTGAACCAATTTTGAGTGTTGTATGTCGGCCTCACATAATGCCACCTCAAAACAGCAGGGAATCTCCACCTTGCTTCAATCGCTGTACAGTGTGTCTAAGGCGTTCAGCCTGACCGTGTTGCCTCTAAACACGTCTCCGTGGATTGCCTGGTTGTAGACATATGCGACACTCATCGGTGAAGAGACGTTGTACCAATCCTGGTCGGTCCAGTCGGAGTGCTGTTGGGCCCATGAGTACCGCAATGCATGTTGTCGTTGTTGCAAAAACTGACCTCGATACGGACGTCTGGAGTGAAGTTGCGCATCATGCAGCCTATTGCGCACAGTTTGAGACGTAGCACGACGTCCTGTGGCTACTAGAAAAGCATTACTCAACACAGTGGTGTTGCTGTCAGGGTTCCTCTGAGCCATGATCTATAGGTAGCGGTCATCCACTGCCGTAGTGTCCCTCGTGCGACCTGAGCGTGGCATGTCATCGACAAATGGTTCAAATGGCTCTGAGCACTATGGGACTCAACTGCTGAGGTCATTAGTCCCCTAGAACTTAGAACTAGTTAAACCTAACTAACCTAAGGACATCACAAACATCCATGCCCGAGGCAGGATTCGAACCTGCGACCGTAGCGGTCTTGCGGTTCCAGACTGCAGCGCCTTTGTCATCGACAGTTCATGTCTCTCTGTATCTCCTGCATGTCCGAACAACATCGCTTAGGTTCACTCCGAGACGCCTCTACACTTCCCTTGTTAGGATCCCTTCCTGGCACAAAGTAAAAATGCGGGCGCGATCGAACCGCGTTATTAACCGTCTAGGCGTGGTTGAACTACAGATAACACGAGCCGTGGGCCTCCTGCCTGGTGGAATGACAGGAACGGATTTGCTGTCTGACCCCCTCGGTCAAATAGGCGCTGTTCATGCATGGTTGTTTACATCTTTGGGCGGGTTTAGTGACATCTCTGAACAATCAAATGGACTGTGTCTCTGATAAAATATCAGGAGTTCTGGGAACCGCGGTGAGGAAAAACTTATTTTGATGTGTGTATATCAGTAGGAATATTACGTAGTGACTCACGATAATTTTTGAGATATGCGTGTTAGTGTTGGGAATAGGATTCTCATCCAGTAATGCAACTGTGTAACTGATACTTGAAGATACGGGCTCTGAAAACAATCCACGTCTTCACAATTTAATGAATTCCAGCATTTTTTAACGAACTCTGAAACTAGAATTACAGTCATCACTGAGAACTCAGATAGAAATGCAAGATCATCAACATAACCTTTTGCTGTTCTTCGAACATATATCTCTGCAACTCTAGCTCCTCTTGACCGTGGAATAAAGAAGAAAACCAAAGACAAAGTTCTTTGTTAATGGATAAAGGATAGTTTAGCTCCACCTTATTTCGAATGACCCTTCATGTATTCATCGCCAGCAGAACCAGGGACTAGTCCATTAGATATTTTCACCAATTTTTTTTTATGAAGATACAGTTAGCATGGTGGTTATGTACACCAATTAGTGTGCCACCAAAAGAAACAGTCTAGGTGACTGCAATGAAAATGAAACGCTTCTGCTTATAGGAATTCTTGTTCAGTATGTCTACAGAGGGTTCCCAACGAGAAAAATGTACTGGCAAACAGCAAATAGTCCTCACAATGAGCTTCCTACGAATGTTATACCAAGAGACATGTTTAATATCATATGAGAAAAAAGCGTGTTTGTAACAGCGATGAATTTTGCAAAATCCGGCAGGTATTAAGCGTGTTGAATGAAATTAAAAAAATTTTGCACCATACTCACAACATTATTCTGTAGATAAGTCCATGGTTCCTGACTTTGGAAGACATTGATGCACACAGTTTACCTAAGGAAATCCGATTCGGTATGGCTACAAATTCTGGTGCAGAGGAACCAATGATAGTTACACTGTGTGGTTGGAAACTTACCAAGAAGCTGGAACTTGCAGTGATGATTATGCTGACAAATGAGTAAGACACGTAGTCATAATGACGTATGCGTGTGATGAAGCATATCAGCTATTCTGTAATAACCTGTTTACCAGTAATACGGAAATTTTACAAAATTGGAAGAAAAGAGGTACTGAGCTTCAGGAACCATTCGTCAAATTCGACCTCCTAAAAGCTGCATACTGAACGACTTCAAAAAATCCAAGAAGGAAAAGAGAGGTGCATAAGAATCCTGCACATAGAAAAGGCAGGTAAATATACCAATACTCAGAAAATTTGTTACTTTCAATGAAGTACCGTTATATATTTATCATACTTAAGTTGTTTCTCCATTGTTTCAAGTGTTTCAATCGTCCGATAGAACAATAAAGGCATTCTTACCATTGCAACGACCTATGATCAAGTTGGACTTTTTTCCAGGGAAAAGAATCAGAGTGTGTCAGTGCTCCAACCAGAAGGTTTTCAAGCTTACAAGCCATGATGAGAGGAACCGATGGAGTATCCTTTTATCGCACATATAAGAGGCAAAAATTTGTATTTTCCCCTTAACCGCACAACTTCGTATTTCTTGTTTTGTAGAATTTCACGGCAAGTAAAATTTGTGATTTCTATTCAGAATATAGTGTTAATCCTGACATCCTCCCAGAAGGATACCCTGTTACGCGCAAGGTGAAAGGTGCTAATAACTCAACATTGCTGCATTAATTAACGTTCATTATGCATAAATAAAGCTGTTTTGAAAATAAATGTAACAAAAATTAATTCAAGCTGTGGTGTCACCGCCAGACACCACACTTGCTAGGTGGTAGCTTAAATCGGCCGCGGTCCATTAGTACATGTCGGACCCGCGTGTCGCCACTGGCAGTGATCGCAGACCGAGCGCCACCACACGGCAGGTCTCGAGAGACGGACTAGGACTCGCCCCAGTTGTACGGACGACATTGCTAGCGACTACACGTACGAAGCCTTTCTCTCATTTGCCGAGAGACCGTTAGAATAGCCTTCAGCTAAGTCCATGGCTACGACCTAGCAAGGCGCCATTAACCATATATGGAGAGAGTCTCACTTGTATTATCAAGAGAAATGTACAACAAGAAATTAAAGTTAAGTATACGAGAAGCTCCGTTCTTTTCTTTATAGCTTTCATCACGTATCCTGTTTCAGACTTAACGCAAGACGGCGAGAGTTGCGTGCCCTCAGTGTGGCGTAGCTAGCTTGTTACGCCACAACACAAGCTAATCTGGGTTAGTCAAAAGGAGGTCTAGCTAAGGGGAACAGTCTGGCAGGAACCCTCATTAACATTATCCTTAATGCCTTAGAAAACATGTTTTCTAAGTCGTACTCAGTAATCCAAAGGGATGTCTCATGTTACAGAAGGAATGTTAATGACAAGATGGTCTTACATAGGGGAAAGAAAAAAGATGGACATGAAATCGGTGAAAAACAAGCAAAACGCATTTCAAAACCGAACAGACTACGGAAATTGGTAAAGATAATAGCACTGACTTTACTGACCCAACATTTATAATGCACATTGGTAAGAATAAATTTGGAATTTTCGGGTAGCCTACTGATAAGTATCCCATCATAAACGAAAAATGGAATATCGCAGACATATTTTCAAGTTAAGTCGAAGAGAATGTTATAATTGCTCCTTGATGATGACGAAATTAATAAAAAATACATGTGAAATAAGTGATTGTAACAAAGAAACACTGGGCGCTCCTTCAAAAGCAGCAGTTATTATAAATGCAACTATCAGCAAAAGTACACATTGCCCTATGATGACTTATAATGCTACAGTCTCAGATAAAATTGCAATGAGTTTCTGGATTGCAAACATCAAGATCGGTTTTCAGACGAAAAACATAAGTTACAGGTAAATATAAAGTGCAAGTAAACTACTCTGTTCAGGAGATGAAATATAATGAAGAAACTCATTGAAATTTCAAGAATATACATATTCAATAATACACATATTTGAAGAATATACATATTCAAATAGGAAAACCGCCCTTGCTACACGTTTTTCACCCATCAGACATGTAGTCAGAAATATTCTAGAATCCTCGATGTGTTGTATTATAAGATGGTAACTGAGCCACTAGTGAATCTGTGCTCGACAAGTATTTGTCATACGAGGACTTGCGAGTGATGGGTGTCTCTTGTGAGCACAGTTACCTATCCAAGGTGCGCGCATTGGATTGCTATTGAAGTGGGATAACAAAGAGGGGCCCAGGTAACCGATTACGACATCGAATCGTGACATCGTCTCTTATCATGCTATTGGAAGGATTTTCTAAATGAAGACATTATACGATTGAACGCTTTACTTCAAAGTGCTTTCCCGATTTACTACGAATTTCTACTTTCAGATGAAACAATGAAGAATATTAACAAAAACTCAAATGCCTAACTAACGACATATATCGTGGTAAACATACTGTAATTGCTATTGCGAGAATAAATTACAGCGGCAATAACCGTCTAGGGAACAGCGCCATCAATCATCACTAGATCGTGGGGCGACCGAACGTCCGAGAATTCGGCAGAAACCTAATCGTAGTCTCTTATTTAGTGATTTTTTGCCGGTGTTACATATGACATATACCCCTGAAGATATGTTAGTGCTTCTTTCACAGTTATTTTCATTATTAAATCCACGTAGCCATACAAACGCTAAGGCGGGTCTTGGATAGACTACTAGGTAAAGTCACTATATGCTGGTCGATCATCAGAACAGAACCCGATGTTTCCCAGACTGTGACATAAACTGGAGGTTTAAGTCCATGTTGAAACGCAGACCTTCTTGAAACAGTGGAAAGTGGGCTGAAACACCAAAAGACAAATTCTTCAAAATGTAACAACAGATGGCACATCTTATTATCTTTTCGTACAGGGGAAGACGTATTCATTCGTCACATTTTGTTGACATCCAGTGATACAAATATGCCCGTCAATTTAAAGCGACTTCAGCTTGAAAAGAGGCCATGAGTTTCAACAAGGCAAACGGCCAATCACTTTGTGTGGCAGACATTAAACATCCCAGGCAACGGCGGGCAGTGCAGTTAGTAAACTACTGGTCTGACACCCCGTGCCGTCGAATCGTCTTACACTTCGTGCGCCGGCACTGCCTGCATAGGCGCGCTGCTGCCGCCGGAGGTGCGCCAGAAGCGCATGATGCAGCGACCAGTCGCGTCCTGATCCTCCATTCGACTCTGCAGCTCCCAGACGCCGAAATTTTCAGTTCCCTATCCATACCGAGTTTGCATCCAAAAAGGCCACATTCTGAAGCGTCCTCATTCAAGAGAGTCAACCTATAACTCTCGCCCAAGGCTTCTCTCACACTCCACCAAAGTTCTGTCCTACAGTTACTGTTCAAGTCCTCCACCAATCACAGGACAGGCAGGAAACCGCGCCTCCTCCTCCGCTAGCCACTGAGACCACCATACAAGCAGATGTGCACTCAGAAGCCACCATCTCGCCTACAGGCTATCATCTGACTACCAATTGCTGGCGTTCCTTGGGACGGAAAGAGCGGGCAACTGGTTCCCAGTCTTGGTCTTCAGACTGGCGCCTTCTCTACTACAGGGAAACAGTGACACCCAGGGCGGCATGAGTCACTCATGCTACATTTGAAAAGATGTTATTAGCAACTCTCCCCGCAGCCAGCATGGTGGTCTTTCAGCGTAAGTGCGCCAATGCTTTCGACTCCCCAGACAGATGATCCGACAAATACATACACCGAAGGGGGAAAAATGCAGCAGCAAGAAGGAGTTGTGCGACATAAACAAAAGCTGTTAGGCGTGTTTCTACATCTGTGAGATGACGTCTGTTCAAATTTCGCTCCATTCGCTTAAGAGTGGCGCCAGTAGCGCCATTCTGAAGATTCAAGTCTGGTTTGCTTTAAATACACGCTGTAACTGTCGTGAGCGTTTGTTACCTTTGAGATTGGACGTGGTGAGTTGATGTTAGTCAACAATGCCTGTAAGGCGACAATGATGCCGTTATCACCACCTCACTGAGTTTGAGCGAGGATGTGTAATAGCGGTATGAAAAACTGGATGTTCCTTCTGTGATACTGCAAAAAGACTTGCCAGGAATGCATCCACTGCACATGATTGCTGGAAGCGGTGGTCACGAGAAGTTGCGGTAGCAACAAGAGCGGTCTCCGGCCGGCCACGTGGCACTACCGAGAGGGAAGACCATCGTGTTCGGCGTAAGGCTCTAGCTGATAGCACTACATTTGCAGCAACAATTTGACGAGCGGGTGGTACAAAGAGTGACTAACTCTTAAAAATCGGTAACTTCAAGGACAGCTCCGAGCCAGACGACCTGCAGCGTGGATTCCGCTGATCCCACACCACCATTTCTGATCTAACTGGCATCAAGCGAAGTGGACTGTGTTGTGTTTTTTCTGATGTAATCTGGTTCTGCCTCGATGCCAGTAATGGCTGTGTGTTGGACAGGGGGAGGCCAGTTGAAGGCCTGAAACCACCCGTCGGCGCATCAAACACACCGGATATACAACTGTAGTTATGGTCTGAGTTGCGGTTTCGTATGACAGAGAGAGCACCAACATTGCTATCCCAGGCACAGTGACTGCAAAGCTGTACGTCAGTCTGCTCATTGGACCCGTTGTGTTGCTAAAGAACAGGATTGTAGGCGTCGTTCTCCAACAAGATAACGCCCCTCCACAGAAAGCTGTGCATACTGTAGGAATACAGCCGTGGTGCGCACCAGAGAGGCACCCTTCGGAATGTCTACTGATCACCAGACTAGAAGACCACACGGTGTTTCCTGAACCTCTGAATGTGTCCTTCAGCCAGGTAAGCGCGTGTTCCCTTCTCCCAGACCGCGCTCTCCTCAGCTCACTCAGAAAGGCGAAACTGGCATGCATTTGGCTTTATGAAAACATGCACCGCAATTACGCAATTCTGTAAGGAACTCGTGAAATGAAAAAAGGAGCTGCCATACTATCACGCGACCACTCCTCAGTAGTCGTGAATTATATTTGCTACTCAGAAGCACTCCTGTTATCATATAATTAAAAGACACAGACGAATAAATGTGCGAAGGCCAGGAAACCCGTGACAGCCATTTCACTGTATAAATTTCCCAAGGCTATCTGCTTAACATATTGAAGCGGATATATTTATTGTCTTAGGCATATTGGCCTTGTGTAGGTACTGCTAACGGCTGGAAGCAAGGGGAAATTCCAACTGACGTATTTCCCAAGGAAATACAGCACTACCGCGTAGTTTGATGTCGAAATTTTGTTTGGTAATATATTTCGTAGTTAATATAGCCCCCTCCCCATTCTGATTTCTGTAGTGGGACTACTCTGGAGGCCTTGTTTGCAGAAGAATCAGAACTGGTTTTCTACGGGTCGGTGTGGAAGAGTAGTTGAGTCGGTAGGGTAAATGTTTTAGGAAGGGAAGTGGATAGATGGGAGATAGATACAAATCGAATTGGTGAAGTGCAGTAGTAGGAAGAAGTGGATGTCTGATCAGCAGTACAGCGTTGTCACCACAAAATCAAGTGAGTAGATCTAAGTAAATAGGAATCCGGGTAGTCCACTATGTATGGAATAGTGAACGTATTGCTATAGCTATCACATTAGCACCAGCTATACACTTCTTTGAAAAGATCTAATAATGGCTTATTTCCGTCATTTTCTCAAGCTGACCTACCTCGTCCAAGTTACTAGTAAATGTGTTATTGTCTGTGGGAAAACGTGAAGTTCCCTCCCTTCAAAACCTTAACGTCTTCTCGATGGTGGAAAATCTCACGCAGAGGGTGAGGATGGATATTATTCTCTTTTATGGGCCTCGCAAAAATACTGAATGACATGGCAAAATTTGTTCATTCCCTTCATATTTATCGTATTTCCACAGGAGGAAAAATTCAAACATTATTTCGTCTACATGGCACATGCATTGTTATTACACTGGTAGAACTTAAGTAATCAAATTTAAACATTTTACTAGCAGCAAAATGCGTAATGTAGACTGCAAGTATCTCCTTACGCAGTAGCTATTTCTGAACTGAATTGCACAAATTAGCAACATTTAGCAGTTACATGTTTTCATTGTTAAACAAAGCTGTCGTGTATTAACTGCTTGGTTTTAACAGTTTCAACCTTAATTTATAACTGTCACTGTGCACTCGTTTCTTCTCCAGTCACAGTTTCTCACTGGGCATTTACGTTAAATTGAATCAACTACATCTTAAAAGGTTTTACTGGTCTAATAGTCGCCTAATCATTCCTGCCATATTCAATACATCTCAAATGAAGTAACCGAAGAAATCAATGAACAGTTAAAGCACAACAAAACAGCACTATCCATTCACTCAACAGAAACTAAAAATCACAGTTGCTAGAGTGTAGCACCGTAATCTCAGTAGTACGACGATCAACAACCAAACAAAATCGTCTTATATGGAATACTGAACATGAAATCCATACAGTCACACGACTGGTGTACACTGTGCCCTTGTGCTTGTTGTAATAAAGCTGAGCATAAAGTGGCAAATAAATGAACAGCTTCCGCTGGCAAAGAAAGGAAGGATGAGGTTTAATCTCCCTTCTACATTCATTTCAGTCGAAGCAAAATCACGAATTGTTTCAAGGATGGGGAAAAATATCTGTAATCACGGAAAACCTAAATCCTGAAAGCCGGACGCAGATTTCAATAGTCTTCTTCCCGAATCCGACTTTTCTGTGCTAATCATTGTGCCACTTCCCTCGGTCTTCCGCTTGCTGCCAGTACTTCACAATACAAGTCTCACGTCATGTATAGAAGGCCAACTAGCCTATTAATGTATCCTGCCTTCGCTAAGCCTTTAGTGAAGTGGTTTCTCTGTTTCGGGCCCAAGTCGAGTGCCAAAAATACAATGACAATAGCTACCTAAAGGGAATTACATTGTATCCCTTACAGGTATATTACAATCCTTTCCTGTTGGTGTCAGGTACAAGATCGTAGATAGACAGTTTTACTGAGGTTTTGTGGGATAACTTCAGATGTACTGTCAGAAAAGTGCTTAATGTCTAAAATCCTATGAGCTGGAAGGGAGCTCTTCAGCATCTCATCAACCACTTCCCCCCCCCCCCCTCCAGCCGTAAAAATGACATGTTTCGATTTCTGAAAATTTGGGATAAAACGTACAACGAGAAATAACTGATTACAAAATAATGTTATGAAACTCAGGTATTTCGAACATCATTTCTTACAACACACACACAGGGCAGTGTCACTTTGCTGATAGTACTTCTCGATACACACCGGCGAAAGTCGGTAGTCTTCGTGACTTTTACGTCATGTTTTCAGTGGTTGCCAGGTGCAACGTTCAAACAGTTGCACTGTAGCTGCCTGGTAACGGTGTGTACAATATTAATTAATAAAGCATTTGTCAATGTTTGACGATGTAGACCGATTTCAGAAGATTGGAAAGGCGAAAGAGAAAACTTCAGCTTCTTCTTTGTGATCGATGTAATACAAGAAAGATTTCCTTATTCAGATTGATGATGCATTCCACACACGCAAACATGCGAACACAATAGCCATCATGCTGTTTGGCCGACAGGCTGCTAAGCCTAACCGCTTGTGTTCCCGACAACTACACCAGTGCCGCAAGACGAACTTGATTCTGTGCGCTGAGTGCCGAGATCGTGGCACCGTTCAAAAGTATTCAATACCACGGCGGAGATAAATACGAAAATAGGTCTAAGAAAGAAGCCTGCTGCTCCTGCTATGAACATTAATCATGTTAAAGGCACCTTGTGTAGCAGAAAAATTGAAGCAACAATAAAATCCCATCCGACATGAAACAACATTTATTTCAAAACGTACTCTGTAAAACGATGCCCGTATCAAATGATGGCCCACGGTAATAAAACATGGATCTCCCAGCTCTACAAGTATTCCTCACATGATCTATGTATAATTTATTTAATTTTTTCTAATAAAACCTTTTATTTCCACAAGCCCACTATTAGTTGTGCACAAACGTTTTTGAAGCCATTCTGCTTCGGTACCATGAAACATGGTCCATGCTGGAAACGTGATGTCTGCACGTGTGATAACTCGGTTGGTTACAGATGTCTTGTACCACTCCACCATGTAACACACTGCGTCGATCTCATCCTTTTAATTGGTAGCATCCGGCAACCACTGAGGTCATGATATCTCCACGGGTCCACTTTTCATAGTCTTCGTTAACAGAATTGTTTCACTTTCTTCTGTCAATGAACAGTGACATCAGTATTCAATCGCTTCGTGAAAAAAGATTGACCGACCGCTCATCTGTAACTATATGAGAAATTAATTGTCTTAGACGTAACATTCTTTCCCGTATGTACTATAATAACGGACAGTAAAAGAAACATGACCTCATTAAGTTAGTGTGGATTTCAAGTGATGTTTCGTTCAATGGCGTCGTCAAGTTGCAAGAAAAGGAAGTATGGCAACACTTTTCGAGAGGGTTATATGATAGAGCGATATTTAAAAATACATGTGAACTGAACAGGACCTTTGGTAATGTTAAAAATATTTCTACAGTTTACAGTATCTATGATACGAATTTCGTTCAGATTTGTTAAAAAAACAGCTGCTGAGTCGTAGTCTTCTTCTTCACCTTTCTGCTGTCGGTCTTCTTTGTCCGAACCGCTAGCAGAGGAGGCTCTGGTATATTTCTTTATAATAGTTAGGCTAGCAATATTTACTTGAAAGACACAAGGTTTCTAATTAGTATATCGTTATTCCTTGTCCTAACTTAGATTTTTAAATATATCTGTTGCCTCTTTTAACAGTGAGCGTCCAGTTAAGTTGGACGTTACTAATATGGTGATGAAACTGATCGGCTGTTACTGTTACAGCCTTGAATGCATGTTGCATGCCCAGTAAAAGAACCTGCATTTACCCTATATTCATGTTACAAGTCCGATAGCTTTAAGGAAGTATTACAAATCAAAGCAAATACTGGCATTGAGTTAGTGATACAGCTTCTCACTGTCATGCATCACCCTGTTAATAAAGAAGCAACAACCACCGATTACGCCGATTTCCGCCTGAGCTCCAGTCATTAAGTTAATCCTCCTTTCTCTTTTTGCTAATAATCAAATACGATCAATCTTTAATATTCATTCCAAGAGAAAGAGGAATTATAAAAGATAAGGCCGTGACTCTTCTTCCTGCGGTCAATATGATAAATGCTCGGAGCACTGAAGTTACTCCTGCTGATCATGTTTCTCAAAGGATTTCTTTAGTGAAAAAGAATTAAAACCCTGTCTGACAAACGAACTTGGTCCTTATCCAACGTCTCTATTCTGAGAAGAAGGCGTGAGAAAATGAACGAAACCTTCATTCTACAACGCCTTTGTTCTGGTGAAGGATGTGAGCTACTGCACCAAATAAATTTTCTGTCGTTGACGGAGGTTACTTTACAAAATAATGTGACCTCGAAATGTTTTTCTCGAAGAAATAGCCGAAATTTGCTTTTCTTACCTGCATTGTCATTTCGGATCTCAGGTTGTTACGATATTTACTAGGTATGCATGCGAAGGGGAACAACGTACCAAAAAGAGTACTGAGAAATTTAGTAGGCCAGGAAACATTCTTCGGTCGAAGCTGCAGTGGAATCAGAGATCGTAAACAAAGTCTCTGAGCGCCAGTTTTTGTACATCGAAGGAAACACGAATCGCTTGATAGCACTTAAATAAAAAAGAATTCCGAGACAGTGGCACTGAGGTGGACCAGACATAAAAAGACGCTGACATTATGACTGTAACATCTGCCATTTCAAGAACCGACGATTCTGGACCGTTGGAGAAGACGTTGACCTCATTTTGTTCATGAGTGGTTTAGGATGAGGTATCGTAAATTCATTTATTTCTAAATGCAAGAAGAGAAAGAGCAGAAGACATGAGGTTTTGCGCTGCATTCTACAAGATCTATAGTGCACATATACCGTTCACTCACGCCATTAATGGACAATAAAAAGGAAGATTTGCAATACTATCAAGAAACTTGAACACCTGAACTCAGCAGATGGCGTGTTCAAGGAACCAGACGCTACTAGTGAGAAAATAATAACAGCTGAGGAATTGTTTACTACTGCATTTTATAGTGCGGGTGTTAACAGTTCCCAGGAGCTAGACGATTTACGGTACCAGCTATACGCCAAGTTTGTCACAAAAAGCAAACTGAACTTTGGAACTCTGCAACTCACACAAGAAGCTAAGCAACATCATTCGTTACGGCTTTACCAGCAAGTCTGAACATGGATGTGAAAGTGGAAAGCTAACAAATAGGGTTGGACTCACAGTAACCACGATTCCAGGCCTGATGTACTGACGTAAGATCCAACACTTTCGTCAGTTATGGAAGCTGTTTCGTCCTTATGTAAGCTGTGGTGCGGCGAAGCGTGCTTCTGCAGACAGACAGATTAGCCATGTTCTTCTATTCGCAAGAAATGTGAAAACGTGACGGAATTTTTATAGGAAGAAAGTACAGAATAAGTACGTTTTATGGGAATTATTGAAACAGTGAAAACTAGGAACTGGAAGAGAGTGACTCACTGGTGGAAGAACTTGATCGTTCTCCTTACTCTGATTCCACTACTCATGGCATATCTGATGATTCCGAAGAACTTGGCCACCAAAACGTTGGAAGTGACTCACATATCCATCACAAGTGCGCCAAATGTTGAAGTATACCGTCAAAAGTATTGAGTATCCCGAAGTGATAATAATAATTCTTAGTAAGTGTTAATGCCTTTGTAACTATAATAAAGCTACCCAGGTTTTATGTGTATTGGGTCAAATGGCTCTGAGCACTATGGGACTTAACAGCTATGGTCATCAGTCCCCTAGAACTTAGAACTACTTAAACCTAACTAACCTAAGGACAGCACTCAACACCCAGCCATCACGAGGCAGAGAAAATCCCTGACCCCGCCGGGAATCGAACCCGGGAACCCGGGCGTGGGAAGCGAGAACGCTACCGCACGACCACGAGGTGCGGGCTTTATGTGTATTGCCTGGTTCCTTTATGCAAGTGTAATTAGGTATGTATTGAGATTTGGCTATTTCAGCTAACAACAGCTCAATTTTCTGATGCTGGTTATATAATAGGCCTATATCTTCGCATAGGGCCCGCTACTCCGCTCGTGTAGACTGTGTGGTCTGCACAGATTTGTTTCGTTTTTATTTAATCGAATTGTTACGTTGTTCACATACTGCAACACATTTTCACACTAAACTCATGGTCTTTTCCGAATGTATTTCTGAGCAAAATGCGATTCTGGTAGCTTCAGTCCTAGAATTTAATTAATTATGCCTTTTGAGTTCTTGTGATGATATTTACATACAGACTTTCTTCCCCTAACACATATTTCTGGATATCTAACAGAGAAGTGAAACACGAGTTTTCATAGATTTAATTTCAAGATTTTTTAATCTAATGAAATATTTTCTTAAAACTTTTCATTTGCTGTTTAACAGGAGTTGAGTTTCCAGAAACATTTAAACAGTTTTTTTTATTTCTAACAGGGAAGCCAAATAAAAATGTTAAATATTTGACTTTGAAAATGCTTTCATAATGAAATAATTTCATAAAACCTTTAATTTAACTCTCCGAAGGAGTTAAATTTCGAAAAATCAATGAAATGTTAATTTTTTTATATTTCCAACAGAGAAGTCAAATACCAAATTTCATAAAAGTAGTTTTAAAAATCCATTACTTCTTTGATATTCATTTATTAAAATAAATTTCACCCTCAATGTTATCTGCTTGTTTATTGAATTTCCAGAAATTCTGCAACACGTTTTTTTTTTATTTCTGACTGAGAAACCAAAGATTAATTTTCATAGATCTAGCTTTAAAATTGCATTAATGGCGACATTTTTTTAAAACGCCTTTCATACTCTATTTCACCCCATTAGGAGCGAGATTTAGAACGAACACTTCTTCAACGATGCCAACAGTATTAGATCCACAGCCCCTCCAAATTTCAAGTTTCTATCCTTTGCGGTTTGAACTGTCCGATGATGAGTCAGTGAGTGAGTGAGTCAGTGGGGACATTTTCTTCTGTGTACGTAGAGATAACAAACTGAGTAACTGATAAAGTTTTCTAAGTATGCATGAATCAGGGCAGAAATTCCCTGGAGATTACCTCCAACTACTGATGGATGAATCACGAGAGATGGATGCCCAGGGATCACCTAATTGCACACGAAGTAATTGAACACTGCAACGTGAGATGTTGAATTTCAGTATATAACAGAATACATATACATATATTTCTGTTATACAAGAAGAAACTGAAATAAAAGAGCTGGAAAAAGATGTACACTTCTGACCATTAAAATTGTTACACCATGAAGATGACGTGCTACAGACGCGAAATTTAACCAACAGGTAGAAGATCCTGTGATATGCAAATGATTAGCTTTTCAGAGCATTTACGCAAGGTTGGCGCAGGTTGCGACACCTACAACGTGCTGACACGAGGAAAGTTTCCAACCGATTTCTCATACACAAACAGCAGTTGACCGGCGTTACCTGCTGAAACGTTGTTGTGACGCCTCGTGTAAGGAGGAGAAAAACGTACTATCACGTTTCCGACTTTGATAAAGGTCGGATTGTTGCCTATCGCGATTGCGGTTTATCGTATCGCGACATAGCTGCTCGCGATGGTCGAGATCCAATGACTGTTAGTAGAATATGCAATCGGTGGGTTCAGGAGGGTAATACGGAACGTCGTGCTGGATCCCAACGGCCTCGTATCACTAGCAGTCGAAAATGATAGGCATCTTATCGGCATGGCTATGACGGATCGTGCAGCCACGTCTCGATCCCTGAGTCAAGAGATGGGGACGTTTGCAAGACAACAACCATCTGCACGAACAGTTCGACGACGACTGCAGCAGCATGGACAATCAGCACGGAGACCATGGCTGCGGTTACCCTTGACGCTGCATCACAGACAGGAGCGCCTGCGATTCTGTACTCAACGACGAACCTGGGTGCACGAATGACAAAACGTCATTTTTTCTAATGCATCCACGTTTTGTTTACATGATGGTCGCATCCGTGTTTGGCGACATCGCGGTGAACGCACATTGGAACGCACATTGGAAGCTTGTATTCGTCACCTGGCGTGATAGTTGGGGTGCCATTGGTTACCTCTTGGTCGCATTGACGGCACTTTGAACAGTGGACGTTACGTTTCAGATGTGTTACGACCCGTGGCTATACACTTCATTCGATCCCTGTGAAGCCGTACATTTCAGTAGGATAGTGCACGACCGCATGTTGCAGGTCATGTACCGGCCTTTCTGGATACAGAAAATGTTGGACTGCTGCCCTGGCCAGCACATTCTCCAGATCTCTCACCAATTGAAAACGTCTGGTCAATGGTGGCCGAGTAACTGGCTCGTCACAATACGCCAGTCACTACTCTGGACGAACTGTGGTATCGTGTTGAAGCTACATAAGCAGCTGTTCCTGTACACCCCATCCAAGCTCTGTTTGTCTCAATGCTCAGGCGTATCAAGGACGTTATTACGACCAGAGGTGGTTGTTCTGGGTACTGATTACTGAGGATCTATGCACCCAAATTGCGTGAAAATGTAATCACATGTCAGTTCTAGTATAATATATTTGTCTAATGAATACCCGTTTATCATCTGCTTTTCTTCTTGGTGCAGCAATTTTAATGGGCAGTGGTGTATTTTGTCATTTTCCATATCATTTGAAAAAATTATTTCTTTTGATGAATAGCTGTCTTGGAACTGGGTGCAAAAGAAGTTGTAGTAATCAAATTTCATTGAGAGTTTTTTTTCTCTTTTACGAAGAAACGAGGTACAAAACGATAGGAACTAAAGAAACTGTGATTTTTAGAAAAAAAATCTAAAAAAATTCTAAAATTTTGTATATTTATTTTTACTTTTGAATCTTTAGTCAACATAAATTTCTTTAGCAAAACTCGTTTGTCCAATCTTTCCAAAGACACGAATGACGTAAAATCAATAATGTATTGTATCCAATTATTTGTTAAGTATATCTACTATTTGACTGGATTCCGCGGTGGCCGTGCGGTTCTAGGCGCTCCAGTCCGGAGCCGCGCGGCTGCTACGGTCGCAGGTTTGAATCCTGCCTCGGGCATGGGTGTGTGTGATGTCCTTAGCTTAGTTAGGTTTAAGTAGTTCTAAGTTCTAGGGGACTGATGGCCTCAGATGTTAAGTCCCATAGTGCTCAGAGCCATTTGACTGGATTAGCAGGCAGTTGCACCTCTCCGCAGCAGTCTGTATATGCTTTCTCATTAGATAACAGGAGAGTTTTATACACGCGGGTTCGAGCCTCCTCACACTGGACTCCACCACACTGAATACCTTCTTTGTTGTGTTTGTGCTCGCAGAATTGTCTTCAGTTACAAAACTGGAACCTTTGCATAGAAATCTACCCAAGGAGCCTTTGGTTATTCCATAGCATCTGCTACTCCATTGCAAGTTAGGACCATTACTCATTACCAAAATTACGCCGATCGCTGGTCAGACGATCTTGTCAGCATGTCAGAGTACAAGTCACATAAACACGCTTTAACAGTGTGATGGTTACTCGTGCTAACTGATAACTCCATGATTAACAACAAGCGACCATGTCCTACATTAACAGTAGCAACAGCCACACCACTGCTCTAGTCCCTTTGACACAACAGACAAACATAGGAATAGTACTTAAACGCTCAGTTCAATAGGTTCCCTCTTATATAAACAAATTAGCACTTCCAAAAGTAAACAGGGATCAGAAAGCTGAGATACTAATTAATGTTTGGAACAACAGTTTCGAAAAGCTTTGTTCTCCCTCTCCCTAAATTATCTGAAGGTATCCACGAAAAATACCGTGAATGTGTAGCATAGAAAGGTTCAAACAAAACCGATTTGTCCATGTTTCGTCGTGCAGAAACAGCTGATTACAGAGATTTTCATTGTGCTTTGGTATTGCAATTGTAGAGGTTTTAACTATCGATTGTTTATTTTTTAAGTGCATGTTGTGAAACTACATTGAGGTGACATAAGTTGTGTTACAGCTCCTAATATCATGTCTTATCTACTTCTGCCGGCGTAGAGCCACAACTCGACTTGACATGGACTTCATAAGTCGTTTGAGGTCACCTTATGATATTTTGAACTTTGCTGCCTCTATAGCCGTCCGTAACTGCGACAGAGCAGGATTTTGTGCACGAACTGATATCTCGATTATATCCCACGTCGGGCGATTTGGGGGTGGGGGGCAAATTATTCCCTTGAACTGTCCAAAATGTTCTTCAAAACATCGCCATGAATAGTGGCCAGGTGACATGTCGCATTGTGATCCATAAATGTTCCACTGTTGTTTGGGAGCATGATTTCCATGAATGGATAAAAATACTTTCCGAGTAGCAGAACATTCCAGTCAATGATCGGTTCAGTTGAATCAAACGACCCGGTCCATTCCCTGTAAACACAGCCCACACCATTACGGAGTCTCCACCAGCTTACAGAGTGCCTTATTGACAACTTGGATCCGTACTTGAAAACTGCCATCAGCTATTGACAGCTGAAGTCGGTACTTACCACACCAGGGCACGATTTTCTAGTCGTCTAGGGTCGAATAGATACGGTCAGCAGCCTAGGAGAGGCTCTGACAAAGATGTGCTGTTGTGCTGTTAGCAAAGGCACTCGCGTCTGTCGTCTGCTGCCATAGCCCATTAACGTCACGATTCCCCGCACTGCCAAACGGATATATTCGACGTATTTCCCACATTCATGTCTGCAGTTATTTCACGCAGTATTGACTGTCTATTAGGACTTCTGCTGTCAGTAGTTAAATGGACGCCATTGGCTAGAGTGTAGTCTGTGGTGAGAGGTAATGCCTGAAAATTGGTATTCTTGACACAGTTTGGCCACTGTGAATCTCGGACTACTGAATTCTCTAACAATTTCAGAAATGGAAGTCACATGCATCTCGCTCCAACTACCAGTTTTCATTCAGAGTCCGTTAAATCCCGTCTTGCGGCCAAAAACACGTGGGACGCCTTTTCACATGAATCACCTGATTGATTACAAATTACAGCTCAGCCAGTGCACTGCCCTTTTATACCTTGTGTATGCGCTAGCACCACCACCTGTATATGTGACTATCGTCGTCCCATACGTTACCTGTCACCTTGTTACCTGTTTATGCTTGAGTTCATACGAATAACTTTTTCAACTGTGATTGTGGTTTGTTGGCCAATCCTACTATATCATTTTAGACTTCCGACCGTATTTGAAAACACAGAATTGAGCAATATTGTAATTGTTTCCTGGTTTTGCAATGAAAAAAATGTTGTTATTGGTAGAGAATATGGTAATCGATTTTTTAATCACAGAATACGAAATTCATTATTGTTTACTCGTGTTATCAAGAAACTGCTTGAGACTTTTGCCGTGCCCAAAACATATTTCATATTATTTACAAGTGAATAGACTGTGGATAGAGTGGAAGGGACTGTTTAGTTGGTACATCGAAGGACTTCAGATACCACTGATAGAATTTCTACATACTCCGCTGTTCAACGTACAAGAATATTGTTGACATGTATGCATTGCCCCTATTCCTCATCGTTTACTGAGAATTTAACATCTTGGAGATGGAGGGAAACGTCTACATTATTATCGTTGGCTGATAGCAAATCGCCAGGTAATCCCATAAATACCCTGACGGAAAGCAGTATCGCAACATCTAAAATTAATTAATGTACAGTAACGGAATTTCAGGAGTTCATTTGCCCAGGTAAAATATTCAAGTGAATAACATTGCAAGATCACAGGTTAAAGTAAATACGAGATAAGCCATTGCAAATGTGAAATGCTGGTATATTTACAACCGGTGTAACCTCTAGGATGTTGAATTCAAGCATGGAAACATGCATTTACAAATGCCTGATTGCTTATTACTGGTTATACACTCCTGGAAATTGAAATAAGAACACCGTGAATTCATTGTCCCAGGAAGGGGAAACTTTATTGACACATTCCTGGGGTCAGATACATCACATGATCACGCTGACAGAACCACAGGCACATAGACACAGGCAACAGAGCATGCACAATGTCGGCACTAGTACAGTGTATATCCACCTTTCGCAGCAATGCAGGCTGCTATTCTCCCATGGAGACGATCGTAGAGATGCTGGATGTAGTCCTGTGGAACGGCTTGCCATGCCATTTCCACCTGGGGCCTCAGTTGGACCAGCGTTCGTGCTGGACGTGAAGACCGCGTGAGACGACGCTTCATCCAGTCCCAAACATGCTCAATGGGGGACAGATCCGGAGATCTTGCTGGCCAGGGTAGTTGACTTACACCTTCTAGAGCACGTTGGGTGGCACGGGATACATGCGGATGTGAATTGTCCTGTTGGAACAGCAAGTTACTTTGCCGGTCTAGGAATGGTAGAACGATGGGTTCGATGACGGTTTGGATGTACCGTGCACTATTCAGTGTCCCCTCGACGATCACCAGTGGTGTACGGCCAGTGTAGGAGATCGCTCCCCACGCCATGATGCCGGGTGTTGGCCCTGTGTGCCTCGGTCGTATGCAGTCCTGATTGTGGCGCTCACCTGCACGGCGCCAAACACGCATACGACCATCATTGGCACCAAGGCAGAAGCGACTCTCATCGCTGAAGACGACACGTCTCCATTCGTCCCTCCATTCACGCCTGTCGCGACACCACTGGAGGCGGGCTGCACGATGTTGGGGCGTGAGCGGAAGACGGCCTAACGGTGTGCGGGACCGTAGCCCAGCTTCATGGAGACGGTTGCGAATGGTCCTCGCCGATACCCCAGGAGCAACAGTGTCCCTAATTTGCTGGGAAGTGGCGGTGCGGTCCCCTACGGCACTGCGTAGGATCCTACGGTCTTGGCGTGCATCCGTGCGTCGCTGCGGTCCGGTCCCAGGTCGACGGGCACGCGCACCTTCCACCGACCACTGGCGACAACATCGATGTACTGTGGAGACCTCACGCCCCACGTGTTGAGCAATTCGGCGGTACGTCCACCCGGCCTCCCGCATGCCCACTATACGCCCTCGCTCAAAGTCCGTCAACTGCACATACGGTTCACGTCCACGCTGTCGCGGCATGCTACCAGTGTTAAAGACTGCGATGGAGCTCCGTATGCCACGGCAAACTGGCTGACACTGACGGCGGCGGTGCACAAATGCTGCGCAGCTAGCGCCATTCGACGGCCAAAACCGCGGTTCCTGGTGTGTCCGCTGTGCCGTGCGTGTGATCATTGCTTGTACAGCCCTCTCGCAGTGTCCAGAGCAAGTATGGTGGGTCTGACACACCGGTGTCAATGTGTTCTTTTTTCCATTTCCAGGAGTGTAGATTATGCTGTAGTTGTCGTTCCATGACGTCTCATATGTGCACGACTGGAGACAGATCTGGTGATGTAGCACGACAGGGCAACATGTCGACACTTTATAGCTTATGATGGGTTACAATAGTGGTATGTGGGCGAGGGTTATGCTGTTGGCAAATATCCTCCAGAATGCTGCCCATGAATGGCAGCACTGCAAGTTGAGTCACCAACTGACGTACAAATTTCCAATCAGGCTATGGGAATAACTAAACGAGTGCTTCAACATCACACAAATTCGCCCCCCCCCCTCCCCCCGCAGACCATAACTTCCGATGTAGGCCCAATGTGTCTACCATGCAGACAGTTTTGTTGCAGGCCCTCAGTGGGCAGCCTACCAAAGACACGGCCGTCACTGGCTCCTAGGCATAACCATCTTTAGTTACAAAACATTTCCACCCTCTCCTCCAATGAGCTCTCGCTTAACACCACTGAAGTCGCAAATGGCGGTGGTCTGAAGTAGGTGGATTGCAGGCTACAGATCGTCTGGCCCGGATCGGTCCTTGCAGTAACCGATCTGTAACTGTTCGTTGTGTCGCTGAGGCGCCAACTACTGCTGAGACCGTTGCTGCGGATGCAGTACGATGCACCAGAACCGCACGCCGAACACGATGGTCATCCCTCTCAGCATTGCCACGTGGCCGTCGAGAGACCCCTTATTATACAACCGTAGATTATTTTGACCACAGCTGCCAGTAATCATGTACATTGGCTAAATTCCTACCAAGTATTTCTGCAGTCTCGCAGAAGCAACATTTAGCTTCTCGTAGCGAATTACAGGACCTCGTTGAACCCCAGTGACGTGTTGATAATAGAGTCTTTGTCCCCTAAAAGGCATTCTTGACTAACATCAATTTACCATGTCTAGTTTGAAAGGTTACTAATGCTCACGGCTGTTAGAGCACGTATCTAAAGCAAACCTGATTTGCATCCTCCTAGTCGCGCTTCGAGCGCCACTCTTAAGCGACTGGTGCACTATCTAAATAAACATCATCTTTGGGTAGGAACACGCCAAACATCTTTCGTTTATGTCACTCTACTTCTTTGGTGTTGTGATTATTATTCCGTCACTGTACTGTTTATTGATAAAGCCGCTTTGAAACACTGAAAATATGGTATCAATTTCAGATTTCAACAGTGTACTGAAAATATTGTCTAATGGAAAAATACTATTCTGTGATCATTTTGTTGTAGATCGTCGAGGATTCTAAAGATACAGTACTGATGCAAAGTTGTGGAATAATACCATATCGTAGCTTCTATCTGCGACTGAGATAAAGAATAGTACTTAAGCCACTGAGTCACCCGTTGTACGTGATAAGTGCGTGACCTTCCTACATTCAAGGGCGTCCTTAGTGATTCACTCTGAAACTGAAGAAATGACGCAACAGATCACATATGCATCAGTCAGTCTCTACGTTGTTTTCAAGTACTATTTGTCTGTAACTCAGTAAAATGGTTGCTTACTACGTATTTTCCAGGTCACTGCACTGTCAATATCCTGTTGATCGCTGGAATTGTGGTACACACTAATAGTTTAATACAACCATAACTTCATTTTATTTTCGTCCTTGTCACGTACACATTTAGTTACACGTTTTCTGTATGTATAAATTAATAAGATTGGATAAAAGGTAGTGGAAACACTGCCGGGGCCTGAAGGATGTGCATCCAATGGCTGAGTCGATTCTGTGACTGATAGCAGAAGATCAGCTGAAGCAGTGCAGTGAGCGTCGATGGCTGTCACTGTCAGTGAAACTCTTCTGGCTGTTGACCCCATTGTAAATATATAAAACTGTGCTAACTGACAACTGCTCCAGTGTCAGCCTAGCACAAAGCCCTGAGGAAGGGCATTTGTAACAGTGGCCGAAACGTCGGACATTTTTATGTAATAACAATGCGGTCAACAGTACAGAAGAATTTTATTGACACCCCTCACAGTATCTTTTCCAAGCGCGAGAAAACGAATTGATCAACACTGGAGTGTACGTGGTCGGAATACACAACATCATATGTACTCCAGTGACTGCTGAACTTTTTATTTCCACTATTGCAATTTTGGCCTTAGGCCATTATCAAGTGCAGATGTTTTGGCTTTAAGCCATGTCAGCTTTATACAGGCTGACACATTTATATGACGACATGCCCCGATTATCGCTGAATGACAATACAAAATGATTAATGCATGAACAATATATTTTTAGGTTTCAACTGCGTTTCCTGACAAAGAATGTGAATCAAAGAGGGGAAGAAACGTGATTAAAGGTCACGGATCGAGTGGGTATGTCATATTACGAGTACGACGGACGAACGGAAAAAACCCTCAATAATTCTATTATCAAAAAGTTCAATGGGTAACCAAAAACATCTTAAATGAACTTATATCTTTTACCTACATAGTTACCAACGTCCTCAACATATTTCTTCTGTCGTGGTACCAGTTTCAGTATACCCTGTTCGTTGAACTCCATTTGGTTGGAGTATAGCCACCTGCGGGCTCCTAATTTCACTTTCGCATCAGTCGTTAAGCATTGGCCGACCAGGAATTCCTTTATGGGATCCAACCGATGGAAGTCCGACGGTGCAAGCTCCGGACTGTACGGTGGATGGTGGAGGAGCTACCACCTAAATCTGGCGACATTCTGAGGAATAAGAGCAGCAACATAGGTGTGAGCGTTGTTACGAAGAAGTTTGACACCGTCAGCATTAATGTTGTGGCGTTTGTCACGAAGGCCACGGCGCAACTGAACCAAAATCGTAGGCTGCAGCATTGACAGTGGTCGCGTGTTCAGCAAAGTTCACCAATAACCCAGTATGCATATACTAGAACACTATCACAAGCACTTTCCTACCAGATTGAGTCACTCTGAATTTTTTTATTTTTTATTTTGAGGTACCAGCATGTTTCCACTTAATTGTGGCGTGCTTTGTTTCAGGTGTATAATGGTACGCCCACGACTCATCACCAGTAGCGATACCTTTGAGAAAGTCATGCCCTTATACGACATAAAGCGTCATTGTTCGCTGACTCTTTGGGTTGTCTATCAGGTTCTTAAACACCCAGTGACCACTAACGTAACGAAATTTCAACTGGCCATAAACAATATCGTATACCGCACCATGGGAAATGTTGAACTGTGCAGTAAGGTCCGCAGTTGCACACAACGCGCGTTCAAAATTGCTGCCTCAGTGGCTCCGACATTCTGCAGGGTTGCAGCCGTTACCGATCGCTCGGAGCGTCGTTAGTCACTAACGTTCAGACGGCCCTCTTGGAAGAATGCACACCACCTACAAACATTACTACGGTCCATACAGTCGTCTCCACACATGCCACGCATGTCCCCATGAATTTCACACGGCTTACACACTTTGCCCTAATATCGAACTAAATTTTGCTGCTCTGCTGACTACAGTAACATGAGCGCCACTTTTGGTTTCATAGTTCAGGCTACGCTCCCTAGAGCTGCACAGGAAAACAAAACACTCTCTGTAGCGCAAACTTCAAACAATATCGTCCTGAAATGTCATCATTTCAGCTGCAACACCACGGGAGAAGGAAAATTATTGTGGTCTACTTTCCGATCCTTCCGTGTATTTCAGTGATTACAGTGTGAAGTCAAATCTACAGAGAACTTACGTATATTAGCTCGCTCACCAGTATGACGCTACACCTTCTCTAGCGCAGATGCATGCACTCATTCGGTTGGGAAGAGTGTGAGACAGAGTTGACATCCGAACTAATTCAATCGGGGACTTCTTCGGGGACCTTGCTGGCCATGAGAGTACCTCAGCCCCACGCAGAATGTTCATAGAGACAGGAGCGCTGCCCTCTGTAAAATGTCACGATGACACTGTGGAATGGGAAGAAACGCATGATGACAGAGTGTCTGTGACATATCGTTGTACCTTCAGACTTCACTCAATCACTGTCAGCCGAGACCTGAAGAGTAAAAGAAAGGTGGATGGGAGGAAAGGAATGGAAAGGGGAAGGAATGCAAAGAGAGATCGCTATTAATATAAGCTGCATCGGTGACGAGTGAAAATATATGTCGGACCCCGATTCAAAACCAGGCTTTCCAGATTACTATGCAGCTGCGTTAACCACTGCACCACCTAGACACAGTGTTTATCGCAACTGGGCTGATTACCTTCGTACGCCTCTCGGCCAACCCACATTCCCACGTTTCCTCAGTCCCCGTCCATCTCCGTGCTCGTTATTTCCAGATTCCCACAGGTGGTCGGACGTAACTGTGCATCAGCAATGACGGTGGTGTATTCCTTGTCCATTAAGGCGAAATGCACCACGTTTTCATACAAGTGACCTGAAGTCATACCCGATGGCTCCTCTCAATATAACGCCAGGATTAACATCTCTCTGACTCTGCAAAACCACCGCTGAGTCATCTGGGTTAGTGACTGTTATGGTCGTCAGATGTGTTGGATCGGAACATTGCCGACAGATATGTCTGCCCTCAAGTTAACATTCACTTCAACATTAGGCCACTGTCACATCAGAATGCTCGCAAATCTGGATACTGCTCGATTCTACCAAACAGCCAAATGAAGACCCACAATGGGCCCCTTTAAAACTCTGTTAGGTCCTGATAACGATGTCTCAAACGCGTACATGAAATAACTGTGTCCTTCATGCTCATCATTCCCACATCTACTGCTGTTCACATCACTTATATACACTATCAGGATTTGTAGCAACACTGAACACTAATACAGCCTCGCAGCCGTTCCACCTGTCTCAGAGAATCTCTTACATATGTGCCGATGGTGCGAACGTGTACAAAGTTGCACTGACAATCAGCCATGTCTCCTGGGTGTACCACATTTCTTTTACGACACTATGAATCAAATTACTTGGACTAATGGTCTTTACAACTTTTTGTTTAGTAATAGCATAAACTTTCAGCATGGAGAACACTGGAATGACAAAATTCCGTTTGAGTAATGGTAAAACGTAAATTACCTATCTGCGTCACATACAAAAACTGGTTTATGTATCTCGTGTTGTTTGAACTGTTGTACACGTTGTTTGAACTGTTGTACATGTTGTGCAATAGAACGACTGCATCTCTGTTTGTGTGTATGTGTGTTTGTGTGTGTGTGTGTGTGTGGAAACTGCTATGTCACGTCAGAACAGTAAAATCTGTTCGAGTGTCACTTCTGGGATCATTAACTGCTATAGAGTTGATTTAGCTCGTATTGATTTAGCTCGTGTTTTTCCATATCATAAAAACAAAACCCTTTTCAGTGTTCAGACCACTCAAGTAAGCGCTGTTGGGCTTGGCTAGCAACTGTGTCTGCCAAGTGCTGTTGGCAAGTATGCGGCACCAATTGAGGAGATACTTGACTGAGAAGTAGCGGTGCCGGTCACGAAAACTGACAACGGCTGGGAAAGCTTTGAGGCGAACCCACATTCAATGACGCCCATCGGCCTAAGGTGAGACGGCTGTCGGACGGTACCGTTTGGCCTTCCATGGACTCTTCGAGCGGAGATTGTTACGTCAGTAGACGACTGGTGGTCATATTAATAAATCATTCATTTACTTAATAAATCATTTTCTTGAAGGTTTGAAATCGCTTAAAGCTGCTTACGTAACTATAGAAATAATTAATTTCTATAATTATCTTTTTCAGTGTCTACATTTTTAGCTGTCACAACGGCATTCACAGATGCGTTGCCTCTCTTCTGACACATCCCATGAAAAACTATGGACTACTCGCTCTTATTACTTTCAACATCAGCTTCCTCAACAGCTTCTTTAATATTTTTCTGTGTTATATCTTCAACAGCATACTTTATTGTAATGATGTGGTTGTCAGATTTTGAGAGTGGAACAGGTAAGTTCATCAGACCATATAGCATGGTACCTGCAGCCGCGCCCTTACCTGTAGATCACAATTCATAAACCATATACTTATAACAACTGCACATCAACTCTAATCCACAAGTACAACATGCGCTGTATACTAGTTCTCAGTGAAACACCGCATTTTCCACATTGTTCGCAGCATGCCTAGCTCTCCAAAAACATCTCATGATAAAGAAAGATTTATTACCCCATTTTTTTATTCCCCATCGTATATTTTCTTGTATTGTCCTTCAATTTCTGTCAGTTTTCTCTTTGACGCGCTTTCAGGTGTAGTGGAAACAACACTGAACGTGTCGCTGCTAGTGTAGAGGCTGTATGTTAGTGTCACGTTGAATACTGATGTAAACGATGAATCTGACGAGTTCTGTGTATCTTTCACTTTCGTGCGCCAATGTTTAAGCTTTTTAAATGCCTTCGTATTAGGTCTTGGCATGCTGAAGGGAAAAAATCTCAATTTCACCAATTTGAGTTTCATACCAAGCACATGATTTACTCACAAACAAAATTATAGAGATAGCTCAAAACCTATTGTCAAGTGACTTGCAACGTAGCCACCGGAAAAAATTACTCTCTTGTGTTCAGTTATAATGCAGGCAACACAGACTATATGAGGCATGGTTCGTGTGTATTATACACTGTGTGGAACATCATGTGTCGCAATTTTTAGAAAAACAATTTGAAATACTTGCATGTATATCATCTCAACATTTTAAACGGGAGACTCAACCTAAAGAGAACATTATCGGAACATTTACCTAAAAGTTACTTCAGTATCACAAATTTATCATACTCATTTTTGCTGCTGTTTGAGGGAGCGACCTACATGGCATAACAGTACCATACGAATTTGATGTTGTCTGTTTGTGAAATAATCTACAAAATGACGACATGAAACATAAAAATCCATAGTTGACATATTCCTTTACTGTTCTTGTGACTTCTGTGAACTTGAGATTAGTGGGGTAATTTTGTTTAGTATTGATATACAGAATACGGTGTCTTTAACACATTGCTCTCATTAGGTAGTACACAGTTATAGATCTAGTCGGAAAATGCAACAGCACATCGATAGCAATACACTAAAACCTTTTGTGGATAACACGTGCCTTACACTTAGAGCGAGAAACGTTCAATGACCAAACATATTTCACTTGTATAGTGAAGATGCAGTATAGACCAGTGTACAGGTAACTGAACTCTGGTTCTTGTATTTAAAATCGAAATTTCTTCTGAAGTTTCCTGTGGTCTGGAATGTGGGAACTCTGTCTTTCGCGGGCCACAGCTCCAGCCACTCTTTTGGCCGTCTTTCTTTCGACCTGTTTCTTCGTCGTTTCCTCGTCAGTTGTTCTGTGAGGATGTCGCATCATGTCTTTCAAATTTAGCCTACGAGAACTTCACTCAGTTTTTCTTTTTTTTTCTGCTACTCATGGTGGCCAATTCCCTGACCGAAAAAACATGCTGAGCTACGGTGCCGGCGGCTGAGCTATCAAACCAAGACGCATGACCCACCCTCATAGTTCTATTACCAGCAGTTCACCTCATACCTTCCAAATTTCGCAGAAATTCTTTTGCATACTTTGCAGAAGGAAGACTGGGTTTAATTTCCTGTTGACACTGACATCATTAGAGATTGAGCACAAGCACTGATTGTGTCAGGGTTGGGAAAGGAAATTGGCCGTGTCGTTCCAAATCAACTATCCCGGCATATGCCTGGAGCGATTCAGGGAAATCACGGGAAACCTAAATCTGGTTGGCCGGTCGCAAGTCCACCGCGCCACCTCAATCAATCATAGCTTGCGAGACTGGCACTCGAGGAGGGGAGGGGGACACTATGACACACTATACAAGCCCCACTGAAAGCGTCTCCGTTGAGATGCAAGGTCTTGTGTTAGTAGAAGAGACAGTGGCTAGAACGATAGTCACAGTTGTGAAACTTGTGCAACCACATACAGTAAAACCTCTATTAACCGTCACTTCTGGTACGACGTGGTGGGCGGAACAGTAAAAGGGTCGAATAATTAGAGGAGAGGAAAGTCATTTTTGGAGCTCAGAACACGCAATAAATGAAAATTATGAGCAAATGACGTTTCCAATAAAGAAAAAGGAAAACAGCACATGTAGACGCTTTAGATATGTTTAAACAAGAGTGAAATGTATTCTGTTTGAATTTATTAAACATTGACTTCGCGGCTGCATCGCGACACTTCTTTAGCCACGATATACCGATAGCCATAGCGGTTGCCAGTTGTTCCACATTTTTAAGGGCAGTCTCGAACGCATCCATTGCTGCAGAGTGGCTGATCATGGCTTCTTCTTCCTTTTCATCAGCATCTAGCTTCTATTGCTCAACATTACACTGTTGTCAAACAAGATCGATGAACTGTTCACTGGTTACAGAAACAACGCCATCTTCCGCTAGCCATTCTTCTACACCCGTAAGCTGGATATCATTCTGAAGAGTTTGGAAATCAGTGACTAAATCTGCGGTGTCTGACTCGTTGTCCTTGGTTTAGGCTAGAACAAACCTTCATCCACGATTTTTGTGGAGTACTTTTCTTCCCAAGCTTGAATTGTAATGTTAAGGCTTCTCAAGGCATCAAAATGATCGCAAAACTCTTCTGTTTACTCTTACAAAGCTCTGACATATTAACTCCTGTAATGTCATTTTTACCAGTCAGTTACAGCCTGGTCCAATGATTGGATTATTGAAGTCACTTGGGGGACCGCTAAAAAACATAGCTTTTATGGCACCTTGTTCGAGTTCAGACTCAGAGGGTGTAATGGGACACCCTCATCTATCATCACATTTTTTACAGAAATAACCGATACAATTTATACTGTCGATTCTTGTATAGGCGAACATTTTCCCTGTTGTTTAACTAAAAGACTTTCATATGATTTTGTATACAATGTATTATATTTCAGACTAAAGTGTATAAAAAGAAATTAATTTGTTACGCTCTGTTCGTCAGTTGAAATTATTCTTCTTTTAGAAATGTTTGAAAATACGAAATTTCTGGTATACTTATAATTCTTAATATTAATTGAAAAATTTAACGCCAATTGTTAAATTTATTTCTGGATTCATTTATAAAATAATGTTGCGGCTTAGTAAAGATTCTTCTTTTGTCAAGAAAGCTTGTAAACTCTTTTGCTTTGAAACTCTTTGGAATATTGTGAGTGCCGCAGAATATAAGTAGTAGTGGGCATGCCTCTGATGGAGACAGACGTATTTGTCTGATCGACACTAACAATGTAATTCAGAATATTAAGTGGAAATTGTAAAATCGGTGTTATATTGAAAAAATGAAATTCAAGAGTAGTACAGGCAAATCTTCATCAGTTACTTAGTCATCAGGAATCCACAACGTTAAATCAAAGTTTCAGCCTCGAGAATGTACCCCCCTAGACGCAAAAACAGGATCCAACAACAAGAGAAAATGGAGGTACGTAAAAAGTTTTTCTTTTGTACATCTTACGCGTCTCGAAGCTTTCAAATTTTTTGCAGGGACACAGAGATTTAATGGTGAGGTGTGAGAGGGTAAGATTGCAAGGGGTAGCTTGATGCGTTATGAAGCAATACAGTTGCATGGGGTGGTAGGTTTTTGGGTTTAGAGTACTTTGTAACAGCCAAAACGAAAGAAAACCCACTTTTTCAAGAAATTACCATTTAACGAATCACTTTTTGGGTTTTGCAATAAACAGTATGTGCTGACATTTATGTTTTTGGGAGCTGCTGCTTTCTTAGATTTGTCCGTTACAAACATCAATTTATGTACACCCTTGCGTTGCTACATGTTCCAATGGTCAGACTGATCTTTGCTAGTGTCGTATCTGTGGCTGTTTCATTCATTGGGGCTATTATTGTTGGAGAGGAGCCTTCTATAATTTAGCCAAGTCTCGTCAATGTCGTATAGCTGATCCGCTGCCGGTTTATTTTCTGACACATTTTTTAAATCTCTCAACAAACTCTCCATTTGAATTATCACCAGCAGAATTTTTTTCACCTGAAATAGCAACTTGCCTAAGGCCGCGACGATTTTTCCACCGTTGAAGCCAACCGCCATAATCGCCATGGAGCGCAGGCGGTTGGTCGGACACCTTGTGGGATAGCGAGGTTCTACTGTGTTACTCTTTATGTATGGCGTCTTTGTTTGGCGAGAGAACCTTCCTTAGCGGCATGGAACGCCACTGTTCTCCCTTATATCTCTCCCTGTTTATTCTGACGAAGCAGGAGTGTGTAAATCCCTAATTACATGTAACAAGATGTTAGGATCAGCAGCCATCTTTCTCCATCAGATTTTTCCTGAACCGTCAGACGTTTTCTTTCTGCTCTATGGACATCCTTATACGTCTTTGTGTTTTACGTATTTGTAAATTTACTGTTTAGAGTTGGTAATTTATACATGTCATTGCCATAACAATATACTACTTTCCTTTCTCATTAATGGATGTGCGTACTTACTTTGTACAGTTTGAGGCTAAGCTATTTGGTCTTCGAAAGAGTCATTTGCTTCTTTACAGAATGTTGGTTACAGTAATTTGCCTTGCTGGCAAATAATATTTTCATTGTGGATGCACTCTTCGTTTGACCTCTTGCTGGAATCAGGTGAGGCTGTGAGCAATGAGGACAACGTGCAGGTGGCATATGGGAATTCGTGTTGGACGTGAAGTGTGTCGTATAGCAGAACCTGTTAAGGCGACCACCGTCGATCAGGAGGAACTAGTACCGGCACGATGTATTTCAGAACATGAGTGCAGCTGAAATTGGAATTTCCGTTTATACACGAAGAACTGATGACTGAATATATGAATAAATAACAGATTACAGGGAAAAGTGCTCAGATAGTGCGAGGAAAAAAACCAGAATAATAATGGTCACGAGGAAATCCTGCTACTTGTGTTTGAACGCGTGGATTTTACCTTCCAACTTTATTTCAGTTCTGCTGGAATCTTATTGAGAGAGAAGCCAAAAGAATATTACTCTTCTTCCTCTGTAGCACTGTGTGAAGTGTTACCCAAGTGCATGTGAGTCATACATATACTGTTCACTATACGAGTGTCGCAGCTTCTGTATAAGTCAATACTGAGACACTTGAACAACACCCTACACGAAGTTCACAAAATGACACCTCAGATGAATCTGATCACTCTTTTTTTGGCTGAGAAAATTCTTGGTGAATGCACAGAATTGTCCCATAATGTAAAATCGTAACAAATAATGAGTGAAAGTAAGCAAACTATACAGGCCTTCACGATTTAGTGTCAGTATAAGTGGCTCAAGAAAGCTTTCAAACTACTGTCAAGTGAAGGCACTCAAAATTGAAGACTTTGCAGTTTGAGCTGTCACTGTAAAATTTCGCTTTTGTAAGAGTTTTGTCTCATAAATTGTATGCATTGTCTTTCGTTGCAGTTTAGCATTAATCTCTTCTCTGAAAGCCACTTGCTGGCGTTACTGAAAAATCTATCAGCTACGTAATTTATATTATGTTTCATGTCTTTCACTTTAACGTACCTGGCACCTGCCAAAAGAAAATTCTTGTGTCATGTGTAGTGGCATATCACTGGTATATACCAAGAGAGGCAACGAACCCAGAACAGAACTCTGCCATTGTCCGTGATCCCAGTTATATTAAAACCGCTTCCTTAATTGTTGACACTGCAGGACAGCGCTCTGCTTTTCTGAAGAAGCTTACGAACTAATACATTTTCATCGTGGATCTTCGCAAAATCAACAAAAAATGCTTCAAATGGCTCTGAGCACTATGGGAATTAACTTCTGTGATCATCAGTCCCCTAGAACTTAGAACTGCAGAAACCTAACTAACCTAGAGACATCACACACATCCATGCCCGAGGTAGGAATCGAACCTGCGACCGTATCGGTGGCGCGGTTCCCGACTGTAGA
This sequence comes from Schistocerca nitens, assembly GCF_023898315.1. Classification (NCBI taxonomy): domain Eukaryota; kingdom Metazoa; phylum Arthropoda; class Insecta; order Orthoptera; family Acrididae; genus Schistocerca; species Schistocerca nitens. Next base: position 306,482,134 of record NC_064621.1, on the reverse strand, counting down.
ACCTAGATCTGCTCGGACACTCCGGTCGGCTCAAAATCAACAATAGGTACTGGCGTCCAACGATGACCTTCACCAGACTAATGGAAAATTCTGAACGGGAAAGGATTAAGGCCATAAAACTCTTCGTTATGAAAACCTATCAAGGAGGACTCCAGGTCCGTGAATGGTGAAAAGAGTAAGATTTACAGCTTGATTTTGCCATTTCCGTTTTCTGCTGTGGGACTGTTTACCACTGTTACAGATTAATTTCAGTAACCAATGGGAAAGCTTACACATATGTATGTTATGTTAACCGGGAACCTAGAAACGACGGAGAGGCTCCGCAGCCGCATTGGTCCGCAACCCCACGACTACTACTGCAGGCCAATTCACCCCTCCGCCGCCCTACACCGAACGCAGGGTTATTGTGCGGTTTCGGCCCCGGTGGAACCCCAGGGAACGTCTATGTTTGCGTGGTAGAATGATGGTGGTGTACGCGTACGTGGAGAACTTGTTTGCGCAGCAATCGCCAACATAGTGTATCTGTGGCGGCATAAGGGGAACCAGCCCGCATTTGCCGAGGCAGATGGAAAACCGCCTAAAAACGATCCACAAACTGGCCGGCTCACGGACCTCGACACATCCGCCGGGCTGATTCGTGCCGGGGACCAGGCGCTCCTTCCCGCCCGTAAAGCCGTGCGTTAGACCGCACGGCCAACCGGGCGGGCTACAAATACACTCCTGGAAATTGGAATAAGAACACCGTGAATTCATTGTCCCAGGAAGGGGAAACTTTATTGACACATTCCTGGGGTCAGATACATCACATGATCACACTGACAGAACCACAGGCACATAGACACAGGCAACAGAGCATGCACAATGTCGGCACTAGTACAGTGTATATCCACCTTTCGCAGCAATGCAGGCTGCTATTCTCCCATGGAGACGATCGTAGAGATGCTGGATGCAGTCCTGTGGAACGGCTTGCCATGCCATTTCCACCTGGCGCCTCAGTTGGACCAGCGTTCGTGCTGGACGTGCAGACCGCGTGAGACGACGCTTCATCCAGTCCCAAACATGCTCAATGGGGGACAGATCCGGAGATCTTGCTGGCCAGGGTAGTTGACTTACACCTTCTAGAGCCCGTCGGGTGGCACGGGATACATGCGGACGTGCATTGTCCTGTTGGAACAGCAAGTTCCCTTGCCGGTCTAGGAATGGTAGAACGATTGGTTCGATGACGGTTTGGATGTACCGTGCACTATTCAGTGTCCCCTCGACGATCACCAGTGGTGTACGGCCAGTGTAGGAGATCGCTCCCCACACCATGTTGCCGGGTGTTGGCCGTGTGTGCCTCGGTCGTATGCAGTCCTGATTGTGGCGCTCACCTGCACGGCGCCAAACACGCATACGACCATCATTGGCACCAAGGCAGAAGCGACTCTCATCGCTGAAGACGACACGTCTCCATTCGTCCCTCCATTCACGCCTGTCGCGACACCTCTGGAGGCGGGCTGCACGATGTTGGGACGTGAGCGGAAGACGGCCTAACGGTGTGCGGGACCGTAGCCCAGCTTCATGGAGACGGTTGCGAATGGTCCTCGCCGATACCCCAGGAGCAACAGTGTCCCTAATTTGCTGGGAAGTGGCGGTGCGGTCCCCTACGGCACTGCGTAGGATCCTACGGTCTTGGCGTGCATCCGTGCGTCGCTGCGGTCCGGTCCCAGGTCGACGGGCACGTGCACCTTCCGCCGACCACTGGCGACAACATCGATGTACTGTGGAGACCTCACGCCCCACGTGTTGAGCAATTCGGCGGTAAGTCCACCTGGCCTTCCGCATGCCCACTATACGCCTTCGCTCAAAGTCCGTCAACTGCACATACGGTTCACGTCCACGCTGTCGCGGCATGCTACCAGTGTTAAAGACTGCGATGGAGCTCCGTATGCCACGGCAAACTGGCTGACACTGACGGCGGCGGTGCACAAATGCTGCGCAGCTAGCGCCATTCGACGGCCAACACCGCGGTTCCTGGTGTGTCCGCTGTGCCGTGCGTGTGATCATTGCTTGTACAGCCCTCTCGCAGTGTCCGGAGCAAGTATGGTGGATCTGATACACCGGTGTCAATGTGTTCTTTTTTCCATTTCCAGGAGTGTATGTAACTGGTACATCGAAAATAAAATAACTCTGAAGTTATAAACCAACTAATCAGTAGGACAGTTCATAGCATGAATTAAGTGGCTAGAAAATCAAAATTAAACATAGGAGCGAAAATGAGCTGGATGCGTTTAGGAAACTAAGCAGAGTTATTAAAAGGGAAATTGAGACTTGAATACTCAGTGTGTATTACTATTTTTGACCTCTGAAATTCGCTCAACAAGTAATGGAGAGACGATTGTTGAGAACCATATGAAAGACAAGGAAACAAATAAATAGTTGAAGCAACACTTCGGGGGAAGACGTACTTATTGTTGTAATGTTAATAAAATGTACCTGGGCAGGAAATGTAGCAAGACAGACTTATGGTGAATGGTCCAAGGATGAATTTGATGGATTTCAAGAGAAAAGTTAAATTGAGACAAAATAAATGGACAGTGATTAGATGGCATAAGGAATAGTGCAGAAAAAATTTGAGAGCGCGTAGTTCAAGATCATGAAGCCTAGCCTCTAGCAAGTCTGCATCATTCAGTGAATGTCAAATGCAGATGAAAGTGGTGCTAAAGCAATCCAGCGGCTAATTTGTGAAACGGCATCAACACGAACCACAGACTCGGAAGCAGCGGTAGAGTGTGCTTTAATAACAGCATTATGAGATGTGCAGCCTTTGAAGAGAATGAGGGAGAGCCATTCAGATTCCACCGAAAACAAGTGACGCCAAGGAACTCGCGATGCCATCGAATCAAAAGTAATGGTATGATGACGTTTTACTTTAAGAACATAAAAATTTAACAATCCTTAAGTGCATTGCTTTCGACTGAAAAGGACAAAATTATAGACGAAGTGCCTATTTTCGTGATTCTACGGATGTTTCTTGTTGTCTGTAACTAACGCTGTTTTCTTGTTAATTTAATAAGTGTGTGTAGAGCCATTCTACAATTAATCAATTTGCAACTCAGGATGTCACTTTTGCATAGTGATTTGCAAGTACAAATAGTCTGATAGGAAAAACAATGCTACTGCCTTGCTTAGATCACTTCATGACTTTCCGCAACAACGTCGTATTGCTGTGGTCTATTCGGTTCTGTTCCACAACTTGTCCGTAACTAACAAGCAGACCGTGTCCGATGTCGCTCTTTGGTACCACGTCGATCCCCCGACTCTCAGTGGTGTTCATCGGTTGGGAAGTACCTTAATATAGAAACACTTAAAATTCATTAATAGACTGTTTCACAAGGACTACGGTTGATCATATAACGTGGAAATAGCATCTGTTTTCTCTTCAGTCACCTTTTTATTGTCTACTAAGCCACCATCAACACAAGAATTTCTTTTCGTGTATACTAAAGCTGCATTAGCGACACGCACAAGTCGAGTGCTTCTGGCATGCAGCAGTGAGATGGGTTATGCACCGTCTTGCACCGTGCTGGAACACTAGCATGAATTCCATTACTTTAAATTGCATATAACCAACAAGATTTCATTTTCTTTGGGGTAAATATCTCTACTCAACCTTTCTATGAATTACTACCTACAACCAATGTTGTTCTTGCTCAGCCATCCATCTTTCTATAGGACGTTGTCTCGATTTGTTCACATCTTTCAGAATCCAGAATGCTACATGTACCGTCCGTTTGACTGTCTACATTTTCCGCTCACACTCAATTCATTTTCAATGCAGTTATATATAGGTGTAGTATTTTGCTAAGTATTTTTTATCAGGACCTGTTCATCAGCATGTTGTTAGTAATTTTACTCAACTGCAAATGTAGTTTTTCCCACCATTACTACTTTTAGCCACTGTTGTAGTTATCAGGGAGAACTTATCTTGAATGCTAATAATGCGAGACAATAAACACAATACACAGTGTAAGTACGAATAATGTTGTGTAATCACTCCTAAGTATCCCTACATCACAATAACGTCAAAACAAACCGTTTGACAAAAAGAGTGATGCGCCCAGAAGGAATAGGAATCAGATATCAAGGGCTGAGAGAGAATGGATATTATGTAAGTGATTACAAAGTCAAGACAGATTTACAAATACATCGCAGTATGAGGCCAATTATCGGTATGATATTACACCCCCTCTGAAGTGGATGTGAACCTGGACATTAAGCCGTTGGATCTTCTCCTTGAGCAAACCGACCCACAACTGTTGCAACTGACCCTTGATATCATGGACACTGGCACTGGGACAAAACTCTTCCCACAATTGTTCTGTCGGGGAAAGATCTGGAGATCTCGCTGGCCACAAGCCTCAAAATTAGTCACACAGTTCATACAGAAACATTCAAGTGTGCATGCACATTGTGCTCCATGATACTGCCACTTGCGAGTTAACACATGAGGATGCATGATGTCCACAACGTACCGTTATTCCATCAGAGTTCCTTCAATCGCTACTGGACTGGCATGATGATATATACGATAGCTTCTCACATCACGATGCCAGAACTAACATCCCTGTGTGACTCCAAAACAGCAGAAGGACGAAACCTCTCCCCAAAGCAGCGGTTGTTAGGTGCTAATTTTGCTGACTGCACGTGCATGCCGTATTTCCGTCTTCTTCACAGTGATCACTCACAGTATGACGCTGTTCATGTCACATACGTACCCCATGAAGCTTGTTAGACACACTAAATACGAAGAATGCTGGTGATTTCTGATGGCCATTCTACCTGTCAAGGACAATTGTACCTCTAATCATTTACATACCTGCCGATAGAGTGTGCTTGTACGAAGTTACAGTGACTTCCGATCACGTCTTCCAGGTGCTTAATTTTTTTTTGGAAGACAATGTATTTATTTACTGCGATGGTAGTTTCGAATATTTTTCATTTCGAGCAAGAATCATAAATGTAGTTGTGTACACAGGAATAAGTGAAACTGCTATTCCAGACTTCAAGCAACTACGATTGGTGATCATGTCACGTAATTAAATACCTAATAAAATAGAATGAATAACCATTGAAAGACTTTATTCACTTTACATTTCGGTTCCATCCGGAAAATTGGACTTCAAAGGTCTGAGGCACCTATATGAACTTAATAATTTGATCTTTATCATTGGCTCACAGAATACTGCACTGGAACAAAATAGTTGGTGCAACTGTAAATATGAGGGTGAATAAATGAGAGTAGAAATAAAATCGTTTCCGTCACGGAATCCATGGTAGACGATCTCACCTTCCAGACCAAGGATGTGGGTATGCATTATTACATAATATCGAAGTGGTACGCTGAACCTCTGTGCATCATTATCCTCGCTTTTAAGTCAAGAGAAGTTACTGCCTGCCAGAACTGTGGCACCCAGTCACAATCCTTATGCCAAATTATTCACTTTACATTTCGGTTCCCTCCGGAAAATTGGACTTTAAATGTCTAATACACCTATATGAACTTAATAATTTGATCTTTATTTAAGAGTAGTCAATATTTTATGTCAAGTGGCTTTCAATAATAACGTTACCAATGCGAGGTTGACTTACCCTAAAGCAACCCCATGGTGTTAGCGCAGTATTTTTCTCGATATTTCTCGGAATATCTGTTGTAATGTGGTTAATATTCCATACTAGGCCACTGCTGGCTAACAAAAAATGGTTCAAATGGCTCTGAGCACTATGGGACGTAACATCTGAGGTCATCAGTCCCATAGAACTTAGAACTACTTAATCCTAACTAACCTAAGGACATCACATACATCCATGCCCGAGGCAGGATTCGAACCTACGACCGAAGCAGTCACGCGCTTCCGGACTAAAACTCCTAGAACCGCTCGGTCACCGCAGCCGGATGTTGGCTAACGAATGGGTCTACGTGCTCTTAATAGACTGGCTGTATTATGTATCTATCAGTCGATTCAAATAGTCCCGACTGTTACAACTAGTTTCCGGTAGTTTCACCAGTCAGTCATCTGGTTGTACCGACTGGTTGCTTCTCACATTTCTTTGTAGAATCATCGGATTTTGTCCTCGGCGTATACTGCTGCTCTAACATTGTGGAATTAGTAACTTAAGTTACAACAAACATCTACAAAACTGTCTATTATTTCTGCCAAACAAAGGTTCCTGTTTCCCGCAATTAATTTAACATTACCTGGTGGCACAGCTCAATGGTTTTGACGTAAATGTCGTTAGTGGACACTAAAATAGAATTTAACCTTTTGATAGCATAAAAAAGGAATTTAAAAGTACAAGGTGTTCGGAAATTCCCGTTACACACAACTATGACTTGTAAAGGAGAGTAACTACGTAATATATTGAACAGAGACCCATATCTGGAATCGCCATCCAACGACGCTACGGAGCGTCATAAAATGGTTCAAATGGCTCTGAGCACTATGGGACTTAACATCTATGGTCATCAGTCTCCTAGAACTACTTAAACATAACTAACCTAAGGACATCACACAACACCCAGTCATCACGAGGCAGAGAAAATCCCTGACCCCGCCGGGAATCGAACCCGGGAACCCGGGAGCGGGAAGCGAGAACGCTACCGCACGACCACGAGCTGCAGGAGCGTCATAGTTAGAGTCGCTGGCGCCTGTAAACATACGTATATACAGGGTGGTTCCATGATAATATTATGAACTTTCAGGAATGGTACTGAAGGATAAATGTATCAATTTGAGGTAAGGTCGAAAGTTATAATCGAAAACCGTTCTGATACCTCTGAAAGTGGAACTCATACACCAGTGCTGTTGTTGCTGAGAAAGTAGGGTACTCAACTTTCAAGGGTGATAGAGTGCACGTCACTCACTTTGGTGGGTGTGGTCTGAGTGCGCAGAAGCACAGATACGTCACGTGACGTACCAACCAATAGTAGTCAGTCAGCCCTAGCGCGCACTCGAGTTGATTTCTTACTGTACGGGGCGAGTGTATGACTAGTATTAGCATTCTGAGTGTGTTTTTTTGAAAGTTTTTTCCGAGGCAATATGATAAATATGAGTAACAAAAGCAAATTTCACCCACTTTCACACAATCAGGCTACAGCCAAAGCATCTGAAGAGAGTCGATCACTTATTCTAAGTCGCCTGGCAAGCGCCGAAATCCGGAGTAATTCGTAAGAGAACTCGCCGATTTCAGCAAGAATGTATTACAGCGCAAAATATTCGTCATGTATAGCAAAGGTGAATATCCTAATACAGAAAGACCAATGACGGAAGAAAACTGCTCTTGGAGGAAAGTGACACTGTAGCAGCATGGACTGTGTCCTTCCGATCAATTCACGAGATAAAACAAGACAGAAAAACAAGTATTTCTAACCTCAACGAAACGTGTGTGAATCAGAACCATCCAAGGCCAATGTGCTGGAAGACAAGTGAGGATGTGGAACCCCTGAAGGTTTCTGTGGGAAAAGGGAGACACCATATTGTGCCTCAAGTTGGTACTGCAGACAGGCTTCATAGAAAGTAAATTATTATGTAAGGCATTGAAGTCAAAACATTCAGATGACTACCACTCCGAAATTATTTGCACTTAGTACCGCACTTCCAAGAAAGATGAACTTGGAAGGCAGCGTGGTCACCGAGTAATCAGGTTACCCCAATATCACTGCCACTACAATCGTACTGAGCTGATATTGGTGCAAGTGAAAGCCCCGTCATACAGAATCTGGATTGCTTACGTCGAAGTGTCACACATGAAGCAGTGAACAACGTAACTTTCTCTGCATGGGCAGATTACGTCAGACACTGAGAAACACTGCAGGAAGAAGAATTTCGACTCGATGATAGTGCCTTCCATAAATAATCTTCGCGATTCTGATTTGTCTGATTCAGACAGTGATGGTGAAGATGATGTTTTGCGTTACTGTGTTAGTGCTGCTTTTTACCACATTTAAAAATATATTGTACAACTTAAGCCCATATAATTAACAGGAGACTAGGTTTCCTTGGCTGGTAACGAAGTTCCTTTTAAAATTTCGGTGTGGACATGTTTAAGGCTTGTCTTTGGTCTTCAATATCTCACCTCTGTATGCTCCATTTTAAATTCGAATTCTAGTCGTAAAATTCATTTTGTATTTATGCTAGTGGGACTGCTGTCTTCAATTCTGAAACAGTAATTACTCGTTCAATCCACTTCATATGTCACTGATTACATATTCTTTCTTCGAAATATTGTGTTGGAACGATTATCGAAATTTGTCATTGCTTTCCCCGAGATTAGCCGCAACAAACAGCGAGTGGAAACTTGTTTTATAATGTCTACGTTAATAAATATATACAACAGAGACAATATGGACGACAGTTATGAATTATTTGATGTAAATGAGGGTTTAAAAACAAAAAGCCCTATTTTTTAAAATAATGGTATTTGATGTACGACAGATATTTCTCATAGTTACGAAATAAGATTCTTTCAACTGCGTGTTGAAAAGATACTGTACATGTAGATCGCTCGGATGTTTGCTTAAGTCACTTAAAATGATATGTACAAATTTCATATGTGAAAATATTTACTCTGCAACTCTAAAAATATTTTTAAAAAATTGTTATTGCAGATTGCAAGCCATCACGATGTGGACGTACTCTGTGGGTTCGAAAGGGAGATAAATACACTGAAACGGACAGCCGTTTCTCCCATTAATCTTCCGTATTGCAAGACAGTTTTTGAATATCATAACAGTTATTTGAGGAAGGTCAAAGGCCCAGGATGTTTCAGTACATAGTTTTTGCTATGTTTTTGGTGTTCATCCTTTTAAATTTTATTTTGTTGTATACAAATGCGCCGCGGTTTTTTTCCACTGTGAGAGATATCAAAACGGTTAGCCCTTATAACTGTCGATTCGTTCTTTTCTTATACAGGGACCCTTACCTCAAATTCAAACATTTATCCTTCTCCAGCATCCTTGAAACTTAACAACATCATGCGGAATCATCCCGTCTGTACGTACATATACAGGCGGGAGCGGCTATGACTTTTACACTCTGCAGCGTCGTTGGATGACGTTTTCGAACATGGGTTGCTGTTCAAAGTATTATGAACTCACTCCTCTCTAGAAGTTCCAGAAGTCTGTAAAGGGAATTTCCGAACACCCTGTATTTCGTCAATCATCGTCCACCTTTTTGTTCATGGCTAGCAGTTCTCTCTGTATTCTTTGGGAGCATATTCCTTGTTATTACCTAAGCGTTATTACGTTATTACAATACAGTAGTGATGAGGCCAACTGAATGTAAGAATAGATTCAAGCATTTGTTAGGAAACAATCGACTAATGCGGTTGCAGTTTTAAGTATCAGTTGAATTATTCATTAATTCTTCTGTGTTAAACCTGTCTATGGGAACAACCTTGCAGTCGGTTGCAGCTTTACATATCTGTTGGACTATTAATTCATCTTTTCGAGTGAAATCAGTCTGTGGGAGCAACTGAATGAAAATAATCGATTCAGTCTGTCGAAGTTTCATGTATCGTTTATATTATTATTCGAGTAAACCGGTGTCTGGGAGCACAGTGGACAGAGTTCGTTGTAGTTTTGCTTATTGAATGAACTATTCAGTCTTTCTTTACGAGTGAAACCTGTACGTAGTGTTTTCTGTCAGCTGAACCACGTTTTCGTTCTTGTAACTGAAACAAGACCTAAGCGTTTTAGTCGACCGAATTATCTATTCACTTTGCTGACTGAGAACAGCCTTTAGTAATTTCACAACCGGAACACACATGCCTTCGTCAGGGTCAAAGGGTAGCATTACCCCTGGGAGAATGTGAAGGCACCTTAAGGAGTACGCCAAAGTGAAAATAAGCATTATACATGTGATATTTAAAACTTCCCCGGGTACAGCTTGTTCCTTAAAAATTCGGTAGAACTGCCGGATGTCTGCAACTTGCTGCCTCGATATTTCGGCGCACAGCCTCGTGGCCATCCTTAGGACTTAAAGATGGTCAAGTCAGGTGTGGGCCATGCGTCGAACTTTTCAAACCCTTCCATCGACGTATCAGAGGAAATACTACTGGCTCAGTCCCTTATCAATCGATATATCGGCTTCGAGTTCAATTCTGCAATTAATCCGGTCACGCAAAACTTCGTACTACGTAGGCGGCCTCGTTCTGTGATTCTGTCGTGGGAAGACAATGTAACTGATATCGACGAGGTGAGCTTTCGCCGTCAAGGGCGCGCGACCTGGTTCTAACTATAACATAACGTTTTCAATGAGTTCGTCTTCTTTTGCTTTCTTCCTATATTTCAGTCCTGCTTATAATAGTGTCTAATTCATTATCCTTGAGCTAAACAACTTCTGCCATGTGACAAATGACTGAAGGTCTGCTGTTTTCCTTGTGGTCACTGTTTCGAAATATAGCACAGCAACTGCATCACTGTACAGCACAGCACAGTCAGAAGCTACGCTAAGATAGGAGGAGAAATGTGAATATAGCAATGTGAACACTGGGCTAAGAAGACAACTGAAGAAGAAGTAAGACATAAAACTATAACAGACACGAAAGAGCAGAATGACGAAAACAACAAAAGCAATGAATCTGTAACAGTCAACAAACTCAGAAAGGAACTGCAAAATAAGATCATTATTTTTTCCAAAGCAATTAAAGGTATACAGTTATCTTTATAGACAAACAAGAATCCATTGACAAAACACAACGTTCATTTCACAATCTAATATTAAAAAAAGGATGGCAGATCCAGCAAACAGATTTGAGGCTAAGGTAAAAAAGTATCTTTAAATATATAGACTACACACTACATGACGGAGAAAGAGGAAGATTAATGCAGAATTATTCCACTGCACCCAACCTCTGATGTCAGCCAAAGCTCCATAAAGCAAGTATCACTTTAAGGCCCATAGTAAACTCCAAAAAGGCTCCCACTTACGAAGTTGCAGGACACATGTTTAAATAACTATCAGAAACTAATAAAATGGAAGACGATGTGGCTATAAGAAACATTTCACAGTTAATAAAACTTATAAACGGTATACAAATCCTTGACACAGCTACCTTTCCCTCCTTTGACAAGAATATATTTACCATAACACAGCAGTAGCAGAAACAATGAACATCACAGAAACAAAATCTGAAGCAAAAGAGCCAACTACCAGATGAACCTATCAAGGAAATACACAAGTTGCTGGAACTGAAAACTGAACAGAACTATTTTCAGTTTAATAATGATTACTATTTACAAGAAGACCGGCTACCAATTGGATCCCCAGTTCAGGCGCCTTAGCCAAGATTTTCGTAAGCCAGGTAGAAAATCTGATTCTTAAAAATCTTATCACAAAAAATTACAACACACTTCACTGGTTCACATACGTCGATGTATCCTCTGTTTAATTGATGAACGTCGTCCTCAAGTTGACCTGTTTCAAGCAAATATAAACACAATACACGAAAATATAAGTTTCACAATGGAAAAAAGAGTATGACAACCAAATAAATTTTTTAGATATAACCATTAAAAAAGGAAACCATCAGCGTATCTTTGTACTTTGCTGAAAGCTACAACAACTGTCACAATCATACATCAGACGTCAAATCATCGACGGTCACAGGAGCACTCAGACACATGCCGCGTAAACTCAATACTGTACCTCTCATTACAGAAACGTACCAGACAGAACTAGATACCATCATACAAATAGCAGCAGATATAAGGGTGCAATAGTAGTCTTGTCAAAAAATGAAACGGAAAATTTAAACAATAAGTACACTTAATAAACACCCAAAACACTTAATACACGCCCAAAAAACAACAGCGCAAGAAAAAACGCAAATAAGCGTACAAAGCAACAGCACAGAAGACACAAAAAATACACGAAAACAAGAAAGAAGCTTCAAAATGGTGTACAGTGAAGTACGCGTAAACACTCACATAGAAAATAACAAAACAAACAGTCCAATTCAAAAGTACATTCCAAAAATAACAAAAGACGCGACTTCTGCCACAAAGTAGGAATATATCAACTACTATGCAACACATGTGATGGAAGATACGTAGGAAAAACCAGCAGAAGATTCGACACCAAGTAGAAAGAACATATCAAAGGATAGAAATATGATACTAGCAACTCAACTTTCGGATAACGACTAAGAGAAAGTAATAAAAAACCTACTGCAAGAGATAAAGACACGGAAGTAGAATAAGTAATGATAGACACCTCCTAACCTTACAACAAAATTATCACATATACAAAACAAAGGCTGAGAAGCAGACGATACTAAATGACCAAATGACTAACCACTCACCGGTTACACTGACTGATCATACAGTAGACAGTTATCCCAACAGATGATCACAAATCTCTTTCCTCTCCTTGGTATGTAAGTGAAAAATGACAAATAAAAAAGAATAATAATAATAAGCATTTAGAAAAAATATGTCAAAATAAAAAAAATGAAGAAGGAACTCCGCCATTGCCTGTCTCAAGTCTGGTTGTGAAAGGAGGAGGGGGAGGAGTAACACCTGGTTAAAAAACCTTGGTTCACCTGCCCCAGTGATAGTACCTCGTGAGGGCCCCTTGCCAGGGATTCGATGAATACCTCAACGGCAGTGAAGGCGGAGAAGATGGACTTCGGTACGGTGGAGGTGGCTGAAGAGGCAGCCTCTTGTTCAAGGCCAAAGTGGACGGAGGGCACAACGGTTCCACATGTTAGTGGCGGCATCCCGACAGCGTCTGTTCCACATGCTAGTGGCGGCTGAATAAGTAATATTCCATGCTAACAAACTGGTCTTACTTTTGGAATTCAGGGATGACTTTGTATTCCCTACTCTTTACAATTTACAGCTTCTAGCCGCAAAATGCAAAGTTAGCACAATAGATGCTCTGCCCCAGGTGGTAACTCTCATGAGGAATCCACCATTACATCATGTAATTTGATGGGACCTAGGATTCTGGGGAGTCCCAAAATTTACGATGAAGAAGTGACGGAATATATTGAAAAGCGTTCAAATTTTCGATTCAAGAATAAGTACTACTTTGGAACATTAAATGCAAAATCTCTTCCGAAAACTGGGAAACAAAAGGAATTAGAATTATTTCTGCAGAAAAACAATATACAAATTATAGCAGTCCAGGAAACACGATTCTTATATGGCAATGCCGTTGATACACAACATTATAGAATTTACAAAGGGAAACCAGCAGTGAGAATAATGGAAAACATGCCGATGTTAGGAACAGCATTTTATGTAAACAAAAGAAAATCGCAGACAGTGCAACTGAATATAGATCGAATTTAGAAACAAAATCCATGTTAACAATAAAGTGCTAGAATAAAAGTTACACCCTCATCAACTGTCATGTACCTATAAAAGCAGACAACAGAAGAAATCTGGAGAAAGTAAATCAATTCTGGTATGCCTAACGATGAACTACAGTATGGAAATAAAGAGGTACTGGAATTAAGGATTATTAGAAAAATAATGGGTTTAATAAAAGAAGAAATGCGGAGATCTACATAAATATAGAGAAAATATCTTAATTAATGCCCAAACGACGATTAACCTTTTTCGGACACCTCTACGGAATGGATGGATATAGACTAACAAAACAAATACACCTATTTTTCTGGAAGAAGGAATCGACAATAGCATGGCTTGCAGAAGTAAGGAAAGATCTAGAAAGAAACAACACCAAAGAATCAGAAATAGCAGAAAGAAACCGTTTTAAAAATAAAATACTAAATTTGGAAGGCCTTTCAAAGCAGAAGAAATAAAAAATCGGGAACTGCATGGACAGAAGAAAGGTAGAGACTACATGGGGCGAAAATGAGGAATTACTGGAAATATAGGAGACAACAACAAAGGAAGAAGAGAAAATGAAGTTGTTAACGTGATCCTAGTTAGTCAATATGACTGAAAAAAAAAATGAAGAAGACACAAACACAGATACACACACACACACATGCGAACACGCATACTGACACCGACAGAACTTACATCAGCACATATACAATGAAATAGAAACCAAATGAAAGAAAAACCTGAGAAAGTAAGGAAAACTGAAAACTTTCGGTCAGGTTGCCACACATGAGGAAGCTGTTTGGCTTATAAATAATTAATTATACGCTGATGTGGAAGGACTTTTCCATTTCATTATAAAACTTCAGTGAACCGTCTTAGGTCTACAACATACATGTACAAACGGTGACCCATATACGCAAATGGAAAAATCGTGTGGTATTGCAGGACACTCACTGAAAATGCCTTGTGCCACGTCTGGATGCACAAGTTAAATAAAAAAAATGTGTAGCATGCAAAAGGGGTTTTGACTTTTGAATGAATGCAATTTATATCTGATTACTTATATACTAAATGGAAAAAATACTGCTTTACCGAATAGGTATGATCGTGTCCATTGGTTAAACTTCACTTGAACCTAGCGCTTAAACACTTTTTGGGCCATTTATTTGTATGGTATCTATATAAATCGTCCAGAAATATACGTTATTCGACATGTTCACAGAAATCCTACCCATACATGGAAAGCAGATTACATTTTACAGACTGTGGAAAGGTGAAGCTATAGTAATCGTATTTCAAGGGGTATGACAAAGTACTATTCACATTTACACACTGCTACATAAGTTTCACAATTTAGCTTACCTCTAGTAATCATTGCAAACGCGGAAAAGTTTTGGCATTACTCTATCATTACGGTTGCTTCACACTGTTTACACCTCTCAACACTGTTATGCTCGTCGATATATTTCCTTTCCATTGGTGCAAACAGGCAGATTTTGGCTCAATTTTCGACAATGTTTATGAATAAACATTTACTTTATAGTGAAAATCATGTCTGGATCAACATGTCGAAACGCTCAGTGGCGTGGGAATGGCAGCGTACATATAACTGATTGAAAAGCGATCTTCGAGGTCAATTCATTGCGATGTGGAGCGTCTGAAGCAATGCCGCGTGTTCGGAAATTATATTAATTAAAGAAATTTGACGATGATCACAAATATTTCTTGTGAAAGAAGTACGTCTGACAAATTGTAGCTTACATGCTTTCTGTTCACGTCACCTCAGAATTTAAGGAAAGAGAATTATTGTTGTCGGGTGCAAACCCGCGCGGAGAGAAACTGAGTTTCAGTAACTTAAAAAAAAGTTAAAATAAATTTATAATGCAGCACCTGTTATTAAACATTTACTTCCAACCAAAAATGTAATGCGGTAAGGACGAAAAATTCGTATTTAAGTGAATACATAAAATTTCAAATTACTTAAGTTTTATGAATATACTTTTAATTCATGTCTTCTTGCAGTATGATGCGTTACTTGTTCTACAGAAAACTGGCAACCCTGAACATTGTTCATCTACAAGCAAGTAAGCGAAAACACTCAAACCTGGAGACTGAGTGGAAACATTGCTATTGCCGATGTAATAATCATTTACTTTTGTCAGTACCTTGTCTCCCGTTGAGTGAAAGCACTCAGACCTTAAGAATGAGTGAAAGACCCACATAGCTTAGTTGACCACAAAAAGTAGCTCCATTCGGTTGTTTCTCTCGACTGAAAATATCTACAAACGTAAAACCAGTCGAGTGGCAATCGGTCGCTAAAATCAGGCGGTTTGCCCCATCACTATCACACAGGACTACTGTCATAGCAACTGCCTTAGTGAAGTTTGTCTCTCTTTCCAAACCTGTCTGGTTTTTCATCATTGTGTGTAGTGTATCACAGCCAGATTCAAGATCTGTTCTTTATTATTTTTAATTAATAGGGTCATCACTCTTAAATTTGTGAAATCCGTCACTTGCTGGAGCAGTTTGTGTTCAACAACAAAATGTGTCCTCTATTTGATTCACAGCTTTCCTTTGTATTAGAAATTTCGGTTCCATCTTATATAACTGATTTACATAACACTTGCTATCTTTATGAAGCGTCATGGCGTTCGTGAAACTCGACCTTGAATTATGAAAACCACTAATTCTTATCAGACTCCACCTGACGTCGTGTTGGTGCTATCTCCACATCACTTCCGGCGAATGTGATCATTGTTTCGCCAGAAACGCTATGATAAATTACTTTCCACGCCCTGTTCTCCATAATTATTACATCGCAGAAGTAATAGTAATTGAGTCGAGACGTGAAATGGAGAAATATCAGCGATGTGAATAACGGAACCGATGTTGGAGAGAAGGGTGATAGTCTGTAAGTATCGTTAAGTTTCTAAGTCATGTGACAGCGAAGAAATGAACTCTTTCTATCAGTCTCTCACCATTTTTAAGACTTTTGAAGACTGTCGTTTGTTTGTCCCACTACTATTCTCATCTTTTGCCAATATTTTCAACCCTGCACACCATTTAATACATATATCATGACCAAAGCGTTGTCCTCCATCTATTCCAATCACCTTACAGCTGCTTTAGTGATCCTTTCCGAGCCAGGTTAGTTATTAAAGGATTTCGTGCTACTGTTCCTATTAATTTTTATCTCATTCCGATATGGGCTAGGCACACTTTTCTTCTCCTACTGATTTCAGTACCCGTTCATTTCTTTTTTCACATGATCCATAGTAACTTAATGTACTTCCACAACACTATGGTTCAAATGCCTTCAGATTCTTACTTTCCCGTCTGCCCAAGACCCATACTTCATTTCCACGTAGTCCTGTGGTTTCAGAAAGATCGTTCTAATTTCTGGATCCATATCTGTCATTGTTAGACCATTGTTGATAGTAAAATAGGAATTCTCAATAGCTATTACGCAATATACAATCGAGTAATCGACGGGTAGTGCAAATTTGCTGTGGAACAACAGTACAGACCATACAAAAAGTATTTATGTATTTAGTGGATAATGAGACAGGAAAAAATTACGATGATCGACAGACGGGATTCGTTGTTCTGTACATCAAGAAGCTCCTTGTGCTAAGTTTGTAGACATGTAGCAAGTGATGAAATTTTTGGTACGAACAGTATATTTTGTGAGGTTGCTTGAATTATTCCACTATCAGTTCCAACAACTTTCGGTAGAGCTTAACGACTATTGTGGAGACATTATATATTAGTGCAAAGTATGTTGGTTACAGCAAGTGGCATGCCTCGAAAGATTTTTCGATTTAAAACCCGCTGTTGTTGAATTTATGAAGGAAAAAGGAGAGTAGGAACTAAAATAACAACATACGGAATGGATTGGAGATCTCGTGTTGAAGTGCATTGCACAACGACCACAGTTACGCATTGAGACTTATTTCAGTTTTAATGAAGATGCATTTAAAATGGAAACCGCTTTGTGGAAGGGAAAAAAAATGTCCAAATATGTGTGAACTCCTAAGGGGTCAAACGGATGAGGTGATCGGTCCCTAGACTTACACACTGCTTAAACTAACTTATACTAAGAACAACAGACACACCCATGCCTGAAGGAGGACTCGAACCTCCGGCGGGAGGGTGTGCAAGGGACAAATTCTTACAAAACACACAATCCACATCCCTTATCTCACAAGTGTAGAAGAGGAATCGACGTCTGAGGAATTCATCGTGACCTTGATAGAATTACTGGGATTGTCCTCTAAAGGTTTCGAGGACACCGCCAGTCTTTTATCTGTTTCCGAGACCACTTGCTGTTTCAGTTGAAAGCTTCCCTGTGCTTGTGCAGACGGAACTGATAGATCTCCAGTGTAACTCCCATTTAAGAGACAAATACTTTTACTTTGAAACTGTCCACGAGGTCTACGTCAATTTCCTCTGGAGGAGTTTCCACGTTTCCGTAAAGAGGTTGCAAACGCGATGAAAAATCTGGTAAATTTATGTGTGCGAAAAATATTTTTTGATTATGAAACTAAATGAATCACAATCATATGGCAACCTGTGTGCAAGAAACTGTGAAATTGTCTATGTCTTTCCGTATGCCTACTATTTGTACCAGATGAAAATTATAGCCGGCCGGTGTAGCCGAGCGGTTCTAGGCGCTACAGTCTGGAACCGCGCGACCGCTACGGTCGGAGGTTCGAATCCTGCCTTGGGCATGGATGTGTGTGATGTCCTTAGGTTAGTTAGGTTTAAGTAGTTCTAAGTTCTAGGGTACTGATGACCTCAGATGTTAAGTCCCATAGTGCTCAGAGCCATTTGAACCATTTTGAACCTAAACAGTGCGACTGCATTGTCTTTTAAATGCAGTCCGTTTGCAGTTTCCACACCTTCCCTCTTCTCCTATTCAGAGGACGTGATGGTCGGGGAAGCGTACAAGCCGTGGAGTATGGCACAAGAGCAAGAGATCGCCTCCTGGGCCGAATTCTTGGCCTTCCCTGCTTTGTATCCTCATTGCTGACATAATCTTCTCTCATACGTCCTTCGACTCTTCTTAGAAACTTCATATTTTCGGCTGTATTCTACTCTCCTGGTGTATCGTTGCCACCCATACTTGGCTTCTTTGAATAAGGGTTTATATATCTATGGTTCTCCTGTAAAATGTTAGCTGGGTTCCTTTAATGGATTTGTTACAGTTCTTGTAGTTTCATTCTACATACGGAAGAACAATTCAATTATTACTCTACGTGGGGTCTGAATCAGGACACAAAGGAATTAAAGACATTAGCTGCCAGCGATCATTGATTTAAATCAATGGGGAAGCTGAAACTTGGCACTGGACTTGGATTCGAACCCGGATCTCTTGTTGACAAAGCAGATGCGTTGACTGCTGTGCCATATGTGCACAGTGGTCAGCGCAACTGCACGAACTAATCTAGCAAGACTCCCGTCGGTCCCAAATTCTCCACCTATCCTCAGACAACTGATGTAGTGCCCCTTGCCAATTATCCTCATGGCAAGCGTCATTTCGCCTATTTCCGTTAGAGTTTGAACATTTCCAAACGAACAGACACCACATGTCGACGTCTACGTCTACGTAGAAACTCCGCAAGCCACCGTACAGTGCGTGGCGGAGGGTACCGCTTGCCACTACTTATCATTTTCCCTCCAGTTCCACTCGCAAATAGAGCGAGGGGAAAATGTCTATCTGTACGCCTCCGTACCAACCTTAATTTCTCGTACCTTATACTCGTGGTTCTTACGCGCGATGTATTTTGGTGGCAGTAGAATCGTTCAGCAGTCAGCTTCAGATGCCGGTTCTCTAAATTTTCTCAACAGTGTTTCTCGAAAAGAACGTCGCCTTCCCTCCAGGGATTCCCATTTGATTTCTCGAAGCACCCCTGTAACACGTGTTGTTCGAAGCTACCGGTAAGAGATCTAGCAGTCCTCCTCTGATTTGCTTCGAGGTTTTCCTTCTGTTAGACCTGGTATGGATCCCAAACACTCGAGCAGTGCTCAAGAATAGGTCGCACCAGCGTTCTATATGCGGTATCCTTTACAGGTGAATCACCCTTTCCTAAAATTGTTCCTATAAACTGAAGTTGACTACTTGCCTTCCCCAACACAGTTCTCACATGTTCGTTGCACCTCATATACCTTTGCAACTTTACGCCGAGATATTTAAACGACATGACTGTGTCAAGCACGACATTAGTTATACTGTATCCATACATTACAAGTTTATTCTTCCTACTCATCCGCATTAACTTACATTTTTTCGCATTCAAGGCTAGCTGCCATTCATTACACTAACTGTAAATTTTGCTTAAATCGTCTTGTACCTTCCTACAGTCACTCAACTTGGATACCTTACCGTACACCACAGCATAATCACCAAACAACCACAGATTACTGTCCACGCTGTTCGCCTAATCATTTATGTATAGCCAGCCGTTGTGGCCGATCGGTTCTAGGCGCTTCACTCCAGAACCGCGCTGATGCTAGGGTCCCAGGTTAGAATCCTGTCTCGGGCATAGATGTGTGCGATGTCCTTAGGTTAGTTAGGTTTAAGTAGTCTAGGGGACTGGTGACCTCAGATGTTAAGTCCCATAGTGCTCAGATCCATTTATGTATACAGAGATCAAGAGCGGTCCTGTCATGCTTTCCTGGGATAGTCCTGACGATACCCTTGTCTCTGATGAACACCCGCCGTCGAGGTCAAGAAGTCTTCGAGCCACTCACATAACTGTGAACTTAAAGAAAATGGTTCAAATGGCTCTGAGCACTATGGGACTTAACATCTGAGGTCATCAGTCCCCTAGAACTTAGAACTACTTGAACCTAACTAACCTAAGGGCATTACACACATCCATGCCCGACGCAGGATTCGAACCCGCGACCGCAGCGGTCGCGCGGTTCCAGACTGAAGCGTCTAGAACCGTTCGGCAACACCGGCCGGCTAACTGTGAACTTATTCCATATCCTTGTACCTTCGCTAACATCCTGCACTGGGGCACCGTGGCAAATGCCTTCGGGAAATCTTGAAATATGAAATCTCCCTATTGCCCCTCATCCATAGTTCTCAGTATATCACGTGAGAAAATTACAAACTGAATTTCGCATGGGTGATGCTTTCTAAAATCTTGGTGTTTCGTGGACGTAAGCTTATTAGTCTCAAGAAAGTTTATTATATTTGAACTGAGAATATGCAGCAAACAGAAGTTAGGGATAGTAGACTGTAATTTTGCGGGTCCAATCTTTTACCTCTCTCATATAATGGAGTCACCTGGGCTTTTTTCCAGTCGCCTGGCACTTTATGGTGGGCAAGAGATTCACGATAAATGCAAGCTATGCAAGGGAGTAGGGCAATGCCTAAGAGCACTCTTTGTAAAATCTAACTGGGATTCCATCCAGACCTGTGGATATATTTTCAAACCTTTCAGTTGTTTTTCTACGCCAGGTATGTTTATTTCTATGTCGTCCGCGCGGGCATCTGTGCGATGGTCAAAACAAGGTATGTTTCTACGGTTCTCCTGAGTGAACGCCTTCTTGATCATCAAATTTAAGACTTCGGCTTTCGTTTTCCTAAATTACATTTGTAATTAAGTCAAGGATGACCAACAATACCTGCAGCGAGGATGCTCACCTATGTCTGACTCTTATGGGAGTCGGTGAAACGACACGAGTAGTGATAACAGGCAAGGGGAGCTACATTAGTATTGTGTGGGTAGGTGGAGGATTTAGGTCTCACAGGAGTGTGCGGGGGTAGCTCGTGTAGTTGCTGTGACAATTGGGTCCGGATGGAGCAGTGATCAACGCATCTACCCAGTAAGCTGGAGATCCGCTTTCGAATCCCGATCCGGCACACATTTTCGTTTTTCCTCGTTTGTCTAAATCAGAGGGCTCTAAAAGCTAAAGCCTGTAATTCCTTTGTGTCCTGAGAATTATTATTAATCTACAATATCTGCTCCAATAATCTGCTTAGTAAGTCCATTTCTTTTTATTTTTGCAGTGTGATTTAGCATTTCCTTCGGTTTGTGATCTAACTTACAAAGAAACTGATACGCGAAATATGCAGTCAAGTTCTTTGAGCAGTTCTCCATGTTGTCATCTGCTCAGGCCTGAACATCATATCGATGGAGAATCTTTCCAGTGGCCTGAAGGTCCTTTCACTTTCAATAATTGTCAACTGTTCCTTTTGATCACAGAAGGTGTTCAACAAATGCAATACGCTATTCTCACTCCTTACGCCATTATCACCAGGAAGCTGTCTTCCCGATTTTCCACTTGTACAAGTCCCACTTTTTTTAGGCATATAGGGTGAGCCATGGACCATAGACATACCGAAAACTGAAAATTGTAACAGTCTGACACAATAATTCTGAAGCTGAAGGGTATTGCTTTGAATAAATATTTTATTTTGCCACACGTGTTATGACGACAGCTTAACACGTGCCTACTTCACCACCGCCTCTCTTTACAGTTTGACTATGCCCTTTTTCAATTACGTGGATTGTGACTGTGCCATAATAACTGGCAAGCAACTCTTAGTACTGAAAATCATATTACATATATTCAGGAGAAAGCAATTTTGCTGCATGTGGCTCGTTAATATGTTGCTAAAACAAGATCTGTTGCCTCCATAAGCCCTGATATTAAGTTCTATTAATAGATAACACCTTCATGAAATTGCGAACGAAAGTGGAAAAGAATCACTGGGGGTGGCAGAGACGTAAACAAAAAAACCTTGATGGTTAATTCCAGATTCTTGCGATTGGTAGTCTCTAGAAACGTGTGCACTGCTTCACACACAGCACTGTTTTATATATTTGTGTCTCGTGTCAGTCATTTCTTGATAAGAGAGCTTTATAAATTCTTGCTGTCGTTTCTCAAGATAAGAGCTGCCGATTAGAATACCTTTAGCCGGATACTTTGACGGCTTACTTTGCTTTCCTGCCACACACGAGAAGTCTAAAATAATCATTCATATAGACACAAACAAAAGAAGACTGGAATCCTTTTACGTAATGTCTGGACCACATTGTATCAGGCAGTGCGACGAACTCTGTTCAGCAAGACATCAGTGTGGAGTGGCAGAATATCGCTGGCTGCCTGAACACTTGGACGTAAATTATTCCAAGACACCACTGGATTACGGCTAAATATAAATGAAGTCTTTGATCTTAATCCAATGAATCCATTGGTATTGTAATGGCCCCCGCACGACTCATATGCTTATTGGACTGCGCGCAATGCAAACGGAAGGAAAAGGGGTGACCTTTACAAGTGAGTTATGGATGTGGTTCTTGTTGAAGATGATAATAGTGGTCAATTGGTTCATCTCCAAATATTGAAGTGAAAGAGGGGTAACTTAGATTATAGTTTGATACAAAGTAATACATAAAAGGAATAACACGTAATAAGCAAACGTAACACTTAAATGTCTGACATACTGGCGTTGAGTAGAAACCGTAGAATCACATCCGTATAACTAAACAGTTGCCCGAAACTGGATGGCAAACAACTGGTAACTAACGCAGGAGTTCATTAAAGTGAATTACGCACTCGGTTTCACATGAGACGCGATGATTGTGTCATTTTGTTAAGGTTAGGAAAATAAGGGAAGGACCATAATTAAATATATGATATTAGACTGTATTTGTAATTCTACACAAAGAGTTTCAATTTGGACATAGAGTGTAGCCTGAGAGGGCGGATAACGGTCACTGGACTTAGAACCGTAGATGTGTGAAGGAATGGTTGTCTGTCGAAGATCGTGCAGATGGTGTGTCTTTGTGCTCTGCGACAAAAAGACACGCAGAAGTGAGCCGTAAGAAGGCAGTCGAGATGGGAGGAAATGGACACCATCAGCAATCACAAAAATAATGTGAAGAGAACATGTAGTCTCGGGAGTGTGGATACCGATGATACCAATGCTCGCGTGCTGTAAACCATTAACGGATCCTCTGGGAAGCCGAAACCCCAACGGTGTATGTCCAGCGAATTGAACATTTCACACACAACACCGCAGAAAATAATAATGGAGCCGAATTTAAAGCCCTATCATCCTTGTTACGTAAGTGATTCCAACTACGATAATCGCGATAGGCGCTTGGTGTATGCAAGAAAATGGCTGCGAAATCTAGAAGAAAGTGGAGGTTTGGAAAAACACTTAATTTGAACAGATGAGGCCAAATTTCATGTTTTTGAAATGTTACTCGACACATGTACATGTACTGGGGTTAAGAAAATACTAATGTGGACATCAGTATGCATGACAAAAAGTCTTTTGTCATGGGTTGGGGTGGTATCTCCTATGATGGCTTGATTAGCCCATTCTTCTTCGGTCATGCTGCTGCTGGAGACAGTTAAATTCAGTTGCGTACGGACACAGTGTATTCTTCACTGCCTGCACAACCTGACATTAAAGACCTGTTGTGGTTGCAAGATGGGCCAGCATCACACTCTTCGAAACATCATGCACCTAATTGAGGTCACCCTGTACGTACAGGAACTAAAATATACGAGTAATGATTAAGCCATCGACTGGCAGATCGTGATTTAAAACGAGATCCCCCGGCAAACGTCCCTACTTCTCTGTCATCCTAACATCGCTCCTCGCTTTCCTTCTTTAAGAGGCGACGACACAAAGGCAGACGTCATCTGCGCTGCAAAGACTGCCACACGTCGCACAGCGAATGAATTTCTCTCCTAGCCCGTGTCCAGCCGAAGAATTGCTATGGCACGGTCCCGATCAAGAGTGCCGTTCTGCTAGCGTCCCGACCAAAGAATACTGCCCGACCGAGAATCCACTCACCTTCGTACCCCATCTTAGAGTGAGGCTATAAAGACGCTCGCCTTAGTTCTGTGCAGAGAGACCACCGAAAATTGTGAGTGTACAAATGTTAGAAACTGGGCCAATGAGAGATCACGTAGTTAACATTTCCCTCCCTCTTCTGATAAGTTTGTTATTACCTGAGCCAATTTCTTAAATATTCAAATTTAAAAAAATTGCAACAATTTGGTACTACACACCCACCGTGGAAAACGGTGGTGGCTTCAATCAGTCCGAAGGAACTCGAGCTTCCTCCCCGTTGAAAGTCTACGCCAGTACTCCCTCTCTGGAAGATTTTTAGAGCATCGACCAGGCAACGAGGGCGCCATTTCCCACTTCGCAAGGTCGGGCCTATAAGGCAGTGGCGACATTGAGGAGCCGGCTTAGTGCTCAAGGTGGAGCTCCTTGTCGCCCACAAGATCTTATCAATAGTCCAAACTGCTGCGTAATATTCCCAGAAGCGTACATTTTGCTCGCCGGACCAGTGCCAGCTGCGACATCGTCAAATTACAAATCGTGTCAAATGTGGAAGCGATTGCCCTGCTACGTCCTCCGTAAAACATTATCTGCATCAGGCACAGCTGCCAAGAATCTCAGGACACGATCTGTACTCGGCAAAGCGGCGCCGCACCTAATAGCATAGGCAACTGGACGTCGTACACCGCCTATGACGGACTGGCCCAGCTATACTGGCAACGAACTTATCTGAGGGTGTCAGTTCTCTGCCGCCCAAGCCCGTCCTATACACAACGGTAGCGTTTCAGTGTCGATGGTTTCCGCATGACCTAGCAAATGTAGCACCCAGAACGCATATGCAATCCTGTGACGGAAATTAAGGGAAATTATTTTTGTTATAGGAAAGATGTTACCTTGGCAGTCATCCTGAAAGATCATTTGTGTACCGAAACCCACATTTTACTAACACAACAAAGTAATAAATCTTGACTGAGTAACAAATACTTTTAATAAAAATGAAATCGTCTGACTGTCTCTATCCTGACACATTTCACTGTGACAAACGCTATATGACTGAAATGCCCCATCAGAGAGATACAGCATATAAGTAAAAATAGATGTGTTTTTGTATAGTCTTGTAGTACCATCAACAGAAAATACTTGCCTCTTTGGATACCTACCATATTGGTGTGCAAAACTTGCAGTGGAAGTGATTTTCGCTTGACATGTCACTGTCACATAATATTGCACGTTGAGACTTGAATGATACATGAAAGAACTGCTGCAGTGTAGATATCGTATCCTACACGCGTTTGATGGGATTTAACTCGGCGGTTGTGGTGGTGGGTAGCGTGAGGAGGGGGGGGGGGAGAGTGGGGGGAGGGAGAGGAATGGGCAGGAATGTCCGTTCGCCGAATATCCTCTTTTCCCAACAGCTCCTGCAATTGAGCAGTTTGATGCGGACAAAAGTCCTCAGCCATTATAAAAGTAATAAAGAAAAAAACGCGCAAGTGTAATTGGGACTCATGCTCTGAGGGCCCCGCACAAACTTAACAACAGACACTGACCCAGGGTATGCGCTTCAGCAGTGATTCTGCGTGCCACAGGTTCGACAAGTACTTCACCAGTTTCCAGAGGTTTGTGGCACCAGATGCCTACGGGCAGGTCACACACCTACAAGAATTAACGCTCGGCTGGTTTTTGGGCGCTGAACTGGGTCCCGATAGCGTCCCATTTGGGTTTGAACGAACTCAGATAAGCCGAATTTGACGGGCAAGATATCAACATGAGTTCACTATCATGCTCCTCAAACCACTGCAGCACGATTCAGGCCTTGTGACTCGGAGAATTGTTCTGCTCGAAGACGCCATCGCTGTGGGGGACGATATCAAGCCTAAGTGTTTACAGGTGGCGCCTAGAAATGTTCACAGCTGTCATGGTAACTTACATTACTACCGCAGGTCCTAAGGGAGCCTAGGTGAATGTCCTCCACGACATAGTACTGCTCCCACCGAATTGCGTTGTTGCGCGCTGCATATTTCGAACGGCCGTTCGCCTGTTAACAGCTTATATGAGTACACAGTATGGTTTGAGAGTAAATCGGAGAAAGACGAAGGTAATGAGAAGTAGTAGAAATGAGAACAGCGAGAAACTTAACATCAGGATTGATGGTCACGAAGTCAATGAAGTTAAGGAATTCTGCTACCTAGGCAGTAAAATAACCAATGACGGACGGAGCAAGGAGGACATCAAAAGCAGACTCGCTATGACAAAAAAGGCATTTCTGGCCAAGAGAAGTCTACTAATATCAAATACCGGCCTTAATTTGAGGAAGAAATTTCTAAGGATGTACGTCTGGAGTACAGCATTGTATGGTAGTGAAACATGGACTGTGGGAAAACCGGAAGAGAAAAGAATCGAAGCATTTGAGATGTGGTGCTATAGACGAATGTTGAAAATTAGGTGGACTGATAAGGTAAGGAATGAGGAGGTTCTACGCAGAATCGGAGAGGAAAGGAATATGTGGAAAACACTGATAAGGAAGGAGAAGGGACAGGATGATAGGACATATGCTAAGACATGAGGGAATGACTTCCATGGTACTAGAGGGAGCTGTAGAGCTGCAAGAACTGCAGAGGAAGACAGAGATAGGAATACGTCAAGCAAATAATTGAGGACGTAGGTTGCAAGTGCAACTCTGAGATGAAGAGGTTAGCACAGGAAAGGAATTCGTGGCAGGCCGCATCAAACCAGTCAGTAGACTGACGACCCCAAAAAAAAAAAAAAAAAAAAAAAAAAAAAAAAAAAAAAATTATGGGCACGAGCATCCACCTGGTTTAACAGTAAATAGAATTCTTCCGCCCAGGCGACATGATTCCATTAATCCCCGGTCCATCCGACCTCCCATTTCAGAAGATTCAGTTCCTGAAATGTTCAAAGAAAACTTGAGTTTGATTTTAAACACGTACCACACTCATACGGTTATACTTAGTGGTGACTTTAAGTTACCCACGATATTTTGGCGAAAATACATGTTTAGTTCCGGAGGTAAGCACAAAATATCACCCGAAATTGTGCTAAAGGCATTCTCTGAAAATTATTTCGAGCAGTTGGTTCATGAGCCCGCGCGAATAGTAAAATGTTGTGAAAACACACTTGACCTCTTAGCAACAAATAATGCTGAGTTAATAACGAGCATCAAAGCGGATACAGGAATTAGAGAACACAGGGTCGTCGTAGCGAGATTGAATATTGTAACCACCAAATACTCCAAAACTAAACGAAAAATATACCTATTCGAAAAAGGAGATAAAAATTCACTTGACGCCTTCCTGAGAGACACTCTCCACTCCTTCCAAAATAATGATATAAGTGTAGAACAGATGTGGTTTGAATTCAGAGAAATAGTATCGGCAACGATTCAGGGATTTATACCAAATAAATTAACAAACGACCGAGCTGATCTTCCTTGGTACACAAAACGGGTCAGAACACTGTTGCAGAAACTACGAAACAAAAATGCCAAATTTAAACAGACGCAAAATCCTCAAGATTAGTGATCTTTTACATAACCTCGAAATTTAGTGCGGGCTACAATGCGAGATGCTTATAAAAGTATCCACAACGAAACTTTGTCTCGAAACCTGACAGAAAATCCAAAGTGATTCTGGTCGTACGTAAAGTACACTCCTGGAAATTGAAATAAGAACACCGTGAATTCATTGTCCCAGGAAGGGGAAACTTTATTGACACATTCCTGGGGTCAGATACATCACATGATCACAATGACAGAACCACAGGCACATAGACACAGGCAACAGAGCATGCACAATGTCGGCACTAGTACAGTGTATATCCACCTTTCGCAGCAATGCAGGCTGCTATTCTCCCATGGAGACGATCGTAGAGATGCTGGATGTAGTCCTGTGGAACGGCTTGCCATGCCATTTCCACCTGGCGCCTCAGTTGGACCAGCGTTCGTGCTGGACGTGCAGACCGCGTGAGACGACGCTTCATCCAGTCCCAAACATGCTCAATGGGGGACAGATCCGGAGATCTTGCTGGCCAAGGTAGTTGACTTACACCTTCTAGAGCACGTTGGGTGGCACGGGATACATGCGGACGTGCATTGTCCTGTTGGAACAGCAAGTTCCCTTGCCGGTCTAGGAATGGTAGAACGATGGGTTCGATGACGGTTTGGATGTACCGTGCACTATTCAGTGTCCCCTCGACGATCACCAGTGGTGTACGGCAAGTGTAGGAGATCGCTCCCCACACCATGATGCCGGGTGTTGGCCCTGTGTGCCTCGGTCGTATGCAGTCCTGATTGTGGCGCTCACCTGCACGGCGCCAAACACGCATACGACCATCATTGGCACCAAGGCAGAAGCGACTCTCATCGCTGAAGACGACACGTCTCCATTCGTCCCTCCATTCACGCCTGTCGCGACACCACTGGAGGCGGGCTGCACGATGTTGGGGCGTGAGCGGAAGACGGCCTAACGGTGTGCGGAACCGTAGCCCAGCTTCATGGAGACGGTTGCGAATGGTCCTCGCCGATACCCCAGGAGCAACTGTGTCCCTAATTTGCTGGGAAGTGGCGGTGCGGTCCCCTACGGCACTGCGTAGGATCCTACGGTCTTGGCGTGCATCCGTGCGTCGCTGCGGTCCGGTCCCAGGTCGACGGGCACGTGCACCTTCCGCCGACCACTGGCGACAACATCGGTGTACTGTGGAGACCTCACGCCCCACGTGTTGAGCAATTCGGCGGTACGTCCACCCGGCCTCCCGCATGCCCACTATACGCCTTCGCTCAAAGTCCGTCAACTGCACATACGGTTCACGTCCACGCTGTCGCGGCATGCTACCAGTGTTAAAGACTGCGATGGAGCTCCGTATGCCACGGCAAACTGGCTGACACTGACGGCGGCGGTGCACAAATGCTGCTCAGCTAGCGCCATTCGACGTCCAACACCGCGGTTCCTGGTGTGTCCGCTGTGCCGTGCGTGTGATCATTGCTTGTACAGCCCTCTCGCAGTGTCCGGAGCAAGTATGGTGGGTGTGACACACCGGTGTCAATGTGTTCTTTTTTCCATTTCCAGGAGTGTATATTAGCTGCAAGAAACAATCAATGCCTTCTCTGCGCGATAGCAATGGATGTACTATCGAAGACTGACTGCCAAAGCAGAATTACTAAACACAGCGCTCCGAAATGCCTTCACAAAATAAGACGAAGTAAATATTCCAGAATTCGAATCAAGAACAGCTGCCAACATGAGTAACGTAGAAGTAAATACCCTAGAAGTAGTGAAGCAACTTAAATAAATTAATAGAAGCAAGTCTTCTGGACCAGACTGTATACCAATTATGTTCCTTTCGGAGTATGCTGATGCATTAGCTCCATACTTAACAATCATATACAACCATTCGCTCGACGGAAGATCTGTACCCAAAGACTGGAAAGTTGCACAGGTCACATATTCAAGAAAGGTAGTAGGAGTATTCCACTTAATTAGAGGCCCATATCATTAACGTCGATATGCAGCAGGATTCTGGAACATATAGTGTATTCGAACATTATAAATTACCTCGAAGAAAACGGTCTATTGACACACAGTCAACAAAGGTTGAGCAAACACCGTTCTTGTGAAACACAACTAGCTCTTTATACGCATGAAGTGTTCAGTGCTATTGACATGGGATTTCAGATCGATTCCGTATTTTTGGATTTCCAGAAGGCTTTTGAGACTGTACAACAGAAGCGGCTTATGGTGAAATTGCATGCTTATGGAATATCGTCTCAGTTATGTGACTGGATTTGTGACTTCTTGTCAGGGAGGTCACAGTTCGTAGTAATTGAAGGAAAGTCATCGATTATAATAGAAGTGATTTCTGGCGTTCCCCAAGTTAGTGTTATAGCCCTTTGCTGTTCCTTTTGTATATAAACGATTTGGGAGACAATCTGAGTAGCCGTCTTCGGTTGTTTGTCGTTTGTCGACTAATAAAATCATCAGAATATCAAAACAAACTGCAAAACGATTTAAAAGAAAAGATTTGAATGGTCCGAAAATTGGCAGTTCATCGTAAATAAGGAAAAGTGTGAGGTCATCCACATGACTGCTAGAAAGAATCCCTTGAACTTCGGTTACACGATAAATCAGTCTAATTTACAGGCCATAAATTCAGCTAAGTACCTAGAAAATACAATTACGAAAAACTTAAATTGGAAGGAACACATAGAAAATGTTGTGGGGAAGGCTAACCAAAGACTACGTTTTATTGGCAGGACACTTAGAAAATGTAACAGATCTACTAAGGAGACTGCCTACACTACGCTTGTTCATCCTCTTTTAGAATACTTCTGCGCGGTGTGCAATCCTTACCAGCCAGGAGTGACGGAGTACATCGAAAAAGTTCAAAGATGGGCAGCACTTTTTGTATTATCGCGAAATAGGGGAGAGAGTGCCACTGAAATAATACAGGATTTGGGCTGGATATCATTAAAAGAAATTCCAACTTTCTCCTCCGTATACGAAAATATTTTGTTGACACCTACCTACATGGGGAGAAACGGTCACCACGATGAAATACTGGAAATCAGAGCTCGTACGGAAAGATATAGGTGTTCGTTCTTTCCGCGCTCTATACGAGATTGGAATAATAGAGATTTTTGAAGGTGGTTCGATGAACCCTCTGCCAGCCACTTAAATGTGATTTGCAGAGTATCCATGTAGATGCAAATGTAGATTCTCGATGATCCCGTGCCCACTGTAATCGTAATTAACAATGTAGTTCAGTCGACATGAGAGCACGCAGGAGTCCTCTGCTGAGAAACACCATGATATAAACTTTACGCTGAATGGTGTGCACCAAACACTTTTACCTGCGCCAGGCCTGTACGCTGCCTTCAGATCTGCCGCAGATTGCCGTCTGTCCTGCTTTAGAGACCATGTTATCTGATGAAGTATGGACGTCCAACTTCTTGTCGCCTACTCGTGGTTTCAGCGTTCTTCAACCACTTTCCTTAGATGCTCACGACAGTAGCACGTGAACAGCCGACGAGGTTCGCCGTCTCCGAAATGCTCGCTCCTAGCACTAGGCCACACCAATATGGCTTCTGTCGAAGTCGATTAAACCGACGGGTTTTCACCAATTATCGTCGCTAGAATGTGCCCCATTCGTCTCTGATCTGCTCAAATGCTTCTCTTACCACGTCGCGTGGCATCAGCGCCCTGAGGCAGGATAAATAGTCGCGGTCGGCATTTTGTGCAGCTTGTTGATCTATAGGTTTCCATTACTAAGTTTCGGCTACCGTATGTGTGATACAAACGCCGTATATTTTTATTACAATGTTTTAGGAGTTTTTACACTTTGAAGGGACCGTAGATCACAGTATTCGAAATAAATTTCAACTCGGTTCTTCTACACGTTCCTGAGAAATATCGGTCTTAGCAGCAGACGGACAGACAGACAGGCGGACGAAAATGCCAAAAAAATATTTTTTTCTGTGATGTAACAAAAAATTAACCATTTTCGAAACTTTTCCTATGCGTGTACAGTGAGACGTTGGTTCTTGCCAAATTTCACGGTTCTAGGTCAAGGGGAAGTAGTGGAGATAGTGTGAGTAGGGGAGATGGTGTGAGAAGATCAAAATATGCGACATAAATGGTTATATCTTCTGACTACATTGGCTTAGATGCTTAAAATTTTACACCGCCAAGGAATCATCGACTTAAGTATTTGACATAAATTTCATGATGATACTCCTACCTGTCCCTGAGGAAAAGGTGTCTTAATCATCAGACAGACAGACGGACAACAAAATGATCCTTTATGGGCTGATATTTCTTTTCGCTTCAGGCGTGGAACCTTAATAATTACCTCACGGTCAAATGCCCTCCTGAAGAGACGCACATGGAGAAAGAGTACAGTGTCCCACTAATGTTAACCAGTGAGAGTACGGTGTTCAAATAGTTGGATATCGGTCCACCCATATACCATTATGCCTCCTCACAACAGGACATCTGGACCACCACCATGACCGGTTCTTGGGCGCAATACGTGTTCCTTTCTTTCGCCATTTGAGGGTATGTAATGCAGCCAGGAATAATGCCGAATATGACTTTTTGGTGCTTCAAGTAACATGCTGAGGGAAAGCATAATGTTGAATGGGCATACCAATCTTTCCAATCTTTTAGCGCATCGCCCTCAGCGGTCAACGTCGTAAGGAAACTGCACTCCTTCCTCATGTACGTCCTTTCAGAGTTGCGTTCGGCCCTGACTTGATATTAACGGGTAACAATACACGACGGCATCGAATAACAAAGATGGAGGAGTTCTGGGAACGAGGGGATATTAGGCGAACGGGCTGGCTTGCCCTGACTCAATGCCATGTATCATGAGTAGCACACTTTGGGGAGAGCTATTTCGGCACGTCCACATGCACCACCGACCATACGAAACTTCTAAACTATTGCGTCAGAATACTGGAACGCTCTCCCACAAAAAATCCTTACCAACCTTGTGGCCAGCATGGGAGCACGTGCAGAGCATTCACTGGCGTTTCTGGTGATCTCACACAAGAGCAATGTCCCATCATTTTTAATGTGCAATGGGCCATCACGAATCGCGGTGACTTTGGAGTAATTCTTGTCACTGAATAAATTTCGTTTCTCTTCATCACATTGCGCGTTTCTTTCAATTACCTCCTATACTATACTATATTAGTTCTTTCTCTCTCTGGTCCAAGTTTCATCGACCTATGTTGCTTCACAGTGACCCATCATGGATTCGATGATTCGCATCTGGCACTGGTCCACTGAGCAGTGAGGACGCTTCTGGAAATTTTTGGCAGCAGTGTGGACTGCAGATGGGGTCTTGCGGGTGACGTGAAACGTTATCTTCCGTATTAAGTAGGTGACCATCGTATTCACTTCTAGAACGCAAAATATTTGTTCTTTTATTTACACTGATTGCTCAAAGTACACGTCACAGAATTCATGTTACGTAAAAGTTTGAGATTCCCAGATATTCCTTGATTAAAGAGAGGCAACCTACTGCTAAGTGCACCACGCAAACTGTTAATTTTAATCCCCGCATCAGACCGCAATCTATATCCTACGGATTCTTGTAACTATGTAACTGAGAAACTGTGAGACAGAGTAATACAGATAGAATTATGTTGCTGTGCTTTCTTTTCGTATTCCTACTGGATAACTGAGATCGGCTTATTCACACTTCACTGAAATGTAATTGTAAATTCCATTAAAACTTTATTATGTACGTTTGTGACAGGCTTGAAATAAATAATGTTGCAGAAGTCGAATGAATATTAAATTTACATGATTATTTTTTTAAAATTTATCTCAAGGACAAACACCACATAGTGGCAATACGGTTCTGGTACACTGCACATTGAAAAATAAACGATTCGGTGGGCTTAAAAAGAAAGCCGCTGTCCGGATAGCAATAGTTTTGCCTACAGAAAAAGGTGAGATACATTTGACAGCGCCGAAGCCCCAAATTCGCCGTTAGCGAGACGTAAGTTACCAACCACAAGCTGAAAGAGCGAGCACGTTATCTCGTCAACCGCCCACTGCACTTACGAGGAACCCTTAAGTGCAGAGTTGCAAGTTCAATCTTTAGTAAGAACTATTTGGAACTGTTGTGTCAACAGTTATGACAGGAAAAATATAAACTGCTAATGACTGAATATATACCTCAGAAGGACGATAGAAATATGTGTCCTGGATATGCATGTATGTATCACACTTCATAAAATGGACATCGGCGACATTCAAGGAATGTTAGATACAAACCAATAACATGCACCATGAACACCGGATGAAAAATGGCACGCCACAGTGATCACCAAGGTATATGCCGTCAACATATCCCAGAACCTTCAAGTACCGTTCGGAGTTAACAAACTGTGCAGAACGTTCAGCAAGGTGTGCACTCTTAACGAATTCATAGGGTAACATATTGATGTAAACGTGTGATGAAAACTGCTGGAATGCGATGGTATGCTACCGAAAGGGTAACACCCTGTCATGTAATTTAATGTGAAACTGGCTACTCTTTAAGGGATGGGTGCAGGTAGTGCGATAACATGTTTTATAGGCATGGAAAAAGCAAACATCCAGACTCTGAATTTCTGCAGTGATCCAGGTGTTGTGAATTTCAATTCACGCACGTTCAAGAGGCATACTTTTCTCTAAAGACGTTTATCTTTTATACCGAGACAAGAAATCAAGCTAAGGAAATTTCTTTTGACCAGGTGATGGCGAAAAGCAGTTCTCATATCTCAGTTGTAGTTCTCTTACATCCTTTTTTCCCGCTCTTTCCCCTACCGCCCTTGCAAGATCATGCACACGAGAGAGAATCGTAGGCTGTAGAGCACCTCCGACTTCCCACAGCGCAGTAAATAACTTTCCAATCAAATGCACCATCCAGATTAATAGTCAGCATTATTGTATTCGAAAGCATTAAGGCATTGATATTAGTTGGTCTTGATACACCACTCTTGGCATCTCTAAGTTCCACGATTCCTTTCATATGCATTTCGTCTGCAAATTCCTTACTCAACGATGGGGTAATTTGTTTATCTCATCTATAAATTTTCGGGGCCGATTCCGCAGTGGTTGATCATCGCCAAATTTGAAATGTAGTTATTTTACCTGTTCCAACTCTGTAGCACTCTTCAAAGTTATTCAACCACCAATATCTTCCCTTGAAATCACTGCAATCTATGTCGCGCAATTTGATGTGCATAACATGGAAGGTCACTATCGTACATGTCCTGTAAATTGCATCGAACATCTTTCAAACGCGCAAACACCAGTTTTTATTAAAAGTGCGCCATATCCTCCCTTGAATAATCGTAAGCTATCTTACAAGCACTACATGTTCGTATTACTGTAGACTTGGTCGAAATCTGTTCATAGATTTTTCTTCTGTGCTGCGAATGATCTTCCATGTTTCGTGCCCGCTCCTTGAACAACGATTATCTTTTACTGCTTTTCACTAGACGCGCGGTTTGTGTCTTTCTGTCCGACAAGGATGGTGAACTACATGGCTGGATAGCTATTTCAATATTTTCTCTCACTTGTTAAGCACGTACCGTTATCATTGTGGTCCTCGTGCACATTGTCCGTACGGTCGAGAGTATACGAGCCAACATATTGCACTGATTCATCTTGGAGAAACGCCAATACTGCATCTGAGACGCCTTTCTCACTCTGCGAAACTCCTTGGGATCCTTTCTGACGAAATGTCAAGTTCGACAACCGTTGTTGTAGATACAGTGCAGTACTTACAGGGGGACAATTACTGAACTATATGAAATAAAATTGTCACCACTTCTTAACGGTTTGCGTTAGGAACTTCACACTGCACTATTGACCGCGGGACATTATGGGAAATAGTATGCGCATGTATGGCTTGGTTTAGCTACGAAGCCCACTTTCATTTGGATGGATTCGCCAATAAGCAAATTGGCGCATCTAGGGCACCGACTGTCGGCCGGTGTGGTCGAGCGGTTCTAGGCGCTTCAATCGGGAATCGTGTGACTGCTACGGTCGCCGGTTGGAATCCTGCCTCGGGCACGGGTGTGTGTGATGTCCTTACGTTAGTCAGGTTTAAGTAGTTCTGTGTTCTAGGGGACTGATGACCTCAGATGTTAAGTCCCATAGTGCTCAGCGCCATTTGAACCTTTTTTGGGCACCGAGAAACCACATTTCGTGATCGAGAAGTCTCTTCACCCTCAGCGGGTGACTGTGGGGGGTGCAGTGTCCAGTCACGGAATAATCGTTGCGATATTCCATAATGGGACAATGATGACCGAACGGTACGTGAAGCTTTTGGAAGATGATTTCATCCCCATTTTCCAGAGTGGCCCTGGTTTTCAATATGAAGTTCACGCAAAACGAAGCTCGACTCCATCGTAGCAGGAGAGTGATGTCCTCGAGGAGCACTTTGGGGAACTCGTTCTGGCACTGGGGTACCCAGAGACCACTGGCATGGGCCGCGATTGGCTGCCATATTCTCCGGATCTGAACAAATGCGACTCCGTTTTCTGACGGCATATTAAAGACAAGGTGTCGAGCAATAGGCCCAAAACCGTTGCTGAGCTGACAACAGCCTTTCAGAAGGCCATCGACAGCATCGACGTTCCGACACTTGAGAGGGTCATGCGGAATTTCGCTATTCGCCTGCGCTACATCATCGCCAGTGATGGCAGGCATATCGAACATGTCGTAACCTACATCATAGTATCTGCTGTGACGTTTACATGTTAAATATAGTGTATTTTGTAACTAATTAACGTTTTTTCATATAGTTCAATTATTGTCACCCTGTACTTTGTTCATCGGCGCCATTTCTCTGCTTTATATCAACACTACTAGAACTGTAGTACTATTGTGAGTTTGTCATCGACTAAGCAGTTATCGACGCTCCGTAGCCACAAGCTGTGCTCACCACTGGCTGCCTCCAGTCCTGTCCCCTATTACGACTAGCAAGTAATATTGTGTTTGCATGGGAGTTATGTAGGTCGACGAATGCCGTAAATATCTTTCGCCTTTTGAACCTGACACTGAAGGGGCTCCTTGTTAGTTTTACTGAAATCTGAGATTTGAAACCTTCAAAATGTGAACAAAGGGAAATGGTGCAATGTGCAAGAAGTTGGTGGATGGAAATTCATCGTACAAAATGACAAGTTTACGGAAAAAAAAATGAAATGATCGTATGGCATTGTTGGCCGGGAGGCCCCATGTGGGGAAGTTCGTCCGCCGTATTGCAAGTCCTTTTTAGTTGACGCCACTTCGGCGACTTGCGAGTCAATGAAGATGAAATGATGATGAAAGACACACAACACCCAGTCATCACGAGGCAGAGAAAATCCCTGACCCCGCCGGGAATCGAACCCGGGACCCCCTGCGCGTGAAGCGAGAACGCTACCGCAAAACCACGAGCTGCGGACTAGTGTACGGAGAACACTGCCGAACGGTAT
The DNA here is from genome assembly GCF_023898315.1 of Schistocerca nitens. Taxonomy (NCBI): domain Eukaryota; kingdom Metazoa; phylum Arthropoda; class Insecta; order Orthoptera; family Acrididae; genus Schistocerca; species Schistocerca nitens. The sequence goes on along the minus strand of NC_064621.1, from coordinate 306,444,982 downwards.
CTACTTGCTAGAAAATGTTATCGGTACTGCAGCGTGACGTTCAAGATCGTGCGTCATCGGCCAATTCTTTCCTTGAATCGTTGGTGCCTCTGCTTGACCTTTGTAACGTTTTGCAGTGCTTTCGTACTCTTCGGCCTTCCCTTGACGACTTCCCGTTCCCCGCAGTTTTCCACCGTCACGAAACGAACTACAACCGCTTAATATTACTTTGAAACCTCTATAGCAGCGTTTTCTTCACGACTCTGAGCAGAGGACGGTCGACGCGCGCTAGTGTTCACCGCTCCGTCACGTGGGTGTGTGCCCATGACCCTCTAGCAGGAACTCAGGGGCGCCAGCGCTTTGTATAAAGGCCATCTACTCGTCTCTAGGCAACGGCGGAGCGGTAACCTCAATGGATTTCATTTTACAGCCTCTGCTTATTTTCATTTGGAATCCCCCTCACATAAAGATCAGTGTGAGTACCAGTCGAAGCAAAAGACAATAATGAAAATAACTGAAGGTTAATAATGTAATTCCTCTTATAATTTAGGCTAAAGCTACGAGAAAGCAGTCTGCGGACATCGGTTTCAAATCTCGCACACGGTACTCTATCGAACGTATATTAGCTATTCCTATTGTGCAACTTTCAGACTTTATTGTGTACACGGTACAACAAATGGCTTACGAAGTATCGTGCGGCTACATGTTATGTAATTCATACTGTTCAATGTAGGTGGCTCACGATAGATTTTAAATTATCCTTATATTATCCTAATTGTCCTAATATGTAAAAAAGCTACTCCACACTGTGCTTAATAAAAGGTCACGGCACAAGTGTCTCGCTCTTCACTCATTTCAGTTTAATGCTATGAAGGCAACAATGAAGGCAGTGAAAAGAATCGCTAAATGTTTCTAATAACTACCCATTCTTTGCGACACTGTGTTAGGAGCCTGTATTTGAGTACATCATACACCTGGACGAAAAAGTGGAGTATACGGGTTAAGCAATCACAAAGGTGGCAGAAATGAAAATACCAAAAAATTAATTACAAAACGTGAGAAAATATCACAACAGTAAAGTGATACTAACATTTTTACAAACACGTTCATAGAATGTACTTGCATGTCTGTATGAACAGACGTTTCCGACGGTAGACACCAGAGTGAAATTATTTCTAAATAAACGCGAATAACTCGTCCATAGCTGTGTTACATATAGATAGACTACCTATATATCACACATGAAAATTTGTGCCTGACCGGCACTCGAATCTCGATTCTCGGTTATCGAGAGCTGTCCGTTTAACCATTCATTTTTCTATTTTTTGTACTTTCTTCATTTGCCAAAATTCAACATTTATCTGAGGATAACTATATCAACAAAAGAAAAAGAAATGTGTAGGGGAAAACATAAAAGTAGATGGATTAATTATCTATGATCATCACGAGATTAACAAACAATTAAGGCTACCAGCCGCTGTGGCCGAGCGGTTTTAGGCGCTTCAGTCTGGAACCGCGCAACCGCTACGGTCGCAGGCTCGAATCCTGCCTCGGGCATGGATGCGTGTGACGTCCTTAGGTTAGAGGTTTAAGTAGTTCTAAGGTCTAGGGGACCGCAGATGTCAAGTCCCATAGTGCTCAGAGCCATTTGAACCAACCAATTATTCCTAACACAGGTTGCCCTTCGACAAGAAGTAATAAAAACCGCCGACTCCATATCAACTGGTTTTTATCCACCAAGCTTGAGATAACAGAAATAGGAGAATACAGATATTTCTTTCTTATGAAAAACAGAGATAGATATCTTTGAGTAATATGTGGTAGTAGTGACATTAGAGAATTGTACAAATGCTTCAGCATTTTAACTGAAGACAAAGTTTAAAAAAATAGTTTCTCCACACACAAAGTAAAATAATTCTTAACACTTTCCAGACTCTTCTAGATTACTTAAAAATGCTTGTTAAGTTCTAATAGTATCGGTATGCACGTGTCACTAAAGAACAACAATACAGAGGCGCCCCGCCCGCGAAACAACTAAAAAGGTATCCACGCTCCCCCAGTAGGTAAGTACATGCACTCAGAATCCCAGGATCGTCAGACGTTTTCCTGGCACTTCTTCTAGAAGAAAATTCCATTTTGCCAATACACTAGTCCGAATGCTGGAACTACGTATTCGTACCGAAATGAACTTTTCATGCTCGTGGCACCCTACCAGCGGGGGGTGGATCCAAGGAGATACTGCCCAAAATATTGCCATAGTACTGACAGTATCTCGAAGTGTGCGTAGTAAACATAAATAATCATGCAGGAACATTCAAATAAAAACAACGCTTTTGTCTCCTTCATGAAAGAACTGGGACGTCATAGGCTTTTTATCCAGTTCACTGCGTTGGACGACGTATGTGGGAATTAGGTCTCAGCCGGGAACAGAAGTGACTTCGGTGCAATGGCATGGGAAGCCATACGTAGAAGACAGACTAGCATTTCCCGAATCAGCTACCACACATTTGCAGATGATCCACACTCCAGTCGATGTTCATCTCCAACACGTGTGCAACAGTGGGGGAAAAGCGGGGAATCTGTAATGTTAAAGACGAAGTTTTATTTTCCATTACATCGTTTGTGTTGAAGAAGATTTTGTCTACAGAAAGCCAGACCACGGGCCATGATACTGTAGGATATCGGCCCTCCAGCGCATTACGGGCATGATCATCCATCATTAGGTGATAAACATCATGTGCCGTAGGGATACTGGTACAACGCAAGTTTGCTAGGACATAACTCATTTGATGAAGAAGGTCTTGATGTGCGAGAGGAAGGCAGAAATATGTGCTACTGTAACGGGTGGCTTTCGGGTACGAGGGGCCACTTCATCGACCAGCATTCATGATAATCCGTTCCGGTAGAGGGTGTACATCTACATGATTACTCCGCGATTCATATTTAAGTTCTTGGGAGAAGGTTCATGGAACCACTTTAGAGCTACTTCTCTACCGTTTCACTCTAGTGCAGCGCGCTGGAAAGATGAACAAATATTGCCAAGTAAATGCCTTGTTTTAATGATTGACACCCCAGTTCGCGTGTCATATTCGTGACATCCTCTCTTCTACTTCGCGATCGTACAAAAGGAGCTGACCTTCTATTAACTTCTCCGATGTTCGTCATCAATCATATCTGATCCCACACCGCATAGCAACACTCCAGAAGAAGGCGGGCAAGCGAAGTGTAAGCAATCTCTTTAATAGACCGGTCAATAAATTGCAGTCTTTGGTTTACTTTCCTCCTAACATTATCTACGTGAGAGTTCCAATGTAAATTATTTGTGATTGCAGTATCTAAGTATGTTGTTGAATTTACAGCCTTTGGATTTACATTTCTTTTTTTTTATCCTGTAACCGAAATTTTACAGATCTCTCTCAGTATTGACGCCGATGCCTTCATACTTTTCAGTATTTGGAGTCAGATGTCACTTTTTCCACCATATACATACATTGTCTAAATCGTTTTGGAATTTGTTTTCATCATCTGATAACTTTATTAGACGGAAAAGTGACAGATTCATCTGCAGACAGTCTAAGAGTGCTCCTCAGATTGTCCCCTAAACAATTTTTGTAGATCGGGAGAAGCAGACAGCGTGTAACATTTCCTTGGGAAACGTAGATTCAACTTTTGTTTTACTAGATGACTTTCTGTCACTTACTACGAACGGTGACCTATCTGGCAGGAGATCATGAATCCAATCACACAACTGAGACGATACTCCAGTGTTACACAATTTGATTGGAAGTCACTTGTGAGGAACGGTATCAAAATCGTTCTGAAAATCTAATAACATAAAATCAGTTTAACATCTCCTCTTGATAACAGTCGTGAGAATAAAAGGCTACTTGTGATTCACAAGAACGATATTTTCTGCGTCCATGGTGGCTGACAGCAGATAAACCGTTTTCTACGAGGTAGATCATAATGTTAGAACACAGTATATGTTCCGAAATCCTACTGAAAATCAGTATCAGCAGCGTTGGTGTGGAATTCAGCGGATTAATCATGTTTCCTTTCTTGGGTATTTATGTCAGTTGTGATACTTTCCAGTTTTAAGGTACTGTTGTTTCGACGAGTGATAGGTTCTATGGGATGGATTTTTGCAGAGCTATTGTATCAACATACTCTGGAAGGAAACACACTGGTGTACAATGTGGGCCAGACGCCTTGCCCTTGTTAAGTGAATTAAGCTGTTTCTCCTTAGCGAGAATATCAATTTCTAACGAGGGACCTCACGAGTGAAAGGGCGGTAAAGGCCAATAATGTTTACGGTACACGATGACCCACATATTGTCTACCACTAGATACAATATGGGCTCTTAATGGCAACAGGGGGCGGGAATGGGCGTATCCAATGGTGAGGACAGCGTGAGTCAATGGAGCGTAGTTGAACAACTCAGTCGACGAGTAACTCACACTGGTGCTACAGTGGTAACGTTGCCTATACAAAGCAGAACAATCGTAACGATAAACAAAGCAAAATTTCATTATATCTACAACAAGGGGTTCAGAACTTGACATTTCGTCAGAAAGAAACCAAAGGAGTTTCGCAGAGTGAGAAAGAAATGGGACATGACATTAGCGTTTCTGCAAAGATGAGTCAATGTAATGTGTGGTATCGTGTACGCTCGATTGAGCGGACAACGTACATGAGGAGTACCATGAATACGATAAGTGCTTAACAAATTAAAATCACATTGAAACAGAGGTGGAGCTATGTAGTTCATCATCTTTGTCGGACACGGAACCACAAATCTCTTCTCCAGTGAAACGTAGCAGAGGACAATCGTAGTCCTAGGCGTTCATGGTTGAGCGTTACTAGGATGCTCGATACAATATACGGGATGTGTATGATAGTGACCTTCTATGATTTGCACGCGACATAGATTACAGTGATGTCAAGGGAAGCAGTGCATGGTTGCAAAACTTCGAACAGTGCTACAGAATTGCAAGATGTAAAATAACGAAATTTCAAAGTTGACGATGGACAGAAAACTGCAGAATCGGCCCGCTTATAAACAAGATAAACAAATTATCCCATCGGTCATTAAGGAATTTGTTTTCAACTTTGACCAGGCGGGATTTGAAGACGAAATGCATACGAAAGGAATCCTAGAAATTAGGAATATCAAGCGAGTTTTATCAATATCAAGTAATATCAGTGCCTTAATTCTTTCGTATACAATTATGCCAACTTTTAATGTGGATGGTAAATTGATTTCAAAGTGAATTATTGAGCTGCGAGAAGTGGAAGGTGCTTTGCAGCCTATGATTTTCGTAGTAAGCTTGACTTTTCAAGGGTGGTAGAGAATATTTGCGTCACAGCAACCAAGAGTGGGGTAATGAGAGTAAGAGGACTACAACTACGGTATTAACACTTCTTTTGGCCAGTAGGTGGTCAGAATAGATTTCTTTAGCTTCATTCCTGGTCCGCGTATGAGCAAACTGTGCCTCCAGAAACGTGACACAGCAGTTCACACCACCTGGACCACTGGACAAATTCAGAGTCTGGTTGTTTACTTTTCCGTGCCTATAAAAGATGTTATAGCACTATCTGCAGCTGTGCATTAAAGGATGGTCAGTTTCACGATAAGCTCCATGACAGAGTGTTTCACATTTGGTTGTATGTCATTATTTTCTATCAGTTCACATCATCCCGTTACACCAATACGATTTTATATGCTGTCGTTAAGAGTGGATATCTAGTTCAACATCATGCACGGTTCGTAACTCCCAAGGAGTTCGCCTTCGATCTTGATGATATGAATCCTTGTGATCACAGTGGTGCGCCATTTTTCACTCGGTGTCCATAGTGTAAATTAATGATTTTCTTCGGACATTCTTTGAATGTCGACGACATCCATTTTGTGAAGTGTAATATATACATCTCAAGAAGGTTGATCTCTACACCCCCAAGATGCTTATTTTCTGCCGCCATCCTGATGCACATGGTGAGTCAACAGCAGCTAATGCTCTGGCTGTCATAATTGTTACCAAAACACGACCTTCGATTCAAGTAGTTCCTTGTAAGTTTTTCATTGTGGTAGTTGGTCTTGATTCGGATTCTAGAATGTTTACTTTGTCTTTTTTTTAATGGAAAACTGTGTTTAGTAACTCTGCTTTAGTGTGACTGTAATTCGTAACATGACGATTGTTATCGCGCAGTGAAGGTGTTGATGTTGTCTTTCCATTGGTGTACTTTACGTATGACCGGTTTCTCTGTGAGTTTTCTGACAGATTTCGAGTCAAATTTTCGTGAATAAATTGTAAAAGATACCTTGCAAAATGACGATCCTTTATCAATTTTGAGAGTTTTGTGTTCATTGAAATTTTTCATGCACTTTACCTTATTACTGCAACACTGTTCTGATCCGTTTTGGGTACCGTGGAGGGTCAGTACCCTCTTTAATTCGTTCATTTGATAGACACTATATTTTTTAATGTAAACCACACGTTCTCTGTGGTTACATAGTCATATTGGATGCTGTGGAGATTGCCTTTTAAGAAGGCATCAGTCGAATTTTTTAAGTTTCAGTTTTTTTTCTGTTTAAATAGAGGTATTCTGCTTTTATATTTTGTAGGTTTGAATGTTCCGGTATTTCGTGTAGCTACAACAACCTTGTGGCCGCTGATCACTATACCCGTCATGATGCTCCCTATTCACTAAGGATTACTTTTTGCAAAGAAGTTAAGGACGTTTTCGCAACCACTTACACCTCTAATGGGCTCCTAGACTAACTGTTCAAAATAATTTTCTAAGAAAACATTAAGAAGGATTTCGGACGAAGTTTCATGCCTACCACAGACTTTAAACATGTATTTTGGCCAACATAGTGAGGGCAGACTGAAGTCACCACCAAATATAATTCGATAAGTGCGGTTCGTATTTGAAATGAAATTAAACTTTTTTTTTTTTTAAAGTTGAGCCACTGTATCATCTGATCTGGGTCGATAAAAGGAATCAGTTATTAATTAATTCCGATTATCAAGTATAGCTCCTTACCATACTAACTAGTTCAATTTTACTTCAAGATAAAGGACTTCTGATAGCAATAGAAACAGCTCCGCCAATTGTGTACAATCCTTCCTAAAAACGGTTAGCTCCGTTGTAAATATTTCGGCTGAAAGTATCTCCAGCTTTAGCCAGAATTCGGTACCTGTACCGATTTGATCTGCAGTGCTTTCTATTAGAGCTTGAGCTCTGGTTCTTTACCAACACGACAATTTACAACTACTGTACCGATTGTTGCTAGGTCTGTCTTCCTGTGTTTGTTCTTCACCCTTTTAGATGGACGCTCTTTCTGGGGTTTCCCGGGACGCTATAACTTAAAGAAAAGGCTTATTCCTCTCCACATAGGCCCCACTACTCATGTAACCGCTTCAGGTGCGCAGTAAACATCTGACCTGCAAAATGGAAACCGGAACCCACAACCCTATGGCGCACGTCGAGGAATCTACAGCCCACAAGGTCGCAGAATCATCTGGGCCACTGATTCAAACGCTCCACTTAGCTCTGTACCAAAGATTACAGTCGGTTCTGTCGACGATGTTACAGACGGTGAGCTCTACCTCGCCAGCAAGACTAACAGCCTTTATTACTTAGGCTAGCTACCGGAAATCCGAGAGAGTCTCTTCCATTTTCAAGCGACTCCCATCCGTCGTTCCAACATGTCATCGCCCTTAGTTGACTGCACCTCTTCATGGTACTCAGAAGGAAACTTTGCGCATCTGGAATGACTCCACTCTCCATGCACGCAGAGAACATTTTGGATTCCTTCCACTCCTACACATACATATCCCTAAGCGGCTGCATTACATGCCTCTCGGCCGCATATCCAGTCTGTACAATATTCCTAGGGATTTTCCCTACTTGCTTCATAAGGATCACCGATTTTCACCCAGTAAATGAGACTATCTGAACCTACATAATATAACTTCATGTCAGTGGAGTTTGGTTTTTGCAAATTCATAGTGGAATCGGAAAATGTGGTGTCCGGAGAGGTCCAGAATACAAGCATCTGTTCGTTTAGTAAGCAAATTAGTCAGGTCCCAGCTCTCGGCTGAGAAGCAAGCTACATGTTTAACTTTTCCTGTGGTTTTCTCGCGGTATATTTCTTAAATCCCCTACGTGTTTTTCAGATTAAGATGTTTAATCTCGCGTTTTTATACATGCAAATTCATTCAGTCTGGAGTACAGTAGTTGCCCATTTGTTCTGTTTCGAAGACAGGCGTCGGTCAGTTCAGTAAGCTAGTCTGCGAGGCTGCAGCTCTTGATTGATACATACTATACAGCGGCAAGTATTCTTTGTTGCACATTTTTTGAATATCTTTCTTGTTTACCTTTTTAAGAGGTGTAAGCTAACATTTTGAAAGAGTAAATTCGGGCAGTCCGTAATGCAGTTTTCATTTCCCTGAAAAGCCAGATACACAGATCATTGAGGCATCACTGTCCGGTTTACTTCTTTCATTGGTCTTGCTGTGATCGTAGTTTTGTAGTTCGAGAACAGCTGAAAGCAGATTTGACTACGGTCAGTCATCTTCACGCTGCTGTCTTGGGGCAGAACTGTTGTGGAGATTCTGGCGCTTGGCATGGATATCTGAGATGTCACTTCGTAGGCTTTCCCGGCTTGATATATCTTGAAGGTCTATTCGGGTTTGCTGCCGGATCCTAAAATCAACTCGATTCGATGTTTCGGCTGTCCATCTGGTCGCTATCTTCAGAAGAATGCTGCTTCTGCTGATGAGTCCCACTGAGAAAAGCCAGGCTGCAAATCACGTCCTATATAGGCCACCGAACAACACACGGCGCATGCGCCGCACGATACGGTTACTGGCCTCCAAGACTGGGATGTGGCGCCTCCCTTAGTACAACATTGGCGGCAACGATATATCGCACTCAGGGCCGCACCGCAGAACGTTCTGTTTTGATGCTGGATAGTACAGGATTCCACGTTCGGCGAAGAGGAAACGCATTGTCTCTGTTAATTACACTACTGGCCATTAAAATTGCTACACCGAGAAGAAATGCAGATGATAAACGGGTATTCATTGGACAAATATATTCTACTATAACTGACATGTGATTAAATTTTCACGCAGTTTGGGTGCACAGATCCCGAGAAATCAGTACCCAGAACAACCACTTCTGGTCGTAATAACGGCCTTGATATGCCTGGGCATTGAGTCATTGAGTCAAACAGAGCTTGGATGGCGGGTACAGGTACAGTTGCCCATGCAGCTTCAACACGATACCACAGTTCTTCAAGAGTAGTGACGAACCAGTTGCTCGGCCACCATTGACCAGACGTTTTCAATTGGTGAGAGATCTGGGGAATGTGCTGACCAGGGCAGCAGTCGAACATTTTCTGTATCCAGAAAGGCCTGTACACGACCTGCAACATGTGGTGGCGCATTATCCTGCTGAAATGTAGGATTTCGCAGGGATCGAATGAAGGGTAGAGCCACGGGTCGTAACACATCTTAAATGTAACATTCACTGTTCAAAGTGCCATCAATGCGAACAAGAGGTGGCCGAGATGTGCAACAAATGGCACCCCATACCATCACGCTGGGTGATACGCCAGTATGGCGATGACGAGTACACGCTTCTAATGTGCGTTCACTGCGATGTCGCCAAACACGGATACGACCATCATGATGCTGTAAACAGAACCTGGATTCATCATAAAAATTACGTTTTGCCATTTGTGCACCCAGGTTCGTCGTTGAGTTCACCATCGCAGGCGCTGCTGTCTGTGATGTAGCATCAAGGGTAACCGCAGCCATGGTCTCCGAGCTGACAGTCCATCCTCTAGCAAACGTCGTCGAACTGTTCGTGCAGATGGTTGTTGTCTAGCAAACGTCCCCATCTGTTGACTCACGGATCGAGACGTGGCTGCACGATCCGTTACAGCAATGCGGATATGTTGCCTGTCATCTCGACTGCTAGTTATACGAGGCCGTTGGGATCCAGCACGGCGTTCCGTATTACCCTCCTGAACCCACCGATTCCATATTCTGCTAACAATCATTGTATCTCGACCAACGCGAGCAGGAATGTCGCGATACGATAAACCGCAGTCGCGATAGGCTACAATCCGACCTTTATCAAAGTCGGAAACGTGATGGTACGCATTTCTCCTCCTTACACGAGGAATCACAACAACGTTTCACCAGGCAATGCTGGTCAACTGCTGTTTGTGTATGAGAAATCTGTTGGAAACTTTCCTCATGTCAGCACGTTGTAGGTGTCGTCACCGGCGCCAACTTTGTGTGAATGCTATGAAAAGCTAATCATTTGCATATCACAGCAGCTTTTTCCTGTCGATAAAATTTCGCGTCTTTAGCACATCATCTTCGTGGTGTAGCAATTTTAATGACCAATTATCCACCAACCTAATTTCAGTTGCATCTTTACAGACACTGTAGCAAGAGCCTGAAGTGTTGGTAACTATCACAGTTTTGTCAAATTTCATACCGTGTCCCTCATTTAATAAGTGTCCTGCTAATGCCGATTTTTCCGGCTGTTTCTGCCTCGTATGACGGCGATGTTCCACACAGTTCTCATTAACTGTGCGAATCGAACGGCCGATGTAAGCCTTCCCACATTGACACGGAATTTTATACACACCGGGTTTCCTAAACTCCAAATCATCTTTACAGAGTCGAGTACTGACCTGATCTTAAAAGGTGGGTGCAACACACTCTTAATGTTAAAATTCCTTAAAATTCTTTTAATCTTAAACGAGATGCCTCCAGCATAAGGAAGAAAGGCCATCGATCTATATCCTCTTCATGCACCTCCTTTAAAACATCTTAGATGTCGTTTGTTTCGGCTATAGGCTCTGCTGCCTTGGAACCTCCTAGTGTACACAACGCGGTGGAACAGCCCTTACGGGAGGGTGAGTGGCGGGTCGTAACGCGTTCGCTCGAGGGGACGAGCCATCTGTGCTTGCCTATTCACCCTATGAACAGGTGGCCGCTCCTTCAGCAGGGTCCGAGCAGACACTTGGGGGGGGGGGGGGGGGGGGAGAGAGAGATTTACTAGCTATCGGGACTCCAATGTTAGGTGCATTATGGAGCCGCTTAGGCAGACAGCATTCTGGACTGGAAAGAAAGCCAATATCCACTTAGTACCTCTGCTGAGGGTCTTCATCCTAGATGTGAAGATGGCCTTGCCTGTGGCTATCGAGCGTGCAGCGTGCAATCGTCTACAAGTAGTGGCTCACTTTGACACAAACGACGCCTGTCGTATGGGATGCTAGGCCATCCTCAGTTAAAACCGACGGCTCTACGGAATTGGCCTCATAGGACGTTTGGTGGAAGTCGTGTAGGCCGCTGGCTACACTCATGGGTTGCAAGCAGAGTTCGTAATTTACAGCATTGTTCCGAGAGTTGATCTGGGTCATTTGGCTTGTGGGCAAGTGGAGGGCTTCAAGCGAAGGATTCGTCGACTGTATGACGGTCTTGGATTTTCTAGACCTGCGTCATCGTCTGTCGATTTGTAGGACTCCCCTTGACAGATCAGGGGTGCACTACACAAAGGAAGTAGGTACTCGGGTAGCAGAGTACTTGTGGAGTGCACACGAGGGATTTTAAGGCTACGTGGTAATTTGAGATTCTATGATGAACACTCGCCAGCCGATATACAAAAAGGAAAGCCAGATGGAGTTAGGAGTAAAAACCCTTCAGTTGTCAAAATTTTATCAGCAGAGTGTCGAAGTAATCGTAATAAGGTTCCCGAATTCACTACCGTCCATGAAAGTTCTCACAGTCAAATTATTCTCGGGACGAGAGCTGGCTGAAACACTGAGTGAGAAGCTCTGAGAAATTTAGAACGTTACGGAAAGTAAACGGGAAAGAGATATTAGAGGCCACAGGAGGAAGGGGGGTGGAGGGAGGGGGGCTGAAGAAGTGTTCATTCAGTTGATAAAAATATTGTCTCTATTGAGGTCGAGTGTGACAATGAAGTTATCTGAGCGTGTATTACAGAAGTTCCACCGTTAGTAGCGATTAAACAGCCCGATCACGCAATGCTTTTTTGAAGGCGACTTTAACTCACCGAGCAGACTGGCATGTCTACGGATTCATTGCAGAGGGTACAGATAGACACACGCGTAAAGTATTTCTGAACACATTTTCTGGTAACTGCCTTGAGCAACTACCTCGGAAGAGCAAACACAATGGGAATTTTTTTATTTTTTATTTTTATTTTCTTTATTTTTTATTTTTTAGCACTATGGGACTCGACTTCTGAGGTCATTAGCCACCTAGAACTTAGAACTACCTAAACCTAACTGACCTAAGGACATCACACACATCCATGCTCGAGGCAGGATTCGAACCTGCGAACGTAGCGGTCTCGGGGTTCCAGACTGCAGCGCCTAGAACCACACGGCCACTTCGGCCGGCGCAGTGGGAATATCTTTGTCCTTTTAGCTACAAATAAGCCGGACCTTATCGATAAAGTATGTGTAGAAACGGGGTTGGCGGTCATGATGTCATTAAAGCAAATGAGATTACGAAAGTTAATAAATTGATAAGAAGGCTCGGGGTATCTTTCTGCTAGAAACGGCAGACGAGCAGTTGTTAGAATCTCAGTTAGACAGTTATTTGGCATCACTTAGCGCCAGTAAGATGGACACCGAGGAATTTTGAGCGAATTTTAAGCAGACCGTGAATCGTAGTCCGGAGAATTATGTGCCTGTTAAGTGGATTCAGAAACGAAAAGATCCACAATGTTTTAACAATCAGTTTCAGAAAATGTCGATGGAACAGAGGCTGTTGCACTCTCAGTACAAAAGAGAACGCCAAAAGGCGAAAATCAGAGCTTGGTGGAGAGTCGTGAGTCTGTCAGAAAATGTATGCATGAAGCAAACAACAACTACCACACTCATACCTTAGAAAGGTTCTGGCAGAGAACTCGAGAAAATTCAGGTCCTATTTATAATTGCTAAGTGTGGTTAACCAGTCTGGTGGGGCAGTTGGAGATAGCAAAACGAAAGACTAAGATTTAAATTTGACTTCCAAGAACTTATTCGCGCAGGAGAAACATGCCAACAATTTACCACCTAACAGATTCCCGTATGGACGACATAGTAATAAGAATTCCTGGGTTAGAGAAACAACCCGAAGAGTCCTGATGAAATCCCAAATCGGTTTTTCGAAGAGATCACTACGGCATTGGCCCCTCACGTGCCGTACCTTGTATTTATCGCGAATCTGTCACTCACCACCAAGTCTCGAGCGACTGGACCACGCGCAGGTGATCCCTCTATATGAAAAGGTTAAAAGAACTGACGCACAAAATTACAGACCAATATTTCTAACATTGGCTTGCTGCAGCCTCGTTGAACATATTCTCAGTTCCAATATAATAAATTTCCTTGAGACGGAGAAGCTTTCGTAGACGAATCAGTATTGTTTTAGAAAGCATCACTGGTGTGTAATTAAGTTTTCCTTTTCTGTGAACTATGGATATGCTGCGAACTATGGATGAAGGACAACAAGCAGATTCCATAATTTCTAAATTTCCAGAAATCGTTTGACACGGTGCACTACTGCAGGCTGTTCGGGAACGTACGAGCATTTGGAACAGTTCCACAGGTATGCGAGTGTCTCGACGACTTCTCAAGTTATAGAAGCCAATATGCTGTCCTCGACATCCAGTGTTCATCACAAACAAAGATATCTTCGTGAGCGCTACAAGGAATGTTGAGTGACTGTAGCCACACGGCGCAGAAGCTCTAGAACAATACATGGGACACGTGAACAGCATAAATCCGAACTTTCGGTTCACTGTCGAGATGTAGAAGGAAGGAAGATTGCGATTCTTATACGCTTTTGTACAACGACAGGTGGACAGGCGTCTCGTCCACTATGTGTATCGTAAACCGACGTATACAGATCTATACCATAATGCACAGAGTTTCCATCACCCTGTTCAGAAGAGAGCCGTTTTGAACACGTTGTTATATGGAGCAAAACCTGTTTCTGACGAGGACCACTTTAAGTCCGAAATTAACCACCTGAAGTACGTGTTCCGAACGAATGGCTGTGGTGCACGCGATATAAAGGCAGCTTTCTACAAGAAAAGGAAATGTGAAAATACTGCACACTCACAGGATGAAACACCGATTGCGGTACTTTCTTTTTGTGACACTATATCCAGCAAAATAGAAAGAGTCCTGGGTAGACGGGGTATAAGACCAATTTTTCGTCCTCCTAAGAAAATTAAGGAGGTTATGAGCCCTGTTAAGGATAGTCTCGGCCTCAGGGTCAGAGGAATTTATGATATCCCCTGTGAGCGTGGAAGCAATTATATAGGTCAGATTGTTCGTACCGTTTCCGACCGCTGTGAAGAGCACCAACGACATATTAAAAATACAGAACAGCAGAAATCGGCAATTGCCGAGCACAGCCTCACGAACAAACATAAAATACAATCGTCCCATGCCTCCACATACTGGACTTCTGGGAGAATGTTTATGGGAGGCTCTTGAAATAAGAATGAGCGAGAAGAACTTTAACCGTGATAGTGGTTACTATCTTAGCGGTGCATGGAAACGAGCCGCGCGGGATTAGCCGAGCGGTCTGGGGCGCTGCAGTCATGGACTGCGCGGCTGGTCCCGGCGGAGGTTCGAGTCCTTCCTCGAGCAAGGGTGTGTGTGTTGTCCTTAGGATAATTTAGGTTCAGCAGTGTGTAAGCTTAGGGACTGACGACCTTAGCACTTAAGTCCCATACGATTTCAAACACATTAGAACATTTTTCAACATCGAGACGAGCGCTCGATGCAGAGAAGCAGCAGAGACATTCCTTCCAAAGTTTACATTCCAACGGAAGCGGTGGCGCCACCAGCGCACACATTGACACCGCCTGCCACAGCAGTACGTAATCACCGACCAATCACAATCCGACCAATCAGAAGCCGTCCAAGGGCTATATAAAGCCACCATAACACCAGTGAAGACAGTCAGTTGCTCCTAACGGTTACGATGGAGGCTGTCGTCGAAAGCTTGAGATCTGATCTTGATCTGACGTGGCAAGAAAACCGAGAATATTTTACAGAGAAGACGACTTAGGCAAAATTTCTGGTTGGTATGGTGAATGGCAGCTAGCTCTAAATGTATCAATTTGCAAGTTAATGCGAATGAATAGGAAAAAAATAGACCCGTAATATTCGGATACAACACTAGTAGTGTCCTGCTTGACACAGTCACGTCGTCTAAATATCTGCGCATAATGATGCAAAGCGGTATGAAATGGAATTAGATGTGAGGAATATGGAAGGGAAGGAAAATGGTCGACTTTTGTTTATTTTGGGATTCTAGGAATGTGTAGTTTATCTTTGAAGTAGAGACCTCATTTATGACGTCAGTGCGACCTGTTCTCGAGTATTGGGCGAGTTGGATCAGCACAGTATCAGATTATAGGAAGATAACGAAGAAATTGAGAGGCGATATGCTAGTTTTTTTGTTACTGGTGGGTTCAAACAACACGGTAGTATTACTGAGTTGCTTTTGGGAACACAAATAGGAATCTCTGGAAGTAAGACGACATTATTTTCGAGGAACACTGTTTGAGAAAATGCAAAGAAGCGACATTTGAAGCTACCTGCTGAGCGATTGTACTGCCTCCAACATAGATTGCGCATAAGGGCCACCTAGATTAGATAGGAAAAATTAGGGCTCACAGTGACGCATGTAGACAGTTGTCTTTTTGTGCTGTGTTTGCGAGTTTAAAAATGGTTCAAATGTCTCTGAGCACTATGGGACTTCACATCTGAGGTCATCAGTCCCGTAGAACTTAGATCTACTTAAACGTAACTAACCTAATGACATCACACACATCCATGCCCGAGGCACGGTTCCAGACTGAAGCGCCTAGAACCGCTCGGCCATTGCGGCCGGCTCTTTCAAGTGGAACAGGAAACGAATTGTATAGTAGTGGTAAGGGGAATCTTCGGGCACGCGCTGTGCGGTTGATTGTGGGGCATATACTTACATGTAGGTGCACACATACTTTCGTATTCCTTACGAATCCTACTCATGTTATATAGTTTTGCTGCTGCTATTAAAATTACCTATATTTGACTGATCCGAGTTACGTATCTTCTTATCTTTTCACTTTAGTGTCTCGTGCTCTATCTAAATTGCACATTTCCATTTGGCTTTTCAGATTTTTTGTATCTTTCCCATTATATTCAGGCTTCTGTCATTCCACGGTTTGACGTGTAGGTTGTTTCAGTGACATTGGATTTTCAGTGTGTTTGTTGTGGTCTCGCCAGTCCTCTCACGGAGATCCAAAAGATACTCAAATATGGAATCTTTTACCAGTGAACGAATCATCATGAGCCTTTCTGAATTATAGGCAGCACAACCATAGATACACATTTTGTGAAAGTAATGCAGTTATTTCGATTGCGTTATGCATAATATGCCGTTGATCCAAACTGTTATCAAGCTGCTGCTATAGTTCCTGCCCAAGGACAAGAGAGCAAGAGGATACCCTGAATATGTGCCCCTCTATACTCTCCCAACCTCTTTGCAGAACCGCTTTGAGACCACTTTTATGCAAAAACGAGTTACCGTTTGAGCTCTCACTCTCCGTATCCCTCGTACCCTGTCAGTCTTGTCTATTTTCGCTACTAATTGTGTTATGAAAGGCGTACAATTCTTTTTCTTGACTCCCATTTGAACTGGTGTTTCAAGTCCTTGATGAGAGTATTTAAGTATTTCCAGATAGATTTGAGTTGATAAATTTTCTAAGAACACACATGTTTCGAAAAGGGAACTTAGCAACGTAACAAGCATGGTATCTGTTCTTTCGGACTTGTCCGAATGAACAGATACCATCGGTGATCATGCAGCTCGTTAGAATGATATTACAATGAAATGAACACCCTTAGGTGCTTACAGGCGTTGACATACGTCAACGGGAACAGATGAAAATAAGTGCCCCGACCGGGACCCGAACCCGAGATCCCCTGCTTACATGGCAGACCCTCTATGCATCTTTTTTTTTTTAAAAAAAAATCTCATTTTGGTCGTCTTCGTTCGTTGTATCTGGTCTGGGGAGACGGCGAAAGACACCCGTTTCAGTTAGTTGTTGATCCATTAACTCAGTTTTATTTTTATTACAGAGGGCAGCTATCCCTCTGACCGAACCCGCTGAGCTACCGTGCCGGCATCCATCTGAGCCACCGAGGGCACAGAGGACAGCGCGACTGCTGGGATTTATCTCTGGCACACCTCCCGCGAAACGCACATTCTCAGCGTATTGTCTCGCACTAAATTCGTAGTGCCCCCGCCCATTATACTCATTAAACGCAGCGCGTTGCCGATTCCCCTAAGATTCCACAGGACTACATCCAGCATCTCTACGATCGTCTCCATGGGAGAATAGCAGCCTGCATTACTGCGAAAGGTGGATATACACTGTACTAGTGCCGACATTGTGCATGCTCTGTTGCCTGTGTCTATGTGCCTGTGGTTCTGTCAGTGTGATCATGTGATGTATCTGACCCCAGGAATGTGTCAATAAAGTTTCCCCTTCCTGGGACAATGAATTCACGGTGTTCTTATTTCAATTTCCAGGAGTATATATATATATATCCGGCCACCTGACCATCTTCTTCTTATGTGCGAATGCACAAACAGTGCCCGAACTCTTACGGGAATCGGCAACGCGCCGCGAGTAACGAGTATAATGGGCTGGGGCACTACGAATGTAGTGCGGGACAATACGTTGAGAATGTGGGTTTCGCGGGGGGCGTGCCAGGTATAAATCCCTGCAGTCGCGCTATCCTCTGTGTCCTCGGTGACTCAGATAGATAGGGCGTCAGCCATTTAAGCAGGAGATCCCAGGTTCGATCGAGTCCCGGTCGGGACACACATTTTCATCCGTGCCCGTTGACATATGTCACCGCCTGTAAGCACCTAAGGGTGTTCATTTCATGGTAGTAACTAGGATTGCCTTAAAGCATACTCTTCGTTATCCTGAGTAGGACAAGTGGGGTTGGATGTAAGTTACAGCCAATAACAATTGCTCAAAAACAATGATAGCCCACTGAAGTACCAAAGAGCCAACGCATAACATCCATATACAGCAGATGCGGCCAAACACTCAGCTCACCATCCGTACGCTGGCACGGGTGCCACAGCTGTGAACTTCGCTGCCCACTTCGTCCCGCGAAATACCACACTGAGTGCGGAGCGGGGGATGAGGCGGAAACTCCGAATGTGCCGCATTTAAATGGTAGTGCAGTAGCACTGTATATGCCTTGGTTTTGTATTTCACATTTTCCGACGACAGAGATAACAAATAAAACAAATTACCAGTGTTATTTGTATGTTTTGGCGAGCTGAAGACGTAATAGAACTTCTATCTGCCACATATTTCACTTACGTTGCACTGTAATCGTAACCTACACTCATGTTCAGAGAAAGCCTTGAACGACTAGAAATAGATAGATCACATTCACATGACGTGTACGTTAGGACACTCACGTTCAGAAGAAACAATACACCTTGAATGACTAAAGATAGGACGTTCATATTCACAGGATATCTGTTGTTGTTGTTGTTGTTGTGGTCTTTAGTCCGGAGACAGGTTTGATGCAGCTCTCCATGCTACTCTAACCTGTGCAAGATGCTTCATCCCCCAGTACCTACTGCAGACTACATCCATCTGAATCTGCTTAGTGTATTCATCTGTTGGTCTCCCTCTTCGATTTTTACCCTCCACGCTGCCCTCCAGTACTAAATTGGTGATCCCTGGATATCTCAGAACACGTCCTACCAACCGATCCCTTCTTCTAGTCGAGTTGTGCCACAAGTTCCTCTTCTCCCCAATTCTATTCAATACCTCCTCATTAGTCATATGATCTACCCATCTAATCTTCAGCATTCTTCTGTAGCATTACGGCATGGGTTGCATTGTGCATTGTCTTGCTGAATAATGACCTCTGGCGTGTTGTGAAGAAACGGGTGGCAGAATGTAATCCAATTAGGTCGTATTGGTCGCAATGCCTTGGACATGCACCAATGCGATTTGTGGTTGTACGCAGTAGCAACCCACACCGTAAGCCTTTGAGTTGGCGCTGTATGTCTTGTGCGATTGCATAATTGTGATGCCACTCGATATGTCTGCAGCGAAGCGAAATGCAGCCATCATTCTCAAGCAAACAGAACCTGGATTCGTCTGAAACCCCTATCTCATGCTATTCCTGTCCCCAGTGACGTCGTTCCATACACTATTACCGTCTAGAATGTGTCTGAACATCCTTAAAGGTAGGCGGAGAAGTGGACGTCGCGTACGCAACCCATTACGTAATAAACGGCGACGGACTCTCAGCCCTGATAGTGTAAGATGTGTTACACTGTTCCACTGATGCGCTAGAGTTGAGCAGGACGCATATCTGTCCTGCAATGCTATTCTTATGAGGTGTCGATCTTCCTAGGTGGTCTGGGCGGTGCAACCTGACACATATCGCAGTGTTCTCCGGCCTTCCCTGAACCATTGTCCACACTTCCACTGCAGAAACACTTTATTCCACACTACAAGCGATGTTCCAGATGGATACATCACATTATATCATGCCAATAAAGCGCCCACTTTCAAACTCATTGATTTGACGGTACGGTTGGCGCTTACGTCTCCGAGGTATCCTGTACTCCGCTCAGGTCACACTGATCCATTACCTTCGGTTCGAAGCGACATCGAGAGCTACGGGCACATTTTACGGGTAGGTGGTGTTGCGCCGCGAAATCGATGTGGTTCAAACGCCAGTCATTTCCGCAGAACGCGCTAATTTACATGTCCTGTGTATATGAATGTCCTATCTCTACTCGTTCAAGGTGTTCTGTCTTTTTCTTAAGATGAGTGTATGTTCTGCATTTGAATCTTTTCGGCCCACGGGGCGCATAATTGGCGAGAGAAAATGTGACGGATCCATTTGGGAAATTGCTGCTCGTGTGGGAATAAATATTTCGGCAGTGCGGCGAGATCGGTCAGGTCGCACCACCAAGACCCCCCCCCCCCCCCCCCCGTCCGAGAAGATCGACGTACCATCCAAATGGCATTGCCGGACAGATCTTGGTGCTTCTTGGTTCTGGCGCATCACTGGAACAGTGCAACACATACACTATCAGGGCTGAGAATCCGTCGCCGTTTATTACGGCGTGGGTTACGTATGCGTCGTCCTCTTGTCTGTCTACCTGTGGCGAATGTCCAGAAAGAGGCTAACCGGCAATGATGTTTCGAACGACGACACTGAGAACAGAAATGGCACAAAATAGCCTTTTCGCACGAATCCAGGTTCCGTTTATTTGAAAATATTGGCTGAATTTTGGTTCGCCGCAGACACGGGGAGCGGCATCTCAATGACTGCATTCTAGGCCTTATGGCGTGAGCTGCTATTGTGTACAATCAAAAATCGCAGTTAGTGCTCGCTCAAGGTATTGTCACCAGTGCGACCTAACTAGATGACGTCTTGCCACCCAAAGCCATACCTTTTCTGCACAATATCCTACACGCCCCTTTTTAGCAAGACAATGAAGCAACACATGTTGCAGCACGAACACGTGCCTTCTTGGTGTCACAGGATTTCAGCCTTTTTCCCTGGCCCGTCAGATCTTCAGTCTTGTCGCCAGGCGAAAATGTGTGAGATATGGTGAAATTACAGGTGCAGTGCTGTGACTCAATGCCAAGCAGCAGGATGATCGTTGGAACCAGGTGATGCAGCTTGGGTGCCATTAGCGCCTTATATGTGTAGATGCCATAACGCATGAAATAAGTTATCAGGGTCCATGGCGGACGTTGTGCCTATTAGGCAACATGACACATGCTGAACCGAGGTGACTGCCGAACGCATTAATTTACATGTCCTGTGAATATGAACGTACATTTTGTAGAGGTACAAGGCATTCTGTTTTCCAGGAATATTTGTATATTTTGTTTCACAATCGAGGAAAGGTCTTTCACACAAATTTCCCGATCGAAATACTGTAGCATTTTTCCCACCTCGTTATGGAGAAGTGGAAACTCTTCCTGATGCAAGTGTTGTAGACGTCCTGGACCTTTTAACTACAAGAATTTTTCATTAAAACGAGAATTAACTGGCAGATCAATCAGGTCACTTGCACATAAACAGGGAAACTTTCAACTGAAATGAAAAACGCTCTCGAAAACAGCTCAAAAACAGATGAAAGGTTGGCAACGTCCTGAAAACGTTTAGGAAACGATGCTCGTAATTCTTCCAAAGACACAATGAATTTTTCAAACCTCGCGTTTTCTTTAACGGCCGTGAGCTTAGGGAACAGCACTATGTTTATCAGACTATGTCCCTTCTATAACGCGAATATTTTCTTCAGTGCATCCTCTCCAATTGATAAGATGTTGTATCTCATCTTTCAATGTCTTACTTTGGGCAGTGTGCAATCAAGAACACTTACGATGCGAGGTCTACAATCCATTCCAGATGTCCTCATTTTTATTCCAGCGCGTTCTTCTCCTTCATAAATTCCACAACAGCGAGTCTTAAATAGGAAAATAGTTCCAGGCACGGCCTCTGACTTAACCAACGTAGACGATCTTGCCGGTAGGGAAAACCCTGCTATGAGTTATCACCTTGGCTATTAATAAAAGACTTCAGCTGTATTTAGCCCTTCATTTTAGATAACTATCGGTTTCCTGTCACTACGAGCCACATGTGCAGGTGAATATATAAATAACTTTAGTTGATTATCGCCTGTTCTGGCACGATGTCTGCACTTGTTGTTTCCCTTCTTTATATCAATGTTGTACAGATACTATGAACCGCATGACCATGGCATTTAGCTGTAAGCATTTCATTGTTAACTCTCGTAAATTATGCGATAGGTATAACCTCCTGAAAAAGGGCACTAAGTGCCCGAAACGGTACAGAAATTAAATTTCTTTTATTCAACTTTTTCCTTAATATTTCATCATATGTAACTAAAACGTTTGAGTTACAAAACTTGGAACTTGGTACGTAAAATTGTTTGTGAGTCAGAATAAAACACCGCTAAAAGGCGGTATGTCACTGAATAAAACAGCCAGATGTATTGATTCGAATCTAATAACGAGGATGGGTCCCCTTTTTCGGTCTATACGCAATAGCGGAACAGGGGACGCGACCGTACCCTGTCTCTTACTGACACCGTGAAACTAAACAACCTGTCCATAGACGGCTAGCGCATGCACCAATGATGCGCGGGCTCAACCGAGTTGGTCATTTATGCAACTGGATAATATGCACTGAAAATTCTCGTACCTCTCTTCTGTCATTCTCATTCATTTAAAAATGGCTTTTGACGACAAATCGCTGGATTGCATCTTTATGTGCAAACATTCGACCGAACTGAAGAGACTTGTGCAGAACGAAAAATGCCACGCCGCAATGCTAAATTATAGAAAGGTCGCTCTCTACTCAGTACACCCGGGAACGAACAAGAAAAGCCGACACAGGGGGAGCCTTGGCCCGAACGTGGTCCTCACATCCGGTCCATACGAAGTTTGGTATGCCGTAGCCGGGCCAGATATGTATACTACTGGCCATCAAAATTGCTACACCACGAAGATGACGTGCTAAAGACGCGAAATTTAACCGACAGGAATAAGGTGCTGTGATATGCAAATGATTAGCTTTTCAGAGCATTCACACAGGGTTGGCACAGGTGGCGACACCTACAACGTGCTGACATGAGGAAAGCGTCCAACCGATTTCTCATACACAAACAGCAGTTGCTCGGCGCTGCCTGGTGAAATTGCCCGGCGTTGCCTGGTGAAACGTTGTTGTGATGCCTCGTGTAAGGAGGAGAAATGCGTATCATCACGTTTCCGACTTGTCGGATTGTAGCCTATCGCGACTGAGGTTTATCGTATCGCGACATTGCTGCTCGCATTGGTCGAGATACAATGACTGTTGGCAGAATATGGAATCGGTTGCTTCAGGTGGATAATACGGAACGCCGTGCTGGATCCCAACGGCCTGTATCAATAGCAGTCGAGACGACAGGCATCTTATACGCATGGCTGTAACGGATCGTGCAGCCACGTCTCGATCCCTGAGTCAACAGATGGGGACGTTTGCCAAACAACCATTTGCACGAACAGTTTGACGACGTTTGCAGCAGCATGGGCTATCAGCTCGGAGACCCTGGCTGCGTTTACCCTTGATGCTGCATCACAGACAGGAGCGCCTGCGATGGTGTACTCAACGACAAACCTGGGTCCACTAATGGCAAAACTTCATTTTTTCGGATGAATTAAAGTTCTGTTTACAGCATCATGATGGTCGCATTCGTGTTTGGCGACATCGCGGTAAACGCACATTGGAAGGATGTATTCGTCATCGCCATACTGGCGTATTACCAGGCGTGATGGTATGGGGTGCCATTGGTTGCACGTCTCGGTCACCTCTTGTTCGCATTGACGGCACTTTGATAAGTGGACGTTACATTTCAGATGTGTGACCCGTGGCTCTACCCCTCATTCGATTCCTGCGAAACCCTAAATTTAGCAGGATAATGCAAGACTGCATGTTGCAGATCCTGTACGGGCCTTTCTGGATACAGAAAATGTTCGACTGCTGCCCTGGCCAGCACATTCTCCAGATCTCTCACCAATTGTAAACGTCTGGTCAATGGTGGCCGAGCAACTGCCTCGTCACAATACGCCAGTCACTACTCTTGATGAACTGTGGTATCGTGTTGAAGCTGCATGGGCAACTGTACCTGTACACGCCATCCAAGCTCTGCTTGACTCAATGCCCAGGTGTGTGAAGGCCGTTATCACGGCCAGAGGTGGTTGTTCTGGGTACTGATTTCTCAGGATCTATGCACCCAAATTGCGTGAAAATGTAATCACATGTTAGTTGTAGTATAACATATTTGTCCAATGAAGACTCTTTTATCATCTGCATTTCTTCTTGGTGTAGCAATTTTAATGGCCAGTAGTGTATAAACGACAGCGGTGAGATTACTTAAAATAAACGTAGATCGCATCTGGCACATTATACTTTGAGAACGAGCCCCTATTTCATCCAGATGATGATTAGTGTTTTAGGGCGCACAACAGCGAGGTTATCAGCGCCCGTTCCCAAAAGTTCAATTCAGAGCCCCTATTTCATCCACTGGTTAGGGATAGGCATTAACGTGTATCAGAATTTTCGGCAGTTTCTCGGTTTTCGTTTCAGTGATATGTGTGTGTGTGTATTTTAGTCAATGACAATTACTTAAAATATCATTTATGTACACTGTACAACAGAATTAAAGGATCACTTGTTCTAAAACTCGTAAGTGTGTCCTTTGCCGATACGTAAGTTTGGAATTTCTCTCAAAGGTGCCTACAACTTTCTTGGTGCAAAAGCGTGTCGAAGAGAATGCCAGAGCTGAGAAGTTCAGGTGACTTGCAATATGGGATAATGGTATCACACTGGTTACCAAAATTCCGCACAATTCTGCCCAAAGCCACAGTGGACGTGTCACATGATAGGAAGGTCGACACGGGTCCTCTTACCCATATTTCACTCCCCCTTTTGACGCCTGTGCGACGGAGAACAGAATCGCGAATCCCGTCGTTGGCATCATACTGTTTCCTCCTGAATTGTCGAGGAACACTTTTCACACACACCGCCGGCCAGAATCGAAACTGAAAGTCCTCAGATGGGTGGTGGAGGGGGGTCACATAAATGTCGTTAATGAAACAACTCCTTTCTTTGGGACGTTGATTCTCACACATTTCGCTGCCGAAAATGACAGTCCGCTGTGCAGTAAGAAAGGGGACGACGTTCTTCACACCCTTTGGCATTCTTGACATGTTCTCGTCGATTCAACCCTTTCCGGCGGACATCACGCGGCTGCAATCCTACTGAATGAGGTCTTGCCGCTTTGGAATGCACTGCGACTGTACCTTTTGCTCTGCTGTACAGAGTGGAATCACTAGGGACCGGTCCAAAGCATTCGACGAAATTCGAAAATGTCTTAACGCAACAAAGGCTCCCTATGCTTTTCAGTGCTCCTGTTTCACACCCAGCCACCGAGCTCGATGTGTCTGTAGGTAAGAAACCACTTGGCACACTTCCAAGGCTAGTTGCCTGCCGGCAGGCTCCTAGAAGTATTTCGCAGGTCTTCTCTGTAAAGACACATATTTAAAATATTCATTAAATGTGGGTGTGTACCATAGAGGGTTGTGTTGAACTGGGGAGTCATACGTGCTTCAGATAACGTTCTAATTTCGTTCCAAGGTTTTGAACGGTCCGTAGTGGTTCCACTTTGTACAGTAGACCAAAACCTGCGGACGCACGGCATTCCAAAGCGGTGATATCGCATTCAGTATGGTCACAGCTCCAATACATCCACCATGAAGAGCTGAATCGCCCAGTAGATGACAACAGTGTCACATGTTGTCAAAAACGTCAGCCTTTTGCTCCATACATTTGGCGCCAATGTGATATCATTAACACACATTACACGTCACACGAACCTCTGAGTTCCTGTTTCACACCCTTTCATCTAGCCCGAGGTGCCTGTACGTAAGCAACCACTTGGAACACTTCCAAGGCATTTGCCGTCACCTTGCTGTTGAAGCGTTGTCGAGAATGAGGCTAACATCAAGTGTTCCAAGCTTTTACACCATTACGGAGGAATGCTGTAGGAACCTTTGAGCCAAATTTCAACGTTATTCACTATAGTGCAATACAGTTACAGGGTTGCGTAAAAGTGGTCCTTTCATACTATTGCACAGTATACTTTCATTTTATTATCAGATAAGTAGCTTATCTTGAGATTACCACAATAGTTGTAAGATACCGTTAACACATTTTTAAAAATTTTTGTCTCACTTTTCCACCAAGGAATTTTTATGGGTACTGGTGACTTCGAAGTGGAGCGCCTTAAGCCAAACTAAAACCAACAGTTGTACAAAGGCCAAACTTAATGACAGTTAACAAAGGATCTAAGCATGAGCTCCATCCACAGGCATTGGTGGCCCCATCACTTCCTACCAAAAGCCTGTGAGTAACGTAACGATTACTGCAGAGTGTAGCTGTTGTACTAAATAGCAGTCCATACAAACCAACCAGTGGCGTCTCTCCTTGTGGTTACTCACATATTAGGTACTGGGGCTGTGCACGGCTCTGCGTGGAAACAATAGCTCGATGTAGCCACAACATCGAGTCGTGTATATCTGGTTCCATGCCCTGCAGCTAGCAGTCAGATAGAATATGCGTTACCTAGATGTGCGAATTAACAGATTGCACAGAAATATAAAGTAGAAGATTGAAACCACTGCGACTAAGGCGACTCTATCCAGCCCCACTATTTTGGATATTCAGCTAAGCCATCAGCCAGAGATTTGTAACTCAGATCGTGTCAGGGATCAGAGCACTATAGCCATTCCACCGAAAACCGGAAGTTAAAGGAGATCAAATGGTTCAAATGGCTCTGAGCACTATGGGACTCAACTGCTGTGGTCATTAGTCCCCTAGAACTTAGAACTACTTAAACCTAACTAACCTAAGGACATCACACGCATCCATGCCCGAGGCAGGATTCGAACCTGCGACCGCAGCAGTCGCACGGTTCCGGACTGCACGCCTAGAACCGCGAGACCACCGCGGCCGGCATAAAGGAGATCACTAAGTAGTGTAAAATGACCAGGGTGGACGATGATCCGCCTCATCCGAACGCAAACACGTGTGGGGCTCACGTTCTGAAAACAGATGAGGCCTCTGTTCGCCCGGCGGGCACGCGCTAACCCTGACTGACACTCCACCCAACTCCCTTGCATGCGTCACTCCGTGCACCGTACTGTTGATCGCGCCTTCTAGCGGCCATCGTTGCAGAAATCGAGCTGCCGCCACAAGTCCGCACCTCCTCCAGAAGAAGAACATCTCAGAAAAGAACAAACAGAGGACATACAAACCCAGGGAATTCAAACTAAGCTGACGTGGACTGCCCGAAAATAAACGAGTAATTTAATAAGAAGGGTTCAGTTCTAATATCCGTAATTGATATAGTCGACAGGGAATCATACTGAATAAACATTATTCAGTATATCTCAGTCGAACCGGAAATGGTCCTACGATATTCAGTAACAATATAGACTCAAAATACCCCTACTAAATGCAGTGAAGTTACGTTGGGAGCATTATGAGAATGGTAGCAAGATCCTCCAAACTAAACAGACATCGAAGACTGGCGAAAACTATGTCCATTTCGTGATCACAATACATGAAATATTCATCAGCTCAAAATAGTTCAGACTTCTACATGATCATTCACAAAATAACAAACTTGATATGAAGAACAGTAACTCATACTCTGTCTATTCTCTATTCCGTAAATCCACCGGAAGTAGTTAGTTCTACTGTGGAGCACGTTCAGGTCTCTTTCAAAAGTTAAAGTAATGTACCATCGTTTACTAGCCAGAAACAGAAGACTGAATCATGCACATTACCATAGGAAGGTCAGTATTCTTCCAGCATTCGACACCGAGGCTCCAGAATCGCTCCGTGGAGATCTTCTTGACTCGAAAAGTCCCAGTCTCCACCTGACTCCCGTCGTGTTTCGTTAGAGTCTGCTTTTCCATCGGCTGAAGACCATCCCCAGCTGAAATACATAGCTCTTCCATGATATAGACGTGATTAGACTCATCTGACCACTTCCTGCAGCAAAGTAACGACTTATGACAATATAAAGAAATGTAATAAAGATTTAGTCAAATTCAAACCATCCTCGAGGAACTTAAATAAAAGTTCGTCCATTAATAAACAAGCCAGCAATCTGTCACAAGTGCGCTCACATTAAATGCCAACGAATTTTCGTTAAATATTATATAAACAACTATTTACGTCCCCATGACAGAAGCATCTTTTGGTTCTCTTTTGAACTACGATGTTTGCTAGTACATGCAGTTGACCACCTTTAAACTAGCACAGTTTTTTAATAGCTCTTGGACTCAACATTTAATTAAGTTAACGGCAAATTAACAAACGTTTCATTAAATGAAAACACAAGTCAAAGTATGAGATGTTAATGCTGTGTTTATTTGCTGTGTAAATGTGGTGAATAAGATGCTCTGACAAACATTTGCATAACGAAACAGATAGAAAAGACATTGTAAATTAATAAATAAAATAGATACAGATATTTAAATAGCTATTGTGCAATGTTATGAGGTGAGATACCACTTGGTGAAATCGCATGAAGCGATTAAGAGGTTTTAATTCAGAGGTTCACTGCGTAAATATTTATTTACTGCGAAATGATATTTAAATACTGTTTTCTCATTGGATAGGCTTCATTCATCTGAGATCACCGATGCATTCAGATTTGCATTAATATGTAACTGTGATTATAGTCGATGTTCACACAGCTGCAAATTAGCCATCTTTACGATTGTCTGACACTCCGCCATATCTTGGAGCATCTCCTGCACAAAGGCTATACGAATAACAGCAGTCCAAATACAAGTTAAGGGACTTTCCCGATCTCTGGTGACGCAGCTTGTCTTTATATATGGATTCATTCTTACCAGTCATCTAGCCTAAAGCCGGAACTTTCGCAGTGCGCCCGGAGCCAGCTGCACAAACAGTCAGCCACAGAAGCAAATTCACCTCGTATCAATACTGGGCAGCCCATTAGCTCACCTAAATACGCATATCGTTACAGGCCATGTAGCTTCCTACTAATGGCTCCACTAGAAGGGATGTTGAGAGGCTTTTGGTGAACACACTGCTCTCCCAGGCCATTGACAGTTTTTCTGACCAGGAACTGCTACTTCCCGTTCAAGTAGCTCCACAGTCAGCGTCACGAGGTGGAGAACTCGCCATTTCTGTCCTCCGCATGCCAAACAGCCACACCGATCACAAAGGTATGGAGGTGGACATTAACAAAGAATGTAGTACAAAATGTGAAGAATACTATACCTCCTGATAAGAACCGTGTCTTCTGTGAGAGTAAGTACCTTTTAGATTCTAAATAATATATGACTTTCTGTTCCTATCACGAAGTATACTGATGTGACAAAATAGGTGGGATACTTCCTAAAATTATGTCGGACCTCCTTTATTCCGATGTGGTGCAGAAACTTGACACAGACTCAACAAGTCGTTAGAAGTCCTCTTCAGAAATCATAGCTATTTTCCCTCTGTAGTCGTCTATAATTGCGAATGTGCTGCCGCTGCAGGATTTTAAGCACGAACAGATCTCTGCATATGTCCCATAACTGCTCAGTGGGATTAATGTTGGGCGATATGGGTGGCCAAAGCAGTTTTTAGCGCTGAATACTCCAAGTATACGCCGCGCTCTCGGTCGTTAAGTGAAGGCTATCGGCCACTGCATTGTTCGTAGTAAGAGGTAATGTCTGAAATTTCGTATTCTTGGCGCACTCTTGATACTGTGGATCTCAGAATATTTAATTCCCGAACGATTTCCGAAATGGAATGTTCCATGCGTATAGCTGCTACTACCATTCAGCGTTCAAAGTCTGTTAAAACCCGTCGTGCGCCCATAATCACATTGGACACCTTTCCACATTAATCATAAGAGTAAAAATAACAGTTGCACCGATGCACTGCCCTTTTTTACTTTGTGTACTTGATGTTACCGCAATGTGTATATGCGCATATCGTTACCGTGACTTTTGACACCTGATCGTATAACAACGCAAAAGCTCTTACTCATTTCCATTCATCTGAATCTTGGACCTATCCCATTTTTACAGCATTAGTATAAGCACACATCCCTTTTTGTGTTAGCAGAAGAGCCAACACCGTGTCACTAGTGGAGGCCGAAATGCACGCGTTTTAGCTCAAGCAGGCTGACGTGATGAGGGAAGAACTATACCGACGTGAGGTCTGGAACATGACAAGGAATGAGAAATCAGAAAGCGGACGTAATTAGTTTGATACTTAACTTTAATGCATTAATGATAAACATCGCTCTTGACGGTACATGATTCACAATATTATCTGTTCAGAATACATTCTTGAAGATAGTAATTATAGTAATTGAATATGGCGCCTTGCTAGGTCGTAGCAAATGACGTAGCTGAAGGCTATACTAAACTGTCGTCTCTGCAAATGAGAGCGTATGTAGACAGTGAACCATCGCCTGCAAAGTCGGCTTTACAACTGGTGCGAGTGCTAGGGAGTCTCTCTAGGCTAGACCTGCCGTGTGGCGGCGCAAGGTCTGCAATCACTGATAGTGGCGACACGCGGGTCCGACGTATACTAACGGACCGCGGCCGATTTAAAGGCTACCACCTAGCAAATGAGGTGTCTGGCGGTGACACCACATCCGTATTCTTATTGTGTACAGGCAAATAGTATTTTCGTAAAGGTATAAATTCAGTGGGGAATTGAACATGAATAAGTCTTTACAGAATAATGTTAGACACCATTTAAGGCGGTAAAGTGGAAATAGATCGAAACTGCTGTTTTTAGGTGGTTATTTGCTTTTTACTCAACACGTACATTTCAACACTTATCACGGAATTTATAGTCACTCTACAGTTGTGTGCCAATATAGCTGAGACGGGTTTTACTAATTATCTAAATGAATGTCAATTGAGTTGAGGTGCTCGACATAACATATTTTCCCCCTGATTATGTTTATAATTATCTCTGTTTTTTCGTACATTTATTTTGTCGGTCTCTTTATCCACATTCCCTCGTTCTGAACCGCACTGCATTTTCCAAGGAGTAGTATTCTCTCTTGTTTTTCTATCGCGTTCATTTTCGTTTTCCCCTTCACTGCTATTGCTTCTGGAACGCACAAGGCCTCTGGTGAGATTACGGTACTATACTGTCTTAATTTAACATTGGTGGAGACATTTCTTTTGTTGTAGTGGTCCATCTAAGTCTGTGTCTTTGCTGTAGTCTTGTGCTCCTTTTTTTGCTGGATTTTGAGTTCAGTTTTGTTGTTATGTACCATCTACCCGAGATATATTTGGAACTGTCTACTAGTGTTATAATCTCGTATTTAGTTTTCATTGGGTCTTTGTCTGTGGATTTTGTTTCCATGTACTACGTTTTTACATACGAGATTTTTAGTCTGGATACGATTTAGTGTAGTGACTCTAGATCATATCTGGTTTCTTATCTATTATTTATTGTGATGCTCTATTATCAGCAAAGACCAGATATTTTATTTTGACATTTCTTTTCTTGTGTCTCCCAATCTTTACCATTCTGACTCCTTTGTTCCATATCCCGATAATTTTCTCTGAACTTGATTGAAATGAGTGTTAGACAACCTACCTGTCTCGCTTTTGTCTTGAACACGAATGGTTCCGAGACGTCTCCCATGGATATCCCTTTCGACGTGGTATTTGTAAATGTTTTCTGCATTTCCTTTCTGGTCTTGCTCTTCACCATTTCCTCCAGTGTGTTAAGAAGCGTTTCTCTTCTCTGTATCTCAGAAGTGACAGAATTACTTGAAGGTGATGAATTTTATTGAGCTATTGTTGGAATTTCAGTCCAATGCATGATCTCTCCTTCCATAGCCCTCATTGGTAGTCTATCTGTGGTTCCACCTGAGGCTCCAGCCGATTTAACAGGTCTTTGGATATAATTTATTTGTGGCGGGTAGTGATGAAATTTCTCCGAATATTTTAGTGTCTGTTTGTCTCCTTTCATGTGAAGGGGATATATTGGGGCTGATCTTTCTTTCTACTAGCTTTCCTGACTCCCACACATTTTCGACGAGTCTGTAGATTTTGGGTGTAATGTTTTAGTGGCCTAATTTCAAGTGTCTCGAACGCAAACCATTATATCGGAATGCCATGTTATTTTTGAATGATTTATGTTCACGATTTCCCAGTGTAGGGATTTATGGATCCCATTATATCGGGATGCTCTGTTATTTTTGAATGATTTATGTTCACGATTTCCTAGTGTTGGGATTTATGGATCCGGATTACGTTTTGCCTTTTCGGACTGTAATTTGCCTGTTGGTTTATCACAATAGAATAGTGTGCTATAGCGTGAGTGCCTTACAGCTGTTTTCGGGTTAATCTCCAGTGTTCCGTCTTGAAGTACAAGCTCGATGATCGATATCCTATTATATTTTCTCTTAAAGTTCTGTTACAATCTCGTGTGTTATTTTGTTGAAGTTCTCTTCTGTCTCCTTCTCCTTTAACTTGTTGTTTTCGTAACCCCTTTTTGCTTTATGGATTATTTTAATGGAGATCTTCCGTATTTTCGCGAATTCTTTCCATTCTTCGGGTGTTCAGACACATTTTTTTCGGGCTTGTAGTCTGTCTCCTGTGTTTCCGTCGCCCATATTTTACAAGTTCTTTCATTTCTTCTGACAGTTCTGTGAAGTCGTTACTCTCAATTTTCTTAATTTTTTCACGTCTCATAGTAGAAAACGTTCGCTTCCAACATTAGGTTTGTTTTATTAAATAAAAGCTTCACATCATCAGAGCGTGTGACTTGCCGACACACGTACCAGAATTGAGAGAGTTGTCACTGTTAGTTTCCTCCTCTAAGAACATTTAACGAAGCTGACACCATAGAAGAGATTCAAATACACCTTCAGTTCCAAATGAAATAATTTGTACTGCTGACAACGACTTCAATGAACTCCTTCTGTAGTGGTCAATCCAAGGATTGGTTTGCAACAGCTACAATGGCAGCTTGTCTCCATTCTGTGCGTCTTTCAGCTTTTCTCTTCATTTCTTTATAGGTGTTACATCCCACATCTTTCACGATTTGATCCATGTACCTCAGTCGTGGTCTTCCTCTTGGTCTTTTTCCCTCGACATATCCCTCTATGATTGTGTTCAGGAGTCCTTTATGTCTTAATAGATGGCCTGTAAATTGCACCCTTCTTTTAACAATGAAACTCCAGAAGCTTCTCTTCTCACCTGCTCTTTCCAGAACCACTTCGTTTGTGACCTTGTCGATCCATTTTATTTTGAGCATGCGTCTATAGCACCACATTTCAAAAGAATTTAGCTTCTGCTGTTCCTCTGTCCCGAGAGTCCATGTTTCACACCCATAGCATGCCACACTCCACACATATGATTTCAAAAATCTTTTCCTGGTTTCAAGGCTGATGCTGTTAGATGTTAATATGTTATTCTTCTTGTTAAAAGCAGCCTTTGCTTCAGCTATTCTACTTCTCACTTCTGCCTTGCTCCTTCCATCCCTGGTAATATTACTGCCCAGATAAGTAAATTTATCAACTTGTTCAAGCAGTTCATTGCCTACATGAACTTGGACTTTCACTTGATCTTCTTTGCCGCATGCCATTACTTTTGTTTTTGCTTTATTAATTCTCATATTATATTCTTCACCCATAACTTTATCCATTCTATTCAGTAGGACTACAAGACCTTCTTCACTTTCAGCCAGGACAGCTATATCATCGGCATATCTTATCATATCTATTCGTTGGCCATGAATTACTACACCTGTCTGTGAATTTTCCCTTACTTTTTTCAGCGCCTCTTCAATGTATACGTTAAAGATAACAGGGGATAGTGCGCAACCTTGCCGGACACCTTTCCGTATCTGCACCTCTTCTTGTTTTGTCCGTCCACGGATAACTGCTGTCTCTTTTTTGTACAGGTCCCATATCATTTTTCTATCTTTATGGTCTATCCCTACTTTTTTGAGTACCTCAAACATCTTATCCCATTTAACATTATCGAAGGCTTTCTCTACATCTACGAAAGCTATGTATGTTTTAAGGTTCTTATCTAGTCGTTTCTCTATTATTAGTTTTAGAGCAAATATTGCTTCTCTGGTTCCTCTATCTTCCCGGATTCCAAACTGGTCTTCGGAGAGTGTAGCTTCGACTTTTTGTTCTATGCGTTTTAGGATAATTGAGATTAATATTTTAGAGGCGTGAGTAACTAGGCTGAGTGTCGTATAATTTTCACATCTTGTAGCATTTGCCCTCTTTGGAATGGGGACCATAATGTTTTTCTCAAAGTCTGTAGGAATTTTACCCTGCTCGTACATGTTGAAAACAAGATTATACAACTCCTGATTCAGTTTTGCTCCTCCAGATTTCAGAAGTTCGGCTGGGATATTGTCTATACCAGGCGATTTGTTGGTTTTCAATTTTTTCAGAGCTAGTACAAACTCTACCTTTAATATAGGTTCACCTATGTTGTGTGCATCTACTTCTGTTTCTTCTTCCATGATATTTTCAGACAAGTCTGGTCCGCTGTACAATTTTCCTATATATTGTTTCCATCTTCTTGCAACTTCATCATCGTCATCCAACATATTGCCATTTTCATCCATCACAGCCCTACATTTGTTTCTTCTGTCTCCAAAGCAATGTCTCACACATTTATAGGCCTTGTCGATATTTCCCTTGCTCATGTTGTCCTCAACTGAAATACAGAGATCATCAAGGTATTTTTCTCTTGCTTGTTTTGCCTCTCTGTTGATTCTGTTTTTCAGACTCTTGTATTTCTCTTGGTCTTCATTCTTCACAGAATTTTTTAATTTCCTTCTTTCTTCCATCATAATTAGTAGGTCATTAGTGATCCATTCCTTCCTTTTCTCTGTCCTTTCTTTTCCTATTACTTCTTCTGCTGCTTCTAAAATACCAGTTTTTATTTTTTCCCAGCTGCTTTGGATGTCATTGCAGCATTTCTTGTCTGTTTCCAGTTGATAGCGCTTCAGTGTATTTTCGTTTTTCAGGTTTGTCAAATCCCATTTACATGTACTTCTTCTTTTAATGTTCTTGAATTTTAGTTCAGTCGTCATCATAACGAGTATGTGGTCACTTTCCACATCACCGCCTGGATATGATCTGCTGTCCTTAACTTGGTTTTTAAATCTTTGCTTCACTAATATGAAGTCAATTTGGTATCTATTAATGTCACCAGGCATTTTCCAAGTATATCTTCTTCATGGATGATGATTAAAGAAGGTATTTGTAATGCAAAGTTTATTTCTATGGCAGAATTCTACAAGTTTATCCCCGCTTTCATTTCTTAATCCAAATCCAAAATTCCCTGCCACATCCTCTTCTTTACCTTCCCCAACAACGGCATTCATATCTCCCATGATGACAAGGTTTTCAGCTCCTTTAATTCTGCCAATTACTTCTTCAAGGTGGTCATACATCATGTCGATTTCATCATCCTCGTGCCTCGTAGTTGGCTTGTATACTTGGATTATGATTGTGTCTCTTGGTTTGGTTTCCAATCGGACATAAATTATCCTCTCACTATGTTGAACAAATCCTTTTACTCTTGACCCCATCTCTTTATTGAGGATAATTCCCACTCCTGCAATCCCGGGACTGTCTTGTGCTGTTCCAGTGTGTATGATTCTGTAATCCCCTGACCAAAAGTCGCCAGCTTTTGGCCATCTCATTTCTGAGACTCCCAGTACATCAATATCCATTCGTTTCTTTTCCATTTTCATGTTTTCCAGTTTAGCACATTTAAGAAGTGAGTTGACGTTCATGTTGCTATCCTTCTTACATTAATGCTTTTGGATTTTGGTATCTCTTTAGTTGTCCCCGCCCGGAGATCCGAATGGGGGACTATTTTACCTCCGGAGAATTTAACCAAAGAGCTTTCCATCATAAGCTGTTGATACTTGGGATACCCGCCCAGGTCTTTAATGGAGTGGTTTCCCGTTGCCGTCTCCATTCTATGCCGTTGGCCACCTTGTGGCTCCTCCGCCTTTAGGAGCAGTTTCCCACCCCAAGGGCAAGAGAGTGCCCTTCCTTCTAGCCGCTCATCCGCCCTCCTACAAGGCCGTTGGAACTTGATAGAAGGTAATCTCCTTATCCCGGGAGATATTCGGCTCAGTAGAAGTATAGGTAGGAAATGGAAGTCCCCTAGCCCTCGAAACCTAATAGCGTCAGGGTCGGAAAAGAACAAGAGTTGGCCGAGGGTGGCCAATGAACTACTTCGACCATACCTGAAAAACGAATCTAGTGATAAACATGATTCAGAATAAAGGATGACAGCCAGAAACAGTTGCAGGATAGAATTTTTTATTAAAACTCTTGACCACGGTTTCGGTACATATAAACATACCTTCATCAGAAGTAATACTTCTAAAATTACATCATGCCATGGAGAATAATAAAATAATTATGCCAAAGGCGTCGTCAGTAATTTAAAACAACTCCATTTATACGACATGTGTAATGTGCACAAGATCATAGCGAACAATTTAACATCGTTGCTTCGCCTATGGAGTTCATAGGCGAAGCAACGATGTTAAATTGTTCGCTATGATCTTGTGCACATTACACATGTCGTATAAATGGAGTTGTTTTAAATTACTGACGACGCCTTTGGCATAATTATTTTATTATTCTCCATGGCATGATGTAATTTTAGAAGTATTACTTCTGATGAAGGTATGTTTATATGTACCGAAACCGTGGTCAAGAGTTTTAATAAAAAATTCTATCCTGCAACTGTTTCTGGCTGTCATCCTTTATTCTGAAGAATTTTAACAGTTGCTGCTGCAGCCATGTTTAAAATCTTGATAAACATGATTTCCAAGACTTGTTACTACGAAATTTTGTATCCGTTATTACCTTAATCCAAGACAAATATAAGATAACCTTGTTTCTGTAATTTACTTTCTTTCTAAATATGGTCTTTAACGTCAACACGGAATAATTTACAGATTATCGTACACGCTATCTTCAAAATTCAAACTCCAGTTAATGTTGTTAAATTCTAATACTGAGATTTGACACAAATGTTGACAACATTTTAAGCAGTATGAAATTTCATTAACTAATAATGAATGTCAATTAATATCGCTGGCGCAATTAATATCATCAAAAGAGTTCGGTTTCTTCATTTTTTCGTAATCTTGATTTCTATGGCTGTCTACCCGGCATGCCATGCGGGAATCTCTATTCTACTGTAATATTTTGATTTATATTCTGTTCTGGCCTTCATCCCAAACTAATTAAAATATTGATTGACTAGAGAGACTTTTCGTTTCTCTGCCATTCTGTCAGACGACGAATGAATGAAAACTTCATATTTCACAAGATAGGAGGGCACTCGACTGGGTGCTACAGGCAGTCGGCAAATGTGTGCTTGATGTGAAAAACGTATTAAGAGACGCCGCTGTCTGTCTCTCTGTGACAGAACTGTAAATTTTGTAACACTAGCTTCTACAACGATACTTGGCAAACGATTTTATTCCTGCTGTCTGTGTTTGTTTCTTTGTGATGAAATAAGTGTCAATTACAACCTTCATTTTTATTTCACTAGCCTGAAAACCTCAGATAACAAAGGAATCCGCAGGCCTCAGCCTGTAGACAACCAAATTGTGAGTCAGTGTAAGGGATACGTACTGTGAGAGCACGGTGATAGCGTGGATTATGAGCTGTACCAACTGCCGGTAAGTCACAAGCTCCAAATACGGAGTGGGTGTTTGGTTTCTTATTTCTGTTTGTCACCATGGTATAGGCGTAGCGTTATTAATCAGAAGCTTCGATGATCCTGCTTCGATAGCAGTCACTATTTGACCGATTACAACCAAACTTGATACAGTTGTCGCAAATTGCTTGAAAAGAAACATCTACCTATCGAAGGCATAGGGGAGGAAAAGTAGTGTAGCCCATGACACGCGAATAGCCATACTTTATTTGTCCTGATTTTGAGAATTCCAGCACTTAGTGACCTGCAACAAACTTTACACAAATTTAAAACATTTGTGAAACATTTTCTACTTGACAAACACCACCAAATAAAGAAAGAAAAATCTTTATCACTTACTACAATTTCAATGTTCATACAGTAAAAATGGCGCAAAAGCCATGACTTCACAAGTTATTACTACTTTATTACCAACTGTCTTCGCGACACGTGTTGCAAACAGTATTCACATACATCACCGAATGCACCAGCAAATTAATTTTACTTTACCTCACATAGTTCAGGATATATTACGTCATAAACAATGAGAAGAGTGAAAAACTTTCTTATCATGTTCCTACCTCTAATCGCAACACATTTCACAAAAATTATGTTCATACGTTGGTGAATGAACCGAAAGAAACACATAATTACAAGACACATAGTTCTGGAGACACACCATCATAAACACTGAGAGCGAGAGAATGAAACTACAGTGAAAAATTCGCTAGAGATGTGTATGAAATACAGTGAAGCACCAAAGAAAGTAATATAGACATGCGTATTCAAATACAGAGATATATAAGCAGGTAGTAAACGGCATTGGGGTCGGCAACCCCTGTGTATGACAACATGTGTCCGGGCGCAGTTGTTAGATCTGTTACTGCAGGTTATCAAGATTTAAGTGAATTTGAACGTGGTGCTACAGGTGGCGCGCGGGTGGTGGAACACAGCATCTTCTAGGCAGCGATGAAGTGGGGATTTTCCGGTACGACCATTTCACGAGTGTACCGTTTATATCAGGCATGTGGTAAAACATCAGATCTCCGACACCGCTGCTACAGGAAAATGATACTGCAAGAACGGGACCAATAATGACTGAAGAGAACTGCTCAGCGTGAGAAAAGCGCAATCCTTCCGCAAATTGCTTCAGATTTCAGTGCTGGGCCAACAACAAGAATCAACACGCGAACGATTCATCGAAACATTATTGATATGGGGTTTTATACCCGAAGGTCCACTTGTGTACCCTTGATGACTGCCCGACACAAAGCTTTATGCCTCGCCTGAGCCTGTCAACACCGACATTGGACTGTTGATCACTGTAAACATATTGACTGGTCGGACAAGTCTCGTTTCTAATTGCATCGAGCGGATAGACGTGTACGGATATGGTGAGAGTTTCATGAACCCATGGACGCTCCATGTCAGCAGGGGACTGTTCAAGCTATTGGAGGCTGCCTAGTGGCGTGGGGCGTCTGCTGTTGGAGTGATGTGGGACTCTTGAAACGTCTAGGTAAGAGTCTGACAAGTGAAACGTACGTAAGCATCCTGTCTGGTTACGTGCATCCATTCATGTCCATTGTGCATTCCGACGGACTTGGGAAATTCCACCAGGACAATGCGACACCCCACACGTCCAGAATTGCTACAGAGTCGCTTCAGGAACACTCTTCTGAGTTTAAACACTTCCGCTGTCTACCAAACTCCTCAGAAATGAACATTATTGAGCATATCTGGAATTTCTTGCAACTTGCTGTTCAGCAGAGATTCTCTCACCCAGTCATAGGTACACCTCGCGCGAATATTTCGTAGTACACCACATTGTCGCTGTTCCACCAGAGGCGTAACACTATTTTTTGTGAATGTGCTTAGGCCTTTGTATGTGGAGTTGCTGCTTTATTTGGGCATAGTCATTCTTTTCTTTTCCTGATGTTACCATAAAGACTCCATTTCTCGTCACCGGTAACGAATCGTCGGTGTTGTTCACGAGCTGGCTGATGACGAGCAGGCAGAAATGCCACGCCTTCCCCACTGCATGAAAATTTCGCACGATGCTGGAATGATTACAGTTCATCACATCTGCCAGCTCTCGAGTACATTGACGTGGATCGCTGTTTATTGTTCGTTTAAACGATCTCCATTAAAGCCTGAAGGTCTTCCTGAACGAGGAGAGTGACTAATATAAAAGCGATACTTCTTAAAACGAGGAAACTATTTTCTTATTTTCTCCACTGCTGTCACCTCTCTACTGAAATCAAACACAAGTATATGTGGGAATCGTTCCGATTTCTCTTTTTGTCACTCCATTTTCTAGCGTCTACAGCTCCACTCACTTTCTCCAAATGACAAAATGAAAATTCGGAAACTCTAAAAGCAGCTGTGAAATACAAATAAAATGACAATTGATAAATAAATCCATAATACCAACCGGATTACCAGGTACGACTAGCTTGTCACTGGGGTGGGGTGATAACTTAGTGAGAGGAGAAGAAGGAAGAGATGGACGGGCAAAATGTAGGAAGGAGGAGATGATCACAGATTAGTGTAAGGAGGGGTGGGGGCAGGGGAAGGAGGAAATGGAGAGAGTGATGTGGAGGAGGAAATGGATATGAAAAGGTGAGAGAAGAGGCGTTAGACGGGGGGGGGGGGGGGGAGTGGTGAGGTGTAGATAGAAAGAGGGGTGAAAGAGGTGAACAAAGAAGGGAGGGGAGGATACAAGATTCGAGTAAATACAAACACGGGTAGCAGCTGGTACTCAGCTAGTACTGAATAAAAGTCATTAGCTATGACCGCCTAAGACTTCAGGTATAGTTAGCCACCTTCATTCTGCCAACAAGATCTTGAAGGGATTGAGCCAGTTGAAGGACGAAGACAATTACGAGGGTTGTTCAACAAAGAATAATCATAATTCATTTTGACAACATACCTTTACTCGTTCTCATAATTTTGATGGTGCTTCTCATAGCAGTCTCCCACGAATGTGATGCACATGTTTCAGCGTTTCTGCCAGTATTCAAATACATGATGGAAACCATTTTTTGAGAGGTTTAGAAAATCGCCTCGGCAGCTTTCACTACTGCTTCTGATGATTGATAATGCCTCCCACAAAGGCGTTTCTTTATGTTAGAGAATAGAAAAAAGTCACATGGGGCTAAATCCGGACTATAGGGAGAGTGAGGGATGCAGTTCACGTTGATGTTTGCAAGATATTCAGCAACAACATTGGCAGTATGCGGCAGCGCATTATCGTGGTTCGAGGTGCTTGTCTGGAACCGCGCAACCGCTACGGTCGTAAGTTCGAATCCTGCCTCGGGCATGGATGTTTGTGATGTTCTTAGGTTAGTTAGGTATAAGTAGTTGTAAGTTCTAGGGGACTGATGACCTCGGATGTTTAGTACCATAGTGCTCAGAGCCATATTGAACCATTATCGTGGTGCAGCACTCAGCCTGTTTCAAGGAAATGTGGTCTTTTGCGCCTGATATGGACTTGCAATGTTTTCAGGATGTTACTGATGTGTGTTCACGTACAATATGCTGATGAACCATTCCGTCTATATCAAGGAATGAGATGACCATAACTTTCCCAGCAGAAGAAACCACTTTTGGTTTTTGGGGGGTTGGTGATGAAGGAGATTTCCACACTGAGCTTTGCTGTTTGCTCTCAGGATCAAAATGATGTAGCCACGTTTCATCAGCAAAGATTACATTTGAAAGAAATTCCCGATCTTTCTCTAACATCAACTTTAACTACATGCAGACACGCACGCTAATATCTATTGTTCTATAATCAAAATGGCTCTGAGCACTATGGGACTCAACAGCTCAGGTCATTAGTCCCCTAGAACTTAGAACTAGTTAAACCTAACTAACCTAAGGACATCACACACATCCATGCCCGAGGCAGGATTCGAACCTGCGACCGTAGCGGTCTCGCGGTTCCAGACTGCAGCGCCAGAACCGCGCGGCCACTTCGGCCGGCTGTTCTATAATCAACGGTCTTGGAACCCATCGGGTACAAACACGTGTTTCGTGCAATTTTTCTGTCAGCAACGTGTGGTTGGCACCCATTGAAATGTTCAGTTTTTCAGAAAGCGATCATAAGATAATTCGTCCATCTTCTCTCACAATGACAGCAGCAGTGTTGCTGTTTTCTTCCGTAAGAAGCTGCTCCGTAAGAACCGGATCACCGGGTCCACCTTCCTATGAAATTCATTGTCTCCACTCTATAAACATTTTAAACTACCTTCGAGCTGTACTGTAGGGAAGAACAGACTCGCCATAGGTCTCCTGTAACATTATATAAGCCGCAGTTGAAGATTTGTTGAGAGGAAAGCAGAATTTCAAAGCATATTTTTCCTCACGTGTTACCTCAATTGCAGCGGTAGTCGATACTGAACATGTCTGATTTTGCCCGCTTCTCACAGGCGAGAACCAGGAGCCCCAACAATGAAACTACTATGGCATGTTTTTACACTTTAAGCTAACAGAATACCATAAGATTAAATTTTAGCGCGAGAAATTATGACCATAAAAATTGTGTTCATTCTTTATTGAAAGCCCTCGTTAACCCGGAAGTCTACGTGGATCGTTAAATAGTGGCACCCAGCAGCCATCTCGCAGACAAGTATGTACAAACTTCCTTGAGAAAGTACGCAAGTTTTCCGAATCGACAGCTTGTCAGTAGATTGATTTTGAAAGAATACAACAGCAAGAGAAATATATAATCACAACTCGATTACGTCAGATGAAACACTCCTTTTCCATCTTTGTGTGGAATTTAAGAGATTAAGGGAAAATAGTGGACGTAATTTCTATAGCTGAAAAACGACATACTCCTACATAACCATATCTTGATGACGTCATCGTTGACGCAACATAGAAGCGTAATTTTTCCTCCTTCCGGTGCAGTCGTCCTACGAGGCTTTATGCAGAAGACGAAGTAGTGATCAGTGGGCCGCGCATTTATCACGTGACAAACGCCACACCGATTATTCTATTACTTTATTTTGTCTCTTTTATCTCCAGCGTACTAACGGCACACTTACACATCTGGTGAAACCCGAAAGGCTTATCAGGGCACGACATAGAGAGCTTATCAGTTCTGATAACTGTCCAGATAAGAAAAGAGCGTCCCGGATTTGGAGATCGATCTCTGCTTTACGTAAGCTATACTGCTCTTATAAAGGGGCACGTGGAAACGTGCTGCAGTAGTGGCACTAGCAGTTCCAGTGCAGAAGCCGCTTGCGGCAACCGTGTGTGTACCTGGTAAGATGTGCTTGCGTCATATTTCTTAATCACTTAGCAATTTAGCTTCTCAGTGCCACAGCGAAGTGGACTCTGTGTTCTCAGGTATGGCAACGATTCATGAACTTTATTTTCGTTATTAGTTACTGTGCCTAATGGTTTTACATAATCTACATTGTACGGTAAAAATTGTAAACAACACAATTTAGGTATCCTACTACTTCATTAGTTTTCGGTTTCATACGTAAACAGTAAACTGGCTTGTTTTATGATGTACAAACAACAGAGCCGTATTACACAGCAATACTGTGACTTATACACAAAAGGGTTCACGAATTTTACGTGTCATTTACGCCTATCAATAGCCACGTGTTACACAAGTACTCTCAGAAACTGAATATAATACCCTAGCTTACACGAAGCACAAAGGAAAGGGGTATATTATGGAACGTCACTCAGAGCATAAAATTCCAGACAATGAAAGAAAAATAACTAAAACTAAAAAAGCTCAAATGGTTCAGTAAAGAAATAGTGTAACAAAGGCATTATGTCTTAACCTCAAGTTGCTGAAGAAAGGTCAATTGGTCCTTTTGTCTGATTATAATGTTTATCCACACACCGTCTGCGATTATATCCTCATTACACACATCGTATAACTTGAATACATGAGGTATTTAGTCAACCAAAACAGCCAACAACAAGAAAAACAGTGAGTCTAATGCTCATCATTGTTGAAACAGTGTTGTCAAACCACAAAGTATAGAAAAAAGTCTTTATTTATTGACAGCCCTTATATAAAGGAAATTACAATCTAAAAATCATGTAAATGAATAACTTAGAGTGTAACCATTGTATAGACTACCTCAGAGGCTGTAAGACCGATGAGAAAGAAAAAAAATTTAAATGGAACTAGATACTGTATTAAGTGTCATTGTTCTGGAGAATAATTGTTGCTGTGGCTTGTGTATTACCAAATAGAGATATTGTCTCAACATTTTCTGATAGCTACAGATATGTAAATATTTCTGACAATATTTATACAGGGGTGTAATACATCAGCTTACTCAATTTATATCTAGAATAAAAATAGTTATCTTACAAAATATTATGAAACTTAGCACAATGACTTTAATGTGAAATATGTGGTTCTTAAGTCATAAGGTATCAAATTGTAGCTCTTTAAAAACGATAGAAAAATATTTAAATATCAACTAATAAATTTATAATTTAACTCTTTAAATTATGAACTACTATTTAAGAAAATAAACTTAATTGCATAACCATAAATAGTTGCTGAAATTATACCAAAATTAATTAGAATTGCAATTCCAAAATTGCTTGGTAATTACATCATGTTACAGCT
Organism: Schistocerca nitens; assembly: GCF_023898315.1. Taxonomy (NCBI): domain Eukaryota; kingdom Metazoa; phylum Arthropoda; class Insecta; order Orthoptera; family Acrididae; genus Schistocerca; species Schistocerca nitens. The sequence goes on along the minus strand of NC_064621.1, from coordinate 306,400,952 downwards.
CTTAAGAAGATTTAGTGGAACTAAATTCACAAATAATGCAAAGTACAAGTGAACAGATAAGCAAGAATAAAACATTACCACAACAACCAACAAAAATTAAAAACAACTGAACTTAAATTACTAACTACATATTAAAAATCTAAAAGAAAAATAAAATAGTAAATAGACTGAGGACAAGTTTCTCTGATAACTAAATATGACTTCTCTGTTGTATAAAAATAGACATAGATATAATTCACTCTTAATACATCACAATCCATGGCACATTTAATGGTATTTAGACTAAACATCGCAGTGATATTGATAGCATAGAAGTAAACATCCTTGTTTGATGAAATGTATGTAATTTAAAGTGAATTATTGAAGTCATATACATGATTCAATTCAGGGTCTTATGGAAATTTAAAACATATGTAAGTAGGTATGTCGAGGAACTCCTATAGTGTTGTTAGATGTTTGTGCGATATGTATGAGAGCTTTATAAATAAGTAACAATATTTTAACGGACAGGCAAAAGTTCACATTATAAATTATCACAATTTAAGTAACTGATAATTATACAAGATTTCTCTAGAGTTTTGGTGTAACTCTGTATATGAGAACAGCATTAACTCTATGAAGAATGGAAATCATTAACTCAAATTTTCTCAATATATGGCTTATGAATCCGAAGGATCACGAAATCTTGAATTTCTATAGTTATTTGCTACGTAGATCACACTATTTTTCATTGCCAAGTGTTCATCTCAGTTTACGTCTTACATGTTAATTAATATTTCGTGTTATTTTACTGTCAGAGGTTCCTTAATTACTTAGTGGAAAGACTCTGCGTTTAGTTACGTTGAAAGATTCGGTGTGTCTTGGGAGGATGTCTATTTCTTTGACAGTAGTCGTACTGTTTCCGATGTTAATGACATCAAATGTACAGTCACTTTCATTTAACTGCGTTCATTCGACTTACACACATTTAATTGAAAATTTGGATCGATAACAGAGGTGACAATTCTTTTTCTCAGTGCCATTTTCTGAACTAAACTTGGATAAATGACGTTACACTTTGTCTGTTATTGTAATTATTGTACTTCGAGATAATACATATTATTTCAGCTGCAATTATAACTTGTTTTTCAAAGGCCTAAGTGCCGTTTTCCTGGATTATGATGAAGCCTGATAACGACTGTCATATTTCGCGCGGTCATCATTACTTGATTATTATCTTTGGTGATTTGTAGTGGATTAGTGATTACAGAGGGCATTGTAGTGTTGTTTATGGCACGTTGCGCATGTAATTTATTTGTGTCCATTACGCCAATAAGAAAGCAAGTTGTTCCTTCTTCTTGGAAACCTATGTGTGTACAGGTGATTTTCTACTTCTAGTCGTTCCCATTGATTAACTTCAGAATCGTGGTAGACCCAGTGGACACTACAAGGGACTTCGATGTCCAAAAGGCAACACAGATTGAGGATCACGTAGGACACCATACAAAACTCTGCCCGAACAGTACCGACCGACCGCGTGTCAACTTCAGCTGATAGGCGTCACTGGAAGCAAATATGCAGCAGCATGTGGTCAGTACTCAGCTCTCCCTGCCGTTGTCAGTTTCCGTTTCAGTGGCCGCTACTTCCCAATTAAATGGTTCCTCAACTGCCCTCACAAGGACTCAATGCACGCCGCATGTCATCAGCGCTACACTGTAACGAACTGTCATCCATCCAATTACTAGACACGCACCAACGTGTTGACTACGGAGATTTGACGGGAAACGATGTCACGAGTGATTCAAAGGCATTGGCCCACTCGTACAAGGGTTATTCAAATTTGAATTTATACTTACTCGTCGAGCTCGAAATCACATCAGTAACTGAAATTGAAGGGTAGCAAGTGATCTTAACTCGACAAGAAGTCAGTTACGCGTTACAACGTTCTGGGCAGCATTTTTTTTGTAGCTTCTTGTAATCGATTACTAGATAACCGTGACAGTCGGATGGCAGAGTTCAATTACCTGGGCTAACAATCACCCACATGAGTGGTGAACAATTAAAATTTTATCAAATCGCTGGTCAATCCTTGACGGAATTTACTTCAAACGAACATCCACACATTTATAGGCACTTCGTAAGCCAGAGTACCTAATGTGGAGGAGGGTATTTAGTGTATCATTAACATATGCCTGAAATACCATTCTATTGGCCGATTGTGAGTGGCAATAAACAATCAGACTTCCTTGTGATTTTTCCACAATATCTGAGTCTGCCATCCAGCTTCACTTGGATAAATTTACGTGCCTGTTCCTCGATGAGATGCTCCAGTCCTCCTACATACTTATAGGCTGTGGATAACTCCAGTGCCTGATCGCTTAACATGTAGTCAAGCAAAATAGGAACTTTTCCTGTATTCACATATAGTACGATACGTTTCTTTAAGAGTCAACTGGTAAAATTTTCACAAGGCGCTGATCATCTACAAGTGTCTCTGTATTTTGCAACAAGCTTTTGACGATGTCAACTCCCAGCACGAAGCTGCATCGTCGACGAATAACCTCATGGTGCCATAGAACAGATGTTGTGGGGCAGGTCATCGTAAGGTACATCAGTCGCTTTCCTTGTTTCGGACTATGCCTAGTTAGTAAATAAGGCGTAACATCTGTCTCTTAGACGGTCGTCTGACAAGTCGCTGAGCTCACGGAATTTACGGTTCGGACCTCGCTCGATGGCTTCCTTAGACTGGCATCAGTCTCTACACTAGGTGAACGAAAGTCTCCCTAGTCACCTGTGTCATGTGGAATTGGCCCTTAGACGTCACAAGAGGCTGATACGCCAGCATAAAAGGTAGTAGGGCCTATCGTCTATTCAATAGAGTTGCTGTAATAGTCGAAAATATCGGCCAGGGAAGCTCAATAATTCGGGAGTGGCTAGACATCACGGACTTTTCTACCCTTCTAAAGATGTCCAGGTCGATTTTTACTGATGTGATAATGACGTGGAACCATGAAGCAACTATCACAACGTAATCAAAGTCAGGAAGATCTCAAGAAGTGACGTACAGGGACCGTCAAATCTTCCAGAAGGTGGTTGCAGAAAAATCGCATGAAATCTTTGGAAGGTAAAACTTGTGCTTTCCAATGTGTTACCACCACTTCAGCTAGCACAATTGTTGCGCGTAGGGAGTTAAAATTAATGGGGTAAAAAGGGCGAGTAGCTCGACATGAGTCACACGTTTCAGTTGACAGTGCTAAGCGACGGTTGAAGTGGTGTAAACAGAGGCATCAGTGGAGAGTCTATGGCACGAAACTAATCATCTGGAGCAATGGCTCACGCTATACCCTGTGATAATCTGACGGGACGGTTTGGGTGTGACAGATGCACGTAGAACGATCTCTGCCGTCGTGTGTAATGACAACAGTGGAACAAAGTTGTTTTACGGTGTGTGTGATAAGGCTGTGGTTCCCTTATTGCACCTAAGAAAACGCTAAATGCGGAGGGACAGGAACATATTTTATTGCTTTGTGTTCTGCGTACGATTAAGGGACAGTTCGGAGAGCGTAATGATTTGTATCAGCATGACAATATGCTCTATGATAAAATTCAGCACTTCCGAGAAAGTGATTCCTGGAATGAACTGGACTGCCGAGAGTCCCCACTTCAACCCAATAGAACCACTTTGGGATGAGTTAGAACGTCGGTTTGGCTCCAGAACTACCTGTTCTGGTTTCTGCCATTGAGAAGAAATATCATTAAAGGTGTTCTCAGCAGAGTTTCAGCCGTCGCAAGGGCGATTGGTTAACACAGCCTCCATTAATGTCCACTCATACGCTCAGGATACTTTTAGTCACGTAGTGTTTCTTGCAGTTCTAGGTATGCGATAGTGTTCAAATGGTTCAAATGGCTCTGAGCACTAGGGGACTTAACGTCTGAGGTCATCAGTCCCCTAGAACTTGTTGTTGTTGTTGTTGTTGTCTTCAGTCCTGAGACTGGTTTGATGCAGCTCTCCATGCTACTCTATCCCGTGCAAGCTTCTTCATCTCCCAGTACTTAGTGCAACCTACATCCTTCTGAATCTGCTTAGTGCATTCCTCTCTTGGTCTCCCTCTACGATTTTTACCCTCCACGCTGCCCTCCAATGCTAAATTTGTGATCCCTTGATGCCTCAGAACATGTCTTACCAACCGGTCCCTTCTTCTTGTCAAGTTGTGCCACAAACTCCTCTTCTCCCCAATTCTATTCAATACCTCCTCATTAGTTATGTGATCTACCCATCTAATCTTCAGCATTCTTCCGTAGCACCACATTTCGAAAGCTTCTATTCTCTTCTTGTCCAAACTATTTATCGTCCATGTTTCACTTCCATACATGGCTACACTCCATACAAATACTTTCAGAAACAACTTGAACTACTTAAACCTGACATAACCGTAACGGTCGCACGGTTCCAGACTGTAGCGCCTAGAACCGCTCGGCCATGCGATAGTGTCTGACGTAGGAAGTACATTGTGATCTTCATCGGTAAATCAGTTGCAGATACAGAATCCAATCATACAGCAATCATTATCTTCCAAGTCTGTGCCATTATGAAATGTGAATATTGGGACAGGTAACTTGAGCTATATACTTATGGTTTTTATAGATCTGCGTATAAGACTGACTTCCAAATTTATTGAAAGCTTATTGCATAGCTTCCATTGGCCATATTCTGAAGTTTTATGGCGAGGGAATAAATACTATTTGTCTTCGTACAGACCTGAATTCCACTTATTGTTGTGGCCTATACGTACGGCATGCGATGGGGGCAGTTGAAATTTTAAATACTTTTTTTTTCTCAGATCAAGATCCTCAAACACTGGGCACTACTCTGCTATAGATTACCTTGTATTTTTCTGTAAGATCCCCAAGACTGGCTAACTTTAACGGAAGCTAGAAATTTAGTCCGGACGTCATTGCTAGATGCTTTTAATAGTTTCCACAATGAAACATTGCCTCAAAATATGGTAGAAAACCCAAAGAGATTATGGTCGTATGTCAAGTACACCAGCGGCAAAAGACAGTCAATACCATCACTGCGCGATAGCGATGGAAATGTTACCGATGATGGTGCCACTAAAGCGGAGTTACTAAATACAGTTTTCCGTAATTTCTTCACAAAAGAAGATGACGTAAATATTCCATAATTCTAAACCAGCACAGCTGTTAGCATGAGTGACATAAAAGTAGATACCTTAGGTGACGCGAAACAACTCAAATCACTTGAGAAAGCCGTCATCTGGTCCAGAAGGTATGCCAGTCAGGTTCCTTTCAGAGCATGCAGACACAATAGCGCCTTCCTTTACAATCATATACAACCGCTCACTTGACGAAAGGTCTGTTCCTGAAGACTGGAAAGTAGCACAGGTTTCATCAATGTTCAAGAAAATAGATAGGAGTAACCCATTGAATTACAGACCCATATCACTGACCTCAATTTGCAGTAGAATTCTGGAGCATATACTGTAATCGAACATTATGAATCACCTTGAAGAAAATGACTTATTGATTCATAACCAACACGGATTCAGAAAATATCGTTCTTGTGCAACACAGCTAGCTCTTTATTCCCATAAAGTAATGAATGCTGTCGACAAGGGATCTTAGATCGATTTCATATACCCAGATTTCTAGAAGGCTTTTGATACAGTTCCTCACAACGGACTATTAATCAAATTGCGTGCATATGGAGTATCGTCTCAGTTGTGTTACCGGATTCGTGATTTATTCTCAGAGAGGTCACAGTTCGTAGTGTTAAACGGTAAATCACCGAGTAGAACAGAAGTGATATTTGTCGTTTCGCAAGGTAGTGTCATAGGCCCTCTGCTGTTCCTGGTTTACATAAATGATCTTGGTGATAATCTCAGCAGCCCCCTTATATTGTTTGCAGATGATGCTGTAATTTGCCGTCTAGTAAAATCATCAGACGATCAATTCCAGTTACAAAATGATCTAAAGAGAATTTCTGTATGATGCGAAAAGTGGCAATTGGCACTAAACAAAGAAAAGTGCGAGGTCATCCACATGGGTACTAAAAGCAATCAGATAAATTTTGGGTATACGATAAATCGCACAAATCTAAGGGCTGTCAACTCGACTAAATACCTAGGAATTACAATTACGAGCAACTTAAATTGGAAAGACCACATAGATAATATTGTGGGGAAGGCGAAACAAGACTGCGCTTTGTTCGCAGAACACCGAGAAGATGCGATAAACCCAGTAAAGAGACAGCCTACATTACACTTGTCCGTCCTCTGATGGAATATTGCTGCGTGGTATGAGATCCTTACCAGGTAGGATTGACGGAGGACATCGAAAATGTGCAAAGGAGGGCAGTTCGTTTCGTGTTATCACGCAATAGGGGTGATAGTGTCACTGGTATGATACGCGAGTTGGGTAGTCAGTCCCTGAAACAAAGGCGGTTTTCTTTGGGGCGAGATCTATTTACGAAATTTCAATCTCCAACTTTCTCTTCCGAATGCTCAAAAATTTGTTGACACCCACCTAGGTAGGGAGAAATGATCACCGTAATAGAATAAGAGAAATCAGAGCTCGAACGGAAAGATTTAGGTGTTCCTTTTTCCCACGCGCCATTCGAGAGTGGAATGGTAGAGTAGTATGAAAATGGTTCGATGAACCCTCCGCCAGGCACCTAAGTGTGAGTTGCAGAGTAACCATGTACATGTAGACGTTTAACAGGTACATATTACTTTTCCGAAACCTTTCCGCCAGGCCCAGGTGTTACCTTCCCGGTTCCTACAATTGTTTACTAGTAATGCGCCTGCATACGGCAGGGATCGAAGTAAGTACTGAAAACAGGATGGCGTGCTTAGACTCATTTTCAGTTTGTCCAATAAGATAGAAGAACAAAATGCGTACGTCTTGTGGTGTGTGGGACGCAGTGCCAATGTAGCAGATGACAAAAGTGATTTCTTATCTTCAGTGAACCACAGACAATCGTAACGAGGATGAAATGTGCTTAGCAGTTGTCTTACCTCGTACTTATCTCCTGGCTTACTGGACGTCGCTATATTTCTGTCTGCGTGTAATCCGGGTTACAGCTGTCATCGAAATTTCACCATGAAGAAATGAAATAAATGGCGTATCACAACGATGTGACTAAAAATGTCTTCGCCACGACTCAAGAACAGAATGTGAACATTGCACCGTCCCGGCCCATGCCCTAACGAACACACTTCTGAGAATCTAACTGAATGAATTTTGTGCTGAAATCGAAATGGAAGGGCTGTGGAAACCTAAGTATAACATATTGTTTACTCCTGCCCACAACGTTTGTGAAACCACGCTCTAGGAAGATCTTATACCAGTTCAGCAACTCCGTTAGGAAACACTCTTCCTTCAGTGGAAAGATGCTGCACGTCCACTTATTAAGGCAAAATTTATTACAGTAAAATCTTTCACTCCTTGATACTCAAAAGATATACATTGATAAAACTTCAGCTCAGTTAATCCGTAAATGTATTAATCTTTGGAAACGGAAACACACAGGACCAAGTAAGAGCATAAATAAAATTAATGTGAAATCAGAATGATACAGTCACACGGGCACTATTAACTGTTACGGTTTAAAAGAGATCAATTTCTGTTAACTTTCTGTACATCAAACAATATAGAACATTACGGCACTAAAATAAATCACCACGGGTTCTTTACCGTAATACGAAGTTATTAAAGGAAATTGTATAGCATTCACCGCAAATGATTATCGTTAACAAATACCAATAGGTGACCACGTAAGGTCAATTTCAATCAATATTTAGTAGCACATTACAAGACATAACAAAATAACATAACTTCCAATCTAAGGGCAATATGCTGTCACCAACAAACAAACATTTATCACTAGCAGTTCATTAGAATAACCCTAGGTAAATCAATAAAATAACCTCTAAAACATAAGCCCGGAAAATTTATCTACAACCACATCGTGACATCAAGTTCAGTTAAACATTACAGGACCAGAACGAAAGCCGGCCGAAGTGGCCGTGCGGTTAAAGGCGCTGCAGTCTGGAACCGCAAGACCGCTACGGTCGCAGGTTCGAATCCTGCCTCGGGCATGGATGTTTGTGATGTCCTTAGGTTAGTTAGGTTTGACTAGTTCTAAGTTCTAGGGGACTAATGACCTCAGCAGTTGAGTCCCATAGTGCTCAGAGCCATTTGAACCATTTTGAACCAGAACAAAAGTATGCACCATCCTCCGGTCGAGAGTACGCAAACCCGCACCAAGTCTCTTGAAATTACAAGACAATCCCGTTGAAGCACACAAGATTTGTGCACAGAGTATTATCAGGCTTCTACAACAAACACAGGAGTAAAATTAGCTAAATGAAATACACTTCAATACGTGCACCTATGTAATAGTCTCATCATGCACATTCGACAAAACAGAGCAGTTCAAAACGCTTCTTTCACAAATGGTGGCGATATATGAATATATCAACCCTCCCAAAATATTTTCTTTGAAATTTCAGTCTCTAGGGAAGAAATTTGCAAGCAGTCACTTGAGCAGAGTATGAGGTGCGATTAATAACAGCAATGTAAGCCTTGACATGACCACAAGGACCTAAATTCCAAATCCAGCGACTGCATCGAATTCACTGTATGACATGTCTAACAGGCCGCGATGCCAGCACAGTATCCGGAACTTCAGAATTTCGGCTCAACACGGAATAGCGTCCAGCTCTGCTCACACCTCACAGGACGTCCTCACATTGCATCCCGCAAAACAAGTCGTCTAGCCCAGCCCGCGGTGCTCCATAACTCCCGTAGTCCGTACCGATCTCTCGTGATTGCCACAGTCAGAGGGTCTTCCGTGCCACCTCACCGCCCTCTCGCCAACCTCCCACTCTACCCAACTTTCGCTTTTCGTTCAGCGCGCTGTTTAAGAGCCTTTACCTTGCGACGGAGTATGTTCCCTCCAAAAACCCACCAGCGTGGTCGCTGGAGTCGATTGCGCTAGCGGTAAAGTCCATGCGTGTGCATGCATCAATTGGCCCTTTGCATTGTCTGAAGAAACAAACTTTCGATTATGCAGAAAGAGGGGCATGTCGTACGAACGAACAAATCATTTATGTGCTTTTATGTAACATAATCACGGCACTGCGTCTTCCAGGAGAAATGTGGGGAAAGCTGGGTGGGTGCTGAAGGGAACTTCGTGCCTTCTTGGGATGCTATTTCGCTGCCTGCCACGGGTCCTCTGTTCGATGTGGCATACAATCCAAGCCAGATGGCGCAACAATCGAGGAAATGGTCTCAAAGACTGGCGAAGTAAGATTCAAATCCCGCTCTGGCCATCCAGATTTATATTTTCCATACATTCCCTAAATCCTTTAAGTTCAGTGTAAGATTTACTGTCGACGTTATCACCCATCATTTCCTTATTGAATCTTGGCTGTAACTCCAAACCTACATCGCCGACAAGACATAAATTATTAATGTTCCTTCCCTTGTTACATTCATATTGTCTTCACTCCACAGACAGGGACAATGGCAGACACAATTTGTTAATAAATATCTGTCAATACTCTGTATTTCTGAAGTATAAATTATCCTACAGGCGTTTCAGAGCTAAGCCTCGATTTTTGGAATCCATAATTTACTTGAGGGTTCTAATTACGGTGAAATGTTGCTGTGGTGCAGTGCTTCAGTTGCATGTGAAGGAAGTGTCAACGATAAGGAAATGAGAAAGGCGAATGAATATTAATGAAAAACTGCAGCGCTAGTAATTACCTGAGATTTATGAAATTGTATTTCGCAATTTATTTAATATGAATCTCCCGTACGCCTCATCTTTATTGCACAAATACAGGTGAAATCATGATTAATGTCGAAAACAGCGATGGGTGAATGTATAAATTAGTAGAAGCAGAAACGTTCTGGCAAACAGGTGTCCGCTAACGTTCCTGCTTGCGAGATAATTGGTAAAGAGCCACCATTGACCTCCATATGAACTATTGGCCTAATTAGGACATACGTATTCGAAATGTAAATTTTTCAATGTATTCATAATTGGGTTCATATTTCGCACAGGCCCACGGTTGCGGAAATGTGGCGCATGCATGATCGGACACGTGTACATTTCTCTGCTAATCAGAGGTGTTATTTACGGCTCCATTACGATCAAAGGCGGACAAGAGGAGAGATGTCTGTATCTTGGTATCCAAGAGCACCAAAATTCCATCCTGTAGACTAACTGTCTCGGGTCATATCAAAATGAAAGGGTATACATTTGCGATTTATAAGGTTGAAAATTAGGTGGACTGTCAAGGTAAGGATTGAGGAGGTTCTACGCAGAATCTGAGAGGAGAGGAACATGTGGGAAACAATAACAAGGAGTAGTGACAGGATGATAGGACATCTGTTAAGATACGAGGGAATGACTTACATGGTGCTAGAGGCAGATATAGAGGGAAAAACTGTAGAGGAAGACAGAGGTTTGCATACATCCAGCAAATAGTTGAGGACGTAGGGTGTAAGTGCTACTCTGAGATGAAGAGGTTAAACATTAGAAGAATTCATGGCAGACCACATCAGACTAGTCAGAAGACTTATGACCCAAAAAAAGAGAATGTTGAAGGACTGGAGCATCAAACTGCACCGTCTTGTCAAGATTTTTTAGGTCATCAGGATCCCTGTGAGGCATAGACGAGGGTAGTATTCCATCCAAAAGCTAGGACGGCATGTGGTACTCCTCAATTAAGAGCCAGTGTCCCGTAAACTGTTCCTTCGAATGTGCTACGTACTACATTTATATTTGAGCCAAGTTGTATAGGTAAAGTCACTAATGGACGCCTGTGGCGTGGCTCTCGACTAGGAGGTAAGCCTGTGCGATTCCTGTTGATGGACGAAATTCTCATTGATAGTTTTTGGCTGAAAGGTGAGGATAGTTTATGATCACTGATCATCGGGCCCATGTGCTAGATTAAATTCCAAAACTCTATGCAGTGTCTCATGAAGTGATGGAATGTGACACTGCTGATAGCGATGCGTTCGTCGGATGTTGACGTTAAGCTCGGTGAACTCGCTGGTGCTATGTGAGAGGATTAGTCTATGTTCCGGTACCAGGTTCCACCATCTCCGTTCCCTTCATTCATGGCAACACAAACCCAACCCTACACTGTATGAGCACTCATGACAGTCATCCACACATCACAGATACACACTTGTCACTTCGTAACAGGAAGGAGGAATGCAACGGTAGACCACTTTCACCAGGACCTTGCCATGAAGGATTTCTGCATCTCCTCCCACTACGCTAATTTCATGATTATTTACTATTACACTGGGTGATATAGCTACCGCTATGTCTGTGTTTTATGCCATCCACAACACCTTCAACCACCATGTGCTAGATCTTCACATTCTCTTACCCACTGCTTGCAAACAATTAGTCCTATGTAAAATAAAAGACAGAGAAAGAGAGAGACAAAATAGAATTTTTTGGTAGGAAATAAAATACCGTTAAATTTATAGCGTGATACGTTTTCGCTGTAGGCCGCGGTTTTCGAGTTACTGAAGAAAACCATGTTTGGAGGTCACTTTTGTACGTCTTTTCTTGAATAATTCAAAAGCTATGGCCTCTAGCAAAACGAATCCCAGTACAAAATCTAACTGCATTGCATTTCAAACATAAATGTCCTCTTTTTTTCTGTACGGCTACTAGTTTGTACAGAGCGAGCGAAAGAATACGAAAATCATGCACGTGGTGTTTGAAGCCATTGTGGGTTTCATTAAACACAGCGGTAGGGACAGCTGAGACACCTTCTATATAGGGACATAAGAGAAAATCTTAGGTTTTAAGTACATTTGAACTAAGTCGTATAATACTTCATATGGAATTCAGTGGCGGCTCCTAATCACACATTTGCTATAATTTGATATTATATGGCAAATTTCTTGTTTGGTGACTTTGTTTTTTGTGTTGGAACGCTACTGTTATCGTATGCTTTCACCTGTGAAAGTTTTCGCTATTGATTACGATGTACCCCGCATAGCGGCACATGATACCAATGTAACAAAACCTTAACAACATGGATTCCCTATTAGGTAAAATACCCCTCCAGAGGAGTATTGTTACACTGTTACAGAACTTACTGTTTTACTACAAATATTACTATAAAACAGACAAAGAGTAATTTTTAAGGAAGTGAATAACATAAAATGAACATTGTCTCTTAAATTGAACTTTTCAAAAATGTAATGGTATTTAAAATTCAACAACAGTAATTCACTTCCAACATCACAGTGTACCTGAGGGTAAAAACGCTTTACAAGAATACCACTGGAAGTTGTTATCGTGGTCTCTAGTCCGTAAGTCTGGTTGGATGCAGTTCTCCATGCTACTCTATCTTGTGTGAGCCTCATCTCGAAATAAATACTGCAACGTATATCCTTAAGAATCTGCTTTCTGTATTCGTCTCTTGGTCTTCCTCTATGACTTTTACCCCCACCCCACACCACACTGTCCTATCAACCGATCGTTCCTTTTGGTGGAGTTGTGCCGCAGATCCTTTGTCTTCTCAATTCTAATCATTACCTCCTCATTAGATAATGTACGTGATCGACCCATCTAATATTCAGCATTATTCAGTAGCACCATATTTCGAAAGCTTCTGATCTATTTTTATCTAAACTGTTTGTCGTCTTTGTTTTACTTCCATACATGATTACAGTTCACACAAATACCTTCTGAAAAGGCTTCCCGATGCTTAAATCTACTTTTGATGTTAACCGATTTCTCTTCTTCAGAGATGTTTTTCTTGGCATTGCCAGTCTACATTTTATATCCTCTATCCTTCGGCCATCAGCAGTTATTAGTTTGCCCTACTAACAAAACTCATCTACTACTCTAAGTGTTTCGTTTCATAATCTAATTGCCTTAGCATTACCTCATTTCATTCGGCTGCATTCCATTATCCTCGTTTTGCTTTTGTTGGTATTCATCTTATATCCTCCTTCAAGACAATGGCTATTTAGTTCAACTGTTTTTCCAAGTTCTTTGCTGTCTGTCACAGAATTACAATGTCATAGGCAAACCTCAAAGTTGTTCTCCCTGAACATAGATTCCTACTCCCGATTTCTCTTTAGCTTCATTTACTGCTTGTTCATTGTAAGTACTGAATATCACCGAGGATGAGCTACAACCCTGTCTCACTCCCTTCTCAACCACTACTTCCCCTTCATGTCCCTCGACTCCGTATGTTTCTGTAGAGGTTGTAAATAGTGTATCGCTACTGCCACCTTCAGAATTTCTGTAGAGTTTCACAGTCACCATTGTCAAAAGCTTGCTCTAAGTCCACAAATGTTACAAACGTAGGTTTGCTATTCCTTAACCTATCTTCTAAGGTAGGTCGCAGGGTTACTATTCCCTCGCGTGTTCCTACGTTTTTCCGGAAACCAGACTAATCTTCTACGACGTCTGTGTTTTCAAGGTTATCCGTTCTTCTGTAAAGAATTTGTGTTACTATTTTGCAGATGACGTTAAACTGACTGCTATGTAATTTTCACCCTGTCAGCGACTGCTTTCTTTGGAATTGGAATTACTGTATTCTACAGGAAGCCTGAAGTTATTTCACTTCATACATCTTGCGCACCAAATGGAGGAATTTTGCCATGGCTAGCTCTCCCAAGGCTATTGGTAGTTCTGACGGAATATCATCTACTCCAGCCGGCCGAAGTGGCCGTGCGGTTAAAGGCGCTGCAGTCTGGAACCGCAAGACCGCTACGGTCGCAGGTTCGAATCCTGCCTCGGGCATGGATGTTTGTGATGTCCTTAGGTTGGTTAGGTTTAACTAGTTCTAAGTTCTAGGGGACTAATGACCTCAGCAGTTGAGTCCCATAGTGCTCAGAGCCATTTGAACCATTTTTTTATCATCTACTCCTGGGGCCTTGTTTCGACTTAGATCTTCCAGAGCTTCGTCAAATTCTTCTCGCAGTATCATATCTCCCATCTGCTCTTCACTTACGTCCACTCTTCTTTTTTGTAATGTTGCTTTCAAGTTCATATCCCTTGTATAGACCCCCTATGTACTCCTTCAACCTTTCATCTTTCCCTCCTTCGCCGAGGAACAGTTCAACAGCTGAGCTCTTGATAGTCATACAGCTGCTACTCTTTCCCCCAATGAGCCTTTAATTGTCCTGTAGGTGGTATCTTCAATCTGTATATTGAGCAAGCAGTAAAGGAAACAAAAGAAAAATTCGGAGTAGGAATTAAAATCTATGTAGAAGAAATAAAAACATTGAGGTTCGCCGATGACATTGTATACTGTAAGAGAGCAAAGGACCTGGAAGAGCAGTTGAACGGAATGGACAGTGTCTTGAAAAGAGGATATAAGATGAACATCAACAAAACCAAAACGAGGATAATGGAATGTAGTCGAAATAAATCGGGTAATGCTGAAGAAATTAGATTAGGAAATGAGACATTTAAAGTAACCATGTATGGAAGTGAAAGGTCGACGATAAATAGTTTAGACAAGAAGAGAATAGAAGCTTCGGAAATGTGGTGCTACAGAAGAATGCTTAAGATTAGATGGATTGATCACATAACTAATGAGGAGGTATTGAATACAATTGGGAAGAAGAGAAATTTGTGGCACAGCTTGACTATAAGAAGGGATCGATTGGTAGGACATGTTCAGAGGCATCAAGGGATCGCCAATTTAGTATTCGAGGGAATCGTGGAGGCTAAAAATCATAGAGGAAGAGCAAGAGATGAATACACTAAGCAGATTCGGAAGAATGTTGCTTGTAGTACACACTGGGAGATGAAGAAGCTTGCACATGATAGAGTAGCATGGAGAGCCGCAGCTGCTGAAGACCAAAACAAGAATGACAGGTAGTATCTATACTTCTAGTGAAATATGCTTCTAACTCCTTAAATTGGTCCTCTAGCCATTCCTACTTAGCAGTTTTGCACTTCCAGTCAATCAAATTTTTAAACGTTTCTGTTCCCTTTCGCCTCCTTGATTTGTTGTATTTTTAAATGTTCCCCCCTTCATCAGATCAATTCAACATCTCTTGCGTTATCCAAGGACACCTACTAGGCCTTGTCCCTTGTCTTTTATAATATTTCATCCTATCGTACCTTCATTATGTCATGCCTTGAAGTTAACCATTCGTTTTCTATTTTATTCCCTTCCCTTGTTCTAGTCAACCATTGTTTGATGCTCTCTCTGAAGCTCTCAACAACCTCTCCTTCTTTCAAATTGTCCAGTCCCCATCTCATTAATTTTCTACCTGTTTACTATTTCTTCAGTTCTGATCAACAATTCATAACCAATAAATCGTGGTCAGAGTCCACATCTGCCCCTGGGAATGTCTTATTATTTAAAATCTGGTTCCTAAATGTCTGTTTTATTAATATATAATCTGAAACCTTAGGGTGTCTCCAGGTCCCTTCTATGAATACAACCTTCTTTTATGATTCTTAAAACAGGTATAGCGATGTTTAAATTTTGCTCCGTGCGGCTTCCTCTTTTATGACTTTCCGTAAGTCCATATTTAGTTACTATTTTTCCTTTCTTTTCCTATATCGAATTCCAGGCTCTCATCACGATTAAATTTACATCTCCATTAATTGTCTGAATAATTTTTTTATCTCATCATACATTTATTCAATCTCCTCATCATCTTATGCTCTAGCTACCACGTAACATTGCAGTACTGTTGTAGGCGAGAGCTTCGTGTCTATCTTGCTTTCAATAATGCGTTCACTACGTTGTTCATAGTAGTTAACCCGCATTCCTATATTCTTTGTCGTTATTAAACCTTCTCCTGCTTTACATGTATTTGGTTTTGTACTTATTTCCCTGTATTCTTCTGACCATAAGTCCTGTTCTTTCTGCCATCGAACTTCACTAATTCCCACTATATCTAACTTCAACCTATCTATTCCTCTTTTTAAATTCTCTGACCTATCTGCACTAGGAGTAAAATGCAGAGATGACCAATGCTTTGTGAATCGGTTTGTTGGGACGTTACGTTTTGACTACGTGTTGAGGAAGAGAACTGTGGACAAATATTGAACAAGGTTTTCGTAAAATTCAGTAATTTAGCAGCGTTGTAATTTATTTGACATTGATGTTCATATGCTTCGTCTTTATCTATCCCTATAACCTACCTATGGTACGATTGGTTCATCAAGTCATGATGCTGAGTCTCAAATATCGACATACCAATATCTATATATCAAATATCTGAAATGTTATAATGAAACTTTCCGTCTGTTGTACAGACAGGTCAATGAAACACCAAAACAGAGACAATAATTTATTCTTATTAATCGTTCTAAAATGTATTCCTCAACCTCTTTTAAATCAAAAGGCCTTAAAAAACTGCTTGATTTGGTTCATTATATTACAAATAATTTCTTATCAGTGTGCGCTACCTCACATGTACTGACTGCCACAGTTTTCATATCCCAGGGGGCCTTCATGAAAGTGCTTGCCCCAGTTAATGGGCGAGGAAAATATTGGTAGGCCACCGAGATCTCACGTTATTATTTACCCAGTATCAGATCGTGGGAAGAGACTACGGACCTACATGCAGGAAGCACCTGATTTGAACGACTACTGTGGGAAAGGTGGTAGAAATCGCAACACAAACGGAATATTTATGAACCAACACAAAGAGATATATTCTGGTATTTAAACAGAACAGCATACTCTTAACGAACGGCGCCCTGTACTGACGTAGAGACAGTCACAGAAAGATATGACAGAGCGTGGTCCTATAGCTACACATATTTAACTGGACAAGAATTCAGGGAGATAGAATACTGAACCATGAGAACTAGGTTTCGGCAAAAAAAAAGCCGGTGGCGGACCTCAATGAACCTTACCTCGTGGCTGGCGCTGCTGTTCTAGTGTAGTACCTATAAATACTCGCGATCTCCAAACGACCGAAACGGCATCGAATCCGAACATGATTACTAAACTGTGCCCGAAATACCGAACCGTTAAACTTTACCGCAACATGGAGAAGCGAACGTATCGATAAGACGTGGTCGCGGTCGAGGCGGCAGCTAGTGGTCGTTCCAAGAAGCAGACTTTGCAGAAAGGCGAGAGCGGCGACGCTCAGGAATTTGGTTAGCTGGTCGGCGCCTCACACTAGTGTGCCTGCAGTTGAAAAACGTAGTTCTGGTGCGAAATTGCTGAATGGTCAAGCTGCTAGCCGTTGCCAGCTGGACGATGGAACTGACCACTTCGTTTTCGTCGTATAGGTTTCCTAACCGGGCACATCCTCGACCGTTGGAACGTCCAACATTACTGTATTCGTGCGAGGTTTAAGGCCAAGAAAATACTCAGTATAAACAGAACCTTTTTTACGACCGCCACCACATTTAAAAATTATTAATTCTTCTCAGAATGACGGCCGCTGAAATCTGTTTACAGATTTCGATATCTCTGCATGTATGGAATTGTCATTATAAGTTTCTTTCCTTTCTGTAATCATTTGGATGCTGTATTTCGCGGTTGGATATTTACATAGATCGAAATAAAATTAATAAGGAAATTATGAATACAGCAGCGATTGGTTCCTCATTGAATAGTTCCGAGTCTTTCGTGTCGTTTCACATTCATTAATTACTTCCCGAATCATCCTTTGTTTCTGGCTTTGTGTGGCCGCTCACACGCTCGTTATGACAACACGTGGCGTTCTTGGGAGGGTACGTAACACGATATGTTGTAACTTGATGTCAGACGACAACTCCGTGGTCTGACTTTACCTCCATCCGTAGATTTTAAGTGTTTTCTGTTATTTAACGCTTTTATCCGTCTGGAAATGATGTGTGCACCGAGTTACAGAGATCGCGTGAAAGATAGGTCTTCCTATGAAAGTGGTGTCAGTTGAAAGAGAGCGAAAGGTACTGCCACAACACCTGTAATGGGATTATGTCTAGTAAAAGCACTATCGTGCTCAACCTACATTCTGTCGGAGCTCATTTTTATGTTTTCTTCCAAAACGACAGCTACCACGTCCGTTGGGCTATGACTGGGAACCTGAGTAGCTTTCAGTACCGATCACAGATAACACCCACAGTGTGAGTATTTGAAACCAACTGATAGCGTCAGTTACTACTATACGCAAAAGGCATGAAGTGCATCCAAGTAGACTCACCTATAAGCGCACCGTTGTGACAGGAATTAGTCCACAGCTTCATATGCCAATCATTTTCCAACAGCTCCAGGAGCTACACTCCTAAATTCAGTTCTAATCACTATAATCTGCCATGTCACAAAATATTACGAAAGAAGGTGAGAATTATTTGTTAACCAGAGGAGCTAATTAGTTTCATTTAACTCTTATGGATGCGCATTATTGTCGATAAAGAAATACTAAAATTAGTCATATTTACGTTTCGAAGTGGCCATTAAATGTTTCGAATACACTTTCTCACTTCCAAAATGCAACGTAAATACAGATCCAGTGTTTTACTTATCCGCTGAGAGAAAACTGCGACGCGAGAATATGAGAGCAGCAGCCGGATGTTTGTTGTGATAACAACTTTATCGCGACTGCGCAGCCATTATGGCGAAGGATTAGATATAGTTGTGGTCGGCGTTTTTGCGATTGGAAACTAATGCCACATGAAATTCTGCCACCTAAAAATCGGTATTTGGGAACCCTCATTTCAACACGTTACATGTAAACGGTAAACAACGAGACGTTTCTGTGAGACAGAGAAGGATGCGGGTAAGTTACAGATTAGATAATACCACTTACAGATAAATTCTCCTGTGGCTGAGAGCTTCTTTTTGCGAAGAAGGGCTGTATTTACCACTCTCGTCATCTCCCAGAAATTTGAGTGCGGAATACTGAGAACTGATGCCGTGTGTTTTACGCGTTATATCAAGAAAATGTTTCCCTGGGACGTCAGTTGACTGCAGCATACCACACCCAAGATTTCTCCGAAAGCAGCGTACAATAAACGTTCCTTTCTCAGTCACTCAACAAATATTAGTCATGTTCGGGAACTTACAGTCAAGTGAAGATGACGCCTTTCCTGTACCAATAACGTAGGCAATTTCCTTACAGATACTTCCGTTCCTCTGACTGAATCTTAATGCAGCTCTAATGATGGAGCCAAAATTCGTACAACATCTAAGCAGTAACAGTATACGATACACAGCAATTTATTCGTCTTTCTTACTGTCTTGGAATCTCATGTTAAACGTAGATTTGACTATGAACAATTGCTATACACAAATGTACAAAGTGCTTGCTCCTTACAGGATGATGTACGTTTCTTGACCCACGTGGTGACTTATATCACACTCTCCTCCAGTTAGCTACACACTTACTCGTTTTAGGAACACGTTGACAAGAGAAGGTAACGAATAGTTCGAATAATGTTTGCACTTCTGCGTTAGATCAGGTGAAGGAAGATCTAATAGAGAAAGAGTCTATTGCTTTGAAATACTGTCTGAGAACTAAGAATGTTATTTCCATGACTGTATATTTCGATAACATCATCGTATGAAAACTGTGGTGAGTACATAGAAAGAAACTGGAAAAGTATGACTGATACCGTAATATGTAGTTGACGAATGTTACTAAAGGAAAACTACTCAGGAAAAATACAGATGAGCTGTGGATCACCACAGAATGGCGATCTCAGAAAATCTTAAAATTTCAGTAATAAAGTTAGGATGAAGAGAAATATATGAGCACTGTTTAACATAATAAAAGTGAAAGTAGTAAGGTACGATATTATAAAAGGATGAATATGCAGTGCAGATTAATGAAAGCCTTTGATTCAGTGATATACACAAAAATAGTTGATGGCAATTTGCTGCTCTGGAAATATGACAAACACTGTTTAAGAATTGTCACAGTTCACTAATAAATGACTATTCTCAATTCCATCTCTGCAGTAGAGCAGAACGTCAAACCATCTGTTTAGCGCACCTTTAAAGTTTCCATATTCAAAGTGTTTACAGGCTACTTGTTGAACACTGCTTTGTTGCGTATCAAACCAAGGAAAATTTATTTCTTAGGACATTGATGAATGTTTGAAATTTACGTAACTGACCTGTAAGAACTTCATAGGCGACTACACTGCATTTATGTTTAGTCTGTTGCACACACAATTCACGTACAGTTTCTTTGCAGATTTCTACAGCTAAAGGAAGAATGAAGGTCAAGGAAAGCGAGCCTGAGCCAATTCAAGTAGTGAGGGTCAAGCATTTGGACGAAGATGGCAACAAGAATGATCCACTCGAAGTGTAAGTAAACTATACAAATATATACCACTTCTCGCCTTTACTTTCTCGTACATAAATTCCCTTAATCATAAAGATTAAATTGCAATTAAGTTCTTGGCGCCATAAATTGTATATGCACTACACTTTTTCGTATTTACTAAAGTTTGCCAATTCCGCTGTTTTTCTACATCTTACCTGAATGTTTAATTTTTATTCCTGTTTGTTGACCACCACTCTTAACAGTGTTATAGAGTTATTACAGCCACTTTCAGTAGTTTAGTTTTACATGAAACAGGATTACTCAGCACAGAAGTTTTTTTTTCTAATGTCTTGTTTCAGTGAGTTCACGGAACCAGAGAAAAAACAAGAAGAACTTCCCAGCGTGTCCTTCTTCAAACTGGTAAGGCGCATATGTGCTTTACATAGATATTTATTAGCCGGCCGCTGGTGGGCGAGCGGTTCTGGCGCTACATTCTGGAGCCGCGCGACCACTACGGTCGC
Source organism: Schistocerca nitens (assembly GCF_023898315.1). Taxonomy (NCBI): domain Eukaryota; kingdom Metazoa; phylum Arthropoda; class Insecta; order Orthoptera; family Acrididae; genus Schistocerca; species Schistocerca nitens. The sequence continues at coordinate 306,380,202 of NC_064621.1, read as the reverse complement.
AGGTTCGAATCCTGCCTCGGGCATGGATGTGTGTGGTGTCCTTAGGTTAGTTAGGTTTAAGTAGTTCTAAGTTCTAGGGGACTTATGACCTCAGCAGTTGAGTCCCATAGTGCTCAGAGCCATAGATATTTATTATACCTACAGTTAGTTATGCATTTGTTTTCTTAGATGATATTAATTTTAGTGATTCGGAAAACATCTATATTACCTTATAAAAAGTGTGTGGAGGTATGATTTTTATCGTCATACTTCATATCATGAGTTTCATTGGGATCTGTGCGTTCTCAGAATTACGTTCACATTTAAAATTCTGTTTCTATGGGATAGGTTCGCCTAACACCCTCTGCTTTGATATAATACTGTAGTCATTAAAGCTCTTTACCCTTTCTTCGAACTTTGCAGTTCAGTAGACAAAGATAATTTAGTAACTTCAGTCAAGATAAGGTTAGCTTAGCTTAATAGAATTTATTCTTCGGGTATCCCTTAGTGGTAGCTTCTCCTTCTTCCTACAGTTCAGTTCATTTTTTCCATTGTTTTATATATCACCAGAGAAAAAGCTCTCAAAGGACAATGAAAGAGACACTAGGCCCACACCACATAGTTACCATCTGCTGAGGCAGAAGCTCTTTATAGAACTGCATGTGACACTGTGCAGATTGTGCAGTGATGTAATTCCTGGACATTTTGTGAATAATGGAGCTCGAATCCGCATTCATATATGGAGGATTGGGAGTTCCGTGGTTCTCTAAATGGTTTAAGGTAAATTCTGGGCAGGATCTTCTGAAGGCGGCACGGCTGAGTTACTTTCCATCTTTGCCCAATTGAAGCTTATGTTCCAGTCAGCGAGTGTTTCGTCGACGGGACTTTGATTTTTCTTCCAGCTTTCCTTTCAAAACCGCGGTATATTAACGTGCTTGTTTGTGAAGCTTTGAGAATATCCTCAAATTTTCATCTTTGTAATTTAATTATAATAACCATAAGATCACCTACGGTACACGACTTCCCAATTACGTCCAACGCTGGAGTGCTATTCCTTTGCCGGAGAGCCCTGGTAGTAGTGACAATGTAGGGGGGAAAATAAGCTTTAATCTTGACGTTCGGATGTAATAGTCAAGGAAATTACGAACAAAAGTTTGAACATGTCGTTTTTATGTATATTGTGTAACTGAACACACTTCACTACTGTCAAAACGTTACATTACGATTTCAGGACAGCTGCAAGATACTGTGTGTTGTAAAGCTATCCACAACAGCCAAAAATCACCAACAGGAGTGACCGTTCGTGGCACACCACATTTCGGTTCCTACTAAATACTGAGCGTGGTACTTCCTGAACAGCTGCTACTTGGAAGCAAACGCATCTGCGTCATGACAGTTTTTAAATAACGTAAATGTTAGCTGACGGGCAATGTCACAACAAACTTAAGTTGTTATTGCAATGAAGAGAAACTCTCGAAAGAAACAGGTTTTCAGATTTGATCACCATCTATATTAATTTAAATGGCTCTGAGCACTATGCTACTTTAGATATGAGGTCATCAATCGCCTAGAACATAGAACTAATTAAACCTAACTAACCTAAGGACATCACACACATCCATGCCCAAGGCAGGATTCGAACCTGCGACCATAGCGGTGGCGCGGTTCCAGACTGAAGCCCCTAGAACCGCTCGGCCACAACGGCCGGCTATTCATTTAATTTAATTCGAGCAGATTTGTTCCAAGGGGCTGGCCGGTGTGTCTGAGCGGTTCTAGGCGCTCGGTCTGGAACCGCACGACCGCTACGGTCTTAGGTTCGAATCCTGCCTCTGGCATGGATGTGTGTGATGTCCTTAGGTTAGTTAGGTTTAAGTAGTTCTAAGTTCTAGGGGACTGATGACCTCAGATGTTAAGTCCCATAGTGCTCAGAGCCATTTGACCCATTTTCGTTCCAAAGGTAAACATGTAAAAACAAAAATAACCGACTTTTCCACAAAATTCAGAAATGTGTAAGAAGCAGTTTAACTATTATTATTAAATGTTAAAAAAAATCTTCTCCGTTTCCGAGATTGTAAGTGCGTCAAGATGAATGTATTAAGCGTTACCATCATTTGATAAATTGTATTTTAATTAAAATAAATCGATTTCACTCTATTCAGTTACACGTACTAACGTGTTTTGACATTCTACAGCGTCTGCAGTGGTATACCAAGTCTGATGTGCCAAGTAGTGAAAGTTATGTAATAAGTGAAAAACAGTTCGCCGTATTTTCCATGTAATGACGTAATTTAACGAAGCACTCTCTCACTGATCTCATTGTGCCACTGTAGTTATCACATCATCTGTATTTCAAGTAACGGTGCGAAAATTTAGCTTGAGTGCAAAATATAGAGCGGAAGCCGTATTCTGGATTCATTCACTGATATGGATATACGAGATTAAGTGACTCAGAATTTTATTTACACCTACATGCTGCTGGCAGTACATATTCGGTATCATGCAGATAAACTTTTAATGCGAAATATATAGATCTGGAACAAAAGCGATTCAAGTTCCCAGGAGTAAGTTAGTTATCGATCTTAATCAGTTGTTAGTTATTTGTATCAGTTCTTCATTTTGAAACTATAATATGGGAGACGCTTCAAAATAATTCTAAGGAACCATCCAGCATATTCCAATTTGTACTTAAGTTTCACGTTCATTGCAGTCTCCAAGGGTAGATGAAGCCTCTTACTTTTTGATCTTGCAGTGGATTTTGCGCATAGTTTTAACAGACTTTTATGGCTGCCTGTTCCCGCTTTAGATCACAAAATTCTACCAATGAAGCAAAGTATTTTGACAAAGTTGTTTAGGTTGCATGAATAGAGCTACATCTCAGCAAACAGCGGTGGTACATTAACCAGTGATAGCGTAGGAAAGAAACTAAATTCCGAGAGGGAAAGGATTAAAAACGGTGGGAGGAGGAGGAGATTAATGTTTAACGTTCAGTCGACAACGGGGTCGCTAGAGATGGAGCTCGAGCTCGGTTTAGGAAAGGATGGGAAAGGAAATCGACCATGCTCTTTCAAAGGAACCATCAACGCATTTGCAGAGCCGATTTAGGGAAATCACGGAAAAACGAAGGGACGCGAATTTGGATGCTTGATCTAGCCCTGACATTAACTTACGTTTATAATATGAGAAAGGCATTGGAGAACTCCTCACAAACTGTTATGTTTATTAATAGTGTACTGAGTATGGTTTGAAACGCATCCATGTCAGACCGTGACGAGGATCTAGGAGCAGGCTCACAACTGATTACCTGGAAAAACCTTAACTCACAAACTCTCAGCTCCAGACACATAAAAACTTACATAGAGATACAAACAAATAAAGATCACTTTGCACTCAGTAAAGAAAATTTCGTCTATGAAATATCTAGCATCCTTATGCATAACAAACATATGTGGCACCAGCATATGTATAACTGACCTAAAGCCAAAATTTAGCCTGCTTTACACTTAGAAATCTTCCTCACTTTGCTTACCTTCAGAATGGGTAGCTAGTATTGTTTACATATTTTTAGTCAGTTCAGTCCTCTTAAAATTTTATAGGCCAGGGAACCTAAGGTCAAGGCACTATTTGTGGTACACAAGCGTGTAGCAAAAAATTATGTAATATTCATACGCTAACCAAACGTATTACGTAATTCTCTTCAGGGACCTTGCGATTGTTAAATATGCGCGAAATTAGATATATTCCTCAGTGGTATTCTTGGCTAATAATAAAATCAGATAACTGAAACAATAATCAGGTTGGCAGCCAGAGATATGTAGAGTCCCTCCTCTCGTAACGTTATAACCTGACTGTTCAGGCAACTTGAAGGAGAGCAAGGTATGGTACGTTTTTACTTTTGACGATGTAATCTGTATTATTATTTGAGAACAGTGAGGAATAGTGGATGTTGTTTTACTTTTCACAATTAATTTTACCACGCCTCGTGTGCTGTTGTAAATATTTTCTACCTGATGATGACATGTGGACAAAAATTGGTCGTGTAAATATACATTTTTATCATCAGCTCTTGGTGGTCAGTCATGACTCTTTCAACCAAGGATTAATTTCTGGACCCGATATTCCATTGCCTTTGCTGCATAACTCGCATAGATACGCAGATAACCCAATAAGTATAATTAAGGGAGCTTATCGATCAAGCGTCTTTCTCGTCGCATAACCTCATTGGCACATAAGGCAAAGGAAACTAACCTCATTTCATATTAATTAAAATGAAAAGGAACTGTAAATGCACCTAATGATTGCAGCATGTTGCCGAAACGCGTCGTACTTTTAAAATATTAGTAACAAGTGTTTCTTGCAATATACCATTACTTCATAAATATCTGACGAAACAGTCGGAGCCCTGAAATAATATCCGCATGACATGGATAAATTTAAGTTAAACCAAGGAATCGTTGGAATTCCTGAGACGTGCATTGATATGGATCCATTCTTTACTGACGGATTAACTGTTCGAGATGGGCGCGGCTTTATCAAGTAGTACGTCTACGTTAACCCAAGGTCCGACTGGGATTCGTATCATGCGCGTTTTACATCCTCTGGCGCGCACTTTTTCGCCAAACCACGAGATCTGACATTTTTTACAAGAAAGATACTGGGCGCCCTGATACATATAAAAGATTACGTTAGCGTAAGAATTTCTGAAGCTTTCAATAGACAAGATTTATCAATCGTTCTGTTGACACTTTCGAGGAAAGTGCTTCATTAGTTTCCAGAGCACCCTCCGAATAAAATCTGACTTTCTCTCTTCATATGAGTGTAAATCTCAAGTTCTTTGATTCACGTTCGTTTCGTGAAATTGGTTTAAGGTGAAGAGCATCTTGTAGTATCGCGGGAATGGTGCAGTGTTTGGCAATATGAACACCATTTTCGGAGTTCAGTGGTTAAAAATATTTCAAGTTTTCTGTGATTTCTCTAAATTGCAAAGGCAAAGGGTGGTATGTTTCCCTCTGAGCGAGCTAGTACTCCGTCTCCAACGAGACGTCAAACCCTTCCGCGCTTATTGTAGTCAACGTCAATCTGATATGACATATATTTGCAAAGTTACCGGACAAAATGTTTCTCGCCCAATTAACAGAGAACAGTGACTGCTTTGGAGCGTCGACGTCATGTCAAACTGCTACTTGGAGGTTATATGACACTCCGTCACTATCGTAAGTCATGACCGTGAATTGGTGCATATGCCGCAGTAGGTTGTACGGAATCAGCCCAGGAAGACCGAACGATTTGCTAAAGTGACAGAATGGCTACATTGTTAGGTCGTGCCCATTAACAAACCGTGAACGTAGTTGTACTACTTCTTGGTGTATTGACGCGAAGAGTCCAACGCGCCGACATTGAATGGTGTATCACTCACAGGCATCTAACGCGACGTAATACCGGTGGATGTAACTATGTCCCAAACGACAAGAAACGGAGACGACCATGATGTTTTGTCGGAGACAGTCGTTAGCCCTAAATTACGAAAATCCCTACTGCCATTATTCCTAAATAGGATAAATATCAACTCCTCTCCCTCAGCAAAGAGACTAGGAGTAGTAAAAGAAGAAAGTCCAGGCTGGACTGCACGTACAACTGCAATGCGCAAGAAGGCATCAGCATCTTTCCATGCCCTACAAAAACACAAATAACTCTTCCCTCTTGATCTAAAAAAAATATTTCTACGACCACTCCTGCTTCGTGTTATTGAGTACTGTGATGTCATCGTGCAAGGTCTGTCTCGTGGGAGAGCACAGCACCTTGAACGAGTTCTGAATGCCTGTGTTCGTCATGTCTATGACATTCAGCCCTTTGCTCATATTTCACCATCATACGCACAACTATCCTGACTGCGTGCACAAAAGCGCAGAGATCTTCATACAATCTGTCTACTCTACTGTCTTATCAAACTATACTGTCCTTCGTATCTCTTCCCGACCTTAACGTTCTCGCCTGAACAAAGAGGCGGAAACTCTCGTTCCCATCAGAGCTAATTTTTTTCTTTCTCACTCCATAGCTCAGCCACTATCTCCAACCCCTTTTCAGTAGCGTGAACCCAGCTCTGGAGTAATCTCCCGCGTTCTATTAGAGAACGAATAACATCTTCAGCTTCACAAGACATCTAATAACATATCTAATGAAGCAGCAATTATGACTTCACTGTTCTTATGCTCAGTCGTTACCCCTGTACATTCTTCATTTCAACCAGATCTTCCTCATGGCCCAGTACTCTCAGCTGGTGCAGTGTCGTCAAAAGTCTTCTCCACAGAACTGGCTGTATCACAAAACATCTAGTTTCTACTACTATAAACTCTTTTCTACTTCTACATCTACATGCATATTGCACACGTCACCGTACAGTGCGTGGTGGCGAGTACCCTGTACCACTAAAAGTCATTTCCTTTCCTACTCCACTCGCAAATAAAGAGAAGGGAAAATCTATATGCCTCCTTATGAGCCATAATTTCTCCTATTTTTCTTCGCAGCAGTAGAATCACTCTGCAGTCAGATTCAGATCCGACTCCCTAAATTTTCTCAATAGTGAACTGTACCTTCCGTCCAAGGACTTCCATTTGGGACCCTGAACCATCTCTGCAATACTTGCATGTTGTTCGAATATTCCGTTAACAAGCCCAGCAGCACGTCTCTCAATTACTACGATGTCTTCCTTTCATCTGACGTGTACGGATCCCACACACTAGAGCAGTATTGAAGAACAGGTCGCACCAGCATCCTATGTGCGGTCTCCTTTACAGATGAGCCGCCCTTTCCTAAAATTCTCCAAATAAACCCAAGTCGAACAACAAACCGAAGTCGAACATTCTGCTTACGTGCCACAATCCTCAGATTATCGTCCCACTTCATATCGCTTTGCAACGTCATGCCCAGATATTTAAACCATGCGACTGTGTCAACGAGGAAACTACTAACGCTATAACCGAATACTACGGACTTGTCGTTGCTAATCACCTGCATTAACTTACATTTTTATACATGTACAGCTAACTGCCATTCATTCCTCCAACCAGGAATTTTGTCTATGTCATCTTCTATCCTCCTTCAGTCACTCAACTTCGACTCCATCCGTACATCACAGCATCATTAGGGAACAACCACAGATAGCTGCCAATCGTGTCCGTCAGATCATTTATGTGAAGAGAAAGTAACAGCGGTCTTATCAAACTTCCCTGGGGCACATCTTATACGCTATGAACACTCGCCGTCGAGGAGACGTATTGGATTCTATTGCCTAAGATGTCTTCGAGCAAATCACATACCTGGGAACCTATTACATATGCTCGTACCTCCATTAACAGTCTGCAGTGGAGTACCGTGGCAAACATTTTTCATAGTAAATGTAGAAATATGGATTTTGTCTGTTGCCCTTCGGCCATGGTTTGCTGTATATCAAGTATTTATTTGTAGCACTGTCATTACTGTTATTTTTGTTATTATTATTATTAATGGTGGCAGCACCACTAGTAGAATTATTGGCACAATAATTTTAATAGTTCATAGTAGTTTTATTTACTCAAATTGTCTCCATACCATTTTCCACATTACAGATACTACTTCTTAGGTACAGAGGATAATGAAATGTAGTCGAATTAAATCAGTTGATGCTAAGGGAATTAGTTTAGGAAATGAGACACTGGAATTAGTAGGTGAGTTTTGCTATTTGGAGGACAAAATAACTGATGATGGTCGAAGTAGAGAGGGTATAAAATGTAGACTGGCAATGGCAAGCAAAGCTTTTCTGAAGAAGAGAAATTTGTTGAAAATGGTTCAAATGGCTCTGAGCACTATGGGACTTAACTTCTGAGATCATAAGTCCCCTAGAACTTAGAACTACTTACACCTAACTAACTTAAGGACATCACACACATCCATACCCGAGGCAGGATTCGAACCTGCGACCGTAGCGGTCGCGCGGTTCCAGACTGTAGCGCCTAGAACCACTCGGCCACCCCGGCCGGCAGAGATTTGTTATCATCGAGTATAGATTTAAGTTTCAGTAAGTCTTTTCTTAAAGTATTTGTATGGAGTGTAGCCATGTACGGAAGTGAAACATGGACGATAAATAGTTTAAACAAGAAGAGAATACAAGCTTTCGAAATGTGGTGCTACAGAAGAATGCTGAAGATTAGATGGGCAGCTCACGTAACAAATGAGGAGGTACTGATTAGAATTGGGAAGGGGAGGAATTTGTGGCATAAATTGACTAGAAGAAGGGATCGGTTGGTAGGACATGTTCTGAGGCATCAAGGGATCACCAGTTTAGTATGGGAGGGCAGCGTGGAAGCTAAAAATCGTAGAGGAAGATCAAGAGATGAATACACTAAGCAGATTAAGAAGAGTGTATGTTTCGGTAGTTACTTGGAGAAGAAAAAGCTTGCACGGGGTAGATTATCAAGGAGATCTGCATCAGAGCAGTCTCTGAACTTGAGACCACAACAACAACAGGTACCTATCATGAAAAAAAATACTGTAGGTGTGAAACAGCTGTCAGATGATGGGAGACGGCTTGATGCCGTTCATGAAGTCAGCTTACGTAAGTAAATAATAAATAAATATGTTACATGCTTAAAAGGGTTCTTCGTACGACCAGTTAGTTAGTTGTATAATGCGAAGATGATGAACCACTGCTGTACGGTGTGGCCTTCCACAGTACCGGTTCTCCACTGGCTGGGAGAAGGTGATCCTGGTGATCGGGCTGCTCGGGGCTGCGGGCACGGGCGCCTGCCAGCCGCTGAACGTGCTCTTCTTCGGCGACCTGACCGGCATCATGGTGGACTTCGGCTCGCAGCTGGGCCCGGCGATAACAGCGGCCGCGGCGGCCTACATGAGCGGCTACCGTGAGTACCCGGGGGAGACGCTGACCGAGGCCGTGCTGCGCGTCATGTACTCCACGGAGCGCGCCAACGACACGGGCAACATCGCCGATGAAATAAAAAACAATATCACCCAGAGGTTCCTCGACGGCATTCAGACCTTCGCTATCAACAACAGCATTGTCGGCGCCGCCACTTTTATAAGCACATACATCTCTCTCGCCTGCTTCAACTACGTAGCTTATACACAGGTAGGTCAGCGTGCTGGATTGATCTTTAAGCCTACATTTCTATAATTCTTCTTGTAGGAGTAGTAAACAGCCAGTCAGGTGCTAAACGAAAGGGTTATTAAAAACCACTTTACTAACGTTCAACGTTTATAAAGAATGTTCTTCAGAAAGAAATCTGGACAACTGGATTTCGTATTGTGGCAGAGGTACGTTAAAATACAGCCCAAAGGCGTCAGTCAACTATAACATATGACCTCCATAGTAAGTATTTGGTGCACAATATGGTTGTTATCATTTGGTAACTCCCCACCAACCTGAGTGCACCAGCTATGTACTGATGAGGAAGTATCAATGGGCAACAACCGTGTTGGGCATGTTTTAATTATTATGGAAGTGAAATCTTATATTTGACTAAAATAAATGTCGTGTGACTATGGCCTCCCGTCGGCTAGACCGTTCGCCGAGTGCAAGTCTTTCGATTTGACGCCACTTCAGCGACTTTCCCGTCGATGGGGGATGAAATGATGATGATTAGGACCTCACAACACTCAGTCCTTCAGCGGGGATAATCTTCGACCCACCCGGGAATCGAACATGGGCCCTTAGAATTGTCATTCTGTCTCACTAACCACTCAGCTACTGGGGGCGGACATATTTGATGGAGGATGCTCTACTGTCCTAGAGCTCGCAGCAGATAGTTTCAGTTATGATGCCTGAAATCACATTTCTCATACCCATTTGTCGTGATGTATGGTTCCAATAACTTAATGAGTAGGTTAGTTTCACGCAACTTTAATTCCACCGTGAAGAAAGTCACGCAAGAGGCAATATCTAGAATCATTTTTCTTAAAATTAAGAAAAGTTAAGGACGGTGATAGCAGGATTGATTGAGGCTGGAAGTTAATAGTGTTGACCTGCAACGGTGGCGGCAAGTGCGTGGTGGTCGCAATCCTGAAAATTCATGTAGGCCTGTGTCTGCGATTGGGCAGACCTATTTAGGATAACCGCTGCCGACCCTGCACTCTAAAGGGTCTAGGAAAGGTGGGCTAAACATTGATAGTCACACTTGTACCTGACTGGGAATTCGCACCTAGAAGGTCACGCCTAATTTACGGACGAAAACCTAGAATGAGCAATGACTATGGGTATTTGAACATGGAATATCAGCAGCTATCTGGATTTAAATGGTAACAGACCAAAAAGTAGAGCATCTCTCCTCACCCACAAGCTAGCTAGATTAGATATCGACGTTGCTGCCGTAAGTGAAACCAGACTGCCGGGCGAAGGACACATCAATGAGACTAGCTCATGATACACCATCTTTTGAAAAGGATTGGATGCGGGTGAATCACGCTCCCATGGTGTAGGATTTACAGTAAAAACAAAAATAATGAAACAACATCGATTAACTCCTATTGCAGTAACTCCTATTGCCTATGCTTTCACTTTAGGCAGTCAAGAAGATACGACGAATCAGATCTACCATCAGCTTAGCAGTGTTCTCGTCAAGATATTAAGTCAAAATAAACTCTTGTTACTAGGCGACATCAATGTTAGAGTTTGATGTGAGAATCGTGTTTGGGAAAACATCACGGGTAACCAAGGTGTTGGAAACTGTAATGCAATTGGGCTGCTACTTCTAGGTCTCTGAGCTGAGCACGAACTTTTCATCACTAAGACGCAGTTCAGCTCACTTAAACTTTACAAGACCACTTGCATCCACGGTCAAAACACTGGTATCTCACTGACTACGTCATCATTCGGCAGCGTGGCAGTAAAGGCATCCTTATTGCTAAAACAGCTCGAAACATCGGTAATTGCTGGACTGATCGCAGACTCCTGATTAGCCATCTGAGGATCCTCGTCCATCATAAACCACGATTCTATTTTTCAAATCCTTCCAGGAGAAAATTCAACGTCAACAGCCTGCGGAACGAAACTGTTCGTTTTCTCCTGCAAAACACACTTTTGTATCGACTTAGCAATACCCCATTTAACACAATAGATGTTGAACGGGAATGGTCCACTTTAAAGAAACCCATCAAGAGGACTGCAGAACGGGTCATTGCTTTTGACCCAAAGAAGAAGAATGACTGGCTTCATTACCCCAGAAGTATCAAACGGGATGCTTACCTATGTTTTACTCTAGATCTATCCTCCGTGAAAGGAAGCACACTTTCAAGTGATAATGCAGAAATTTCAAACTGAAATAAGGACAGTCAAGAGCAACCGGTGGCAACTAAAATCCAAGGAACTCCAAAGGTTGTCACATGCCAACGACGTACGGAGTTTTTATGCTGGAATAAAAGAAATACAGGGTGTCTATACAGTCCCTTTGCAACTTTTAAACTTTATTACAACGGCAGTTGCTGAAATATTTTAATAACACTTCTTTTACTGTAACCACTGTTTATAAAAGTTTTCTGACAGTGTTTAATAGACCTCTATATAGGCGCCTTTAGTTGCACGAAGCACATCAAGACGGAATTCGATTTCTTGCCATAATGAGATTTTTACTCAGCAGCGGAGTGTACACTAATATGAAACTCCCTGGCAGATTATAACTGTGTTCCGGACCTAGACTCGAACTCGGGAACTTTGCCTTTCGCGGGCAAGTGTTCTACCACCTGAGCTACCCAAGCACAACTCACGACCCGTACTCACATCTTCAGTTCTGCCAGTACCTTGTCTCCTACCTTCCAAAGTTCACAGAAGGTCTTCTGCGAACCTTGCAGAACTAGTACTCCTGGAAGAAAGGATATTGCGGTGACATGGCTTAGCCTCAGCCTGGGGGATATTACGAGAATGAGATTTTCACTCTGCAGCGGAGTGTGCTCTGATATGAAACTTCCTGGCAGATTAAAACTGTATACCGGACAGAGACTCGAACTCGGGACCTTTGTCTTTCGCGGAAGAGCTTCTGTGAAGTCTGGAAGGTAGGAGACGAGGCACTGGCAGAACTGAAACTGTGAGTACGGGACATGAATCGTGCTTGGGTAGCTCAGGTAGTAGAGCACTTGCCAGCGAAAGGCAAAGGTCCCGAGTTCGAGTCTCGGTCCGGCACACAGTTTTAATCCATCAGGAAGTTTGACTTCTTGTCTTCGCTGTAGCATAGCGTCATCTATGGTGCGATGGCATTACGAATCCTTTGCTTCAAGTCAGCAATGTGCCGTATCTGTGTTTGATACACGATATCTTTTACATACGCCCATAAAAAAATCCAAGGGAGTGGTATCCGGTGAACGCGGTGGCCAGGGAATTGTGTGGGAGATTCTTTTATGTATTTGTCTACTTGTTGTTTGTCTGTTGTCGATGTATTACGCTCGCAGTAAAAGGTCGTAACAACGTGATAAAATTATCTCTGATAGTGCTGTTAAAAGAATTACTGTTTGTTGCGCGTATGAAGAGTCTTGGGAGGGACGGCTGCATATTTTTAGCAACTATTCATACATCAGATTGCAGGTTCGAGTGCTGTTGTCCACGTCTCTTCCCGTACACGTCGCATTCAATCTGAAACAATTCTGCTATTTCAATAACTTCCAAAAATACTAATAAAGGTCGTGACGCTCACCTTTGTTCTCATGAAATAATAACCGTTTATTGTGTCTCTTGTACAATTCTCCACATAACATCAAAAGAAGCGTAATGAAACCGACGAACATGCTGTCTCCAATGTGGTGGTGCACCATCTTGCTGGAAAATTATAGTCGGCTGTTAGTCAACCAATTGTGGTGCTACGTATTCGGTCAGAAGGTCGAGGTAGACATCTGCAATAACTTTTGACTCTTTGAAGGAAAATGGACCAATTATTCGGTTGCACATGATTCTGCACCACACATTCACATTTGGACTATACCGGTGAAGCTCACTAGTCACATGTGGGTGTTCAGATCCCCAGATTCTCACACTGTGTCTGTTTAATCTCCTGTTGTTGTTGTTGTGGTCTTCAGTCCTGAGACTGGTTTGATGCAGCTCTCCGTGCTACTCTATCCTGTGCAAGCTTCTTCATCTCCCAGTACCTACTGCAACCTACATCCTTCTGAATCTGCTTAGTGTATTCATCTCTTGGTCTCCCTCTACGATTTTTACCCTCCACGCTGCCCTCCAATGCTAAATTTGTGATCCCTTGATGCCTCAAAACATGTCCTACCAACCGATCCCTTCTTCTAGTCAAGTTATGCCACAAACTTCTCTTCTCCCCAATCCTATTCAATACCTCCTCATTAGTTACGTGATCTACCCACCTTATCTTCAGCATTCTTCTGTAGCACCACATTTCGAAAGCTTCTATTCCCTTCTTGTCCAAACTGGTTATCGTCCATGTTTCACTTCCATACATGGCTACATTCCATACAAATACTTTCAGAAACGACTTCCTGACTCTTAAATCTATACTCGATGTTAACAAATTTCTCTTCTTCAGAAATGATTTCCTTGCCACTGCCAGTCTACATTTTATATCCTCTCTACTTCGACCATCATCAGTTATTTTACTCCCTAAATAGCAAAACTCCTTTACTACTTTAAGTGTCTCATTTCCTAATCTAATCCCCTCAGCATCACCCGATTTAATTTGACTACATTCCATTATCCTCGTTTTGCTTTTGTTGATGTTCATCTTATATCCTCCTTTCAAGACACTGTCCATTCCGTTCAACTGCTCTTCCAAGTCCTTTGCTGTCTCTGACAGAATTACAATGTCATCGGCGAACCTCAAAGTTTTTACTTCTTCTCCATGAATTTTAATACCTACTCCGAATTTTTCTTTTGTTTCCTTTACTGCTTGCTCAATATACACATTGAATAACATCGGGGAGAGGCTACAACCCTGTCTCACTCCTTTCCCAACCACTGCTTCCCTTTCATGCCCCTCGACTCTTATAACTGCCATCTGGTTTCTGTACGAATTGTAAATAGCCTTTCGCTCCCTGTATTTTACCCCTGCCACCTTCAGAATTTGAAAGAGAGTATTCCAGTTAACGTTGTCAAAAGCTTTCTGTAAGTCTACAAATGCTAGAAACGTAGGTTTGCCTTTCCTTAATCTTTCTTCTAAGATAGGTCGTAAGGTTAGTATTGCCTCAAGTGTTCCAACATTTCTATGGAATCCAAACTGATCTTCCCCGCGGTCCGCTTCTACCAGTTTTTCCATTCGTCTGTAAAGAATTCGCGTTAGTATTTTGCAGCTGTGACTTATTAAACTGATAGTTCGGTAATTTTCACATCTGTCAACACCTGCTTTCTTTGGGATTGGAATAATTATATTCTTCTTGAAGTCTGTGGGTATTTCGCCTGTCTCATACATCTTGCTTACCAGATGGTAGAGTTTTGTCATGACTGGCTCTCCCAAGGCCATCAGTAGTTCTAATGGAATGTTGTCTACTCCCGGGGCCTTGTTTAGACTCAGGTCTTTCAGTGCTCTGTCAAACTCTTCACGCAGTATCTTATCTCCCATTGCATCTTCATCTACATCCTCTTCCATTTCCATAATATTGTCCTCAAGTACATCGCCCTTGTATAAACCCTCTATATACTCCTTCCACCTTTCTGCCTTCCTTTCTTTGCTTAGAACCGGGTTTCCATCTGAGCTCTTGATATTCATACAAGTGGTTCTCTTCTCTCCAAAGGTCTGTTTAATTTTCCTGTAGGCACTATCTATCTTACCCCTAGTGAGACAAGCCTCTACATCCTTACATTTGTCCTCTAGCCATCCCTGCATATCCATTTTGCACTTCCTGTCGATCTCATTTTTGAGACGTTTGTATTCCTTTTTGCCTCCTTCATTTACTGCATTTTTATATTTTCTCCTTTCATCAATTAAATTCAATATTTCTTCTGTTACCCAAGGATTTTTACCTACTTGATCCTCTGCTGCCTTCACTACTTCATCCCTCAGAGCTACCCATTCTTCTTCTACTGTATTTCTTTCCCCCATTCCTGTCAATTGTCCCCTTATGCTCTCCCTGAAACTCTCTACAACCTCTGGTTCTTTCAGTTTATCCAGATCCCATCTCCTTAAATTCCCACCTTTTTGCAGTTTCTTCAGTTTCAATCTGCAGGTCATAACCAATATATTGTGGTCAGAATCCACATCTGCCCTGGAAATGTCTTACAATTTAAAACCTGGTTCCTAAATCTCTGTCTTACCATTATATAATCTGTCTGATACCTTTTAGTATCTCCAGGATTCTTCCAGGTATACAACCTTCTTTTATTATTCTTGAACCAAGTGTTAGCTATGATTAAGTTATGCTCTGTGCAACATTCTGCAAGGCGGCTTCCTCTTTCATTTCTTCCCCTCAATCCATATTCACCAACTATGTTTCCTTCTCTCCCTTTTCCTACTGACGAATTCCAGTCGCCCATGACTATTAAATTTTCGTCTCCCTTCACTACCTGAATAATTTCTTTTATCTCGTCATACATTTCATCAATTTCGTCATCATCTGCAGAGCTAGTTGGCATATAAACTTGTACTACTGTAGTAGGCATGGGCTTTGTGTCTATCTTGGCCACAATAATGCGTTCACTATGCTGTTTGTAGTAGCTAACTCGCACTCCTATTTTTTATTCATTATTAAACCTTCTCCTGCATTACCCCTATTTGATTTTGTATTTATAACCCTGTAATCACCTGACCAAAAGTCTTGTTCCTCCTGCCACCGAACTTCACTAATTCCCACTATATCTAACTTTAACCTATCCATTTCCCTTTTTAAATTTTCTAACCTACCTGCCCGATTAAGGGATCTGACATTCCACACTCCGATCCGTAGAACGCCAGTTTTCTTTCTCCTGATAACGACGTCCTCTTGAGTAGTCCCCGCCCGGAGATCCAAATGGGGGACTATTTTACCTCCGGAATATTTTACCCAAGAGGACGCCATCATCATTTAATCATACAGTAAAGCTGCATGTCCTCGGAAAAAATTATGGCTGTAGTTTCCCCTTGCTTTCAGCCGTTCGCAGTACCAGCACAGCAAGGCCGTTTTGGTTAATGTTACAAGGCCAGATCAGTCAATCATCCAGACTGTTGCCCCTGCAACTACTGAAAAGGCTGCTGCCCCTCTTCAGGAACCACATGTTTGTCTGGCCTGTCAACAGATACCCCTCCGTTGTGGTTGCACCTACGGTACGGCCATCTGTATCGCTGAGGCACGCAAGCCTCCCCACCAACGGCAAGGTCCATGTTTCTCCTAGAATCATGAAAAGTGGCCTCGTCACTGAAACAAAGTCGCTTGAAGAGTGCTCCGTCCTCCAAAACGCGTTCCAGCATGTTGAGTGCAAACTCTGTACGTTTTGGCTTGTCATTTGGCTCAAGCGTCTGTAACAATTGCACTTTGTAAGCGTACAACCGTAAGTTCTCGCGGAGGACCTTACGCGCAGTAGAACGTGGTAGTTGTAACTGTCTGGCAGTAGTGCGGATGTACTTCGTAGGTGAACGAGTTAAGACGTTTAAGACGCGATCGATGTTTTCCTCGGTTTTTCTTGGTCGCCCACTCCTCTCTTTTATCCAACACTGTCCCTGTCTCCATACATTTTTTGTGCCATGCACGGACCGAAGGGCCAATGGTCGATCTCTTCCATACTTCATTTTGAAGTTTCGTTGAGTCTAAACATCCGATTTTGTCTCAATAAACCAGGACACACATTGTGCCTTCTCCTGAGGAGTTGCCATTTTATAGAGGTTCAGCTCCTTCCATCAACATAGTATCTGAAAAAAATTTAAGTATATGTAAAAACTTTAGTAATCAATGATTACAATAAAAGAAATTTTGTTAAAATATTTAAAAATATGCCATAGTAACAAAATTTTGAAGCTGTAAAGCGACTTTATGGACACCCTGTATATGGGCCTGTTCGTTCCTCATCAGAAACCCTTAAAGCCACCGTAAGCACGGCCATCCTTGAGTCAGGACATCTTGAATCGCTGGAATGTGCATTTCATCTCACTCTTAAACCGTAGTTCTGATGCTGATGACGAACTTCTCGAACATGTCTGACAACGTGCACTACTGTCTAGTATGGCAGTTCCCACTGGCACTTCAGGAATTCAGCAGAGATATCTATAGCATGAAATCAAGAAAATGAACGGACCTGACAGCATTCCCCTCGAGATCATTCAAAGTGGCGGCTTGCATCTAAGAGCCACACTCTTCTCCCTGTTTCTTCTAACGTGGGAAACGTGTAAGGAACCATCTGACATTAAGAACTCCATAGTTGTCATCATCTTTCAAAAACGTAACCGAAGCATATGTGGTAACTACCGTGGTATATCCTTGCTGTCCGCGGTTGATAAAAGTTTTGCTACAGTTCTATTGGATCGCCACCAGACTCTTTCCGATACTGTAATTCCTGACTTTCAGTGCGCATTTTGCCCCTCCAGGCGAACCATTGTTATGATCTCGTGTGCACGACGACTACAGGAGAATTGCGGGGAACAAAATAAGCCTTTACTATTTTTGCTCTAAGACCTAGAAAAGTCCTTTGATACGGCGCCCGAAAATCTAAGTGGAATGTCTTAAAACGTTTTGTCCACCCTGGAAACTTTGTGAAACTGATTCAAGCTTTCCTTGATGACATGTCTGAGCCAGTAAGATACCAGAATGAAACATCTGACAAATTCCCTATTACTAATGGGCTCAAACAAGGATGCGTCCTGGCGCCATTGTTGCCTAGCAGCCATGTTTTGTGAGGAATCGTCTGTAAACAATTTAGAAACTGAACTCAAATACAGATATAACGGAGGGCTATTTAATCAGTCTAGACTGCGCTCTAAGTAATTCACAAGTCTCACGCACATAACGGAATTACATTACGCTTACGATAATACTTCTCCACCTCGTACACCCGCATAGCTGAAACTTCGTTAAATTTTTTTAGTACTGCATATAAACAGTACTAGCTAAGTCTGCTCCAATAACACAACACTTTCTACTTATAATATTACCAGGGTTCTTTACATAATTGTTACTCAAATACATTTGTATCTTAATTACATCATACTTCTCTGTTGTTTACGTCACTGTTAGGTTTGTCACATTAGGTATTTTTCTTCACTAATCGGTGGATAGAATAGTTCCAGAACTCATGGCTTAATAGTCATGACGGAAAATTTTAGTATTTGGAAAGAAGAGGTCGAAATTTTAGGTGGATAGGAAAGATGAAGAGTGAGTGAGACCTGAAATGGGAAAGAAGATCTCACACAGCTGGGACTGCACAGCTGCCACACTGTGTAGAGGTTATAGAACAACCTCCTCCCTACCGCATTCATTGGCTTATTATTGGCTTGATAACCATAATGGAAAATTTAATGTGTTGGAAAAGAAGAGGTCGAAATTTTTGTGGACAGGAAAGATGAAGAATGAGTGAGACCTGAAATGGAAAGAAGATCTCACACAGCTGGGACTGCACAGCTGCCACACTGTGTAGAGGTTACAGAACAACCTCCTCCCTACAGCAGTCATTCATAACCTTTGACCACGCCACGTCGATCTGAAAATACCTTATGATGCCTTTTTAGAACCTGTCTCAGTTCTTCCTTCTGATAAGCTGAAATTTTATCGATTTCCTGCAATTTAGCTTCTATTTTGTCCAAAATAATTGCTTCTTCTTCTTCTGTGTTTAGCTTACTTGTACTAAGATTAACACCTTCGTCCCAATATCTCCTATTTTTCAGAACTCGTATAGGCAGCTCCCAAGTTTCATCATTAGTTACTACATGTTTATCACTAAAAGGTACTGTAATTACTCCGGTTATTGGCAAGACCATTTTTAACTGGCTTCTTTCAAAGTCAACAACTCTCTGATATTTTGACAAGAAATCTATGCCAATTAAAACCTCAATACTGAGATTGTTTACAATTAAACATGGATGATCAATTAAATTACCATTAATGTTAAAGGGCAGCAAAGCTTCTTGCTTTACCGTTTTTGACACCTTGCCAGTAGCACCAATTATTCTTAGTCCTGATACCCTCATTACTGTAAGCTTGTCTTTACCAGGTAATGCATCAAAGAAGGACTGAGATATCGCGGTCACCTCACTTCCACTGTCTAAGAGACAACGTACATTGATACCCAACATATTCACTATTATTATAGGGTGGCTTATTCTAGGTTCCTCAAACTCATCCAATGGTTCCTTTTGGATTTGTCTCCAACTAAAGTGATCGACATCTGTCTTCATTACATTTAGGTCACAGTGTGTAGGGGTTTCCTGAATTACATTTTCAGCTGCCTTTTGCAGTCGGTCTATTAATTTTAAATCGAAACAACGCACGACTTCATTACATTTAGTTTGCTGAACATGACCCAAATTACTGTAGTCTGAGCGATTCTGCGTCTCCAGACCGGGCATAACACTAGTTACAGCTAAACCACTTTTACTATTATCGTCGGGTTCTTTCTCAAGTGACAACTGGTCACAGCCACTGGGTTCATCGACCCCCAACAGGCTACCCTCTACATTCTCACTTACCTCCTGTCCTAAATCTATTAGTACAGTATCAACATCCTGCACAGGCACTTTAGATAAGAGCACATCATTCTCATCGTAAATATAAGCATGAATTTCTTCTGCTTCTTCACCTGACAATTCAATATTTTGTAGCTCTTCCCTATCGTTACACTGCTGCGCCTTCTCTTTCTCTTCCCACTTAGAAAGCATCTCTAACACGGTATCTATCAAATACTGTGAGTGATCTAATATTTCTGCTGTATTCTTAGATGCTACCGACCCTTCATCCACCTGTTCAGTCTGAGTATTCTGATCTGTCTTGCCAATTATTGTAATTACTGGCTTAGGAAAAGTAACCGCCTGGTGAGCGCCAGTATCCTAATAGACGGGAACTAGTTTTCCTGCCTCGGCCTACTACTGTTTCCTTTATTTTTATTATAGTTAACTTGCACAGCATTTCTTTCCATACTGTTGTTTACCTGCATAATTTTGTTTGGAACAAAATTATTATCATTTGGATGCCATTGTTGGTTCTGATAATCATTTCTCCAATTCGTACCTCTCTTAGGATGTCGAAAACTTACTGTTCTGATGTTTACATTGCCATTTTGCTCGTTCCTAAAATTACTACTATTGTTATTAGCATTTCTGTTATTACGTGCTTGCTCCTCATTAGCAGCAACACGTTCTACACGTTCCAAATATTCAATGAAACGATCCAGATTGTCTCTAGGGGCAGATATAATTCTAGTTTGCCAATACCATGGCAGTTTGGCTTCGAGACCTAGTATAATCATTTCCGGTTTTAGCTTTTCCGCCAAATGTGACAAACGTGAGATCCATGACCTAGCAAACTCTTTAATTTATTCCTTGCCTGCATTGAAGCGTTTTCCACTCCAAAATTCTCTCAACACTTCATTTTGCTTATTACTAGACCAATACTCATTAATGAAAGCTGTTTTAAACTCCGCTAATGTTTTACACTTCAACATAACATCAGCTGACCAACGCATGGTGTCACCTGCTAAATGGCTTCTAATAAATGAGATTTTCTCTCGTTCAGACCAAGTTGGTGGAATCACATCTTCAAAATCGTTCCAGAAATCTAGTGGGTGGATATTTTTATCTGGATCGAACCACAAGAACTGCCGACACCCGATAAAAGCGGCGTTTGCAGATACAACTTGTTGTATACTACCATAACCAGAAGTTACTGAAGCTACTTTACTCTCAATGTTAGCAACGTTAGTACTAATATTTTCTACTTTCATTTCAACATTATCTACTCTTTGCACAATATGAGTAGTATCAGTTTTGATTGCGTCTACTTCTGCTTGACATATATTTACTTTTATATTAACATCTTTAAACCTATCTGAGCACAGTTCAGATTCCGCCTCGATCTTTTCTGTTAACTTGTGCTCCAGCTTCGCATCTTCCATTTGGAAGTCTTTGCGAACCTCAGCAACTTCGGATTTTACTGTTTTATACATTTGAGAAAATTGTTGAGCAACATTTTTCTTAATATCCTCATGATTATAATCAATTTTATAATTCAAACTGTCCAGATCCTCTTTCAACTTATTGCAACCAGCCTTGAAGAAAGTTTCTAATTCAGCTTTATTGGATTCTAATTTATTGTCCATTACCTCAAACCGTTTATTAAAATTTGTTTGACTGGCCACAATCCTGTTATTTACCTCAATTATATTAGATTTTAATTCAGCATTGCTGGTAGATATTGCTTGTAATATAACATTTAAATCAATAGCCCCAGTATCTTTGGGTTGCTCACTAGCTGGCTTTTTATCACACTCAGGTGACGAAAAACTAGCTCCAACACAAGAATCAGCAAAACTAAATGAAACTTCTGATTTATCAGTCATACCTAACTTCTCCTGTTTAAACTCTATCATCTCTAATGACTGTTTCGGTTTTAACTCATCAGATAAGCTATCATCCAATAAATTAACAATATCTGCTTTCTGCTTTACTACAGGGGTCTCTATTATTGAATCATTGCCCCTTCCCACATTAATGTCAGGAGACAATACTTCATATTTCACTTTAACATTACTACTTTCACGCATATTTACACTTGAACCGTTGTCTGGACTTACAGTCCCCTCAACAGACATTGGTTCTGATTTAAGTCTAACCTCAGTGTCTTTTGGCGGTTCCATCGCCGACAGTCTTTTAGTGCAGGTTAGTAAAATTATTAACAGCTTTTCACTTAACTTAGTTCCTTCTGCACGACGTATGGCGTTGCCGACGCGGCGCACAAGGATTACTGATGCGACGCAGCGCGCTGAACTGCAGACGGCACTCCGACAGCTGTTGTGTGTTTGCGTGGCCCGCAACTGCAGGCGTGGTTCCGGCAGCTCCGGCGGACGACTGCGGTGAGGCGAAACTGGCTTCTCGCGATGCCGGCAGCGCGCTAGACTCAGTGCCAGCTCCGTCAATCCAGATACATTGTTAATCCAATTGCGTCGTCCACATGCACACGTAACACTTTCACTGTTCTATTACTCAGCTGCGTGTCGCATTTCACTCGCGAATCCGAATAGTTACAAATCACTTTCACTTTACTCAGTTTCTTTCCCGGCCGATGCACCATATGTGGGGTGGCTGGTAGGAAATGAATTTTATATAAGTTTGTTTGCATGTAGAAATGTAGTATTTCCTGGCCGATGCACCATATGTGGGGCGGCTTGTGGAATGATTGATGTTAAAAAGTTTGAATAGAGAAACACTGCATTTCCCTGCCGTTTTACCATATGTGGGGCGGCGAGTGGAAATTATGTTGTTGGCAAAATGTTCCTATTATTTATGCTGTCTTTCGCCGTTCTCAACACTGGCTTTCTAACTACAACATTGGCAACCACAAAGTGATTAGCAAAACGTGATGCCTGAAATTAGAGTTCCTAGTGCCCACTTCATCTTAGAAACACACTTACAGCTGCAGCTTATAGCTCTGACAAATTAGGAGATTGTCTACGATTAATAAGAAAAACCATTTTGATTAAAATAGTTCAGTATATTCTGAAAGTCACAGATGAAAAAAAAAAGAATCCACACAATCTAACTAACAGAGCAGTTCAGAGTCTAATGGGCTGATGCCACTATAACTGTCCAAATTAAATGTTTAAATGAATGCTCGCCATAATTTGATGATTAGTTTCATCAAACTCCACGCTAAATAATTGGTAGAATGTCTGTCCCGCGGCGGCACGTGAAAATACGACAATACGCAAACTGAAGATCGATAATTAAAGTCATCCTAGAATTAACACTTCACTGGAAAATGATTTCATGGTTATGCGTATCTCAAGTAACTTAATACGGCATCCGACGCTGTTTGTAGCAATGATACCAACGCGATGCGACTCCCGACACAGATGTGCTATTCAGCGTCTGGAGAGAACTGGGGCCTTGCTTCCTCGCGCAGCGTTCTTATATATAAAGCCGCGGTGCGGACGGCTAAGGGAACGCCTGATCAAATCGGCTCTCCCGACTAGCCACTGGGCTAGTAATGCACCACATTAAGTTATAGAATAAATTATAGCTTCTTTTGCTGGTGGCCGATGAAGCTCTCAATTTAAATGTGCATTCAGCACACAGGTAAGTATTGATAATAAAATTTTGACGTGGCTAAGTTAAATACACTCCTGGAAATTGAAATAAGAACGCCGTGAATTCATTGTCCCAGGAAGGGGAAAATTTATTGACACATTCCTGGGGTCAGATACATCACATGATCACACCGACAGAACCACAGGCACATAGACACAGGCAACAGAGCATGCACAATGTCGGCACTAGTACAGTGTATATCCACCTTTCGCAGCAATGCAGGCTGCTATTCTCCCATGGAGACGATCGTAGAGATGCTGGATGTAGTCCTGTGGAACGGCTTGCCATGCCATTTCCACCTGGCGCCTCAGTTGGACCAGCGTTCGTGCTGGACGTGCAGACCGCGTGAGACGACGCTTCATCCAGTCCCAAACATGCTCAATGGGGGACAGATCCGGAGATCTTGCTGGCCAGGGTAGTTGACTTACACCTTCTAGAGCACGTTGGGTGGCACGGGATACATGCGGACGTGCATTGTCCTGTTGGAACAGCAAGTTCCCTTGCCGGTCTAGGAATGGTAGAACGATGGGTTCGATGACGGTTTGGATGTACCGTGCACTATTCAGTGTCCCCTCGACGATCACCAGTGGTGTACGGCCTGTGTAGGAGATCGCTCCCCACACCATGATGCCGGGTGTTGGCCCTGTGTGCCTCGGTCGTATGCAGTCCTGATTGTGGCGCTCACCTGCACGGCGCCAAACACGCATACGACCATCATTGGCACCAAGGCAGAAGCGACTCTCATCGCTGAAGACGACACGTCTCCATTCGTCCCTCCATTCACGCCTGTCGCGACACCACTGGAGGTGGGCTGCACGATGTTGGGTCGTGAGCTAAAGACGGCCTAACGGTGTGCGGGACCGTAGCCCAGCTTCATGGAGACGGTTGCGAATGGTCCTCGCCGATACCCCAGGAGCAACAGTGTCCCTAATTTGCTGGGAAGTGGCGGTGCGGTCCCCTACGGCACTGCGTAGGATCCTACGGTCTTGGCGTGCATCCGTGCGTCGCTGCGGTCCGGTCCCAGGTCGACGGGCACGTGCACCTTCCGCCGACCACTGGCGACAACATCGATGTACTGTGGAGACCTCACGCCCCACGTGTTGAGCAATTCGGCGGCACGTTCACCCGGCCTCCCGCATGCCCACTATACGCCCTCGCTCAAAGTCCGTCAACTGCACATACGGTTCACGTCCACGCTGTCGCGGCATGCTACCAGTGTTAAAGACTGCGATGGAGCTCCGTATGCCACGGCAAACTGGCTGACACTGACGGCGGCGGTGCACAAATGCTGCGCAGCTAGCGCCATTCGACGGCCAACACCGCGGTTCCTGGTGTGTCCGCTGTGCCGTGCGTGTGATCATTGCTTGTACAGCCCTCTCGCAGTGTCCGGAGCAAGTATGGTGGGTCTCACACACCGGTGTCAATGTGTTCTTTTTTTCCATTTCCAGGAGTGTATTTTGGGCGAGAGAATTAAATTAATTACACTGCACGCAGTAGACGAGCTCTGAACTGGCCGTTTGGAGATACGCTATCGCTATAGTTTTATTGGTATTCAAATGAAACTTCTCACATGTTCATAGTTATAGCGGATCTCCAACCTACGTAAAGATAAACATCCTAGCCTTATTTATTAGCCTACTTAATCTATCTTGCTTCCTTAAGTTTTAAGACAAAAACCAGAAAATCATGAATTTCCACTAAAATCTTAAATTGTGAGATCCAGAAGACTGTTTTTATTAAATAATTATGAAAAATGAATCAATTATCAATTTTTAAATCTCTAGCTCTTTTCTGTTGCGCCAATGATTTTTACAGAAAAACGTCAAAATTTCGAAACGGCTAAATTTATCGAACTGATATTCAACACACATTAATTTAGTATTACTCCTGACATGCAAGAAATGTTTTAGGTTATTTGCTTGATTTTTAAAGTATTGCGCAACATTTATGACGTCAGAGCTAGTTACAGCGGACTGATTGGCACACAATAGAAAGACTGATGTGAATTTACTACGGCGTGAGTAGGCTGCTTCCCTACACTTATATCAGACACTACGGTTCCTCAGAAGGCTCCGTTATTGGTCACCAACTCAGATGGGTTGAGCATATGCATCGAATGAGAAACAAGAGACTTCCTGGACAAATTCCATAGAGTGAAGTGTGCTCAAGTTGGAGGAGACGTAGTGCTCCTCTGAAGCGCCAAAACAAGCAATTTAAGAAGGACCTAAAGAGGCTAAATTTTGACCCAAGTAACTGGTACGCCGCAGCAGGAGATCGTAAATAATGCTGCACAGCTTCTTGAGCTGCTGACTTCCATTCTGAGCAGGACAGTCGGAGACATGAAAATGAAAAATGTCAGAGATGCAAACGTCGCCAGGGCAAGCCACCCTCAACTACGTGTAATGTATGTGGCCACTTGATTCATGCCAGGATTGGTCCGCTAAGCCATCACAGTCATCTCATACCGGAATTGTCGTGAAAAACAATGTAAATTCATGAGAGAAATGAAAACTGGGACGCGAGTAATTAGCTACCACCAGCTCAAAAGAACAGCGGCCTCCAAATACTAGAAATTGCTCAACGATAGTAACCCTTGATTAAGAGTTTAGGAAGAATTTCTGTCCGCAACTCCAAATACTATGAATTACTGAAGTAA
Organism: Schistocerca nitens; assembly: GCF_023898315.1. Taxonomy (NCBI): domain Eukaryota; kingdom Metazoa; phylum Arthropoda; class Insecta; order Orthoptera; family Acrididae; genus Schistocerca; species Schistocerca nitens. The sequence goes on along the minus strand of NC_064621.1, from coordinate 306,354,381 downwards.
GTCTTTTCTCTTTCCTACCGGATTTCTTATCAAATCGCAAGGCAAACGATGTCTTCAGAATATTCGGTTGGACATATTTGCTGGAAATATGTTTCGCCTAGTGTCAATACCCACAGATATGTGAGTTCCTCATGCGATCGATATACATCAGCAAGAAATAAGAATCCTAAGTTTGCGTGGAGATCAGAATCATCAGTGTTACTCCACATTGCCCCTCAGTATTCCCATTTTTAGAAAGACGTAAACTGTTTTGAAGAAGCATTCACTGTCGTCACTTTTGTTAGGGCACTTGATTTGAAATGCAGTATTGAGATGATGAACAAACTCTAAAGTGTTCCTTCAATTGTTGAGGAATTTAGTAATTCTTCCGTTGCAGCATCAATCAATGATCTAGTTGCTATCCCGTTCCTCTTGAAATAGAGCAGAAACAATAAAGATTCAAGTAATTAAGTTGTACTAAACCGTTTCTTGGAAAAAGCAAGAGACAATCAGACTGTTGTGAAAACAGAGGCTTTGTTGATTGTTCGGAGTAAGTTCGAAAGATTAAGCATCATTACTACCACAAAATACAACAGTAATTTAAACGATATTTGACATTAGAGCAATCATATTTATGTCAGGTGATTTTGTCACCCCGAACGATACAGCTGTCACCCTTATGTTTATGACCAATCCAATTAAAATATTTTAAAACCTGTTTATAGACGTATTGCTAATACATATTCAGACAGTAAATGAATGTGATAAGGTTGTCTTGGGTCATTTAAAGTCGAACAGAACAGCAGGGTTAAGGTAGCCCTTGGGTGACATCTGAGCCCAGTGGGCACACAATCATTCTGACGGCAGTGGCAATTTGTAACAATACGTTCGCAGTTTCCTCGCCAACTGCTCGTGTACTCATGTTTAGTGGAATGGTTTTTGTTCTATACACTTGTACCCACGTCAGTTTTCGCTGTTAATTATGATTTAATTATGACAGACTCCGTACTCTGAAAACCACTGTACGGCTTGGACTGAGATTACATAGTGCTTCACATGTATGTTCCTTCATTGCAGATTCACCGGATCCGCAATCTCTACTTGAAGTCTGCGCTGCGTCAGGACATTGGATGGTACGACGTGCACCAGTCAGGAGAGTTCGCGAGTCGCATGTCAGAGTGAGTAGCAACTTAACTGAGTTTCCTCTTCCGGCGATGGGAGACGACATCAGAGGCTGCGAGCTAGACTTCGTATCTGAGACCTCTGACTTTGCATTCGACTTTGTTTTGTTTTCTTACGGTACACTCACAAAAATATTTCACATTGCAGCAGCTAGTTTCAACCAGCCAGTGGCCGTCATCAGAAGTGAACCGATAAGAGGAAGGACACAAGGCATCATTACAGAAAGCATAAAATCTAACAAGTATCTAATTAGTCACATAAACTCAATTGATCATATATCTCACTTCTACATTTAACGTTTCATTGTATTATAGCCTCGTTCAGAGTATGTCGATGTGGAATTCCAATAGGCATTGCCAAAAGCACAATTCTCTGTGCAGTATAGATTCGTAGAGGCCACGACCATAAAGGGGTGTACAAAAATATGAAAAAACCACGAGTAAAGTATGACTGAATGTAATTACTTATGGTACCCAACCGTGCAGGTTGAGCTCTTGTCTTTGACCACGACCGGCATCTTTTGCAGTGTATTTAATACGTTGCAATTGACAGTCGTGGCCAGAAAAGTGTTCTTTGAAGTTGTGAGAGCATTATGTCGGAGCTAAGTGAAATCTAACGTGGGCAAATTGTTGGAGGTCGTATTGTGGTAGCCAAAGTGTTTGTTGTTTCAAGATCGAGACTTGAGACTTACGGAAAGATGGAAAGGTGTGGACGGGGGCCAATAAGTTACCGTTGGTTGCACAAAGACACATACAATTTATTTTTAAGAAACAAAACTCTCAACAATCATTTTTAAAAGATTTTACTACACTGGCGGCTGAGAGCCTTATTAGAAGAATTGCAAGTTATTGTCGGCTGAAGGCACCAAACAATGTTACACAATCAACGGCTGAAGGCCTGGTTAAGAAAATACAAAATTATTCGTAATTGAAGGCCAGAAGCAATCTCAAAAATACACTCGGGCTGAAGGCCTGAATTACCAATACTGTGGATTTAAACGTTAGAAATACCAATAATCGTTTTAACAATCTTAATGACTGTAACAAGTTATAGTGACGGCTGAAGGCCTTATCAAGACAGACCTGAAAATACAGGGTGTCCGAAAAGTCTATCGCTGATTACGTAAATTGATAACTCAGGCTAGAAGTAAGATACAAATATGAAACTGGTGTCTAATTGTTTACAAACTATCAAAGTTTTTTTCACACATCAGTAAACTTCCACATGAGCACCCTTGGTAGCACGTAGCACATCTAGGCGATATTCAATTTCCGTCCACACATTAGCCAATATCACTGGAGGGATCGATTCAATGACTGTGGTTATCCGTTGCCGCAGGGTTTCAAGATCTGGTACACGTGTTCGGTAGACCTCGTCCTTGACATAACCCATAAAAAGAAGTCTAATGGGGTTATGTCAGGAGAGCGTGGAGCCCAAACCGATGGCCCATCAAGACCAATCCATCGCCCAGGTAAGGTCATACCGAGATAGGCATGGACGTCCAAACCCCAATGAGGCGGTGCACCGTCTTGCTGAAACAAGACATCGGGGTGATACTGAAGCAGCTGAAGAACAGCATACAGCTACAAAATGTCCAGATACACTGCAGATGTGATGGTAGCCTCAGCGAAGAAGAATGGCCCGATAATTCGATCGTGCAATAGCGCGCATCAAACATTCATCTTTGGACTGCGTTTGGTGCACTCCATGACCACGCCAGGGGGTTGTGAACACCAAATGCGCACATTATGGCGATTCACTACTCCACTGACGAAAAAGGTCGCTTCGTCGGAAAAGGCAATTCGTCTGCGATAACCATCATCGTCTTCAATACGTGATAGCATTTCGACCGCAAAGTCATATTGACGTGTACCAAATGCACGTCGTTCGCTGCGACGACCGACCGAACTACCAACCAACGGTCGTCCCCACTCAAGTCAGGCACTGGAAAGGTCGCAGTATAAATCGTCGACTGACAACTTATTGCCATCAGGACACTTCGACGGGCGAACACACACACACACACACAAGTGTAAGTTGTACTACTCGAATATCAAGGTCCATTCAACTAGAACTCTCTGAATCCGGTCCTTGACGTGCTCGTGAACTCTCGCGATCATATCATTCCGTCGTGCGTGTGTGTAGCCAGCGATTGGGCGAGTACTGGCTGTCCGTACCTCTCTGCTGCTCCGTCTCAACTCAACTCCCTGGACACATGACGACCCGGAAACACTAAAGGCCGCTCCAAAGATGGTACCGCAGTACGCGCTATCGATAAGCGTTGCTGCTACCACTCACGGACAGACAAGACAAGCAAACGTAGTGGCGGCAGTGAACAAACAAAGAAAACGAGACGCCATTATCGCTAGTACAAGATGCCAAGCTATGAACGGCATCAACGCGAGCCGCACACGGCTCAAAGATGTACCGAAATCGCCGGCACGGTAGCTCAGCGTGTTCGGTCAGAGGGTTAGTTGCCCTTTGTAATAAAAAAACTGAGTTAATAGATCAACAACGAACTTAAACGGATGTTTTACAAAACCAGCCGGCACGGTAGCTCAGCGTGTTCGGTGAGAGGGCTACGCGCCCTCTGTAATAAAAAAACTGAGTTAATCGACCATCAACGAACTTAAACGGATGTCTTACGACGTCCGCCCCGAGCAGACACAACGAACGAAAACGAACAAAATGAGATAAAAAAAAAAAAAAAAAATTTAACCGCATACAAGGAGACAGTAAAAGCATCAACTGCGTTAGTAAGTGGACGAATATGTGAGTTGCGTGATCGTGGAGGACGGTCATTAAAGATGATTGTAAAGAAAAATAAGGACTCCACCAGAAAAAGTGCCTGTAGAACTGAACGTCGCACTCGCGAACGCTGTCAGCACCAAAACCATCTGTAAGGAACTCCACAGTAATAATACAGAACTCCTTTAACCTTTCTCTGAACGACTTTGCAAACCTGTTTATTTTGTCATCTATCTTGTGACATTGGGCTGCCATCCTAATGTTTTTCAAAGCTAATCACACTATATCACCAAGTCTCAACTTAAAAGAAGGTGGTAGCAGTACAGTCTCTCGTATCTTACCTGACGATTTTTTTTTCTTTTTAAATAGTAAAGTCGGTATTAAGAATTCGTAGTTCCTTTCAATTCAACTATGATTGCTTGAAACATATGTATGTACGAGATCGACGGTTTGTGGCACCGTCAGCAGTATAGTCAACGCAATTTATCAAGTTCTTTCATGCTATGCACAAATTGATTACATATTAGACGGTACGATGAAATGTGAATTGTCCTTATCAATCACTTATATATAACGTGATTACAAACTACCGATCTGAACTAAGAACCGTTTCAACACACCTTAACAAATGCCATTTATAGAATTTTGTGGAGGGCTATTTTTCAGTTTTGCTCAGTATCGTAGATTAAAAAATTTCAGAAGTGTAATACTGGTCATCCATGTAGATGGTGATCTATGAAGGAATAGTTCAAGTTCATCATTAACATCCTTTATTGCGAAAAAAATTAGAAACTACAAATTTTTACAAAACTCAAAATATTCACATTTCCATGTCTGTTTCTGCTTTAACGCTACAAATCATTTCACAATTTCATTGTACCTTTGCAAAGAGGTGAGTCAATTTTAAAACTTAGGAGCTTCTTTAATGCAGAAATTGATGATCTACAACTTTCATTCATGACTCTCTTCATTTGGAGTAGCCCTTTCTGAGTTACAGGAGTTGGAACATGAGAATAAAGCACTTTCACCCACATTGGTATAAGCTGCCTATCTTTGACGATCGATTGTGTCTAAACAGCTGACCCGATTTTCACTGTTAAGTAAGTCATTCTACGCCAAATGTGATGTTCTTTCATTCTGTTGCTTTCAAAATAGTCTGTGAGGTGTATTGTTTTCGAGTTACAAAGGAAAACGAGAGAGAAGTCCCAAATTTTCGTAGGTTTTCAGCGTTTAGAAGTTTAGCACAAGACAGAAATTGTTTTCGTAGGTTTTCAGCGTTTAGAAGTTTAGCACAAGACAGAAATTGTCGCAAACTAAGTTAGCTGTTACTTGGGATGACTTGCGTCGATGAAAATTATTTCTAGTTTGCACATATTTACTGGCCAGTAGAAGTCTAATGTGCATATACTGGTCGTAGTAAGAAATCGTCGTGTTCAGCTGTTGTTATATTGATATACAGTGAATAAGTTCATTGAAACACAAACACATGCTTTGCTTGTTGTTTCCTTTGCTGTTTAAATATGGTAACAAACTCTATTCTGATCTTCATTTGAAGATGCAGTCTTGCATTTCTCATTCTTTTGACACTGACGAACTTGCTTTATCTTGCACTTTTCGCTTCCTGCACTATAGCAGAATATTCGAAATGTTCTCATATCTGAATAATTATGTTCCAACAAGAGCATACTACAGCAGCTACTAATCTTGTATCAAAACAGTGGCTGAACATAAAAGAGAACTAAGTATCACAAAAAGCATCATTGCTAATGAAGCTTAGCAAAGATTAGTTTTATTTATTAAGGATGTTGTGTGATTGCCTGACAATTATCACATGCAAAGGTTAAGACTATCAAATTTCTGTTGTAAAAATTTATGTTCTAGTATCAGTCAAGTAATGTAAAGGAGGATTAGTTCTGATCTCTGGAATCTTCACAACTGAAGATGTCGAGTTTTGTGAAAATTTGCTGTATTGAGGCGCACTTTACAATGTCAAATATTCAGTACTTTCTTGCTTAATTTTAGCTATTGTGCGAGGCTCGTATTAAAGTACTACAAGGCGATAATAACGCGTTTTGAAAAATATAGGCATATTTTCAGTTATTTTAAAACTGTCCTCAATTGTGGACCATCGTTATTTATTTACACATCAAGTTCCGTAGGACCAAATTCAGGAGCAAATCTCCAAGGTCATGGGACGTGTCAGTAGATGACATTACAACATAAAAGTAATGACAGATAAAAATAAAATGTTTATGAACCTGAAAAAGGTCAGCCCATAAGTTTAAGTAAATGCGATCAACAATACAACAATATTCAGCTTAATTTTTCAAGGAATTCCTCGACAGAATAGAAGGAGTGAACCATGAGGAAACTCTTCAGTTTCGATTTGAAAGCGCGTGGACTACTGCTAAGATTTTTGAATTCGAGTGGTAGCTTACTGGAAATGGATGTAGCAGTTTACTGCACACCTTCCTGCATAAGAGTTGAGGCACTCCGATCTAAATGCACGGCCAGAATTTACACCGCTTATTGCACGAACCGCTCATTTCTGAGCTAAAAATAACCTTTTAGAATGGGAAGAGGTATCCCAAAATATAGTAAGATACGATATAAGCGAGTGAAAATAAGCAAAGCAGACTAATTTTTGTCTCGAACGATCACTCACTTCAGATACCGTTCGAATAGTAAAAATGGCAGCCTAAAGTCTTTGAACAAGATCCTGAACGTGGGCTTCCCACTACAGTTTAGTATCTATCTGAACACCTAGACATTTGAACTGTTCAGTTTTACTAATCATATGCCAATTCTGTGAAATTAAAACGTCCGATTTTGTTGAATGGTTTGTTAGAAATTGTAAAATCTGAGTCCTATGGTGGTTTAGCGTTAGTTTATTTTCTACAAGCCTTGAACTTAGGTTGTGAACTGCAGTATTTGAAACCGAGACAACATCCTTTACAACCAAGCTAGTGTCATCAGCAAACGGAAATATCCTTTAGTTATTCATAATAGTAGAGGACATATTATTTACACAAATAAGGAACAGGAGTGGTCCCAACACTGATACCAGGGGCACCGCCCCCCACCCCCCTCACCTATCCCACTTAATTCTACCCCACTCAGACCCCACATCACAGCCATTCTGAACATTGTGAAGAATGACCTTTTGCTGCCTGTTGCTAAAGTAAGAGGTGAACCAATTATGAGCCACTCCCCATATTCTGTAATGGTCCCACATCTGGAGCATTATTTTGTGATTATTACAATCAGACACCTTAGTTAAATAAAAAAAATATGCCTAGCGTTCAAACATTTTGTTTAACCCATCCAGTATTCCACAGAGAAAAGAGAATATAACATTTTCAGCTGTTAAACCACTTCTAAAGCCGAACTGTACATTTGATAGCAAATCACGTGATATAAAGTGATCAATTATTCTTACATACACAGCCTCTTCAATAACTTTAACAAACACTGATGGCATGGAAATAGGTCTAAAATTACCACTTTCTCCCTTTTAACAAAGTGGCTTTACTACTGATTACTTTAATCGGTCAGGAAACTGACCATCCCTAAAGGAAAAGTTACAAATGTGGCTAAATACAAGACTAACATGGGCAGCACAGTACTTTAGTATTCTGCTCTGCACTCCATCATAACCATTAGTGTACTCAGTCTTCAGTGACTGAGCTATTGACTCAGTCTCCTCCCTGTCTGTATCATGGAGGAGTATTTAGGACTTCAGTCCTGGAAAGTCACGAAAGTCACTGACCAAGAAAGTTATATGAGTCTGTGTAGAAACTAAATTTTTATTTAATTCACCAGCAATGCTCAGAAAATGAATGTTAAATACTGTACATGTATCTGATTTATCAGTAACAGAAATATTTTTACTACGAACTGACTTTATACTGTCGACCTTGGGCTGCTGACCAGACAATTCATTCACAACTGACCATATAGTTTTAATTTTATCCTATGAATCAGCTGTTGTATTTGCATACCACATACTCTTTGCCTTCATAATAACCTATTTAAGCACCTTCTTTCTGTTAGACTTTGCAGTTGACCTAGGCCTCCTAACTGCTGCGTGTTCCCTGCACCTACAGCTACAAGAGTCTCCTCTCCACGCAACTCTGACAGTTGGTCAAATCTATTGCATATACGCAAAGTATAACTGTCCGAATACCTCCTTCTCCTAGCTGCCTTCTTGCCAATGCCAATTCCCATTCCCCACCATCTTAATTCTATTTGTGTGTGTGTGTGTGTGTGTGTGTGTGTGTGTGTATTTATATAATGTTTCACTCATGTTTTCTTTTTCCTCATCTTCATCACTGTCAAACGCTACATACTGAGTTGCTACTGTCACTGTCACTGTTTACCAGCTGTAGAAACAACCATGGCGGGCAGTGGAACACTTGAAGGAGTAAAAACAAGATGGCTGACAGTGGAGCAGTTGAAGGTGTTCCTGGTGGTTGTTCTGAATCTTTCAGAGGTGTCTGTGAATTTTGTGTGTGTGTGGGGGGGGGGGGGGGGGAGCTGTAGGTGGGTTGGTGGTGGGGGGGGAGACCTCTATAGGTTGGTGTTGTCTAATATTTCTTTGAGGCCAGGGAACAGAGTTCCATTGCAGAGAGCTGTGTATTTATTTATAACTTGTTTTCTTCCCGCTATGGCTTTTTGTATATTCTTCAATTATTAGTTTTTGTGGGGAGCTGTTGCTGCACTTCAGAATTTTCAAATCAGTATTGATGTTTGTTGGCAATTAAAGTAGTTGGTTGCAGAAAATACAAGTAAATAATATTTGACTGTTACCGAAGATGAGTAGAACATGCTCGAAACGCGTTGTGTTACGTTAAATTCAACATAAACCAAATATAAGTGTTCGGTAGCAGAAAATACAAATAAATAATTATTCCACGTAGTCACGGTTCCCAAACGTAGCCAGTATGGCCACGATTAATTACAATTGTTACATGGTTCTGAATAAAGATGAGGAAACGACAATGGATGAAGAATTTAGCTAACGCTGAGGTGATGGTGATGTGCATCTGCGTTTGTTTCTGTTCTCACGCAGGGACATGACGAAGCTGGAGGACGGGGTGGGCGAGAAGGTGCCCATGTTCGTGTCGATGGTGGTCTCGTTTGGGGGCAGCGTGGGGTTGGCGCTGGGTCGCGGTTGGGAGCTGGCGCTCGTCTGCCTCGTATCGCTGCCCGTCACCCTGATCGTCGTCGGCATCGTCGGGTTCGCGGCCTCGCGCCTCGCCAAGCGTGAGATGACCGAGTACGCCAAGGCGGGCACCATTGCCGAGGAGGTGCTCAGCTCCATCAGGACTGTCATCGCTTTCGGCGGTCGGGAGAAGGAGGTGGAGAGGTAAGTTGACGCCCAGGTCTTCCTGGCTAGTGAGTGACTAATACAAAGGGTGTTAGGGATTATGTACAGACATTGGTATAATTGGTGCCTTAACATGTAGACACTTCAGCGTGTTAGTGGTTTTATCTCTGTGTCTAACAGTCTTCCCGCAAAACAAGTTACATAACTTATTACCTGTTGTTTTCTGCAACGTCGTAACTCCAACAGAGTGAAGTGGCGCAGTGGTCGCTGACTGGAGTCGCGTTCGGCACGACGTCTGTTGAAACCCGCGTCCAGCCGTCCTGATTTATGTTTTCCACGATTTCCGTAAATCGCCTGTGACGAATGCCGGGATGGTTCCTTTGAAAGGCACAGCCGACTTACTTCCCCGTCTTTCCCTAATCCGATGGGACCGATGATCGCTTTTTGGGTGATTCCCCAAATCAATCAACCAACCAACCATCGTAACTCCGCCGCTAAGGGGACTACGTCTGTCAGTACAGACTACCCGTCTTGCATCCGTGTGTCAACACTTCAGAATCTCACCTGTAGTCCAGGGGAATATTGGCATTAATGGCATGCTGTAGCCACATATGCTTGGCAGATACTAACCAGCCAAAATATTTAGCGCTGCTAGCAGCTCTAGTTATTAGTCTGTTACTAAAGTAAATACGGTACTGATGTTATGTTGTTCAGTACGGTATCCTCAGGCACCAACAAAAATATCTGCACTTACACGCGTAACACACTGCATGCACACGTTTCTTACTGTGGACTCGAGAGTCTGCATCCACTATCCGATTGGAAAGGGAAAATTTTCCGGTCTCACTTCTGTAAATTGTCTACGTGTCTACGTGGTTTTTGATCAGAACCTACTATTCCCATTTATGGTCTACTCTCTTTCCTGTAGAGGCAGTTTTTTAGAGCACTTTTTGGGAAAATAAAGTGGGAACCCGTGGTAGGAAGCAGCTTTCTACAGAAGACTAAATTAATCCATCGCGGGTAAGTGGTCTTGGTTTATTAAAAGCATTAAAATTGACGCGTTTCATCATAAGCGGTCTTATATTACAGGGTGACCCAAAAGTCCATTAAAATTTGAAAATGCACTAATTCACGGAATATTGTAGATAGAGAGGTCAAAAGCGACACACAGTTCCTAAATGAAATGATGTTTTATTGAAACCAAAAACGAGTGTAGAAACTGGCCAACACATGACCCTGGGCATCAGCTCGTCAGTGATGCCGCATATAACTGTTATATAAAATGAGCTGTAGTGAGGGACCGAGTCAGAGGCGCCAGCAATCACGGCATGCCGACTTTACTAGAAAAAGCACCTTCAGTGAAGCTTTTGTAACAAAGTGGAGAATCCAAAACAGCAAATTTACGATTCTATCACTATAAAAAGGGTATTAAACCGGCTGAAGGTCCTGTGACAAACCTCGGAGTGTTTAGACGATCGGCCCCATAGTGGCCGACCAGACGCTAGTGCTACTGCTGATTTGAAGTAATGGTATCTTTAGCGGGTTCAAAAAATGCTTCAAATGGCGCTGAGCAGAATGGGACTTAACTTCTGAGGTCCTCAGTCCCCTAGAACTTAGAACTACTTAAACCTAATTAACCTAAGGACACACACATCCATGCCCGATGCAGGATTCGAACCTGCGACCGTAGCGGTCGCGAAGTTCCAGACTGAAGCGCCTAGAACCGCTCGGCCACCTCGGCAGGCTTAGCGGGTTCATCTCTATATGGTGAGTCCAGTGCTTGAGAAGTCGACGTGGGACGCAGTACTATTTGGAGAGCACTAAGGCGTATCCTCCACTGCTATCCGTGCAATTTCCGCCGCCATCCTGAACTGTCAGCCACCGATTTTGTCACATGGAAAGTATTTGTGGTGATGAAACTTCACAGAATCCAGGAAGATTACAATTGGTTGTCTCACGTGTTGTGGACCGACAAAATTCCGAGGGTTTGTGAACCCACAACTATGCAGAATTTGGGCCACTGAGAACACCAGAACTCTCACGAAAACCCAATTACAGAACTGTGAAGTCAGGGTGTAGAGTGGATATGATGTACATTGTCGTCTCGACAACAGATATTGTTGATGACTGTGGCAGACAAGTAAAGCATTTGTCATAAGGAACATTGTATTTAGAAAAGTCAATTGTTGTGTTAGTTATTGCATTCGTGTAGTATGAAGCGCCATCTGTTGGTCATTTTGTGCACATTTTTTGGTTTTAATAAAACGCCAAGTCGTTTCACTCATGATTGTTAATGTTTACCTCTCTACCTGTATTATTACGTGAAGCATTGAGTTTTCAAATCATCCTGTGCATTACTATACATTAGTCTATAAAAGTAATGAAAGTGCAGATGTAAACAGAAATATTACAATTTCGTAGTCACTTTCCTTGTAACCGTGTCTTCTTCATAAGATATGCTTCCACACTGTTCGACAAGTTGATGAAACAAAAGAAAATTAACCGGCATATTTAGTCCTCAGTCGACGTACGAGGAGCACGTGGACGCTTTTCGGATTAATAATTTCGAAAGACGGTCGTAGCGACGCACATCCGTGAAACAGGCCATCCTTTGCTGGGAACAGAAGACGATATATATCGGGAAAAATGAAAATGCATTAAACGATCAGATCACAGGAGATGCAAGCAACTTTATAGATCATAGATAGAAGCAGTCGTTGGTTACCTATTTTAACTATAGTAATACTGGTGGTATTTCATTCGTGAAGAGATTCGAACACCCGAGCTTCCCCGTTGGCTTGTGTACTACTTTTGATCATTGGTGTCTCACTGATTTGTTGACTACGAAGACTAGGAGCTTACGTGCCCGCACGACTACCTGTTGCTGTGACGTTAGTGATACTCAGGACTGTGTGTATGCCGGTTCGTTTTGCTTTTATTTTCTTTATTATATAGACTGGTTGAATGATTCGGGGGCATGTTTTAGGAAGACGCGGTAACAAGGGAAGTGACAACGAAATTTAAAGAAATTGTATATATGTTTTTTTTAAATCATTTTACACATCCTTGTACAATAATTCGGATGTTCTAGGTTTGTGCCAGTCAGTTTTAATGCTTTTGCACAGCTAAAAGTAGCAGAACATAAATTTTAATGTTCGTTTTATTAGCGGGAGCCGGCCGGAGTGGCCGTGCGGTTCTAGGCGCTACAGTCAGGAGCCGAGCGACCGCTACGGTCGCAGGTTCGAATCCTGCCTCGGGTATGGATGTGTGTGATGTCCTTAGGCTAGTTAGGTTTAATTAGTTCTAAGTTCTAGGCGACTGATGACCTCAGAAGTTAAGTCGCATGGTGCTCAGAGCCATTTGAACAATTAGCGGGAAGAGGAATTGATCAGTGGTTCAAAATGGCTCTGATCACTATGGGACTTAACATCTAAGGTCATCAGTCCCCTAGAACGTAGAACTACTTAAATCTAAATAACCTAAGGACATCACACACATCCATGGTTCAAATGGCTCTAAGCACTATGGGACTCAACTTCTGAGGTCATTAGTCCCCCAGAACTTAGAACTAGTTAAACCTAACTAACCTAAGGACATCAAAAACATCCATGACCGAGGCAGGATTCGAACCGGCGACCGTAGCGGTCGCGCGGAATTGATCAATGAAGTCCCAGCATTTCTGCTCGTTAGGTTGATTTGCTTACTGTGCTGAATGTTAATACGAAATCGTGGAGCGACTAGGAGCTCGGGAAACTTCATCATGTGGTGTTCGAAAGCCGTTAGCATTTTCATAGCTGGGACTTCTTGATGTTTCTGATCAACGTCGCTAATTTTCAGAAATGGAAAGGCTACATGAAACTAATGTACTTTTCCTAACCCGTGCGACAAATTCTGCTTACTCATTTCCCGGTTTTCCAGGCGGGTTTAGTGGGTAACTGCGTGTGCGCGTCCAATGCAGTGAGAATCTTGATAACAGAGCTAGCCAGAGGTGGTGTTTCGTATAAGATGGCGAGGCTTAATTGAACTAAATAAATTGTATTTGTTGCCGTTGAAAAGTGAATTGTGATGCTTACGAGTGATCTGACCCTATTGGTATAAACTATCTGCATATCTTATATAATCATGGTGACTTTACCGACCGAAGTTGCTACGAACCATCTGGAGGTGGTATGTGAACTGTTACTTTGCATACTAGTGGCTGGATCTTGCAGTGTTGCTGAATACAGCTAGATACGAGACTAATTATTGGTGCAGACGTACTGTGTCGCGGGTAAAAGCTAGGCTGGGGACCCGTTTATGTACTCGACCTTAACTGTATAGTATTGGATTAAATTTATCCTTTTCTGCCAGTAAATGATATCCAGTTACACTTCGGAGTTACTCGTCGCTTAATTTGTCCGACACGCCACGAGTGTTTGGACGGCGACACAACAGAGAAGCAGACGAACGTAACGTTTTAATGTCTCTGTGCAATTACGGCTGGTGACAGTGCTGTGTTTCTGTAGTACGAAGCCCAACAGCTGTTTGCCGTAAGTACTTGGGAACTACGTTATTTAAGTCAGAAGATCCTGACAGTTGTGAACTCGTGATCGATTTACCACCTGGCCTGATTATTAGGAGTGGTCTTATCAAAAAAGCGTGGACTTTGTAAGTTCATCCCAAGCGATATCACACTTTCGCCAACGTCATAACTTCTTTCATTAACTAGTCGTGGAATGAGGATGTCGTTTATCCTTCCACTGACTTAGTGCCTTTCTCACACTATCTGTTCTGCCTTACGGTCCTCTACATTCAATATCCTCGGTTTGTTTCACGTCGTCTAGTATCTGATTGCCTGTAGCGTTTTCCTCCTCGTCTGCTACTTGCAGTGCCGTGTTACTAATTCCTAAACAACGCATCAAAGTAAATGTTTTTTTTTGATGAATCAGTTGACCCAGTAAATATTTTAAGGTTTAAACAATTTTGTCATCTCAGACCGCACTTTTTTTAAAAAAATTTAATATTTCTTTATTTCGTTATTTACTTGTCCCTATCAGCCCGTGGCTATTATGAAATACCTCGAAAATTAGAGTTCAGTTCACAGTCATCAGTATTCTCAGGGTCTGTGAACATAACTTTCCACCACAAGGGCTGTATCAGCTAAGTGGTGAATGTTGCAGTAGACTGAACTGTGATTTTGGAAGCACTTGATAATAGACACGTTTGGAGTTCAGTAGGTAATCGATAAGTGAGTAATGATATTAAAAAGAAAATTAAACAGGTGTAGCTTCAAAACACTTTTGAATTTCAAAACCTTACCACACATCATGTCGTCTCAAAAGGACTGTCAGTTAGCCTCCTCTTTTCGCCCATTCTTCTATACTTATCTATTTGGTACTTTATCTTTCCAGCTAATGCTTCTTTCTGTAGCATCGGATTTAAAACGTGTGTAGTTTACTGTTCTTTGGTATTTACAGTGCCTACACTTGACTTGAACACGGTGCTATATTTGACATGGACAATTTTGAGATCTTCTTTGTCGGCTCATTGCTAATAGATTATACTAGTAAAACTGTTAGGTCATATAAAACTTCCTTTACCTTAGGGAAACTTCCGTCATTCACTTCTGATCAAATAACAGATTATATTGAAGCACTAGATAAAGTGTGCAACTACTATATCTCACTTAATATTCGAAAACATTTTCTCTAATGAAATCTTCTTAGGTTGCCAGTTAACTAAATTCACCTAAAGCTAACGATTCGGAAACACGTCAAAACGTTGTTTCAAGACGAGGCTGTTATTAGCTCGTTAATGCAGGAATGCCAGCCGGAGTGGCCGTGCGGTTCTAGGCGCTACAGTCAGGAGCCGAGCGACCGTTACGGTCGCGGGTTCGAATCCTGCCTCGGGCGTGGATGTGTGTGATGTCCTTAGGTTTAGTTAGTTCTAAGTTCTAGGCGACTGATGACCTCAGAAGTTAAGTCGCATAGTGCTCTGAGCCATTTGAACCATTTGATCCAGGAATATAACCGACCTGTCAAATTAGTCACGGTACCCTTCGTTCCTTTATACATATGGTAGAAAGAGAGTTCTTTTATGTACATTCCGTACCGCAAACTTGCGACGGAGGCCTTGATTTGAACGGTGACTCACATGCTAAATAATGTATGCAACATTATCCACTTCCTACATGGTGTGTGACATGCTTCCGGAAGATTTGTTTTTATGAAGAGTACTGCCCACAGTGCTTCACTATCTCACTCATCTAGTTTAATAACTTCGATCCTGTGACGGCAAATATCAAGTATCGATAAGTATCGTACACCTCTTACATTCTTGGCTGGAGCTAACAGATGCTGAACACTTTATGTTTAATATAATAAATACAACAGGATGCCACCACATTGGCTGATGGAAAATTCTCTGCTTATTTATGGTAACAACAGTCACTTTAACTATGAAATGAAAAATCCGAATAACGCAGATACTATTACGTCTGCGAATATACATTCAGAGGATGAATAAAGTGGATGCCATAGGACCATGGATCAACTACGACACGAAACTGGCCAAATGAAAACACCTGCATACAGTGTTACAAAGACTGCTGCCAGTGTGTGCTAACTTTAGGTAGAGGGCCACAATGGCTATGCAGATGGGCTCCGCTTAAGCGTACACAGATTGGTGTAAACAACGGATATGTACCCAAGAACAATCTGCACATTCACAGTGTAATTGGAAACTGACCATAATTAGGGCAATATCACACATTCTCCAGCAAAAGTCTTAAAAATATTGCCAACATGTACATAACACTTATCTCAAAATGAACAGTGAAATGCTGCCCAAGTCTGATTTCTTTCACCATTCACCAAAAATTCGTACCTGTGTAGCCGAGCAGCACTACTCATAGGCACAACGGATACACTGCAAATGATGAATGTGAAACCACTGCGACCTGACCACTGTGTTCTTCAGCATAGATCTCCTACCAGACTGCGACCTTAGTGCACAGATAGGTGTGTAAAATTCGTAACCAAAAATGAGAAAGGAATGATTTACGTTAAAGCAACAGGAATACATTGGGGTTGGGAAAGAGGTAACGGAATGTTCCCTCTACGTTTATTAATAAATATGTAGAATTCACAGAAGAAAAGATCTTATTAAGGTAGTGTTGGCGGTCAACAACAGTTGAACGCAATCGGACGTACGATGATAAATGATAGTATTTTAAACACCTACGGTGCACTACAATTAATGGTAGGAAACACACTGAGACCACGACTAGTTCGCATGTGATAATTCTACTTCGGCAGCCCTGTGCATTGCTCTCTATGTTTCGGAATGCCCAATGACACTCAGGCCAAGAGCAGATATGTAAGGACATAGTCTCAGTTCGAATATAGTAAAATTTCTTGAGACTGAGATGTTTGTCCACGAGTTAGCATGGTTTTAGAAAGCATCGCTAGTGCGAAACTCAGTTTGCTCTTTTGTCACAAGATATACGGAGAACTATGGGTGAAGGGCAAAAGGCAGTTTTCGTATTTCTAGATTTCCGGAAAGCATTTGACACGACGCCCCTTGCAGCTGTTAATGAAGGTACGAGCCTGGAATAAACTCACAGATATGTGAGTGACTCGATGACTTCTTAAATAATAGCGACTAGTATGTTGTCCTCGAGGGCGAGTGGTCATCAGAGACAAGGGTATCGTCAGTAGCGACCCAGGGAAGTGTGACAGGGCCGCTGTTGTTCGCTACGTACACAAATGATTTGACGGACAGGGTGGGCAACAATCTGCAGTTGTTCGCTGATGATGTAGGGTAAGGTGTCGAAGTTGAGTGACTGTAGGAAGCTACAAGACGACTCAGACAAAATTTCCAGTTGGTGTAATGAATGGCACCTAGCCATAACTGTCTAAAAATGTAAGTTAATGCGGATGAGTAGGAAGAACAAACGTGTAATGTTCGAATAGTGCATTAGTAGTGTCCTGACTGACACAGTGAAGTTGTTTAAAAAGCAAATGTGACGTGGAACGTGCATGTGAAAACGGTGTTAGGGAAGGTAAATGGCCGACTTCGGTTTATTGGGAGAATTTTAGGAAAGGGTGGTTCACCTGTAAAGGAGACCACTTACAGAACCCTGGTGCAACCTATTCTTGAGTACTGCTCGACTGTTTGGGATCCGTACCTGCTCGGACTGAAGGAAGACATCGAAGCAATTCAGAGGCGGGCTGCTACATTTGTTACCGGTAGGTTATAACAACACGTAAGTGTTATGGGGATGTTTCGGGAACTCAAATGGGAATCCCTGGAGGGAAGGCGGCGTTCTTCTCGCGAAACACAATTGAGAAACTTCTCTGTCGAATGATTCTACTGCTGCCACAATGCTACACATCACGAGTAAGGCCCACGGAGATAAGATACAAGAAATTAGGGCTTATACGGAGTCATACAGAGAATCGTTTTTCCCTTGCTCTATTTGGGAGTGAAACAGGAGGGAAATGAGAAGTAGTGGTACACGGTACCCTCCACCACGCACCGTACGGTGACTTGCAGAGTTTCAATGTAGATGTAGATTAGACGCAGCAAGCCACTATGAAATGGTGTTCTGAACAACATTTACCATCAAAAAGGGCAAGTGTGAATATAAACTATTGAAACACCCATATCCTGCCACACACAGAGGGATCAAAGGTAATTTGGAGTAATCTGTCGCCTGAAACTACAGAAAGAACTACTTTCAACAAATGCAAAGAACAGGAAATTAAACTTCTTATACTAATCGGCCAGAAAACATGGTGACTGGTTGAACTGAGAGATAACACCACGCTTGCTGTGAAATTCTATTAGAAAATATTGTCAATTCTACGAGCTAATAGGTAGAAAGAATGAATCGCGACAAGAGAAGGGAATATCTGGAAACGTCGGTCGCATTTATACTTGGCGTACTGGACAGCTGAAATTTAATTGCAAATGATTAGTGAAGCTCAAACACTTGCTGCCGGCCCCACTCAAAGCTAGCTAAGTCGGTCCCATCTAACAGTTTGCAATTTAATTGGGGGTGTAAAGTAACAGACAAACATTGTGAAATCGATGAAATAGATCGTCAGGTGAAATCAGGTTACTGCTGCCTGACCGCCAGAGGGCGGTTACAAAACTCGTTTTTTAACACAGGTTTTGTCTTGTGTACTGTTGCATTGTTGTAATAGAGAAGCATCAGTTAATCATATAGAGAAACAACAGTCGGTAATTGATAAGTTAATTTCATTCATCATAATCTACGTTTTGGAAAGCCCACAACTGTGTCATTCGTGATTTAATGATGAAAATCTTCACTAGACGCTTATTTTTTCATTCTTAGCTAACACGTTTCGAGAATTTATTCTCATTTTCAAGTGCATTTGCTTACACAAATATTTCTGTGATGTTTACATGTGTGGTTTTCTGCCTCTCTTGAACTGTAGTTATCTTTTTGAGGATTTTCTGCAACTGGAAAATTGGACCAATTTATCTGGGAATGTCTTTATACGCTAATGTTAGAGATACTGTTTTTGTTTTTCTGCTCGTAAGTATTGTGCCTGGTCTGTTATCACGCAGAATGCCACACGCATGCAAATCATTACTAACACGGTTTGTTTTTGTAATCAAACATACTACAGAGATATGATCACAGTATGGTTTCAAAAACAGTTTGTACGTAGTTAGAGACGTTACATTTTTGTCTGTTACAGTATGTACATAGAACAGTCAATTTTAAAACTGATTATACCACAGTTGGCAATTGAACTATCGATTATATTTCTATTTTATTAGATGTTGAGTAGAGTCTAAGAGGTAGTGTACGTATTCTTCCTCTTCCTTTCTTCCTAGACTAAAGCCGGTTTCCTTCAATATCCCTCAGTCTACCCTGAGGTTGTACTTCTTTTAGCAGATGGTAATTTATTTCTTACGATTTTCAGTATCCTCTGTTCATCCATCCTGTCTATATTCTCGGTCCATTCATGTTTTCAATTACGTACCCACACATTAATGGAGTCCACATTATCTCCTTTTTTAATGCTTTCACTTCTCTGTCTCGCAATGTCTTTCCTGTAGCCCCTCGTAGAATTTTAATCATCGTGGTTTCAAAAGTAAAAGTATTCATATTTGTGGAAATTAATACAGTTATCATATGCAAGAGAAAAGCTTTGAAAAATTAATTAAATAGCTGACTAGTCTGTCATTGATAATTTTGTCCCCTTCTGTGGTGTACAAAAATTTCCAGTTCCTTCATTAAATCCATTTTAGGTGGTTTCTGGAAGTCGTGGAGTATCTTAAGAGATTCTTGCATATTTTTAATGGATGTCCCGTGTTTTATATGTGTTGCAATTACTGCTGTGCCAAAATGGCTATGTATATAAGAGTTTATGAGTTCAGTGCATCTAATCTTATGTTTCTGCCAGTGGCATCCATTCAAAATCGTAGATCTTAAGATACGAAACCGCTCCAAAAAATCATTACAAAGGATTTAAAGGAAGAGGTGGTAAATTTTATACACAGCAAAAGCAAGAAAAAGAAAATCTCAGTGACAAACTAGATAGCGAATCAATTAATTTTTTTCAAATTTTTCTCATGCACATTTCCATAAATATGTGCAATACCCCATAGACTCTACTCACCATCTACAACATAACATACATGTAAGGGATAATTCTGTAGTCAGTTTCCGTAAAATGAAGTTTATAATTCACAACTTTATGTATATATTGTAATCCACAGAAATGTAAAACCTTTAGATGTATACAGACTCTCTGTGTAACCATACCATCGTGATATCTCTTTAGCATGTTCGATAACAAAAACAAACAGGGTTAAGTAACGATTTGCCTGTGTAGTATATTCTGTGTAATGGAGGAGGCAAAATACCTCTAAGTAAAAAATTAAAGTTCTGTCTCTAATATTAGCGTATAAAAACCACTCCATGATTCATGTGTCCTGTTTTACAATTGCAATATAGCCTCAAAAAGGCGCCTACAGTGGAGGAAAGGCCGACAATCACACATGAAAGCATCATAAGAAATATTTATGCAAAAATTCACTTGAAAATGACAATACATTCTCGAAATGTGTTGTACTAAAAATGAGAAAAGTGAGTAACTGGTACAGGTTTTCGTTATTTAAGGCAGTGAATAATGTATAAAAGCCCGCAAATCAGCACGAAAATATTAAGTAAAAAGGCTAATGACTAATCTCTCAGGATGTTAATGCATTCTAACGAAAGGGTTAAGGATCACTAACAATTTATTCCGATTTAAACACAAGTTACATTGAATGGTGGCCTTACACAAGCTAATATTATACAGAGTGGAACAAACGAAATGTAAAACAACTCACCCAACAACTCAAGCATGATGTTTTCCGATAGTGACAAAAGGCACTCTTTAGTACGTCAGAGTACGAACTGGACAAATGTCTAGTGCTCAACAACTTCATCCAAGTCTGTACGCAATATCCGGAGCACCACAGCACAGTTGAGTCACCGTTAGCTACTGTTCAAATGTTCTCTAAATTGCAAGTCGATATGCAGCAAAATGACTAAGTCCCAAATCACTGCATATCGAAATAATCCTAACACCAAACACACTTGTACACGTGTGGCGCTCTTGCCACTCAGCCTTGCCAAAACCCCTTCCCAACCAGCGTCGAACATTGTAAACCACAGAACAAGCTCTGCTTACCTCTTCATCACTTTCCTCATTGGGCATCTCCTGTCAAGTGAGGATGTGGTATTTGTACCATAATTTCAGCGGATGTAAGTTTGCAAAATTTTAAATATTTCAGATAAACTACATACATAGTTAAACATTCAGCAGGTACATATTACATCATCATATGTTAAACATTGCTGGATAATCAAGTTTAAGTTAACATTTCACACATTAGGAAATGGCAAATGCAAGACAGACATACTACCTAATTTTGCTCGCCGCATCCTCATTTTGGTTTTCAAACTCATATAAATATTGTTTTAAAATTTTCTTATTAAACAAATACAAACAGACTAAAACTACAGTATAAATCGTTCATGCTGAAGCTCATGTTTCGTATATCTGTGAAAACGCTTTGATTTGGTACTCAGTTATTATTTATTAAATGTTTTATTTCTAACAACTAGTCTGTTCTGCACTACAATAAATACACTCATTTTATAACTGATTTTAATACCTATCAGATGGCACACTGTACCCTTTTTTAGCTTGTCTGTAGCATTTTTTCCCACCTTTATAAACTATATCATACAGAAGTGTTAATGACTTTCAAACTATTTCTTATGGAAATGTGGTGACAATTTTACTGAAAGCCTCTCTTTATTTGCAATTTCAAGGCTGGTTTAGATTTTGTGTTGCTTAGCTGGATGTGATTTTAGTGTCTGGGTGAATATTTGAAGAATTTATTTTAATGTAGTCATAATCTCGGCGCACTTCTTAGCGTACATAATCACTCAGCGACGCCGGTTTGCCCCGCCACTGCTGGAATTCCATTCGGTTTCTGCCCGGTGCTCAACTGTTCTTCACCTCACTTTTTCTCCTATTTTCTGCAACGACTTGAAACGCGCCCCAGCTCTTACCTATCTACCTCATATACAGTCTACCTCAGATAGCCTC
Source organism: Schistocerca nitens (assembly GCF_023898315.1). NCBI lineage: Eukaryota > Metazoa > Arthropoda > Insecta > Orthoptera > Acrididae > Schistocerca > Schistocerca nitens. The sequence goes on along the minus strand of NC_064621.1, from coordinate 306,332,520 downwards.
CTTGTGCCTCCTTACCAGCTACATGAGACTCAAATAATTCTCCAGTGCTTTAATTTATATAAAGTGAGGATACTGTAATGATACAAGGTCATTCCAGTGTCCTTCCGCCACCCGCCACAAAAACTGAGAACGGATCGGCGGAAGTTCACATGTGGTCATGTCAAGGGACTTGCGAAAGCAACGCTGCTCATTCAAGAAACTGGGTCGAGGTACACAGTCCCTTTTCTAAGTAAGAGATGTTCAAGCTTTCCAAAGTGAACCCTTACTCAGCCTAAGCAACTCTAATATTATTAGAAACAGGCAGAATAACAAATAAAGAGATACGCAAATATCAGCCCCTACAAACATGAATAACTGACACGTTTGTCGTCTGTTGTACGTCTGTAGCCCACCTCCTCCGGCCCCTGTCAGTGTACTGCTTCTCCCTCTGTTATCCTTCCTTCGCCGTCTCCTCTTTGGATTATCAAACCCTGTCTGCTCCTCCCCGCTCTGTCAATATCCTCAAGGCACCTCTCCCTGTCTTTCTTTTTGACTTTCCATTCTCTGTCCATGTCCTCCTCTCTCTTCTCTCTATCCATCAGCTCCTCTTCCCTTTCTATGTCTATTTCCTTCTCCCCCTCTGTGTGATGATGTCCTCCTTCCCTCTCTCTCTACCTATCTCTTCATTTTCCTACCTCTCTCATTTCCTCTTCTTTTCTTTCTCTGTTCAACTCCTTGTCTCCCTTCTCATTGTCCATTTTCCCAGCTCCCTCTATCTATCCATCTCCCATTCCCCTCTATCTGTGCTCAATTCTTCTTACCCCTCACTCTCTGTCCACCTAGGCCTCGAGCGTTCTGTCCTCATGTTTACATTATCACGCTCATCCCAAGAGGAAGCTGATACTTCTCACCCCATAGTATTACTTTCCAGATTGGAACTAACATGTGTACCTAATTTGGTTGAAATCGTTCCAGGGCTTTAGGATTAGCCTTTTACAACTGGCTTCGTCGGTTTACACATATGTCAAATATGTTTCACATACATTGAAGGTACTTCGCAGTTATTGATACACATACCTCACCTACATCTCTAGCGACTTTCGCGCTACAGTTTCATGTCTCCTGAACTATGTATTGTACAGTAAAATTATTTTGCAAATACATCTAGAGGTGTATGTAGCTTCTATTGAAAGACCCGAGCTCTATCTTCTTATCGCGTGTTTTCTACTGAAAATCTCGTGCTTGTACTCTTGTTAACTTTACTATTACAGAGATCGTCTAGACTTTATTTCTTTTAATTGGTCCTGTGAGCAACAAATAACTTACTTGGCCTTTCTGCTGCCACTGCTTGATCTGCTGCATTCCATTATTTAACAAAAACATAAAAAAACCTATTATTGGTTTTTGAGTGCAATGCATGTTCTCTAAGGCGGATTCTGCTGTTGCTGTGGCTGCTGCTGCTTACTACAACTACATGTAATTCAAGAGAAAGGGTTTGGTCAAATGTAAACTCGATAAATGATAACCCAAACAAGTAATTTCTTCTTTCAAAAACTAAATTCTGAAAGCGATTCTTTCTCATTCAATTAACAAAACGCTAGAAGCTCTTTGAACATAATTGCAATGACTCGACATTTTTCGCTAATTCGTCTACATGCAGTTCTTGTTGTGACGTCCGTCGTTTCACTTCAACAATATCAACATTTTGTACGTGACCAAATCGAGGTACAAGATTATTAATATCTGATTTGAATTCTTCACGTACCTGAGCTTTCAACTCACTGTCATTTCTTCACATTTACGATTTAAATTGTCATTCACCTCACCCCGAAACAATGTTAGATTCTCGTTAATTTCGTTCTGAAGCGATTAGAAATTCTTTGCATTATTGTTGTTAAATTCAGTGAGTTTACTCTCCTGTCTGTCATTAAATTCAGTGAGTTTACTCAGTAATCATGGTAAAACATCATTACTGGGGGCAGGGAGTACAACGTTACTCTTCTCTGTTGTAGCAGAAGCTGTAATTGCATTTCCACTAACAGAAGGAAAGGCAAAATTACTCCGTTCTAACGGAGTGGCAACGGCACCTGAATTACCACCGAAAGTGGGGAAAACACAATTACTGTGCACTTTTGAGGCGGAAGCAACGCTGGAATTTCTCATAATGAGTTCGGTTTGCGTCACTGTATTGTCATGTACTAAGTTGCGTGTAGCACTCATTTGTTCATCACGCATTGTTGACAAATGATCGCCTACATTCCGATTCTCCGCAGTATTGTTCGAAAATTCCCGGATCTCAATATTCTAAAAAGAATTTTCTACTCCCAGTTCCGAATTTTCGGAAACTGCGTTTGAAACCGCTTCTACATTCATGTTCGGAACCGTATCTACGTTCGCGTTTGCAGTAGCATATGCATTCTTTTCCATTTTCTTTTGTGCTCGCGTCATCTTTGTCGCAATACGAACGAACACATGTCACTAAAATACACCGCTATCCTAAAAATACCACTGTTCAATTAACTATTACACAATGCACCAATAAATTCACAAAACTGCTGAAATAAAATTCTGGGTTAATACAAGGCAGTGCGCAAGCGATCAAAGTGCTGTGGCGCCACTAATGATTACTGTTGCGTAAGCTTCCAGTTGTCAGTAGAAAGACGAAGCATATCTAACTATGACTCATCATAAAAAAAAAAGTTGCCTAGCAGGCATATGGACAGGTGAAACTCGCGAGCTCTATCTTCTTATCTCGTGTTTTCTACTAAACATCTCGTGTTTGTACCCTTGTTAACTATACTATTACAGAGATCGCCTAAACTTTATTTTTTTTAATTCGTCCTGTGCGCAACAAATAACTTACTTGGTCTTTCTGCTCCCACTGCTTGATCTGCTGCATTCCATTATTTAACAAAAACATAAAAAAACCTGTTATTCATGCTGAGTGCAATGCATGCTCTGTATGGCGGCTCCTGCTGTTGCTGTGGCTGCTGCTGCTTACTACAACTACATATAATTCAAGAGAAAGGGTTTGGTCAAATCTAAACTCGATAAATGATAACCCAAACAAGTAATTCCTTTTTTCAAATACGAAATTCTGAAAGCGATTCTTTCTCATTTAATTAACAAAACGCTAGAAGCTCTATTAACAATCCCTTCGTATGTAAAACTGCATCCAGTGGCATTAAAGCAATATTACAAATCAATCGAACTCTTGAGACACACTGAAATACTTCTCAATTAAATACATAGTGAAACAAATCTCTGACAGTTACAAAAGAAATCAATGACAAAAATCAATACTTAATCTATTCGCCTAACAATGGTTTCCCTAAAGAATTCAACTCCTATCATTATCAAAATTACCGTCTGCTGTTACGCACATACACAAACCCTTTTATTCAAATTAATAAGCGCGCTGCAAATTATAAAAAATATTAACTCAATACCAAATCCTGTGTCGCTGCTGGTTGACAAGGCAGTACGGCAGCTCGGTGACGACCCCTCGGCCAACACACGTGCGCACCACAGCAGGCGGACTCCTACACTGGCTTCCAAATTGCCACTAATTAATCCGTGCACTGCCAAACGCAACAACAATTTCTTAGATTCCAGAGCTTGTGTATGCGCACTGTAGCCAACCTTTAAATCCTAAGAGAGTATTGCCAACTCTCACTATCTGTGAAGTGTGTTGTGAATAGAATTAGTAGTAATGGAGTAATAAATTTAAACATCATCCACGACGTGGCAGATTTTCATGCATATCGTTGTTTATGACGTTATATCTACTGAACCATGTGCCGTAGAGTGATATATTTTTTTGGTACATTCAGCGGCGTATATGGATACTATTTGCTAAATATGTTGTGAATAGAGTTAGTAGCAATGGAGTACTAAATTAAACGTCCTGCATGATGCAACAGATGCTCAAGGATTTCGGTGTTTATGACATCGTACCTGCTGAACTGTGTGTCGAGTAATGATGTAAATTTTCTGCTACATTGGGTGGTATATGTGAATAATATCTGAAAAATGTGCAGCGAATACAGTTAGTAGTAAAGATGTAATAAATTAAAATGTCATACTTCACGCTTCAGATTTACTGAATGGACAGCGAGAATGCCGTAAGCGATGAACTCTCGTCCTTTCATCATTTGGTGGGGGTTATCCGGGGTAAGAAGTTTGTTAAAGATTGGAAATAATGTGTAAAGTGTGTTCGAACCTATGTGCTGCCATTCTCAAAAACTGGGTGACTAAGTGTGTTAGCGCGTCGTGGGCTACACTTCTTTTCCACTCATACAGTTCACCTCTCCATCCCACTTCTTTGAAATGTAGGTGGTTTTTACCGTCACAGTGATGATTTCCAGACAGTAAGTGATGTGTGTTCCAAGTTTGATAAATTCGGTAGCGTGGTTTTGGAGAAGATGTTGGATTTAAGTACATATATACTCACATACATACATCCATTTCTATAAATTATACGTCTTTGTCTGCTAGGATAGGATGTTAAAGAAGTAATATCCAACTCTCAGCTTTTACCGATGCATGAACATGACCAGTGAGTGAAAATTATCCAATTTAAAACATTTCCTTTGAAAACAGACACTTGGAACTGGGAGTTTCCAACAACAGTTATGATGAAGTTTGACATATGAGAGTATTACATGGATTTTCAGTACGTTAAACCATTCAAAAACTGAGCGAAGCTCAACCAACTGTTAGAGACGATATGCGGTAATTACTGGGAGATAGAGTAAAACAGGAAAACGAATATAGGAACAAACCGGAATAAAAGATGTAATTATTATGGTCATGAACATAAATGAAGATGGGCTGGACATGTAGCTTGCTTAGAGGGTACGAGATATACAAATGAAGTTCAATCCTGGCTTCCAAGAGATATGAGAAAACCGAGCGACGATGTAGTAAGAGGTGGATGGATGACATTGGACAAGATTCTGGATCAGCATATTACTGAAGATCACCACTCAATAAGAAGACTGGGCTAGGAATTAGGCCAGCAGAGGAAGAAAGTTTCCTTATTAGGATAATGACAATTATGTTACCTTCCAGAACTAATAGCAAACTTAGGGGCTTATTCAAACACGAGGAATAAATGACTGCGGCACCACATGGCAAAGAAATTTGCTGAGTGTGATTATAAACTGTTGGCACTTCCTGTGAACAACTGAGGGTGTAAGGTTAAACTACTCGTGTGCCTGTGCGCTCAACCTATATTTAAATTTCCGAAGACCAGACTCTACAGTTCAAGTGAACGACGCCTCTCCTCGGTTCTCCCGAACTGACTCTCTTCGGGGACTAATCGCGCTGTGCTGGTCAACTGCACCAACTCTTTTACATGCGCAGACGACTTACACTTTGCCACGTTATTCTTATTTTCGTTTTTCGTCCTTGACACATGGATGCAAGTGTTTGCCGCGCAGGGTAGCCGTGCGGTCTGGGGTGCGTTGTCACGGATCGCGCTGCTGCCCCCGTCGGAGGTTCGACTCCTCCCTCTGGCATGGGTGTGTGTGTTGGCCTTAGTGTAAATTAGTTTAAGATAAATTAAGTAGTGTGTAAGCCTATGGACCGATGACCTCAACAGTTAGGTCCCACAGTCCTTGCCACAAATTTCCAAGCAAGTGTACTACCTATTTGCTATTGTCTCTCCGGTTTGTTACAGGTATGAGAAGAATCTTCAGTCAGCCAAAAACCTGAACGTGAAACGGAATTTATTAGCTGGACTCGCCTTCGGCATCCTTTGGTTCTTCATCTACGCTAGCTACGCCCTGGCTTTCTGGTACGGTGTAACTCTTATCATCAGGGATATGGACAAAACGGAGGGCCAGATCTATGATGCTGCAACCATGATCACAGTGAGTACTACCACATTCCAATTCCATGGCTTAGTAACAACGAATTTTAGAAACATCTGTGATCACAAAGTATATGGTGAGGTAGAGGGTCCAAAGGCCTATGTATATTTACCAACTTGCGGAGCATCTAAATTGTCTGCATGCAACAAGAAAAAGAGTGGCGTGAGAGAGTTCGTAATGGCGTGGACGTTACAGAGAGCGTACAACATTTCTAACTAGCCATTCCACTCACGCTTTTGCTGCTATTATGGTTTCATTCTCTAATTACACCGTGACATTATCAGTCCAAAACCAATATTTTACTTCGTGAGACACTGTCCCACGAAACAAAGGTTTTGCATTAACTTGCATGTCGTACGCTAACTGAAATTTCTTTTCGCAAAGCAGCTGTTTTAATGAACAGTTTCAGATGTCTAGCCGTATACAAGCTCCATGACAGTTTCTCTAAACGTAAATTCACGGAAACAACTCATTGTCAGGAGGGATAGTTTTATGTAGCTTCTTCTAGTGCCAACTCATTAAACACCTACAACGAACTGACGAGCAACATTCTGTCGGTGCACTTCATACTGCAGTCAGACACGAAAAGTGCCCCCCGAGACGACATATTTGGACACGTTCCTCAAATCAGATTCCACACAGTTTGGCGCACAAGCGAGTAAGTAAATTTGTATTAGCGAATGATAATGCTGTTCTGGTTTCTGCTATGCAAAACATCTCTTTATAAATATCTTTATTTACACATAACATTAATTGTTATAAAACATTCATGTCAATTTATATCATTTATGACAACTTATTTGAATTGTTTTATTGAGTGGTTTATTAAAGAATTTAGCCTCAAAACAAGAAGACTCTCAGGCACAATCTTACATCGGAAAAGGATTTTATGCATGCAAATCTATCACTCTTTACCTAAATGATGGTATTAACTATAGTATAATAAGTAGTAGTAATAGGAGTTAAATAATGACTTGAGACATGAATTATATAAATCGTAACGACATTAGGGATAATAGTGCTTGCTAGTTTACTAACCGTGTTTCCTCACCTTGTAATGTTATTTTATATACGTTATGCGTTTTTAGGTTATGTTTATTCCGTAGTTGTGGAAGTGCAGTTAAAATTCATGGATTGAGAGATATTATTTTTCTAATTACTAGAACAAATTACTCTGCTTAACTTCAATGAAATACGACAGGAGTTTTTGGGTTGTACATGAATAGGTCCTCGGATTTTCAATATAAGTAAAGACACAATTTTTAAAATTTTGCATATTGATTCATCTTTCTTTTAAATTGTCCCTAACAAATTAAATGATTACACATCCCTCTCTTTGGGATCACAAATGACAATTTCGCAACAAAATTATGGTCACACAAAAGATGTTCACTTTTGCGCAGTTTCTGAGAGCGAAAACATTCAATCCTGGGAAGACAAATCAATTATGTGCAACGCTCAAAATAAATTCTATGTCAACTAACAACAATATGCCACGTACTTAGAGCTATAGCTTATCGCAGCCCGGTTTCCAGAAGTTATATTATTGTAGAGATTTTATTGTCAAACTAAATTTTGTCATAACTTGCGGTTTTAGAAACTATTAACATTTTTACAGTTAGAAAACTCCAAGTTACCTCGAAAGCTAGTGTTGACTGTTTGCTATTATGGATTTCGGTGTGCAATGCGTCATTTCTCTGTTGCCATGTGGTAGCCTTTCCCTTATTTTTACGTATTTTTTTCACACAAAATTTCCATTATTGTTATAAAGAACATAATGAAATGAAGAGACAGAATGGTTGGGTATATATTACAACATAACTTTGGTGCTGGAAACTGTTACTAAAGGAATGGTCAAAGGAAAGGACAGCAGGGGCAGTCTTGAAGTGAGTACAAAAGGCAGACTGTTGATGATGTGGGATGAAGCAGTTGTGATGAACTGAAGAAGATAGCTGGCAATCAACAGGAATGAAGAACGGCATCAAACCAACAACATAACAACCCCCCCTTTCCCCTCCACTCCCCCTCCCCGCTCTCTCAGCTCTATGGCGTTTTTCAAAGGCAATGCACTTTTGTACAGATAGGTGACATCATTCGAAACTTGTTACAAAATGCCGAAGGATTTCTGTCTGGATCAGCACTTGATGTAGGCAGAATTCATGGTTTCCAGATCACTAATTGGGATAAACTTGGACCTCATGCTACATTATAACTCAATCTGTCACCAAAAGCAAAATTCTTGCGGGGGGGGGGGGGGGGGAGGGGGCGGCAATGTCTCACTCTAGCCAAAAGTTTACATCCTGTACCGCCTTTCCATTTCAAGATAAGTTCTATAGGTAGACCAATGTCATATTCCTGAAATAAAATTTAGAACTTTGAAGATATGCCGCATCAGAATGTTTGTCTACATATAAAAATACTGTATTTTCTTACGAAGTGAGATTGTTTCTGACGCTGTCAACTTTGTTTATGAAATAAAATACCTTTCATCTATCTAATGTACAACATATTATACAGGATAATTCAGAAGTAACTGTAGACACTTCGGTTGTAATGTATGGATGAAAAGAAGAGTAAAATGATAAATAAACTTTTGTCTGAAGCTACTTTACTTCCGAGCTGGTGGTAGGCGTTACATCATGGGCCAATACAGGCTTTTGGGGTGTCGTGTTCGCCTGCATATCAATTGATGCTGTTTTGTCCACGGTGCACCAGTACATGTCAGTCGATAGGCAAGAGACTATCACAAAGTGGCTTATCTCGATAAGTGGACAGGCCACGAAGTACCAGCTGCATAACCCACCAGATCACCGTATCTTAATCCTCTGCTCCTCTGTCGTCTCAGGTAGCCCGTGTATTGTGTCGCAACTCAGAATGTAACACAACTACAGTACCGAACTGAAAAGAACTATGCAACTGTGCAGAACTGAGATTAATAGAGCTTGCAATACTCCAAGAGTCGGAAGACGTTGAGCACGTCACTCTCTTCGTCTACGTGGACATCATTTTTAAAATGTCCTGGGTAAATCTATGGTACGTAGTTGAGCTGAATTTTGGATCCCTTTGTGTCGTTGCTGTCTGTTGTGGGTCAGCGTTTGTGGGATATTTTGCTGTGCATGGGTTGGTGGATATGTGCCCGCACCATTGAGGGATATTTTGCTGTGCGCAGGTTGGTGGCCCATCACTGGGTGCCCCCATATCTCATTTGAGGGCCGCGCTTCGGGTTGTGGGTCAGCGTTTGGGGGATATTTTGCTGTGCGTGGGTTGGTGGATATGTGCCCGCACCATTGAGGGATGTTCTGCTGTGCGTAGATTGGTGGATATCTACTCTACTGCATACCTTTACTCCTACTTTGGTTCATACCCCTAAATTCACGATATACACTTATTTCTGAATCTCTCTGCACATTCGCATCACAATAATCAAATTTGGAAAATACACAATCCCACATGACACTTGTTATAAAATATATCGAAAAAGTGAAATCGAATTAAATCTCTCACAGATACAAATTCTTCTCTAATGCAGGCTTTTTTTTTTTAACTTGTAAACTGAAATGTATATCATGACCAATAATCGTAATGTTTCCACGTTGCAACTCTAAAAAAAAATAAGTTAGTAAATTTTATGCGAATTTGGAAACTCAATAATTCGAAAACCAATCATTGTGTTGCTGACTTATGAAAAAGTCATAAATCCCGTATGTAACAATCGATAGAGGAGTAAATGTTATTTTTATGCTACGAACAACGTATTTACAATAATAACAGAATTACAATACTTCTGCTGGTAATAGTAATCAGTAGACAATGAAAATGTATTTATTGATGCACAAAATTCATATATTAAAATGTATTTGGATCAAAGCGAAGGACACTCGGCTATACGGCTCGAATTTATACATATGGAAATGAGAAATATCTAATGGGAATGGATGATACCTAGTAGTAACGGAGTAAGACCTGTGTTAGGAAAAAAACCTGACAATATTTCTGTTTTTAGGCGCTAGCTCATCAGCTATGTTTTCAATCCTTTAAAATGATACTGACTGACTTATTTGGGGAGATCATTCCAAAAACGGTACTGAAAGTAGTATGTTCTTACGGGAACGATTTCTCTCTTTATGGTGTCGTAATACGAATGCTAAGTTCAAGAAGAGAGGAGAAAGACTGTATGCGGTGGCAGGTGGAAACTTCTACGCCGGTCTCCTAATATCTAGACAGCTGTGATTAAAAAGATGATATTATGATAAACTTTTAGAATCTCTACACATAGTTCGTGTCGTACTTCCTTGAAATAATGTTTTCAGTAGATTTCCTTAGCTTGTAGAGTAATTTAAGACACTGGTAATCGCCTGCCGTTTATTCCCAACTGGGCTTTGAAAGAACAGTGACTCTATGATAGGCCGGGTGTCAGCCTGCTCTACCCCTTGGAGCGGGGAACGAAATAGCACAAAATGTAAAAGTGTGTGTGAAATATTATGGGAATTAACTGCTAAGGTCATCAGTCCCTAAGCTTACACACTACTTAATCTAAATTATCCTAAGGAGAAACACATACACCCATGCCCGAGGGAGGACTCGAAACTCCGGCGGGACCAGCCGCGCAGTCCATGACTGCAGCGCCCTAGATCGCTCGGCTAATCCCGCGCGGCGAAATAGCACAAGTTCAGTAGGTACAATATATGTATTTTGTCAGTCACATAGACTTACTGCTCCAAAGGTTCAACAGCAGATCTATGGCAAGAGTTCTTCAACCTGACAAACGTTTTTCATATCCCTAACTGAATGTGACGGATGTAGAATTCATTATTAAGTTTTTGTACTGACCTATGTCATCGCATTTCTACCATATTCAGAAAAAAGCTAATGAAGCGGTCGGGATTCTTCACAGTAGAAACACGCAACAAGACTGCCAACGACACTCAATCAGTTGTCAGAAATCTTATGCCAAAAGGACAGAGTGGTTCATTTAATTACTTCCAAATACCTTAATTCACTCAAAAGACTTGCTTCGACGTAGTACAGTATAGGAAAGCGAGATTCGGAGAAACGCCTGTTAGATACATCGAGGTACAACGATTACTGTAAAATGGAGCCCATTATTTGATCATAGAAGGAATTTCATCGTCCAGTAAGGCTGAAAATATTGGGAGTAGCTTCGAGGATTTTGGACCGATACTTTTATCTTAGGTTATTCGTTGAATTAAAACTCTAACAGCATCATCTACAGCTATCTTGTACGTCTGTTTCATATTTCTGTGATATATTGTTTCTTGCAGTTTGACTTCACAAAGACTACAGCTGGAATTCATTGGCTGCAACTTCATCTATTGGCTTCTTCCGTGTCATGTTCTAATAACTCCTTTTCTGTCACTACAGGTATTCATGGGCGTGATGACAGGCTCGATGTCGTTAGGGATGGCTTCGCCATTCATCGAGGCCTTCTCTATAGCCAGAGGTGCGGCCGCTAAGGTATACTCCGTTATCGACCGCGAGTCTCTCATTGACAGCATGTCCGAAGAAGGCAAGCGGCCGGAGAAAATAGAAGGCTCCATCAACTTCAGGAATGTCCACTTCGAGTACCCATCCCGCAAGGGTGTGAAGGTTATTACATTCCACACACTCTGTTAGTACATTAAAATGTGTCCGAATGTACAGGATAGTACATACTACCTTATTTATACTGAATGTTTCATTTTATAAATATTCATCGCTATAGTTTTGCAAATATTCATCTAATATTCTCCCTTACCTTCACACTGTTCTTTCAGATTTTGAAAGGGCTGAACCTTAGCATCAAAGGCGGTGAGACGGTTGCTCTGGTCGGTAGTTCAGGCTGTGGAAAGTCTACTTGCATACAACTTATACAACGATTCTACGACCCTCTAGACGGAGCGGTAAGTATCTACAGCGCTGACAAAGAAAAGTGATCTATTGCTGAAATTATATTGTTCTGAATTGCTTTATTCATTATGCTCCCAGCAATGCCTTGCTATGACTCAGTCTGGTTAAATCCCAAAGAAAGAAAAGACAGCAGACCTTTATAACATGGAAGGGCATTGGATATACGTTTTACTCTCCTTCTCTGGCCTCTCTCTGTCCATGTCCACCTCTTCCTCGTCTGTTCATCCCTTTCTCATCCGTCTCTCCCCATCTCTTCTTGCCCCCTCTCGCTTTCCATCTCCTTCTTTCCGTTCCCATTCTGTATTTCCTCCCATGTCTCTGTTCAACTCCGTCTCCTCCTTTAAAATTAAAAATAAATGTCGATCAAGAATTTTTCGAAATTTTTTCGGACAATGTTTCCATTCGTCCTAGCTTTTATTAGAAAAACGTGTACAAATTTTAAATAAATCTGTCAAGTAATTTCTTGAGGCTTTTAGTAACAGTGGTTCCCTTTGTATATCACATATATATTTAGACACTGTACAAATCAAACATATATATAGCCTAACGTGCTTCTGAACTATAATTACACTATCATGTAAAATTTGAAAGAAAGCAGTCAAAATATTTCGTAGATATTTGTTAATGATGTTCCCCTTTATACTCTGAAGAGCGAAAGAAGTGCATGTGTCTAATATTGTGTAGGCCTCCCGCGAGCAAGGAGAGGTGTCGCAACGCGACGTGGAGTGGACTCGACTAGTTTCTGAAGTAGTGCTGCAGAGAATTGACACCATGAATCCAGCAGGGCTGTCCATAAATCCGTAAGAGTACGAGGGGATGAAGATCTCTTCCGAGCAGCACGTTGCAAGGCATCTCACATATTCTCAATAATGTTCTTGTTTCGGGAGTTTGGTGGCCTGTGGAAGTTTTTAAACTCTTAAGAGTTGTACCTGTGGTGTGTCGCCTTGTCCTGCTGAAACTGCGCAAGCCAGCCGGAGTGGTCGTGCGGTTCTAGACGCTAAAGTCTGGAACCGAGCGACCACTACGGTCGCAGGTTCGAATCCTGCCTCGGGCATGGATGTGTGTGATGTCCCTAGGTTAGTTAGGTTTAATTAGTTCTAAGTTATAGGCGACTGATGACCTCAGAAGTTAAGTCGCATAGTGCTCAGAGCCATTAGAACCATTTGAAACTGCGCAAGTCCATCGGAATGCACAATGGACACGAATGGATGCAGGTGATCGGACAGGATGCTTACGCACGTGTCACCTGTCAGAGTCGTATCTAGACATATCAGCGGTCCCATATCACTGCAACTGCACACACCCCAGAGCATTACAGAGCCTCCACCAGCTTGAACACTCCGCTGTTGACATGCAGGGTCCATGGATACATGGTGTTGCCTGCATACCCGTACACGCCCATCCGCTCGATACAATTTGAAACGGGACTCGTCTGACTAGGCAACATGTTTCCAGTCATCAACAGTCCAATGTCGGTATTGACGGCCAGAGTCGAGGCGTAAAAATTTCCGTCGTGCAGTCATCAAAGGTACACGAATGTGTCTTCGGCTCTCGTTGAATGGTTCACACGCTGACACTTACTGATGGCGCAGTATTGAAATCTGCAGCAATTTGCGGAAATGTTAACCTCTGCCACGTTGAACGATTCTCTTCAGTGGTCATTGATCACTTTCTTGCAGGGCCTTTTTCTGGCAGCTGTGATGTCGGAAATTTGATGTTTTAACGGATTCTTGATATTCACGATACACTCGTGAAATGGTCCTTCGTAGAAGCCGTGTCGACAATAACCCCACGTTTAAACTCACTTAAATCTTGATAACCTGCCATTGTAGCAGCAGTAACCGATCTAACAACTACGCCAGACCCTTGTCGTCTTATATAGGTGTTGCCGACCGCAGTGCCGTATCCTGCCTGTTTAAATATACCTGTGTTTGAATACGCATGCCGATACCAGTTTCTTTGGTGCTTCAGCGTATATTACGTATATACGTATATATGTATTTGTATTTTAAACGTTCGCTAATGTGGCAGAAGTCATGGGATGTCTCCTAATATCGTGTCGGATCTTCTTTTGCGTAGCATAGGGTAGCAACTCGACTTGGCATGGATTGAATAGATCGTTGGACTTTCGCTACACAGCATTGCTGCCTATAAAGCCACACATAATTCTGAAACTGTTCCGGTGCACAGTTTTGTGCAAGAAACCATATCTCGATTATGTCCCATAAATGTTCAATGGGATTGATGTAGGGCCATGTGGGTGGCCAAACCATTCCTTCGAATTGTTCAGAATGTTCTTCGAACCAATCTCGAACAATTGTGGGACGGTGACGTAATGGATTGTCATCCAAAAGATTTTCATCGTTGTTCAGGAATATGTAGCCGAACATAACCACTTGCAATAAATAATTGGTTCAATTGCACCAGAGAGGCATCTCTATTCCATGTAAATACAGCCCACACCATTATAGAGCGAGCACCAGCATGCACAGTGCCTTGTTGGCAACTTGGTTCCGCGGTTTCGTTGGGTCTGCACCACACTCGAGTCCTACCATCAGCACCTAACAACTGAAATTGGGAATCATGAGGGGAGCATGGTTTCCCAGTCTAGGGTCTAACCGGTATGATCACGTGTCCAGACGGCTGTTTAGTACTGTTAACAAAGGTATTCGCTTAGGTCCTCTACCATCATAGTCCATTAACGCCAAATTTCGCCGTAGTGTCGTAAGGATACGTTGGCCTTGCATCCCATATTGATTTCTGTCGTTATTTCACGCAGTGTTTTTTATCTGTTATCACAGACAACTCTACACAATCGCCGCTGCCCGGAGTCAAGTGACTGCCGTCGACCACTACTTTACATGTGGTGCGAAATTTGGAATTCTTGGTATATTCTTGACACTGTAGATATCGAAAAGGTGAATTCACCAACGATTTCCGAAATGGAATGTCCCATTTTATAAGTCGAACCACCATTCTGTGTTAAGTTTATGTTCATACCAGTCGTGCGACCCTAACCGCGACGGAAATCTTTTCATATATAGCACCTGAGTACAAATGACAGCTTCGCCAATTCACTGTCCTATTATATCGGGCGTACGCGATATTACAGCTACCCGCGTATGTGCAAATCGCTATATCATGACATGACGGTTGTCAGCTTAGTGTATGGAATACGTGCGTTTGAAGGTTCATTAGAATAGCGTGTGGAAATTTGAAGTAATTCTATCAATAATATTAACCATTTGTTTATATGTAATAAAAATAGGCATATAGAAAGATTCGCGTATTCGCATGCAGTGTTGTGTCACAATTTTGAAAGCTGACAGAGAAGAAAATTTTTGGATCTGAGGTTTTCAGCAAACGAACATGAGATATTAGTTAATATTTTATCCTCCTTGTATATTATATATACACTGCCGGAAAAAATAGTACATGCTTCTAGAGGCTTCTTGTTCACTCAAGATTTATTGTCTCAAGAGCACTTATGGAGCATATGAAACGATTACATTTATATATCAATAGCACAATGCCGTATAGCACCTACGGGCAGCAATGTCGGCACTGTCTGTTGCTTCCAGTCGACCGTACAGATGGCGAATACTGTCCTGGGATAAATTATGACACGCCAGCTTGGCCCCTTCACGTAATTCTATGAGAGTTGTTCATTCACGAGTCGCAAAGTCACTTATGGTTCCATCATATCCAACATGTGTTCGTTTGAGACTACTTCGTAGATTGTGCTGACCAGGAAGTTCTGTACGTCTTGCAGAGCACGTTGAGTTTCACGATCAGTGTTTGGGCGAACATTATCCTGTTGGAGCAACATATCACCTTCCTGTAGGAATAATAACCAACGAATGCATTTAACAACATTCTGCACGTACAGAGCGCTCATCAGCGTCCTCTCCAGAAGTACCAAAGGAGAAGAGTTGTAGCTTATCGCGCCTCAGGCCATAAGGCAGTTCTGTCTTGGACGAATGCAGTGTACGAGAGAGTGCTCACTAAGTCTGCGTCGTACTCGCTAATGAGCATCACTTGCGTGCAGACAGAATCTGCTTTCATCGTCTTCCATGTGATCCTCTGAGGGCACCAGTCTAGCCGTGTGCGTCAATTTGTGACAGTTCGTGTTGACACGTCTGGGCTCACAAGCCCTTACAATACTACGATCCTGGCGGGTGTCTGTGCTACTTGGACGTCCCGAAACTCGTCGAGATGTGTGAGAATGTTCGTGTGACCACTGATAGATACATCGTTACACACCAGACGCAGCACGTCCAGCTTATATGGCAGTCCTGCGAAAAGACCTTCCCGCCACTCAGAAGGCCAAAATTTGACCTCTTTCCCTTTGTAGGAAGCACAAGTGTATCTTTGTGGCATGGTTGCCTACTTGCTTCACATGTGTGCATCACACTAAGCCTTCTGATGGTGGGCATTCTCTGTTAAAGGGTAGGCTCCGATGGAACTCTGGTAGCTATGCCACCACGCCATCTGTTGCAAGTATTATCGACACATGTACTGTGCTCCAGGAGGCATATGCAGTCCCCAGATCAAAATCGACGTCGTCTTCCCAGTTGTAATAATTTCTTTTCCAGTAGTGTATTTACTTTCATACCATTCGCTAAATAAAAACACGCGTGTACTCGAATGCAACGTCAAGTCAAAATTTCACGTCTTTCCACCAACTGTTTTGCGGGTTTTGCGATTGCATCATCCTCACCCTGAATTTTTTAATGTAATAGAATTTTAGTGTGAATATTCTCTGCTCTGATAGCAGGAAATCACTATATCTACGCATAAATTCTGCCGCAGAAAACGGAATGAATGTCTTATCATTTTTCCAAAGCTTTTTTCCGCCACAAATATTGACTTCCTGAATGTTTCAAACTATATCTCGGGTCAAGATAAATACCATGGAGCCAAGTGCACTCCTTCAGATTCCAGCACACCACAGAGATTTAATTTGCCACGGTATCTCTTTGCGACATACATTACATTTCAGAATGAAATATATCCTATAATAAATTGTTTGATTAAGTTCCTTCAGTTGTTTAGGCTAACAGAGAGCAACCTGTGTTCTACACTCGATAACCATCAACACGGTCGAAACCGGATGTAAACCAAAAATTTGCGCAGAATGAAATACAGCCTACAATAATTTGTTGGATTCAGTTCCTTCAGTTGTAGGCTGACAGAGAGTGATCTGTGTTTTGCACTCGATAACCATCAACATAGTCGAAACCGGTTGTAATCTAATGTAATAAAGGAGTTTTATGTGTACAGTGTGGGATATTTTTTCCCAAATACCTTTTACTAAGAAATACTTGGCAAAAATTCTGAGCTGGCGTTGTTATACGATAATGTGGTAGGTCTTAATAGGCTCACTTTAGCTTGTAACATCAAAATTATCCCTTCTTATCCGATGTTCTCTGGTCACAAGCACTGACAAGAATGTTTCCAACGATCTAACGTAGTGGTGTTAAACAGGCAAAGATATCCACTACTTCTCGCTTACACTGTTGGTGACGGGTTACTAGAAGCAGTAGTAATCTTAAAATATCCAAACACCCTCCCTGAGTGCTGCTCATCAATCAGGTAGTTAAAACGAATAGAGTCAAGCTGCTCCTCACATTTATGTTGTCATTAATAAGAACCGATTGAGGTTGTGAAAAGACCGACGTCACTAGACAGTGGATGACTGGAAACCAGTGATCTGGAGCGACGAATCGCGCTCTGCCCTTTGGCAGTCCGAAGAATGAGTTTAAGATTGGAGAATACCTAGCGAGCCGGCCGAAGTGGCCGAGCGTTTCTAGGCGCTACAGTCTGCAACCGCGCGACCCCTACGGTCGCAGGTTCGAATCCTGCCTTGTGCATGGATGTGTGTGATGTCCTTAGGTTAGTTAGGTTTAAGTAGTTCTAAGTTCTGGGGGACTGATGACATCAGAAGTTAAGTCCCATAGTGCTCAGAGCCAATACCTAGCGAACATCGCCGCCGCGATGTTTAACGCCAACAATGAAAGACGGACAAGGTAGTGATACCGTACGGGTGTGTTTCTTGTTGTCAGAGCATGGTACCCTCATTGCGTCTAAGAAAACGCTAAATTCGGGATGATATGAGCACAATCTTACAGCACCATGTACTCTGCGCAGTAGAGGAACAGCTACAAGAGGTTGTTTGTCTGTACCAACATGGAATATATCCCTGCCCTAAAATAACGTCTGTTGGCAATAACCTGGTCTGTCCGAAGTCCCGACCTGAATCAAATGTAGCATCTTTGGGATGAGTTAGAACCTTACCTCACCCCAGATCCCAGCGTGAAACATCGCGATTTCTGTGGCTCCAGCCGTTGACGAAAATGGGCTGTTATTCCTCCACATACATTCAGGCACCTTTTCGTGTGAGCCCTAGCTGTTTAACGTCCATTACTGTCCAAATAGAGATGCTCAGAGAGCGTAGTCGTTTGTGACCACACACGACCATGTTACACGAGTGTAATGTTCTTGCCAACTACAAATGCTTTTGCTCGGTCCACGATGGTGTAGTGTGATGTTTGCTGATGCTGTTTTTGGTATCCAATACAGGTAGAACTTGACGGCCACGACATCCGGAGCCTCAACGTGGGATGGCTGCGCTCGCAGATCGGGGTGGTGGGGCAGGAGCCGGTGCTCTTCCAGACCACGGTCGAGGAGAACATCCGCTACGGCCGGGATGGCTGCACCAAGGAAGACATCGTAAATGCCGCCAAGATGGCCAACGCTCACGCTTTCATCTCCAAGCTGCCACAGGTACAAGCTCCAAGCGCAGCGCTCTCCAAACACTTTACAAATACTATCGGTCTGACGTAACAATTTCTTCATACCACACAGATACATTGGAGACGATGTAGATTGTCGTAATTTGTTCAGCCTCGTTATGTATCGTCCTCGACCAATTAGAGTACGAGCCGAATTACGATGGGGTAAAGAAAAAGACACCACACTAACCGCGCTACTTAACGGGAAATAAACTCTCTGGAAACGGTGGTCCAATTATAGCGGAGCCTTTTCTTTCCTTTAGCTATTTTTTTCATCCGTGATCCACTTCGTGTGAATTAACGAAGTAAACCGGATTTAAAGTCGCGGCATCTCCCAATTCGATATGACTGCATCCCCTGCAGTTGCTTGGCCAGAAGGTCGACACTATGTATTCAAGGTTTTAAAATCCTGGACTTCCTTACAATTTACTACCTTTGTATCACATTCCACACACTATTGACTATTCCTGTATGCCTTACCAGACGTCGAACCTCCTTCATCCCATTCAGTAAACGGTTTCCATTGGCCTCCCATAGCACCATTTTCTTTGGTAATTCATTTTAAAACTTATTACTTAAATCCACCTGTGGCGTCATGCAACTTGAAAGCTGCAGCCCATGCTTCTCCAGTTTCCCGTGGTCCAAGATATACCTCTACCTTTGCTCCTCATAGAGCGCCAGGTGTGTAGTAGGTACACACATTTACGAGTCTCACGTATGCCAGTACATAGTGACCCTCTTGTCATACTGGCAGTTTCTAATAATTGCTACGGGCCAAATTGATGTAGCTGAACGACGAAGTTTATACATTACCTGAAAGGTAAGTGACTAATAGGGGAACACAGACACTGAAGTAAATACAACCATTACTTCTAAGTACCTTTAAAACCATGCCTCAGGCGGAAAATATAACGCTGCCGTTTGTGTCCCGCGGAATACCGGCTCTTACCCCAAAGTATGAGGTACAACAATTGCACAGTGCTGAGTTGTATTAAATATAATTTAAAGCAACAAGCACTCCGTCTTCAGGCCACAAGTGGACCATCGGGACCATCCCACCGCCGTGTCACCCTCAGCAGAGGATGCGGATAAGAGGGGCGTGTGGTCAGCACACCGCTCTCCCGGTCATCGTGATGGCTTTCTTTCACTGGAGCCGCTGCTGTTCGGTCGAGTAGCGCCTCAGTTGGCATCACGAGGCTGAGTGTACCCCGAAAAATGGCAACAGGACATGGCGGCCCGGATGGTCCGCCATTCAAGTCCCGGCCACGCCCGACAGCGCTTGACTTCGGTGATCTGACGGAACCGTTGTATCCACTGTGGCAAAGCTGTTGCCGGATATAATTTAAACGATCAAAAATAAGTCAGTATCGATCATATATGTTCTTCATGCTTTGTTTGTCTCACACCGAAATAAATAAAGTTCCAGCACTGAAAATTGCCTCTGTTATCTAGCTTTCCCTTAGCTGCCCGATTATATCCCAAATTCCCCTGCATAAAAGGGAGCAAATATGCAAGCTAATTATTGGAATTATAGGGGTTCCGCTGTACTTTTGAAGTTCTCTGTTCTCTGGTGTGTCTTCGACCCCTCTCGATGACCGACAACGGAGTTCTCGACTTTCCTTGAAGTTCTCCATTTTGCCCATCTCTCGAGTGACGGCCGCTGTGGTGTGCGCAGGGCTACGACACGCTGGTGGGCGAGCGCGGCGCGCAGCTGTCTGGCGGCCAGAAGCAGCGAATCGCCATCGCGCGCGCCCTCGTGCGCCGGCCCAGGATCCTGCTGCTGGACGAGGCCACCTCTGCGCTGGACACCAGCAGCGAGGCCAAGGTGCAGGCCGCGCTCGACAGGGTGAGTACCCAGCCACTCCCACTCCTAGTCCGCAGGTGGGGGGCGCAATAAGCAGCGCGCGGAAGTGAACGCGATTCTGTTGTGTGCGCATGACGTCGCTGAGGAACGCTTAGGCAACCGTTTTTTGTATGTCACGAACTGCAAGATTTCGTGGGCGTTATCGTTTCGGCTTATTTACTTTTATTGAGTGATCTGTAACGAAAAGAACTTCGCACCTGCGTAAGCAAAGAGAAGACGTGCACTGTATGGGTGTAACGTTAACAACTGTAACAAAAAAAGTGACTGAAATTCGAGATTTCACTGCGATGCAAAGGTGTAAAGGATTTGGCTGCCTAAGTGCTGTAGAAAACGGGCTCCGAGCGTTGAAAACGGTGGAATATGCTTTCGTTGTTGCGAAGAAACTGATCTTGTTAAGAGTAGAACTGTAACTACTGTAGACTATGAAAAATGGAATGGGCGTTTGGCGTCATTGGCCGGGAGGCCCCTTACGGGGCAGGTCCGGCCGCCGTGGTGCGGGTCTTATTACGTTCAACGCCACATTGGGCTATCTGCCTGCCGGATGGGGATGAAATGATGATGAAGACAACACCGAGTCCCTGAGCGGAGAATATCTTCGACCCAGCCGTTTTTTTTTCTTTTTTCTGTTCGGATGTCCCAAGACAGCCGTTGAAGTTTTTTATTACAGACGGCAGCTAACCCTCTGGCCGAACACGATGAGCTCCCGTGCCGGCTCTATCGGGACACCGTAGACTATCATAAGTAAGCATAGACTACATTGTCCTTCCTAGTAGCCCTGGCCCATTATGATCGTAAACACATTATTTGTAGGATAGGTGTGTTGCATGACCACAGGGCGTTACCGCATGTCTATCGGTTTGTGTATGCAAGCAATTTCTCAGTAGATTCCCTCCATAAACCAGATTCAGTGCTGGCCGAAGTGGCCGTGCGGTTCTAGGCGCTACAGTCTGGAGCCGAGCGACCGCTCCGGTCGCAGGTTCGAATCCGGCCTCGGGCATGGATGTGTGTGATGTCCTAAGGTTAGTTAGGTTTAATTAGTTCTAAGTTCTAGGCGACTGATGACCTCAGACTTAAATCGCATAGTGCTCAGAGCCAGATTCAGTGAACGTGTAATTGAGAGGAGATACGTAAAGGACTCTATAACATATGGACCAATTTCGTTGTAGATTGTCTCCCTCCTGACTGCTCCCTAAAAATAAACGATTTAAATGAGTTTTTATTCGAATTTTACTTATTTGCTAAGTGAAATAGAAGGATGTTGTTGTAAGAATAAATAAAAAATAAAGGTCGACCATATAGCGTTATAAAATGCAGTATCACCAAAAGAAATAAATTTAAGAAAAAAACTGCAATACAAAAACATCGCTTCAATATTTCGTCGAGCTTACAAAAAACATATTTCTGTCATTTATAAAGATTTTTTGCACCTATGAATAATACAGGAAACTTGCCTTTCGTCTTGATGAAGAACGTTCCATTAGTCCAAAATAACAACAATAATTACGTAGCTTTTTAATGTTTATCCATGTAACCCTTACATGTCACAAAAATAATTGCATTGCTTACATGAAAGCACAGATGTTATGTAATCAACTAATTTTTATACTAACAATATACAGTTTATATTTTGTAAGGATATAAAATACGCAATGGACTCGCACTGAACGATGTGCAGTTATAATTATGTGCACAACAAACAAACAGAAGAGGAAGAAAACTCATCAGCCCTCAGTTTAACTCACACATTCATTTATGTTTTGTTCCCTACCAAAGCTACTAATACTGTCGCTAATCCTACAATTTCCTACGTCATTTATGTACTGTATGAAAACTACCGAACCGTAATTTTCATAGAGCTCAACTCTAGTTAAGAGGCTTACTAAATTGCTTAAAAGGTGCATTTATGTCGCACATTCTGCCTTGTAGTAGCGCGAGTCATAATGCTCACGTGCAACAGGAGAAATGAAAGAAAAAACTTGAAATCCGTAAAAGATTCCTAGAGACTCTACAAAGGCTTTCATCATGGAAGAAGAGTGCTGATGCATGTGTATTTACTGAAGAAGTAGTGTATTATGCTTCAGATAGAATTTGTCAGCATACTTCCTAGTGGCACTGTACAGTAATAAATTAATAATTAATATATACGCCAAAACGCCAACTTTAACCTTTCTGCGCTGTCTCTCTTGAAAAGACGAGGTAAAGAAAGCGGAGGCAGTTCACCACATCAGAGCAAGGAAGTGGTATTTGTCATCTCTTTAGAACAGGACTGAACAATATTTGTGTAAATTAAGTAATCAAGGAACTTGACTTGTGACGGAAGCGTGGCTCCTCTGACAGTGTTCTCACAATCTAGGAACTCCAACTAAAGTTGGACCAGCATTCGGGAGGACTTCGGACCCCCGGCGTCTGACTAGTCGGATTAAGGTTTCCTTTGATTTCTCTTCACCACTCAAAGAAAATTCTGGGATGGTTCCTTTGAAAGGACGCGTCCGATTCCTTCGCCGCCCTTGAAACAATCCGAACCTGTGCTCCGTCTGTTATGACCTCTTAGTCAACAGGACTTAATTCTAATCCTTCTTCTTTCCAACTATACCTGCCAATATTCTAAGACTGATGTTGTCAATAGTTGCCTTACTTCCCACACCACATCCCATATTTCTTTTTTTTGTTTTTTTGTTTTTTTGTTTTTTTTTTTTTCAGTCAACACTCTTCTGACTGGTTTGATGCGGCATCCACGAACTCGTAACCTCTTCGTCTTAGCGCCTGCAACCTACGTCCTCAGTTGGATGTAATCCAATCTCTGTCTTCCTCTACAGTTTCTACCCTCTATAGCTCCCTCTAATATCACGGAAGTTACTCCCTGTTGTCTTAAGAGATGTTCTATCATCCAGCCCCTTCTTCTTGTTAGTGTTTTCCAGATATTTCATTCCTCTGCGACTCCGGACAGAACTTCCCCATTCCCTACCTTATCAGTAAACCTAATTTTCAACATTCGTCTGTAGCACCACATCTCAAATGTTTAGATTCTCTTCTGTTCCGATTTTCCCACAGTCCATGATTCAAACCGAGAGAGGTGGCACAATGGTTAGCACACTGGAACAGCACTCGGGAAGACGACGGTTCAAACACGCGTTCGGGCATTTTGATTTAGGTTTTCCATAAATCGCTTCAGGCAAATGCTGGGATGCTTCCTTTGAAAGAGCACGGCTGATACCCTTCCCCATCCTTCCGTAATCCGAGCTTGTGCTCCGTCTGTAATGACCTCGTTGTCGACGGGAGTTAACTACTTACCTCCTCCTCCTCTTCTTCCATGATTCAATTATCTTCTGCTCCGATATCCCCACACTCCATGATTCACTTCTTTTCTATTCCGGTTTCCCCACAGTGCATGAATCACCCCAATACAATGATGAACTCCAAACGCACATACTTAGAAATTTCTTCCTCAAATTAAGGCCTAGATTTGACTGCTCTTGGTCAGGAATGCATTTTTGTCAGTGCTGTACTGCTTTTGATGTCCTTCTTGCTCCGTCCGTCATTGGTTATTTTACTGCCTAGATAGCAGAATTCCTTAACTTCATCTACTCCGTGACCATGAATCCAAATTTTAAGTTCCTCGCAATTCTCATTTCTGTTACTTCTCATTATTTTCGTCTTTCTTCGATTTAATCTCAATCCATCTTCTTTACCCGTTGGACTGTTCAGTTCATTCAGCATATCATGTAATTCTTCACCAATGAATCTTATCACTGATAACATTTCACTTTGAATTTTTATTCAACTATTGAACCTTTCATTTAATTCTATCATTGCTTCTTCGATGTGTAGACTGAACATCCTTTTTAATCCGAGCCCTTCATTCTTGGTCTTACACTCTCATTATTCCCTCTTAGCTATTGTACATGTTCTATGTTACCCGTCTCTTCTTACCCCTATTTTCATCAGAATTTGAATATCTTGCACCATGTGACATATCTGAACGCTTATCCTGGTTGGCAATTACTGTGAAAGTTTCTTGATTCCTTCTATTATCAACCTCAGCGTCATAACTGCCTCTCTGTTGCCTTTACCACTCCTGCAGCCAAAGTAATCGTCATCTAACACATCCTCAATTTTCTTTTCCATTCTTCCGTACATTATTATTGTCAACGACTTGGCTGCATGACTGTTAAGCTAGTTGTGTGATAATTCTCGCACTTTTCGCCTCTTGTAGTCTTGGGAATTGTGTGGACGTTATTTTTCAGGAATTCTGATGCTGTATCGCCGACTCATATATTCTACACACCAACGTGAGTAGTCGTTTTGTTGCCACTTATCCCCATGATTTTAGAAATTCTGATGGAATGTTATTTGTCTTCTCTGCTTTTTTCATCTTAAGTGTTCCAAAGCTCTTTATATTCTGATTCTAATACTGGATCCCCTATCTCTTCCAAATCGACTCCTGTGTCCTCTTCTATCGCATCACAGAGCCCTTCAATGTACTTTCTCCACCCATCAGCTCTCTCCTCTGAATTGAGCAGTGGAATTCTCCGATGCACACTTAATGTTGCCATCCTCGCTTTTAATTTCACCAAAGGTTGCTTTGAGTTTCCTACATGTTGAGTTAGTCCATGTCTTCACGTTCTTTATGAAGCCATTTCACCTTAGTTTCCCTGCACATAATATTTATTACATTCTTTACCGACATGTATTACTGTATTCTTGAATTTCCCTGAACATTTTTGTACTTCCCTCTTTCGTCGATCAGCTGGAGTATTTCTTTTATTACCCATCATTTCTTAGCAGTTACCCTCTTTGCACCTATGTTTTCCTTTCCAACTTCCACGATACCCCTTTTTATAAAAGTCTGTTCTCCTGTACTGCCTACTGAGCTATTCCTCATTGGAATATCTCTAAAGAAGTACTTTTGTATCCCACTTCTTTTGTTATTGATTCTAATCTGTTAAAATTCAGCCTAGTCTTCATCGCTATTACACTGTGATCTGAGTCTATATCTGTTCCTAAGTAAACCTTACAATTGAGTATCTAATTCCAGAATCTATGTCTGACCGTGCTGTCATCTAAGTTAAATCTTTCCTGTCTCTGGGCCTTTCCCACCTTATCTTGTGATTCTTGAATAAACTATTCGTTGTTACTTTCTGAAATTTGTTACAAAACTTAGTTAGCTTTCACCTCTCTCATTACTAGTATCAAGCCTATATTCCTCCGTAACACAGTAAGTTAGCTCACTTATATCTCCTGTAAATTGAATTTTGCAGCAATATTAAGTTATCGAGCTACGTAAATCCCAATCATCGTCTACCTGCTTTTATAGAAAGTCTATAAGCCAATGGGGTGACTAGAATTTGTGTGGTCGTGATATCTGCTAATTCAAATGCTTTCTAGAATTAACGCTCTTGAAAATATAATGGCCACCTGTGAGTTAAGTTTTTAAGACTTGTGAGGTATTCGCAATGAAAATTACGGAATATAGGTCTTATTACCTCATTAACTTAGAGTATTGCATTCTCGTTTGCAACATTCACTTTGGAACAGACCAGTAAAAACGGATTATATTTTGCAACTTCTTAACCCTGTACGAGCTTCAGAGTTAAATTTGTCAGAATTTAATTTTAAGTCACCATTGTCAGTTTCAAAGCTGGGCACCTTACATAATATAGCAGTCACCTTCTAGGAACAGCAAAACAGCAAAAACGTTCAAATGTGTGTGAATTCCTAAGGGTCCAATCTGCGGAAGTCATCGGTCCCTAGACCTACGCACTACTTATACTAAAGTAAACTAACTTACGCTAAGAACAACACACACACCCATGCCCGTGGGAGGAATCGAACCTTCGGCGGGAGCGGCCGCGCAATCCGTGACATTCCGCCTCAAACCGCACGGCCTCTCCGCGCGGCGCAGAACAGCAATTTACATGCCATTATTTCACTAGAATCTAAAGCAATGCACGAACACGTCGCCTAAATGAGCGGCCAACATGTTACAGCGCAGTTCTGGAAGCTGAGACTGTTCCTCAGTGAGGTCACATCAGCCAGCACCAGTGCAGAACGATTACTGCCAAATGTTAGCATTTCTGCGGACCTCCATAGTTCGAAGTCCTGCAGAAATAGTCACACAACAGTGTGTAGTACGACCAACCGAAATTACGATTGTAAACCCCCTACGTTTTTCCTCAGCATACAGAGTGTTTGATTAGCAACAGTAAGCATTTTAGGAAGTATCAGTATATACAGCTTCGCGAAAGCATCCCATATAACAACTGTCCAATTTTATTGGTTGCAGAAATGCAGCTGGCCACAGACGTAAGTTTTTATTTCGCTTGTTGGTATTGCAGTTGCTATGGTTGTTTTTATCGATGATCATTTTTGTAGCGAAAACCATTTGCCTTGGTCTACTTCCACAAAGGCACGTACACCTCCTCGTAAATGTGTGATATGGTAAGAAAGACTATCAGTCGACATGGCCTCTTACGGCACCGCATCGTCTTAGTGGAACTCATTATCTAGGCTTTTCTGGAAACGAGATTCTACCACTTGCGTAAAATGTTCCTGTGGCTACAAGGATGAGTATGTGCATTCCAGCATGACGGAGCCCCCTCCACATTTTAGTGACCAGGTCAGTCATCCTCTAATAATCTGACATTCTCCGGAAAATGGATCGACATAAACGATCACGTTTTTGCCCACTAAGTTCCCCGAATTTTATCCCTTTAAGATTGTTGAAAGGTACAGCCTAAAATTGAAAAGTAATCGCTAGAGATGGATTGATTGAACAGGTTGTCAGTACAGCTGGTCTCATAAAGGAAAGTACAGACGATCTCAGAAAAGCTACACTGTATGAAGTGTTGTCTAGACAATTAGAAAGGGCATTGAAGGCACGGGTGACATTTATCAAAATAAACTTTGAACTTAATAGTAATAGTTGTACCAGTAGTGGCATTATTCGTCCCTAGGTGACTTTTAAAAGAGTACTAGATACATGGTATTACAATTTAAGAACTGCAAAACTAAATTAAGTTACATAACATGACATAAACAACGTAACACAATATAACAAAAAGAACATAGCACCACTTAATGATTAGGTTATACTTAAAACCTTCTGTGAGTATTTGTTGGCATTACAACTTAACAGGTAGGCCTCCATAAGTAACGATAAATGGGTGCTTGATACTGGGCATGTTTTCTGCGAATTAATAAATAGTATCACCTCATACAGTATTTACTATTTCACCTGAAGCACCCTGAATTTTGAAGAACTGCACGTTCGCCATCAGCTGTTAAAATTTGTCTATTTTATCGTGTTTTCGGTCATAGTGGCCATCTTCGCAGGAATAAGATGGCTTCTACGACAGAAACTGGCAGAAAATAAGAATAAACGTGTATAGCTCACATCGAACATTCAGTTCTTCAAATTCTTGACAACTGTAAAGACTCACCTCGCGAAACTTTTACCTTGTATTTTGATCTGTCATGCAGCTTACAGCAACCTAGGAAATCGGGGGACGAGGATGCTAAGAGAAGAATGTCACGTGTGATTGTTATTTTTACTGACCCTGTGCATAACAG
Organism: Schistocerca nitens; assembly: GCF_023898315.1. Lineage (NCBI taxonomy): Eukaryota > Metazoa > Arthropoda > Insecta > Orthoptera > Acrididae > Schistocerca > Schistocerca nitens. Next base: position 306,304,531 of record NC_064621.1, on the reverse strand, counting down.
TGAAATGCGGCCCCCTCATTACTCTTAATAGTTGTGTTGTTTCGATAACAAAGTAAACTTAATGATGGATCTGGAGAGGTTTATTGTACCCCAAAAGTATTCACAAATGGATTCCCTACAGTCTAGGTTACTCACTCACAGTGTTGGGTTGAAGTTAACCATTACTATAATGTAAGCTCAACTTGATGTGAATCGTAAGAAATGTAGCTCTAAGGACTTGTTGCTGACCACAGCCGGATATTTTGTACAAGTTCGATTCCTTCGTTTTTCTGTACATCATTCTACTCTGGACATGACTTAATCCTCTCTCGGCTAACAGCAGATCCTAATGACTGTTTGCTCGCTCGCACGTTCTGCTGCCACAGGTGCCAGAAACGAGTAAAGGTATGATTCGACTAGAGCTCAGAGCGATCGATAACCGAAGTGAAAATTTGCGGCGGACGCATCCAGCCATTCCAATCAGTACGCTGTGGTTTCAGCAGTGTACTCCCACTTCTTCCCTGTAGTGCTTGTGAAGTCATTGGCCGGTAAGCACGTGATTTTGGGACTACAGCATAGTAATGTTTGCAACTGCTAAATATCATTTCAGTAAACAGAAAAATCACATTTACTTATAACCTAACATGCATTCAATTTAAATTTCTTACAATGAATTGTCTGGAAGGCAGCAATAAGTACAATACTTAGTATCACATCCCAGCACCGCCTCTTGTGTCTGATGCGCGTCATCGTAAAAACAGCCATTACTTACGAGTCGTACAGCAATTGTGATTACATAAACGCACTGGGATTTTAAATGCTGGCCTTCACAAACTGTCACATCTATTGGTATGTAATCACTACCTTACGTTACGTGCTTCACCTGGATTCACAAAAGGAAAAATAACTATTTTTGTTCCAAAATTTAAAATTGTAAAATTATATCCTGATAAATGTCATTCACTGACATTTTTGGGTTGTTTCTGCCATCAAATGTTCCGTGGTGGATGGCAGATTTATGTATGAAATTGATACCTATAGTCACAGCGTTTGTATCAGTAAACATGCAGCATCGTAGTTTTTCTCGTAGATACTGGATAGAGGAACGTCATACATGGATGAAACAGCACATCGTTTAGCTGCGTGATTTATTCTCTGTAGAGCCCCGATTCAGCGTCGAATCCTGTGACGCGTAACTCTGGCAAGAAAGTAGAACGCTAAAAATCGAACCTCTTGAAGAAAATGCACGAATATAGCACGCGTGGGCGGTTGATGTTATCAGAAATCAGAATCAGCAGATTTATGGACTTGCATGTCATCCGAGACTGTTTCTTATTGGCTACGTGTAAAAGATATACAGTAGAATGATTTCATGGATACTTCTGCCCTACAAGAATTCTCCACAGCCGCTGAAAACGGTAACCAGTCTTGAGTGCGTGAATACCGGTGAGTGAAACCTGACTTCCCCAAGCGCCCAAGGAGAACATTTAGTGGTTATGTTAGCTCAGGATAATTTTTTATTTCAACACTCAAAGCTAGTCAAAATTTAAATTCCTATCCACTTTCAATCTCGTTAGAGTAGATTTTTCTATTTGACTAAGAAATCGGTTACGCTAGAAATGTCCGTAGTACCATAATTTGTTAATGTGAAAGCGAAGGTACGAAAATACGTAGGCTACAACTTGGATGATGCAATGTTTTAATAGCGAGAACTGAAAGTTACACATATTTTAATACATCAGTAAATGATGACACACGAAGCAAATCACATTTTTTTGGGTTCGTCCTCGGTGTTTCTGCCTCCAAAGTCGCTACAAATGTACTTCGTATAATAAGTGACCAGCTCTCTCTCAAGAACGGCAGGTGTGTGCTGCTAGGTTACCACTATCTCAAAAATTCTTACAACCATTTCCTCCTCGCTGACTGACTGCCGTTTAAAGGCCAAACTACCAAAATAATACATTTCCCACATGTGACTACTTGAATAGTTTTACTTGATTCGACATCCCCTTACCATGCCTGGCCGTATTATCGGATTTCATTTTCTGCACATAGTATAAAAAAAGTGTCGTTCCGAAGACTGATCGACAATAAGTATGGTAATTACTGCATCGTTTTATGAGACTGATGATAGGGAACATGGTTATTATTCATAAATAAGCTATTTTGCACCAATAAGGAAGAGATGTGAGATTCGGGACAGGTCTCAAGAAGTTCAACGAACTGGAAAATGGCGGCGAAAGTAAAACTCTTACCGAAGGTAATCGTATTTTTCTTTGGCAGGCGAGCGTGGGCCAGACGACGATCATCGTGGCTCACCGGCTGTCAACGATCCGCAACGCAGACAAGATAGTTGTGATCCATGATGGCCGGGTGGTGGAGCAAGGCTCTCACGATGTGCTGATGGAACATCGTGGCCACTATTTCGACCTCGTCACCACTCAGATTTCAGGCTCCGAGGATCCTACATCTCCAGGCGAAGAAGGAGGTGAGTTCTAAACACTCCTTCTCGCTCATCTTCAGGATATGCTCTCGTCATGTCAGCGACCCCCCCCCCCCCATGAACAAATCGACCTTGCCGTTGGTGGGGAGTCTTGCGTGCCTCAGCGATACAGTTAGCCGTACCGTAGGTGCAACCACAACGGAGGGGTATCTGTTGAGACGCCAGACAAACGTGTGGTTCCTGAAGAGGGGCAGCAGCCTTTTCAGTAGTTGCAAGGGCAATAGTCTGGATGATTGACTGATCTGGCCTTGTAACACTAACAAAAACGGCCCCTTCCTGTGCTGGTACTGCGAACGGCTGAAAGCAAGGGGAAACTACGGCCGTAATTTTTCCCGAGGGCATGGAAACCCACTTCTAAGCAAAGAAGGGAAAGCAGATAGGTGGAAGGAGTATATAGAGGGTCTATACAAGGGCGATATACTTGAGGACAATATTATGGAAATGGAAGAGGATGTACGTAGATGAAGATGAAATGGGAGATACGATACTGCGTGAAGAGTTTGACAGAGCACTGAAAGACCTGAGTCGAAACAAGGCCCCCGGAGTAGACAACATTCCATTAGAACTACTGACGGCCTTGGGAGAGTCAGTCCTGACAGAAGTCTACCACCTGGTGAGCAAGATGTATGAAACAGGCGAAATAGTCTCAGACTTCAAGAAGAATCTAATTATTCCAATCCCAAAGAAAGCACGTGTTGACAGATGTGAAAATTACCGAACTATCAGTTTAATAAGTCACAGCTGCAAAATACTAACACGAATTCTTTACAGACGAATGGAAAAACTAGTCGAAGCCGACCTCGGGGAAGATCAGTTTGGATTTCGTAGAAATGTTGGAACACGTGAGGCAATACTGACCCTACGGCTTATCTTAGAAGCTAGATCAAGCAAGGGCAAACCTACGTTTCTAGCATTTGTAGACTTAGAGAAAGCTTTTGACAATGTTGACTGGAGTACTCTCTATCAAATTTTGAAGGTGGCAGGGGTAAAATACAGGGAGCGAAAGGCTATTTACAATTTGTACAGAAACCAGATGGCAGTTATAAGGGTCGAGGGGTATGAAAAGGAAGCAGTGGTTGGGAAGGGAGTGAGACAGGGTTGTAGTCTCTCCCCGATGTTATTCAATCTGTATATCGAGCAAGCAGTAGAGGAAACAAAACAAAAATTCGGAGTAGGTATTAAAATCCATGGAGAGGAAATAAAAACTTCGAGGTTCGCCGATGACATTGTAATTCTGTCAGAGACAGCAAAGGACTTGGAAGAAAAGTTGAACGGAATGGATAGTGTCTTGAAAGGAGGATATAAGATGAACATCAACAAAAGCAAAACAAGGATAATGGAATGTAGTCGAATAAAGTCGGGTGATGCTGAGGGAACTAGATTAGGAAATGAGACACTTAAAGTAGTAAAGGAGTTTTGCTATTTGGGGAGCAAAATAACTGATGATGGTCGAAGTAGAGAGGATATAAAATGTAGACTGGCAATGGCAAGGAAAGCATTTCTGAAGAAGAGAAATTTGTTAACATCGAGTATAGATTTAAGTGTCAGGAAGTCTTTTTTGTGAGTATTTGTATGGAGAGTAGCCATGTATGGAAGTGAAACATGGACGATAAATAGTTTGGACAAGAAGAGAATAGAAGCTTTTGAAATGTGGTGCTACAGAAGAATGCTGAAGATTAGATGGGTAGATCACATAACTAATGAGGAAGTATTGAATAGGATTGGGGAGACGTTTGTGGCACAACTTGACTAGAAGAAGGGATTGGTTGGTAGGACATGTTCTGAGGCATCAAGGGATCACCAATTTAGTATTGGAGGGCAGCGTGGAGGGTAAAAATCGTAGAGGGAGACCAAGAGATGAATACACTAGGCAGATTCAGAAGGATGTAGGTTGCGGTAGGTACTGGGAGATGAAGAAGCTTGCACGGGATAGAGTAGCATGGAGAGCTGCATCAAATCAGTCTCAGGACTGAAGACCACAACAACAACATGTCACTGATCCGTCTATAGCTATTTCGTACTCGGCGGGATATTAAACCCCATCCACGCAAAGCCATAAACCTCATTCCAATTGACGATGTCTCACCTCTCACGTTACCTGCCTGTGAGGTCCTTATTTACTTTAAACGACCCGAGAGTCGTGTAATTGTATGGCGATCGAAAGCAGATAATTACTCGATCGCCATATGGTCTTGGATTTTCGTTAGATATACACAGACATTAGTGAAAACTGAACGTCCCGACTGCATCCTAACTCGGAGGATCAATGAGTAACAAGCTATCACACATTTACTATCACACATTTTCCTGTTGCTTATTCATCTTGACTGTATACATTTAGATACTATGGCATATCTGATGGAAGCTTGGTTGACAGTCATACTTACATCCCATAAATATTCAATCGTCAACCCCACAAATTGCGATGCTAGCTAAGTATTAAAAGTTACAGTCCTGACTATTATTTACAAGTAATCTATATTTGGACAAACTCAGATTAAAACTGATACAAGCGTAACTGAGATGTGTTGTAAACATCTTTTCCTTCTTCGGTCACTACCATACCCAAGGGGTTAAATGTCAGCTGCAATGCTATCCATCACCCCAATATTCGTTTCATTCATTTCTATGTGTATATACACTCAAGCGTCAAAGAAACTGGTATAGGCATGAGTATTCAAATACAGAGATATGTAAACAGGCAGAACACGGCACTGCGTCGGCAGCGACTACACTATGTGAGTATGAGGACACCTGGCTGAAAATGACTTACAAGTTCGTCACGCCCTCCATCGGTAATGGTGGAATTCAAAATGATGATTGCCCACCCGTAGTGTTGATAACAGCTTCCACTTTCGCAGGCTTACGTTCAATCAGGAGCTGGAAGATTTCTTGAGGAATGGCAGCCGATTCTCCACGGAGTGCTGCACTGAGGAGAGATATTGATGTCGGTCGGTGAGGCCGAGCAAGCAGTCGGCGTTCCAAAAATTCCCGAAGGGATTCCATAAGATTCAGGTCAGGACTCTGTACAGACCAGTCCATTAGAGGGATGTTATTGTCGTGTAACCATTCCGCCACAGGCCGTACGTCATGAACAGGCGAACGAACGTGCTGAAAAATGCAATCGCCATTACCATACTGCTCATCAACAGTGGGATGCAAGAAGGTGCTTAAAACATCACTGTAGGCCTCTGCCGTGATAGTGCCACGCAAAACAACAAGGAGTGCAAGCCCCCTCCTAGAAAAACACGACCACTCCAAAACACCACCGCATCCGAATTTTACTTTTGGCACTACACAGGCTGGAAAATGTTCACCGGGAATTCGCCATACTCACACAATTTCGTCGGATCGCCACATTGTGTACCGTGGTTCGTCACTCCACACCACATTTTTTCAGTCGTCCAATGTTTACGCTCCTTAAACTAAGCAAGGCGTCGGTTGGCATTTACCGGCGAGATGTGTGGTTTATGACTAGCCGCTGGACCATGAAATCCAAGTTTTCTCACCTCCCGCCTAACTGTCATAGTTATCAGTTTGGAATTCCTGTGTGATGGACTGGAGAGATGTTTGCGTATTACACATTACAACTCTCTTTAAATGTCGGCGGTCTCTGTTAGTCAGCAGACGAGGTCGACCTGTACGCTTCTGTGCTGTACATGTCCCTTCACGTTTCCACTTCATTATCGCATAGGAAACATTGGATCGAGGGATGTTTAGGAGGGTGGAAATATCTCGTACAGACGTATCACATAAGTGACACCCAAGCACCTGAACAGGTTCGAAGTCCGTGAGTTCCGCGGAGCGCCCTATTCTGCTCTCTCACGATGTCTAATGACTACTGAGGTCGCTGATATGGAGTGCCTGGCAGTAGGTGGCAGCACAGTGCACCTAATATGAGAAACATATGTTTTTGGAGTTGTTCGGATACTTTTGATCACATAGTGTATATAAGACAACAAGTGTCTGATGTAGTTGGTAGATCGGTTACTGTTGCTACAATGGCAGGTTGTCAGGATTTAAGTGAGTTACAACGCGAAGATATAGTCTGCGCACGAGCGATGGGACAGCTTCTCCGAGTTAGCTACTGAATCGTGGATTTTCCCGTACGACCATTTCGCGCGTGTACCGCAAATATCAATAATCGGGTAAAACATGAAATCCCAGACATAGCTGCGGCCGGAAGAAGGATCCTGCAAAAACGGGACCACCGAAGACTGAAGATAATCGTTCAACGTGACAGAAGTCCAATCCTTTCACAAATTGCTGCAGATTTCAATGCTGGGCCATCAGTAAATCAGCGTGCGAAATATCATCGATATGGGCTATCGGAGCGAAGGCACACTCTTGATCACTTGATGACTGCACGACGGAAAGCTTCACGCCTCGGCTGTGCCCGTCAGCACCGAAATGGGGCTGTTGATGACTGGAAACATGTTGCCTGGTCGGACGAGTGTCGTGTCAAATTGTGTCGAGCGGATGGACGTGTACGGGTATGGAGACAACCTCATGAATCCACTGACCCTGCTTGCCAGCAAGGGATTGTTCAAGCTGATGGAGGCTCAGCATTGGTGTGCGGCGTGTGCAGTTGGAGTGATACGGGACCCCTGATACGTCTAGATACGACTCTGACAGGTGACACGTACGTAAGCATCCTGTCTGATGACCTGCATCCATTCATGTCCATTGTGCATTCCGACGGACTTGGGCAATTCGAGCAGGACAATGCAACATCCCACACTTACGAAATTGCTACCGAGTGGCTCCAGGGACAGTTTATGAGTTTAAACACGTCCGCTGGCCACCAAAGCCATATATTAGATGTCTTCCAACGTGCTGTTGGGAAGAGATCTCCACCCCCTCGTACTCTTACGGATTTATCGACAGCCCTAGAGCATTCATTGTGTCAGTTCCCTCTAGAACAACTGCAGACATTAGTCGAGTCCATGACACGTCGTGTGGCGGCACTTCTGGGTGCTTGTGTGGGCCCTACACGATATTAGGCAGTTATACCAGTTTCTTTGGCCCTTCAGTGTATCTGCATCTACATACGTATTCCTTAGGCTACCAGACGGTGCACTGTGGAGGATACCTTCTATTACAGCCAGACATTCCCTTTCCTGTTTCACTTGCAAACTGAGCGTGGGAAAATAACTATCTGTATGTCCCCGTACAAACAGTCATGTCATATAATCTTGTCTTTGTGATTCTTTTGCAGAATGTACGTTGAGCAAGTGGCCGGTCCTCCAGGCTGTTACCAGTGGTCTTTCTCTAAACTTTTCTGGCAATGTTTCGGAAAAAAGCACTATCTTCCTCTGAATTGCTTCTGTGACTTTCCTTAATCCCAACTGGTGGGGATCCCAAACGCTGAAGCAGTAGTGAGAGCGTTGTACCTTGGAACACAAATAAAATTTCGCAACTGGCTGGCCCATAATAGAACTTCAATATATTCTCTTATACCATTTTTAAATGACCGTATTAACTTCACGTATGCTGTAGTCCTTACCTGAAATTATAAAAATTACTCCAAGGATTCAATATTTTTTCCAATGTAAAAGTATTTTCCAAAGTACAACAAGGTCCTGCCCCTATGCGGTCTTCTTTAGGGATGTGGCCATTCGCCTCCCTTGTAGTGCCCTTAACCACCTCGCTCCATTACATGTAGGTCTGCAACGGTTGCTCTAGGTATTTAATCGATGTGACTGTGTTACGCAGCGTACACGAACATTAGAGTATTGTTTTTCCTGCTTATATGCATTAACCCCTACCCACTATAATCTCACTTTTAAAGCTGCTGAAGACGTATGTTTTTCCAAGTAGTACATATATACACTGACGAGCGAAAACATCATGAGCACCTGCTTAATAAATTGCTGTGTTATCTTTGGAACGCAATACAACATCATTTCTGCGTATCACGGTTGCGACAGTTTGTTCTCAGGTGTGTCGAGGTACATGGCACCAGATGTCCCCCAACAGCATAACGCTGTTCCCACCGGCCTGCGCTCGTGGCGCGATGCACGTTTCGACCCGTCGTTCGCCAGTATGACGACGTTTGCGGAGACGTCCATTGCCCTCGTGTAGCAAAAACGTGATTCATCCGACGAACAGATACGTCTCCACTGTTCTAGTCTCTAGTCTCGATGATCCCGTGACCATTGCAACCGTAACTGACGATGCCATTGTATCACCATATGAACACGTAGGAGTCGTCAGCGGCAGAGCCCCATGTTCAACACTGTACGATGAACGGTGTCTTCCGAAACATTTATGCGTGGACCAGCATTATGCTCTTTCGCCAGAGGTGCTACAGATCGCCATCTATCCGACTTCACACAGCAGACAACCCACCAAACCCCACGTCCTGTGAAAACTGGTGAATGTCCAGTCATTTATGGCCTTTCAAATAACTTCCGGGAATTCAGACAGGTAACACTTTCAGCGACCGCCGATATTTCGGCGGGAGAACACCCCGCCATTTTCAAGGCAAACTGCAACGGACAGGCGGCGTGCATGCAAATTTAAAACCTCGGTTCTCGGTCTGAAGCAGGAAAGATAACACACACACTGAACACTAGGGCCACCAGAGATGACCAAAGTCAGAGCTATCGATAGTGAGATTATTAATTTGCAGGTGAGGTAGATTTACTCTGTCCCTCTGTTTTTTGAAAATAGAGTTTAAACAGAAACCTCCATCCCTGTTACCGCGGTTGTTCCTAATTTAATCTCAACTGCCTCCCTAATAACACTGTGCCAATAGCTGGACGTGCATGCCAATATCTCGGTGTTATTATATAACATGGGGTGACCAGTATCCAAGCAATGTTCAGCAATAGCAGATCTACTTGGCTGCTGTAATCGTGTGTGCCGTTTATGCTCAGTACATTGGTCCTCCACGGTCCTGATAGTTTGACCAATATATGCCATGACGCAGCTACAAGGAATACGATATACACCCGCATTACGCAGTCCAAGAGCATCCTTAACGGAACTCGAAAGTGCTCTAATTTTTGATGGAGGTCGGAAAACACATTTCACATCGTATTTCCATAAAATACGACCGATCTTGTTGGACGTGTTTCCTATGTAAGGCAAAAAGGCAGTAGACTTAGGTGTTGACTCAGAATTATCATCAGTCACCTGATGTACAGTTGGTCGTTAGCGCAACGCACGTTCTATCTGTCTATCACTATAACCATTTTGACGAAATGTAACTTCAAGATGGGACAGCTCAGCTGGCAAAGTCTCAGCGTCAGAAACGACATGTTCCCTGTGTACCAAGGTACGAAATGCCCCTTCATGCTGAGCCGGATGGTGACAGCTATTAGCCTGTAAGTACAAGTCGGTGTGAGTATGTTTCCTGTAGACTGCATGTCCCAATGATCCATCATCCTTCCTCCTAACCAACACGTCAAGAAAGGGAAGGAAACCATCCTCTTCCTCTATCGTAAAATGAAAGTTCGGGTGGATCGAGTTCGTATGTTCTAGAAAGACATTCAAATTCTCCCTACCATGAGGCCAAACAACGAAGGTATCGTCAACGTATGTAAAGAAACAGGCGGGTTTCAAAGGCGCCGACTCCAGTGCACGTTCCTCGAAGTCTTCCATAAACAAATTTGCGATCACAGGAGACAACGGACTACCCATCGCAACTCCATCTGTCTGCTCGTAATATTCGTCATTAAATAATAAGTAAGTGGATGTCAACACATGCTGATAGAGATTAGTTAATTCAGCGCCAAAGTGCCCCTAGTGTTCAGTGTGTGTGTTATCTTTCCTGCTTCAGTCCGAGAAACGAGGTTTCAAATTTGCATGTACGCCGCCTGTCCGTTGCAGTTTGCCTTGAAAATGGCGTGGTGTTCTCCCGCCGAAATATCGGCGGTCACTGAAAGTGTTACCTGGCTGAATTCCCGGTAGTTATTTGAAAGTTGTATAGGCCAGGGGAAACTCAGGTCTCACATTTATGGCCTAATCGAAGTTTCACTGTTGTTCTACCATGACAGTTGCACGTGATCATTTGACAAGCTTCGCCGTTTTCGAGATACCAGTTCATAGGCCCACATTGTAGCTACAATGATTACCCATTCGTCTCTGCTCCGCTCACATACTTTCACTATCGCGTCACGTTCCCGCAACGCCACCAGGCGATATCCAACCGCGCGGTGGGCAGTGGTCATTATTTTTTGGCTTATCAGTGTATACAATGTGGAACTGTACAGCGGCGGGAAACGGGAATGTAGTGGGGGACAGGGGGGGGGGGAGGAGGCAGGGTGGAGGTTCCACGTAACATCGTACATTCCTGTGCTAGTCTCCGTCGTCGTGTTTGTTGGAAGTGGCTGTGGTGGGTGAATGCTTTCGCGAGAAATTCCACGTTCTCGAAGTATGGGAGGCCTAGGTACGATGATATAGGAAAGTTCATTGGACCTTTTGCGTTATATGCGTAAAGTAAGTTGACCCTCCGTATTGGTGGGATGTTCTAAGCCGATACACGCTCAACTATTTCTGGCCTTGACTTTAGAAAAATGTTAAACTACCATTCATAGAGAATATTTGCACCTGGTTGGGGGCATGAAAGTAGACCTAGCGGAACCTAACTGAAACGTGCGTTTGCAGGCAAGGAACACATGAAGGCAGAGCGGATGATCAGCGTACGCAGCAATGCCTCGTCAGCCATCGACGACGACGAAGAACTGACGGAGGGCCAGCGGCTCATGGCGGAGCACTACGTGGAGGGCACCGTCAAGACGGCCAGCATCCTCAAGATCCTGCGCGTCAACCGGCCAGAGTGGCTGCTGCTCGTCATCGCGACGGTCGCCTCCGTCGTCAGCGGCTTCGCCATGCCGCTCTTCTCCGTGATCTTCGGTGATCTCATTGGGGTGAGTCGTTCTCTTCCTTTGGATCCCTCGTAACACTACAGATTGTCCTAAAACTTCTAAATTGGGCTGTGCACATACTAATAACAAGTTTTGTCAACCGAGCGCCCTTCCGGTAATGTTTACTTTTTCCCAGGTGCTGACCAGACTTTGAGTCCTTAGAAGCAACTGTAGTCAATAAAATAAGCCTTTGTGTCGATGACGACTTCCTCGTCACATAAAAATGCGCTGAGCAGCAATTCTGCGAGCTGGGAGCAAAATAAACTGTTGCGAGCCAGCTTGGTAAATAACATGAGCTGTTTTCATTGCTTAAAAACACGTTCAAATTCACCCTACGAAAGTTTACCGTCATCGATGGCGAAAGGTAACCATAAACGGCAAACTTCGTCGCTTTTATCTCGTCAAAGATTTTGCCATGACAAAGTAAAAGTACACTAACTAAAGAGCACTGAACCTCTTACATCTTGACGAAAGTGGCGTATCAAAATTTACTGAAAAGGCTGGAAAAACCAAAGCAACCTGTGAACCACTGCCATTTGTGATTTAGCTTCGTGTAACAGAATTTCGTTTTGAACATACCTCGTATACTTACAGATCAAGGTTTTTCGCAATATTTTAACGTTATTTGATGCTAACACCATAGATGTGTCACGTGTGGGTGTAAAGCGAATGAAATTATTCATGTGAGGACAGCTATGTGTACTAACTATGGATTTGTTGGATGGAGAATGGTGCTGTAGATGATATTTTCTTAAAGTAGGGAAAATGGGGATATGTTAGTTACAGACCTGCCAAGTGCAAATTTGCAAAGCTGCAACAACTGTTTATTGTGGTTTCCACTTCGCAACCGATCGGAACTTCCTTTTTTCACAACTCTCGAATAATTAGAGATGACGATTTTTCGTATAAGTTTAACGCTATGTGATGTTGATGCCATAGATGTGACACGGGCCGGTGGAAAGCGAATGAGATTATTCATATGGGGACAGCAACGTGTATTAACTATAGATTTGTCGGATGGAGAATGATGCTGTGGATAATACTTTCTCGAACCAGGGAAAAATGCGGATACGTTAGTTTCGGAAAAGGAATCCATTGTAAGCTTCCTGAACTGGAGGGAATTGAGCGGAATAATAGAGAAGCACTGATGTGTAGAAGGAAGGAGGGTTATGTTAAATATGAATGGGTGGGTAGAGATATCAGAAGGTGTGTCCTTGCCAGGTACGGCGAGTCGGTTATTGTTTCTTAGGCAGAAGATGTGAGATGTATGCAGGTAAAACATTGGGAGTATGTTTCCTTATAGTCGTGGGAGACTTACAGGATTGCAAGTTAAATGATAAAACGAGTATCATTATATGGTTTTTGAAGTGTATTTCGAGATAACCTCAGTTCATACTATTCTTGAATAATCTTGATACGGTTCTTGTACTAGTGTGCCAGATGGTTTGTGAGATATAGTTTATCCCTCCACAATAGTTACAGAAACAATATTATCTATGCCTACGATGATATACAAGGGTACATGACACGTGTAAAGCAAATTGAGATAGTTGAATAACTCTGTAGACGAAAGTTAATGAAAAAAGTACAAAGTTGCTGTCTGAACTAGTGTTGCAGAAGAAAACTGACAGATAACACAGACGAAAGAAGAAATGATAACGTCAAGTGAAGGCGAATTACAAATCAAGTATGACAATGATAACAGGTGGTGGTACAGGAGATGTATTGAAGAAACAAATTCCGTATGACTGTTTTCCAATACCATCTTCTTCTTTCACTTGATTGACTGCCGTTTGCAAGATTATCATATGTATGCCATAAAAGGAATCAGATTTTTTGATCAAACTGTATGTTCTATCTTTGTGAAAAAAATCGGACAGTGTAAGCCGTGGGGGACAATAATGTCTATATATTTTCACTTTAGGTACCATTTTCACGCGATATTCGTGCTTTATTTGGAATTTCATACATATTTAGTTGCTGTTCCAATAACTATATTCGTTAATTATTTGCTGGTACAACATCTTCATGACTAATCCCTCCATAAAAAATTTTATACATCATTTATTGCCGTATTTGATGAGGAAGCAAAATTTTTATTATTTTTTTAAGAGTATTCATTAAGTAAATTTGATAGTGAACAGAAAGGCGTTTACGGAGGTGATGATACAAGGAGTACATCCAATGATATAATGTGTCTTTTTCTGGTAGCATTAATAACATTATAACATTTTTCATTAGTTATTGTGTCTTGAATACATAGAACTCCATGGAAAACTGAAACTTGTTTTAAGATACCTGCTGCTTAACGGATCTAAATTTCATGTGTAGGCAGAGACCTTTAATTATTTTGAACTGTCATATGTTTTCTAATTTTTGTTCACTGTAATGTTTACTTATTTTCAGAGACTGGCACAAATTAATAGTTCTTTGCTCCCAGAATGAGAAATTTTCACTCTGCAGCGGAGTGTGCGCTGATATGAAACTTCCTGACAGATTACAACTGTGTGCCCGACCGAGATTCGAACTCGTGACCTTTGCCTTTCGCGGGCAAGTGCTCTACCAACTGAGCTACCGAAGCACGACTCACGCCCGGTACTCACAGCTTTACTTCTGCCAGTACCTCGTCTCCTACCTTCCAAACTTTACAGAAGCTCTCCTGCGAACCTTGCAGAACTAGCACTCCTGAAAGAAAGGATATTGCGGAGACATGGCTTAGCCACAGCCTGGGGGATGTTTCCAGAATGAGAGCTTCGCAGGAGAGCTTCTGTAAAGTTTGGAAGGTAGGAGACGAGGTACTGGCAGAAGTAAAGCTGTGAGTACCGGGCGTGAGTCGTGCTTCGGTAGTTCAGTTGGTAGAGCACTTGCCCGCGAAAGGCAAAGGTCCCTAGTTCGAGTCTCGGTCGGGCACACAGTTTTAATCTGCCAGGAAGTTTCATATCAGCGCACACGCCGCTGCAGAATGAAAATCTCATTCTGGAAACATCCCCAAGGCTGTGGCTAAGCCATGTCTCCGCAATATCCTTTCTTTCAGGAGTGCTAGTTCTGCAAGGTTCGCAGGAGAGCTTCTGTAAAGTTTGGAAGGTAGGAGACGATGTACTGGCAGAAGTAAAGCTGTGAGTACCGGGCGTGAGTCGTGCTTCGGTAGCTCAGTTGGTAGAGCACTTGCCCGCGAAAGGCAAAGGTCCCGAGTTCGAGTCTCGGTCGGGCACACAGTTTTAATCTGCCAGGCAGTTTCAGTTCTTTGCTCTTTTGTAAACTGCTTTTTCTCTTCTCTGAGGTTTACAACTGGCTCTGAAAATCAGTAAAGAAGTAAAAATGTTGTTCGCAGACTCTTGGACAAGACGACCCTGACAAGATACGCGCGGATACCGACTACTTCTCGCTGCTCTTCGTCATCGTCGGCGTCGTCATGGGTTTCATGACGTTCCTCCAGGTCTGCAATATGGAGCAAATAGCTACATAAATTCTAACATTACCTTTGTTAATCACTACTGAAGTTTAAATGACAGCCACCTCCATGGCAGATAGTTTTTGTCTGCAATATTTTCATTCAACAAAGTAGCCACATTCTCCTCTGCTTTAGACGTACCTGTACGGAATCGCCGGCGAGAAACTGACGATGCGCTTCCGAGGCCTGATGTTCTCTGCGATGCTGCGCCAGGAGGTGGCCTACTTCGACGACAAAAACAACAGTACAGGGGCGCTGTGCGCACGCCTCTCTGGAGATGCTGCCAACATACAGGGGGTGAGTAGCGACCATCCTGCCAACATGCAGGGCGTTCAGCTGAGACCACTCTGCCAACATACAGGGGGGGGGGGGGGAAGGGGGGGAAGCACAGACCAATCTGTCAGTATACAGGGGGTGAGCAGAGACCACACTGACAACATACCGGGGAGGGAGCTAAGGCCACGCTATTGGGCCAGGAGCTAAACTAGGTATTTTTTCCGTGGACGCGTGGGCGAAGCTTGTTGGACGGTAGTGAGACGAAATTCTGAGCTGTCCTTTAGGAGAAAACAGGGCAGTTCAAAGCCACAGAGAAAAGCATACACAAAGGAACGAATTTAGCAAACAAACTATTATGACTGAAGACTGGATGTTGTTGTTGTTGTTGTTGTTGTGGTCTTAAGTCCTGAGACGGGTATGATGCAGCTCTCCATGCTACTCCAGCCTTGAATAATAGTAGATCTGACATTCCACGCTTCGGTACATAGAACGCCAGTTTTCTTTCTTCTGATAACGACGTCCTCCTGAGTAATCCCCGCCCGGAGATGCAAATGGGGGACTGTTTTACCACCGTAATATTTTACCCAAGGGGACGTCATCATAATTTAACCACACAGTAAAGCTGCATGCCCGCGGAAGAAATCACGGCTGTAGTTTCCCCCTGCTTTCAGCCGTTCGCAGTGCCAGCTCAGCAAGGCCGTTTTGGTGAATGTTACAAGGCCAGATCAGTCAATCATCCAAAATGTAGCCCCTGCAACTACTGAAAAGGCTGCTGCCCCTCTTCATGAACCAAACAGTTGTCTGGTCTCTCAACAGATACCCCTCCGTTGTGGTTGTACCTATGGTACGGCTATCTGTATCGCTGAAACACGCAAGCCTCCCCAGCAACGGCAAGGTCCATGGTACATGGAGGGGGGAGGGGGAGGGAAAGAAGAACGGATAATGACTTTAAATTAGTATGAGAAGGGCCGTAGCCACATAACAAAAAGAGAAATTTTCTGTAGTCTTCCATAGGCATGAGAGGTGCGAGATTAGCATGTTATCTGAGAAGACACCGACGGTTCCTGGACGAAAGATCCAGGCTGGATTGCCTGATAGTATAGAAAAGTTTCAGTGCTTGATAGAACTGCAAATCCATATCAGATTTAATTGATAGAGTGAAAATTGCATACTGAAAGGTAAAGAAATTAAGATATCATCGTCGTTGAGAAACATGTTGAATATGTAAAAATATTTGTGTTGTTTGTACATGTTACGAGGAGTCATTCAGTCGTGATCGGTTGGCTACTGTATTAGGCCTACAGATCACTTCTTAGCATACAAAAGACCGAAACATTGTATACGCAGATTATTGGCAGCGAAATTCAAATTCAGAGCCTTCTTCCAAGGAATGCAACAAAGCGGGAAAATGTCGAGAAAAAGCCTCTTGCGAAAATAATGAGAGGGTAATTTAACACAGAGTATTTTAAAAAATTGGCAGAAGGGTAGAAGTGACGAAAAAAAATAAGAGCATGTTTAAGATGGCTGAGCATCCCAACAACACACTTATGATTGTAGATAACGGCTTACATCGAAGAATACACACAATGGGAACATGAGAAGAAATCCAGTTAAAAATACGAACACTTTAAGACAGTTGACACATGAAGCAGTAGCAAGAAAATAACGATCCTCACAGAAGCAATAGGTTACCTGAAAACAGACTACTGAGAGAGGATACCGTGATCAGTGATCGCTCAAACGCCGCCTCCTCTAGGATATTGATCACAGTTTGTCCGAAGATGCCACAACTCATTCAACGAATCAAAAAGTCAGTTCGTTAGCCTGCCACTGTGGACGAACTGTTCTAGGCTCTTCAGTCCGGAACCGCGTTTCTGCTACGGTCCCAGGTTCGATTCCTGCCACGGGCATGGATGTGTGTGGTGTCGTTAGGTTAGTTAGGTTTAAGTAGTTTCTAAGTCTAGGGGACTGATGACCTTAGATGTTGAGTCCCATAGTGCTTAGAGCCACTTGAACCATTTTCCAGTTGGTTAGGTGATACAGCTTGACGCTCACAAAGTGTTAACCACGTCACCATGACATAAATAGCAATGTTATGGGGCATCGCTTTGTTGCAGCTGTCGATCACATTTGAGACTGTAAAGAACAAGAAATAGAATGACGTGCTCAAGCAGTAGCTTTGTTCCCTGGTGAGAGACGATGGCGGATGTATGAACGACCTCATTTCAACCCGTCTAAACATCCCTCAAATACTTATCGTGAAAGGAAACTCACAAGCATACACTGGTTCTTGTAGCCTCTGGCAACCACATTCGAAACGGAAGTTTCGGTAACAAATGAGCATCTCCACTAAATATTATATACTTCCACTTAACGTCTCCTGGCTTCTTTTCCTGGTGCAGCTGGTTACATAAAAAGAAAATACTGACTGCAAAAAGCAGTTTTTACCCACTGCCGTCTTGTTAATACTCTCTTGTAGGAGTTTTGCACGTACACACATTATAGTGAAATTAGTGACTGAAACAAGAAGGGAATTTAATTTCGGATACTCATATTGCATTCATCAATTTTCTAATGATATTTGGCACCTGGGATAGAGACGTGATATAGGAAATTTTGATCTGAAATGGGTTACCAGATAATCTAGAAAAAGTGAAAAGATATCTAACTCAAAACACTACCGTGCTTTTCGCCTCACGGAAGCAGTTAAGAGCACCACAAAAAACAAACAAATGTGTTAGACAAGGTTAATGCCACTCCTCGGCACTGTTTGATTATCTATGCGAACGAGCTCGTTTTTAAAATAGCAAATATTTTCAATTGTAGCATAATAATAAAATAGTAATAGTAATTTAAAGAGGGCTATACATCTCAAAAATACGGCAGACGAGTATGGGGTGATTTTATCTACTCATAAATCAAACTCAATGGAATTTCTGGTGAAAAACACGATAACATCAAAAACTGAGGTAGGAGCAAAACATCGAAGCAGGTATCCAGTTTTAACTGTCTTGGGTGTGAAATATATCAAAAAATAGATCGCGACATAAAAAGGAATCTTTGCACATTTAAATGTATACGTGGAACAATTTATAGAACGCTCTGGAACGGTACGAACCATGGAGCTGAGGGCAGTATGGTGCTGAACCGGAAACAAATTGACTTTGAACTATATTTAACTTATTTGTATCAGCGGCGTTTTGAAACTGACGGAATGAATAAAAAATGACCCATAAAGCAATTAACAGATTCCACGTCGAGAATGGTAATTAATAGTTATAAATTTTTTTGAAGTTTACCACACGTGAGTCTATAAATGTGATAAGTAATAAGAGAATCACTTAACACAATATAAACGGTAAAAAACTGACAATATCAATCACAGATAAAGCAGCTGAACATAGCCATAAAGTGCAGGAAATGAATACAAAGTACTTTCAGGTTTTAACTGTGACTCCACAGTAATGACAGTATTTTGGCACATGAGTGTATAACAAAGAGCAGGCTTTTAAAGGAAGCACACTATTTAAAGGTTAATTTCTTGTTAATGAATAGATGCAGACACAAGACTTTATATGTCAATAGAACCGGTACATTTCCCAGTATCATATCTATCATAAACGCATTATATACATAAATATTCGAATGACCACAAGCAACGTGCGAAGACACTTATGAAAATCATTTTGTAGTGTGATTATAATTAAGAGAAGCTACTTCGTTGACGTTGCTAAATTCTTCGCGTACCTGCGTTAAGTTCACGGAAAATGACGCATATTGAAGCATTCTGTGGACAACTGGGACCAGAAATTATTATTCATCAAGGGACGCATTTTAATTGCTGCGCTTCTACTTGCTATTTCCCTTCGCCTGCCACGAAAAGAGGGAACTTCCGTAATCGTCGAAATTAAATCCCTTCCTGTGATTAAAATTATGCGTCAGGGTGTAGCATACGCTTTGGTGAAGTTACTTTTGATGAACGTGGCAGCATTCCGAATTCCTAGACAAACAGCCCATAGCATGAGGAGGGCTCAATGTGTTCATTCCAACGTGGTACGATCTAGAGGAAGGATCTCGACAAATCTACTAGGGTACTGTTTCTAAAGATGTTATCACCAAAAATAAATGTGACTGTGGCATATGTGTCTTTCCACTTTGCTCGTGTTGATTAAAATTTTGTTGCTTAGAAAGTTTTTATGATAAATATCAACCTGGGGAGAACGCTGGTCTTTTTGAAGTAGCGGGTGGTTATAATAAAGGTGCAGCTACTGAGGGAGATTCGGTTTTGGGTTGTAATTATCGTACGCAACGCAATTCGGTATATGCTTACGCGTCAATGGGGAACCAATGAACGCTGGCAAAAAATTTGTTTCAATATTGGCCACCAAGTGCAAACCTTGTCGACGTATCCGAAGGTATGTTGAATAAATTGTGCAAGCGGCAGTTAAAATGAAAGTCAAAACTATGCCTTTCTCATTTGTTTGAGCTTGTTTGCCCACGTCTCATTTCTAGTCCATTACATATAGAAACATTTCTGTACGTCTTCCTTCCATTCATAGCGCTACATTTGCTCCTGTTGGCCAAAATCGGAATTAATTTTATCCCAGTGTAAATTGGTTCTTTATCACGCGTAGGAATATCTACCAACTTTCGCTGCCATACCATAACTACATCCGACATTACAACCACCATATATCAAGTAAAATTTAAAGCAAAAATGAAAGCACCACAACTTTTATAATCTATCAGTTATATAATTAAGTGATGAAAAAACCTAATTTTAAACACATCTTAAGTGCTTACTTTCTTGTCAATAATTCCACTACACATCTCAATGTCACCAGAATATTGATGTTAAATACTTCCGGGATATCAAAAGAAAAGGAAAGGACATGTGGGCAAAATACTTCTAATATTCCTCATTTCATTTAAAATACAAAGAAACAAAGTTTAGTTTAATTTATATATATATATATATATATATATATATATATATATATATATATATATATATATATATATACTCCTGGAAATTGAAATAAGAACACCGTGAATTCATTGTCCCAGGAAGGGGAAACTTTATTGACACATTCCTTGGGTCAGATACATCACATGATCACACTGACAGAACCACAGGCACATAGACACAGGCAACAGAGCATGCACAATGTCGGCACTAGTACAGTGTATATCCACCTTTCACAGCAATGCAGGCTGCTATTCTCCCATGGAGACGATCGTAGAGATGCTGGATGTAGTCCTGTGGAACGGCTTGCCATGCCATTTCCACCTGGCGCCTCAGTTGGACCAGCGTTCGTGCTGGACGTGCAGACCGCGTGAGACGACGCTTCATCCAGTCCCAAACATGCTCAATGGGGGACAGATCCGGAGATCTTGCTGGCCAGGGTAGTTGACTTACACCTTCTAGAGCACGTTGGGTGGCACGGGATACATGCGGACGTGCATTGTCCTGTTGGAACAGCAAGTTCCCTTGCCGGTCTAGGAATGGTAGAACGATGGGTTCGATGACGGTTTGGATGTACCGTGCACTATTCAGTGTCCCCTCGACGATCACCAGTGGTGTACGGCCAGTGTAGGAGATCGCTCCCCACACCATGATGCCGGGTGTTGGCCCTGTGTGCCTCGGTCGTATGCAGTCCTGATTGTGGCGCACACCTGCACGGCGCCAAACACGCATACGACCATCATTGGCACCAAGGCAGAAGCGACTCTCATCGCTGAAGACGACACGTCTCCATTCGTCCCTCCATTCACGCCTGTCGCGACACCACTGGAGGCGGGCTGCACGATGTTGGGGCGTGAGCGGAAGACGGCCTAACGGTGTGCGGGACCGTAGCCCAGCTTCATGGAGACGGTTGCGAATGGTCCTCGCCGATACCCCAGGAGCAACAGTGTCCCTAATTTGCTGGGAAGTGGCGGTGCGGTCCCCTACGGCACTGCGTAGGATCCTACGGCCTTGGCGTGCATCCGTGCGTCGCTGCGGTCCGGTCCCAGGTCGACGGGCACGTGCACCTTCCGCCGACCACTGGCGACAACATCGATGTACTGTGGAGACCTCACGCCCCACGTGTTGAGCAATTCGACGGTACGTCCACCCGGCCTCCCGCATGCCCACTATACGCCCTCGCTCAAAGTCCGTCAACTGCACATACGGTTCACGTCCACGCTGTCGCGGCATGCTACCAGTGTTAAAGACTGCGATGGAGCTCCGTATGCCACGGCAAACTGGCTGACACTGACGGCGGCGGTGCACAAATGCTGCGCAGCTAGCGCCATTCGACGTCAACACCGCGGTTCCTGGTGATCATTGCTTGTACAGCCCTCTCGCAGTTTCCGGAGCAAGTATGGTGGGTCTGACACACCGGTGTCAATGTGTTCTTTTTTGCATTTGCAGGAGTATATATATATATATATATATATATATATATATATATATATATATAGGGTGAGTCACCTAACGTTACCGCTGGATATATTTCGTAAACCACATCAAATACTGACGAACCGATTCCACAGACCGAACGTGAGGAGAGAGGCTAGTGTAACTGGTTAATACAAACCATAAAAAAATGCACGGAAGTATGTTTTTTAAGACAAACCTACGTTTTCTTTTAATACAACCCCGTTAATTTTGTTAGCACATCTGAACATGTAAAGAAATACGTAATCAGTGCCGTTTGTTGCATTGTAAAATGTTAATTACATCCGGAGATATTGTATCCTAAAGTTGTCGCTTGAGTACCACTTCTCTTGGATCGTGTGTATCGGAGATGTGCTAACAAAACGTAGGTTTGTGTTAAAAACATACTTCCGTGCATTTTTGTATGGTTTGTGTTAAACCATTACACTAGCCCCTCTCCTCACGTTCGGTCTGTGGAAACGGTTCGTTAGTATTTGATGTGGTTTACGAAATATATCCAGCGGTAACGTTCGGTCACTCACCCTGTATATATTATTTTGCACCTCGGTTCCGAGAATTCCGGAACCTGTACAGAAAAGTGGAAGTGAGATCAACATAAACATCATTTTTGCTGTTTTTATTACTCATGGAGACCACACATTTTATGTTGTACCACCATACAGCTAGACCTCCAGAGGTGGTGGTCCAGACTTCTGTACACACTGGTACCTCTAATACCCAGTAAAACGTTTTCTTGCGTTGATGCATGTCTGTATTTGTCGTGGCATACTATCCACTAGTTCATCAAGGCACTGTTGGTCCAGGTTGGCCCACACCTCAACGGCGATTCTTCGTAGATCCCTTTGATTGTGGGTCACGTCGTCCATAAACAGCCCTTTTCAATCTATCCCACGCATGGTCGATAGGGTTGATGTTTGGAGAATATGCTGGCCATAGTCGAGCGATGTCGTTATGATGAAGGAAGTCATTCACAAGATGTGTACGATTCGAGTGCGAATTTTCGTCCATGAAGACGAATGCCTCGCCAATATGCTGCCGATAAGGTTCCACTATAAGCTGGAGGATGAGATTCACGTATCGCACAGCCTTCCATGACCACCAGCGGCATACGTCGGCTCCACACAACGCCACCCCAAACCAGCAGGGAATCTCCACCTTGCTGCACTCGCTGGACAGTATGTCTAAGGCGTCCAGCCCGGCCGGGTTGAACCGACGATTGTCTGGTTGAACGCATATGTGACACTCATCAGTGAAGAATACGTGATGCGAATCCTGAGCGGTCCATTCGACATGCTGTTGGGCCCATGTGTACCATGCAGCATGGTGTAATGGTTGCAAACATGGACCTCGACATGGACCTCGGGAGGATGTTGCGCATCATGCAACCTATAGCGCACAGATTGAGTCGTAACACGACGTACTGTGGCTGCACGAAAAGTATTATTCAACATGGTGGCGTTGCTGTCAGGGTTTCTCCGAACCCTAATCCGTAGGTAGCGGTCATCCTCTGCAGTAGTAGACCTTGGGCGGACTGAGTGAGGCATGTCATCGACAGTACCTTTCTCTCTGTGTCTCCTCCATGTCCGAACAACACCGCTTTGGTTCACTCCGAGACTCCTGGACACTTCCGTTGTTGAGAGACCTTCCTGGCTCAACGTAACGATGCGGACGCGATCGAATCACGACATTCACCGTCTAGGCATGGTTGAGCTACACACAACGCGAGCAGTGTACCTCCTTCCTGGTGGATTGACTGCAGCTGATCGGCTGTCGGACCCCTCCGTCTAGTAGGTGTTGCACGTGAGTGGTTGCTTACATCTTTGGGCTGGTTTAGTGACATCTCTGAACAGTCAAAGGGACTTTATCTGTGATACAATATCCACAGCCAACGTAAGGAGTTTTGCGAACTGTGGTGATGCTAAACTTTTTTTGCTGTTTGTGTATACTTAATATCTTTTATTTTTCTGATAATTACACAATGCATGCATAATTTTCAGGTTTGTAAAAATGTACATCTTTTCCACAGAAAAGTGGGAAATCCTTTGTATCTGTGTTGAAAAATGAAGTGTGCAGTAATCGTAATTCGAAACTGAGAAAGTAATAAAATTCCAAATTATTTTGTATAGCATTTTTCAAATCTTTGTGTGCCACCAAATGAACACATAAATTTTGTTATCTCAATTACAGGGTGATCAAAAAGTCAGTATAAATTTGAAAACTGAATAAATCACGGAATAATGTAGACAGAGAGGTACAAATTGACACACATGATTGGAATAACATGGGGTTTTATTAGAACCAAAAAAATACAAAACTTCAAAAAATATCCGACAGATGGCGCTTCATCTGGTCAGAATAGCAGTAATTAGTATAACAAAGTAAGACAAAGTAAAGATAGTCTTCTTTACAGGAAATGCTGAATATCTCCACCATCATTCCTCAACAATAGCTGTAGTCGAGGAATAATGTTGTGAGCAGCACTGTAAAACATGTCCGGAGTTATGGTGCGGCATTGGCGTCGGATGTTGTCTTTCAGCATCCATGCGACTTCAGGTAACCCGAAAGCCAATAATCGCACGGACTGAGGTCTGGGGACCTGGGAGGCCAAGCATAACGATTGTCATGCGCAGTCACTGACGTTTTGCTGTCCAGCGCCATCTGTCGGACATTTTGTGCATTTTTGTTTTTCTTTTGTTCTAATAAAACCAATCTCATTCCAAACATGTGTGTCAATTTTTACCTCTCTATCTACATTATTCCATGGTTTATTAAGTTTTCAAATTTATACTGACTTTTTGATCACCTGGTAAATAATACTAAACAAGGTTCTCTCTTCTGAAACCATAAATATGAAGTAAGAGCTAGGATAAGCAAAAAAATCTGATGCTGCACAAGCTCTTTCTTCAAGAGTCACAATCTTGTGGATTCTCATATTATGAAAACTTGAAGGGATGTTATAAAGGATTTTGCCATCACATTTTTCGTGACTCTGGTAACTTATTGAAATGTTTCATCCAACCTGAAGCCTTTTTTGTATTTTACCTCCAATTTTCATGAAGCTTTGTTCATTTGAAGCGTCAGATGTTCAGAGGGTAGTCTCGTCTCCCCTTGACCACATGTTACTTCTACCAGTCAGGACATAGATTTCCTGCCCCTTCACTCACTTCATCTTCCCGCACTGTGCCGCAGGCGACGGGCCAGCGGATTGGCACCATCACGCAGTCGCTGGGCACGCTGGTGTTGTCGGTGGCGCTGGCCATGTACTACGAGTGGCGGCTGGGCCTGCTCGTGCTGGCCTTCGTGCCGCCGCTGTTCGGCGCCTTCTACCTGCAGGGCAAGCTGCAGCGCGGGGAGCTGCTCGGCACCGCGGGCGCCATGGAGAAGGCCACCAAGGTACGCCGGGGGCAGGGGGCGAAGGCGAGCACTAGCAGCAACAGCGGCAGCACCAGCGGGTGCTTATGATTAAAACTTGCGCTACTTGAGCCAGCCTCTCGGGTACCCAACTTTATAGGACTGATGTTCATACTGTGCACTGCAGGAGCTGCGTTGCAAGTAGTGTTATTTTGATGACTAGACCTCGAAGTTTTGGGTTCTAAAAATCTTAATTTAGGTTCTATCACTTAGAAAAATGGGTTATAAAAATCAGAAAATAGGTGACCGAATTCCGAGATCTTATTGCCTAGAAAGATAAATGCGACGCATGTTTTTTAAGTAAACACCGGTTTGAAATTAAAAAGAGACATGCTAAGATATCTCAATAATTTTAGTTTTACATGAAAGCCTGTACCTTAATCTACGCACTGACGCCAGTACAGTGTGATTCTTCCTTGTTTACGTTGTGTACTTAGTGTTTAAGGTGCCTCCGGTTATCGTGAGTCCCGCCGACTGTGAAGTACGGGCTCTTGTAAAATTTCTTAGTGCTATAGGCCTAAAGGCGATCGATATCCATCGTTAGATCTGTGCAGTTTACGGAGATAACATTATGAATGATGGAATGGTGAGAAAGTGTGTCAGAGCATTTAAAGATGGCCGCACAAATGTGCACGACGAACAACGGAGTGGGCGTCCTTCCGTCTATAATGAAAGTTTGGGGCAGAAAGTGGACAATAAGGTGAGAGAAAACAGACGCTTTACGATTTCCTCCTTGCGGGACGACTTTCCTAATGTTTCTCGTAGTCATTTGTATGGCATTGTGACCGAGCACTTGAATTACCGAAAATTGTGCGCACGTTGGGTACCGAAAATGACGGATGTGCGCAAAACCAAACGTTTAGACAGTGCATTGACTTTCCTTGAGCGGTACCACAACGACGGTGATGATTTCTTAAGCCAAATTTTTACGGGCGATGACACACGGGTGGCCTACGTCACACCTGAATCAAAGCAACAGACCATGGAAGTTGAGCAAGGGCATCGTTTTGTTGCAAGACAATGCCCGTTCGCATGTGGCGAATCACACCAAAGATCTCGATGGGAAACTCTAGATCATCCTCCGTACAGCCCCGATCGTCCGCCCAGTGACTACCATCTGTTCCTGCACTTGAAGAAACACCTGGTCGGTCAGCGTCTTCAAGACGATGACGAAGTCAAAACAGTGGTGATGCAGTGGCTAACAAGTTAGGCTGCAGACTTCTATGATGAGGGTATTAAAAAACTGCTACATCGTTATGACAAGTGCCTCAGTATTGACGGAAATTATGTAGAAAAATACATTATGGTACAGGCTTTCGTGTAAAAATAAAATTATTGAGATAACTTAGCATGTCTTTTTTTATTTTCAAAACGGTACTTACTTATAAAACACGCCTCGTAGATTGAGGAAAATCCACATTATATTATTGTCAATGTCAGTTATTACAGTCACAGTAAATAACTAACACTTCCTCGAGATTTTCCCTTGACAAACTGTTAATAGCATCTTAAATACCGAGAATGAGCCTTCCATGTCAACAAATGTCACCGGAGAAAATTTAAATGACGGTATTAGGGGCAATAGACCGCACCCTCATGTTCTGTTGATTTACCTGATATGACGCCAGCAGAGGGCGGTCAGTCCTGGATTTTTTTGTAACACTGTCTTTAGTTTCTCGCCAACTTTCATGCCAATAGAACCTGGAACCAAGTTGATTTTTTTGTGACCTCTTCCATCAGTCGCACTTATATGTAGACTGGTTTCCCTGAACACTCTAGAGCTTTAATAATAAGGACCCAAAATGCGTAGTGAGATTTTTATGTCTGCAGTGTCATTGGAAATTGTTGGATCCTTTAGAAGATCGTTAGCTGATGTAATGCTCACTGCTTCCTCCCGCAATTTAAGAACAATGTTTTTAATATCTTCCAAACGCTCGCTGTAATATTCCACGACCTCTAGCCATGTTCCCCCGCGAGTATGGGTTCTGGTGGAAGTGGTACGTTCGGAAGTTCCTCTCGAAAAAACTGGATTCTTGCAGGTGCTATTTCTACTGGTTGAAACTAGCTTATTTACATGTAGAAATTTGAGACGTATCGTCTCAGCTACACGATTCAAGGCACGGGCAAGACATGTGATATGGAGCAAGGCTGGGAAAAATACTTTCAACAATTTAACAGCAGCAATCATGTATGCAGCTGCATCAGTGTAGATTATAAGAACTTTATTTTCATCTAGACTGTTGGGGAAAAGTAATTTGAGGGTTTTATTAACAAAGTGAGCAATTATTTCCTGGTTAGTCGTTTTTAGCTCTTTGCTGCCCGACAGATGAGGTACAGAGCAATGTCAGAATCTAACATTCCAACAATGAAACTAGGCCGCTGATAACTGCGCAGTTGAGCGCCGCTCAATCTTATCTTCATCATCAAAGTAGCCACATATCGACCTTGTCTGTCAGTCGTCTCATCGACAAAGATACACATGTATGAATCACTTATATCTTCCCTTATCCTGCTCAATGTATTTTTATTTAAAGTATGTAAATAGTTTTTTCTTAGTGTGGATTTTGATGGAATGTTCGGTGACAGTATATCTCTAGAAAACTTTTGAACTGGCTATTTCCAACTGCATTGAATGGTATGTTTGCTGCAACAATGGCTCGACACAGGTCAAGATGAAATTCGTTTTTGTTTGTTGCATTTGGTTTAGTTACAAACTTTTGCTCCAAGTTTGATTTATTTTTTAAATTTGCCTGGTGTTTAATCCCTGAAAAATGCTGACATAAATGCGACCTCTGTTCAGAAGGTACCCAAAAACAAAAAGAAATACTTTGTGGAAGAATTTACATACGAGAGCTACGTACCAAATTAACTTACATTAAGCGTTTGGAAACAACATTGTTGAGTACGCATGACTGTAGTCCAAGTTAACTCGGGTAAAACAGTGGCACCACTGTTCTATGAGTTAACATCTTACTCAAGTCTTTGTTGCACACATTTCAGTGAATAACTCTTCCGTTTGTAGTGAATTCAGGAAATTCTTGCAACCACTGACGAATAAGATACGACTTGGATCTGGATACTTTCGGCGTGCTTGACTTTCCACAAGTACCCTGTCGCTGTGAAATATTTCACCACATCCAAGCAACACTCTGATCGATTGAACGAAAACACAGCTGATGTACAGAACAGGCTGTTCCGATAGGGCAGGAAGGCGCCGGAGGCAGATCACAAGGCTCCTCAATGTCTTGCCGGGTCATTTGACGGTTCACAGCGAGCGACAACACTCTGCGCAGCAGTGCGGGCTGGAACAGTCTGGCATGTGCTGTCGTCGTCTCACTCACGATTGACGTTCACTCATCGAGACAAACCAGTTATCATACAGTTCAGGCTTTCCTAAGTATCCGGGAAGACCAGAAGAGTAGTTTTAGTCATACAAAGTTTATTCGACTGAATTTTTAAAAATTAGATGCAGTCAGATTCTCACATGAAATTTTTAAAAATGAGGTATAGTCAAGTTAGAACATGAAGTTAGGTATTTTAGGTACTATAAAATCACAATTTTCTATAAAATGTTTGTTTAATTCTTAGCTGGGAAGACCACGAGAGAATGCTGGTCATAAAAAATTTATTTAATTGGTCTTTTTACATTTGGGAACTATGAGGTACTAACCTGGTGCTATAAAACTAGCGTTTTCGATCATAAATTCTCATGATTCGCGAATGTACAACTTTCATTGCTTTTATTTAATGAGGAACAAAATAGGTTTTTACCTAAAATTCGAGATCTAATGATGACCTACCGTTAGGCACCCGCATTGGTACGGTGACGTAGGGTTAAAACACAGGCGTCAGTGTACACTACAGGTGCAGACAATCAACATTGGTCTTGACAAGGTAGCTATGACCTGAGGAAACTGCAATCATTCGGTCATAAACTTTGGGTCTTTTTCTGCTCTTGGAGGTGACTGATCGGAAATACAACCTATGAAACATTAGCTCATTTTATTACAACAATGATAAAAATATTTACTGACGTTTGTACAGAAAATTCTACAGGAATGAGCCGAATATTTACAACCGTCTTTGAACAGTAAATCTTCACTATGATGAACACAGATACAAACTCCTTTCATGAACTACAGTTTCAACATTTATAAAGGTACAGCGGCACCTGAGACATGAATAGCACTAGTGTCCTAAGTAGATGATGTCGAATGCTACATCGGATGTCGCTAATTGCAGTGAGCTAATCCATGCTCGGCTCTATATCTACATCTACATGGTCACTCTGCAGTTCACACTTAAGTGCCTGGCAGAGGGTTCATCGAACCATTTTCATACTACTTCTCTACCATTCCACTCTCGAATGGAGTGTGGGAAAAAGGAACACATAAATCTTTCTTTTCGAGCTCTGATTTCTCTTATCTTATTATTATGATCATTTCTCCCTGCGTATGTGGGTGTCAACAAAATATTTTCGCATTCGAATAAGAAAGTTGGTGATTGAAATTTCGTAAATAGATCTCGCAACCCCTCAGGCGTATCATATTAGTGACACCCTCACCCCTATTGCGCGATAACACGAAACGAGCTGTCCTTCTTTGCACTTTTTCGATGTCCTCCGTCCGTCCTACCTGGTAAGGATCCCACACCGCGCAGCAATATTCCAGCAGAGAACGGACAAGTGTAATGTAGGCTGTCTCTTTAGTGTGTTTGTCGCATCTTCTAAGTGTTCTGCCAACAAAGCGCAGTCTTTCTTTCGCCTTCCCCACAATATTACCTATGTGGTCTTTCCAATTTAAGTTGCACGTAATTGTAATGTCTAGGTATTTAGTCGAGTTGACAGCCCTTAGATTCGTGCGATTTATTGTATACCCAAAACTTATCGTATTTCATTTAGTACCCATGTGGATGGCCGGCCGGTGTTGTCGAGAGGTTCTAGGCGCTTCAGTCTGGCACCGCGCGACCGCTACGGTCGCAGGTTCTAATCCTGCCTCGGTCATGGATGTGTGTCATGTGCTTAGGTTAGTTAGGTTTAAGTAGTTCTAAGTCTTGGGGATAGATGACCTCAGATGTTAAGTCCCATAGTGTTTAGAGCCATTTGAACCATTGTGGTAATGCGGCCGCTCGCGAGAAGCAGGTAATCTAGGCTCGAATCCCGGCCCAACACGATTTTCAATGTCATCATTACATTATACATGTGGAGGTTTTTCATATTCGCAGCTGCGAATACATTTCGTGTATTTCATAACAGCTGTAGTAGCCGCAGTGTCTCTACCTTCGGACACGCTATCACTGCAGTATAGTATTATCTGCAGATACCACGCAAGTGACTTTCTGTTAAAATATCTCCCCTGTACTCTGTAGATACATTTACGACGACAAAGGAAAGTTTTGGTCCGGCCATGAAGCGTGGTCGGATCGCCAAAGTGGTTAAGGCGAACATTCGTGACAAGTCGGAAATCCGAGTCCCAGACCGGCACAAAATTCCAATGTCGTCATTCCATTACGCCGCTGAAGGTTGTCAATATCTGTAACTGTCAGTATATTTCATGTATTTCATAACAGTTGTAGTCGCCACAGCGCCTGTTTCTTCGGCCATGCCTCTACTGCAATATGATATTTGTTTGTCAATACCGGGCAGTTAATTTAAACCTTTCAAGATAAGTTTCAATGGACTACTCTGTCACATGGTGTGGTCACCAACAAGGGACTGAGACTAAAACATGAGCATGCACGCTAGAATCATATAAATTTGGATAGATAAGATTTTCACAGCTTCCTGAACAAACACGTATTTCAATTTAAAAATAAGTTATAACATGAAACACGATGTTCAGTGATCTTTCAACTGCGCATCTGAACATTCCCTTAGAGTCAAAATCTACTTCACTAAGACACTAGTAAACCCAAAAATTAGTTAAATATAACCGAACATGTAACAACGAAAGTAACTATTGAATTGTGTCGTAAAGGAATACTACATGATGAAATGACGATTCGAAACCTAATTGGAAACTGTACCGGCAAACTCAATGCAAAATCCCTGCTATAGTTAACAGACTGTCACCTGAACAGAGTACGTGAGTCCGCCGATTTCAAGGGCCCAGTTTTCGCAAAGTGGAGGGGGTTCATTAGTACCCTTACCTACCAGCGGAACTTCTCTGACACGCCTTGTGTTCTCCTTTACCTGTACGACCCCAAAAATACTAAGAGGTCGGTATACATCGCGCGAGGTGGAGTTCAATCTCTGGTGCCGCATAAATTTAATAACAGTCTGACTCTTCCAACCCTTTATTCACGATTTTTTTCAGGTGGAAAGTGTATTAAACAGTATCGGTTGCTGATAAATGAATGCATTACTCCAATTATCTCTTCTCCAAAGGCTCCTCACAAGATTAATAGAGCAAGATCGAATGTTATTGAGGCTTTTATAACTCGCTTGGAGATGCCAAACGACAGATCACATGAAGTGGAACAGACAGTACTCTTTACAGTTAAGGTGTACCCCTATTTTTTTTCATTCATGTAGAACACACACCCTTACGAAATTGAATGATCATTTTTAAGATACCTGTTGTCGGTTTTTTATTACAGGACTAATAGTGTTACTAAACAATTACGGACTTTGATTACAGTCACCTTTTCACATTTACTGACTTATCTGTTGGGAAAAAAGATAGGATCAACCTGAATATTAACAAATTATCACACAGGTTGCCAGCACGTGACGTAAAATTCAATTTTACTTCTTCAGGTTCCGTAACGATTCTACTGAGAAACCGATTACAAGTTTATGCATGAAGCACAAGTCAGTGCAACAAACTCATCAGTCTGCAATGCTGTCCGAGCGGTCTAAGGCGCTGCAGTCATAGACTGTGCGGCTGGTCCCGGCGGAGGTTCGAGTCCTCCCTCGGGCATGGGTGTGTGTGTTTGCCCTTAGGATAATTTACGTTAAGTAGTGTGTCAGCTTAGGGACTGATGACCTTAGCAGTCCCGTAAGATTTCACAGTTTTTTTTTTTTTTTTTTTTTTTTTGCCCTGCTGTCTGGTACTTCCTTCCCATGCTGCTCCAAACTTACGTACTATGGGTAAAAGCAATACGCTACTGAACGAACTCCATGGAACGGATCGCAGCATACCCCTCAGTAGGAGGCTGTGTCCCTCGTACTGACTCACACACAACGCCGGTGCCAGTGCTTGTACGCGAAACATCCTGTATTTTAAAAAGTATTGCTCTCCATGCTGACGTGATGGTACAGCAACCTTTTGTTCCTGTTCTTTACAAAAAAGTCGTAGGTTGCAAGCCAACGGCCTTGCCAC
Organism: Schistocerca nitens; assembly: GCF_023898315.1. Classification (NCBI taxonomy): domain Eukaryota; kingdom Metazoa; phylum Arthropoda; class Insecta; order Orthoptera; family Acrididae; genus Schistocerca; species Schistocerca nitens. The sequence goes on along the minus strand of NC_064621.1, from coordinate 306,272,274 downwards.
CGTGGTAACATCGGTTCCCATCAGATCATCGAAGCGCTGTCGATCCGGGCTAGCACTTGGCTGGGTGACCATTCGGTCCGCCGAGCGCTGTTGGCAAGCGGGGTGCATTCAGCGCTTGTGAGGAAAAATGAGGAGCTACTTGATTAAGAAGTAGCGGCTCCGGTTTCGGAAACTGACATACGGCCTGGAGAACGGTATGCTGACCACATGCCCCTCCATGGACTATGGACCTTGCCGTTGGTGGGGAGGCTTGCGTGCCTCAGCGATACAGATAGCCGTACCGTAGGTGCAACCACAACGGAGGGGAATCTGTTGAGAGGCCAGACAAACGCGTGGTTCCTGAAGAGGGTCAGCAGGCCTTTTCAGTAGTTGCAGGGGCAACAGTCTGGATGATTGACTGATCTGGCCTTGCAACATTAACCAAAATGGCCTTACTGTGCTGGTACTGCGAACGGTTGAAAGCAAGGGGAAACTACAGCTGTAATTTTTCCCGAGGACATGCAGTTTTACTGTATGGTTAATGATGATGGCGTCCTCTTGGGTAAAATATTCCGGAGCTAAAATAGTCCCCCATTCGGACCTCCGGGCGGGGAATACTCAGGAGGACGTCGTTATCAGGAAAAAGAAAACTGGCGTTCTACGGATCGGAGCGTGGAATGTCAGATCCCTTAATCGGATAGGTCGGTTAGAAAATTTAAAAAGGGAAATGGATAGGTTAAAGTTAGATATAGTGGGAATTAGTGAAGTTCGGTGGCAGGAGGAACATGACTTTTGGTCAGGCGAATACAGGGTTATAAATACAAAGTTAAATAGGGGTAATGCAGGAGTAGGTTTAATAATGAATAAAAAAATAGGAATGCGGGTAAGCTACTACAAACAACATAGTGAACGCATTATTGTAATCAAGATAGACACGAAGCCCACGCCTACTACCGTAGCACAAGTTTATATGCCAACTAGCTCTGCAGGTGACGAAGAAATTGAAGAAATGTATGACGAAATAAAAGAAATTATTCAGATAGTGAAGGGAGACGAAAATTTAATAGTCATGGGTGACTGGAATTCGGTAGTAGGAAAAGGCAGAGAAAGAAACGTAGTAGGTGAATATGGATTGGGGGTAAGAAATGAAAGAAGAAGCCGCCTGGTAGAATTTTGTGCAGAGCATAACTTAATCATAGCTAACACTTGGTTTCAGAATCATGAAAGAAGGTTGTATACATGGAAGAACCCTGGAGATACTAAAAGGTATCAGATAGATTATATAATGGTAAGACAGAGATTTAGGAACCAGGTTATAAATTGTAAGACATTTTCAGGGGCAGATGTGGACTCTCACCACAATCTATTGGTTATGAACTGTAGATTAAAACTGAAGAAACTGCAAAAAGGTGAGAATTTAAGGAGATGGGACCTGGATAAACTGAAAGAATCTGAGGTTGTACAGAGTTTCAGGGAGAGCGTAAGGGAACAAATGGCAGGAATGGAGGAAAGAAATACAGTAGAAGAAGAATGGGTAGCTTTGAGGGATGAAGTAGTGAAGGCAGCAGAGGATCAAGTAGGTAAAAAGACGAGGGCTAGTAGAAATCCTTGGGTAACAGAAGAAATATTGAATTTAATTGATGAAAGGAGAAAATATAAAAATGCAGTAAATGAAGCAGGCAAAAAGGAATACAAACGTCTCAAAAATGAGATCGACTGAAAGTGCTAAATGGCTAAGCAGGGATGGCTAGAGGATAAATGTAAGGATGTAGAGGCACATATCACTAGGGGTAAGATAGATACTGCCTACAGGAAAATTAAAGAGACCATTGGAGAAAAGAGAACCACTTGTATGAATATCAAGAGCTCAGATGGAAACCCAGTTCTAAGCAAAGAAGGGAAAGCAGAAAGGTGGAATGAGTATATAGAGGGTCTATACAAGGGCGATGTAGTTGAGGACAATATTATGGAAAGGTAAGAGGATGTAGATGAAGATGAAATGGGAGATATGATACTGCGTGGAGAGTTCGACAGAGCACTGGAAGACCTGAGGCGGAAGAAGGCCCCGGGAGTAGACAACATTCCATTAGAACTACTGACGGATTTGGGAGATCCAGTCCTGACAAAACTTTACCATTTGGTGAGCTAGATGGATGAGACAGGTGAAATACCCTCAGACTTCAAGAAGAATATAATAATCCCAATCCTAAAGAAAGCAGGTGTTGACAGATGTGAAAATTACCGAACTATCAATTTAATAAGCCACGGCTGCAAAATACTACTGCGAATTATTTACAGACGAATGGAAAAACTGGTAGAAGCCCACCTCGGGGAAGATCAGTTGGGATTCCGTAGAAATATTGGAACACGTGAGGCAATACTGACCCTCCGGCTTATCTTAGAAGCTAGATTAAGCAAGGGCAAACCTACGTTTCTAGCATTTGTAGACTTAGAGAAAGCTTTTGACAATGTTCACTGGAATACTCTCTTTCAAATACTGAAGGTGGCAGGGGTAAAATATAGGGAGCGAAAGGCTATTTACAATTTGTATAGAAACAGAATGACAGTTATAAGAGTTGAGGGGCACGAAAGGGAAGCAGTGGTTGGGAAGGGAGTGAGACAGGTTTGTAGCCTCTCCCCGATGTTATTCAATCTGTATATTGAGCAGGCAGGGAAGGAAACAAAAGAAAAATATTCGGAGTAGGCATTAAAATCCATGGAGAAGAAATAAAAACTTTGAGGTTCGCCGATGACATTGTAATTCCATCAGAGACAGCAAAGGACTTGGAAGATCAGTTGAACGGAATGGATGGTGTCTTGAAGGGAGGATATAAGATGAACATCAACAAAAGCAAAACGAGGATAATGGAATGTAGTCGAATTAAGTCGGGTGATGCTGAGGGAATTAGATTAGGAAATGAGACACTTAAAGTAGTAAAGGGCTATTGCTATTTAGGGAGCAAAATAACTGATGATGGTCCAAGTAGAGAGGATATAAAATGTAGACTGGCAATGGGAAGGAAAGCGTTTCTGAAGAAGAGAAATTTGTTAACATCGAGTATTGATTTAAGTGTTAGGAAGCCGTTTCTGAAAGCATTTGTATGGAGTGTAGCCATGTATGGAAGTGAAACATGGACGATAAACAGTTTAGACAAGAAGAGAATAGAAGCTTTCGAAATGTGATGCTACAGAAGAATGCTGAAGATTAGATGGGTATATCACATAACTAATGAGGAGGTAGATGAAGAGGATTGGGGAGAAGAGAAGTTTGTGGCACAACTTGACTAGAAGAAGGGATCGGTTGGTAGTACATGTTCTGAGGCATCAAGGGATCACCAATTTAGTATTGGAGGGCAGCGTGGAGGGTAGAAATCGTAGAGGGAGACCAAGAAATGAATACACCAAGCAGATTCAGAAGGATGTAGGTTGCAGTAGGTACTGGGAGATGAAGAAGATTGCACAGGATAGAGTAGCATGGAGAGCTGCATCAAACCAGTCTCAGGACTGTAGACCACAACAACAACAACATGCCCCTCGATATCAGCATCCAGTCACGCATATGGGCTGAGGATGACACGGTGGCCGGTGGGTACCGTTAGGGCTTCATGGCCTGTTCGGGAGGAGTTTAGCTTTTTTAGTTCATAGATTACACAACAGATAGAAGCGTTTCGTCCGGATAGGGCATCATCAGGTTGCGTTAAAAAATCAGAAATTTTCGGCCAGCATGCGTCCGTCACCGAAGGTATAATACTGAATAAAACGTGCTACAAGTCAGTCTCATGGAGATGAATACAGGCATAACAGCGCGCAAGAGCACCACGCCCGCAAACTGGAAATTCAGCCATACACTACAATGGTGCCAGATATCCGTCCGTATTCACATGGCGCATACTTGAGTTTTAGCAGAGTATTTCCGATTTTTTAACGTAACGTAATGATGCCCTATCCTGGGGAAACGCGTAGTTATTGAGTTAATAAAGTTCACTATGCAATATAAGACTGTTTTTAATATTATACTGTACTTTGTACAGTTTCTGTTGCCATTATACAGACAACGACAGGGATATTTGAAGCTGTGTGGTAACAGTGCTTTCGCCGTAGCAGTGCACATGTTCATATTGGCGGTCGTCTTATTGATCTGCAGCTACAAAGTTAAGTGGTTCGTAGAAACTTAAATAAAAAAATGGTACATTATTTAGCATTCTATATCATTCATATTACTTTGAAACTACATTGTGGATGGCATGGAAGTACCTATGGCAAATTGCTAATATTTATCGAAATAACTAGTTTAATTTTTTGAAGCTAGATATATTATGGTCAGCAGAATGATACAAACTGTTTTTCCGCTACGAATTCCTCATAAGCAAGACAGTTTTTACCAATTTCTCTAATCGCTTGGGAATGTCATCAATCGAATGCCACAGAAAGTTTTGTGGTAAATGGCAAATACATACCTGATGCGAGCTTCGAGGGTATTCAGCTTGTGTGGTTCCTCTTTCGCATCTCCGCAGAAGAAGAAGCCACTCGTTGCAAGATCAGGGATCGGCACTGTATGTCGTGAGGACAAGATCGACTCACCTTACGTTCAGTAAAATGACCATCGAGTTCTATGCGTACAATGTTTATAATATCGCATAAAGATGAGGTCTCTCCTATCGTCGTAAGTGAACAGAGTTGGTCAAACCTGATTATCCAGCGGGTTTAGGTAGTGGACCGAATTTATTGTGTTCCGAAGAAGGAACGGCCACATAACTTGTTCTGATGTCATATAGCACCACACTGCTGTCTGGCGGGGATGCATTTTCTCAACGGTGGAATATGAAGAATCTTTTGTTCAGTAATGGAAATTATTACTACTATTGTTATTATTATCACGAATCCTTCCATTTGAAACATAGCTTCACTACTGCACTTTACTCCATTTGAAAATAACTGGGGAAAGATTCTGAATCAGCAAAGCATAAATTTTCTGTACTCCCTCCAACAGTAACAGCCATGTGCAGCCAACGGCAGTAACCAGCTTTCATGAGCGGAGCTCCAACTCCTTTCTAAGGAGATATCGTTTATTGCTTTAGATAACTTTCACCCATTGACCAGTGAGTCGAATTATTGGGCTTTGGGTTAACATTTTCCGCACCAAGCTACAAATTTTCCTGTACTGTTGATGTCTGGAATGGCGAGTCCTTATTATGTCCACTACGGATCCCATAGTCATCAGTTTTATTTGACAATTTCGTACAGGCCTCGGATGCAAAGTAGCGAGAGGCCCATTCGCCGTATACCACCTTCTTTCTACCAGTATGACAGAACTTCGCACTGCATCTCGAGAGTCCTCGTGTGCGCACTTGAGCAATGACAAAGGTCTTCCATCAAGATATATTTCTACCACTGCACAAAAAGTATTTTTAAGAAAATGGTTCAAATGGCTCTGAGCACTATGGGACTCAACTGCTGAGGTCATTAGTCCCCTAGAACTTAGAACTAGTTAAACCTAACTAACCTAAGGACATCACAAACAGCCATGCCCGAGGCAGGATTCGAACCTGCGACCGTAGCGGTCTTGCGGTTCCAGACTGCAGCGCCTTTAACCGCACGGCCACTTCGGCCGGCTAAGAAAATATATTAATATTAGATAAAGTTATTACATATTTACAATAAGCACTCACTTGCCACCCACTCTGTGCATTTTTGGATCACCTAGTATATGCACTTGGTGCACTGTGCTGTGTGTCGTGTGACAACTGGATCAGTCAAGATTCTCCGCGTGAGGAAATTTAAGGGTGTTCCGATAGGTGAATTGGTGTTGTAACATCCCCATACAGGGTTCATGCAAAACTACAGCCCTTCGTCGAGGAGTCCAAGGGTATTGCCGAGTGTTTGTTGAGTGTACGATGTTGATATTCCTGCAGGTGGCGGTGGAGTCCGTGACCAACATCCGCACCGTGCTGGGCCTGTGTCGGGAGCGCCAGTTCCACGCGCAGTACCTGCTGGAGCTGCAGCCCGCGCTGCAGGTGTCGAAGCGCAACGTGCACCTGCGGGCGATCACGTACGCGCTGGCTCGCAGCATCGGCTTCTTCGCGTACGCCGGCGCCATGGCCTTCGGTGGCTCGTTGGTCGCCAGTGAGGGGCTGCCCTACGAAAAGGTCTTCAAGTGAGTGTCTCAGTCTTTCTACCGTCGCTTCCACGTCCATAATTGGCGAAACACTGTGATGTGCACAAAGAATGTACGTTCCACTGTAACAGTTATTAGGGATTTACGTAAATTGAAGATAGAAGAGGGAGTAAGGAAAGGATAGAGAAGGAACTAATGATATCACCTGCACTTGGCACTGGAACTTTATCTGGAGTCAGTGGCGACGAGTGAATATGTGTACTCGGCCAAGACTCGAACCCAGGATCTGTTTACTAGGCACTTGTGTTAAACACCGCACCGACCGTTCAGCGCAAATGCACAGACTGTTTAAGTACTCTCCCCTGCCGAGTCATTCTCCCGCCTAGCGCCACCCTATACGCATTACCCATCCAAGTCCTCCTTGCTCGCTAATTTTAGACCCCCCACCCGGAGGTGGAAGGTAAAAGTCTATCTGCACTGAAAGTTATCATTTCATTGCTCATCGAGGTGAATCAGTTATATGAATGCATGCTGTCTATTGTCCACGGCTCGTGGTCTTGCGGTGGCGTTCTCGCTTCCCCAGCACGGGTTCCCGGGTTCGATTCCCGGCGGGGTCAGGGATTTTCTCTGCCTCGAGATGACTGGGTGTTGTGTGTCTTTCATCATCATTTCATCCTCATTCAACAGCAAGTCACCGTAGTGGCGTTAAAAAACTTGTGTTGCGGCGGCCGAACCGCCCCGCGAGGGGTCTCCCGGCCACCAATGCAATACGCTTTTGAATTTGAGTGGTGTCTATTCTTTGGAACATGTGCGAATGCACGTTTACACTGTACCTCCAGCGGGAGTCTAAAATTAGCGAACATGGAGGACTTGAGAGGGGACAGGATATAGGTGGCGCTTTGTGGGACAGAGTCGACCGGGGAGCGAGTCGAGAAAGTCCGGTGCATTTGCGATGAACAGCGTATCTGGTTGGCACAGTGGTTAACGCAACTACCTAGTAAGCAGAGGATCCCGGGTTCGAGTCCAGGTCCAGCACACGTTCTCACTCGTCGTCGCTGATTCCTCATAAGGTCTCGAGCGTGATAGGATTTCCTTCCCTTTCTACCTCCTTCACCTTGCATAACTTACGTAATATGTATCACAGCTGCGAATACTGCGTGATGTCAGTTCTTTTAGACATGTCTTTGCGATCTCTATGGGAACACTGCGAGAGGTAGTAATGTATTCCCTTTTTCATTGGTTCTAGAAACTTTCTATGTGTGTTTTCTCGAGGTAGTTTTCGTCAGTCTTCATGCGTCTGCCAATTTAGTAGTTTTGGCATTTTTGTAACACTCTCCCATTGGGAGAACAAAAGTGCTGTCCTCATCTGTTCCCGTTCAGTACACCTGTTAGTCCAGTTTGGTATGGATCCCACACAACTGAACAATTTTCTAAGGTGAGTCACACAAGTGATTTCCATACCGTGTCTTTTGTAGAATCATTGTGTGTATTGAACCGAGGACCTAGAAAAGACGGAGAGACTTCGTCCGCTCGTAGCCCCCAGTGGTTCACAACCCCAAAACAGGCCACAGCAGTCCACCCACCACCGCCTTCCCGCTCGAGAAGCAGCACGTTAGACCGTGTGGCTAGCCGGCCGGTCAGAATGATTGTATTTCCCCAGTATTCTGCCTAAGAAAAGCGTCTGCCACCAACTTTACCTAGGACTACAAGTAAGTGATTGTTCAATTTCATATACCTTCAAATGGTTATCCCCAGCTATTTGTGAGTTGGCCGATTCCACCTGTGATTGATTTACAGTATACGAGTGCATAGGATACTAAGTTTTTTTCTGTTTTGAAATGAATCATTATACATTCCTGAACACTGAAAGCAAGTTGCCTATCTTTGCAATCTTAACAATATAATTATGAATCTTCTTGTAGACTCTCTTCCATTACACATAACTGCATCATCTTCGAAATATCAGATGTTACTGGTAGTATTATCAGCAAGGTCATTAATTCACAAAAAGAACAGAAAGGTCCCAAAACACGTCCGTGGAGCACACCTGAAGTTACTTCTAGCGATGACACTCCATTCAATATAACTTGCTTCTTCAACCGTTTAAAATAAATAAATAAATTCTCAATCCAGTCACATATTTTCCGTCATAACCCACCGTCCTTTTGATAATGAGCTCCGATTTAGTACAGAGTGGAGCGTTTTTTAGAAATTTTGAAATACTGCATCCACCTGACTGTGTTGATCCCTGGCTTTCCGTATGTTTGTTATGTGAGAAAAACGCAAGTCCTGTTTCACATGGTCGCTGTTTTCAGGTTTCATGTTAGTTGGCATGGGAAAAGAGCTGATATAGTTCGAGACCCGCTATTATGTTTGAGCTCAGAATATTTGATAACATTCTACTGCATATGCACCCGTGGTTCAGAGATAGCGCGTTTGATTCATTACCAAAATTTCTTCGTTCCCGAGTTTGAGTCCCGTCGCTGCTTATATTTTGATTAATAATCAGCATTGGCGGCCAATATACTTCCTGCATAAGAAGTCACCCTTACTCTGCCAACGGCCTTGTCAAAGCGGGTTGAGGAATGGACAGACGTTCATAGTACTTTCTTGTCCTACGGGTGGGAAATTGCCCCTAAAGACGGAAGACACAGCAATGATCAACGACATGACGATGCAGGAGGCAATGCAAACTACTACATTAAAGACACGTAACGTGTATTCACAGGACATGTGTCCTGTAATTGAAGGAGTGCCATGATGATCTCTCCATTGGCAAAAGAATATGGAATAGTCCCCCATTCGGATCTCCGGGAGGCGACTGCCAAGGGGAGATTACCATGAGAAAAAGATTGGATAATCAACTGAAGGATAACGTTCTACGAGTCGGGTCATGGAATGTCAGAAGCCTGAACATGGTAGGGAAACTAGACGATACGAAAAGGGAAATACAAGGGCTCAATCTAGATATAGTAGGGGTCAGTGATATGAAGTGAAAAGAAGACAAGGATTTCTGGTCAGAGGAGTATGGAGTAATATCAACAGCAGCAGAAAATGGTATAACGGGAGTCGGGTTTCTTATGAATAGGAAGGTAGGGTAGAAGGTGTGTCACTGTGAACAGTTCAGTTATAGGGTTATTCTTAGCAGAATCGACAGCAAACCAACACCGACAATGATGTTCAGGTATCCATGCCGACGTCGCAAGCTGAAGATGAAGAGAGAGAAAAAGTGTGGAAGGATATTGAAAGGGTAATACAGTATGTAAAGGGGGATGGAAATATAATAGTCATGGGGGACTGGAATGCACTTTTAGGGGAAGGATTAGAAGAAAAGGTTACAGGAGAATGTGGCCTTGGGACAAGGAATGAGAGAGGAAAAGGCCAATTGAGTTTTATAGCAAGTTTCAGCTAGTAATAGCGAATACCCTGTTGAAGAATCACAAGAGGAGGAGGTATACTTGGAAAAGGCCGGGTGATACGGTAAGATTTCAGTTACATTACATCATGGTCAGACAGCGATTCCGAAACAGATAGTGGACTTAAGGCGTACTCAGGAGCACATATAGACTCAGATGACAATATAGCAGTGATAGTAGGTTGAGGTTTAAGACATTAGTCGGGAAGAATCAGTACGCAAAGAAGTCGGATAAGTAAGTACTAAGGAATGACGAGATACGCTTGAAGTTCTCTAAGGTTATAGATATAGCAGTAAGGAATACCTCAGTACGTAATACAATGGAAGAAGAATGGACATTTCTTAATAGGGCAATCACAGAAGTCGGGAAGGAGAAAATAGGTACAGAGAAGGTAACTGCGAAGAAACCATGGGTAACAGAAGAAATACCTCAGTTGATTAATGAAAGGAGGGAGTACCAAAATGTTCTGGAAAACACAGGAATACAGAAATGAAAGTCGCTGAGGAATGAAATAAATGGAAAGTGTAGGGAAGCTGAGACGAAATGGCTGCAGGAAAAATATGAAGCCTTCGAAATAGAAAATTATTGTCGGAAGGACAGACTCAGCATACAGGAAAGTCAAAACATCCTTCGGTGACATTAAAAGCAAGGGTGGTAACATTAAAAGTGCAACGGGAATTCCACTATAAATGCAGAAGAGACAGCGGCTAGGTGGAAAGAATACATTGAAAGCCTCTATGACGCGAAAGATTTGTCTGATGTGATAGAAGAAGAAACAGGAGTCGATTTAGATGAGATAGAGGACCCAATATTATAAACACGACCGAGCGAGGTGGCGCAGTGGTTAGCACACTGGACTCGCATTCGGGAGGACGACGGTTCTATCCCGTCTCCGGCCATCCTGATTTAGGTTTTCCGTGATTTCCCTAAATCGCTTCAGACAAATGCCGGGATGGTTCCTTTGTAAGGGCACGGCCGATTTCCTTCCCCACCCTTCCCTTACCCGAGCTTGCGCTCCGTCTCTAATGACCTCGTTGTCGACGGGATGTTAAACACTAATCTCCTCCTCCAATATTAGAAACAGAATTTGAAAGAGCTTTACAGGACTTAAGGTCAAATAAGGAAGAAGGGATGTATAACATTCCATTAGAATTTCTAAAATCATTGGGGAAAGTGGAAACAAAACGACTATTCACGTTGGTATGTAGAATGTATGGGTCTGGCAACATACTATCTGACTTTAGGGAAAGCATCATCCACACAATTCCGAAGACGGCAGGAGCTGACAAGTGCGAGAATTATCACACAATCAGCTTAACAGCTCATGCATCCAAATTGCTTACAAGAGTGATATACAGAAGAACACAAAAGAAAATTAAGAATGCGCTAGATGACGATCTATTTGGATTTAGGAAAGGTAAATGCACGAGAAAGGTAATGCTGACCTAGCGTTTAACAATGGAAGCAAGACTAAAGAAAAATCAAGACACGTTCATAGGATTTGTTGACCTGGGAAAATCGTTCGACTATGTAAAATGGTGCAAGATGTTTGAAATTCTGAGAAAAATAGCGGTAGCCTATAGGGAGAAACGGGTTATATACAGTATGTACAACCGCCAAGAGGGAATAATAAGAGTGGACGACATACGATTAAATCTATACATCTAGGAAGCAATGATGGAAATAAAAGAAAGTTTCAGGAGTGGAATTAAAATTCAAGATGAAAGGATATCAATGACACGATTCGCTGATGACTTTGCTTTTCTGAGTGAAAGTGAAGAAGAATTACATGATCTGCTGAACGGAATGAACATTCTAATGAGTGCACAGTATGGACAGAGAGTAAATCGAAGAAAGACGAAGGTAATGAGAGGCAGTAGAATTGATAAAAGCGGGAAACTTAACATCAGGAGTGATGATCACGAAGTAGATGAAGTTAAGGAATTCTGCTACCTAGGCAGTAAAATAACAATGATGGACGGAGCAAGGAGGAGATCAAAAGCATACTAGGTATAGTAAAAAGGCAGTTCTGGCCAAGAGAAGTCTACTAATATCAAATATCGGCCTTAGTTTGACGAAGAAATTTCTGAGAATGTGCGTCTGGAGTACAGCAGTGTATGGCAGTGAAACATGGAATGTGGGAAATCCGGAACAGAAGAGAGTGGAAGTATTTGAGATGTGATGCTACAGACGAATGTCGAAAAGTAGGTGGACTGATAAGGAATGAGGAGGTTCTACGCAAAATCGGAGAGGAAAGAATAGGGGAAAACACTGATAAGGAGAAGGGATAGCATGACAGGACATCTGTTAAGATATGAGGGAATGACTTCCATGGTACTAGAGGAAGACAGAGATTGGAATACATCCAGCAAATAATTGAGGTCGTAGATTGCAAGTGCTACTCTGAGATGAAGAGGTTAGCACAGGAGAGGAATTCGTGGCGGGCCGCATCAAACCGGTCAGAAGACTAACGAAAAAAAAAAAAAACCACTGCAAATTGATGTCAAGGATATTGGACAGTAATGACTGTAATTTTGCAGATCACTTCTTTCTGACGTATCAGTTGTAAATTGGTAGCTTTTGCAATGAAACTATTTTTTGTGGGCGGCCTTTCACGATTCGTTCCGTTCTTCGTGTACGACGAGTGTATATGAATTTCCTCTACGGTTCGATACGTAACGATTCCTAAAAATATTACGGTGAAGGATGCTGGTTTAGGGTTTTTCGTCCGGACGACGAGGAGGTTTCAGATGGGGAGAACATTCAGATTCTGAAAGGGCAGAAGATAATTGGCAGTGTCCTTTTTCAAAGGAACTTTTCCAGCTCTTAAGGAAATCGCAGAAAACCCAAATCGAAACGGCCTGACGGGCTTTGAGGGACCAGTCTTTTCTAATGCTGGTAGTTTCTTACTGCAGTACCACATAGATGGATTGATGAGAACCGCAGGTAACAGTACAAAGGTCATTAACAGTAAGTGGAAATCTCAGGTAGATGCATTTTAAGTTGTGAACGAAATTATAAGACGAAGCAATGAGAGTCAATCGCAGACTTGTCTGTGACTCATTGATACTGAGAACTGTTTTGATTCAGTTTCCACATCTCCTTAAAAAATGACATTGATCAAAACTCTGTGAATGTTCTGTGTAAATACACAACAGTGCCGCACATCCACTGGAATACGTAAGGGTATTGTGAATTTGTAATTGCAGTTTGGGGGTGGGGGCGGTATAAAGGCTGCACACCCGTGGAAGCTAGTCACAGCTGTCCTTGAGCAAGTTTTCGTATACATCAACTAGAAAAGTGAATTAGGAGTGCATGATAAGCTATCACTTCTATATCGCTGATGACATTGTACTGATTGCGTCTGGTCTACAGTCATGAAACCCCGGCTTAGTCTAAAAATTCGCTCTAGGTCGTCTTAACCTTTCATTCAGTCTCTATTTGCAACTTTTCTAAAGACAGAAACTAATCAGCTGGTTCTGTGAGCTCTACTCAAATTCGATTTTATGGTTGTACATTTAGTTTTACTATAACAGAGTTTCAGATCTTCTTACAGATTAATTCTAATGAATTGATTCACGGGATTAATTCCAAAGTATTCATTTACAGTCCATGTATCAGTAGTTCTGAATGATTATTCTGCGGCAAAGACTTTAAATGAGAGAAACATACCTGTGTGTTGCTCAATGAGCAATGGAGAGATTCAAGTTTGGAATAACTAGGACCGAAAGAGAAATGAATGACAGACTGACGTGGAGGTATGATTCTAATAAAAATAAAGCTGGGCAGTACATTAATCAGCCGAGTGGTCGATAAATAGACAAAAAATATTGTTTACTGGCTTCAGCGAGATGCGAAAAGACCACGCCCTTTAGTGAATGGAAGCTAGGCAGTTGACATTCACGAACAACGTGAGTACCTAGCTCTAACGATCAGAGTGCTTCTAAGAATCCGGTGGACGATTATTATGAATTATTTGGGAATAACGAAAATAATAACTATTCTTATTTATTTGTTTATTTATTGAACAGAAAAATCGTGGCAGTTCTTTCCCGTATACAATCACTTTTTCTGTAGTGCTACAACTGATCAGCTACACGCCAACATGGCACATAGGTAATAGATTTACATTCAGGAAGTTTGGGGTAGAAGTCATCGTCTACTTTTCGGACAGGCACATCAGTTTTTCGTGGTTGGCCTGAATCGTTTAAGGAGAATCTTGTGAAGATTCTGTTAAAGTGACACGCCGACTTCTTTCATTATGCCTCCTGCAGATGGAGTACTGGTTCCATACATTAGGAAAAATATTAATTCCATTAAATAAGTGCTGCCTGTAAAAAGTGAATGCCATCATTTGAAGAAGGAATAGGAAAGTATAGTAAACTTCAGTTACAGAGCAGGCTAGAGGCGAATGTCTGAGAAGTGTCCCAAGGTAAGCACTCTCGTCTACCAATGGTGTGAAGAGTTAGTCTATGAACTGAAGTGGGTCTACAGCTATCAGTATCCAGTGCATACTCTGCTAATCACTGTCAAATGGAGGACAGAGAGTACTTCGCATTGTACCAAGATTCCATTTTATGTATTTCATCCGTTACATTGACGTATGTGGCGTTATAAGAATGATTTCTTAAACACCTCTGTGATAAGTCTACTCTTGTCTTCGCGATCCCTACGCGATTGATGCTTATGGGACGGCAGTATATTCCTAGATTCATCGCTTGAAGATGGTTTCTGAAACTGACTAAAAGCGAGTCAAACGAGCGTTTGACCAGTCCTGCTGCCAACCTATGTATGCGTTCGATACCCTCTGTTAGCTCTAACGAAACACTGACAACAGTAACGTAATGATCTTGTTTTTGTATCATGACAGGATGGGTTTTGTTGTAGCTATAATCGATGGCAAAATTCTGTGTCTCTCCACTTCCTAAGGCTTTTTGAATAAATAAGTAGCGTAACCGACATGTAGTAAACAGAAATGAGGTCAAACCGAAGGGCTTTCTTTACGCTAAGTGCTACAAGGCATCTATTTATTTATGTAATGGATACGAGAGGATTCAGTCTGTATCCAACAATAGGGTTCAGAATGACCGCCATTCATTTATCTTGAATATCGATTCTTAGGTGTTCGAATACTTTTATATAGGTATGCGTATTCGGATGAGTTTGTGCTGATTCTGAAAGTAATTGCTTGATAATTATTACAGAAAGTATATTAATGAGATGGAAAAATATTAAAATTTGTGCCGAAATTACATAATAAAGAGACATACCATGGGAAGGAAATCTATCACACCAACAAAGAAGAAGAGGAAGAAGAAAAAAGAACGTAAGCTCTTCCACCTGTAAATGGCTTACTAGGAAAGCCTACAGCAGGATACCAGCTGCTTGGTAATGGAATAAAGAATATATAGGGTATTAGGAGTATAAGAGCAGACAATTTCATTGGTGACTGACGGCAGTGTAGTGGACAACGTTACATCGGTATTTACTTCGTTTATAATTCATTTACAATTACAGCTATTCTGGGTAGTACATTTTTGGGTTGAATGGTACCTCGCTAGCAACATGTAGCAAGAGCACGCACTTAACGTTTATTTTCCACTGGCCACTTGTATTTCAACTGGCTGGTCAGTACTGCTAGCGGTAGTCCTATTAGTCGTGTACTTACGACAGTGCACAAGAATTCAGTTGGTGAAGTGTACGAAAACACAGACACAGAGAAGAAAAAAGTAACACATTTAAGTGGCACATATAACATTAACAAATATCACTTATACGCCTAACACCTAGTATATTTTTTAAATATATTGTGTCAGCTGACTTAAAGCAAGATATCTCTGAAGATATAAAAAGTAGGGTGTCTTAATATGAGAGATGTTCGGCTACGCAGACTGAAATAAATATAACTTCGAAATGGGCCCCAATATCATAAAATTTGTGTTAAAGAGAACGCGACACAAAATTAGAATAATGAAAAACAGCAGACAGAGTAATAAAAGTCAACTAAATATCTGAATTGTTTACAACATTATACAACAAGCAATTCTACTTTATGAAATTGAAAATATTATAAGACGAAAAGTAGTGGAGTGGCTTATCCCCATTCTGAGTTAATTGCATCGATGTCTTCTAAAGGCATTATTTCATTATGAATCAGAAATGAAACCTCATTTGATTGAATAGCGGAGGAAAATATTGGCTGCAATATATCGGAAGATAGCATAGAAGCTTGATGAAAAAGCAAATAACACACTTAACTGGCATAAATTAAGTTACCAAATACATGAATATATGAATAATTTTGCATTCGTCAGTACGCCCATTGGAAAGCAGTGAATGTTTCGTCTACAGAGGATGACAGATACTAGAGTTATTGTTGGTGCTTTTGAATGCTGTAGGCACGCAATAAACAGATGTTAAGTAGAGAAAAGGTTGAGGCAGTGGTGAGCAGTAGAACAGTTATAGAAGTTATGACTACGAAAAACTGAACTGTAAAAATATGCTATTTTTGTTCGAAGCGACCTTTTCAAGTAATGGGACATAACGACTGGATTTCGTGATATCAGCCAATACACGGGGCCATAGGATTGGCCTCGACGTGTGGATAAGGGGATTATTGAAACACTTTTTTCCGTAAATAGACTTTTATTTTTAGCACCGTGCTACGGCAATGAGATTATAGAGGCTTACGGCATTTAACATCTTAAAAATATTCTTCGTATCTAGTAACGCAGAGAAATGTTACTCGCTGTTATGATGCATTGGAAAAAAATCAAATATTTTTTTAAAAAATTAAAAATCTTATGTTGTGCAGTTTGTTTAATTTGTACCCATATCATTCTTCAAATTCCATTCATCTATTTGCAGTTTAAAGAGTAAGTCTCTAATTCGTTGCCCTTTACAGGCAAAAACGAATAAACAACCAACGACTCATGAAACTAATCTGTCACGACCATGGATTTCACATTTTTAATAAGTACCTTAGGAGAGTTCCTTGTTACCTCTGAGTAACACTTTTTTTCCCTCCGTCTCGAACAATTGGAAATTTCTATGGGACTATACTGCTGAGGTCATTGGTCCCTACGCTTACACAATACTTAATCTAACTCAAACTAAAATACGCTAAGGACAACACACACAGTCATGCCCAAGGGAGGACTCGAAACTCCGACGGGGGAGCTGAGCGAACCGTGGCAAGGCGCCTACGACCATACGGCTAACCCGCACGGCACATCTCGAACATTCAACGACTCAGGCCTATAGTACGCAGTCTGTATGCATTCATAACAAAAATTTCATGCCATATTTCTCTGGCACCCAAGGCCCTCGACAGAGAAGTGGAGAAATTTAGTGCTTTGCCTATAGAGCATTGAAATACCTTTCATTCTTCCTCTGAATAGCTTTTCGTCATGAACAACAGGAAAACGTCTTCGCACAACTCTACTGTCTTAAGAAGTATCATGTATTCCATATGAATTGTAGGACGTTGTGACAGCCCTACTAACCAGGTTCACAGGGGCAATAGTAACTACTTTTGAAAGAAGTCTTTGTGATGTTAGAAGAATTGTGTAGGGGACACCAGGTTCTCCGTGTCATAGGATGTAATTCCACCGTTGGAATGACTGTATGTCTCACGTAAGACTTATCTTCTTTCCAGGGTGTCGCAAGCTCTCATCATGGGAACGGCGATGGTGGCGAATATACTTTCATTCGCCCCCAATTTCCAGAAGGGGATAGAAGCGGCGTCTAATGCCTTCTACCTGCTGGAGAGGCAACCTAGAATCGATGACGCCCCTGACGCAAAAGACGAAAAGTGGGTGAGTAACGCTAACGAGTATTTTGTTTATATCTCTGACGTAGGAGATAACTGTGTGATAGTGACATCCGCCTGACAACGCCGCCGAATGTTTTCTTAATCAGCGTTCGTAGCGATCTCAGTATACAAGGGGGCTCGCATGTGGCATAGAAACTCTCAAATTTTCATCTTCACTGCTGGTCTCTTGCAGAATAACGTTGCTTAGTGGATGGGCTGCTATTTTCAGCAGGGCTGGTATCTCATTCCTGCGGTTGCACCTTAATACTAAATATCAAGGGGCCTTGCATCAGAGTGCCAACTATTCCACTACAAATTGACTTTAACCGAATTAAATACGTTCATAGGAAGCCCTTTGCACTAAAGTTGGTATCAATTTTTTAAACTGAGCCGGCCGATGGTGGCCGAGCGGTTCTAGGCACTTCAGTCTGGAGCCGCGCAACCACTACGGTCACAGGTTCGAATCCTGTCTCGGGCATGGATGTGTGTGATGTCTGTAGGTTAGTTAGGTTTAAGTAGTTCTAAGTTCTAGGAGACTAATGACCTGAGATGTTAAGTCCCATAGTGCTCAGAGACATTTGAACCATTTTTTTTTTTTTAGACTGATAGAAACTTTTAGTAAGAGATGAGGATTGAAATAGATGGTTCCGTCGTCGACAATGTCATGAGAGACAGCGGTCAGGCTCAGATTATGTTAGGAAAGGATACCGGACGTGTCGTTTTCAAAAGAATCGTTTAGGGAAACCACCAAACACCGAAACCAGTATAGCTGGCTGGGAAATTTATGCGTAGTCCTTCCGAATCCATGCCAGCGTCCTACCATCACGCCACCTCGTTCTCTGAAACTTAAATCAGACGAGTGCTCGCAGGCCCAATCTGGGCTGCTTTCAGTATCTTTGGTAATTGATCTTATAACCACACAGTCAGTGATTGTAATGTCCCACGCGTTTAAAAGTAAAAGTATCCGCTTAGGGACTCTTTCTGCCAAAGATACAGTATCATTTTCACGAAGCATAGTCTTCGATCATCATCGCTTTCTAGGTAACAGAAACCTTTCATATATTCTATTGCGCGGTTTTATGACATCTGACTTTTAGGTGCATTCGTCCTTACCACTTCACATTTCTTATTATTTTGTTTCATTCATTCTGAACCCAAATTTTGTTTAAGCTACGATCTGGGTGTCTGTTAACTCTATTAGTACTTTCATTTAGACGACCATGTTATCTGCGAGCTGGTGTCGTGTGGTGGTCTTGCACTTTATTTATTGTTTTCATCTTCTGAAGATTTTCTTATATTAAACAAAAGACGTGATAAAATACTTCCTACCTCCAGCAACATACCACATTCGTCAGAGGAGATATGTTGTGAATTTACTGTATTACTATATTCGTTTAGTTTCGGTAATTGCTGTACAACGCTGTTTTTTAAATGCCTTCTTCGTGCTGAATCCGATGACGAGAAAAGATGTATTCGGAGACGCCCCTGACAGTGGTACGATACCAATTTGTCGGTCGCCCAGCATACAGCCCGAAAACCAGGAGTGATGGTTTCGGCTGTCATTTCATTTCATAGAAGAGCCCCTTTTGTTGTCATCCCCGGCACCCTCACACCACAGCGATACGTCGACGATATTTTATGTGCCGTTTGGTTTCCATTCACGGCAAGCCATCCTGTGTTTACATTTCAGCAAGATAATGACCGAAACATTCTAATATTTGTCTTGATGCCAGAGACTACTTTGTCCATCAAGGTCGCCAGATCTCTCTCCAATCGAGATAGTTGGAGCACTGCGGTCTGGACCCTCCAGCCATCTCGGGATCTTGAAGATCTAAAGCGCCATTTGGACAGAATTTGCCACGAGATCCCTTAGGACGACGTGCAATAACCCTATCAGTCAATGCCAAGCCGAATTATTACTTGCATACGGGCCACAGATGGACCAACACATTATTGCCTAGCTCAGTTTGTGAAGCTCTTTCTCGTGAATACCGGGTGATCAAAAAGTCAGTATGAATTTGAAAACGTAATAAACCACGGAATAATGTAGATAGAGAGGTAAAAATTGACACACATGCTTGGAATGACATGGGGATTTATTAGAACAAAATAAAAAAAGTTCACAAAATGTCCGACAGATGGCGCTGGACAGCAAAATGTCAGTAACTGCTACCGTGACGGGTGAGAGGTACGCCTATATGTTAGAGAATCGCATCATCCCCAGCCTGGCTGATAAACAGCTGCTGGAACGTACGATGTTTATGCAGGATGGCGCTCCACCCCATATTGCTAGACGCGTGAAAGATCTCTTGCGCGCCTCGTTTGGTGATAATCGTGTGCTCAGCCGCCACTTTCGTCGTGCTTGGCCTCCCAAGTCCCCAGATCTGTCTGTGCGATTATTGGCTTTGGGGTTACCTGAAGTCGCAAGTGTATCTTGATCGACCGACGTCTATAGGGATGCTGAAAGACAACATCCGACGCCAATGCCTCACCATAGCTCCGGGCATGCTTTACAGTGCTGTTCACAACATTATTCCTCGACTACAGATATTGTTGAGGAATGATGGTGGACATAGTGAGCATTTCCTGTAAAGAACATCACCTTTGCTTTGTCTTACTTTGTTATGCCAATTATTGCTATTCTGATCAGATGAAGCACCATCTGTCGGACATTTTTGAACTTTTATTTTTGTTTTTGTTCTACTAAATCCCCATGTCATTCCAAGCATGTGTGTCAATTTGTACCTCTCTATCTACATAATTCCATGATTTATTCAGTTTTCATATTTATACTGACTTTTTGATCATCCAGTAGATCATCCAATTTCTTCTGAAATTGTAATCGGTTGTTTGCCTGTAAATGGACATCACATCTACCTATTTACGTCCCACTGCGACAATTCTTTCGTGATGCGTCGGTTTTCCTTTTTTTCTTTTTGTCTTAGTGTTTCGATAAGAAAGTGAACTCCGGAAATAGAAGATCTCTGCTATTTTAGCAACAGTATATCTGTCAAAGGTATCTGAAAAAGCGAAATATTTTAATATCGAATATAAATTTAGATTTAAGGAAGTCTGTTCTGAAAGTATTTGTCTGGATTGTACCGCTCTAGGAGAGCATACGAGTTTTCTGTAATGCATTCATACGTGAGAATACTTATGATTAAATGGAAGATCGGATAACAAATGAATAGGTACAGAATCGCTTCGTAAGAAAGATTGACCGTAGGAATTATCAGTTGATAAGGACACATCCAGAGGATGCAGGAAATGTTAGCTTAGTAAGGGAAGAAAAGAGGGATATGTTTGGAATAAAATCTGCAGACGGAAGCCAAGTCATGACTACAGTTATTGTGTTGAAGTAGATGTAGCTTACAATAAATGCAGAGAAGAAAGGCGTGCATAGTTAGTACGGCAGTCTGTATAACGAGCAAAATTCTAAATTGTCACGACTGTACGTTTGTGATAGCCAAATTAATTCTTCCTCTATAATTGAGCAGAAACGTATTTTTTTGTGCACTTCTTAAAACGGGTGAAAGAAAATGCTGAGAAGGTTATTTTAAAAAGGCTCTACTTGCTCATCGATCTTTCCCCAGTCCTAGCTGGCGCTCTGCCACTAATGACCTCTTCGTCTACTACTCATACATCATTAATACTTGAATTGCATTCCACCTGGCTGAATGAGGAACTCCAGTTTTCTAGACAACCAGAGAACTTAGTTTTAACAATGAGGTTTAGTATCTTCTACCTAAAATTCTATTAGCTCTTTCTGTGTTGTATTATTCATATCTTCTGCCATTAATACGTGATATATTTCCCGAACCACCAAATAATAACTCTTTTCCTTTCTCTTGCACATATAGGCAATCTTCTTTAGACTGTGGCTATGATGAACATCTTGCACGAAATGAAGCAAAATGTCCCATCAGATAAAAAAAAGATACTGCTTTAACTTCCTTAAATGAGATAAAACAGATCATTAACTTGAAATTTGCTCCATATCAAGATCAGTTCGCTGTATTATATGAGTTTCATGTCTCTGTGACCATCATACGTATGTTTTCTCACTCATATTACTATTGCATTACTCTTCAGACAATAATCGCTGTAGGATGTATCACCTTTGCAATCCACAGACGGCTACGAACGGCTTTCTCTGTCATCAACCAACGTATTGACTGACCCCTCATTCCACTGAAAGAACACAATCTGTAAAGAACCTTATGTAGACACTGGAAGACATGTACATATAAATATTTTTCGTTACGCACATTGTAAGTTTATAAAATATTGTAAAATGTAGATTCTTTTCTCGAAAATAAGAAACAAAAGTTCATTTCAAGAATCACGAGAGCAGAGCGGTAGCTTGTTATCACAGTTGTTTAACTTCCACGGTTGGTTAATTGCTTTGGGGGAAGACACCACTCAACGAGGTCATCAATCCCATCGGATTAGGGAAGGATGGGAAGAAAATCGGCTGTGGCTTTTCAAAGGAACAATTCCGGAATTTGTCTGAAGCCTTTTAGGAAAATCATGGAAAACGTAATTCATGATGGTCTGTACGTGTTTGAGCCGTCGTCCTCCCGAATTCGAGTCGAGTGTGCTATCCACTGCACTTTACTAGGTAACTACCATGTTGAAGAAGAAAGTAAGGAAGCAAACGAAAACTCTCAGGAGTGTAAGAAATGCAGAAACTGAACTGTGTGACTATTCTGTGCTCGTATTGGTATTTACATTACTATACAATCTTTTAAGTATATATTAATTTTTTAGGTTTGTAAGTCTGTTAAACTATAATTGGTGTTGAGGACAAATAGTACTGGTAGATTAGGTCAAATAATGTCTGTGGCACCACCAATAGCTTTTTTAACAGAAAACTTCATTATTATTCCGTGCAGGAGACTGTGATCACCTACATCTAAATCTACATTTTTACTCCGCAAGCCACCAAATGGTGTGTGGCGGAGGGCACTTTACGTGCCACTGTCGTTACCTCCCTTTCCTGTTCCAGTCGCGTATGGTTCGCGGGAAAAACGACTGCCAGAAAGCCTCCGTGCGCGATCGAATCTCTCTAATTTTACATTCGAGATCTCCTCGGGAGGTATCAGTAGGGGGGAGCAATATATTCGATACCTCATCCAGAAACGCACCCTCTCGAAACCTGGACAACCAGCTACACCGCGATGCAGAGCGCCTCACTTGCAGAGTCTGCCACTTGAGTTTGCTAAACATCTCCGTAACGCTATCACGCTGGCCAAATAACGCTGTGACGAAAGTCGCCGCTCTTGTTTGGATCTTCTGTATCTCTTCTGTCAACCCAATCTGGTACGGATTCCACACTGATGAGCCATACTCAAGTATAGGTCGAACGAGTGTTTTGTAAGCCACCTCCTTTGTTGATGGACTACATTTTCTAAGGACCCTCCCAATGAATCTCAACCTGGCACCCACCTTACCAACAATTAATTTTATATGATAATTCCACTTCAAATCGTTCCGCACGCATACTCCCAGATATTTTACACAAGTAAATATAATCATACAATAAAGGATCCTTCTTTCTATGTATTCGAAATACATTACATTTGTCTATGTTAAGAGTCAGTTGCCACTCCCTGCAGCAAGTGCCTATCCGCTGCAGATCTTCCTGCATTTCGCTGCAATTTTCTAATGCTGCAACTTCTCTGTATACTACAGCATCATCCGCGAAAAGCCGCATGGAACTTCCGACACTATCTACGAGGTCATTTATATATATTGTGAAAAGCAATGGTCCCATAACACTCCCCTGTGCCACGCCAGAGGTTACTTTAACGTCTGTAGACGTCTCTCCATTGAGAACAACAAGTTGTGTTCTGTTTGCTAAAAACTCTTCAGTCCAGCCACACAGCTGGTCTGATATTCCGTAGGCTCTTACGTTGTCTATCAGGCGACAGTGCGGAACCGTATCGAACGCCTTCCGGAAGTCAACGAAAATGGCATCTACCTGGGAGCCTCTATCTAGAGCTTCACGTTTGCTCTGCCGTTGCAGTTGTAAAATATGAGTTGCGGTGTCAGTGCTGCAACGTGATTACTCTCTTATACGAAGGAATAACTTAACCTATTTATGGTACACAGTATTTCATTTTATTAAGCTTGTGAATGTAGTAGGCCGACCGGAGTGGCCGAGCGGTTCTAGGCGCTTCAGTCTGGAACCGCGCGACCGCTACGGTCGCAGGTTAGAATCCTGCCTCGGGCATGGATGCGTGTGATGTCGTTAAGTTAGTTAGGTTTAAGTAGTTCTAAGTTCTAGGGGACTGATGACCTCAGATGTTAAGTCCCATAGTTCTTAGAGCCATTTGAACCATTTTTTAATGTAATAATGAATAAACTTAAGTTAAGCTGCTTGAAACAATTTTATCCATTTGAAGAATATTTCTTGACGATATCACTTATGAGTTCACAGAGAGCTTTGAACGATCCTCTCTGTCACCACCTATCACACTGACTGACAACTACATCTGCACTGACTGTCGTAAACACTGTTGAGTGCTAAATGAGAATCGGTGTTATTATTTGTAACTGTGTCAGTGTCTTGCACAGTTTTCCGATCGGCCTGGTTCCTAGTAACATGATATGAAAACTTGTCTCCGTCCACAGAAGAGTCAGGGCGAGGTGCAGTACTCTAACGTGCAGTTTGCGTACCCGACGCGCGTCGGCAGCCTGGTGCTGCGCGGCCTGGACCTCGAGATCCGGCCCGGACAGACGGTCGCACTGGTGGGGCCTTCCGGCTGCGGGAAGTCCACCACCGTGCAGCTGCTGGAGAGGTTCTACGACCCCACCGCCGGCGTCGTGGTGAGTACGCCCCTGGCCCTCCTGCTGTCGCTACTGTGTTTGCTATCCTGTTATTCCACCAGGTGTCATTCCTCTTGCGGCATGACCGAGCATGCGTATTTCGTGTTGTAGCGGTGCCTAGACAAGAGACTTAAGAAATAGTCAAGGAACCTATGACGTATCTTGGGGGATATAGAGTACACTGAAAAACCTACATTTAAGGAAACTGTACATTTAGAACAATTTTTCATAGTGTTGTCCTGAATATAATTTTCGTACATCCATATTTAAACTGGATGGTGGGACACAGCTGGTATGATATTTTATTAAAAATGAAATTCCTCTAGCTGTACATAAGATTTTATATTTACTTCGCCACTAGATTCGACGTTGCGTCAAGGCAATCTTCAGGCCCGTACATTTTGATGAAATCGGCTGTGTGTGACTCAGTCTAGAAGTCCACGGAAAGACCAACACATGCTCCACTAGTGTCACTAGTTACTGCCCGCCATCCATGTGGAGCACATGTTGGTCTTACTGCGAACTTCTAGACTGAGCCACACACAACCGATTTCGTCAAAATCAAGATGGCGTTGACGCAACGTCTAAGCTAGTAGCGAAGTGAATATAAGATCTTATGTACAGCTGGCGGAATTTCATTTTTAATAAAAATCAATATAGTTTGTTCAATGTTCCAAGGAATACATAGAGGGTTTGCATAAAACAAACAACCTTGAACATAATACACTCCTGGAAATTGAAATAAGAACACCGTGAATTCATTGTCCCAGGAAGGGGAAACTTTATTGACACATTCCTGGGGTCAGATACATCACATGATCACACTGACAGAACCACAGGCACATAGACACAGGCAACAGAGCATGCACAATGTCGGCACTAGTACAGTGTATATCCACCTTTCGCAGCAATGCAGGCTGCTATTCTCCCATGGAGACGATCGTAGAGATGCTGGATGTAGTCCTGTGGAACGGCTTGCCATGCCATTTCCACCTGGCGCCTCAGTTGGACCAGCGTTCGTGCTGGACGTGCAGACCGCGTGAGACGACGCTTCATCCAGTCCCAAACATGCTCAATGGGGGACAGATCCGGAGATCTTGCTGGCCAGGGTAGTTGACTTACACCTTCTAGAGCACGTTGGGTGGCACGGGATACATGCGGACGTGCATTGTCCTGTTGGAACAGCAAGTTCCCTTGCCGGTCTAGGAATGGTAGAACGATGGGTTCGATGACGGTTTGGATGTACCGTGCACTATTCAGTGTCCCCTCGACGATCACCAGTGGTGTACGGCCAGTGTAGGAGATCGCTCCCCACACCATGATGCCGGGTGTTGGCCCTGTGTGCCTCGGTCGTATGCAGTCCTGATTGTGGCGCTCACCTGCACGGCGCCAAACACGCATACGACCATCATTGGCACCAAGGCAGAAGCGACTCTCATCGCTGAAGACGACACGTCTCCATTCGTCCCTCCATTCACGCCTGTCGCGACACCACTGGAGGCGGGCTGCACGATGTTGGGTCGTGAGCGGAAGACGGCCTAACGGTGTGCGGGACCGTAGCCCAGCTTCATGGAGACGGTTGCGAATGGTCCTCGCCGATACCCCAGGAGCAACAGCGTCCCTAATTTGCTGGGAAGTGGCGGTGCGGTCCCCTACGGCACTGCGTAGGATCCTACGGTCTTGGCGTGCATCCGTGCGTCGCTGCGGTCCGGTCCCAGGTCGACGGGCACGTTCACCTTCCGCCGATCACTGGCGACAACATCGATGTACTGTGGAGACCTCACGCCCCACGTGTTGAGCAATTCGGCGGTACGTCCACCCGGCCTCCCGCATGCCCATTATACGCCCTCGCTCAAAGTCCGTCAACTGCACATACGGTTCACGTCCACGCTGTCGCGGCATGCTACCAGTGTTAAAGACTGCGATGGAGCTCCGTATGCCACGGCAAACTGGCTGACACTGACGGCGGCGGTGCACAAATGCTGCGCAGCTAGCGCCATTCGACGGCCAACACCGCGGTTCCTGGTCTGTCCGCTGTGCCATGCGTGTGATCATTGCTTTTACAGCCCTCTCGCAGTGTCCGGAGCAAGTATGGTGGGTCTGACACACCGGTGTCAATCTGTTCTTTTTTCCATTTCCAGGAGTGTATTACGGAAACAGGAAAGGAGCTGTATCAGTATAAGACAGGAGATATTATGTGAGATGAGCTTAATGGATCTATGATGAAATAGTACCTTAGAATCCGTATAATAATGTAATGGAATTGCATACTGTTTAATAAAAATTTGTAACTTAAAATAAAACTATCGAAACACATCTCATGGACTAGAGGATGTTCCCTTAGAACCATCGATGTCCTTGGAAGAGTGTGCCGTGACAAATCTGTTCCCCCTCCTAGGCGTGATATATCAGCCAGGTAAAGTATCGTCAGAATTTCAAAAGAATTTGATAATTCCTATTCCAAAGAAACACGTGTGAATATTACCGAACCATCAGTTTACTACGTCATGGAAACAAAATACTGACTCATATTATTTACAAATGAATGGGAAAACTGGTAGAAGACGACCTTGAAAAGAGAAGTTTGGTTTTCGGGGGAAAATTGTAACTGTCGAATGCGTACTGACTCTACGACATTACGTATTTTAAAAGATAGACCGATGAAATGGAAATCTGCGTGCAAACCATTTCTAAATAAAGAGAAGATTTTTGACAATGTTGACTGTAATACAAGGTCTGAAATTTTAAAGGCAGTCAGGATAAAATATACGGAACAAGAAATGTGTCTGCAATTTGTTCATAAACGAGACTGCAGTTATAAGAGTCGAAGAGCATGAAAGGGAAGCAGTATTTGGGAATGAAGTGAGACAGGACTGTAACCTCTTATTAATGTTGTTCACCTGCCGACTGAACAGGGAGTAAAGGAAACCATTGCGAAATCTGGAAAGGGAACTAAACTTCAGGGAAAATAAATAAAAAATTTGGGGATTTATCACGAGATTATAATTTTATCAGAGATGACAACGAACTTCAAATGGCAGCTGAACCGAATGGGTAGTACCTTGAAATGTAGTTCTAAGATGAATATCAACAGAAGTGAAAGAAGGGTAATGGAAACTTGCTGAATTAAATAAGATGATGCTCAAAGAATTAAGTTAAGAAAAGAGACACTGAATGCAGTCCGTAACTTTCGCTACTAGGGCAGAGGATATAAAGTGCAGACTGATAATAACATCCGTTTCATGAATTGAGAAATTTGTTGACATCAAAAATAAATTTAATGTAGGAGGTCGTTCCCGAAGGCGAGCCTATTTGTATGGAGAGTAGCTTTGTACGCAACTGAAATGTTGACGATAATCAGTTCGAACAAGAAGAGAATACAAGATTTAGAAATGTGAAACTGCTGAAGTACTTAGGATATTACTTGAGCAGATCGAATAACTGAAGAGATGGTACTCAGTCAAACTGGGGGCAAAAGAAATTTATGGAACAAATTGTTTTAATTAAGGGATAAGTTGATGGGGTAATCGTGAAGCATCGAGGCATCGTCAGTTTCGTAATGAAAGGAAGACTGAGGTGTAATATTTGTAGAGGAACACAAATCTTTAATTTGATTGTAGGCTACAGTAATTATCCATAAATGAACAGGTGTAAGTAGGCTGTTTAGGTTTTTTATATTGGTAACGCCACGTAGCGCTCTGTATGAAAATCACTGGCTGGGCTGTGTGCAGTCAGTGGCTGGTTGGCATTGTTGTAATACTCGCCATTGTAGTGTTGGGCAGCTGGATGTGAAGAGCGCGTAGCGTTGCGCAGTTGGAGGTGAGCCGCCAGCAGTGGTGGATGAGGGGAGAGAGATGGCGGAGTTTTGAAATTTGTAAGACTGGATGTCATGAACTGCTATATATATTATGACTATTAAGGTAAATACATTGTTTGTTCTCTATTAAAATCTTTCATTTCCTAACTATGCCTATCAGTAGTTAGTGCCTTCCGTAGTTTGAATCTTTTATTTAGCTGGCAGTAGTGGCGCTCGCTGTATTGCAGTAGTTCGAGTAACGAAGATTTTTGTGAGGTAAGTGATTTGTGAAAGGTATAGGTTAATGTTAGTCAGGGCCATTCTTTTGTAGGGATTTTTGAAAGCCAGATTGCGTTACGCTAAAAATATTGTGTGCCAGTTTAAGCACAGTCTTGTATAATTGTTCAAAGGGGACGTTTCACAGGTTAGCACAGGACTAGCTTGTTGAGCTGCATCAGATCAGTCATGGATTGAAGGCCACAATTACAGTGCAGCTGAAACAATTGTTAAACTACTTTATATTGACAGTAACAATCAAAGACTGTTCAAGTCGCACGCAGAATACAGACACAAAGTCCATACGTAATCAACATCGCAACTGATAAGTCTTGGTGACGATATCGATATTGGCTCTATGCCTATCAAAAGTAACAACGTAATCATTCACATACTTTTGCAGACGTTCAGTGTAAGTTGTGAACCATCAAAAGTTGATAAGATCAAAGAAAAAGTACATACTTGGTTTTGCCATTATGATCTATTCGGAAATAAACTATCTTCTCATGGAAGCCAGCTTGGTTTCGGAAAACATCTATCATGGGAAACTCACGCTATGCAAACACGATATCAGTGCTTCGAATATTCTAAACCATGCTAATTTAGTATTTCTACATTTTCAAAAAACTTTCGATTCAGTACAAGTTTGACGTTCTCTAAAGGAACCATGCTCAGGAAGAATACTCCTGTGGGATATGAAGCCGGTTTTATAACCGGATCCAAACCATCTAGATTGGCATTAGGTAAACGTTATTCGTAATGGAGACAGAGAAGTAATACCTGCTGTGAAGCTGAGGAGCGTAATAGGATGGTTGGTGGGCGTGGCATTCATTAACATCTTATTGGATATTGTTAGTTGCCATCCCAGGTTTTTTGTAGCGTAAATTCTACCCCATAAAAATTGCAGTAGTATCTAGTTACACCTTTGTATGGTGTAAGGAGTGGCAACTGGCTCTTAATGTAGAGCAATGCAAGGTTGGGTAGTTTACGAAACGTGAAAAGGAGGTGTCCTTTGGTGAAACATTAGTGACAACTATAGTGATAGCACCATACATACATATGAGCTGTGAGGTGGTACAAACAAATAGACTGAATTGTAGATATAGCAAATGGAAGACTAAGATTGATTGGTCGGGCACCAGTAAGGTGTAACACTTCTAAAAAAATAAAATAAAGTAAAACACGTAATACCTCAGAGACCAAAACTTAATACAGCCTTAATTTATGGTATCCACAACCGTTCGTACTGAGAAGAGAAATGGAATGCATAATAAGTAGAGCAGTGGAAATGGTAAGAAGTCTGGTTTGCTAAGAGGATAACGTAACATAAATGTTGAAAATTCTTAACTTTCAAACACTTTTCGAATGCGTATCTCTAGCGAAATAACTCACAAAAGTTCAGGAACTGTGTTCCACGCAGAAACATCATGTATTCTTTCAACTTTTGTATTCATAGGTCCCAGAGCATGTCAGTTAAAATTCCATACAAAACACTTCCCACAGAGTCGTCCTACATCTAATTATCTTCACGCTCCGCATGTGAACGGAACGAAAAGAAAGATTAACGCTACAATAAACTACGTGTAGCGTCTTCGATGCACCTCACAATGGTTCGTAGAGCACAGATTTACTTGTACGGAACAAAATCTATTCTTATATTGAACACTGTAATTTAAGGGTTTCCGCTGACCAATCATACTTTCATGTGAATTAACGACCAGTAACTGTAATTCGTAAGCATGGGTAATATTGATATAAGAGCGTGTTCTTCTGTTGACAGTCTGTGGACGGCCGAAACGTGTCCAAGGTAAAAATGGCGAACCTGCGGGATCAGATGGGCATCGTCTCGCAGGAGCCGGTGCTGTTCGATAGGACCATCGCTGAGAACATCGCATATGGCGACAACGAGAGGCATGTTCCCATGGCCGAGATCATCGAAGCCGCCAAGAAGTCCAACATACACAACTTCATCTCCTCTCTGCCGCAGGTATGAGAAAACTGCAATGGTCACTGTTGTTGTGTAGGAAAATTTTGAGACCTAATACTGGGAGAAGAATTTACTCGTGCAGGCATTCATTAGCATCTCTCCTGAGAATCGTAACCGAAATCAGGAATACAGGTTAACAATTATTGTTGTATTGGAATCTTCATGCATCTGGGTAAGAAGATAAATCTAATGGGTGCGTATGATCTATTAACAGAAGAGGAAGCGTATACCGTCAGTTTTCAGTAAAACTAAACCTGAACCGACGTCAGAAATTATGCGTTTCAGTGAACGCCATTTTAAAAAAATGCAAAACTTAAATAATGATAATAACTCAATAAACCTTATATTCTTACTAAAAAAAAGAGAAGCAGCCAAAAAAAAAGAATATTGATTCAGAGAGAGAGACATGTATGAAAAATAAATGACTGCTCTACATAAAACTTAGAAGCCAAAGCACTACAAACTGTCGACTTAATTGACATCACAAAATCATTTTTGATGCGATATCCTATTTACATAAGTAAGAAACTGTGGTACGTGAGAATATTACAGAAGTGTTGATATTCAGTAAAGCATTTTCCAGTATTTGTTTTCGGATTGTTAATGATTACATTTCTAATTTGATTTGTACCGTACTTGAGTAGCAGCTAGCCTTTGTACATTGATCAAAGTAATTTGATTGGTAGAATGTGATGAGAACATTTTCGTGCAATCAGACCTTAGTTACCACAAATGATCCGTGTTTTTCTCTCCATTCATGAATACTGTTAGCCACGTAATGTGAATGTGTAATAACCATTACATGTGTACGATTAATTGGAAAAATAAACTGGAGACAGCAAAACCGACAGGCAGGTCGTTAAAAGAACCGTATCTGACTACTGACTTTTCTTCACTCTATGATATTCTTAGCTAGTTTATTTTTAAATCAGCCGAGACGATAAGTCTACTTTCTCGAAATACATTCTGGTTAGTGCTGTGTTTTTTAATAATTCATTGTGTTACAATTACACAGAACGCTTTGACACTGTGGGTCGTCTTTATAATTTTGTGCAAGCCATGGTCGACCGGGCGCTGGATTAGGGTAGATCGCCCGTAATACTGTGACAAATGGAACTGGCCATTTCTTCCACTTGTTCTTCGCGACTCTTTTGTCCGTTATTTATATTACTTTTCAGCATTCCTTTCTTTGCTATCATTACTGCTGTATGAACTAAACGTCTCCGCCACCTCGTTTTGCCAGTACTACCCAATTGTTCCTTGCTTTCCGGCAGATTACCTACGACGTATATACGCTGTGTCATTTTAGCTTTTTCCTCTGCGTTTTCACTACAGTTCTATAATTTCTTTCACTTCGTGGCTTACTAAATATACGACTGCGTGGTGTCTGTTCTTTCGGACCTATTTGAAAGAATACACACCATATAATTTATTCACCTCGATGGGCAATGAATGAGCATGGAGGGGGCCGCGGAGAGGTCGCGGTAGGTGGGAATGTCGATCAGCAGGGAGCGTACCGAGATAGTCCGTGCAGTTGCGATAAACACTGTGTCCGCCACTGTCTAGAAAGCAAAAGACCACGGGTTCGAGTCTCTGTCCAGCAGGCATTTTGAATCATCACCATTGAATTCACATAAAGTTCCGATGCAGCTGATCTGACCAGTCCCTTCAATTTCCTTTCCTTTCTTCCCCCCTCCCCCTCCCCCCTTTCCCCTCCTCCACCATCAGTTGCTGTGATGTTGTTAAATAATTGTACAAGGTAAAAATGGTAGTGATTATATTCCCTTCACCCTTCGTAACGCCAGATGTCTAGTGAAATTGATGGTATAAGCATTAGGCCGTAGTCTAAGGCTAATTTCTGTGCTAGAGACGTCATCAGCGTCCATAAAGACTCAGGTTGCAGTTTAAAACTTAAACAAGCTTAGCAAAACGAACAGTTCATATGTATCCAAACAGCGGACGCACCGTGACGTCATGAGATCTCTGCCGAAGATCGCGCAGTCGCGACGACTTGTTGCGCAGCTTGTAAACTGGAAGAGTTGGCGCCGTTTGCTAACACACACATCTTGTCTAAATAAGAGATAGGTTCGCTCCAGGAGTGGATGCTAGGAATAGGTGCTTGCTGAGACAGGGAGCAAAATAATGATAAGCACACCGCCGGCCGCTGTGGCCGAGCGGTTCTAGGCGCTTCAGTCCGGAACCGCGCGACTATTACAGTCGTAGGTTCGAATCCTGCCTCGGGTATGGATGTGTGTGATTTCCTTACGTTAGTTAGGTTTCAGTAGGTCTACGTTCTAGGGGACTGACAGATGTTAAGTCCCATGGTGCTCAGAGCCATTTGACCCATTTGATAAGCACACCTAATATGTTATTAACTCTGATTTACTCAGCTCCAGTTCAGAAAGTCCATTTGTATACCAGTAATTCCTTCATACACGCAAATTCGGTGTAGATAATACACAGAGAGGTGAGGCTAAGTATTAGGCCTCGAATGCACGCAGTGAACTCCGCTATCGGTCTGGGCAGGTGTGGGTGTGGCATCCTTTTACGTGGGCTCGGCAGCGCCACATTACTTACTGCCAACCTCTTGACGCTGAATGAGTTGCGTGTTGTCGACAGCGTACGACACCATACTCAATCTCTCTTCTATTTACTTAAAATTGGTTTTGTGCTTCCGAATTTATGTGGCCTTTCTGTACTTCCTATCAAAGTAATCGTTGGATCTTGATAAAACCACAGCATCAGATAACGAATTTGGTGGTTCT
The DNA here is from genome assembly GCF_023898315.1 of Schistocerca nitens. NCBI lineage: Eukaryota > Metazoa > Arthropoda > Insecta > Orthoptera > Acrididae > Schistocerca > Schistocerca nitens. The sequence goes on along the minus strand of NC_064621.1, from coordinate 306,239,296 downwards.
ACGATCCCCGTACCTTTTCTTAGAGTGATTTCTGAGAATTTATAATCTCCAATGGCTTATCCTGCATTTGGAAACGTTAGGCATGGAGGTGAGGATGTTTTTCTACTTTCATCCGACTGTTAAGGGTGTTGCAGGGTACTTGTGTCAGTAATGTGAGCGGTTGACCACTAAGCTGAAAGCCATGCGTGGCAACACTGCTGTTGCAAGTGATCGCCGTCTGTCCACAGGGCTACGAAACCCGCATGGGGGAGAAGGGCACGCAGTTGTCCGGAGGGCAGAAGCAGCGCGTGGCCATCGCGAGGGCGCTCGTCCGCAACCCGCGGATCCTGCTGCTCGACGAGGCCACTTCGGCGCTCGATGCTGAGAGCGAGAAGGTGAGTGACGCCGGCATCTGCTTAACTGACTATCTCAGCGCTACACCTGTCGCATCAGGGCTGCATTTGGGCTTAAGGCAGCGCATACCAGCTTTGATTACAGCCTCTCGGTATTACTACAGGGTACAATAAAAGTACTCTTCTCTGCCTGAATAATAAAATTACATATGCAACCGATTCGACGATCATTGCTAAAGAGCTCTTATTGCGTGGTTATTTGTCGTATACGTCTGCAATGAGTCACACAATTTTTAACTTCTTCACTTCAGTTTTCCCTCCCATTTTTTAACGTGCTCGACAGCTCGTTTTCATTGCACTACATTCACGTTACTACTGTAACCTCCTTTTAGTAGTTGGTACTTCATTCGGCACTAGGTTCGGTGGGAAGCTACATTTTCAAGTCGGTGTTAACATACATTATAATCAATATATCTTGGTAGTAAAATGTCATATCCAAGAATAGTGTTAACTCGAATAAGACGCATTACATGTTAACCTATCCTACCAAGATGTTTTTATTATAATTCATAATTAAATGGAGTTTAAATAACTATTTGCCACCGAAACTAGTCACCAATTACGTGTTACTCACCAAAAGCAGATTATGGTGGTAATGTGAGAGCCCGTAATATTTTATAAATAAGACATTCTTCATTACTAAGTAAAATATTTTTGCCGGTTATGATATTTCGGCATGTGTCATCATCAGGTAAGAGTAATTAACGTGGATGGAAGATGAAGAGTGAAAAGGTATTGTTATGTAACATCAGAATCCTGAAATTTTAATAGTTACAAAATATTTTAGAAAGTTTACTCATCAAAACCTTTTAACATCAAAATTAAAATCTGTACCTACTCAGGGCTTAAGTTAATAACCGGTTGAAAAATTAAAATCTATACCTACTCAGGGCTTAAGTTAATAACCGGTTCAAAAATTATACAGAGATGTACCTTCTAGTTGACTGGTGGCGTTAGTATGTAGAGCGTCTCCTTCAAAATTTTGCTTTCATTTTATTATCATTCCATTTTCTCCTTACACTTCTAATTATAAAGAGACGGACACATCTTGCAAATATATACGGTCAAATTATAAAACATGTTTTAAGTGAGTATGATAGCACACTCATGACAATAACTTTTTAGATGGAAGTCACCCTAACTGCTAAAAATTGTTCTAAGCGCCAAATGAAATCCTGTAATTATTCATAGTGGATGTGGACCCATTCTGCACGAAACAAATTAACATCTGTGTAACAGTTACACGAAACGCCAGTATTAAATGCATGTAGCTTTAAGAGAAGTTTGTGATTATAAAAGCAGTATTTTCTGCTATAATTATGCATGTATAAAAAGCAAAAACTGTCTCTTATGAACTAATATTTCATCAGTCAACACAATAAAATTCGTAGACTCGTAAGATATATAACACAGCTCTATTTGCGATTATACCCTGAGAGAGGCCACTGAAATATGACTGAAAGTTACTTCTTTTATATTGTGTATTCTTCATCAAAATTCATCCCCGTTACGGTCGGAGGAAGGCAACGGCAAACCACCTCCATCAGGACCTTACCTAGTATGGTGGTGCGGATCTCCCTCATCGTTCCCCTACGCTCTGTCAAGAATTATGGGACTTCAGTTCCATTTCCATATTCTTTACACGTATAACCAAATAGAATTTAAGTAAATAGTTGCTATTCCTGAAAGTCTTCGTGGTTAAATAATATTCCATATCACGTGTCACTGGAAACGCAATAAAGACAATTGAAGCAGCAGTGTATTAAGATCATAACGCTGCCTATTTGAATCACAGAAATATTATTGTGAATTCCGATAGGCAAAGTTCTTTGTGAGAGGATTCTTGAAAGTAGCAAAAGATGGGAAAAAATTCAAATTTGTAATCTGTTAGGATGCTGTAGAGTACTAAATAATTGTAATACAACATACATTTCAAAATGAACGAAGTAACTGTTAAATGTCCCCCCCCCACCCACCCCCCTTGAACCATGGACATTGCCTTTGGTAGGGAGGCTTGCTTGCCTCAGCGAGAGCATTAGCCTTACTGTAGGTGCAACCACAACGGAGGGGTGTCTGTTGAGAGGACAGACAAACGTGTAGTTTCTGAAAAGGGGCTGCAGCCTTTTCAGTAGTTAAAAGGGCAAGAGTCTGAATGATAGACTGATCTGGCCTTGTAACATTAACCAAAACTGCCTTGCTGTGATAGTACTGCGAACGCTGAAAGCAAGTGGCAACTACATCAGTAATTTTTCCCGAGGGCATGCAGCTGTACTGTATGGTTAAATGATGATAGCGTCTTCTTGGGTAAAATATTTCGAAGATAAAATAGTCCCCCATTCGGATCTCCGGTCGGAAAGTACTCAGGAGGACATCGTTACCAGGAGGAACGAAACTGGCATTCTAAGGATCGGAGCGTGGAATGTCAGATGCCTTAATCGGGCAGGTAGATTAGAAAATTTAAAAAGGGAAATGGATAGGTTAAAGTTAGATGGAGAGGAAATTACTGAAGTTCTGTGGCAGGAGCTACAAGTCTTCTGGTCAGGTGAATACAGGGTTATAACTACAAAATCAAATAGAGTTAATGCAGGAGTAACTTTAATAACAAATAAAAAATATGAGCTCGGGTAAGCTACTACGAACAGCGTAGTGAACCCATTACTGTAGCAAAGATAGACATGAAGCCCACACCCACCACAGTCGTACAAGTTTATATGCCAACTAGCTTCGCATATGACGAAGAGATTGAAGAAATGTATGATGAAATAAAAGAAATTATTCAGACAGTGAAGTGAGACGAAATTTTAGTAGTCATCGGGGTCTGGAGTTCGATAGTAGGAAAAGGAAGAGAAGTAAAAGTAGTAGGTGAATATGGAATGGGGGTAAGGTATGAAAGAGGAAGCTGCCTGTTTGAATTTTGAACACAGCATAACGATAGCTAACATTTGGTTTAAGAATGATGACAGAAGGTTGTATACGTGGAAGAAGCCTGGTGACACTGGAAGGTTTCAGATGGATTATACAGTGGTAAGATAGAGATTTTGGAATCAGGTTTTAAATTGTAAGACATTTCCGGGGGCAGATGTGGACTCCGACCTCAATCTATTGGTTATGAATTGCGGATTATAAATGAAGAAACTCAAAAAAAGTGGCAAAGTAAAGAGATTCGACCTGGATAGGATAAACTAAAAGAACCAGAGGTGTAGATAATTTAAGCGAGAGATTTAGGGAACGATTGACAAGAACGGAGGAAAGGAATACAGTAGAAGAAGAATGGTTAGCTTTTGAGAGATGAAATAGTGAAAGCAGCAAAGGACCAGCTAGGTAAAAAGACGAGGGCTAGTAGAAATACTTGAGTATAAGAAGATATATTGAATTTAATTGATAAAAAGAGAAAATATAAAAATGCTGTAAATGAAGCAGGCAAAAAGGAATACAAACATCTCAACATCAAGATCGACAGGAAGTGCAAAATGGCTAAACAGGGATGGCTAGAGGACAAACGTAAAGATGTAGAGGCATGTAACACTAGGGGTAAGATAGATACTGCCTACAGGAAAATTAAAGACACACCTTTGGAGAAATGAGAACCACTTGCATCAATATCAAGAACTCAGATGGAAAAACAATTCTAAGCAAAGAAGGGAAGGCATAAAGGTGAAAGGATTATGTATAGGGTCTATAAAAACCTATCAGTTTCATAAGTCATAGCTGTAGAATACTAATACGAATCTGTACAGACGAATGGAAAAACTGATAGAAACAGACATTGGGGAAAATCAGATTCGATTCCGTAGAAATGTTGGATCATGTGAGGCAATACTGACCCTACGGCTTATCTTAGAAGACAGATTAAGGAAACGCAAACCTACGTTTCTAGCATTTGTAGACTTTGAGAATGCTTTTGACAATGTTTATTGGAATACTCTCTTTAAAATTTTGAAGGTGGCAGGGGTAAAATACAGGGAGTGAAAGGCTATTTACAATTTTTACACGAACCAGATAGCAGTTATAAGACTCGGGGGGCTTGAAACGGAATCAGTGGTTGGGAAGGGACTGAGAGAGGGATGTAGCCTTTCCTCGATGTTATTCAATCTGTATATTCAGCAAGCAGTAAAAGGAACAAGAGATAAATTTCGAGTAGGAATTACAATCCATGGACAAGAAATAAAATCTTTGAGGTTTGCCGATGACTGTAATTCTGTCAGAAACAGCTAAGCACCAGGAAGAGCAGTTGAATGGAATGCCCAGTGCCTTGAAAGGAGAAAATAGGATCAGCATCAACAAAAACCAAACGATGATAAAGGAATGTAGCCAAATTAAATCAGAGGTTCTGAGGGAATTAAATTAGGAAATGTAGTAGAAGAGTTTTGATATTTGGGGAGCCAAATAACTGATGATGGTCGACGTTGAGAGGTTATAAAATGTAGACTACCAATGGGAAGGAAAAAGTTCTGAAGAAGAGAAATTTGTTAACATCGAGTATAGATTTAAGTGTCAGGAAGTCTTTTCTGAAAGTATTCGTATAGTGTGTAGCCATGTATGGATTTGAAACATGAATGCTAAATAGTTTAGACAAGAAGAGAATAGAAGCTTTCGATATGTGATGATGCAGAAGAATGCTGAAGACTAGATGGGTAGATCATGTAACTGATGAGGAGGTAGGAATAGAATTGGGGAGAAGATGAATTTGTGGCACTACTTGACTAGATGAAAGGATCGATTGGTAGGACATGTTGTGAGGCATCAAGGGATCACGAATTTAGTACTGGAGGGCAGCGTGAAGGGTAAAACTCGTAGAGGAAGACCAAGAGATGTATACACTAAGCAGACTCAAAAGGATGTGGGTTGCAGTAGTTACTTGGTGATGAAGAAGTTTGCACGGAATGGAGTAGTATGGACAGCTGCATCAAACCTGTCCTTGTACTGAAATTCACAACAACAACATCAGCTGTTGCACATATAATGGGAATCAGTTTCATCAGGAAGACACTGCTCATCCATAACCACAGTCTTCTTAGTCTATCGGTATTTTTTCAAATCAGAGTTTTCAGTGATTTTGAATCTTAGACGCTACGTCTATGTTTTCACTTAGAACTGTCTTTGTACACATAATGTAACTTTGTACCCTCCTTTCCAGCAAAAAGAATAAAAATATGTATTGTGTTATTTCGACCTCCCAATATTACCGCCAAGTTTGATCAATTTCGTTAATTTACACCTTGCTATGTACCTTTATGAGTGAAACCAAGCTTTGGACCAATGTGTTTTTCTTCATTTGCTACGTGGATCATAATTTGTAGATTACAAGTGTCGATCTTCTGGCGGAACAGGTGGTGCAAGAGGCGCTGGACAAGGCGAAGGAAGGGCGCACCTGCATCACGATCGCGCACCGGCTGACGACCATCCAGGATGCTGACGTCATCTGCGTCATCAATGAAGGCCGCGTGGCTGAGTTGGGTAAGCACTCGGAGCTGCTACAGCGGCGAGGCATCTACCACAAACTGCACAGCCTGCAAGGAGGGCGGCGGTAGCCCGATGGGCCACCACGTCCCAGTCCGCTGACCCAGTGACAGCTGACGAGGAAGTTGGTCAAGAAGCCGTTCACTCCCCTGTCCTCTTCCAGATAACGGGAATAATCTGTTAATTCGTGTCGATACATTGCAATACATTCACTTCCACACGTCAACGTAATTTTCCCCTGACCCACTATCATTCTACTTTGCCTTTAACACGTACACGGATAAAATGTTCTTCTCTATTAATCTTTCACTTTGTGTAGTCCGCCACCATCATCTGCCATTTATCGAACCGTATTTCAATCTTTCACACATATGTAGTAGTGGTACGTTATACCGTTATGCATTCAACGAGGGCAGTTTTTTCCATACTTCTCATCATGTACTGCATGTGGTGTTTTTGTGCCAAGTGTTTTTTCGAAATGACTTTCCTGTTATTTATTTCTCTGATATTTATTGTATCTCTTATTTGATAACTATGTTTTTGTGTAACAATTTTTGTACAAATAAAATATTTATTGGAATACAGTGCTATATCTAATTTCTTACATTCACAAAATCCACCTTCCCACTTCATCCAATATACGTAATAATCGACTATGATTATGTGTGTTTGACTTGTCACAAACGCATCGATCTGAAGAAAATCCACCAAAACGATATGGAAAAGCGCACAACTAATACGAAAATAGAAACTGAATAATCTGGCCTTATGAAGACTGAGTGCAAAATTGGTTAATTATAAAGATCAAATTCGATTTGTTGGTTGAACATATCATTATGTAAATTTCTATTTTCGTGAAATTACAATTACATAGTGACATACATAGGTCACCTATCATATAGCAGACAATTTATATCGGAGAACATAAGATTACAATCACACGTGAGTTCACAAAACAATCCCTGCAACACATTTATTGACGAGATCAGTAACCATATGTATGGCAGTATCTTCTAGTATTCAGGGATAAGACAATTGTTAACACTTGAACCGGCAGATCGGTCAAAATAACCGCATCACGTTTTAGAAACGTTATTTTGACTGCAGTTTTTTTGTCATTGCAATGAACTGTAATGGCTTTTCCAAGTTAAAGGTCAGAATCACGCGTACTCCATATATTTATTTTTTGAAAAATTTTTACGACGTTGTTAACTAGTATACCTATAACCGCTAGAGCGGACATTTTGACCACAGTATTGATAATTTTAATGAAAGGTCCTACAACATGTCCTCTTTCCTCCGGTTGAGATTCAATCTGTTAGCAATCAGTCTCCAAACAGCAATAATACGCACAATAATGAAACGCTCTTAATTTACTTATGTCCTTTGATTGTCTCTGCGTCTCGAGTCATATTGTCATTGTTTAGCTCGTAGCAACATATTAATCATGGCTTGCAGATCACAGTCGCTTACCGTTGCGGAATTGATCGCTCTCTTAAATGATATTCCAGATGATAAGTCTGAAGCAGAATGTCACCCAGATGCGGAAGACATAAGAGAACTGCGAAGATAACTGTCAAACAATCACTCAGGAAGCAGTGATTCAGATTAGCTGAAAACTTAGTTGTTCAACCAGGTTAGTAATAATTATGAAATGCGTTATTTACATGTCAAAATTCTATTTTCATATAAAATTCAGGATTTAGGTGACAATTACTCTGAGGGGACACTTCTAATTGGAAATTTTCTATTGTTATATTACAGCAGCAGAAAATTTATCATGTAAATGAAAATATCAGAAGGGACAGATCAACACATGCCTCCCAGGACCCTGCAATATGTTGCTGGGTACTGATGGAAACACGGAGTGGACTGTAGCAGAGTTTGGAAAGACCACATCTGGCAGATTGGCGAGTTGTAATATCGTGAGAAAGAATCCAGTACCTACATCATATTCAAAGTGGTATGTTACTGGTGCCAGTGGAGTGAGTGCAGGGAGCCTGTTTATTGATGAATCAATACTGAAAGCCATAAAACACTTTACGGAAGCAGAGGCCAAACATGTTCTAGGAAATAAATTTTGGAGTGTAAGTTTGGAGAAACTGGAGGCTTTTATTGCTTTATTGTATGATCTTGGTGTTATTGTACCCAATAGCACTGAACTTAATGAACTGTGTGGTCTAAAAAGTGTGGCCAACCTATCTTCAGTGATATTATGGGGAGAAACTGCTTTCGAGAAATTCTAAGATTTTTTCGCTTCGACCCTAGAAAAAAAGATCAGAACGTTTGCAGACAGATAAATTCGCTTTACTATCAACACTTTGGACCAAATTTATTCAAAATTGCCATTTGACCTACATTCCAGGTGAAAATAAATCTGATTACCAATGAACAGCTTTTTCCAAGAAAAGCAAGGTATCCATTCTTACAGGATATGCCAAACGAACCAGATAAATTTGGTATAAAATTTTGGCTTCATGTCGACGTTGACTTAAAGTTCCTGTGCAATGATTTCCCTTATTTAGGAAAAGACAACCACAGATCACGTCACGAAACTCTTTCTGAAAGTGTAGTAATGAACTTGATGGAGCCGTTTCAAAAGAAGGGTTGAAACGTGACTACGAATAATTTTTTTACAGCAGTGAAACTGGGTGAGAGGTTGAGAACTTATGGTACTAGCATTATTGGAACAATCGTACAATCAAGAAGAGGAATCCCTAGTGCTATGAAGGCAATGAAGGATAATCTGTACAACTCAGATCTCTTTAAACATGCCAGTGGCACTCTTACTGTATAGCACAAGAATGTGCCTCTGTATAGCACTTTACATTCAAAAGTTGAACTTGAAACTGGTCCAAAATTACAGAAACAATAGATATCTACAACAATAAAAGTATGGTGTTGATGTGGTGGATTAAATGACAAGAAAACACATTGTTCGATAGATGGCTCGAAAGGTAACTTGGTGAAAACGGAAGCTGAATCTGGGAACTCTGTGGAAGGAAATAAAATGAGGAGACAATGTCAAATGAAGAAGTGTAGGAGTAAGACAAGTTATATCTACAAAAAGTGCAAACGGTCAGTGTGTGGTTCTTGTTCAAAGGACATAACCATGGACGTGATAAGTAGTTCATGCTACAAAATATATGTAATTCACATCATTGAGTGCAAGTAAACTGAAGAAAAAGTCAGGCAGCGTTTTACAAATGTGTTGTGGTATGTGGATTTGGCAAACTGATTTCATGACCATAAGTGCACTACATAAGATATCACAGTAATTAATTTTATAATAATGTGTAGACAATAAATACGGCAGCTTCCTTACCAAAAGAATTTGAAATAAAAACTGTGTTCGTTAATCAGATAAAACTTTTCTAAAACTCATTCTTGTTTGTAAGAAATAAAAAATGTATGAAATTGGAGAAAAATTAAATAATTCATTTTATTTTAGATGTATAAACCTAAATTATACATTTTAATCTCCGATAATGAGAACGAAAGTAATAATTTTCTTGTAGCAGTCAAAATAACTACATTGTCAGTTCTAGGTACATAATATGTTCCAGCAGTTCTAATGTTAACTTAAAGTTCATACTGAAAATTTTATAGCAGTTTAATGCAATGATAAACCAAATGAAAACTGTGAGCATGATAGTAGTACGTCGAATGGTAAAAATGACATTCCATAATCTCACTACAATCGTCGCTATTAGGAATTTACTTAGAAAAAGTTTTCCAAATGCTTGAAATTCACTTTCAGCATCAATTCGTTTAAACGTTAATCGCTACAAAGCTATTGCAACATGCCATGACAAAGTGGGAATAGGACAGCCAAGACATTTACAAATGAAATTAACCACAACTATACAAAATTAAGTAATATGCAGGAATAGAAATAAAATTTGCTATAATTGGTCAGAATCAATGGTTACAGTAGTTTTGATACTTTTAACTCCAAAATTTGGTCGATATTGTTTGTTGCTCAAAATTTGGTTAATAGTTTCCATTAACTGAGAACAATATGTACTTTCCAGAAAAAACTGTATTTTACTTTCTGACATATTTGTTGTCCACAGTATTAACAACATTTGTTCTTCACAACGTGGCATTGGCAATATAGCATAGCACAACATATGAAAATAATAATGGTTTGGGTTAGTGATGCCTGTGAAATTATGATTAAACTTCAGAAGCAAGTTATATTGTACAAATCACACAAAACGCTGGCAAGTCTTTCACAAAACCTACAGCGGTAAGTGGTTCAGTCTTACAGTTTTAGCTGGGGCACAAAGTAGTAAATCTACAGAACAGTGCTTCATATTTCATTATATCTCGTCGTACAATGGAAATACTCCTTCCAGTTGCTGTGGTCAAGCAGCACTCTTCCTTTTATTACTCTTGAAGAGTTATTATAGCTAACCAATGTATTTGGCGCTCGTAAATTGCAGCGCCTCTCACAACTAAAAGGAGTTGCTGCACACATACGTACCTGTATGTGCTGTACCTGCGCATCTCACACGTTTGCGTTGTTATCAGAGGCTATCTACACTCCAAAATATTCGTTTTCTACCACTCAGAAAATATCAGTGACTCAGTATAACACTAAGTCTTTGACACTACCAGAGCGCCAGCTAAACACATATGGCAAAATCGTTTTCAACTTTTTCAGATAATATTTCATTTATAACAAATAGATTTCTCATATTTAGCCTGCAGTGTTCACAGAAAAGAGAAATTGATGATACGTAAATAAATTTAAAAAATATTACATTAATGAAATACAATAAAATAAATATTCCAAAAGCAAGGCTGTGTTAAAGTGACCTATAACGTGTTGTAGTTATTCTAGACTCAAAAGTTTCGTTCAGGATTCTACTTATAGGGTGAATCACGCAGTAAATTGTAACACTAGTTAACACGGTAAAGCGGGATGAACAGGAAGGAACAAATCACACTGATAAAAGTGGGAAGAGCCAAAACTAGATTCGATGGTTAAAATGAACTATGCGCCAAATATTTATATTGATAAAGGGAATGAATAATCTATGAAGGAAAGAGTGAATATTAGTCGACAAGGGCTCCAATTGTTAGTAAAAATAAATGAATCTACGAAAAATTATAAAATAGATATTTTGTTATACTATGGAAGGCACCATAGGATTGAGACGACAATCGCTGAGAGAGGTATGTACCTCTCTTCTATGTGCGTGACTGCTCAGTGCAAGTCTCTCGCCAATATGACACCAAGCACTTTCTGCAGTAATGAAGCGATTGTGCTACGTGGTTACATATGTGCTAAACAGTCTACTAGAAGACATTAAGTGTCATGTATATAATGCTGTTAGAGAACTTTCTGTTGGGCAACTCCATCTACTCTGTTGAAGAATACCTCCAGAGGAATTTTTATATTCAGCGCTTTAGGTTAGTTTATGCCTAGAATTCGCTGTGTAGAACACTAGTTTAAAGTTATTCTGTGTGATATTGCAGTGGCTATGTTGTTAAGAGGAGCGATGCGTGTTCGAAGGAACGTTGCAGCGTTCTTCTTAAGAATATAAGCACTGTAGTCTTGTATTATCCGCCTATACCAGCCAGCGACCTTCAATCAAAATGTCCTCCTCTGTAAGGGAATTACCTACTGTGCGTACGAGTACAGGTTGTGACGCAGTCACAACGACATGTGGAAGTTCGTGTTTGGCCAGGGATCGTGGACGGATAGGCAGTGAACACCCGCGTAAAGTGAGAAATCCCGGTTCTAGTGCATGTTCGGCACAGATTCTCACTGACGTCATTCCATTATGCAGCTGAAGGTTATTAGTATGGGAACTGCGAATTCATTTTATGTCAGCTTTCCAATATACTGCACATAAATTAAATTAAATGCCCATCTTTGCCTTCTTTCCATGTCCAGCGACAGTCAAGGAGTACATCAAATATTACGTAACGTAATATCATACACACTGACTACCCGATGTGAACGTTGAGTGTAGACTACTCCAAGGAATTTTAAACCATAGGCTCCGACATACTGCTGGGTCCCATTAATACACTCAGCAGTTACGTCAAAATTAAAACCAGTGAAAAATATTTGCTTAGGCAACGAGTACCGTGATGTAATTTCTCTCTACCTTTGTCTCGGACAGCACAGAAAATAGTTATTCTAATTTTAGCTGTTTTCATTAGGAACTCATTCACAAAATAAGATTTCACACTTCACTTCGATCAGCATTCTGTACATTTTGGCTTTATAATTTTATTAACGCATCCACCCCTTCGGTTGTCTCACAACACCACATATTCACACACACACACACACACACACACACACACACACACACACACACAAGGGCGCGCGTGCAAGCACGCACGCACGCGCGTGGGCGCACGAGCGCCAAGTCATTAACAGGGGCGATATAAAAGTTTCCGTTCGCAATCCTTACAGTCCAGAATCGATATGCCAGTCTGGAAAAAGCGTCCTAAACATTAAGGCAATCATCCTGCCGACGTACCAGGTTGAAGATAACTGTTTAGTAAAACACCTTGTCCAGTTGCGTGGAAAAGTCCGTAACTGCCTGCTGCACGTTCCCGTCCGACAGCAATCGTCGACCCTACAAGATCGTTTTCAAACGACTGGAGGCGTGATAGTCGCATGGAGAGAGATCAAAACTCTATGGCGGGTTTATAATTGTCTTCCATTTGTGTTGGCGTAACTTCTGCGTAACTACATTTGCAATATGGGGATATTCGTGAACATGAAGCATGAGTACCGCTAGGAACACCGTTCCGCAACTACTGTTTTCGACAGACGTGCTGCTCCACACTCCTTCTTCATACTCAGATGGATGTCTACAGGTGTTCGTCCCTCGGTAGCCAAGAAAAGACTAACAGCAGGCTGGTCTTGGTTAGAAACATTTCATAATATCGTCCCCATAGTCCACGTTTCCGCATTTAACGCATGCACTTCGAAAAGACAGGAATGTCACACAAATACCTACTGTCGTTGCTTATATACACACATCGGATCCGAGCTGCGTTGCATGTAAGCCGCAGCAACGCCCTAAAACGGAAACTTTTCGATCGTCTCTTATAGTGTCGGTCACCGGATTCGTTGAGGATACATCAAATGAATTGGAAATCTCATTAATTACTAATCCTTTTGGGAACAGTTGTTGAAAATATTTCAAATGAATTGGAAATCTTATTTATTACTAACCCTTTTTAGAACACTAAGAGAACTAGACTGACGGATTTCCGCAGTTATGAAATGCGAATTCGTTAAGAGTATCGATGTCACAGCCACTGCTTCGTCAGCAAATTTATTGTGGTGTTAACTATCAGATACCTGATTTTTCAGTCGAGTGGTTAAATTTTGGTCCGTGATATCTTTCTCTTGACAATAAAGTCTGGAATTGAAAGAACATCAAGTTATCGAGAAAATTCATACGATATTCTTGTAGCACATCTGGTGGAAACCGATCTACAGTTATTGTTTAAAGCTGTTCAGTGCAATATCCAATAGATTTCTCTTCATTGTTATACATTTAGTAAATATATATTTAGTGACAGATTAAAATATATGTAAAAGCAGAACCTGAACTGGTTTCCTGCTCTCCGCTAGCAGCCGCCTCATCCAATAGGCTACCCGAACACGGGCGCTAGCTTTACTGTAACTACCGCGCCTGCCTACACTTTATTTGAAGGTTATTGTTTGATGGCCATCAGATTCCGTTTCCCGCTTTGTTGACTGACATACGAGAAGTGCCTTCCAAAAATGGAAATTTACGACTTCAAAAGAGCAACGCTACACAAAAATTGAAGGGTGCAAATCGAAAATTATTATAAAATTGGTGAATCGGCCTTATTGAGCGAGGCTTCCTTTTAGCATTGCAGCCGTAAATGCCAAAATTTGTATCCTCGCTTGAATAATACACCCCTGAAGTCATTATCCCTCTACGTTCTTACCCTCATAGTTGCAGAAGCACGTAACTTTACGGAATCAAGAAAAGTCGCAAGAGTCTCATGTATTTTCTTTCCTGTAGGAATCTGCTCTTCACTTTCCGGGACATCATGACACCAGGCGATGGTGGCTGCAGTTGAGGTCAGCATTCTAATGCCGAAACAGTGTTGGCCGCAGCCCTTATTTACTTCTGGTTGAAATATATAAAACCTGGGAACTCATGATAATATTTTGTGTTGTTTTATTTTTAGACACCCTGGTGAAATATAGCGATCTGTGGGGGTGGAACAGAACTCCCAAATCACTGGGAAGGATTAAGATGCCTGAATATGAAGGCCGGCCTCGGTGACCGAGCGGTTCTAGGTGCTCAGTCCAGATCGGCGCGACTGCTACGGTCGCAGGTTCGAATCTTGCCGCGGGCATGGATGTGTGTGATGTCAGGTTAGTTAGGTTTAAGTAGTTCTTAGTTCTAGGGGACTGATGACATCAGATGTTAAGTCCCATAGTGCTCAGAACCATTTGAACCATTTTGAATATGAAGTTACAGCTTCCAGGAATACTGATGTCCCAGAAAGTGAGTAATAGGGTAGACTCAAGAAGAAAACGTACTTCTCAGGTACATAGAGTGATTGTTAACTGTCGGACGTTGTTTTTTGTTGATGAGCCAACCCGTCCACGGCAGACAACTTTATACACTGATAGTGATTCGCCGCACTTAAAAAACGCAGTGAGCTCTCGAGCATTTGCACCCAACTGAATAACGTGTTTGCAAAGGGCTTGCTGCATCCTCTTTCCAACGCAGAACACCAACTTCTGAGCACCAGATGATAAACTCACTTTTCGCTGCGTGAGATACAGCTGTTCAATCAGTTGCTCAAGAAACATGTGTAACAATTACATTCCAGGACTACATATGAATTAGCTGGCGAGCAGTAAACGTTACACCTACACCAAACATACTGAAATCCCCTGATTTTTTTAGCCACCTTCTTTAATTATAAATCCAAATTAATTATAAATATATTTGTTTTAATATCATTGATAATTCCTTCGTGTAATCTGTTCCCAATCCTCAGTACTAGAGTGTAGTTCGTCTTCAGTGTTATAGTTTGCTCAAAGTTTTTAAAAACTGTTTATAGTGATGAGAAAAATCAGAATAAGACTGTTGACAAATGACACTAAAAGTGTAGCAGAGTAACAAAACAAGTGAAGTAATTCACCTACCTGGTAAACAGGGGGGACGAAAGAATGAGGATATAAGAAGCAGACTGGTACTACCTAACTGGGCATTTATCCCTAGCGTCCTTCTACTACTATCAAACATACTCGTATACCTTAATCTGAGGGAAATGTAAACGAAATGTATATCTGAAGCGTAACATTGGATCTGTCATGGATTGTGCGATAACCAAAGACAAAGTTAATCGAAGAGTTTCGGATGTCGTCTTACGACGAATCGTGAGAGTAGGGAACTGTTTCAGTTTGCAATGTCAGCTTTAAGCAGGAGACAACGCTGTCTTCGTCGTCTCTTGGAAGCAACTTTTCAGTCAAATAACTTTGCCGAACGGCTAAGTACGACTCACCTTAATGGAGTTCGAAGAGAATTTATCGGTTCGCAGGTGGCCATCTTCCCATCAACATCGATCTCGACGGCTAACGCTGTAGCAGAACCACGGGGAAAGACGCTGCTGTGCGCTTTACGTTTGTTCATTTTTATTTGCTTGTAGCAGTAATTCAGTTGAGCCTACGTAACGTGCGATAGCATGTTTAATCCTCAGAACTTCCTTGTTTATCATATTCTCAACTTTATTGTAATATTTTCTTTAAAATGCTTCCTTTGGTGAGTTTGTAATCACGCGTGCGATTAATTTCCCATCGTATACAGGAATAAAAATTTTAGCAGGCGGTGGCACAGACTAATTCAAATAAAACACGCCACACCGCATGTGTAAATTTTTTATTAGTTCCAGAGATACAACTGTTACAATATAACGCAAACACATGTTCACAGAATATGTTAAACAATGGTGAATAATTTAATTCAAAACAGAGTTTCTAAATCTACATCTGACAGTAACGTATTTTCGAACTGTTTTGACAACAGCTTGTGGGGCGTTTCTGAGGTCGCCTTGGTATTCCTTTATTAGGGGAGGACTATTTATAATCCAAACGAACAATTCGTCTCTTGTATTTACTTCTCTTTGTAGATTTCTACTATCAACAATCACCAAAGTTTGAAATTGAAAGGAATAAGCTCCCGGTGCCTTGGTGACTAAAACGTGACTATTTTTGCCGATCCCATTAACACTGTCTACTGATGAAGATTTTTTCATCCGTGACAGTTTCAGCAACATGCTCAACTCACATCAGTTGTCCGACGGAAACCGGCATTCGTTTGTAGAGCAGCATTGCTAACCATACGATCTGGATTATATGGTTCAAATGGCTCTGAGCACTATGGGACTCAACTGCTGTGGTCATAAGTCCCCTAGAACTTAGAACTACTTAAACCTAACTAACCTAAGGACATCACACACATCCATGCCCGAGGCAGGATTCAAACCTGCGACCGTAGCGGTCGCACGGTTCCGGACTGCGCGCCTAGAACCGCGAGACCACCGCGGCCGGCACGATCTGGATTATACATTTTCAATAATTTAAGATGGTGTATGAACATAAGATTCATGCTTCGGATCGTACGTCTATTTACGATTACGTAACGCTTACTGTGACTAAGATTTCATCTTCTTTATTACATTAATTTCGTGTGTATCTTGGCCACAATAATGCGTTCACTATGCTGTTTGTAGTAGCTTGCCCGCACTCATAGTTTTTTTTATTCATTATTAAACCTACTCCTGCATTACTCCTATTTTATTTTGTATTTATAACCCTGTAATCACATGACCAAAAGTCTTGTTCTTCCCGCCACCGAACTACACTAATTTCCACTAACTTTAACCTATCCATTTCCCTTTTTCAATTTTCTAATCTACCTGCCTGATTAAGGATCTGACATTCCACGCTCCGATCTGTAGAACGCCAATTTTCTTTCTCCTGATAACGACGCCCTCCTGAGTAGTCCCCACCGGAGCTCCGGACGGGGGACTATTTTACCTCCGGAATATTTTACCCAAGAGAACGCCATCATCATTTAACCATACAGTAAAGCTGCATGCCCTCGGTAAAAATTACGGCTTTTAGTCGTTCGCAGTACCAGCACAGCAAGGCCGTTTTGGTTAGTGTTACAAGGCCAGAACAGTCAATCATCCAGACTCTTGCCCCTGCAACTACTGAGATGGCTGCTGCCCCTCTTCAGGAACCACACGTTTGTCTGGCCTCTCAACAGATACCCCTCTGTTGTGGTTGCACCTACGGTACGGCCATCTGTATCGTTGAGGCACGCAAGCCTCCCCACCAACGGCAAGGTCCCTGGTTTATGGGGGTGTTGAAAATTATGTGGAGTAATAGTGTAAGGAAATGAGGAGGTTCTCCGCAAAATCAAAGAAGAAAGCAATTTGTGGAAAACACTCATAAGGAGAAGGGATAGGATGGTAGGACGTCTGTGAAGACATCACGGAAAGACTTCCATGGCACTAGAGAGAACTGTAGAGGGCAAAAACTGTAGAGAAGACAGAGATTGGAATACTTCCAGCAAATAATTTAAGACATAGTTAATGAAGTTGGCGTCACGGGAGAAGGATTCGTGGCTGGCCGCATCAAACCAGTAATAAGACTCTTCACTGAAAAAAAAAATTTTAGCAACATTCACACAGTATTTACGGCATAACGCGACGCAATAGCATTGACTGTGGCCTGCAAAATACGAGGCCCCCTTGTTGCCGTCGATTTTGACCACGCGTTCGACAAGTCGACCACAGAATCCTACACCCTACTACAATAGTACAAGTTTATATGCCAACTAGTTCTGCACATGACGAAGAAATTGATGAAATGTATGATGAGAGAAAAGAAATTATTCAGGTAGTGAATGGAGACGAAAATTTAATAGTCATGGGTGACTGGAATTCGAGAGTAGGAAAAAGAGAGATGGAGACATGGTAGGTGAATATGGATTGGGCGTAAGAAATGAAAGAGGAAGCCGTCTGGTAGAATTTTGCACAGAGCATAACTTAATCATAGCTAACACTTGGTTCAAGAATCATAAAAGAAGGTTGTATACATGGAAGAATCCTGGAGATACTAGAAGGTATCAGATACATTATATAAAGGTAAGACAGAGAGTTAGGAACCAGGTTTTAAATTGTAAGACATTTCCAGAGGCAGATGTGGTCTCTGACTACAACCTATTTGTTATGAACTGTAGATTAAAACTGAAGAAACTGCAAAAAGGTGGGAATTTAAGGAGATAGGACCTGGATAAATTGACAAAACCAGAGGTTGTACAGAGTTTCAGGGGGAGCATAAGGCAACAATTGACAGGAATGGGGGAAAGAATTACATTATAAGACGAATGGGTAGCGCTGAGGGATGAAGTACTAAAGGCAGCAGAGGATAAAGTAGGTAATACGACGAGGGCTATTAGAAATCCTTGGGTAACAGAAGAAATATTGAATTTAATTGATTAAAGGAGAAAATATAAAAATGCAGTAAATGAAGCAGGCAAAAAGGAATACAAACGTATCAAAAATGAGATCGACTGGAAGTGCAAATTGGCTAAGCAGGGATGGCTAGAGGACAAATGAAAGGATGTAGAGGCTTGTCTCACTAGGGGTAAGATAGATACTGCCTACAGGAAACTGAAAGAGACCTTTGGAGAAAAGAGAGCCACTTGTATCAATATCAAGAGCTCGGTTGGAAACCCAGTTCAAACCAAATAAGGGCAAACAGAAAGTTGGAAGGAGCATATAGAGGGTCTATACAAGGGCGGTGTACTTGTGACAATATTATGGAAATGGATGAGGATGTAGATGAAGATGAAATGGGAAATACGATATTGCGTGAAGAGTTTGACAGAGCACTGAAAGACCTGAGTCGAAACAAGGACCTGGGAGTAGACAACATTCCATTGAAACTACTGACTGCCTTGGGAGAGCCAGTCCTGACTAATGTCTACCATCTGGTGAGCAAGATGTATGAGACAGGCGAAATAACCTCAGACTTCAAGAAGAATATAATAATTCCCATCCCAAAGAAAGCAGGTGTTGACAAGTGTGAAAATTACCGAACTATAAGTTTAATCGGACACAGCTGCAAAATACTAACGCGAATTGTTTGCAGACGAATGGAAAAACTGGTAGAAGCCGACCTCAGCGACGATCAGTTTGGATTCCGTACAAATGCTGGAACACGTGATGCAATACTGACCCTACGACTTATCTTACAAAATAGATTAAGGAAAGGCAAACCTACGTTTGTAGCATTTGTAGTCTTTGTGAAAGCTTTTGACAATGTTGACTGGAATACTCTCTTTCAAATTCTAAAGGCGGCAGGGGCTAAATGCAGAGAGCGAAAGGCTACTTACAATTTGTACAGAAACCAGACGGCAGTTATGAGAGTCGAGGGGCACGAAAGGGAAGCAGCGGTTGGGAAGGGAGTGAGACAGGGTTGTAGACACTCCCCAATGTTATTCTATCTGTATATTGAGCAAGCAGTAAAGGAACCAAAAGAAAAATTCGGAGTAGGTATTAAAATCCATGGAGAAGAAATAAAAACTTTGAGGTTCGCCGATGAGATTGTAATTCTGTCAGAGACAGCAAAGGACTCGGAAGAGCCGTTGAACGGAATGGACAGTGTCTTGAAAGGAGGATATAAGATGAACATCAACAAAAGCAAAACGAGAATAACGGAATGTAGTCGAATTAAGTCGGGTGATGGTGAGGGAGTTAGATTAGAAAATCAGGCACTTAAAGTAGTGAAGGGGTTTTGCTATTTGGGGAGCAAGTTAACTGATGATGGTCGAAGTAGAGAGGATATAAAATGTAGACTGGCAATGGCAAGGAAAGCATTTCTGAAGAAGAGAAATTTGTTAACATCGAGTACAGATGTAAGTATCAGGAAGTCGTTCCTGAAAGTATTTGTATGGAGTGTAACCATGTATGGAAGTGAAAGATGGACGATAAATAGTTTGGACAAGAAGAGATAGAATCTTTCGAAATGTGTGCTACAGAAGAATGCTGAAGATTAGAAGATTAGATTGGCACATGACATAACTAATGAGGAGGTATTGAATAGAATTGGGGAGAAGAGGAGTTTGTGGCCATAGCTTGAGAAGAGGAAGGGACCGGTTGGTAGGGCATGTTCTGAGGCCTCAAGGGATCAGAAATTTAGCATTGGAGGGCAGCGTGGAGTGTAAAAATCGTAGAGGGAGACCAAGAGATGAATACACTAAGCAGATTCAGAAGGATGTAGGTTGCACTTAGTACTGGGATCTACATATGTCTGTAGCACCACATCTCAAATGCTTCTATTCTCTTCCGTTCCGGTTTTCCCATAGTCCATGTTTCACTACCATACAAAGCTGTTCTCCAAACGTACATTCTCAAAAACATAATCCTCAAATTAAGGCTTACGTTTGATAGTAGTAGATTTCTCTTGGCTAGGAATGCCCTTTTTTCCAGTGCTAGACTGCTTTTAAAGTCCTTTTTTTACCCGTCCGTCATTGGTTATTTTGCTGCCTAGATAGCGGAATTCCTTAACTTCATCTACTTCTTATCCATCAATCTTGATGTTAACTTTCTCCCTGTTCCCGTTTCTGCTACTTTTCATTAATTCCGTCTTTCCTCGACTTACTCTCACTCCATATCCTGAACTCATTAGACTGTTCATTCCATTCAACAGATCACGTAATTCTTGTTGCCTTTCACTCAGGATAGAACCTTCGTCTGTGAGTCATATCAATGCCATCATTTCACCCTGAATTTTAATTCCACTCCTGGACGCTCGTTTTATTACCATCATTGCTTCTTCTGGGTACAGATCGAACAGTAGGGGCGAAAGATTACATACCTCTCTCATACGTTTTTTAATCCGAGCACTTCGTTCTTGGTCGTCCACTCTACTTATTCCTCCTGGCTCTTGTACATATTGTACATTATCCGTTTCTCCCTATAACATAGCCCAGTTTTTCTGAGAACTTCGAACATATTGCAACATTTTACATTGTCGAACGCTTTTCCCAGGTAGGCAAATCCTATAAATGTGGCTAGATATTTTTTTACTCTTGCTTCTATTCCCACAACGTCAGAATCGCCTATCTAATGTCTTTACCTTTCCTGAGCCCATACTGATAATCATCTAACACACCCTCAATTTTCTTGCCTAATCACATCTAATCGGTTGTCACAGCTTTCTCGGTAGCGGCGTGGAGACGTGCGTGGAGAATGCCGGTGAAGATTCGTGTATAGTATCGGAATCAGGATGTCGTCCGCGAATTCCTTGAGGACAGTGAAATCATTGTGGATCAGTTCTTGAAACATCTGCAGCCGTTTGCCGCCGATAAGATCATAAAAGTTGCAATACTATTCATGGGGTGAACCACCCGACCCTGGCGATTTCTTCGGTTCTCCTCGTGCTAAAGCCTATGTCATCTCGTCTTGTGTGATGGGGAACAGCAGGGTATCATTGGGCACCATGACTCTAGTGGCGGGCAAATCAAGCAGCGCCTCTTCTTAATAGCGAACGTTCCAGGGATATTCTGCGTAAAAGGACCCACAGCACCGGGCTGACGCTATGTCCTTTTGAGTCAAGGCACTCCCGCCTGTCTCCGTGTTCATCGCCTTCATGAGCCGACGTTTGTGGTGGTCTCCCTTATGCACAATGTGATTGGGTGGCACCATTTCGGTGTGTACGTCGTCTTGCACTCTCACAAGGATGCAGACGCTTTCTAGCTGCTCCACTGCGATGCGGAGAAGGCGGACTTTGATGCGTTGTACGGCCGAATGATGTTCGGATGACGGCGATAGCGTCGCGAGCTCGAGTTACGCGGTATACTACTATTTCGATTACACCCTTTGCCAGCTCGATCTGTCACGTCCGTGTGCCATCAGGTTCATCGGTGTGGATGGTTGACACAACCTTGCCACCACAGTACCAGGGAAGAGCACATGGGTAGGCGCCTGAGACACCTGGCGCCAAGTGTCAGCAACCACTCGCCGATGGTTCCTCGCGAGTTGACGGGGTAGAGTGACAGTTAGAACATAAGGAAGATGATCTATGAAGGCCACTGGCCGGATTTCTGCATACCAGTCACTATACGGAGGCAGCATGAGACATATGTCCAATCAAGTCGAGTGGCAGAGTGTCTGGTAAAGTGTGTACATCGGCAAGGATTTCCCCGTGTAAGAATAAAGTGTCTTAGAGAGCCTAGTGCGTGCAATTCTCAGTATGAGGCATGACGTAGTATCTGGCTCTTGAACTGGAGGACACTGCACTGACTATGTAATGGTCCATGTTTCCCTGCAAAAGTGGGGCCATATCCTCCCAATTGAAGACGTGCCTGTCACCACAGCGTGAAGTACTGGAGGGTGAATATACGTTAAAAAGGTGGATCACGCATTCGACAAGTAAGTCACATCCATCACTTCTATGCCATCAAAAACATGGATGGCCATTCGTCAAAACATCGTCGCCAGACGATAGACTGCAGGTGTTGTTGGCAGATGGTCTAACTCCAGGTCTGCATGGACCTCCTGGAGAAGGGCAATGTACAAATCCGCAGCTCTTATCATGTTATGTAACATGTGGGTCTTGATAGTGGGCTGAATGCAATTGACATTGCCGGCTCCCGCGTGGTAGGACTGAGACAACTCAAGTGATGGGGCAATGCACGGGCACAAGCCACTGGCGGGTCAGACACCACAGACTGCCCCACTGACATGTATTACTGTGCCGTATGGTCTCCTAATGGGGAGGGCCCTCAGAACTCAATAGCAGCAAAGAGGTAAAACGAGCTATCGGTCTGTGCTGCATGTCGTCTGCCAAGAAAAGATTGCTCGATCAATGTTGGCTTCCCACTTTCACGGGAGCCCACGCTCCAGGGATCGACAAAATGCTCCTTACTTTCTAGATGGTCACACTGGGGTGAATATTCCAAACCGTCTTGCTCTTGCTGTTAAATGAGGCTTCTCGAATCCGTTATGGTTGAAGATGTTGTGACGGTTTGGACGTCTTCCTCCAACATAACATTGCCATCTCGTTGATCTTCTTCAACTGATAGTCGTCTCTTCTTGCGCCACGGGGTTGCTTTTGATTGCTAGTCCACGACTCAACATTCACCAGGGGGCTGGGTTCGGTAAGGTAATTGGGAAACCTTGGTTCTGATTCTGACAGTGGCAGCTGCTGGGTGCCCCTATCGCTACGATGTGCAGAGGCTGTCAGAACTTCTGCACCGTGTAGCTTCGGGGGTATCGGCGTCGCCCTCCATGCTGAGTCTCCAACGGAGCTCGTAGTAGCTC
Organism: Schistocerca nitens; assembly: GCF_023898315.1. Taxonomy (NCBI): domain Eukaryota; kingdom Metazoa; phylum Arthropoda; class Insecta; order Orthoptera; family Acrididae; genus Schistocerca; species Schistocerca nitens. The sequence continues at coordinate 306,216,074 of NC_064621.1, read as the reverse complement.
TAGGTGGTATCAAGTTTTCTCATTCATCGCATCATGTCGGCCCGACTCCACATACGTTAGGGGTGAAGGAGGTCACAGCCGGTCACTTGGGAGGTACGCTGTGGGGCACTTGGACAAGACGTCGCTGCAGACACTCATATCCAACATGGCACCTGTGGCTCCAGCTCGAGAAGATTCTCTGCCCTACAGCCGCCAATGAACACATATGATTGCTTATGTTCCTAAAGTTGTATGCGGACAGGGCGTGCCCCGTTCGTAATGGTGCAGGTTTCAAAAGGTTTGAAGTTCTGTTCAGTGTCGCTCAAACCTTTGCCACCATGCTGCAATGCGTCAACGACAAGTTTGACGGGAACTTCGAATGGGAGATCAAAAATGCCTTAGCACGCTGACGTTACGGTCAGCGTGGCAGAAACGGAAGCCGTTGGTGGATAGTTGTAGAGCACAACGCTGCAGAGGCTGTCACTGTAAAGGATTTTCGAAATAATAATTATGTAGTTAAAGCGTCATTAACAAAAACGTCCATGAGTTTGAGGTATACTGTGCTGGATACAACCGACAAATTGATGCCTATGAGCTCTTGCGGTTCTAGGTGCATCACGTCTCGAAGAGAGCGTTCTATTCATAGTTCTTCGGTCTTGTGTGCGATACTCTGAACGCTCGTTTGAGTGCAGCTTGTCGATACGATAACGCAATGGTGGGGTCGTATTATAAGCCAATGCCACGACGCAGGACTGCATGCCACCAGGTAAACAAACACGTCTGCGGAGCGATGCCCGACACACTGAGCCTGAGAGCAGTTTGAGTTCGAACCTGGCACCGAGAACGTTTCCATTACTAATCACATACACTACCACTACACTTTTACACACACAGTCCGTCCCCGGTAGCAGAGTAGTCAGCGCAACAGAATATCAATCCTAAGGGCCCCGTTTCGTTTCCCGGCTGGGTCGGAGGTTTTCTCCGCTCAGGGACTTGGTGTTGTGTTGTCCTAATCATCATCATTTCATCCTCATCGACGCGCAAGTTACCGAAGTGGCGGCAACTCGAAAGACTTGCACCCGGCGAACGGTCTACCCGACGTGAAGCGCTAGGCACACGACATTTACTTATTTATACACATATTTTCAATATACATAGTACATAAATATGTAATATATAAAGGGGAAATATTACCGCCAAAATTTCAAAACGTTATTGACCGATTTACGTTAAGTTTTTACGCAATACTCTAGTGAACACTTGGGTATTGAAATATATGTAGCCTATGGAGTGGAGCCGTAGTGTAAGTGTAGCATCTTTGGTTAAAAACCAAAATTTTCTCGGTCCCGGGTCCGAACCCTGTTGGCTTTCCGCCTTGACACAACGCGAACGGGCCGGCGTCCTTGTTTACCCGCTAGTGCTCGGTCCTGCGTCGTTTCATTGGCTTATAATACCGATCTGCCGTGGCGTTATCGTATCGACAATCTGCAGTCAAACTAACGTTCAGTGCATCGTACACAAAACTGAAAACAAAAGAATACAACGCATTCTTCGAGACGTAATGCACCTAGAACAGCACGAACTTACAGTAATGCATTTGTCAATTGCATCCAGCACAGTATACCTCAAACACATTGACGGACCGGCCTATGACAGTCTTCTTCAACGATCCACAAACGGCTTCAGCTTCTGCTACGCTGACCATAATGTGAATGTGCTAGGGCATTTTTGATCTTCCCGTCAAACTCGTTGTTGACGCACCGCGGTCACTTGGTACAATTTTGAGACATACCAACGATAACGATGAGCTTATGATTATGAAAATGTAATAATAATAGAGGAGGCTCACGAACAGAGAGAGGGGGAAGAGGAAATGGAGACAGGTTGGGAGGAAATTGAGGTAGAAAGGGGATGGTGGTAGACGGACAGAGTTAGGAGGCAATAGAGGGTGAGGATGTGACTGACCGAGAAAGAGGGGAGGAGGTACAAAGTTGTTAAGGCTTTGGGGCCAATTTCTGAAAAATTGCCTGATGCCTTCTGTCTTAGGTTCTTCGGCCGACGTTTTTTTGATGATTATTCATGGAAACATCAGCTGACGAACCCGAGACACATGTCAGCGGGTGAGAAGATGATGGGTAGAGAGAGGAGAAGGGAGAAGAGGAGGAGTAGGTGAAGAGAGGTGGGGAGGAAGTGATGAACATAGAGAAAGGCAGGAGAGGAAGAAGAAGAAGAAAGAGATGGACAAAGAGAGCGAGGAGGAGATGGACAGATCCAGCCGGAACAAGGAGATTAGGACGTATATCCAATATCCATGCATATTAGAAATCTGTGCTTCAACATTTCTTTCTTTTCCATTTAAACAGACTAAACCACGGAAATGCTTTGCCATAAACAGCTAGTTTTTTATATAACTTTATGGACCATATTCAATTTTTATAAATTTGTAATAAAAAAATTAAAAATTGATAACAATTACGTGGACTAATCGAACATGTCTGTTTTTATATGGTGGATTTACCACCCCCTAACGAAATGTAAGACGATTTTGATGCAATAATGTGATACGGTAATGCTGTAAGGTGGGAAACATTGTTATGCAAACATATTTTCAAAAACATTTCGTGGTAAATGTGTGACGTGGTATGGTAGACAGTTGATTAGGTCTGTTAAGTTACCACATACTCTAGTCCAGCTAGAAAATGGGCATCTTACGTTACTGGTGGAGGTTCCTTCGGCCACTAAAAAGGATATGTTCTTCCAGCATGGCGGAGTCCCTTCAATTTCCAGTCATTAAATGACACATCATGTAAATTTAGCATTCCTCTGGCGTTAGGCTGTCATAAATGGTCAAGCTTCATGACCACCAAAGAGCGCATTTAAATTTTGGGCTTTGGGGCTGATTGAAAGCCGATGTCAGGAAAGTAATCACAGGACATGAATTGATATTTCGGTTCACGAATAGCGCTGCTCTTACAAAAAACGCAACAATGACCTCAGAAAAGCTACACACGATGTTGTCGAATGAATTCGAAAGTGCGCTGAAGTCAGACGTGGAATTTGTAAAAATCTAATTTAAACTTAGTCATTTTGCCCTTACAGAAAACCTTCTGTGAGTATTAATTTGGATTAGTAACAGTTATAAATCTGCAATCAATAGAAACTGGACGTTTGTTATATGGAATATTATATTCGCACTAGTCTCATTTCGCCACCGAAAATTTTACTACTCGTTCTGAAACGCGTAAAGCTCACAGAGACACGTGCCATATGTTGACGAGCACTGTCCAGTTGAAAAATGGTGCACCGATGTTGTGGCATTAGAGGTAACACACAAAAAAGTACCATTCTGCCGTCCAAGTTCCTTCGATCACTACTAGCCGCAACATGAAGCCCTCGCCGCACGGACCGTGATTTTAACGTGGTTCTATATAAACCCGATTTTCCTTCGTTGTCGATATGTTAGGCATGTTGCTCTGTCTGTAGCATACGTAAATAAAAACATCAGAATTGATGAACATGTTCTAAGGTCAAAAAGAAAGTACCATGTCCAGTCAATAAGGACATTTACTTAAAAAAGTTCCATTACAAAAAAGTGCTATACAAATTTCCTCAAAAGTGCTTTGTCTTATAGAATGACAATCAAGAATTAAGGAAACCCGATTTCGAAGCTAGACAGTGAGGTTGATCCACTGCAGATATCTTTCGTGTTGACCATGCATTTATCACAGTAGCAGGTTTCCCCTCAGTTTGGACCTCGTGCGCAACATAGAGACTTAGAAAATTCAACGCACTCAGATCACTGCCACTTTGTGTAGCAGTTAACAGATACAACTAGTTAAAGTACATTGGAAAATGTATGTAAGGGTCAACGTTGTCGCCCTAGAGTGCCCAATCGACCCCGACCGGAGCGACCGCCCTGATCATCATCATCATCATTATCATCATCATCTCGTACCACTGGCTTCAGTGAATGCGGTGTGAACGGGCATGTGGTCAGAGCATCGCTCTCCCTGCCTTTATAGGGTTTCTTGACCTTGGGGCTACGACTAAACCGTCGAGTACGTTCTCAGTTGGCCGCACAAGAGTGAGTGCAACCCCGCACCAGTCCTCCAACTGAGGAAAAATACCTAGCAGTAACTGGAATCGAACCAGGATCCTCCGCGCAGCGGTAAGCCACCCTGACCACTCAACTACGAAGGCGAACAAAGTACATCAGATTGTACATTTATTAAAAAAATAAATGAAGTGGAAGAGGCTGGACACAAACATTTTAACAGGCCAGAGACCATATATCCATCAGTTCTTATAAGGAAACTGTTGTGTCAGTACGTTTACCATTCTAATATGCTTTCATTCTATGCTCAAAGAAATTCCTTGATATAATCGATCAGTATTAAGGAAGAGATGGCGTTATCTATGCCGACGACAGACGTCAGTAGAAGCCTTCCCGCGACCGTGGGGAATCTTACAAGGAAGCATCACCAACTTGACGCCATATTTTAAGGGGAAGAAAGCAAACCTGCAAAATACCGGTCTAATAATTTAACTCGGTCTAGTTTTCTGGTCATACTTTTGACACTAAGCGGTTATGTCGTTCTAAAACTAGAGATTTTAAAACTTGCTCGCCGGATGTTCTTCACTCGCTCCGCCCCACTGTAGTAGCTTAACGCCAACCGCGGAATACTGTACAGTGGAGCAAGAGGTTGGTGAAACACTGCTATGACATTCATCATGCCAAAGTGCGCCGTTTCTGACGTATAGCCTATGGCAGAGAGCTCTTTCCTTGAACATTTTTGTGTTGCCATTCACAAATGAAATATAAATGAATGAAAGAAATAAGTGCCACTAAAGAAGCAGAGGAGCGCTATTTCTTTGTTAAAACGACTGTTGAGCGTTATTTTCTTTGGATCTTGAAGCGTACAATATTACAGTGAAGTTCATTTCTCCAGATCTGTTGTTGTTCAACGTAATTAACATGTTAAATTATAAATCGAAAATCATCAACTTAGGTTTACTTACTCATTTTGATTTTGAGTAGTATATGTATATGCAGAATACGAATACGAGATTATTCATAAATAATGCGTATTGTGCGGGATTTTGACAAACTATATTGTAAGACGTATGCTTTGCCGGCGATGGGCAAACTACCAGAGAGTAGTTTGTCGCTAGTTGTTGCTTGTCGCTGGTCTACGCTTGACTGCGCGAGTCGACAGTAGTAGTCTGGAGTAGTCTGTGTGAGTCGGCGGGTGTCGGCATGCGTCGGCTGTGTGCTCTGCTCGCGACTCTGGTCAGGGCTCTGGAGGATGAGTATTGTTGTAGAAGGTAAAGAAGCAGCCTTGCGCATATTTAATAATATATGTTAATTGTAATTTAATTTGTTCAGAAAAAATGCCCCAATAATAATTTTTATAATATAAAGCAACTCTTTTAAAGAAAAGCATTCTTTTCAATTTAAAGAATTTCCAATGCATTATCATTGCCTCCAAGAATCAAAAAAAATTATACGCCAGCATTGCACGAAGCTGTGTCGAAAAATGTCTAATTAAGAGCAGATCTAATTGCAGTTCTATTGAGGTAAGAATTTTTGCTTTTTTTATTCAGAATACAGGGCCGAAGGTCAGCGCTGCTGTCCTCATAAAATTTATCAGGTTACGAAACTTTTTTTTATTATTTTGGTGTTTAGGAATTTTTCTGTTTCGAACTTGACATTAAATGAGAAAAGAATTTTGTGGTAACATTAAATGTGAATGCATTTCAGCACACAGACTATAAATCGGAGTCAATTTTGTTCAGAGGTTACAATATTAAAAAATTCATTTAATTATTATTCTTTGGGCAGGCTACACTTGGCACAAATTCATTTAATTATTTTTTGTGGCGAGGTTACACTTGGCTCACTTTCATTTTCTGTGGGAGGCTACGCTTGGCTCGTTTTCATTATCATTTAACATTTTTCGTGTGGGGAGGTTACACTTGGCGACATCCGGCCAGGATCGTATTTCTTTGTGAATCTTCTGATAATTAGTCATATATCTGCTCTTATTTACTTAAATGTAGTTTGCATCTGGCGCAACACATTTACTAATTTGTCACTCTTTCTTTCACAGATCATCGGCAATTTGTTGCTCTTTGTTGTAGTTGTGTTTGTTGCATTTTGCATTGTCCTTGTTTCATTTGTGCTTTGTGAAAAATGACGCGAAAAACTGTTAACAGTACATCGCGATGTACAATGAGTGAAATAGCCGACTCAAATAACTAGACCGATAGTACTTGCGACACTCAGTGTCTTAATGACAGTCCTCTATTTGCAGATGTTGTGTCGATTCCCTAAGGTCTCGACACAATGAGTGGCTAGGTGCACGCGAAACTAACGCAGACGGGCGTAAATTCTGAAACAGGAGACTGGATGAAAAACTATAAAGAAAAGAAGAGAGATTGTCATCTACTTAACTTTTAATGATGTTCTTCTTGTTGAAATACATCTCTTGCATAGTAGTAAGCAATTAGCAATGATACACATGGCGCCTTGCTAGGTAGTAGCGATGGACTAGCTGAAGGCTATTTAATCTGTCTCTCGGCAAATGAGAGGAAGACGTGATACGTCTTGTCGCAAGCTATGTCGTCCGTACAACTGGGGCGAGGTCAAGTCCGTGTCTTGTGACCTGCCCTGTGGTGGCGCTACGTTTGCGAATACACAGTGGCGACACGCGGGTCCGACATGTACTACAGGACCGCGGCCGATTTAAGTTACCACCTAGCAAGTGTGGTGTCTAGCGGTGACACCACAGCAGACAATCAGTGTGTGCGGATTATTAATAATGATTTTAATCCTAATGATCAGCAAACAAATTCGATTGTGTCGTCTGTTAATTTAACGACAATTGATGACGCGGGACATTCTGTTACAATGAACGCTGCCCAGTTCGACATGCCCGATTTGCAAAATTTACGTAATGAACAGATAATTATTTCTAACGAAAAGGACCCCCCTCCATGAACCATGGACCTTGCCGTTGGTGGGGAGGCTTGCGTGCCTCAGCGATACAGATGGCCATACCGTAGGTGCAACCACAACGGAGGGGTATCTGTTGAGAGGCCAGACAAACATGTGGTTCCTGAAGAGGGGCAGCAGCCTTTTCAGTAGTTGCAGGGGCAACAGTCTGGATGATTGACTGATCTGGCCTTGTAACAATAACCAAACCGGCCTTGCTGTGCTGGTACTGCGAACGGCTGAAAGCAAGGGGAAACTACAGCCGTAATTTTTCCCGAGGGCATGCAGCTTTACTGTATGGTTAAATGATGATGGCGTCCTCTTGGGTAAATATTCCGGAGATAAAATAGTCCCCCATTCGGATCTCCGGGCGGGGACTACTCAAGAGGACATCGTTATCTGGAGAAAGAAAACTGGCGTTCTACGGATCGGAGCGTGGAATGTCAGATCCCTTAATCGGGCAGGTAGGTTAGAAAATTTAAAAAGGGAAAGGGGTAGGTTAAAGTTGGATATAGTGGGAATTAGTGAAGTACGGTGGCAGGAGGAACAAGACTTTTGGTCAGGTGATTACAGGGTTATAAATACAAAATAAAATAGGAGTAATGCAGGAGTAGGTTTAATAATGAATAAAAAAATAGGAGTGCGGGTTAGCTACTACAAACAGCATAGTGAACGCATTATTGTGGCCAAGATAGACACAAAGCCCATGCCTACTACAGTAGTACAAGTTTATATGCCAACTAGCTCTGCAGATGATGAAGAAATTGATGAAATGTATGATGAGATAGAAGAAATTATTCGGGTAGTGAAGGGAGATGAAAATTTAATAGTCATGGGTGACTGGAATTCGTCAGTAGGAAAAGGGAGAGAGGGAAACATAGTAGGTGAATATGGATTGGGGGGAAGAAATGAAAGAGGAAGCCGCCTTGTAGAATTTTGCACAGAGCATAACATAATCATAGCTAATACATGGTTCAAGAATCATAAAAGAAGGTAGTATACTTGGAAGAATCTTGGAGATACTAAAAGGTGAAAGGTCTCTGTTGGATTCCTTTCATGTTTAATTTCTCAAAATTGTTGTCTTTTAAGAAATAAATTCCTCTTCTAAATTTACTGTGGCGTTTCTGACTATCTGGGAGGAGACTGAGTAGTGGAACGTGTTACTTTTACACGTAAACAAGAACGATCCGTCACACTACTACACTTTAAAGCACAGTTTATATGTAATTCTTATATGTAATTCATGTCACACAGTCTCATACGGAACCTACATCCGCTTTCTGTTATATACTGTATATGATAAGATACTGTCATCCCCCTTCCCTTCTGTGTGAGAGGATGAATGATCAAATGTGTTTGTAGCTGCATGCTTGAGGGTAGCAGACAAGGCTGTCTGCTAGAGAACAGTAGGACCAACGTTGAAACAGGTAGCTACGCTTCCTAAAAGCAGAGAGGTTTCCATTCTTAGTATGGTCCGGTCCGTCCCCTGTCATGTTGGTATAGGAAGCTGCCCCTCTGGCGCCTTCCGTTGGTCTTTGTGAGCGACTCTCGGGAGCACGCTGGGTAGTTCAGTGGGAGTCTGGCAGTTGGAGAGTAAGCAGTTGGAGTCCAGTAGTAGCGCAGGGCAGTCCAGCAGTAGCAGTCTGGCGGTAGCGAGCGTCTGAAGTGGTAAGATCTCCGGCTAAGCGCGTGTCTGTTAAGTCCATAGGACAATGGATTTGTTAAGTTCAGCTTAACTGAGAATTTAATCATTTTATTTCGGGTTAGCTTTAAAATAGCTAAGGTTATCTTTAATTGCAGCGGAGTGTGATTCTCGTGTCCAGTTCAGATTATTTGGCGGTAGTTGCTTTGTTACTACTTTGTGAGTAAAGTGGAACCACGTGTTGGTCAGTAACTCTAAGTAAGATCAATCTTAAATGCAAATGCTTGTGTGATTATAACGTATCGTCTTGAAAAGATTTTGAATATACCAACTTTTCTTTATGTTCAACCCACGTGGCGTGTACTTTGTGAGACCAGTACTCTCCGGCTAAGCGCGTGTCTGTTAAGTCCATAGGACAATGGATTTGTTAAGTTCAGCTTAACTGAGAATTTAATCATTTTATTTCGGGTTAGCTTTAAAATAGCTAAGGTTATCTTTAATTGCAGCGGAGTGTGATTCTCGTGTCCAGTTCAGATTATTTGGCGGTAGTTGCTTTGTTACTACTTTGTGAGTAAAGTGGAACCTTGTGCCACGGAACAGTGGAACTAGTGAGTGTATAAGTGAACAGTGATAATACGGTTCTTAGTTCAATGCATATACGTGTGTTTCTGTCACAGAAACTTTGACTCGTGTGTTTTGCAGGGACTCGATTTATTGGTGTTTATTAAACTCTGACTCTTGTATTTTGCAGGTGTTCTATATTTTTTTAAACTTTGACTATTGTATTTTGCAGGTGTTTTATTTATTGGTGTTTTGTTTTAGATGTTGACTATTGTACTGTTTTATTGATCAATGTTTGTTCTTGTGTTAGGTATTAGATTTGTGATATTTTGTTTCATAAATTCATTACTGTGGCACTGCTTCCTTTATCAGTCAGATTGCTATTCATTCTCATTGGGCTGTGATCGATTAGCCTTTGCATGGGGCATATTTATTGTGAGGAACCCCTTAAGGGTAACAATCACACAATTATTGTAGTTTCAGTATAATGACACAGTGCTCATTGTTTGCTAACTAACTGAAATATTGTAGAATGATTAAATTAGTGCCACATAGTTACGTTAATTCTACAAATTATTAGTTTTATAAGATATAGAATTTTTTTTGCGATAACCACTTTGTAAAACATGTTTTTTCTCTTATATTTTTTTTGCTTTTGCGAATTGTGCATTGTAAAGTTCTGCTTTATAAGACTAATGTTATTTCATGTTCTTTTTTTTAATTGCTGTGGCACCTTTGCTATTTTCATAAATTTTGCCTGTTAATAAACAGTCATAAATTTGCCTGTGATCAGTTGGCTCTTGCAATGAGCAAATACTGGTGAACTCCATAAGGGTAACAACCAGAAATTGTTTTCATATTAATGACACAGGAACCATTGTTTTTACTTGCTGACCGATTTAGGTCTACATGATCTTTTAAATAGGTGTCACAGATTGTGTGTTTTTATTTTTCTCTCTTTGAAATTGGTAGATTGTAAAGATGTTTGAAATTATTGTGTTTTAGCAAGTAGCTGGTGACCTTTTGCCTTTTTCTTTACACTTTTGGTTTAAGTAGGGTGTGAGAAGCCTGCTTGGGAATGTCCTAGCATGGCCAGAAAATTCCCTGCACAGTCTTTTCCCGGAGCGTTGGGGTTATGAAAGGTCTCTGTTGGATTCCTTTCATGTTTAATTTCTCAAAATTGTTGTCTTTTAAGAAATAAATTCCTCTTCTAAATTTACTGTGGCGTTTCTGACTATCTGGGAGGAGACTGAGTAGTGGAACGTGTTACTTTTACACGTAAACAAGAACGATCCGTCACACTACTACACTTTAAAGCACAGTTTATATGTAATTCTTATATGTAATTCATGTCACACAGTCTCATACGGAACCTACATCCGCTTTCTGTTATATACTGTATATGATAAGATACTGTCATCCCCCTTCCCTTCTGTGTGAGAGGATGAATGATCAAATGTGTTTGTAGCTGCATGCTTGAGGGTAGCAGACAAGGCTGTCTGCTAGAGAACAGTAGGACCAACGTTGAAACAGGTAGCTACGCTTCCTAAAAGCAGAGAGGTTTCCATTCTTAGTATGGTCCGGTCCGTCCCCTGTCATGTTGGTATAGGAAGCTGCCCCTCTGGCGCCTTCCGTTGGTCTTTGTGAGCGACTCTCGGGAGCACGCTGGGTAGTTCAGTGGGAGTCTGGCAGTTGGAGAGTAAGCAGTTGGAGTCCAGTAGTAGCGCAGGGCAGTCCAGCAGTAGCAGCCTGGCGGTAGCGAGCGTCTGAAGTGGTAAGATCTCCGGCTAAGCGCGTGTCTGTTAAGTCCATAGGACAATGGATTTGTTAAGTTCAGCTTAACTGAGAATTTAATCATTTTATTTCGGGTTAGCTTTAAAATAGCTAAGGTTATCTTTAATTGCAGCGGAGTGTGATTCTCGTGTCCAGTTCAGATTATTTGGCGGTAGTTGCTTTGTTACTACTTTGTGAGTAAAGTGGAACCACGTGTTGGTCAGTAACTCTAAGTAAGATCAATCTTAAATGCAAATGCTTGTGTGATTATAACGTATCGTCTTGAAAAGATTTTGAATATACCAACTTTTCTTTATGTTCAACCCACGTGGCGTGTACTTTGTGAGACCAGTACTCTCCGGCTAAGCGCGTGTCTGTTAAGTCCATAGGACAATGGATTTGTTAAGTTCAGCTTAACTCAGAATTTAATCATTTTATTTCGGGTTAGCTTTAAAATAGCTAAGGTTATCTTTAATTGCAGCGGAGTGTGATTCTCGTGTCCAGTTCAGATTATTTGGCGGTAGTTGCTTTGTTACTACTTTGTGAGTAAAGTGGAACCACGTGTTGGTCAGTAACTCTAAGTAAGATCAATCTTAAATGCAAATGCTTGTGTGATTATAACGTATCGTCTTGAAAAGATTTTGAATATACCAACTTTTCTTTATGTTCAACCCACGTGGCGTGTACTTTGTGAGACCAGTACCACGTGCTTATATAACTGTTTGACCCATCAGGTTAATAGTAAGACGTTAGTAACCAGTTCGAGGTTTTTGTTTTGTGATTTGCTTTTTGATCTAATTTATTTTTATTATCTAAATTATTGCGGAGTTATACGCTTTCTGTAAACCAAGTTGACCACGTGATGGGTAATTACAAGACGGACAGGATTGTGCTACGAAAATAATTTCTTTAACTGAAAATTTGAATCTGTTGGTTGTGGTTAACTTTCTGTTGCATGTGTTTCAATGTTCTTTGTGTGTTGTTTTATGAATGCAGTGTTATATCCAGTCTCCCAATCTTGGCTCCATATTTTATGTGTTCCGTAATATTCCAATCTCACAGTCTCACAATCGTAAATAAAGCACCAGCTCAGTTATAACTCACGTATAATATGCTGAAATTTCAATGAACAATCTTTAAAATAAATTTGCAAATATAAACTGATTTCTTTCTTTTTATTTAAATTCTCCTTTTATATAGATATATTACCGGTTGTTGTATGACTGTAAAAGATTATAATCAATGTTAGTCTGATTGGTAAGGTGGTAAACCTAGACTAGTTACCTGCTGAAACAGTGGCTCAGTAAACGCTCGGTTAACCTCCCAAGACAGCTCACAGTTTTAAACCGCTTTCATGGTCTAATTAGCACCCGATTTCAGCATACCAAATTCAAGTCACAATCTTACGCTATTCAGCAAAGCAAATTAGAGTTACAATCTTTCAAAGGTATCAGATAGATTATATAATGGTAAGACAGAGATTTAGGAACCGGTTTTAAATTGTAAGACATTTCCAGGGGCAGATGTAGATTCTGACGACAATCTATTGGTTATGAACTGCAGATTGAAACTGAAGAAACTGCAAAAAGGTGGGAATTTAAGGAGATGGGACGTGGATAAACTGAAAGAACGAGAGGTTGTAGAGAGTTTCAGGGAGAGCATAAGGGAAGAATTGACAGGAATGGGGGAAAGAAATACAGTAGAAGAAGAATGGGCAGCTCTGAGGGATGATGTAGTGAAGGCAGCAGACGATCAAGTAGGTAAAAAGACGAGGACTAATAGAAATCCTTGGGTAACAGAAGAAATATTGAATTTAATTGATGAAAGGAGAAAATATAAAAATGCAGTAAATGATGCAGGCAAAAAGGAATACAAACGTCTCAAAAATGATATCGACAGGAAGTGCAAAATCGCTAAGCAGGGATGGCTAGATGACAAATGTAAGGATGTAGAGGCTTGTCTCACTAGGGGTAAGATAGATACTGCCTACAGGAAAATTAAAGAGACCTTTGGAGAGAAGAGAACCACTTGTATGAATATCAAGAGCTCAGATGGCAACCCAGTTCTAAGCAAAGAAGGGAAGGCAGAAAGGTGGAAGGAGTATATAGAGGGTTTATACAAGGGCAATGTACTTGAGGACAAAATTATGGAAATGGAAGAGGATGTAGATGAAGATGAAATGGGAGATGAGATACTGCTGAAGAGTTTGACAGAGCACTGAAAGACCTGAGTCGAAAAAAGGCCCTTGGAGTAGACAACATTCCATTAGAACTACTGATGGCCTTGGGAGGGCCAGTCATGACAAAACTCTACCATCTGGTGAGCAAGATGTATGAGACAGGTGAAATACCCTCAGACTTCAAGAAGAATATAATAATTCCAATCCCAAAGAAAGCAGGTGTTGACAGATGTGAAAATTACCGAACTATCAGTTTAATAAGTCAGAACTGCAAAATACTAACGCGAATTCTTTACAGACGAATGGAAAAACTGGTAGAAGCGGACCTCGGGGAAGATCAGTTTGGATTCCGTAGAAATGTTGGAACACGTGAGGCAATACTAACCTTAAGACTTATCTTAGAAGAAAGATAAAGAAAAGGCAAACCTACGTTTCTAGCATTTGTAGACTTAGAGAAAGCTTTTGACAATGTTAACTGGAATACTCTCTTCCAAATTCTGAAGGTGGCAGGGGTAAAATACAGCGAGCGAAAGGCTATTTACAATTTATACAGAAACCAGATGGCAGTTATAAGACTTGAGGGGCATGGAAGGGAAGCCGTGGTTGGGAAAGGAGTGAGACAGGGTTGTAGCCTCTCCCCAATGTTATTCAATCTGTATGCTTCAAATGGCTCTGAGCACTATGGGACTCAACTGCTGAGGTCATTAGTCCCCTAGAACTTAGAACTAGTTAAACCTAACTAACCTAAGGACATCACAAACATCCATGCCCGAGGCAGGATTCGTACCTGCGACCGTAGCGGTCTTGCGGTTCCAGACTGCAGCGCCTTTAACCGCACGGCCACTTCGGCCGGCTTCAATCTGTATATTGAGCAAACAGTAAAGGAAACAAAAGAAAAATTCGGGGTAGGTATTAAAATTCATGGAGAAGAAGTAAAAACTTTGAGATTCACTGATGACATTGTAATTCTGTCAGAGACATCAAAGGACTTGGAAGAGCAGTTGAACGGAATGGACAGTGTCTTGAAAGGAGGATATAAGATGAACATCAACATAAGCAAAACGAGGATAATGGAATGTAGTCAAATTAAATCAGGTGATGCTGAGGGAATTAGATTAGGAAATGAGACACTTAAAGTAGTAAAGGAGTTTTGCTATTTAGGGAGCAAAATAACTCATGATGGTCGAGGTAGAGAGGATATAAAATGTGGACTGGCAATGGCAAGGAAATCGTTTCTGAAGAAGAGAAATTTGTTAACATCGAGTATAGATTTAAGTGTCAGGAAGTCGTTTCTGAAAGTATTTGTATGGAGTGTAGACATGTATGGAAGTGAAACATGGACGATAAGCAGTTTTGACAAGAAGAGAATAGAAGCTTTCGAAATGTGGTGCTACAGAAGAATGCTGAAGATAAGGTGGGTAGATCACGTAACTAATGAGGAGGTATTGAATAGGATTGGGGAGAAGAGGAGTTTGTGGCACAACTTGACTAGAAGAAGGGATCGGGTGGTAGGACATGCTTTGAGGCATCAAGGGATCACAAATTTAGCATTGGAGGGCAGCGTGGAGGGTAAAAATCGTAGAGGGAGACCAAGAGATCAATACACTAAGCAGATTCAGAAGGATGTAGGTTGCAGTAGGTACTGGGAGATGAAGACGCTTGCACAGGATAGAGTAGCATGGAGAGCTGCATCAAATTAGTCTCAGGACTGAAGACCACAACAACAACAACAACGAAAAGGAACAGTGTACTCAAAATACGACAGATTTATTTGATTCCGAGGTAGTGACTAACAGTGCACATCCGATTAGCAAGCATTTTCGAGAATCACAGAATGACCAAATGGTTACTCAAAACGTGATAATTGCAGGTATGCCATCAAACAGCACAGAGAATAGAGTAGGTAATATTGGCTTGGATCAAATTATGGCAATATTGCTACAACAGAATGATAGTCAAGAGAACAATCTCAAACAACTTAGTGAAAGTCTCAAACAACAAATTAATGAAATTAATGAAAAACAAGACAACAATTACAAACAACTTAATGAAAAACAAGGCAACCTTAATGAAAAATTAGACAACAATTCCGGACAGCTTAGTGAACAGATTACAGCCGTTGCCGCGAAATGTTATGATACTAAAGAACAATTGCTTGAGGAAATTGAGGCTTGTGCTAGGAAAAGTAGTGAAGAAATTAGATCTGTTGCTCAAGAATTAAGGGATATGCAAACAGCTACAACAGAATCACTTAGAGACGAAATTAGTGCAGTCGGTAAACAATGCTCTGAAAAAGCAGCACAGTTACGCGACGAGTTTAAATTAATGACAGCAGAACTTTCCCGCACACTGGATGCAAATGTAGACGCGAAATTCGACCAACAGAACAGTCAAATTGTCGATCGTTTTAATCACTACCTTAAAAACAGTGAAATGCGTTACCGTAAATTTATACAGGAACAGAATAAAGTAAAGCGACGACTCATGGAAACAATTACCGCACAGAGACAGGAAGATAAACGTAAATTGTTTACGAAAGCAAAAACATACGTAGACAACAATATTGCTACAGTATCAGACGAATTTAATATAATCAAACAGTTGAACACCGAATTGCGTGATGAAATTTGCGATCTCAAATCAAAAACAGATACACACACAGTAGACTTTCAGACAGTGACCGACAAACTCGAACAATTAGAACTAATACAGGATTCCGATGCCATCAAAGCAGACGTTAAAAAATTGAACGAAACCACACGTAAAATACAAAAACAAATTAATACTTGTGACACTAAAAACGATGATCAGGTAAAAATACTGACTGAAAAATATGATGAATTGGCCAGTCGTATTGACGTTATTGAAAGTAATAATGATAGCAAATCAGACGATACTTCACCGATTTCGTTTAACCAAACACCTGAATTCCAAAATCTACAGCAGAAAATCAGTGAGATAGATTCGTCTAAAAATACATTATGTAGAAAATTGTCAACTTTACAGCAAGAAGTAAAAGAGATGAAAAATGTTTCAGCGTTTAACACATCACAGCATACGCCACTTTGCGAACATTTATCAGACTCACACAGCGTGTATAATTTAGGTAATTTACAGAGAGTACGTGAGTTAGATTCCGAACAGTCACAGGCAAATAGATTCTCATACAATCGTGAACCTGTTCAGACATACAGAGACGAAAATTCTGATTACAAACATTTTCTATCAGTGAGAAAATTTAAAGTATTTAAAAATGACAGAACACAGATTCACCCCCTGGATTGGATACAACAATTTAGCTTTGCTTTTCCACCGACTTGGCCTGTAACGTACAAACATGAATTTATTTGCAGTTTTTTGGAAGGCGAACCTGCAACTCGTATGAGACCGATCGTGAGACAATGTTACTCGGTAGAAGAATTTCAGAATGCTTTTCTGTCAGCGTATTGGTCGAAGACGACACAGCGCGGAATCAAGGATCAATTAATTAGTTTACCAAATTATGAGAACTCAAATTTTTCCACTGTCACGCAATATTTTGAACACATGGTCCAACAAAACCAGTACTTAAGTGAACCATACAGTGAATCTGCGCTTATTCAATTATGCATTTCTAAATTACCACGATCATTAAGAGTGTCACTTTTAACGGGTCAGCAGAAAGAAAATATTTCAGCATTCAGAGATCTGTTACAGCTTTTGGAAGTGCAACAATCGGATTATTCTTTTACAAACAAAAATTTTTCATATAATAACCAAGGTCAACAAACATACAGCAATTACGATCAGCCACGCAATTTCAATAGCAAAGCTAATAGACGCTTCAGGAACGACAACCACCAGAACTTTAATAACAGACACAATTTTAATTATCAGTATCGACAAAATTATCAGCAACAGGAACCACATTTTGGTAACAATAGACGTTTTTCACCGCAACAGCGTGAAAGCCAGCCGGTTAGCATACCTAACCAACAATGTAATGTACAAGGTCAACCAAGCTTTAATGTTCCGCCGCGTACGCGTATAGCATCAGCTCCAACAAATAGTAACACACAGCAACAAGGAAATCAGTATGTACAGAAAACACACTATTTCAATTCGTATCGCAATGCGCCGTATAGAAATGACTATCATGACAGAGTAAAACTAATGAGCACAATTTTCAGCGTACATTTAATAACAGTCGATCTTATCAGCAGCAAAATCATCCGCAACAACATATTATCATGAATGAACCAGACAGTAGATATCATCCAGAACGTAATACGTCAGGAAGAAATAACAGAACAGTTCAAATAGTCGAAATGCCACAGCATCCTCCTGAAAATAATAACACGTGAGATAGAATTTGACTAGATACAGTATAGGTTGCATCTTCCAGCAACGTAAGCAATACTTCATATACACAGAATCTTGTTCACGAAAATGTTATTACTTTTGACGACATCCGAGACACTCTTTTGCAGGAAAGACCAGTTGTTGAAAAAACCATTTCACACCCTGTCATCGAAGTTAAAATTGGATATTAGTACGTACACACTATTTATCCAACAAAAGAAAGAGTAGATGCAGTAAATTTGAGCTTCTATACGCAGGTCCATATCGGATTCGCAGCATTTCTCACCCCAATGTAGTACACGTCGAAACTTTGAGAACCAGAAAAACCAAATGGAACCACCACATGTCGAACATCAAACCTTTTATTGAATGAAGATACTTTATCATTTATCACACTGTAATGCCATTTCCTAATTTTTTATGACCACTTATGCAATTATATCCACATGAATACTTACTGATGATTATCGTATTTTTTCTTGGCAAGTGCCCGGCAAGGTAAGGTTAGCAGGTCGCTTTTCTTGTCGTTACACGTCAGACCATGCATATTTTTCAATTTTTTATGTATATATGACTGTTTTCCTGTTTTGTTTGTATGTACTATGAAATAGTTAAGATATAACAAACACCAGTTGACTTTAACATTTTTGCCATATGATATCTCAACATTGTGACTACTTTACTCTTTTTTTTTTTTTTTTTTGCTGCTACATTGTGATACACTGTGTACATTTTTGCTTCTGAACACTGTCGATGTTTTTGACATATTACGTTTTCTGTCATGCTATGCTGTATGCTCAATTATGTTACTATAAACCAATTTTCATTTAATGGGTATATGAATTAAATGCAAGACATTAATCTTTGTTTATCATTTTCAGAAAGAAATAACGTGTAAAAGAAATAAATTAAACAGAAATGGGAATTTCACCTTCGGAATGAACGAAACAGGATGCAATACCTCGTGACGAAGAGTAAATGGATCAGAATTAACAAGCATTAACAAGAATATACTATACACATCGTATAATAGCAGTCTTAACTAATTTTTTCTTTCAGAATATGAGGCGATTGATGCAGGCTGTCAGACAGAACTACACATCTTAGTTTTAGTGATGAAATATGATAGAAATAAGGAATAATTGTGTAATGAATAATGAAGTGACTTTTTTGTAGATGATAATGAATGGTGATGAATAATGAAGAATATGCTACTATGGATAATGAAGTTTTTCTTTACAGGTGATGATAATAATGGAGTTATGGTAATATGAATAATGAAGTTTTTCTTTACAGATGAGGATAATGATGAAGTTTATATATTTATTGTTAGTTAAGAAATGCTATGTAGTTATTAAAGTATTTGTTGCAGTTCGTTTTGACAGTATGTCTTATATCACATGGTATGATGACTGAAGGTTTTGGAAAGGACAGCTAGAGAACATATATTTTTTTTTTATACACATTTCAATACCTGTTAACTCGAAGTTCACTACTTTTCAGCATAATATGCGTTTCTTCTTTCAGTGTAACAATCCATTTTGTATGTTTTGCAGGAGAAATTATTCATGAAATTAATGTGCTATAAGCAGTTGTTCATTAAACCTATGTCATTTATGAATGTGATCACATATACTCTACTTGTTTCATAACCTTGCTACAGCTGACTCATGACGAATGACGTTACTCATCTTCATTTGCAGCAATAACTCAAAAGCAAATATTGTTATGCCGCAGTAATTAATTATCGATCCCAACGCAATGCATTGCTAGCACAAAAAAAAATGCTTTGTAACTGGCCAATGAATGTCACTGATTACTGTAACAAGATGACCTATGTTGCCAATGATTACTATAATTATATGAATTATGTATAAATGCAATGCCAATAATTAACTCATTTTGAATGATCACTTCTGAATAATGCATAAAAAAATGCTTTGTAGCTGGCCAATGAATGCCACTGATTACTGTAATAAGATGACCTATGATGCCAATGATTACTATAATTAGATTAATTATGTATAAATGCTATGCCAATAATTAACTCATTTTGAATGATGACTTCTGAATAATGCATAAAAAATTCTTTGTAGCTGGCCAATGAATGCCACTGATTATTGTAATGAGATGACGTATGTTGCCAATGATTAATATAATTTGATTAATTATGTATAAACGCTATGCCAATAATTAACTCATTGTGAATGATGACTTCTGAATAATGCATAAAAAAATTGTTTGTAGCTGGCCAATGAATGCCACTGATTACTGTAATAAGATGACCTGTGGTGCCAATGATTACTGTAATAAGATTAATTATGTCTGCACATTCCTTATAAATTGTAAAAGCAACTATAGACCACGCCCTTATGTCACTACTGACGAGCAGCTGGTTGGATTTCGAGGCCGTTGTCCTTTCAAGATGTACCTTCCTTCTAAACCCAATAAGTACGATGTTAAAATTTTCATGATATGCGATCATTCTACAAGCTACATGTTCAATGGTGAAGTATACACCAGCAAAACAACGCTCCCAAGAGAAATGTCCTTTAGCGAATTCATTACTACTAAACTTGTGGAGCCTCTGAACAATTCTAACCGTAACTCGATGTGTGACAACTGGTTCAGTGGCATACCTCTTGCAGAGACCTTACCCACCAGTCATGGAATAACTATGCTTGGGACAATAAAGAAGAATAAGCGAGAACTACCAAAGGATTTTACGGATCATGAGTAGGGGGCCCAGCTCAAGCTTCTTCTTGTTTTCCGAGGACATCACCGCAGTCTTGTTCAAACCAACCAGGAATAATAAAATGGTTATTCTTATTTCTACGATGCATTATGACAACAGCATGCCAATAATTAACTCATTTTGAATGATGACTTCTGAATAATGCATAAAAAAATGCTTTGTAGCTGGCCAGTGAGTGCCAATAATAACTATATTCAGATAATTTATGAACATTATTCTGTAATACTACATACATTGTACAGAAATGTTCAGTAACTGGGCGATGAGTGCCACCAATTACTCAAATCAGTTGTTAGACTAGTGTAATTCTCAATGAAGACTACTATGTGACTTAATGTCCTTCACCTTCTGACCTAATTACCAGAAATTACTGCAATATCCGTTTGTCCTGTCTATTCTCATGATCATGGAGCACTATATTTGGTTTTTGCACTAATTCTACGTTGGTGTACTTTACAAGAACATGGTGTTGACACGACATGCTGTCCACCACCTTGAGCGATGGAGATGCTATTATGGTCCCACTAATTGTTGTACCTAGCGTACTACCAAAATGATAGCATGGAATATTATTACGACATTTCAGTGTCTTGGCTACACTGATTAAACCTTCAAGGAAAAGAACTTCAGATTGTCTCACTTGGTGTTGTGCTTCTGTAGAAAGATATGGACTTTCAGTGCAGCTGCGTGCAACCTAAGGTGCTACAACCATGACGCAATCCTTCCCATTCCTTTCCTAGTTCTTGTAAAATGGTAAACACTTATACAATGGGTTTAAATTCTTGTAAAAATGCTAAAGACTTATACAGTGCGTGTGTACTTTATTTCATTCCATGATATGTTATGTAAGAATTCTAAAGACTTATACAGTGCGTGTGCACTTTATTTCACTCCATGATGTGTTATTTAAGAATTCTAAAGACTTCTACAGTGCATGTGCACTTTATTTCACTCCTTGATATGTTTATTTGTTGTAAAAATGCTAAAGAGTTTTACAGTGTGTGTGCGCTTTATGCCATTTGTACTCATTACGTATACATTTTGTGATTCCCAGATATGTTCTATACTACAGTGCGTGTGCACTTTTGTCATTTGTGAACATGATTTGTACTCATAGTGTTTATTTGTTGTAAAAATACTAAAGAGTTTTACAGTGCGTGTGCACTTTTGCCATTTGTTAATATGTTTTGTACGCATTGTGTATACATTTTGTCATTGCCTCATATGTTCTGTACTCAGTGCATGTGCACTATATTTTATTTCATGTTCTGCACTTATATATATGTAAATATTCTGTGATTGTAAACTTAGTTAATTAAGAAAAATTTGTTGCTCATGGCAAGTCCAATTGACTCACTATCGCTGCCAAATTTTTGCCCCCCCCCCTCCCCAGTGGAGGCTTATGTAAGACGTATGCTTTCCCGGCGATGGGCGAGGCATGACAAAATCTCTGACCAGAGAGTAGATTGTCGTTAGTTGTTGCTTGTCGCTAGTCTGTGCTTGACTGCACGAGTCGACAGTAGTAGTCTGGTGTAGTCTGTGTGAGTCGGCGGGAGTCGGCATGCGTCGGCTGTGTGCTCTGCTCGCGACTCTGGTCAGGGCTCTGGAGGATGAGTATTGTTGTAGAAGGTAAAGAAGCAGCCTTGCGCATATCTAATAATGTATGTTAATTGTAATTTAATTTGTTCAGAAAAAATGCCCCAATAATAATTTTTTTAATATAAAGCAACTCTTTTAAAGAAAAGCGTTCATTTCAATTTAAAGAATTTCCAATGCATTATCATTGCCTCCAAGAATCAAAAAAAATTATACGCCAGCATTGCACGAAGCTGTGTCGAAAAATGTCTAACGAAGAGCAGATCTAATTGCAGTTTTATTGAGGTAAGAATTTTTGCTTTTTTTATTCAGAATACAGGGCCGAAGGTCAGCGCTGCTGTCCTCATAAAATTTATCAGGTTACGAAACTTTTTTTTATTATTTTGGTGTTTAGAAATTTTTCTGTTTCGAACTTGACATTAAATGAGAAAAGAATTTTGTGGTAACATTAAATGTGAATGCATTTCAGCACACAGACTATAAATCGGAGTCAATTTTGTTCAGAGGTTACAATATTAAAAAATTCATTTAATTATTATTCTTTGGGCAGGCTACACTTGGCACAAATTCATTTAATTATTTTTTGTGGCGAGGTTACACTTGGCTCACTTTCATTTTCTGTGGGAGGCTACGCTTGGCTCGTTTTCATTATCATTTAACATTTTTCGTGTGGGGAGGTTACAATATGAGATACCCTGCTATACCCCAAGGACAAGACAGATAGTTTAATTTGTAGAAGGGGGCCAAAATGAGTGGCTGTCAGTTGCACTCGAACAAACTACTTTATTCATTTGACAAATATTACAAGAGTAAAGATAACATTAAAAACAGTGCAAGCCAAACATTCATTTTTATAATTTTATTCCCGGCTAAGTGCGCCATTCAGTCTCACAATCAAGTGCAAATAACATTAATTTAAAACCGTCTTAAGGCCAATAACTTAAGCCCCAAACAGGAATTAGAAATTTAAATGCAGAAGGCCTTATCTGAAAACATGTCTCTAAATTAGGCTGAAGGCCCGAACAATCTCACTCCTTAAGGGCAAAAAACCTTAATTTAAAATCGACTGAAGGCCAATAACTTTAGACTCAAAAAGAGGAATTGCAATTGAAAAGGCAGAAGGCCTTATCTGAAAACATTTCTCTAAATTAGGCTGAAGGCCCAAACATTCTCACGCCTTAAGGTCAAAACAACTTTAGTTTAAAATCGGCTGGAAGCCATACAGAAACAAACAACAAGGAAAAGTAAGTAAAGGCAGTACATCAAACGGAGCTCAGAAGCTTCCATGGGTCGGCGTGGAATTCAAACAGTAACGCTCGCTTAACCCTGGAATGGTGCCCTTCGTCGATGCGACGAACATGCAAGGATGTTTACTGTACTGAGCCACAGTACCACAGCCTAGCGTCGTGCGCGCTCAACTATGCTTCGAGTGATTAGTAGATTACGTGACCTTGGCAGTAGCAGTCGGCGGCATGCAGCCCCTGGTGAGTTTCCTTCAATACGACGAATGAGTAGCAGTAAGAGAAGAAACCATATTCGTCAGAGCAACTAATGGGTAACATTACAGAATAAAATTCCTTCGCTGATATGACGAAGGGGTAGCAGTAACAGAGCACATTTACTAGAAGTAGTGTACTTCCTATAGTAAATTAGTCACATCTTTTGGTAGTAATAACCACACTCTTCATATTGTCTGTAGATACCTGGCTTCGAGTAGAAGATGCTTGGATGATGACGAAATTAGAGCACTTTTAGAATACGATTTTGGCGACGTGCTGTCGTCGCAGGAAGAGGACTCTGAAGATGAGTTGTTGAACAAGTCAGAAGAGGCCGCCCCTAGCTATGACCCTTCCTCGAGTCCGAAATAAGATGGAGATGAGACGAATCGTCAACCCATCGACGACGTGGAACAGGAAATTGCAAACCACATCATTCAAGCCTCAACCTCACCTTCTGAATCCATGCTGAAAAACAAACGAACATGGCGTCATAAAAAAAGGGTATCTGAAACTAACAGCTCAACCATTACATCACCTCTTGTGTCACCTGAGAAGAGTGAAATTATTAGTACCTGGAAAGGTGGTAGCTACAGCAGGAAGACAACACCTATCAAACAACCTGTAAAATGCCGAAGAGGAATGTGATTCACTTCACTCCAGGCCCTGCAGGTCACGCGAAGAATGCACAAAGTCCACGTCAGTGCTTTCATTTATTTTTTGCTTCAAATACACTCCTGGAAATTGAAATAAGAACACCGTGAATTCATTGTCCCAGGAAGGGAAACTTTATTGACACATGCCTGGGGTCAGATACATCACATGATCACACTGACAGAACCACAGGCACATAGACACAGGCAACAGAGCATGCACAATGTCGGCACTAGTACAGTGTATATCCACCTTTCGCAGCAATGCAGGCTGCTATTCTCCCATGGAGACGATCGTAGAGATGCTGGATGTAGTCCTGTGGAACGGCTTGCCATGCCATTTCCACATGGCGCCTCAGTTGGACCAGCGTTCGTGCTGGACGTGCAGACCGAGTGAGACGACGCTTCATCCAGTCCCAAACATGCTGAATGGGGGACAGATCCGGAGATCTTGCTGGCCAGGGTAGTTGACTTAACACCTTCTAGAGCACGTTGGGTGGCACGGGATACATGCGGACGTGCATTGTCCTGTTGGAACAGCAAGTTCCCTTGCCGGTCTAGGAATGGTAGAACGATGGGTTCGATGACGGTTTGGATGTACGTGCACTATTCAGTGTCCCCTCGACGATCACCAGTGGTGTACGGCCAGTGTAGGAGATCGCTCCCCACACCATGATGCCGGGTGTTGGCCCTGTGTACCTCGGTCGTATGCAGTCCTGATTGTGGCGCTCACCTGCACGGCGCCAAACACGCATACGACCATCATTGGCACCAAGGCAGAAGCGACTCTCATCGCTGAAGACGACACGTCTCCATTCGTCCCTCCATTCACGCCTGTCGCGACACCACTGGAGGCGGGCTGCACGATGTTGGGGCGTGAGCGGAAGACGGCCTAACGGTGTGCGGAACCGTAGCCCAGCTTCATGGAGACGGTTGCGAATGGTCCTCGCCGATACCCCAGGAGCAACAGTGTCCCTAATTTGCTGGGAAGTGGCGGTGCGGTCCCCTACGGCACTGCGTAGGATCCTACGGTCTTGGCGTGCATCAGTGCGTCGCTGCGGTCCGGTCCCAGGTCAACGGGCACGTGCACCTTCCGCCGACCACTGGCGACAACATCGATGTACTGTGGAGACCTCACGCCCCACGTGTTGAGCAATTCGGCGGTACGTCCACCCGGCCTCCCGCATGCCCACTATACGCCCTCGCTCAAAGTCCGTCAACTGCACATACGGTTCTCGTCCACGCTGTCGCGGCGTGCTACCAGTGTTAAAGACTGCGATGGAGCTCCGTATGCCACGGCAAACTGGCTGACACTGACGGCGGCGGTGCACAAATGCTGCGCAGCTAGCGCCATTCGACGGCCAACACCGCGGTTCCTGGTGTGTCCGCTGTGCCGTGCGTGTGATCATTGCTTGTACAGCCCTCTCGCAATGTCCGGAGCAAGTATGGTGGGTCTGACACACCGGTGTCAATGTGTTCTTTTTTCCATTTCCAGGAGTGTATATTGGACGCAATGATTACTTACACCAACGATGAAATAAAAACACAACGCTCTCAATACAAAAATTCGCCTAGCTTCACAAAAGAAGTAACAAATGCTGAATTCGAATCCCTGTTTGGATTGCTTGTGATGAGTGCTGCTAAAAAGGACAATCACATGTCAGTTGACGTTCTGTTTGATACAACGAGGTTCTGAGAAAGATATCGAGCAGCAGTGTCATCAACAAGATTCAAGTTTCTCATAAATTGCTTACGATTCGATGACAAAGAAACGAGAGCAGAAAGGCGAAAGATAGATTGGCCCTCTTGTCTGCACATTCCTTATAAATTGTAAAAGCAACTATAGACCACGCCCTTATGTCACTATTGACGAGCAGCTGGTTGGATTTCGAGGCCGTTGTCCTTTCAAGATGTACCTTCCTTCTAAACCCAATAAGTACGATGTTAAAATTTTCATGATATGCGATCATTCTACAAGCTACATGTTCAATGGTGAAGTATACACCAGCAAAACAACGCTCCCAAGAGAAATGTCCTTTAGCGAATTCATTACTACTAAACTTGTGGAGCCTCTGAACAATTCTAACCGTAACTCGATGTGTGACAACTGGTTCAGTGGCATACCTCTTGCAGAGACCTTACCCACCAGTCATGGAATAACTATGCTTGGGACAATAAAGAAAAATAAGCGAGAACTACCAAAGGATTTTACAGATCATGAGTAGGGGACCCAGCTCAAGCTTCCTCTTGTTTTCCGAGGACATCACCGCAGTCTCGTTCAAACCAACCAGGAAAAATAAAATGGTATTTCTTAATTCTACGATGCATTATGACAACAGCATAAATGAAGAAACTGGCAAACCACAAACTGTAATGAATTATAATTGTACTAAAGGAGCAGTGGATACCTTGCACTAAGTGTGCAGTAATATGAATTGTGGTAGAAAAACTAGACGTTGGCCCCTCTCCCTCTTGTACAACATGGCGAACATAGCTATTAACATCTCCTACGTCATCTATGTAGCAAATCTTCCGAATAACCAAAGAGCACATACAAAGTTGGCATTCGCCATGACATTGGCTGAAGAATTGATGTCGCCTTGGATGCACATTCGACTCACACAACCAATCCCACGATTGCTCAACAGTATGATATGCAGATGCCTGAATGTGATGCAACCAGCTGATAATAGCCACCAACAACCTATCCAACAACCTAGTCGTCTTCATGACGATAGAATAATATGTGCATACTGTCCTTACAAAAAAAGAAGAGTGACAAAATCAATATGCGAAAACTGCAATAAAAATATTTGTGGGGATCATAAACACAGGCTTTGTGGAGATTGTTTGGCTTCTTTGTGAGCTCTGATGTACCGGGTGATCAAAAAGTCAGTGTAAATTTGAAAACTTAATAAACCACGGAATAATGTAGATAGAGACGTAAAAATTGACACACATGCTTGGAATGACATGGGGTTTTATTAGAAAAAATAAACAAAGTTCACAAAATGTCCGACAGATGGCGCTGGTCAGCAAAACGTCAGTGACTGCGCATGACAATCGAGTATAAAAGGAGCTGTAATGAGAGAGAGAAACAGATGCGCCAGCAGTCGCAGCATCTTGACGTTTCCTGAAAAGGCGCTTTTAGTGAAGCTGTATTATCAGAATGGGGAATGTGCTAGTTCAGCGTAACGATCCAATCGCCATAGGAAGGGGATTCGATCGGGTAAAGGTCCGTTGACAAATGCAGCTGTAGCGAGAATGATTTCGAAGTTCGAAGTCACGGGTTGTTTAGACGATAGACGCCGTAGTGGCCGACCGAGCACAAGGCGTAATGCTGCTGAGACAGTTCAGGAAGTAATGGAGACGGTAGCGGGTTCGCCTATGCACGGGAAAGTCAGCGCTCGGGCAGTCGCACGTCGCACCGGCATTCCATGCACTACTGTTTGGCTGGCACTTAGGCGTACCCTCCGATGCTATCCGTTAAAAATCCATCGGCATCATGAACTGTTACCTGGCGATTTAGTGAAGCGGAGGGCTTTTGCGGTGTGGGCGTTTCAAAAGATGGCGATTGGTTGAGTAACGTGTTGTGGACCGACAAAGCTCATTTCACGCTCCGAGGGTCTGTCAACGCCCACAACTGCAGAATTTGGGCTACCGCAAATCCTAGAACTGTCGTGGAAACTCCACTGCACCACGAGAAAGTTACGGTATTGGTTGGATTTACCACATCTACCGTTATCGGGCCTTTTTTCTTCGAGGAAATGCGTGATTCTGGTTTAGTAACTGCTACCGTGGCGGGTGAGAGGTACGGCGATATGTTACAGAATCGCATCATCGCCAGCCCGGCTGATAAACATCTGCTGGAACGCACGATGTTTATGCAGGATGGCGCTCCACCCCATACTGCTAGACGCGTGAAAGATCTCTTGCGCGCGTCGTTTGGTGATGGTCGTGTGCTCAGCCGCCACTTTCGTCATGCTTGGCCTCCCAGGTCCCCAGACCTCAGTCCGTGCGATTATTGGCTTTAGGGCTACCTGAAGCCGCAAGTGTATCGTGATCGACCGACATCTCTAGGGACGCTGAAAGACAACATCCGACCCCAATGCCTCACCACAACTCCGGACATGCTTTACAGTGCTGTTCACAACATTATTCCTCGACTACGGCTTTTGTTGAGGAACGATGGTGGACATATTGAGCATTTCCTGTAAAGAACATCATCTTTGCTTTGTCTTACTTTGTTATGATAATTATTGCTATTCTGATCAGATGAAGCGTCATCTGTCGGACAATTTTTGAACTTTTGTATTTTTTCGGTTCTAATAAAATCCCATGTCATTCCAAGCATGTGTGTCAATTTGCACCTCTCTATCTACATTTTTCCGTGATTTATTCAGTTTTCAAATTTATACTGACTTTTTGATCACCTGGTATATATGTGATATTTGTGTACTCGTAATTTACCCAGACGGATTGGCTGTAGTAGTATGTAAACAACACGTTCAAAATGATTAATTTACTAGTTTTCAATTCACGAACATGCATGGTGAGGAGCCTCTGAAGAATAGGTTTGTTTCTAAATCTCTATATAGTAATGTGTTACCTTTATTCTTACTGTATTACTCTGATTGTTACAGTGGAATCTATTGTAAAGCTTGTTGTTACATAGTTATATTGTTCCTTTCTTACAGATTTTCAAGTAATTGTTACCCAAAAGACAGAAGGAATTTAATTGTTTGCTCTTACATTAATAAACATCGAACCAAAACTACTTTTGAAATAGTTCTTTACCTATATCTCCATACTAGTTCTCGCTTGAACCCTACTTATTTTGAAATTTTGATATGTTATTGATTGTAAACGAGTATTACATGCATTCAGAGGCTCAAATATACACAAACTGCTGTTATTGTTGATTATACACATGAAAAGTGGTGGTGGTCGTCGAATCGACGAATGGGTAGCAGTGATCGTCAAAAATTCTTGGGTAGCATTCCAGGGTTAAGTGAGACAGGCAGTCGGCCAAACAATTCTCAATCCGACGGCAACCCAACCGACAGTCAACGGACCAATCGACAGGATAACTTCTGCAACACCCGAACAACACACAACAATGAGTTCAATGGAACAACGCAGAAGGTATCGGCACCCATAACAAATTACACATACAGCTGTCAAACAACACGCCGTGCTGGACAGCCACAACATGACGAGGAAAATACATTGCCTGAGTTTACGTCAACGGCCAGGGCAGGTAACCGGAACGTTAGGGGTCACAAGGCAGAAGATTCCGTTGGTGCACTTCAATTCAAAAATAATCAAGTTAAGTTAAACTCCAGAGGAGAGCGGCTAGAATTTCGGCAACTTGAAAACGCATGCTGTTGCTCGCGGGAATGTCCCAACAGTTCACAACGAAATTCAAAAGACACATAGTGAACAGTTGGGACTGGCTTGTAGATTGAGTAAAGACTCAACTTTGGTGTCAGGGATCGGTGAGCCATGGACCTCGCAGCAATAGGAACAGCCCCTCACAGTCCGACTGCGCGTGGACGCCGCTAGCGGGCCCGGCCAGACATGCGCCACGGAGACTTCCTCGCTGCTCCACGCGAACCGACCAACTGCCCAGCTCGGAAACGGTGAAAAGACGAAATATACGTCGGCCGATGAGACGACCAACCAACGGTCGTCCCGGTCCAATCTGCCTCCGTCGGACAGTTCATGTGCGTCGCCAGCGGTCGGCGAGCAGTGGCTGTCGGCGCCTCACCCGCGCTCTGTCCCCGACTTCACTGCTGTTGCCTCCCGACTGCACTGCCGGTCCGTCTCCAACCGACTGGCAGACACACGACGACCCGAAAATACTAGAATGAGATTTTCACTCTGCAGCGGAGTGTGCGCTGATATGAAACTTCTTGGCAGATTAAAACTGTGTGCCCGACCGAGACTCGAACTCGGGACCTTTGCCTTTCGCGGGCAAGTGCTCTACCATCTGAGCTACCGAAGCACGACTGAAGCCCGCTCCTCACAGCTTTACTTCTGTCAATATCTCATCTCCTACCTTCCAAACTTCACAGAAGCTCTCCCGCGAAAAGCAAAGGTCCCGAGTTCGAGTCTCGGTCCGGCACACAGTTTTAATCGGCCAGAAAGTTTCATATCAGCGCACACTCTGCTGTAGAGTGCGAATCTCATTCTCGTGACATCCCCCAGGCTGTGGCTAAGCCATGTCTCCGCAGTATCCTTTCTTTCAGGAGTGCTAGTTCTGCAAGGTTCGCAGGAGAGCTTCTGTAAAGTTTGGAAGGTAGCAGACGAGAGGACCGGGCGTGAGTCGTGCTTCGGTAGCTCAGGTGGTAGAGCACTTGCCCGCGAAAGGCAAAGGTCCCGAGTTCGAGTCTCAGTCCGGCACACAGTTTTAATCTGCCAGGAAGTTTCCGAAAATACTATCGGTCGCTCCTGAGAGGGTACGACAGTGCACTTATCGATACGCGCTGCTGCTGCCGCTCACGGGAAAGTAAGGCAGGAAGTTAGTGATGCGAGTAAATGGAATAAGAAAACGAGGCGGCAGTACCGTAATTGAAGATGACAAACAATAAATGGCATGAACACGAGCCATGCACGGCTCACTATGTACTCACATTACTTACGTATTTTTGCGTAGAATAACATTCGTTCTCGAAGAAGTTTTGATCAAACAGTGGGAAAATGCGTACACCTCACACCTCCTCTGCCTCCGTCTTCGTTATTCCGCAAACAGGAGGGCTCTGGCTGCCGCTTCGCTGCAGTGTACTTCGCGCTCGCCCGTCACGCGGCTCCTGTGGGGCGGAGCGACTGACAAGCAGCTGGTAGGCGCTACATCTGAGAGATGAGCATTCTGGAGGTCATGACTACCTACTATCAGATTTATGGCTCAAATTTTTGAGTAGAACCAACTACTTAAGGTAATATCTTGTAACTGTACTTTTTCTCCTTAAAATATGAGGTCATATTGACTGGAAGTCTGTTTCCACAGCCCTGTGTTATACTTACTCCCTAAGCGTAAATGCATTGAAATGTTAGTTATTCTGAGAATACACTTTGACATTATACCTTCGTGAATGAGCACTCATCATGAAACAGCTGAGAACAACTTAAACTTTTAACGCCAGTTTTCACTCGTCGAGATTGGTGTAAACCGCAGCAAACCAGCCGAACGTTTTATTTCTGTTTTACGTGAGATCAAAGTGCAGTACTGCAATACGATCACTTTAACAACACTAACCAATATGGTGGAGGTAGACTTCACTTTAACGGCGTAAGGGCGCCTTCATTTATACTAACCTCCTTCATAGGCATCTATACTCAGCGTGTACTTTATTATGCTGCCTTGATTCCTTGATTCCGAATCAGCAGCTGTCGCACTGTGCCGTCTGGCCGCTAGAAACCTAACTGCCTAACAATACTGCGTGCACAAGAATTTTTTAGCGATTGCCTTAACACACAATTAGTTGTCACCGCTATGTTAGCAGATATGCCATTTTATCTTCAGTTTCGCTTGCACGAAATATTTTAGCAGTCGCAAGCCTCGCATATCACGCATCTCGTAATCCTCTGACATGATGGCAGCGCCCTTTTCTTTTCTCGGTGAACTATTAATAGAATGACCACTGATATTTAAAGTTCAGCAGAGATCATTCTACACCACTAAACTAATTTAATAAATTTTAGAACTCCAGCGTGCTGGATATAATGGGACAGCAACTTATTTTTAGGTTGTATGCAAAAAGGGACAGCCAGAGTAGCACCTCAATTGAATGTTTATTTAGTCGGTGACCGGATTCGAGCCATTCCCACTCTCAAACCAATCAATGCTTGCCATATTAAATGTTCGTAGTCAGTTTCAACTCTAGCTGTCTTTTTTAGCATCATAATAACTGACGCTGCGGTTCACAACGGATGCAAGACTGAAGAAAAATCAAGACTCGTTCATAGGATTTGTCGACCTGCAAAAAGCGTTCGACAGTGTAAAATGGCGCAAGATGTCCGATATCCTGAGAAAAATAGGAAAGGTGGGTAAAATACAGTAAGTACAAGAATTAAAGTGTGAACACTAAGAGTGTGAGGTGTAAAACCAAGTGCTCGGATTAAAAAGGGTGTAAGACAGGGATGTAGTCTTTCACCCCTACTGTTCAATTATACGTCGAAGAAACAGTTACGGAAATAAAAGAAAGTTTCAAGAGTGGAATTAATATTCAGGGTGCAACGATATAAATTATAAGATTTGCCCGTGACATTCCTATCCTCAGTGAAGGCGAAGAAGAATTACAAGATTTGCTGAATGAAATTAACAGTCTAATGAGTACACACTATGGACTGAGAGTAAATCGAAGAAAATGAGAAGTAGCAAAAATGAGAACACTGAGAAACTAAACATCAAGTCGAAATAGATGAAGTTTAGGAATTCTGGTAGGTAGGCAGCAAAATAACCAACGAAGGACGGAGCAAGAAGGGCATAAAAAACAGACAAGCACTGGCAGAAAGAGCATTACTGACCAACAGAAGGCTACTAGTAACAAACATTGGCCTTAATTTGGGGAAGACATTTCTGAGAATGTACGTTTGGAAAACAGCATTGTGTGGTAGTGAATCTAACGAAACATGGACTGTTGGAAAAGCGGAAAACAAAAGGATCGAAACAGATGAGATGTGGTGCTACATAAAAATGTTGAAAATTAGGTGGAATTTTAAGGTAAGGAATGAGGAGGTTCTCAGGAGAACCGGCGACGAAAGTAATATATGGGAAACATTGACAGGAAAAACGAAGAGGAGCTTACGGGCCCTCAAAGCCGACGCTATCAGTGGACAAGAAGAAGGAATAGGATAGTAGTACATCTGTTAACACGTCACGGAATAACTTCCTCTGTATTAGAGGGAACAGTAGAGGTTAAAAACTGTAGAGGAAGACAGAGACTGCAAGTGACACTCTGAAGCGAAAAGATTGGCGCAGAACAGAAATTCGTGGCAGGCCGCTTCAAATCAGTTAGAAGACATGACTACAAAAAAATTAAAAAAAATTAAAAAACTCCTATCTTTATCTAGTAATCAATTATTAATATAATTAATATCGGTAACAAAACGCTTTACGATTTATTTACTCCTATACTTCTACTTCTTTTCAGTGCGTGCGTAGGCGGTATTTCTGCCAGCTTCCTACCTTAGTGGCATCCCTTTGAACTAGCACTTGGTTGAAATACAGCTCTGGTATATTAGCAATCATTTCTCTTTTTCGGATCCCCTTAGACATTCTTCAATCGATCGATAAATCTATATTCGTGAATGGTGAAGGTAAAGTTCGTGGAAAGGGGTGAAGGGCGGGGAGAAGGGGGGGTGGGGATAGAGAGTGACGTTTGTGAGGTATCAAAGATGTACAGGTGCACTTGAAAAGACGAGCAGCCTCGTATTTTCAGTGCTTGTTTTCTGCCTTATCTGTAACGCACTGACAATGCATTAAATTGCTGTTGAAAGAATTCTGAGCGAAAAATCTTGCTATACTGTTCCACCATCGAATGAAACCCTACCGATTTAGCTGCACTCAACTAGGTCTGGCTACAATTACTTCCTCCCCTACCATCAAAGCGGGTAGAGGTGATAGATAAAATTCGCTTGTTAAACTCAGTTGTCTAAAGGTATGGAAATTTTAATGCCAAGAAGACAAAGAGGATTGTGGAAATGTAGGCTTCTCCGCCTGCCGCTGTCTTGAATAATTCTTTTTAAGTATGCGAGTGCGTCATGATGTTCCGTTATCCAATCAACTTGTTTGTTGCATTTGTGGCGATCCAATTACATACATCGTCTAATTTCCCCACTGAAGTATTAAATTAATATGGTAAAGGGAATCTAATAAAAGTAGCTGAACTGCTGTGGGATAGGAGGACGGCGGCAAATGGAAACAGTTTCCTTTGGTAATTCCTCTCTCAAAATCTGTTCTATGTTACAACTGGAAAACAACGTCCGAACTAGCACGCAGCTTCGCGTTCCGCGGAATGGAGTAACTCTAGAATGATGAGGATGTGTTGCAGGAGCTCCAGAACTATATTCAGCCGTTGTTTCCAGTGCTAGGAATAAATGTGCTAACGTAAAACAGTAGTTTGTTGCGTTATATTCATTCTGGTCTTACTAAGTGAAGGCTGAGCCAGGCTAGGGCTGATGCAGTTAATATTGGTTAAGTTAGATCTGTTACGGAATTTCGCCCTGGGAGTCGCAGAATCTGCAGTTTTATTGGGAGGATACAGTAAATTCAACTAACCCACGGCAATGTATCCGGGCGACATCACTGACAACCGTCGATATTTCGACAGATACATATCTTGCCGAAATATGGAGGTTCTGTACCCAGAGAGAAACTCATGCCTCATACGGAAGATTATTTCAAAAAATGGTTCAAATGCCTCTGAGCACTTGGGACTTAACATTTGTGGTCATCAGTCCCCTAGAACTTAGAACTACTTAAACCTAACTAACCTAAGGACATCACACACATCCATGCCGGAAGCAGGATTCGAACCTGCGACCGTAGCGGTCGCGCGGTTCCGGACTGAGCGCCTAGAACCGCTAGACCACCGCGGCCGGCGAAGATTACTTGCACAAATCACTATTCTGTGGTATTCTTTATAAAATGAACTAACGTGGACGTATGCTCGTCTTATTTTCAACCCATTTGAGTAACGTGCAGTTTTTAAATCTCTGTGTGACACAACAAAGAATAAATTTCACGTTCATCTCCTTCCTCAGCGACGTCGAAGCCGCGGAACACTTTTGGTCAATCTGATGCTAGTCTGGAACCCTAGATATTATTTTTATTGAAGTAAAATAATCTTCCCAAGGGATTTTTATTCAGGCTCCGTAACAAGACACCTGCCGCAATTTTCGAAACCCCTAAAGCCGGCATTCGATACAGAAATGTCTCATCTTTAGTCGACGTTTTAATCTTTTATTTTGGAGGATGCGGCTTTTTTTAGTGTAACAAGTAGTCACTCTAGTGCCCTGTGGGTTTGTTTTACTTCTAAACACTCAATAGACATGCTAGATACGAGAAAATATTTTGAAATACACGGTAATAAAATGAGAACTGAACATTTTCTTAATTTTAAACATGAGAATAGTTGTAAATACAAAAGGCGTCTCGACCAGTTTTCCAGATTTCACCATGTAGGTGCTTTTAGTATGGGGTCACTGCCGCGTTCAGATCTTGAGACAGATTGTCAAGGACATGACTGAACTCTGATTTTGACAACCTGACAGAAGCGAGGAGGCGGCGACTGACACCTTTAGTTCATGTTAGTTTTTATTTTAATCCCAGTTTGGTAATATCGGCGAATGAATCGCTAGCTGATACACGGACTTAGCGATTCCCAATGTCTAAGGTACCCCTTGTGTTTAAGCCACATTGTATTTCCACATTTTCCATTTTTACAATTAGTATCGTGTCTACAGATATAATGCAGCATTCAGTGAGTAAAGGTTACTGCAGAAAGAACACAAGTGGGAGTAATATTTCACTTCTCACGCTGGCTGAAGGAGCCGGTGGACGAGTTTTGCCAGTGGGTAATGGTGTGAGGCTCTGCAGCTTGACATGAGAACGCCCAGGACGTCAGCAGCGAGGCACGCAGGGAAAATAAAGTTATTCTGGAGCGAATCAAGTGATCTTGTTTAATTAAATTTTGGCGATATAAGTCGCTATTCCCAATACAGATACCAGGAAACGCCAACAGGTCGTATGCCCTTTCGT
Organism: Schistocerca nitens; assembly: GCF_023898315.1. Classification (NCBI taxonomy): domain Eukaryota; kingdom Metazoa; phylum Arthropoda; class Insecta; order Orthoptera; family Acrididae; genus Schistocerca; species Schistocerca nitens. Next base: position 306,180,341 of record NC_064621.1, on the reverse strand, counting down.
ACAACAATATAACAACGCCCGAAATCGATCATATTAACAGATAAAGGAGTATCATATAAGCTAACGAAAATATACGAACGGCTACGAAATATCACGAGTGTAAGTATGAGGTACAGACTGCGCGACATAGTAGTCAGTCGCTGACAGGATGCGTGCCGATATAATTCTGACTTAAGACCATCTCGTCAGGAAATTGTTGGTTTATATTTCTGTCATTATTAATTGTGTCGATATTATCAGTTTATGGTGTTTAGTAAATAAATACATCAGAGTGGCATCCCTTTTGAACGCTGTTCCGAGTAACATAGATTCCCGATTGATCACTTAAAGTCACAGTAAGTACATTTGCACTTTACAGAGTACCCGAAGGCGTGATACCGATTCTGCGAGGGACATAAACTTCGAGAGCTTCTCCGGAAAATGGGTAGCAAGAATCCTATACAGCGACTCACTAACATGGTCTCAGACGGATTGCCTTAATCTTCGCAAAACTTGGATGTAACAGTACGACCAGTCATACCGTAAGCCTCTTATACCATCCTCTGACCGAGCGAGGTGGCGCAGTGGGACTCGCATTCGATTCGGGAGGACGACGGTTCAAACCCGAGTCCGGCCATCCTGATTTAGGTTTTCCGTGATTTCCCTAAATCGCTTCAGGCAAATGCCGGGATGGTGCCTATGAAAGGGCACAGACGATTTCCTCCCCCATCTCTCCATGATTACGTAAGACCAATGACCTCGCTGTTTGGTCCCCTCCTACAGATCAACCAACCAACCAACCGTCCATCCACTGCGGACTCATAGGCTAAACATTGGCTAAACTAAGACGTTTCTGGTGGTTTAGTGATATGTAACCGGGCAGAAACCGACCTCGTGCAAGATCAGTTTTGATTCCGGAGAAATGAAGGAACACTCGAGGCAATACTGACCATACGACTTCTTGCACAAGATAGGTTAAGGAAAGGCAAACCTACGCTTATAGCATTTGTAGACTTAGAACAAACGTTTAAAAATTGTGACTGGAATACATTCTTTCAAATTATAAAGGTGGCTGGGGTAAAAGCCGGGAGCGAGAGGCTATTCACAATTTGTACAGAAACCAGATGGCAGTAATGAGAGTCGAGGGGCACGAAAGGGAAGCAGTGGTTGAGAATGGAGTGAGACAGGTTTATAAGCATATCACCGACATTATTCAATCAATATTTTGAGCAAGCAATGAAGGAAACACAAGAAAAATTAAGAATAGGAATTACGTACAGGAGAAGAAATAAAAACTTTGAGATTGGCCGATGACATTGTAAGGAGTTGGAACAGCAGATGGACGGAATGGACAGTGTCTTGAAAGGAGCAAAGCAAAACAAGGATAACGAAATGTAGTCGAATTATATTACGTGATGCTGAGGGCAATAGATAAGGAAATAAGACTATTTAAGTGGTACATGAAGTTTGTTAGTTGGACAGCAAATGATAGTTGACGTAGAGAGGATAGAAAATTTACACTGGCAATAGAAAGAAAAGCGTTTGTGTAGAAGAGAAATTCGATAACGTCTAGTGTAGATTTAAGTCTCAGGAAGTCTTTCTGAAAGTATTTATAACGAGTGTAGCCATGTATGGAAGTGAAACATGGAAGATAAACAGTTTAGACAAGAAGAAACTTTTGAAATGTGCTGCTACAGAAGAATGCTGAAGATCAGGTGGGTAGGTCACGTAAATCATGAGGAGGTACTGAGTAGAATTGGGGAGAAAACAAATTTGCAGCACAACCTGACTGGAATATGGTTGGTAGGACACAATCTCAGACATAAAGGGACCAGCAATTCAGTACTGGAGGGAATCAATGGAGGGTGGGGGGGAGGGGGGAGGGTAAAAATCGTAGAGGGACACCAAGACAAAATACAGTAAGCGGATTCAGAAGGATGTAGGTTGCAGTAGTTACTCGGAGATGAAGAGACTTTCAAACGACAGAGTAACATTGAGAGCTGCATTACTCCAGTCTTCTGACTGAAGATAACAACAACAACAGTGGATGTGGGAGGTTCTTCCAAGTAGCAGCCGAGAGAACCCTGCGCGTTACGCACTTTTGGTCGCTACGTACAGGACGTCCGCAGAAAATGTATTCACTCTTATTACGATTGTAACAACAATGCTTATTAAGACACTGAAAAATTTCAAAATAATCCAAAGAAATGTAGAGACCAGCCTTTTATCGAAAGTTGTCGGCCATTGTGTTCAAGTACAGCTGATAACATTGAACGATGGAATCCAACACGTTCCTTGTAACCGCAGTTGGTGTTTTGGCACATTGTTTCAGTGGCTTCTTTAAACTCATTGATTGTAGCTGGTCTCTAGCTATAGACATTGTGCTTCACATGTGCCCATAAAAAAAATCCATAGGGCTCTAATATGATGGGCATGGAGGGTACACGGTATTGCCTCTTCGTCCTACGTATCTGTTCAGGAGGTATTTATCAAGGACGGCTCTTAAGTCGCTACGGTAGTGGGGAAGTGCTCGATCGTGCTGGCAGTACCATTCTCCATCCCGAACCATCTCTTTTATGTTTGGCACTGTGTATTCCAATTGTAAGTTCAAATAATTTTTACCAGTTACTGTGTGCTGAAACAAATCAAACTAAATGCCTATAAACCATACCACACTGTAATTCGTGGTAGGTTCACATACTGTTCCAGCATCACGAGGTTTCTCTGTTGCCTAGTAGGTGTAACTGAGTCACTTAAGTGAACCATTTCATTTAAAAGTCGCCTCACCACTTCAGAAAGCCATGTTTGGAAATAGATTTTCCTGTGCGCGTCTTGTTTGTTATTGCTCACCAAATTCAGTTCTATGAACATGATAATCTTCATTTAGAGTGTAGAGTTATTTAGAAGTACAATGTTTCATTGCTCACACTTCGAAATGAAATGGACACTCTTTTTGAAACTCCTGTCCCACTAGCGACTTGCCACACAGACTTCCTTGGAGGTTTCTGAAACCTTGTTCATCTTGTTGGAACGTCATTCTGAACTGTCTTTGCATTTGACTTACGTTATCAGACTTCTGGTAGCTCTTCTGAATGAACTTTGTTTGGTCAAGGTTCAGACTGCCTTCAACCATTTTTGAAGCCATCAAACCTGAAAAAGGAAAGACAGTATTGCAGATATCTAATGTAAGGGAATGCATACACATTTTTTGGTCGCCCTATATACTGTCGCACCTGGTAGGGCAGCTTTGCCAACGCTTTCGGCCCAAGTGCCATAGCCTGATGATAACTGAGACAGAGGGAGCACGCATTCGGCATACTTATTACTATAGGGATACTCATTTTAACCGCATCTCGTAGCTTCCTCTTGAAGGTGGGAGCCTGCCTAGTTAACAGAAGTGCTTCCCTGAATGCTCTGTTCTGCCACACTTATGTTCTGGCATCGCTGGTCTGTTGTGTCGTCCAATCCGTATGCTATCGCATTGCGACAGGTTGTGTTACTAGCCAAATTTTAACGAGACGTCCAGGTTTTGAGGTTTGTCCCGACCCGACTCTCGCAAGCCTTCCGCAGGATGTTATATGTCCGTACATTTCTTTACTGCTAACAATTAAAAATATAACGGGCAAGTACATGAAAGTTCCGAAAGGAAACTGTGAATTCATCGATGGCGGTATTCAAAGAAGTTGCAATAGAGAGTTCTTGATCAGCCGATGTACTCAAAGGACGACTGAGCAAATACTTCATCCCTAGGTTCGAACATTACTATGCCGCGTGACTTCCACTGTCGTACTATTACCACCAAACCACTGTTTTCTGAACAGAGTCTCCCCATATCTCCCCACTGAGCGTCCGTGACATATCTTAGTTCACCAGTTACTGCCCTTACCAGTAGCCCCCTCACCCTTCACACGATTCTTTAAGTAATACTGTGGTACTCTCGTGTATAAAACAGCCCCAGACGTCTGATTACTTTACAATGTACAGTTAATGTAGTAAATATTTGAAGAGTGGATATGAAAAACGCTCTAAGCCCAAAAAACGACATTTATCAGAAGAGTGAAGAAACGTGTATCTATTCGTATACAACGGTTTTATAAGCAAAACGATTTCCTGATATCAGAGATCTACGTTCCTCACGAGACAACTGCATAAAATAAAGTGACGTTTTAGATATAAATACTATATAAGGACGTTCTATTTGCCATACCAGGTAATGATTGATCGTAAGCTTCAATAAGAAAGTTTTTACAAGTTCATTCTTGCAAAGAATAAAACAGCAACCAGTCACTGTTAATAATGCTATTTATTTACACACGTAGCGCCGTTAACAGTGTCGAAGCAAAAGGTTCACATACAGACGACTGTTCATGTTTATGTTATACTTGTCGATACCATCACTTGTTGGTTATTTTCTTCCAACAATTAATGTAAACAACAGAAAATGTATATTTGAAGACAGTAACTTGTTCTCGAGAGAACAGTTACTGCTGATGACCGTGCAGCTTTTCCCTAGAATAAATGATGACAAACTGACAACCTCAGCTGCCGACAGGTGTTGTTGTTATACTCGATGTGGACAGCTGAAAATGTGTGCCCCGACGGAGACTCGAACTCGGGACCTCCTGCTTACATGGCAGACGCTCTATCCATCTGAGCCAACTCACAACTGTCCACAATTCTACATATGTATTGTACCTTATAGATATTTGCCCACCCACTCATTACTCGCGCACGCTACGGCGATTCCCGTAAGAGTTAGGGCAACCTGTGCGAATTCGCACAGACGAAGGTCAATGGCTGGGTAGCCTTTAACTATATATTTGAAGACAGTAACTTGTTCTCGAAAGAACAGTTACTGCTGATGACCGTGCAGCTTTTCCCTGGGATAAATGATGACAGACAACCTCAGCTGCCGACAGGTGTAGTTGTTATACCTCGGGGCACACATTTTCAGCTGTCTACATCGAGGTATAACAACAACACCTGTCGGCAGCTGAGGTTGTCAGTTTGTCATCATTTATAACAGAAAATGTAATACAAAAGTTAACAGTCGTCCGAAGATGAACCTATTGCTTAGATACAGTTAACGTCGCTACTTGTGTAAATTAACGGCATTATTAATACTGCTGTTTGTTGTTTTCTATTTTGCAGGAATCACCGTGTTCAAAAATGTTCAAATGTGTGTGAAATCGGATGGGACTTAACTGCTAAGGTCATCAGTCCCTAAGCTTACACACTACTTAACCTAAATTACCCTAAGGACAAACACACACATCCATGCCCGAGGGAGGACTCGAACCTCCGCCGGGACCAGCCGCACAGTCCATGACTGCAGCGCCTTAGACCGCTCGAATCATCTTGTATTTTATAAATAGTCACCATCTCGAAAATGCCTGTTTTCGACAGAACAGTGAGGAAAAAGGTTTCGAATAGAGGCACTTCGTTTTATTTTCGGCCGCACGGGGTAGCCGAGCCATCTACGGCATCGTGTCACTGTTCGCGCGGCTCCCCCGTCTGAGTTCCGAGTCCTCCTTAGGGCATGAGTGTGTGTGTTGTTTATACCGTAAGTTAGTTTAACTAAGATTAATTAGTGCACAAGCTTACGGACCGAGGACCTCAGCAGTTTGATCGCAAAGAACTCACGACAAATTTCCATTTTTATCTTCGATAATACTACAGAAATAGAGAATGAGGATTCTAAGTAGAACTGTAGTCGACAAAAACCATTTCCTTAATCGTTTAAGCTTTGGAATCCCAAGGACACCATGGCTTCGACCGAAGGGCAGTGTTCGAAATTATGTGTAAAATTTCTAGGAAATATAAGGGTTCTCATTCTCAAAAAAGGTTCAAATGGCTCTGAGCACTATGGGACTTAACATCTGAGGTCATCAGTCCCCCAGCACTTAGAACTACTTAAACCTAACTAACCTAAGGACATCACATATATCCGTGCCCGAGGCAGGATTCGAACCTGCGACCTAAGCAACCGCGTGGTTCCGGACTAGAGCGCCTAGATCCGCTCGGTCGCACGCGGCCGGCGTTCTCATTCTCAAATAATGCGTGACTATACTGGGTAATTTTTAGCGATTTGGGTTATGTTGCCTCAAGATAAATAGACAGTGTCTTACTGTAATAATCATTGTGTTAACATAAGTTTGCAACTCTTCATGAGTAGGTCATGACAGCATTTTAAGTTTTCAAATTAGGTCATTAATTAGTGTAATAATGAAGCTCATATTTTTGTTGCCCCTGGAAGACTTTAGATAAGCAACCTGTAGCTGGATCCCGGTGAACACTTTGACTGTTCAGTGATACAGATTTCATGGTGGAGATGGCCCCTCTCACCCACGCATTTCCCGTTTCACTATTTCGTTTCTTGAGAAAAACAAGATGCGGGATTTCAGGTGATTTTTTGGTGTGAGTAAACTGACTTAGCGGATGTTATCGGGTATGGACATAAAATCACGCGCGGCCTCCTTTGACCCAGCGGACTGCAGTGAAACGCCTTAGAAGTGAATCTACAAGTTCCTGGCACTGCTCTGGAAGCAAATGACGTCAAATCGATTGCAAAGCTGCTGCCAATTCTGGTTGACCGTGAGTGCAGGATCCTTGGCACGGAGCCTGCATTCCATTAAGTCTGAGACATGCTCGACGGGTTTCAAATCTGGGGTCCAGAATGACCATCTCAGTCTTTGTCATCTCAGTCTTTGGACATCCCTTCCATGTTCCTGGAACTGTTTAGCTACCTGGAAGGGATGTGGCGGGAAGTTATCGTCTAGGAACACCGCAGAGTTGTCGGAATATTGAAAGGCCATAAATGGGTGGATGTGGTCCCCGACCAGTTCAACCTGCTGTGGACCATTCTCAGTCTCCTCCAAAACAGCTAGGGTGTCCAATCAATCTGAGGAAACTGTACTCGAACCCTTTACAGAGACATCACCTCCTTGGACCACACCTTCATGTGGTCTGAACCACACACGGTGCCTCCCATCGGCATGGTGCAGTTGAAACCGTGTTCCGTCCGACCACATAGTGTTAAGCCGCTATTGAAATGTCTACCCATGATGACTGGCAACAGATACAATCCTTTGTGACCGATGACGCTGGGTTAACAGTGGCACCTGTGTGTGGAGCCGGCTCACATACCTCATGCAACCCACGTGCATACGTATTGTCCACTGTGAGACGTGTCTAGCACGAACGGTGTTGAATTGAGCCATAACTGGTGGCACTGTTGCCTTTTGCCACTATTGACGATCCGCCTCAGATGTCGGCGTCACGTCCATCGAGGCTGGCTGCACGAACGGAAGTTCGTCTGTTGTGGATGAAGACACTCTTATCCAACCATTAATGATACACCATGAACACGTTTTAACGTTTGAAGCCGAATTCCTGCACCAGTGTTGAAATCTAAATTACCATCTGACGAGCACCGACCACGTTGCATGTTACACAAATCACTTTTACAACCACTTCTCAGAAGGTCTCCTACACAAATGCAACTGTCACAGGAAGAGCGTGGTTCTCATACAACGAACCCCCGCCATCTGTGCACCACTGTCCCATGACAACTGCTAAGTCTGTGACAATGCCAATTCATTTCATTCAAACAGTGTATATACAACTGGTAAGTAATTTATAAATTTGAGAAAATATACATCAATAATTATTTTATCCATTACGATTGGAGAACATCGCAGCTGTTTCCCTAAACTACATTATAGGAAACAGTGCTACCAGACACAAGTCTTTATGATAAGATTTTATTGCACCGTTATTTGTTTCGGGCCTAAGCCCATCGGCAGGCGGTAGCACTGATTTCTTGACAAGTTTTACATTTGAGTCTTCATGAAAAGCTCTCCTTTATAAATTACAAGAAAGACGTTCTATCCTCTTTTTCGAACCATGCATTACCATGAGCTAAACTAAATACGAGATCTTGTATTTGAAGAAGGAAATGCTCCTTGGCAAGTTATATCTTGCAAAGACCATCCACCGAGACACCAAAGTCACTCTAATGCGGTAGACTAGAAAGCTGAAAGCGTTTTGTTCAAAACATTTTTTAGCGAGTTATCCTTCAGTTCTCAGCTCGCAGTTCAGTGAATAAAGCAGAGAACTGTTAGCGTTTTACGTGCAGCTGCAATCCGTTGGCCACTTGCAAGATCCTTCAGTCTATGGCAAATACAGACCGACATCACCACAGACGCAGCATACTGAATGCGCCTCGTCCAATCGACAGGAAGATGAAAGCATAGAACGCACGTGCCTCACGCAGACAGAAGACAGGCACGGTATCAGGCTTCACGTAACTCAGAAAGAGAAACTCACCAATATCTCCATCGAAACACATGTGCTGCTCTTGCTAACAGTTTTGTAGCCATTTACACGTAAAGACCCTAAGTGAGGAATACACAAACTGAGGCAACACTGTGTACAGAGAGCTCATAAATAGGGCCAGCCGAGCATGCCGCTTACTGTAGAGCGAGCTATAGCAGTTGGTGTTATACGGTACGGCGTGCAGAGATACAATAGAGCGAAGATTTGTGTTGATAGCAGTTTCCAGACCTGATAAACATCTATATATAGTTTACCTGGTTTAATTTAGTGTAGTATGGTAACTCCCATGTTAGATGCAGTGTTACCACGATCCCTCTTAATGGTGTCGAATGATTACAATTTTAGTTCGATGACTCAGTGAAAAATATGACAGAATGCTTAGCATTTACGTGATTTCTACTGAACTTGTTTTCATTCAGTGACTTATAATTATTTATTTTCAATCTCTCTCTCTGTCAATTGCACACACGCACACACACGCACATACAAACACACACCCACACTTACAAACACACGCGCACTTCAGGGCGCAATTAATTGCATCCATTCATTACGAAGAGCTGTCAAGGAGATACATTTCCAGTTTGCGTCTGAAATTAATATCAGTGTTGTACCCGACCACCCTTTGATTTGGTTCAGTCTGCTTAAATAGAAAAGAAAGAAAAGAGGAAGCATATGTTTCTAAATATGTAAGGGAGTTGTATATACGTCCTAATCTCCTTTTCTCCCTTGTCTCTCTTCATTTCTACATTCCCGTTTCTAAGTCCATCTCCTTCCCCCTCTCTCTGTTCATCTTCTCCTTCCCTCTTCTCTCTCTATTTCCTCCTGCCCCATCCTTCTGTCCGTGTCCTCCTTCCTATTTGCTACGTACACTTCTTCACAACTCACTATCAGTCTCCTCTTACCCTCTCTTTCTGCTCTCTTTGCCTTAGCCTTGTTAATTGTTATTGTAAATACGTTATGAATAGGAAACCACGGCAGAGTTTGTGTTACTGTAAACTGTTCAGTGACAGGATTGCTCTTATCAGAATCGGCAGCAAACCAACACCGACAACAACAATTCAGGTTTACATGCCGACGTCACAAGCTGAAGATGAAGAGATAGAGAAAGTGTATGATGTTATTGAAAGGATAATACAGCATGTAAAAAGGAATGAAAATCTAATAGTCATGGAGGACTGGAATGTAGTTGTAGGGGAAGTCGTAGAAGAAATGGGCTTGGGACAAGGAATGAGAGAGGAGGAAAACTAATTGCCTTCTGTAACAAGTTTCAGCTAGTAACAGTGAATGCTCTGTTCAAGACTCACAAGAGAAGTAGGTATACTTGGAAAAGGCCGGGTGATACGGGTATATTTCAGTTAGATTACATCGCGGTCAGACGGAGATTCCGAAAATAGATAAAGGATTGTAAGGTGTACCCATGAGCAGATTTAGATTCAGATCGCAATATAGTAGTGATGAAGAGTAGGTTGAAGTTTAAGACATTAGTCAGGAAGAATCAATACGGAAAGAAGTGGGATACAGAAGTACTAAGGAATGACGAGATACACTTTAAGTTCTCTAAGGCTATAGATACAGTAATAAGGAATAGGCCAGTTGGCAGCACAGTTGAAGAGAGTTGTACATCTCTAAAAAGGGGTTTCACAGAAATTGGAAAGAAAACATAGGTACAAAGAAGGTAAATGTGAAGAAAACATGGGTAACAGGAGAACTACTTCAGTTATTTGATGAAAGGAGGAAGTACAAAAATGTTCCAGGGAATTCAGGAATACAGAAATACAAGTAGATGAGGAATGCAATAAATAGGAAGAGCTTAGACGAAATGGTTGCAGGAAAAATGTGAAGACTTTGAAAACAGAAATGATTGTCTGAAAGACAGACTCAACATACAGGAAAGTCAATACAAACTTCGGTGACATTAAAAGCAAGGGTGATAACATTAATAATGCAACGGGAATTTCACTGATAAAAGCAGACGAAAGAGCAGATAGGTGGAAAGAATACATTGAAAGCCTCTATGAGGGGCAAGATTTGTCTGATGTGATAGGAGAAGAAACAGGGGTCGATTTAGAAGAGATAAGGTATCCAATACTAGAATCTAAAAAGAGCTTTGGAGGACTTAAGAGCAAATAAGGCAGGAGGGATTGATATCATACCATCAGAATTTCTAAAATCATTTGGGGGAAGTGTCAACAAAAAGAATATTCACGTAGGTATGTAAAAATTCTGAATCGGGCGACTGACATCATCCTCGTAATCCCGGAACGGCAAGAGCTGACAAGAGCGAAAATTATCGCACAATCAGCTTTACAACTCATGCATTCAAGTTGCTTACAAGAATAGCATACAGGAGAATAGTGAAGAAAATTGAGGATGTGCTAGATGACGATCACTTTGGCTTTAGGAAAGGTAAAGGCACGAGAAAGTTAATTCTGACGTAGCGGTTAATAAAGGAAGTAAGACTAAAGGAAAATCAAGACACGTTCATAGGATCTGTCGAACTGGAAAAAGCGTTTGAAGTGTAAACTGGTGCAAGATGTTCGAAATATTGAAAAAGTAGGGGTAAGCTGTAGAGAGAGACGGATAATACGAAATACGTACAAAAGCGAAATGGGAATATTTAGAGAGGATGACCAAGAACGAAGTTTTCAGATTAAAAGGAGTCTAAGACAGGGATGTAGTCATTCCCCCCTACAGTTCAATCCATCTAAGAGGCAATGATGGAAATAAAAGAAAGCATGAAGGGTTGAATTAAAATTCAAGGTGGAACTATATCAATGATATGATTCGCTGATGACAATGCTATCCTGAGTAAAAGTGAAGAAGTATTACAAGATCTGCTGAACGCAATGAACAGTCCAATGATTACAGAGCATGGACTGAGAGTAAATCTAAGAAAGACGAAGGTAATGAGAAGTAGCAGAACTGAGAACAACGAGGAAATTAACATCAGGATTGATGGTCACGAAGTAGATGAAGTTAAGGAATTCTACTACCTAGCCACTAAAATAACCAATGACGGATGGAGCAAGGATGACATCAAAGGCAGACTAGCAATGGCAAAAAGAGCATTCCTGCCAAAGGCAAGTCTGCTAATAATATCGACCTCAATCTGAGGAATAAATTTCTCAGAACGTACGTCTGGAGTACAGCATCCAATGGTAGTGGAACAAGGACTGTGGGAAAACCGGAACAGAAGAGAATCGATGCATTTCAGATGTTGTGCTACAGACTAATGTCGAAAATTATGTGGACCGATAAGGTAAGGAATGAGGAGGTTCTGCGTAGAATCGGAGAGGAATATGTCGAAAACACTGATAAGGAGAAGGGACAGGATGATATGATCTCTCTTTGGACATGAGGGAATGATTTCCATGGTACTAGAGTGAGCTGTAGAGGGCAAAAACTGTAGAGGAAGACAGAGATTGGAATACATCCAGCAAATAATTGAGGTCATAGGCTGCAAGTGCTACTCTGAGATGAAGAGTTCAGTACAGGATGGGAATTCGTGGCGGGCCGCATCAAGCCAGCCAGAAGACTGAAGACAAAAAAAAAGAATGATTCTATAGTAGTATTCTGATCGTACACTAGTAAGTCATGTATAAGTTTTCTGTCTGCTAGCAAAGTTTCGTATACAGCCTATATGTTTCGAAACATTTATTACAGTGTTTGTTACAGTAAAGCGTAAAAATTTGAAGTAAAATGGAAAGGAGCGTTTTGAGATATTTGATAACATTGTTTTCCCTTCAGATATCGGATTTATTTGTTTATATGTTATATGTATTACAATATACACACATTAAAGGATGAAATACCTAAGATCATGCTTGTATTAGGATTCAACTTTGTGTCAAAATTTCAAAGCAATCAGTCACGAACTTTCCGAGGGTAACGATTTTGAACAAAGCAACGTTTACATTATTATAACGTTTCTCCCTTTTATCATATATCTATTAAATATATCCCAGATGGCATTCCAGTAGGTATATGAAAACACTTGAGTACCTGGATGCAACGTTGCGTCAAAATGTCAAACCAATCCATGCAGAACTTCCGGTGATTTGATACTTTGAAGAAATGAACATCTACGTTCGTACTTACATAAAAAATGTAGGTGTCATTAATCGCAAATCTCTGAAAGTTTTGACCGATTGCTTTGAAATTTTGGCACAACTTTCCATTGGTAGAAGAGCATGTTACAGGTACGCATTTTTAAAATACATGTAACGCATAAATTTATATAAATTTAATAATAGGAAAACGCTTTTACGAAAAATCTGAAAACGTTACTACCTAAAAACATGCCTTCATTAGAATGCAAATTGTATAAAATTTCAAAGCAATCGGTCAAGGATTTCCAGAAATACTAGATTTCGAAGAAACGAACATTTACATTTTGATTTATATACATTAAACACTTTACATCAACTTCTGCGTGGTCCAAGATTTTCATAGGTAAATTGTTTACTGTCTGAATGGTGAATACCGTTTGACATATCTCAATAAAGTACTTATGAATGCTACTGTTTTCAAATTGTACCAAATTGTCGACAACAATCTTCACAAGAGAATAAATGTACTGTGAGAGTGTTGAAGGTATGTCCATTTTTTTAAAGAGCTGTTTACTGGATTCTAGAGCGGACACCGTGCATTATCCTTATTACATGCATCTGTGCGACTGACATTTTCTTCTTCAATCATGAGAGACCCCATAACCTGACTCTCTAAGAAATTAATGAACGAAAATAGGAACAGAAAGTTATCATTTGTCGTTTCGTCTTCAAACTCTAATATTATGAGTATTGCAAAAGTCACACACTTTCTAGATGTACGAAAATTTGTAACATCGGACTTCCAGCTCATTTTCTATCATATTTAATGTGTTCCCGATATTTTTCTTATATCTGGGAACCACAATGATGTAGAAATATCTGAATGATAATTCCGTCCTTTCACTGTTCACTTATATATTTCTGCACACACTGTTTATTTTGTCTTTCTATCAATAATTTTTAAATGAATCATTACTACCCTATGGTACTTAGTCACACTGCAAACTGTAGCACGTGTCAACAAGTTCATAAATAACATATAAAAATACAGCGAGCATCATGTCAGTGCAGCTAACCCCCTTTAATATCAATTTAACACGACTTCACTTGATAACGTAGCACGTGTCACAATTAATGAGATGTAGTTTCCTGTTACCTTTCCTCAAATTCCCCTTTTCTTTTATCCTTTAATTACTTCAGTAAAGTTTTCCTAGCGTCATCTCTGTCCGAAGGGTACAAATCTTTGCCATTTGTTCCGCTATCTTCCTGGCCGTTAAATAACCCACATATCAATAGGAGAACCTAATTTGAAAAGTTATGGTTCAAATGGCTCTGAGCACTATGGGACTCAACTGCTGAGGTCATTAGTCCCCTAGAACTTAGAACTAGTTAAACCTAACTAACCTAAGGACATCACACACATCCATGCCCGAGGCAGGATTCGAACCTGCGACCGTAGCGGTCTCGCGGTTCCAGACTGCAGCGCCAGAACCGCGCGGCCACTTCGGCCGGCCTGAAAAGTTATCTTCTGGCTCAGTACAGCTGCACCAAACTTCAATTAAGCAGCAGCAACATGCACATTAGTTGGTCGTACTATTGTAAATAATACGCAGATACGTGCGTTTATTTAACGTTAATGTTAAGCCATTCACAACAAATAACGAGCGCTCTCTGTTGTTAACGCTTAATGTGAATGTTTACCGTACACTGTACAATGCAATGTTGAATTTACAAATTTTTGTGTTTATGCTCGCAGATACACGTAAGCAAATTATGTCCACCATTTGCGACTTCTATATTGGAATAACGTCATATACTGTATAATGGACAGCAACGAAATTTGTTTTAATTCCTGCCGGTAAACAATAAGTATTCCGATGCTCAGCATTTTAAATGAACTGGAAACCAAGACAACTGAATCCAATCGACGTTCAAAACCTTTTGTCGTAAACAAATTGAAACCTTAGCGTGTGGTTTCCATTCTCACAAGTTTCCACTCGCTACGAGAAAGCAGTTGTAAAAGGGAATTATTTTATAGGAATTATAACAGCAGGATATTATTTACGTACAACGACATGTAGACCAAGTTTATTGTTAACAGACGATCAGTAACTCAGCTCTTGGCAGTTCCAAGTCACTTTCTAGTGTGGACAATGTGCTGTAAACTAAATTGCAAATAGGTGAAACACGTCCGTTTCAGGAACTTTTCATTAAACTACTACTTGTAATGATTAATTAGGCTTCATTAAGTCCAGCAAATGTTTTTCTGCTACTTTATTCACATTTAGTCATGTGCTGGAGAAGGATTGGGTAGGGAACCAAACGTTATTCATTTTATTTCCTTTTTCTTTCATATCAGCATCCTGTGTTACACTTTATCCATAATCCCAACCATGGTTAGCTTTGTGATGTATGAATGAATGATGATTCGAAGCGTGCGTGCGATCACAGAATCACAATAGCTTTCATGGTTCCCGTTGTAGAGGTGTTGGAACGTCTGCTGAGTCTTGATTTCAAAGCTGGCTTATGGAGTGACCGGATCGGCAGTTCGTCCCACCCTTTTTAAGAAGTTTCTGCAATTGGTCAAGCTACCAGCGTACAAACTGTGGAATTTCCATCAAACTCTTTATTCAATTTTGTACATTAAATTAATAGGAAGTTTGATAAAAGGACACAAACGTTTTAGCATCCATCCGATTGGACAAAGCGCTTAGCGCGTCGGTGTAGTTTCTTTATTGGCTGTAGTCCGCACTGGACCATAGCGTCTGGGTGGTTTTAGAAATTTTGTGAGTAAATCTGAGTATGACGGTGTACTGAGTTAAGTGACGTTGTTTTCGAACACACTTCTTTTGGTTACAATTCTGCCTAGTAGTTTCGTTTCTTGATGGAGGTAACCACTGTAGTAATTAACTTCTGGTGTCAAGGTAGCTGAATCTTGCGCGTGTCAATTTTTATCGTTTCCTAAACAGTTTTTGAAAGGGTGACATGATTTCATTATCCACCAATATTCAGAATTTTCCATTATGCTGTGCAGAATTTCTTGAGGAGAAATAATTGTCCTTAGCCAGGATTGACGGCAACAGGGTGCAATACGTAGGAATCATAAGGATTGTATTTTATATGGTGTACAGCAATACCTTGCACTCAACGTGATAAATAGCACAGAGCAATAACCGTGTAAGTCGAATTAGCGTAAGTCGGGGACTAATTCAGCACAAAAATACCTAAAATTTAATTTCAGTGTGGACCAGAGAGTAAGGAAAATATCGTGATTTGTTAGAAAATATTTAGTGAATTTGTTCAACAATACAACAAATTATATTTCAGTGCAATATTATTTATGCATTTCGATAAAGCAAACTAAAGTTATTGTGATGTAGAAGACTTCTTAAAACCCGACGATGTCACCTGACGAGTTAAATTTGTTTCTTCCCACGCAAAATTTCCTCATAGCACGCTACTAATTTTTTTATTACCGGTTTTGTAGTAGTAATGCGCATTCATTGGAGTTTATTTTTTCTAAATCTTGTAACCTTTTTTAATTGAATCGAGCCCTTTTGTCAAGTTTGTAGACGTCACGTACCCTCTAACAGAACTGAGTCTACAGAATCAGGTTATATAATTTTTGTCCTTCCTCATGCAGTTCTACACTGAAGCGCCAAAGAAACTGGTATAGGCATGCGTATTTACATACATAAATATGTAAACACGGCGCTGTGTTGGACAACGCCTACATAAGGTAACGAGTGTCTCGCAAAGATATTAGATCAGTTACTGCTGGTACAGTGGAAGGTTATCAAGATTTAAGTGAGTTTGAACGTGGTGCTACAGTCGGTCGCACGAGCGATGGCACACAGCATCTCTGACGTAGCAATGAAGTGAGGATTTTCACGTGCGACCCTTCCATGAATGTACCGTGAATGTCAGGAATTCCATAAAACATCAAATCTCCGACATCGCTGTGGTCGGCAAAAAGATCCTATAAGGACAGAACCAACGACCACTGCAGAGAATCGTTCAACGTGACAGAAGTGCAACCCTTCCGAATATTTCTGCAGATTTCAATGCTGGGCCATAGACAAGTGTCAGCGTGCGAACCATTCATTGTAACATCATCTATATGGTCTTTCGGAGCCGCAGGCCAACTCGTGTACCCTTGATGACAACACGACACAAAGTATTACGCCTCGGCTGCGCCCTCCTACACCGACATTGGACTGTTGATGACGGGAAACATGTTGCCTGGTCGGACAAGTCGCGTTTCAAATTATATTGAGCGGATGGACGTGTACGGGTATGGATACAAATTCGTGAATCCATGGACTCTGCATGTCAACAGGGGACTGTTCAAGTTGGTGGAGGTTGTGTAATCCTATGGGGCGTGTCCAGTTGCAGTGATGCGGTTCAAATGGTTCAAATGGCTCTGAGCTCTATGGGACTTAACTTCTGAGGTCATCAGTCTCCAAGAACTTAGAATTACTTAAACCTAACTAACCTAAGGACATCACACACATCCATGCCCAAGGCAGGATTCGAACCTGCGACCGTAGCGGTCACGCGGTTCCAGACTGTAGCGCCTAGAACCGCTCGGCCACCACGGCTGGCTCAGTGATATGGGAAGCCTGATACGTCTAGATACGACTCTGACAGGTGACACGTAAGCACCCTGTCTGATCATCTGTATCTGTTCATGACCATTGCGCATTCACACGCACTTGGGCAGTTCCAGCAGGGCAATGCGACACCCCACACGTCCAGAATTACTATAGAATGGCCCCAGGAACACTCTTCTGAATTTAAACACTTCGTTTTCATCAGAATCATTAGACATGAACATTATTGAACAAATATGGGATGCCTTGCAACGTGCTGTTCAGAACAGATCCCCACCCCATCGTACTCTTACGGATTTATGGACAGCCCTATAGGATTCATAGTGTCAGCTCCCTCCAGCATGGCCGAGCGGTTCTAGGCGCTTCAGTCGGGAACCACGCGGTTGCTACTGTTGCAGGTTCGAATCCTGCCTCGGGCATGGATATTTGTGATGTCCTTAGGTTTGTTAGGTTTAAGTAGTTCTAAGTCTAGGGGACTGATGACCTCAGATGTTAAGTCCCATAGTGCTTAGAGCCATATGAACCATGTTTCCCTCCAGCACTACTTCAGACGTTACTCGATTCCATGTCATATTTTGTTGCGGCACTTCTGCGTGCTCGCGGAGCCCTTCAGTACAGTAGACAGGTTTACTAGTTTCTTTGGCTCTTCAGAGTATAAGCATATTAATTATCAGCTCCTGATTGTGTTAATATAGCCAGTCTTGAATGTCATCACCATCCACTTCTAAATTTAACTGTCAGGCAAGACCGACGTATTATTCAGTCACGTTATCAATTTGGTCACGATCTGGTGCCAATTTTTCATGGATTTCTATGGTAAAAAAGACACAGCTTTTTCCAGGCACCATATATAGCTTTTTGTGAAAATTTGTTTCAAGATTGTCCAATAATTCTCCTAGCACCTGAATCAGCTGGCTGTATTCGGTGACAAAAATACAACATCCAAAAACATGAGAGTTAATTAGTGCAGCCAGAGGGTAAGATGATGCGTTGTCGATTAATAGCATCACTTTAAATAGGATTTGCTTTAATTGGCAGATGAGTTCGACTTCAAATTTGAACCTATGGCCAAACCAGCCTTCAAAAAGTGATGTTGTCAACCAAGCTTCAGCATTCGACTTTCAAATCACAGGCACGTAGCTTTAGAGCTATTTTAAAGGCCTTGGATTTTCTGAACAATGAAATAAGAAAGTCTTCAATTTACAGTCACTTTCTGCGTTCTCGGCAACCATATATCGATCCTTGGAGGCATGAAAACCTCGAAAGGTTTTCTCTGACGCGCGATAATAGTTCTCGTAAGTGTCTTCTTCCACAACGGACGAGTTTCATTTACGTTTGCTTTGGTTTGTCTGTTATACCCTCCTCCTCCTATAATTGCCTTGGAGTTTCTCTGGATAGAGCGAAGTAGTCTCTTTATGGGATCTTGCGACCTCTCCAAATTCTGCGATGCTATGCTAGGTTACGACGACTTTAGAATTGGCTGCGCCTACCTAGCGTTAAACACTTCCACCCCAGCTACCTCTTCAGTTTTGTCTTTCAGTTCAGAGATTTTAATTTTCCCATTGAAGTCACCGATAATGATAAATTTACATTTCAAACATAATGAGTTTCATTTTTGGTCAATGCAAATGAATTAGTTCTACTTCGTTTATGTGACATAGTTAGAATCCATCAATCATGCCAGCTCAGTGGGTGAAGCGACTCTTCACGTAACACGTTCGAACCTACCGTAAGCCGAACACGGTGTGGTCAGAGTGGAGGAGTAGGGGTGCGCCGCCCTTGGATGAATCGGGTACCTCCTGTTTTGCGTAAAATGGGTTGGTGTATCTCGGGGTATTATTGTACTTATTTTGTAACGACTTTTCTTCCCAAATTTAATGAGTGTTTCATTCTTAGTGCGTTGACAAGAGCACCTGTGTTCCATGCGTTTGATGACACGACTCTCTGCTGCGATAACGATGTGAAAAGGCTTTGTTAAGAGGCCGCATCCCACAGTAAAGAAAGATTTAATAAAATATAACTGATTTCGTTAAAAGATTGCTGAAGTCAGTGAGAGAACACCTCGTTGACAATGAATGTCTTCTTCCATGGAATATAGTTAGATTTATCCCCCACCTGCATTCCACCAATCCCTTCCGCCTCCTGTGATTATTGACAGTAAGCTGCCCTTCTTGAAAAATGCCTTTTTTTAAATTGGTAATGAAATTCTTTCCCTGAGCACTCGTGCTGAAGTCGCTTCGTACATCCCGTGGCGCGTCACAGGTAAATCTTTGGGCTAAATTCCATTCAATTATCTTAATTACTTCAGACGGCATTCAAATCCGTGGAACTTCTAAATAGATAGTCACTGCATGCTCGTGGTAATGAGTACAATGGCTTCACAAAGTCCATGACATATGGCGAAACATGTATCTTGTTTTTTATTATGTTGAAAAATCCGAATAAAATAGTAATCAGCCGATGGACAGTATCTAATCACAGTTTGGTTGCACATAGAAAAATGTATGGGAAATGCAGCTCAAATCAGGTACTGGTCCAAATATTGCATCTTTTGATGAGGAAATTAACAGTCTTGGTTGCAGCATTTTACCTATCGTTTGTCTACCAATACTAACTAATCAATTGTTAATTATTTACTAATAATACTTACAACCCTGCAACGAAGACTGTCTCATCATGGTTATGTTATTGGTTACTGTACCATCCCTGCGATGAAATGGAAAATACGTTGCGTCATTTGATTCTAAATCTTCAAGTAAACAAAAGTGATGTTTCTTTTGACCTGATATATGACACCTCGATTTTTCTCCTTAGACCCCAGACTTCCAAGTAAGACGGTAACTTGTGCTGCCCGTGTTCTGATAATCCGCGTTCGCAGTTTCCTCTTAATTAGTGCCGTTTGCTGCTGGCGCTTCGCAGAGCTCCGGCTGTAGGACCAACTTCTCTCATTAGTAAACGGATGATAAAGGCCTGATGTGCACTCAGCTGGTGGCGGTCGTATGTACAGCCCAGTTTGTTCCTTAACGCTCGCGAGGCTAAACATAGTTACGATGCAGCAGAATACCGCATAACTCCGCATAACTCCACCATGCCAACTTCAATAACCGTTAACGCAGGAGCACGATCCGCAAAGTCTAACAGTATACCATTTAGCACGATTTGTCTATCACAGATTTTTTTCTGGGAATGGTATCGCGTCATATTCTAAAATCTATCACTGATTAAATCAAGGTTTAAGCCACTGTAACCGTCCCAGAAACTTTGGTTCCATCAGTGATAGTTTTCTTCAGAATACGACGCGCTAGCATAGTCAGAAAACGTTCGTGTTAGTTAAAACTGTGTGCCCGACCGAGACTCGAACTCGGGACTTTTGCCTTTCGCGGGCAAGTGCTCTACCATCTGAGCTACCGAAGCACGACTCACGCCCGGTACTCACAGCTTTACTTCTGCCAGTACCTCGTCTCCTACCTTCCAAACTTTGCAGAAGCTCTCCTGCGAACCATGCAGAACTAGCACTCCTAAAAGAAAGGATGTTGCGGAGACTTGGCTTAGCCACAGCCTGGGGGTGTTTCCAGAATGAGATTTTCACTCTGCAGCGGAGTGTGCGCTGATATGAAACTTCCTGGCAGATTAAAACACTGCTTGGGTAGCTCAGTTGATAGAGCACTTGCCCGCGAAAGGCAAAGGTCCCGAGTTCGAGTCTCGGTCGGGCACACAGTTTTAATCTGCCAGGAAGTTTCATATCAGCGCACACTCCGGTGCAGAGTGAAAATCTCATTCTGGTTCGTGTTAGTTGACTATCAGTGGAAGCCTACGCAGTTAGTTTGGGCTGACAAGAGCCATGAAATACCTCCAAATAGCGTGCAGGGCCTTCTTTTTCCCAGTATAGTGGAACAACTCGACGTGGTATGGACTCAACAAGTCGCTGGATCTATCCTGCAGAAATATTAAGCCACGCTGCTTCTATAGCAATTGCGAAAGTGTTGCCGGTGTCGATTTTTGTGCTCGTATTGACGACTCGTCTAAGTCCCATTACGTTCTGCGGGGCTCATTTCGGATGATCTGGACTGCCAAGTCATTCTTTCGAACTGTCCGGAACGTTCTTCAAACGAAACGCGAACAACTGTGGCCCAGTCACATGGCGCACTGTCATTCACGAAAATTCCGTCGTTGTTGGGGACATGAAGTCCATAAATGGCCGTAAATTTTCTACGAGTAGCCGAACATTATAATTACAGGTCAATGATCGGTTCAGTTGGACTAGAGGACCCAGTCAATTCCATGTAAACACAGCCAACACAATTGTGGAGCCACCACCAGTTTGCACAGTGCCTTGTTCACAACCTGCGTCCATGGCGTGGCGAGGTCTGCGTCACACTCGAACCCTACCATCAACTTTTACCAACAGTAACTGCTGCTCGTCTCACTAGGCCACAGTTTTCTAGTAGTCTAGGGTCCAACAGATATGGTCACGAGCCCAGGAGGGGCGTCGCAGGTGATGTCGTGTTGCTAACAAAAGCACTCGCGTCAGCCGTCAACTGTGAAGATTCACCACTATGTCCTAACGGATACGCTCGTCTTACATCCCAGGTTGATTTTTTCGGTTATCTGACGCTGTGTTGCATGTCTGTTACCACTGACAAATTTACAATAACGCCGCTGTTCTCGGTCGTTACGTGAGGGCCGTCGGCCACTGCAGTGCCCGTGGTGAGTGGTAATCAGGAAATCCGGTATTCTCGATACACTCTTGACTCTGTGGATCTCGAAGTACTTAATTTGGTAACAATTTCCAAAATGGAGTGTCCCATGCGTGTAGCTCCAAGTACCAATCCGCGTTCAAAGTCTGTTATTTGGCGTCGTGTAACCATAATCATGTCGAAAACCTTTTCACATGAATCACCTCAGCTCAACTGATACCACCGCCAACGTGCAGCCCTTTTTTACCTTGTGTATAAGACACAACCGCTATCTGTATTTGTGCATATCGCTATCCCATGAATTTATTACCTCAGCGTAAATTATCAAATCATTTATTTGGAACAATTTAAGATGTGACTCCGAATTGAGGGCTCTTGGAAACAGAAAAGGAATTGAAATGCCTAGGCTAGCAGGACAGTGCGGATTAGGTTATTGAAAGGGGCCAAATTGAGTTCCTGTCAGTTGTATTCAACATACAAATTTTATTTATGAACACATAATATTACAATAAGGATGAAAAACATTCAAAACATTATTCGACCACGTTATCCAAGACACAAGGCTTAAGAAAAATTGAAATACAAGGTTCGTCTGGAGTTTTCATCCAAGAATATTTTCTAAATCTTGAATCTAATCGGCTGAAGGCCTCAGCATTTTAATTTCAATGGAACTAGGTTGGAGGTCGCATATTAGTCAATAAGAGGAGTTTCAATCAAAATGCAGAAGGCCTTATCTTAAAACATTTCATGCAAATTGGGCTGAAGGCCATATTCAAAAGCATAAGAATCTTATGCCTTAAGGACAAGAGATGAAGATTAATTTAAGAGGTATTAAAACTCGGCTGAAGGCCACTCACCAACAAATTATTTAACGGCTTAAGCCCTTGAAGAAGAGTTTCAATTTTAAAGGGCAGAAGGCCGTATCTTAAGGCATTTCATGCAAAATAAAGAACAAAAATCTCATGTGTTAAGGGCAAGACAAGGACATTAACTTAAGAGATATTAATACTCAGCTTAAGGCCACATATCAACAAATATGTTTAACGGCTTAAGGCCTAGAAAGAGTTTCAATATAAAAGGCAGAAGGCCTTATCTTAAAACCTCTCCAGTAAAATTCGGCAGAAGGCCTCATGTAAAAATGTAACAATCTCGTGCCTTAAGGGCAAGACAAGAACATTAATTTAAGAGATATTGGTACTCGGCTAAAAATCAACGAAATAACTAAAATCCAATAGGGGAAATTACTACATAGCGCACAAGAAACGGCGCTCGGAAGTTTCCAAGGGTTGGCCTAGGGCTGTAACACTAACGGCCGTTTAAGTGAGACAGGCAGCCTGTCCAAAGACTTCTTAATCTGGAGGTAACACAACCGACAGACAGCCAACCGGCCAGTCAACCAAATCAGTTCCACTCCACGCGACCAGCAATACACGACACATAGAATATTGGCGCCCACAACGACCAACAACGCCTCAGCTGTCGAACTGCATGCCGCACTGGACAGCAACAACACGACGAGGAAAATACACTGCCGAAAATTATGTCAACGAGCAGGACAGGTAACCGAAACGTCAGCGGCTACAAAACAGAAGATACCGCTGGTGATCTTCAGTAACAGGGAATAATTTAACTTTCACAGGAAGACGGCTGGAATCCTAACCGACTTAAATACACACACGTTGTTTCTGGCGGGAATGTCCCAAAAGCGACAACCAGGATCAAAAGAAGAAATTTAAACAGTTGAGGCTCGATAGTAAGTTAAGTGAGGACTTGACTTTCATGTCCGAGATCGGTGCGCGACGAACTTCGTAGCACTCGCAAGATTCACCTCACAATCCAATCGCGTGTGCACGCCGTCAGCGGCTTGCTGCTGCTCCACGCCAACAGATGCACTGGACTGCTGCTCCGTCGCAACTGCACTGCCGGTGCGTCTCCCACTCACCGACTACGCGACACACGACGACCCGGAAACACTATCGGTCGCTCCAGAGATGGTACGACAGTGCGCTTATCGATACGCACTGCTGCTGCCACTAATTGGCAAGAAGGCAGGAAGTTACAGATGCCAGTACATGGAATATGAAAACGAAGCTGCACGACCGTAATAGAAGATGACTAACAATTAATAGGATGAACACGAGCGGTGCATGGCTCAGGTTCAATAATGGTTCAAATGGCTCTGAGCACTATGGGACGTAACATCGTAGGTCATCAGTCCCCTAGAACTTAGAACTACTTAAACCTAACTAACCTAAGGACATCACACACATCCATGCCCGAGGCAGGATTCGAACCTGCGACCGTAGCAGTCCCGCGGTTCCGGACTGCAGCGCCAGAACCGCACGGCCACCGCGGCCGGCATGGTTCAGGAACTGATCAGATACAGTAGTCATGGAAGTCGCCGTAACGGCTGGGCGATACGTGAACGCCATCCTTCGACTAATAGCATAACCATATGGGCAGCATATTGCCGAGGCATTCGTCTTCATTGATGAGAATTCTCGCACCAATCTTGCACATCTTGTTAATGAAATCCTTCAGGATAACGACGTAGCTCGACTAGAGTGGCCAGCACGTTCTCTCTGGTACCGCGCGCCGCGGAATTTGAATCCGCGCCGGACTTCATGGACGCCGAAGACCCAAGAGGTCGCTGCACCTTAAGTTGTGGCGGCGCGCGCCTCCTTGCCCGCTTTTAGTGTGGGGGCGCCTCAGTGGAACACTTGGTCCCAGCGGCCAATAGCGGCGCCCCCGAGAGCGTACTTAAGCGTTAAGCGCCGGCTACTCGCACATCAACCCCCACCTTCCTACTTTATCCCCACAGGCCGTCCTCCTCCTCCTTGAATCCCACTGTCTCTACAGTGCCTTCCTACGCACGCGTGACCCGGACACACTACGACGCCACCGGCAACTTCAGCGACACATTCGTAATTTGCTCGCGGCTAAGAAACGCCGGGACTGGCGACAGACATGCACCCGTTTAAATGCTACCCTACCTATCAACTCGTCCCAGTTCTGGTCAGCCTTCCGTCGCCTTACCGGAACTAAATCCTCCCCCTACTATCCTCTTCTCCATGATGATCACCCCTTCCCTGACACCCTTAGTAAGGCCAATCACTTTGCCTCCTACCTCTCTGATGTGTTTTCCATCCCCGATGATCCCCAGTTCGATTACTCTCTCTTCCCGGATGTCCGCGATCGAACTGACACCTCTGTCCCTCCCCTCACACCTGGTTTCCAGTACTTGGACAACATTGCACACACGGAACTCAATGCCCCTATCACTACACAGGATCTCATTGCTACACTCCGCACAAAACGCAACACCGCTCCTGGTCACGACCGTGTCACCTGCCGTCACCTTAGTGAAGCTCCTGTCGCTTTCCTCTCCACTCTGGCCAGGCTCTACAATGTAGTCCTGTCCACCGGTTACTACCCCGACCTGTGGAAAACCTCCGGTATCCTGATGTTCCTTAAACCTGGCAAACCGCCGTCCGCTGTCTCCTCCTACCGACCCATCAGCCTTACCTCGGTCTTCAGCAAGGTCCTGGAATCTATCCTCACCCGACGCATCCACCAGCATCTCCGCCAGCACCGCCTCCTTCCCGTTACCCAGTGTGGCTTTCGGCCGTCCTTCTCCTCCGACGACCTTCTCCTTCACCTCTCTAATCTCCTTTCCGACCAGCTTAATTCCCGTCGCTCCGCAATCTTCCTCTCCCTGGACCTCGAACGTGCTTATGACCGCGTATGGCATTCCGGTCTCCTCTTCAAGCTCCAAACTTTCGCCCTTCCCATTAACTACGTCCGTCTGATCGGATCCTTTCTCTCCCACCGTCCTTCCTACGTCACCATCCATAACATTGATTCCTACACCGTTTTCCCCTCCGCCGGTGTGCCCCAAGGCTCCGTCCTCTCCCCCCTTCTGTACCTTTTGTATACGGCGCACATGCCGGCGCCGTCACCCCCCGTCCACCTTCTCCAGTTTGCCGATGACACCGCCTTCCTTGCCATTGCCCCCACCCTGCAGCGCTCCCAACACCTTCTCCAATCCCATCTTGACCGGTTCACCGCTTGGGGCAATCAGTGGTTGCTCAAGGTCAATCGCTTCAAAACCCAGGCGATCATTGTAGGCAAAACCACCCCTTACTTCCGCCTCCTTGATTTCTATCTCACCATCTATGGCCGTCCTATCGCCCTCACTCCCACCCTTAAGTACCTTGGCGTCACCCTCGTCCGTCGCCTCTCCTGGACTTCCCATCTCCAGACAATACAAGCCAAGGCACGCTCCTGACTCCGTCTCCTCAAGCTCCTTTCCGGCCGTGCGTGGGGTCTGGACCCCTCCACCATCCTCCACACCTATAAATCCCTCATCTGCCCTATCGTTTGTTACGCCCATCCGGTCTGGATCTCCGCCCCCCCTACCTTTTATATATCCCTCCAAATCGAACGCCATGCTCACCGCCTCGTCTATCGCATCCGTCTCCCCTCCCCCACGTGGATCCTGTACGATCTTGTTCCGTTCCCCCACCTCCTCCTTTTCCTTGAAAGGATATGGATCTTGTACACCTCCCACAAACTCGATCCTCCTCACCCGCTTGTCTCGCCCATCCTCTCCCACCCCCGCCCGCTGCCGCGCCTGTATTCCCACGTCCCACCTGGCCTCCATCTCTCCACCCTACTTACCCTCTCCCAGGGTGGCTTCCGCCAGCTCCCCCTCCCTGATGATGTCCTCCTCCCCTCGATCTACCCCTCCTATCAACTTTGATCCTGCCGCCCCCCACTTCCGGTGTCCTTTCCTTTAGGCACCCTCCCACCCTTCTTTCTCCTTTTCCCCCATCCCTTTACCTCCATCCCTCTTCCCCTCCCCCTTCCTCCTTTCCTCCTATCTCCTCTGCCCATGGCATCTCTGCTCTCCCCTCTCCCTCTCCCACCCCCCCCTCCTCCTTTCTTGGCAGGTCCCTGGACTTGCACACGCTACGTGGACTTCCGCGCGCCGGAGATCATCGCCATCAGTGTGTCGTGTGTGCCTTCGTGTTTAGTGTTCAGTGTTCACCGTCGCACTCCATCGTTCACCTGTGCCATCGCCATCTTCAGTGTTTGTGCGTCGTTTCAACAGCTTGCTGTGTGGATTATGGCGGAGTGTGAACGGCTCCGTGTTTGTCTTTATGTGTCTACTGTTTTATTGCCCACCGTTCTGTAACGTATGTGAATTCTTACTGTTTTTTTTCTCATTGTGTATTCTATGGCTGAAGAGCAGCGTAGAATGCTGCTGACAGCCTGCCTGTTGTACAGGTTTTAAAATAACATTAAAGAAAAAAAAAGCACATCAAGTCAGTGTTACCTCGCTTCCGTTGGTTTTCACCTCGCTTGCACTAGACTGCATTCTTCCCGGATCGTGTATGAGTTTGTTTCATTGTGACTCTGTTGTTCAGTCTTGTCGTATTCGTTCTGTCCTACGTTGGTCGTGTCCGTCCTTTTCCGTTGTGTCGTTGTTCGCGGGCCTCTCGGCGGGTCCCGCCGCGCCTTTCGTCAGTGCTACCCCGCGACCGTCCTGGTCGCAGTTACAACATTCTCCATACATAAATCATATCGAACACGCCTGAGAGACATTGAAAGGGGCTGTTCATGGACGACGTGACACACTAACCACTCTGAGGGATCTCCGCCGAATCGTCGTTGGGGAGTGGGATAATATGGACCAACAGTGTATTGATGAACTTTTGGATAGTATGCCAAGACGAATACAGGCATGCATCAATCCAACAGGACGTGCTACTGGGTATTAGAGGTACCGGTGTGTATAGCAATCTGGAGCATCACCTCTGAAGGTCTCCCTGTAGGGTGGTACAACATGCAATGTCTTGTTTTCATGAGGAATAAAAAGGACAGAAGTGATGTTTATGCCGGGGTGGCCGAGCGGTTCTAGGCGCTACAGTCTGGAACCGCGCGTCCGCTACGGTCGCAGGTTCGAATCCTACCTCTGGCATGGGTGTGTGTGATGTCCTTAGGTTAGTTAGGTTTAAGTAGTTCTAGGTTCTGGGGGACTGATGACCTCAGAAGTTAAGCCCCATAGTGCTCAGAGCCATTTGAACCATTTATTACAAATTTCTGTACATGTTCCGAAACTCTCGGAACCGAGGTAATACAGATTTTCTTTTGATATGTGTATTAAAACAAATTTATACGACAGAATGGGAAACTAAAGAACTACTATTAAATGAAATCAGGGAACGAAGAACGCTGATCAACACCATAGACATAACTGATGGCTAAACCTGGGAAGAAAATCAAAGAGCAGGCCGGTAACATAACTATTACTAAGTGTGGTCAGTAGAACAGTCAGTAAAAACAAGTACCTGGCAGAGATGAAAAGGAGCATAGAAGAACGTGTCTAATCGACTATAGTGACGATGATGATGTAGTAATACCAGTTGTGTTATATCTCAGTAAATTTATGTGCACTGTACTTGAGAAAATATTATTGTAACACACTTATATATTATTTCATTCGCACAAGTGTGCTCGTTTATCCGGAATTCATTTGTGTTACGTAGGATGCATGCAGATTTGAGGAGGTACGAATACGATACACCGTTTATGCAGTACGTTTTTACACATTTCTAACAAACGTCAAGAGAAGGGCATATCTTAGGATCAAAGCAACACTACTTCTTTTTGTTATAGCACACAAGATGGAGAAGCTAAGACAGATCACGTAAAATATATTCAGGGTGAGTAAATAGTCATGTAACGTGGTGCGCTTTTCGATAAGTTGTGGGAGTAAGTGCGGGTTTTCTGACCTCCGCAAGTAATTTTTAACGTTTATAGTTAACAAACTATGACATCGACGTCTCATGAAACGCAAATACATTTTTTCCTCTGTGGTATTGGAAAATGATTTTCGTCGATGTCGTCAACGACGTAACATATTGGAAACGTGATGAAATAGCGAAAGCTAAACAGTACCGTACTCCAGTGTCCCAACGTTAGGAAACGAAGTCTCAAAAACTCTGCACTACTGCAACATATTGAAGCAAACACACAACTTTTATACGGCATTTCACGTCTTCTGAAATCGTTGGTGTTCAATTGTAGAATGTAGATTGGTGAGCTTGTAGGCTGTTTTGTGTTTCCCGAATGATCGATCGTGCGAACCCATAGTGTTCTCTTAAGACAGTGTCTAATTATCTTTCCGGCACGCCATTTTTCATAGACACGAGCTGGAGAAGAGTAACTGATTTTGAATGTCATATGTAAAAGACTAGTAAGACAGAAATTTAGTAAGTGGAAGTTAACTTTATACTTCTATCTTACAATATTTAAAGAATGGTTACGATTTGTTATTTATACGTAATATCATTAAGTAGAAGTTGCTGGACGAGAATTTTCAATTCACAAGCCGTGCAACCCGTCTTTAAGAAATATAACTAAATAGTGTAAGTAGTAGACTTGCTCTTATAACAAAATTAATCTGCCAGGAAGTTTCAAATTTCCTTTACTTTACGTCTATGGTCACAAACTTTTTGTCAACAGATTATCGATTTAATTGTTAAAAAAACGTTCTAAAAAAGACATCAGGTAAAGTCCTGGAATTTACTTTACGTCTATGGTCACAAACTTTTTGTCAACATATTATCGGTTTAATTGTTAAAAAAAAGTTCTAAAAAAGGCATCAGGTAAAGTCCTGGAATTTAAGAATGTTAGTTTGCTAAAGAAAACAATATAAAAAAATTCCTATACGGAATGAGATTTTCACTCTGCAGTGGAGTTTGCGCTGATATGAAACTTCCTGGCAGATTAAAACTGTGTGCCCGACCGAGACTCGAACTCGGGACCTTTGCCTTTCGCGGGCAAGTGCTCTACCAACTGAGCTACCCAAGCAGTGTTTTAATCTGCCAGGAAGTTTCAAATTTCCTTTACTTTACGTCTATGGTCACAAACTTTTTGTCAATAGATTATCGGTTTCGGTCTGAAGTGACCATCTTCAGATCTTCTTTATAGAAACCATGTCCTAATGTACTGCAGCCATATGGCATCGTCAAATGTTTAACACAAAATCAGCACGAGCATCTTCAGATATATGTAAATGACAGCGTATGGAAGAGTCATCTTGTCAGCAGCACTACTGTTCCAAAAAAAGTTTGTTTTTAACTGTAGTGCTGCTGACAAG
The DNA here is from genome assembly GCF_023898315.1 of Schistocerca nitens. Taxonomy (NCBI): domain Eukaryota; kingdom Metazoa; phylum Arthropoda; class Insecta; order Orthoptera; family Acrididae; genus Schistocerca; species Schistocerca nitens. The sequence goes on along the minus strand of NC_064621.1, from coordinate 306,150,496 downwards.
ATGACTCTTCCATACGCTGTCATTTACATATATCTGAAGATGCTCGTGCTGATTTTGTGTTAAACATTTGACGATGCCATATGGCTGCAGTACATTAGGACATGGTTTCTATAAAGAAGATCTGATGGTGGTCTTTACAGACCGAAACAGGTAATATTTTGACAAACGTTTGTGATCACAAACTTAAAGTAATGAAAATTTATTCTATATTCGGGTCACTGTTTTATTTGAGACAGTGTCGCAGCTTGTGGAACATATATAAATTGCAAGTGGAAAGAGCGTTATAGAACTTAACAGCTCCTGATCTATGACAAAAAAATTTAAGGTACACACGTAAAACGAATAACTAATATCAGCTGGTTTTCTTATGTTATTCTTGGAGGCAAATTCACAAACACCACACGTAACAACTAACGACCAGGAAGAATATCTTTAAATAGCCGGCCCACGTTGATAGAAGAATGTTTAACCTGCAACGTCGTTAAGAGGCTGCCTAACCAATAACTTCGTTAACAAGGAACAAAATTCTTTAATAAAAGCTACTGGCGACACAATAGCTAGCGACAAGCAACACCTTGACGAGCAGTCTTGTGGTATGTGCAGTGTATTGCAGCCATTTGTGCACTTAACAACCGATCACAAGTCTGGCTCGACTGAGCACACAAAAACAGACGATTAGCTCTGCCGTACCGATCTCTCTGCACAAACGAGAGCAGCCGTGGACGCTTAGACCATCTTACGGGAACTGCCACTTAACCGCCACCAGGCGGAATGCTAACCGATTTCCAGCCAGAGTACAAGTCTCATCGGCGCCGCGACGAATTATGTACCGAATCGCTGCCCATAGAAGCAACGTGAAAGAGGACAGCTATGAAAGAGTTGACTCGCAACGCCTCACTGATCATAGGGCTGCAATACATTGCACATACCAGAAGCATGAAACGTATCGGGATTTAGTATTCACATAATACTGCTTTGACTAATACCACTCGCACATTCACGCTGCTTCGCTGTGACGTGCAGATTCTGTGTTACTGCTGACAAAACTTTAGTTGCATCTCTCCCATCAATTACTGCTCAGTTTTGTTGGCAGCTTGATACGATCAGGCTAGCTTTAAACGTACAACCACACGGCTGCTCTAAACGTTTGGGGACATTCACCACAAATTAAAATCATATTCACATTTTAGACTGTCGTTTTCATCGATAAAACCTCTGTAGCACAACGAAGAAGTTGCCTGACAGTTGTAAAAGCGGATAATAGTGTGATGTACATTAAGCATACAGGTAAACACACGAGCAACGTCTGCTTAAATTTTGTGCCAAGGCCAGATGTCTGTGGACATCTCCTGCACGCTGTGGCATGCCGGTGTGCGACACTTATCTTGTTACTATTTACTCAATTTCCACTTATATTACATACTTGAAGTGGTTTTGGGAGGCTCTTTGCAGTACGTTTCCTAAACCCATGTTGTTCAAACGTCGGTTTTAGGACTCCATAGCAAACCGTTAAAAAGTAGACCCCTGTATGGTCACTTTCTTGTACGCCTGTCTGTCGTTTGTCTGTCTGTTCTAAACCCTTTTCCTCAGGAACAGGTAGATTAACCAAGTTGACATATATGTCACATAGGCTGTTAAGTTCTGCGACCTCTTGGCGACGTAAAAATGGAACATCTAAGTTAATGTACCAAAAAAGTTCGACTCTTTATGGCACATTGTTTAATACTCGCAAACTCACACATCATAAGATGCAAGGAACTTTCCGTTGGTCTAAAATCATGACGTTTGTCAAGAAGAAAAATTTCACAGTACAAGTAAGAAAAAAATTAGAAAATTGTTGAATTATATTTCACACAAAAATAATATTTCTTTCTTAATTTGTTATCCGACTTCAGACTTGGAATTTAAACATGTCCAAAATTCTTGGAATCCGTGGCACTGACTTTTTGCTAGCATCAGTTTCGATGGAGCACTCTTTACACATATTTAGATTTGTGCGGAACCTTCAGTGCACGAGTGTTACTCTCACAGGACCAATTACAATTTTTGTTTATTTAAAGTATATAACAAACTGGTGTCTCATTTCAGATTCCATTACTTAAACACCAAATGTAAGACAAAGATAGTACTTTTCATCATCTTCTGAGGCAGTGGCCAACCTATAAATTATACGAATGTACGTCTGATGGAATCACATTGGTCCTTACATTATTAACTACACTGAAGAGACAAAGAACGTGATACACGTGCCCATTATTGTGTAGGGCCCTCGCGAGCAGGCATAAGTGCCGCAACACAACAAGGCGTGGACTCGATTAATGTCTGAAGTAGTGCTGGAGGTAACTGACACCATGAATCATGCAGGCCTGCCCATAAATCCATAAGAGAAACGAGCGGGTGGAGATCTCTTCCGAACAGCACGTTGCAAGGCATCCCAGATTTGTTCAATAATGTTCATGCCTGGGGACTTTGGTGGGCAGCGGAAGAGTTTAAATTCAGAAGAGTGTTCCTGGAGCCACTCTGTAGCGATTCTGGACGTCTGGGATGTTGCATTCGCCTGCTGTAATTTCCCAAAACTGTCAAAAATGTTCAAACATCTGTGAAATCTTATGGGACTTAACTGCGAAGATCATCAGTCCCTAAGCTTACACACTACTTAACCTAAATTATCCTAAGGACAAACACACACACCCATGCCCGAGGGAGGACTCGAACCTCCGCCAGGACCAGCCGCACAGTCCACGACCGTAGCGCTTTAGACCGCTCGGATAATCCTGCGCGGCCCCAAGACTGTCGCAATGCACAATGGATATGAATGGATCGAGGTGATCAGACAGAATGCTTATGTACGTTTCAATCGTCATGGTCGCATCTAGACTTATCAAGGGCCCATATCACTCCAACTGCACACTCCCCCAACCATTACAGAGTCGCCACCAACTTGAGAAGTCCTCTTGAGAAGTCCTCTGCTGACATTCAGGATCCATGGATTCAAGGGGTTGTCTGTATATCCTTACACGTCCATCCCGTCAGTTTGGAACGAGATTCGTCCGACCGCGCAACATGTTTACAGTCATCAACAGTCCAATATCAGTGTTGAAGAGCCCAAGCGAGGCGTAATGCTTGGTGTCGTGCCGATATTACACTATCAAAAACATTAGACAAAAATGAGTTGTCCTGCAATTGGGCATTGTGATGTGTTTTTGGACGTAGTGTGATAGGGAACTTTTATCGAACGACCCCTTTCGTCCAATTTATTCGATCAAATCTAGCGCCTTGCCTTAAATTAGATCAAACAAATCGTTCGTCTCGTGTTTACTGCATTGAGAAATGTAACCGCTTGGAGTGCAAGCATCTCTGCAGCTGTCTGGAATCTAATTTTCATGAACATGGAGACGAAATTTACATAGTGCGTCGCATCTACAACGAAACTCATAGAAATATATTAGGCAGATGAGGCACTCTATAGTTTGTGGCATCCCAAATACAAAAATGGAATACGAAGAAGAGTGATCTATAAAAACTGTAGGCCATTAGCCGTAAAGTACGGCCAGGAAGTACCCTGTGGATATAAAGGGGGAAATCTACAAGTTTTGTGGAAATAAAAATATTTCTTAATACCTATAGTTTGCACTGAACAGTTATTTGCATTCAGATATTCCTTTTTCAGTGGTTTACGAATAACTTCACTCGTTTCGTGTAATATTCTTACAAATGTGGACTGCGGTATTCGAGTGCTATACTGTTTACTAGAACTGCTTTCTCCTGCTGCATGAAATCGCGGTGTTACCGTAAGTCTGCCTTTTGAGAATACAGCGTTTCGGAAATGAGTGTTATGCGTAATACGAGGAGCCACTTTCCTGGGAACATACAGGAATTTACTTACGTCCATTCGCAAGTAAATTTAAATCGACTAACAGCTCCCGTAAGAAATTTTGTTGTATGTTTTTATTATCTCGCAGTGAAACTCACGGCTTCACCCAAGTACATTTCCTTATCCTTTTCTCTGCTCCTCTTCCCAATGCAAACACAATGCTGTTGTAGTACGCAAAATTTGCAGAGCATTGTAACAAGGTGTTGTCCGCCATTCCAAAACTTCGACGAAATTTTAGATGAGAGCGTAATATCATCTTTTTGCGCCAAGTAGAAAATTTTGTCAAAGCTCTTTGTCTGATATTTGATCAAATTTTTTGGTCCTATAGATCTGCCAGTGTAACAGCCCCCAAAGTAAATTGCACCCAAGGGTTTATATTTCATCAGCGACGTGGCATCTTGTACCCTGTGTGCTGGCGAACAGTTAATTGAACAGACGCTGATTTTGAAAGGCAAGGTGAAGATAAATGTCAGTGCAGGAACGACAAAAACACGAGTAACATACCAGAGAAAGCAGCTGTTGAAATTCTGGGATGACACAGATGCTGCAGAAACCTCCCACAACAATGACGTCGTCCACTACGTTTCTGTGGATTTCCCACTACTCAAGGCACCCAAATAAAACTGCAGTCATACGTCAAGTGATTCTATCATATTTTATGGTAAATGACGTCCTCAGCCAAATAAACTTCTTGTAACTTGAAACTTCCTGGCAGATTAAAACTATGTGCCCGACCGAGACTCCTACTCGGGAACTTTGCCTTTCGCGGGCAAGTGCTCTACCATCTGAGCTACCGAAGCACGACTCACGCCCGGTACTCACAGCTTTACTTCTGCCAGTATCTCGTCTCCTACCTTCCAAACTTTACAGAAGCTCTTCTGTGAACCTTGGAAGGTAGGAGAGGAGATACTGGCAGACGTAAAGCTGTCAGTACCGGGCGTGAGTCGTGCTTCGGTAGCTCAGATGGTAGAGCACTTGCCCGCGATAGGCAAAGGTCCCGAGTAGGAGTCTCGGTCGGGCACACCGTTTTAATCTGCGAGGAAGTTTCATATCAGCGCACACTCCGCTGCAGAGTGAAAATCTCATTCTGGAAACATCCCCCAGGCTGTGGCTAAGCCATGTCTCCGCTATATCCTTTCTTTCAGGAGTGCCAGTTCTGCAAGGTTCGCAGAAGAGCTTCTGTAAAGTTTGGAAGGTAGGAGACGAGATACTGGCAGAAGTAAAGCTGTGAGTACCGGGCGTGAGTCGTGCTTCGGTAGCTCAGATACTGCCGGCACGGTAGCTCAGCGTGTTCGGTCAGAGAGCCGGTTGGCCTCTGTAATAAAAAAAAACTGAGTGGAAAGATCAACCACCGAACTTGAACAGGATGTCTTGCGACGTCCGCAACGACCAAACACAACGATCAATAATGAACAAAATGTAAAAAAAAAAAAAGAGATGGTAGAGCACTTGCCCGCGAAAGGCAAAGGTCCCGAGTTCGAGTCTCGGTCGGGCACATAGTTTTAATCTGGTAGGAACTTTCATATCAGCCCACACTCCGCTGCAGAGTGGAAATCTCATTCTGGAAACATCCCCCAGGCTGTGGCTAAGCTATGTCTCCGCTATATCCTTTCTTTTAGGAGTGCTAGTTCTGCAAGGTTCGCAGTCTTGGTTTCTTCGAAAACGGGACATTCAGACATCTGCTATGCCATCGATATGGAACATTACATCTCCTTTGGACAGCTGTTTGGAAGTGCTCCATAATACTGCAAACTCTTCCAGTTTCTATATGTTACTATGCCTTCTACATTCTTGTCAACAATAAACATCACCTCTGTCTTGTTTCCATCACCCTAAGTAAGTTTTGGGAGCAACACACCCAACACCGTGCAATGCCCAACCTTCTGTGAGAGCCAGTGGGTGGGAGTGTATTAATGTCAGTTTAGCACCTGATATAGACCTCAGAGTTGTAGTATTGAAAGAGAATCTGTGGCAGTGTATAAAGCTGTAGTTATACACTCCTTGGATACGATACAGAAAAACAGTGTACATCTAATTGCTTATAAAACTACAACACAGGAATCCTCTGTTGTGATTGACATGCTATTGGATATGGCCTTATTCTAGTAGAGGTGATAATACTTTACACCAGTCTGTGGAAGCGTCTTTGATCACTGTCCACTTGCTCCTATGGACCAATACATGTATATTTAATGGTACCACCCCATATGCTCTAGGTTTTGTATGTCCATCCTTTTGACTGGAGGCCTTGCAGACCACAGCAGTTCATTTTTGTAAGAAAATGAAACACCTACAGCCGTCCTTAAGATCTTATTTAATGTGTAGCTACAAGGTTTGGCACTTGGGTACGACATCTTCAGGCCTTAGTTACAGTTAGTCTCTGTAAACCAGTTATATTGGCACTGATGCAGCATACATGTGGATCATAATAACCACAGCATCAAATAAGGCCTGAAGATGCCAAGTTGAAGCGCCAAAGATGATAGATACACAATAAATAAGATCATAAAGACGGCTGTGCTTGTTTCATTTTCTTACGACATAAGCTCAATGTCAACATGAGGACGGAATTTGTTCTCAAGAAATCAGAAGAGAGAGGCACAGTAACAATCTTATTGTGTCCTCTACCAGATGACGTTAGCAAAAATTTTTATAGTTCGTAGTTTTAGTCCAATGGATGCAATAAAAATTATGAGGAGGGAGACAGATGTGAATTGTAGCTTGCTGTTGAACATGAAAATGATCGAGGTACTTTTCTGACATTCAGATATGTAGCATGAAATATACTGTTTTGTATTAATATTTTATCCATGTAATATGCACTTGCACGACATTTTATTTACAAGATTTACACGCACCTAGATCTGATTGCAAGGAACACTCTCAACTATGGCAATTTGTCCATAGACCTACCAAACTGACAGAAATAACTCGTATGCTTCTCGTGGAACCATGACTACTTTCTTTTAATTGTGTACTTTTTTTTAGTATCTGTTGGCTTATTAGAGGTAAATTGACGTTAGACGCAACTGTCTGACTGAAAATTTCAATGACACAACAGATTATGACGTAGATGTTTCGGTGGATTGAATGTTTTCAGAAACTGAAGTTCTCACTTTTACTCAGATTGATGTTCCGAAATAACAAGGACTTTCTGGGTTGGTCGGTAATTTTCACACCAAAACAGTGGAAGTTTCCGATTCATTTAGGACATGTTATTGATCTCATACCTGGTAGGCATACACAAAAGATGTGTGATAAAATGTATTAAATGTATTGTTATAGAGCTCCAACATCAGCAATTTGCTCATTCATCATTGGCAACAGTGTCGTAGATTGAGTTTGCAGTTCTGTTCAGTTGGATATTATGAAATAATGAGGAGGTAGGGGAGTGGGGATGGAGTGGAGGAATGCGAGTTAGCGAGTTGTAGCTCGCTATGAGGTGTAAAAACGACAGACAGACAGACAGATAGTGTGAAAGCCACTACTCTTTATTTGTGCTTCTTAAAAAACTGTAATACCCACTTGCAGACAGCTTATCTACTAGGTTTCAACAGACACTAATTTTGAGCGCTCAGAGGCTAGGAGGCTGCCAGAATTGGCTGGCGACAACAGTTGTGGGGGGAGGTGGAGTGGTCGTCTGCACTAGCGTATTGAATAGTGACCGCTGGCGGCGACCTCAATGGCTCCTGGTCTGGCGCCCGCCTCTCTCTTGAGAGAAGCCCCAGGAGCTGCCTCTCCCTCCTGTCAGACATTGCCAAGGTCTGTGGCACGCTGTTGGCCATTCTTCTTCTGAAGAGATTCCTTGCCCCAATTGTGACGATTAGTCACGTACCTCGCTGTTGTTCCAGGGGTCAGCATTTCTAGAAATACTTTTGATTTCTGCAGACCTGAACAGTATAGCATTGTCAACTTAACATTGACCAAAGCAGGGCATCACCAGCAGATAGATCTCCTTGTGTACAATCAGCAAGAAGTTATAAATGGGCTGAGAAAGCAGTATTTCTACCACAGGATGGTCCAGCTTCAGACCAGAAACAGTGAAGCAGAGATTCTCAAGTGTATGGCCACTTACAGTGGCTGGACCTTTGTGTATTATCAGAAAATGGTCAGAGTAGACCTGGGAAAACAATGTCCATACTTACAGGAGGATGAGAGGGAGGGAGGAGAGAAGATAGGAGGAGAGGTAGGAAGGCAGGTACGATTGGTTCTAAACTGCTTACAGTGTATCAACACATGTACTGTTCTTGTGGAAAAAATTTCTTTTTGTAGTTGTGTAAAGGCATGGAAAGGATGCACTAATAGCATAACACAGTCATCACTGTTTTTTTAAATAGCTGCTTGCTTATAAGAGTATTATATCTCTAGTGCCATTCACAAGAAAAACACTTATATCTGGAACGTGCTATTTGCGTCGAATAATAGTACAGGAAGCAGAAGGGCCGAACATACACAGCTCGTGTTAAACAATGTTGATTATCTTGGGCAATTTAAATACAATAAAATAGATAAATTTCACAACCTCACAGGAATACAAAAAAATATTTTCTTAAACCACTCATGAAATCTGCATAAGAAATTCACAAGTCATTAAGAACATTTCTGTTGGTTTAAATATTTAATGTAATCAAAAATTGCCAATCTCTGAATCCGCAAGACTGTCTTGTACAATGACTTCACTTTTGCAATAAATTCATAACAAGGTATAACAAAGCATAATATAAGGCACACAAATAAATATCAGGCAACTTTTATAACTTCAACGCTTGGAAATGAAGACGCCGGGCACACGAACGTCTGACTAAGGAATAATTCAGTTGATGCCAGTACAAGTAGTCACCAATTAAATAACAAACAGGAAATAGCGCTTCCTCATGTGAACATTCCCCGAGAACACACGCACACTGAAAACTCCTTCTTAAAATTTAAAGTTCACAATCAGCATACAAAGTACCTACAAATGGCTGATAAGGAAATGCAGAATTAATGAGGCGGAACATCCAGCAATCTGATCGGGCGCTAATTACAGAGTGACCCAGTTTTATAGGTTTACACTCATACTTCGAGCGAAAGGTGCATCCGTCAAGGCTGCAGAATTGCTGATGTAACTCGTAGCTTCAATTCTCTGAATGAGAGATCGTTGTGCTCTCCAGTGCAGTGGTTAGATAATTCAGAAGTCCAATAAACTCAGTTATAACTTTAACACTTCGTGTCGTCTACATCATTTAATAGAAATTTATTGTGTAACTGTGAATAATCATTTCCTTGATAGAGCGCCGAAGCTAAAGGTGAGTGAGTGACATTAAGAGGGAACAGTAATTGAACATAGTATTACGACGCTTTCTGTACGTTACTTAGATAATACATTATCTCTGGATTTACGACGTAGGAGTTGTTGAATTGGCACCGTAGCGACGCATTAACGACACTATAATACTTCACAAATAAACATCCTCGCAAGACTATAATGTGGCATCGGTTTGAATGTTGGAACTTATAATTCGAGATATCATTATCTACGTTTGAACTTTCATTTGCAAACTGAACTGTTATCAAGTTTCGCGTTGGCTTATAAGCCCATCGCGAACACGCGAAGGATATTTGGTTTATTGTTTCAGAAAAGGGAGTTGTTGCGGTACCGAGTGGTGCAGTCGCTGTGTGTAGCAGTAATGAAGACAGACATCCTTCCAACATTATTGCTTCAATTATAAGCGAGGGCCGCTTATACGTTTCGGCATGTTGCTCCATCGATACGCGGATATCTGTTAAAGGGAGATAGTGTCTGAAACTAGCTAAACAAAGCGAGGAGTCTATTTCAACAGTTACAGATCTGAGTTGTCGCGATCGACGGACACCGATCTGTGTCAGCCACACTTGAACATCCATTTCCATCGAGCCGACACACACACACACACACACACACACACACACACACACACACACACACACACACACACACACACACACACACACACACACACACACACACACACACACACACGCCACAAATACAAGCTTAAATAGCCGGCCGAAGTGGCCGTGCGGTTAAAGGCGCTGCAGCCTGGAACCGCAAGACCGCTACGGGCGCAGGTTCGAATCCTGCCTCGGGCATGGATGTTTGTGATGTCCTTAGGTTAGTTAGGTTTAACTAGTTCTAAGTTCTAGGGGACTAATGACCTCAGCAGTTGAGTCCCATAGTGCTCAGAGCCATTTGAACCATTTGAACCAAGCTTAAATAATACCGTTCCTTGGAAGGTACTGGTAACAGCTAAGTATTACTTTAAATGGTAAAGAGTCCACCAGAACTATACTTTCGTAGAATCTGATGTAGTTTTACGAGACTACATTGTCCTTCTTTAAGGCGCAAATTTTGGAACTTCATAACCTTGATTACAACAATTTTAGATATAGCATCACCCAATTACTAGCTCACCGGGTATCTTCACATATATCTGCACGTCCTTCCTCAAGCAATAGGAAATTAAGATTTAATGACCAAGCTCCTTTTCATGTGAAGTGTGACAAGCTTCACATTTCAGACTCGTTACTGTAGACAACATAAATTAATCATTAACATATATATATATATATAAGCACAAAATTGCACCTGTTTAAACCAAACATACCATATGCCCAGGCGAACGGTTAATGCCAGGCGACGCTCCGGCAAGCTCTTCTCAACATGCGCTGCGTGGCGAGAAAGCTAAACACCACGCCCCGCGCAGCCACTCGAAACCTTTCCGCCATCTCTGGCCGCAGCACTACAGTAATACCACGCGCAAAGAGCATGCGCACTAACAAGGGAACCTCCCCATCGCACCCCCCTCAGATTTAGTTATAAGTTGGCATAGTGGATAGGCCTTGAAAAACTGAACACAGATCAATAGAGAAAACAGGAAGAAGTTGTGTGCAACTATGAAAGAATAAGCAAAATATACAGAGTATTCCATGTGCAAGATAGGCAATATCAAGGAGAGTGTAACCACAGGAGCACCGTGGTCCCGTGGTTAGCGTAAACAGCTGCGCAGCGAGAGGTCCTTGGTGCAAATCTTCCCTCGAGTGAAAAATTTGCTTCCTTTATTTTCGCAAAGTTATGATCTGTCCGTTCCTTCATGGACGTCTCTATTCACTGTAATAAGTTTAGTGTCTGTGTTTTGCGACCGCACCGCAAAACCGCGCGATTAGTAGACGAAAGGACGTGCCTCTCCAATGGGAACCGAAATCATTTGATCGCATGGTCATAGGTCAACCGATTCCTCCACAGGAAAACACGTCTGATATATTCTATACGACACTGGTGACAGCATGTGCGTCACATGACAGGAATATGTTGTCGACCCACCTAACTTGTACACTTGACGAATGGGTAAAAAGATTCTTTTACCTTCTCCGATTTAGGTTTTCTTGTGGATGTGATAATCACTCCCAAAAAAGTGATGAAAACATTAGAGTTTGTCACATAAACTGAAAATAAAAATTTTCACTCGAGGGAAGATTTGAACCAAGGACCTGTCGTTCCGCAGCTGCATACGCTAACCACAGGACCACGGCGCTCCTGAGCGCTTTATCCTTGATGTTTTATATCTTTCAAATGGACTGCTCAGTTTGTATATTTTGCTTTTTTTTTCATAGTTCCACACAACTTCTTCCTGTTGTCTCGATTGATCTGTGTTCAGTTTTGCAAGGCCTATCCACTCTGCCAACTTATAACTAAATCCGAGGGGGGCGCGATGGGGAGGTTCCCTTGTACGTAAGGGCCAATGTCCCGACCGTGCTGTAACCGCAACCGACAGACCACACAGTGAGCCGTGCTTCCTGGAAGTTGCAGACTTAAATAGCCGAACACGCGATGTACGACTGACTGGCGGCCGGCCACAGCGAAATCAATGGCAAAGAAAGGGCTACTGGCGCAAACTGCGCGACGAATCACTCATTATCCATCCCAGAATTTTCGCTCAATGCTGATTGTTACGTTGTTGTTTGGTCCTGCCAATATGACATTATTAACGAAGTCTTCTATCCATCCACCATGGTTTCTGAAACTTTCTAGATGAACGTATGTTCAAGGGGTATTGGATGATGTCAAGTGCTTATTTTGTGGTGTTTACAGTATATTCAAAGCAGGATTCAACGTTCTCGGTTCAATATTCATTGTAACAAGCGTAATTTCATACCAATAGAGAGAGTTTACAGTTTAGACTTATTTACCTAGGAGATTTAGCTGATTTCAGTACTAAATTCGCTATTTGTACTGTTGCTGTCACAATATTCATTTCAAAAGCGTAAGACTACTTCTATTACACGATGTGAGGTGAGGTCAATTGTACAATATTCGTTGTAGCATGCACAAGAGCCACACATGGAGAGTAAGTTTACAATTATTTAGCTGGAAGTTTTATTGATTTTAGTGCCATATCCTCAATTAGCACTCTCACAGAATTCGTTTTGCAAGCATTAGACTACACTCTTTGCACGAAGTAAGATGAGGTCTGTCAATAAAATATTTGTTCCAGTAAGTATAAGGATCACACCTGGAGAACACAGTATGGTATTACTTCATGCAGCTGATGAGTGTTTGCGTTTATTCATTCACTTTTTTTCAATAAATGAGTTGACTTATCAGCAGTTGAACCGTTAATGAAAGGAAACACATTAGGTAGACACGCAGTGGGCTACTCGATGAGTAGCAAGTGACCTGTGAAAAATTACTTCATCGTCTATTCCTCCACCTTTTGCAGAGTAAGAATGCCTCTCTCACAAAACCAACATCACTGAATGGTCGTCAGTGCGTCTTCTTTCTGCACCAGGTTTCAACTACACGTGGATGTACCTAGGGCACTTTCAAAAAAGCATTTTATTTAGGTGGATGTTCCTAAACAACAGAGATAAGGAAGACATTCTGTGAGGCGAGTGAAATATCTCATCCTTCCATTTATAGATAGACAGTTCCTCCAGCAGGGGCTGTAGGATTGTTTCCCATCAATTTCGAGTAGTATTATGGACTAGGGCGCACAGCAAGGTTAAGGTATACACAGACACATGACTGGAAAACGTCGGGGTGGGAGCGATGGGAAGTGGGAATTGGTGTTGGAGGACTGTACTCTACTGGACTACAGCAGTCGGCTTTCATACTTGGGGGCGAACGTACAAACGAGCGGTAGGAAAAAACTGTGGTCAGGGGGTGGCAGGAAGTATGGACAGGGGATGGCAAATTGTGGAGATCCAGCGGTAAGACTACACCTTCAAAAATAATTAAAATAAATAAAGACTTCCGGCATAAAAAGTTACCCTCATTCTGCCACCGGCCTTGCCAAAGAGGACGGAGAAGCAGACAGAGGTTCAGGTCACTCTCTTGTCTTAGGGGTGGGAAACGGCCCTAAAAGCGGAAGAATCAGCAATGATCAACGGCATGAGGATGCAGAAGGCAATGTAAACCACAGCATTAAAGACACGTAACGTTTTTCCACAGGACATCTGGCCTGTAATTGAAGAAGTGTCATGATGATCTCTCCATCGACAAAAGATTCCGGAATAGTCCCTCATTTGGAACTCTGGGAGGGGACTACCGATGGGGAGGTTACCATGAGAAGAAGATTGAATAATCAAAGAAAGGATAGCGTTCTACGAGTCGGGGCGTGGAATGCCAGAAGCTTGAACGTGGTAGGGAAACTAGAAAATCTAAAAAGGGAAATGCAAAGGCTCAATCTAGACATAATAAAGTGGAAAGAAGACAAGGATTTCTGGTCAGATGAGTATAGGTTAATATCAACAGCAGCAGAAAATGGTATAACTGGAGCAGGATTCGTTAAGAATAAGAAAGTAGGGCAGAGAGTGTTTTACTGCGAACAGTTAAGTGACAAGGTTGTTCTTATCAGAATTGACAGCAAACCAACACCGACAACGATATTTCAGGTATACATGCCGACGTCGCAAGCCAAAGATGAAAATATAGAGAAAGTGTATGAGGATATTGAAAGGGTAATGCAGTATGCGAAGGGGGATGAAAATCTAATAGTCATGAGGGACGCGAATGCAGTTGTAAGGGAAGGAGTAGAAGAAATGGACTTGGGACAGGAATTGAGAGAGGAGGAAGACTAATAGAGTTCTGTAACAAGTTTCAGCTAGTAATAGCGAATACTCTGTCCAAGACTCACAAGAGGAGGAGGTATACTTGGAAAAGGCCAGGTGATACGGGAAGATTTCAGTTATATTACATTATGGTTAGACGGAGATTCCGAAAACAGATACTGGATTTTAAAGTGTACCCTTGAGCAGGTATAGACTCAGATCGCAATATAGGAGTGATGAAGGGTAGGCTGAAGTTAAAGACTTAGTCAGGAAGAATCAATACCCAAAGAAGTGGGTTACAGAAGTACTAAGGAATGAGGAGATACGCTTGAAGTTCTGTAAGGCTGTAGATACAGTAATAAGGAATAGCTCAGTAGGCAGTACAGTTGAAGAAGAATGGACATCTCTGAAAAGGGCCATCACTGAAGTTGGAAGAAAATCATACGTACAAAGAAGGCCAATGCAAAGAAATCAAGGGTAACAGAAGAAATACTTCAATCCGTCGTTAAAAGGAGGAAGTGCAAAAATGTTACGGGAAACTCAGGAATACAGAAATAAAAGTCGCCGAGCAATGAAATAAACAGGAAGCGCAGGGAAGCTAAAACGAAATGGCTGCAGGAAAAATGAGAATGCATCGAAAAAGAAATGATTGATGGAAGGACAGTCTAAGCATACACGAAAGTGAAAACAACCTTCGATGACATTAAAAGCAAGGGTGACAACATTATGAATGCAACGGCAATTCCACTTCTAAATGCAGAAGAGAGAGCGGATAGGAGGTAAGAGTACATTGAAAGCCTCTATGAGGGAGAAGATTTGTCTGAAGAAACAGGAGTCGATTTAGAAGAGATAGGTGATTCAGTATTAGAATCAGAATTTAAAAGAGCTTTGGAGAACTTCAGGTCAAATAAGCCAAAAGGGATAGACAACATTCCATCAGAATTTCTAAAATCATTGTGGGAAGTGGCAACAAAGCGACTATTCACGTTAGTGTTTAGAATGTATGAGTCTGGTGACAAACCATCTGACTTTCGGAAAAGCATCATCCACACAATTCCGATGACGGCAAGGGCTGACAACTGCGAGAATTATCGCACAATGAGTTTGGCAGCTCATGCATCCAAGTTACTTACATGAACAATATACAGAAGAATGGTGTACATGGTGGGAGCCAGTCAAGGAATATTTTAGAGAATTTGTTTAAAAAAATTATTTCAAAGGCCCAGTCAAATCCTTACAAGTTTACTCCTAGAGCAACTTACGCTGTGCCTACGTGACACAAGTCTCCTGTCTTTCAAAACTGAGGCAGTTTCGCCAGTTAAGCTGCTGACAAGAGACGTCCTGAGACCTCTGCTGAAACTGCTAGCGAATTCATGCCATTGGTTTCAGCCAATAGGGTGGGTGGGATAAAGGTCAGGTGTGTGGACGCTGGAGTGTTCTGCGGAGGGGAACACAGTTGCCTCTCTCTCTCTCTTGTAATCCAGACCTCGAGCAGAACAGACGTCTTTTCGGAAGGCAGAGCCTCTGGCTCTGCTTTTCACAACCGGCCACCAACATACGTTGATTCGATTCCCCTTCCATTGCCCATTTCAATTAATTTTTCGACCTCCTAGACTGGCCTAAACCTGGTAACTTCCGACCCTAGGCGCGCATCTTTTATTCCATATACTGAAATATATTCTCTTTATATTGTACCTAATTTCCTGTTCTGTCACAGCCCTGGATGCCCACTCGTAAGTCTTGACGGCTCGAACTCCTGCTCACTGTCGTCACGAGGCATGTGTAACAACCTTCTCCCCCCTTCGCTGACCATATACAGAACATTGGTATCGGAAGTGGGATTCGTTCCCACTGTTCGGTCGATAGGGCGTCCGTTTACTTTTGGTTCATGTTCGACATTTTGTGGTCGGTCAGTATTCGCCACTGTTATTCCGCTGCGAGCCACGCCTGGATGCTGCAGCGCATCGGCTACGGTGCCGCTCCAAATGCTGCGTCCGCACATACCAGCGCCCAGGGCAAAGTCTACTGCCTACCTCTGGCAGTGCGCCGCTCCAACAAGTGTTCGCTGCTTGAAGCGAGCTGCGCCTCACAGCCCACGTGCTTACTTTGTACCCTCCGGCCTCAGTTGACGGTCCAACCGGCCCAGCTTCTCAGTCACCGCCAGCTAACTCTGAGCTGGGCGCGGAAACACGAAAGGAAAACGCGCGATGCGTCCTCGCCGGTGGCGTGTCCCGCTGATCGCACGGACGCGCTGCTCACGGTCGGCGCGGCTTCCCTGCCACTGCAGCTGCCCACCAGCCGCCGCACGTTGGCCGCCGGTCAGCTCCCCGCTGCCATCTGCGTCTGGGTCCTGGCATCAACGCCCGGGACGCTTACTTTCAGAGCCGTGCAGCCAGCCGCGCCACCGCCCACGCTGCTGCTACGCGGGTATCGCGTGCGTACGGCCCTTAGCCGCCGCCCCACCGGCGCCGCCGCTTCTGCACGTTTCGACGCAACGACTCTACTGTGAGTGTTGCCATGTAGTGAGGCACTTGCAGCCATTTGTTCAAAGAAGAGATCTTGAATTACAGTAAACAGCTAAATTTTGCATCTTATGCAGTTATTGGCTGTTTTTTTTTGGAGGTGTCTTTACCTAGGACGATTTGAACTTTGAATTTTTGTGAATGTGATTACTATGAGGTGAATGTGTATTTGTATGTAGATGAGCACTTGACCTATTTGTTGGTTGGATGGTTAAAAAGTTTTTCAAAATATTTTTTTAGAGCTTTCGATTAATGTCAAGGGATGTTCAGCTTGCACAATATGTTTGGAAACAAGTCTCCCAGCAGTTCATGGCATTGTTTTCCATTTCCTTTTCGTGTCATGATCAACTAGTTTTTCTTTCATCTTTCTATAAGCATCATTTCTCCGCACTATGATGAAAGTAGGTTCCTTCTCCTTGCTCCTCAGACGTGAGCATTGTAAGGGCTCTGTAACGGCCTGTGCCGTCCTATCGCGTCTGCAAGGTTTCCGAAATCGTTGGCGCACTAAATGTTTTTACCTTGAAGGGAGTTCGTTTTTATTGCAAGGCCAGGCACAGACATGAAATCGGCGTTTAGGCCCTCTAAGAAAAGCGACAAACCATTGTATTCTGACGGTCCTGGTGATCACCATTGTTTACTACTGGCACTAGGCGACTTTAGGCCCCCAGCGCCTACACAGTCGTAATTACACGATTTGCACTTGTGTTGCTGTAACCGATAGGACGTTGTGTGACATTCCGGATTGTGAAGCGAAAGGAATGAACTTCTTCTACATTCTCTTTCTGTTCTTCCTCGTCTCTCTGCATCCTCTTTCCCGACCATTTATTCTTTTTCTGTCCATGTCTTCCGTTTTTCGTGAGTGGTAGTTCTTTGATTGGTTAACTCAGTGCACGAAGCTACGATTCTTACGTGATGTACCGTAATAAGAGCTATAATTATGAAAGGGAATGGATCTGTTCTACCCTTGTAAGTTGATAAGGCAGGATAGATGACTTCCAGCGGTTATCCACCAGAGGGCAGCCAAGTTTTGTTGATATAGAAATATGTAGTACGTTGTCTTATTGAGGTTATTTGTGAGCAGGCACGAGGTCCTGTGGTCATTGGGTTGAAGATAATTACGTACAGGCAAGAGTTCCTGTGTGCGTTGTAGGTGATGTTAAATGGTCTGATTTATGTTGCCACCCCAGAGGTCAGAGCAGAACCGTTAGCCATTATTCATTTTACCAAGCAGTGAGTTTCCAGTTGATAGAAAGTTTTAGAGTTGTAACCCTTTAGTGACCAGTGGGAACTATAGTTCCCACTTATTTGTTTTCGCTGTAAATTCAGTGGTAATCCGTGTTCCCACTTCAAAACTCGTGCTATCATCTCTGTTAGAGTGTGCTAACTATGTGTAGATTGTCAACGGTTAGACGAAAGCTGTTGTATTTCTACCTTGTGAGTCAATTAATGCAGAAGCGCAGTTCCCGTGTGAAAACGAGCCACTGTATCGACCGCTACAGCGTTTTTCGGATAGTGTGCTTTCCTTTTGCGTGTCAAGTGATCTGCGTTGTATTTATCTACTTTTATATTTATGGGGGAGATAGTATTCGTGTATATTTCCTGGATTTGACTGAAAATTACATAAATATTACAAGCTAAGTTAGTGCAAGCAGAAGTGAAATATTCTGCCCATTGGCTGTGGCAGAGTATAATAAAATAATGAGAGGAGTGGATAGATTTGATCAGCTGCGTGAACGGTATGCTGTAGGCCGTCGTACATGGAAGTGGTGGCACAAACTGTTTTTCTGTCTTGTGGATTTGGCAGTTGTCAATTCCTATGTTATGTGGAAGCTACAGAAGACGGGAGCAGACCAGCCAACATTTAGATTGCACTTGGCAAAGCAGATTATCTCTGGCTTCTCAAGTCGCAAGAGAAGAGGAAGGCCTGTTCATTTTCAAACACCAAAGAGTGGTGTGTCTGGAGTACCAAATGAAGTCTGTCTGGAGAAAGTTGGAACTCATTTCCCTACAAAACGTACAACAAACAGAAGATGCCGCCAATGTAGCACCAAGAACAAAGAAAAGAGAACAAAAATAATGTGTAGCAAGTGTCGTGTACCTTTGTGTGCAGCACCAAGCTTCTCTACGTTCCACAGTACATCACCTTAGTGAACTCAAAGGACAGTATGAACTAATACAAACATAAATGTAATGTTTAACATGTTTTTGTACTAACAATAAAGGAAATAGAATTTTTTAAATTAGCAAGTGAAGTTAATCCAGAGTTCGGTGGGAACAATAGTTCCCACTATTTTTTTTTATACTCTTAGGCTAAACTCTCACTTTCAAGATTTAAACTATGATTTTATGAACGGTTTCTTAGCCCAATAGAGTGTTCATAAAAAGTCTACAACTTCCAGAAATAATTTGGTCACTAAAGGGCTAAATTGCATGTTACGTTACCAGTGAACGCTTACTATAAGCAGAGCATGGTGCAAACACGTGGACTAGCACAGTGGTCGCCTTGCGATAAGCCAGTCTCGCCCCCAAACGCTACCGATTTTCTCTCTGTTTTTCGTCTTGTCTGCCGTTATTAAGTCTAATTTTCATATGATTTATAAGTCATTTACTCTATATGCTTTGAGTGACAATGTACGGAGAGAATTATATAGTGTAGAGTATAAATATTAAGTTGTTGTATGTAACAGTTACTATTTTGTATGAGAAGGATGACCCAAGTGCACACCTACAGTGTTTGTATTATGTGGGAAGTTTAGGTATTTTGAAGAATTTGAGGTGTTTAAAGATACCCTCTCTCAACTACTGTATAGGTCTTTGTGATGTGGTGAATTATGCTACTTGCACTATTCAGCTTTATTGCAGAATTTTGGTGTTGAACTGTATTTCACTTGTGGATCTCTTTTTTTTATATAAGGATTTTGTGTTTTGCCTTACGAAAGAATGCATCAAGTTTACTTTAATCAAATTTTTCTGCAATGAACTCTTTCAATCGTACGTCGTTGAACGTTTCGTTTTGTTGTCAAACCTAGAATGTGGGGCTCTTCCTCAGATGTTAATTCCCATAGTGCTCAGAGCCATTTGAACCATTTTCATGAAAACAGGGAAATGATAACAAAGAGAATTGATAGACAAGTTTACGTAGTGTTCCTGAGGGTAGTGCTCAAAAAGAGATTAAAAAAATAAATAAAATACGCGTGACGGAATGAAAACAAAATTTAAATTAACTTCGCCAAAACAGGTAGATTCAGACCAATAATAGCTTAAAATAATATCTTACAATATCTGGACCCTTACCACAGGCAGAAAAAGACAGTAAAATAAACTTCAGAATTTGTTTTCACGTTACCAAATTTGACGATAAATCTCTGATGTAAGTAAAACTATTTACATTACCAGTCAGCTGACTATTAATCCACGGCCACTTCCATCACCAGTCACTGAATCAAAGCTGCTCTCAACCATCTACTGGAATATCGATACACAGTAATACAGTTTTCCGTACAATGTCTTCAGTAATGTGGCATAAAAAAATCATTCATGCTGACAGGATGGTAGTAACAAGATCACACTCTGTGGAACAACACCCACAATATGAATCACACACGCGGCATGTAAACAACAAAAGGAATTTGGCTTTCGCTCTTAAAGAAAACATCCACATAGAAATTATGCCACCACACAGTTATCATAACAGTCCTTACTGTATCCGCGAACATTCTGTGTTATATTAGTAATCATATGATACCCTCAATGCACGGACCCTACTCTTCGCTGTACACCATAGTGCGTGAATTGTCCCATCAAAATACTGCTGTCCGTCAGTAAGGCGCCTAGGTAGTGCTTCTCCTGTGATCTTGAAGTCGTCTGCATGTCCACTGGAACCGCCATCAGAGTCAACTTGAACGGTTCTGATTATGCCAGGCACGGAATTAGGAACAGCCCCTGCTGTCAACAAAACTCCGGGTGGCCCTCTGCTGCGCCACCGAACGCTGCCACTCATCTTGCACTTGGCCTGCTCTTCTGCCCTGCTCGCCCAACCACCAGTCCACGCCTCAGTCTCGTTTATTAGTCAGCCAAAGTCCCCTTAATCCCATATCGTGCTGGGTTAATAAAACTGACTAGATCGGAATAATATTTTATTAATGGCCGGTTTCCACTTCACGTATAAATCATATTCAGAAAATGAGCACTGTAAGAACAAGAACAGCATACATACAGAAAGTTTTGTGAGTATGTTGTCAGAGGAAAACATAATTTAGCAGCGATGTACCATTTACCCATTTGGCTGTTACCAGTGGCTGTAAACGCTCTTTCTGTTTAGTAGCTTTTTAATATTTCCCTTAGAGAATTTAAAGGCCAAAAGAGAGATTTAGGAACCAGGTTTTAAATTGTAACACATGTCCAGTGGCAGATGTGGACTCTGACCACAATCAATTGGTTATGAACTGTAGATTAAAACAGAAGAAACTGCAAAATGGTGGGAATTTAAGGAGATGGGACTTGGATAAACTGAAAGAACTAGAGGTTGTACAGAGTTTCAGGGAGAGCATAAGGGAACAATTGACAGGCATGGGGGAAAGATATACGGTAGAAGAACAATGGGTAGCTTTGAGGGACGAAGTAGTGAAGGCAGCAGAGGATCAAGTAGGTAAAAAGACGAGGGCTAGTAGAAACCTTTGGGTAACAGAAGAGATACTGAATTTAATTGATGGAAAGAGAAAATACAAAAATGCTGCAAGTGAAGCAGGCAAAAAGGAATAGAAACGTCTCAAAAATGATATCGACAGGAGACCTTTCGGGAAAAGAGAACCACTTGTATGAATATCAAGAGCTCAGATGGAAACCCAGTTCTAAGCAAAGAAGGGAAAGCAGAAAGGTGGAAGGAGTATATAGAGGGTCTATACATGGGCGATGTACTTGAGGACAATAGTATGGAAATGGTAGAGGATGTAGATGAAGCTGAAATGGGAGATATGATACTGCGTAAAGAGTTTCACAGAGCACTGAAAGACCTAAGTCGAAACAAGACCCCGGGAGTAGACAACATTCTAATAGCACTACTGACAGCCTTGGGAGAGACAGTCCTGACAAAAGTCTACCATCTGTTGAGCAAAATGTATGAGACTGACGAAATACCCTCAGACTTCAAGAAGAATATAATAATTCAAATCCCAAAGAAAGCAGGTGTTCACAGATGTGCAAATTACCGTACTATCAGTTTAATAAGTCACGGATGCAAAATACTAACGCGAATTCTTTACAGACGAATGGAAAAACTAGTAGAAGCCGACCTCATGGAAGATCAGTTTGGATTCCGTAGATATATTGGAACACGTGAGGCAATACTGACCCTACGACTTATCTTAGAAGCCAGATTAAGGAAAGGCAAACCTACGTTTCTAGCATTTGTAGACTTAGAGAAAGCTTTTGAAAATGTCGACCGGAATACTCTCTTTCAAATTCTGCAGATGGCAGATGTGAAATACAGGGAGCGAAAGGTTACTTACAATTTGTACAGAAGCCAGATGGCAGTTATAAGAGTCGAGGGGCACGAAAGGGAAGCAATGGTTGGGAAGGGAGTGAGACAGGGTTGTTGCCTCTCTCCGATGTTATTCAATCTGTATATGGAGCAAGCAGTGTAGGAAACAAAAGAAAAATTCGGAGTAGGTATTAAAATCCATTGAGAAGAAATAAAAACTTTGAGGTTCGCCGATGACTTTGTAATTCTGTCAGAGACAGCAAAGGACTTGGAAGACCAGTTGAACGGAATGGACAGTGTCTTGAAAGGAGGATGAACATCAACAAAAGCAAAACGACGATAATGGAATGTAGTCGAATTAAGTCGGGTTATGCTGAGGGAATTAGATTAGGAAATGAGACACTTAAAGTAGTGAAGGGGTTTTGCTATTTGGGGAGCCTAATAACTGATAATGGTCGAAGTAGAGAGGATATAAAATGTACACTTGCAATGGGAAGGAAAGCGTTTCTGAAGAAGAGAAATTTGTTAACATCGAGAATTGATTTAAGTGTTAGGAAGCCGTTTCTGAAAGTATTTGTGTGGAGTGTAGCCATGACGGACATTCCCGCAGTTAAACTGATATGAGTGAATGATAATATTTCTTCACGGCAAGGCGCAGAAATTAGCAATTCTCAAGCTATGCCTCTACCGGATAGTAAGATGCTAACATTATTATTCGAGATGTTCAATATCATGGAATAGGAGCGCGAGCGCAGAGAGCAGGAGCGTGAAAAGAAATTCATGGAACTAATAATCATTACTTTTATAGAACGAGATAAGGAAACTGTCCAGAGAATAAATCAGGAGTTAGTCGATCGCAATACAGCAATTACGACTTATTTCAATAAAGAAATCAATGCAATAAAGACCAGTATTGAGCTGAAACTTCCTGGCAGATTAAAACTGTGTACCCGACAGAGACAAGAACTAGGGGCCTTAATCTGCCAGGAAGTTTCATATCAGTGCACACTCCGCTGCAGAGCGAAAATCTCATTCTGTAAACCTCTAAAACATCGCCCAGGCTTTGGCTAAGCCATCTCTCCGCAATATTGTTTCTTGCAGGAGTGATAGTTATGCAAGGTTTGCAGAATAGCTTCTATGACGTTTGGGAGGTAGGAGACGAGGTACTGCCAGAATTGAAGCTGTGAGGTTCGTGTCGTGAATCGCGCTTGGGTAGCTCAGTTGGTAGAGCACTTGCCCGCCAAAGGCAAAGGTCCCGAGTAGGAACGGCAGTAGCCAAGGCATTGAACATGGAAAATTACAAACTCGAAACAATGTCAGCACACAGCAACGAGGACGCTGATACTGACAGGCAAAAGAACAATGAAAATTTTCCGACGAACTCTATTGAGGTACATAAAAGACCAGTCTGTATTACTCTCGAAATTTCGTTCACAAAGAAACCCGAATTATGAAGCAGAGTGTACTTGCAATAAAGTCAGTACACCGCCTGCTAATGATAACTCTATGCACTTAAGTACCTTAATGCATGAAGAGTTCTTAATTAAACACCGTCAATTCCAAGTATTCACTTAGATGAGAAAAAAGAATATCCATCCCGTACACTTTATTAGAAACGTGCAACACGTTTAACGAATTTCAGAAGGCGTTTCTCGGCCAGTTCAGGTCAGCGCCGACTCAAGAACGACTAAGAAAGGTTGAATATAACGCAGAAATATATAACCCGAAGACAGGATCTTTGAGAAAATACCTTGAAAAATGTATTAATATGACAAGGTACCGGGATGAACCAGTAACCACACGAGTATTGAACGCAAGATTGCTAAAAGATATTAGAAAAAAAGTGTTTAACGTCACAGACACTGATCTTAAGGGAATTTTATATTTGGTAGGGTAGTTAGACTTAGTCCAAGAAGACGTCAGGAAGATTTCTGACACAATGGATAGTGCCAACTCTTCACCTCTGATACAACTAAACAAAAATATAAATACTCGTGTTCAAAATATTATGTATTATAATCATATCAAGCCAGACACATAAGAGTAGGTAACTGTATTTTATTTTCTTGAAGCCCCTTAGACAGTTTTGTTCCCCGTTTTTGAATCCAGTGAACGCTAATGGGGTGGGGGGATAAGTTAATCCGGGAAGTCTCCGCCGTATTTTCCAAGATTTTACAGTTGCTGAAGTCATTTACACAATCACATCAACAAATGTGTCATAAGTAACTCAATGTATACCTGAACATTTGCATGATGAGAACAGTGTGTTAATAAAGCGAAAGGGGACAATGAGCAACGTGGATATCGTGGACTGAAAAAAAAATATACAATCCATAAACTAGTTTTTTTTCTCAGCCAAGGGGAAATGTAATATCCACGCCTATATTTTATTCAGGATCATATTCACGACAGCGTTGTGTGTGGAGTGCGAATGAACATTCTCGTGGTATTACGAAAACGGACTTCATCGATACTAAAATAATAAATAATTATTGTCAATGACATACTTTAATATTCTGTAAGAAATTGTATCTCAGCCAATACTCGTGGAAAACGATAGTGAAAATTTCCATCTTTTATTGTCTACGATTCCTGCAGAATAATCCTTCTTCTTCATCGAACTGTTGTACTGATCTGATGTGATTGATGTCTCGTAACACAGATATCTGTGACATGTTATTAAGTAATATTTGAAAAATTGAGTTTGTGTGTCATTGAAGTGAATCCACTTTCTTTGAACTTTTATTTCACTATGACTCTCGTCCTATGTAAATGTTAAATTTTCTGATCACCTACAATGGAGAGCAGCCATTCGCGCTATTGATCTATAGCGCGGTTTATTGGTAAATGATGAATAATGAGCGCTAATGCATATAGCAAAGGTACAAAAAAGATTTAATATATATTATTTGTTAGTAGTAAAACAGTGCCTGAAGGAGGACCGATAAGTGACTGTCTTAAGTTAGCCACCATCCACGTGAAATATTGCAGCGGCATCTTTATACTGAATAATTATAGAGATATTAATCTTGATGGTCATTATTGCGGTAATAATTGGGTATTGGTGGCTCAGAATACAGTCAGAGGTTATAAATTCTGTGGTGTCACCGTCAGACACCACACTTCCTAGGAGGTAGCGTTTAAATCGGCCGCGGTCTGTTAGTAGACGTCGGACCCGCGTGTCGCCACTATCAGTGATTGCAGACCGAGCGTCGCCACACGGCAGGTCTAGAGAGACTTCCTAGCACTCGCCCCAGTTGTACAACCCACTTTGCTAGCAATGGTTCACTGACAAAATACGCTCTCATTTGCCGAGACGATAGTTTAGCATAGCCTTCAGCTACGTCATTGGCTACGACCTAGCAAGGCGCCATTATCAGTTACTATTGATATTGAATCATGTACCGTCAAGACCGACGTTCACCATTAACGGATTAAAGTTAAGTATTCCACCAGCTACGTCCGTTTTTGTAAATTCTAATTTCCTTGTCCTGTTCCAGACCTCACGCCCGCCTGCGTGAGCTAAAACGCGTGGCTTTCGGCCTACTCTGGTAACACGGTGTTGGCTCTCCTGCCAACCCAAAACAAATTCCACGTAAATTGTAAATAATCTTTAAATACAGTGAACTTAAGTCTTCGCAAACAGCATCTTACGTCATTAAAATTGTTCTCTGCTGATGTAAAAATGGTTCAAATGGCTCTGAGCATTATGAGACTTAACTTCTGAGATCATCAGTCCCCTAGAACTTAGAACTACTTAAACCTAAGAAATCTAAGGACATCACACACATCAATGCCCGAGGCAGGATTCGAACCTGCGACCGTAGCAACAGCGTGGTTCCGGACTGAAGCGCCTAGAACCGCTCGGCCACAGTGGCCGGGTTAAAAAGATCACGTTCCTCTGTATCTTCCACTGCGGTAATCATTTCTTGAAGATTAAGTCCAATCTCAGTTAATCAGGTCCCCTCGCTTTGGTTATTCGTGTAAAAAGCGTACATCCGACTTTTATTCTATTCAGTAAATCGTTTATCGCATGGTGCCTGTCGTTCCCTCCACATACACGTCCCATTGTTATGCCCTACTCTGCACTCATTACTCTCATTTATTTTGTGTTTCTTTTCCTACCATCTCGTCTTGTTATGATCAATTCTATTCGTCACTAGGATTGCTGATGTGTGTAGAAACTTTGGTCGAAAGACTGCACAATGGTACCTGGCCTGAGGCTGGGGGTATACGATAAAGATCGTCAGTAGCAAATACCTGTAGTCAGTCGGCATGTAGCTCATCCTGTTGCTTTTATATGAGAAAGCGTGTATCTTAACGATTTGGGAAGTTTTATTTTTTGATCTGCAGTAAGTTAATTCCTATACACAATTTTACAAAGACAGTGATTCATGGGGCTGACCATGAGTTTCTTGGTTTTCCTTCCTCCGGATATCCGACATTTGAATACACAAACGTCCTTTAAATTGTGATTCATTCTACAAGTACTCTTCGTGACTTGTTCTGTTTTATTTTATGGTGTCTGTGGCTTCTTCGCCAGCCATAGGCTGAAAGTTTCGGAATATCAACGACCGTGTACGCTAATCAGTTTCCACTTTAGTGGGTATTCAAATCTGTTCCTGTATGTCATAATATAATTCAAGCTCAATCTACTAGCTTTCCCGGAGCTGTTGGTGAGTTAGAATCAAGATCGATCTTTGAGTTTGGGTAAGTGAATGAATGGTTGATAGAACTCTTGGGGCGCATGACATTAAGGCCTATAACGCCTATACTAAAGTCTGGGGAGACGAATCTGCTTAAATGGATAAATATGCAAAATAGATTGTAAAATACGGATAAACAATTTCCTAAAATTTCTCTTACGGGACAAACACAGATACAGATGAACAATTAAAATGATGAAACTCAGTCATGTGACAGTTCTGTAAAGATGGATAAAAGAGGTTGGGTAACCGTTTGCTGTATTTACGAGAGGTCTTGCAGTAAATCTGCAACTGCAAAGAACGTCCTCAGTGCTTCAGGAATAATGTCAAAAATATGTGACCCATTACGTCATATTTGACTCGACAGAAGCTGACCCACGTCAATGTATTTATATATTTACATCACCTCTACTTTTTTTAAGCACAACAAGTAAACATTAATAAAGCTGGCAAACCACAAGGACGGATTCCTGACCAAAAATTTAGGAAAAACGGTCTTATGAACATATGTTTGGAAATGCGTCGTTGCCACTATAGATGGCGTTGACGTATGACAGTTCCTCTGACCACCTGATGTGTGTTCCATTTGTACTGCAGGATGTGATATCCACGCAGCAGAATTTTCCGGTACTCAAGTCGGGAACAAACCAATAGTAAACAGTTTTTGATGTTTCTGAGTAACAGTCATACAATAATTTTTAAATGAACACACAACCATTTGTTTATTTAATTACGACACAGGTTTCGGCCTTTTATGACATTTTCAAGTGGTTGCGTTTATGTTATTAACATATATTGCTGGCCATCAAGCTCAAAATTGGCCATAGATCAAGAAAAATTGTAGCTCCCTACGAAATTCCAGATGTAAAATGATCTTGTAAAAAGATCAGTAAATAATAATGGGAGAAAGTCATATTTAAAAAGAAAATTTTAATATAACGTTCATGCACCATTGTTTACTGACCTTCTCACAAGATGGCGATTTCACATCTGGCATTTCGTGAGCAGCGAATATTTTTCTTACTTTATGGCCAATTTTGAGCTTGATGTCCTGTAATTTGTGTTAATGACATAAACTCAGCCACCTGAAAATGGAATGAATGGCCGAAAACTCGTCTAATTAAACAACAATGCAGTCAAATGGTGGTGTGTTCATTAAAAAAAACGGCTTATGGTGTTTGTATACGGCCAAGTAAATGGAAACGGTCGAGAGGTGGCACGACTATACCAAAACAAGTATCCTCACGGACGCCAACTAATTCATGCAACGCCCTTTTTGGTCCTTTGTATCATCATGAGTCTTTTCAGTTAGAAGAAGATGCAAGGAGGTGACGTGCTGTGCGTACACCAGATCTGGAGGATCGCGTTCTACAGAATATTGAGAGGAACCCTAGTATAAGTCCAAATCTCCAGATCTGGTGTACGCTCAGTCCGCCGCCTCCCTAAACGTTCGTGCATCTGCAAGGACCCATTATCTGTGAGGGTACCTATTTTGATACAGTCCTACTCCTCTCGACCATTTCCATCTGCTTGACTGTACACAAACACCATCTCTGCTTGTTCCCGACTTGAATACCCGACCATTCTCCTGCTTAAAGTACGATACGTCAATCGGAATAGTCATTCGTCAACGCCATCTACCGTGGCAATGATGCTTTCCCGGACCTGTGCCCACAGGACATTTTTGCTAGACTTACAGGCAGGAATCAGTCACTGCACTTTGTTGGTTTTATGAATGTGCACCCGGTATGTATGTAGCTCAACATTTTGTGGAAAGTTCAGCATCTTATATTTGATAATTCTTCATTTAAATTTTTGTTGTTTGACTGTGTTGGATGGACGTTACCAACGTATGTTGGTCGAATTTTGCTTTGATAAGCACTTTTAGTGCAGATGGTCTGCAAATGAATGGCTACGTCCGAAACTAGTCACCAGTAGAAATTACACGCAATTATGACAGAATTTTATATAACAATTAACAACACACGCAAATCATTTCACGAAAGGCAGAACATCTAGAATAAGCCAGCAAACAAAACCGCAAGTCAAAATCAATTCCAGACCAAATAAGCTGTCACCGCCAGACACCACCCTTGCTAGGTGGTAGCCTTTAAATCGGCCGCGGTCCGTTAGTATACGTCGGACCCGCGTGTCGCCACTATCAATGATTGCAGACCGTGCGCCGCCACACGGCAGGTCTAGAGAGACTCCCTAGCACTCGCCCAGTTGTACAACCGACTTTGCTAGCGATGGTTCACTGACAAAATACGCTCTCATTTGCCGAGACGATAGTTTAGCATAGCCTTAGCTACTTCATTTGCTACGACCTAGCAAGGCGCCATTATCAGTTACTATTGATATTGTGAATCATGTACCGTTCAGACCGACGCTCACCATTAATGGATTAAAGTTAAGTATTCCACCAGCTACGTCCGTTTTTGTAAATTCTAATTTCCTTGTCCTGTTCCGGACCTCACGCCATCCTGCGTGAGCTAAACTGCGTGCCTTTCGGCCTCCTCTAGTAACACGGTGTTGGCTCTCCTGCCAACCAAAACATTGGCGACAAGGATGGGATACGAACCCACGCGTGCACAGCACGCTGTTGCACCACGTTTTCGACCTTTTGATGCTGCACTGGAAAGCTGGACGGAGTGGTCACGCCAATTTGGATTCCATCTCGCCGCCTACAGAATTCAAGGTAACGAGCGGCAGCCTGTTTTGTTATCATCGGTCGGCGTACAAACGTACCGTGTGACAGTAAAATTATTTCCCCGACGCGATGTAGCAACTCTGTCCTACGACGAAATTTTGTCTGCATTAGATGCATATTTCAAAGAATCAGTAAATGTAGTTGCGAAAAGGTATACCTTCTTTCGTACAAAACCTACGGCAGGTCAGACTAATCGGGAGTGGGTTGCAAGCTTGCAAGGCCTTACTAGGGATTGTGCTTTTTGAGTGTCAATGTGGACTCCCTTATTCAGATACTATGGTACATGATGCAACTGCACAGAACTTTTCTGATATTCGTATAAGGGAACAGATTTTGAAACTAGTCAGTCCCTCCCTTCAACAAGTGATGGACATATTGGATCGGCGGGACACGCTTGACTTTGCTCAGGAATCATTTGAAACTTCACCAGCCATGTGTGAGATTAACCGGCCCGCTGGACGCGCTGCACAGAGAAGTAAACATCCCTCACGACTGGCCGCGCCGCTGCCGCCAGGCTCTCAGCCACGTGTGCTGCGCAGGCAAGCAAATGCAGTGCTAAAATCATGCCTGCGGTGTGCTACTAGACATTCGCGTGAGAATTGCCCGTCACGCCAGGCTATTTGCTGTTTCTGTAATAAAAAAGGACATGTTCAGAGTGTTTGCCCGAAAAAGCTCAGATCGGAAGCTCAAAACCATTCCAGGTCCTTTGCTTCGCGCTGGAATCGGAATCGAACCAAGGATACTCAGGCTCATGACACTTCGCCCATGGAAGTTCATTTAGTTCATTCCACTCCGCCCAGTGCTACTCTCTCTAACAGTGACTGTGTTTGTCCCACAAAAAGTGTACGTCGACATCGCCGGAAATCCCGTCAAGTCGCAAGTGATTATGTGCCAGTGTCAGTTCACGTTGCACGAGACAGTCGCTCTTGTCGTCAGCAGGACAAAAAACTTTTTGTAGACTTGGACATTAATGGCAAAGTGATACCATTCCAGCTCGATACCGGAGCTGCAGTTTCTCTGATCAATCAAGACACGTACAAACAGCTGGACACACCTCCGTTGCGTGCCGCAAATGTTAAGTTAACTAGTTATTCAGGTCAAGATATCCCTGTGTTAGGACAGTGCAGCCTTCTTGCAACATACAAAGGACACACAAAACTTGTGTCATTTTACCTCCTTCGTTCTTCTCCTGCAGTGAACTTGTTTGGTTTCGATTTATTTCAGTTGTTTAACTTGTCTATAGTAAATCAGGTCCTATCAGTGAACCAGACTGTGCCCTCAGACAGTGTTTCTCGTCTATGTGAAGAATATGCAGACATTTTTGCACCGGGCCTTGGTTGCGCTACGAACTATAAAGCACATTTGGAACTGAAAGTAAACGCGCAACCGAAGTTTTTCAGAGCGCGCAATGTTCCCCACGCATTGCGTGATGGGATCGCAAAAACATTACACGATATGGAATCACAAGGTGTAATTGAACGTGTGCAGGCTTCTGTCTGGGCATCACCCTTAGTAATTTTGCCAAAACCTTCCGGAAAATTGAGACTTTGTGTAGACTTCAAGGCAACAGTGAATCCACAACTAGTGATTGCAAATTTTCCTTTACCCCGCCCGGAAGATCTTTTTGAAAAACTGTGCCCGGGTAAATATTTTTCGAAGTTGGACCTAGCAGATGCGTACTTGCAAATACCGGTGGACGCAGAAGCCCAGAGCGTTTTTGTGGTTAACACGCATCTTGGTTTGTATCGATTCAAACGACTACCGTTCGGGTGTGCATCCGCCCCTGCATTGTTTCAGCAATATCTTCAAACTGTTTGTGCGTCGGTCCCTACTGCAGCAAACTATCTGGACAATATTGTGATCTCCAGAAAGACGGAAGAAGAACATTTAGCCAATCTCAGAACTTTATTTCAGGTCTTGCGACAAAATGGTCTTCGCTTGTGGAATGGCAATTGTGTGTTTTTTTGCTCGTGACTTGCCCTACCTGGGACATGTGCTCAATGCCCAAGGCATACATCCCAGTCCCGAGCACCTCCATGCCATACAAGACTTGCCTTCGCCGCAGAATTTGAAGCAGCTACAGAGTGTGCTGGGAAAAATTAATTATTATCACCGTTATATACCACACGCCTCTTCCATTTCAGCTCCGCTTCATCGCTTATGCCGTAAAGGTGTTCCCTTCGTCTGGACGACGGAATGCGGACGCGCCTTTCGGCGTTGCTTTCCAATACTTGCCTTACGCCATTCGATCCCCAGAAGCCCCTTTTGTTGATGTGGATGCATCGGATTTCGGGATCGGTGCTGTGCTTGAGCACAAAGATGGATCGTATGATCGCCCTATTTCTTTGCGTCCAAATTGCTCTCATCTGCAAAAAGAAATTATTCACAGATCGAGAAAGAAGCATTAGCTCTCGTATTTGGTGTTACAAAGTTTCATGATTTCTGGTATGGTCGTCACTTTACCATCATCACAGACCAAAAACCTTTGACATCGCTTTTTCATCCGAACAAGCCTGTACCTCCACGTACAGCGCAGAAATTAATTCGCTGGTCTATTTTCCTCTCGCAGTACCGCTACGATATCTTGTATCGGTCCACTGCTAAGCACGGAAACGCCGATGCGTTGTCCCGTTTGCCTGTTGCTGAGGATAGAGCATTCGCTTCCTCCGAACTTGCTTGCATGTTCATTGGTTCGGCAACCGATGACGTGGTCGAATCCTTTCCGATTGATTTTCGTCGTGTAGCTACTGCCACGGCTGCCGACCCTGTCCTTGCTACCGTTCTGCGTTTTGTTGCTACGCAATGGCCCTTGTCAAAGTCACGGATCGGGTATCCGTTGGTTCGCCGACTTTTTGCTCACCAGGAGAGACTTTTTGTTCGACGTGGTGTTTTGTTGTTGCGTTCTAATAATGATCAGTCCAGGGTCGTGGTCCCACGTTCGTTACAGTCCTTTGTCTTACAGCTTCTCCACCAAGGACATTGGGGTATAGTGAGAACGAAACAACTTGCTCGTCAGCACTGTACACTCTTTGACATAAAACTTGACCGGCGGCCGGCCGCTTCAGAGGCTAAGTCCGCGCCGATCGCGACATGGGACAAAAAAACTGGCCAACTCGCTAATTCTCTAAGTCCGGTTATCTGCACAATCTGGCAACACTGTAGACTGCGGCACTTCCTGGAGGAAAACTTGTCCCATGATAGAGAAACTCTAGGCTGATTACGCCTGTGGTCTAGCGGTAGCGTGCGTTGTTTCTGTTCGTAATGTCAGTGGATCGAGAGCAGCTGGCATAAAATATTTTTATAGCCTCTTCTGTCTGAATGCTGAAGACGTGAATGTAATGGTAGCGCAGATTCAATCTATTTCGCTTTGTGACACACCGATATCAAAATGTTATCCAGTAACGATTTTGCGGCAGATTTCCTGCAGACTGTCCTCCTCTGGACGCCGTATGCGGCAAAGCTCCGGGATCCATTTGCTGGCTACTGGCAGCGGCCGTGGCGACAGCAGCGGCGCTGCACTCCCCCGTTCTTTATCGAAAGCGCCTGCTACCGCTCATCGCTTTTGATGATTTAAAACGCTTTATTATTAAATGTTGCTCCACAGAAAATTTCTACAATTTCCATTCACGCTCAAAAGCAACGGAGACAGACGCCCTGATTAGTAGGCGGGTATTATATTACATTAATCGGCAAGAGCTGAGTATGGCCCGAAATTAATTTTATAGACTGGGACGAAATTAAACCACCTCACTACATTCGATGAAATTATAAATGCTTCATACCTCGTTTCTTTTCCTTTCAAACTCAATTATTTGTGCAACTTTTGGTCAATGTTTGGATGTTTTCGTCAAGCCAGAGTGAGCGTCTGTGGTGTAAAGTGTATTACAGCTCTTGTTTCATTCCTTATGGTAAGTCTATGCGATAAACTGTGTGAATACCTTGCAATGCATGCTCTGTAGCAGTGCAGGAACACTGCACATTTGGAGTTCCATATATGGGTTCATGAAGTATTTATTGTTGATCGGAAGTGATAGTTAAGGTCATCAGATTTAAACCAGAAAAATTTGTCGTTTTGAAGGTTTCAGAGAACGGAAAGGAATTGCTAACGCTGGTGTTAGAAAACGTCTACAGTTAAATGCTATTGCAAAAATTTAAAAGAAGGGAACTATATTAATGAACATGTGCACTTCATAAACAACCTTCTGTCATGTTAGACCTATATGACGAACAAAGCTCAAATTTATATCGTTGACAGTCGGTTTGAATCTTTTCAGGGTCTATTTTACAGTGAAGCACCTTGGAATTTGCAAAGCAGAAATCCATGATAGTAACTTAATTTACTAAGTCGAAATCGGACGAAGATTGATGTTTAAAGGCATTCTTCAGATTTCGCATAAGAAATTTTTACTAGCAGTTTGCAACTCCATTAATTAAAATGGAAAATAAAAGGTTGTAGTCAGCGGCTTCTACCGTGATTCGAACTGCTATGTCTTATAGTACAAGCACTGCAACGCACAAGGGAACCTCTGAGCTAACGACACACTGGCGGCCAGAGGCGGAATATAGTCACTGCGATGTTACCTGAGCCTCAAAACGCAACCTTAAACACACGAACAGAGGAGGTGGAGATTACTGTTTTAACGTCCCGTCGACAACGATGTCATTAGAGACGGAGCACAAGCTCGGATTAGGGAAGGATGGGGAAGGAAATCGGCCGTGCTCTTCCTAAGGAACCATCCCGGCATTTGCCTGAAGCGATTTAGGGAAATCATTGAAAACCTAAATCAGGATGGCCGGGCGCGGGATTGCACCGTCGTCCTCCCGAATGCACACACAAACAGGTGTTACTTATGTGAAGAACGCCGTTCTTGGAGTCCAGAAATTAAATATACTTTCTAATTGTGTCATCTTGCAGTGGATTATATCGTACGGGTCTTCGATGTGGAAAACGAATGTCAAGTGAATTTAGCGAGGTAACGCCGACTTACACCCGGAAGTAAATGCAATGTTGACAAATACTTGCTACGACGCTGCCATTTCTAGGCTCTCTGACGAGGCAGCTCTTCAGCGAAATGCTTGCCGTGATTCTCCGATACGGTTCTTCAGAGTGGAGACGCGCGCGCACGTTTGGTTTTTATGCGGCGTTCTCCCCTGATGGTTTCTGACGTCGCCTTGTGGGCTATGTATACATATGAGACATTCAATTATCATTAATCCAGAATGATACAAGTTTCAGCTTCCGGCGTGGAAGAAGGCTGTTGACGCCGACATTATATCATTTCGACGTAGGGAAAGCAAAACGGATCATTCAATGTTTCTCATTCAACATAAAGCATGTGAGATAATTTTCCGTAACGTTCATAATCATCTAAAAATACAAACGAAGTAAAAATACACCGGAAGCTTATTCGAATTGAATATAACGCTTTGCACCTCGCTGTCGAATTTGTCCACTTGCAATCTTTTGCAGCATACACATAGAATGTCATGATTACCACGAGAATGAAGAAATATGTTGGTAAGGATGGAAGCAAGAAGAGACGCAGTCAACAAATATTCTATTCCTCATGGCATTCATTTCATTTGACACGTAAGAAGAGGTAAAGCGGGAATTTACTTTCGTTAACACGAAAGATATGCCGCACATATTGATAACGAGGAAGTCTGCGTCTTCATAAGTTTCCTCCTTGAAATCTGTATGCTCTATTATATACTAAGTAGCCCGATCATTGTTTCAGTAATGTTACCCTCTTGTTTGACCCCGTAACGATGAACAGATTCCAAATGCATGTCTCCCTTCCTGGGTTGTTTTTTGTGTTTTATTGCTTGGAATTCCTGAAGCAGACCACTGTGCCTTCCCCCCTCGTGGGTTAGGTCTCAAAACTAAACCGCTTTGTATCCAATGGCATAATTTATTCAGACAGCATCAGCATAAGACTATCAAACAAAGCCTTCCATTTACAGTTGCAGCACACTAACCAGCACTGACCAAAGTGTAATCCACGGTCATGGTCCTAAATTACCAGCTGTCTGCTACTGTGGCAAAGTCCGTACTACACTTTCGATTCCGCAGCACCATTTTATCTGGTAACACTGTGTAGTTGCACAGTTGTGCTACCAGGTCTGTCCTCACACTGTCAACTTTATGTATCTCACTTCTCCTGTAGCGTAGATCACGAGGAGCCGAAGTAAATGAGTGTATTCTGCATGACGTAACATTCAGTATTCCCTTCTTTCATAGCCACTCTTCATGTGCATTGATACCAAATAGGAATGCGAAAACTCTTGCGAGTGAGAGAATGACAATAACAATCGTAACAAGAACAAGCAAATAATGAATGATGTTTATTCCAACGCAGAACGAGAATGGCTTTAAATATAAAAATCTGTATCTATATCTATATCCATATCTATTGATCTTTGAGTTGGCACAATGCAAATATATTCTTAGCATTTAGTTACTGAATTTAGTTCTGGATGTTTGCAGAGAAAAGGAAAAGTCGGTACTTCTCGCTAGTGTAATATAATGTGAACCAGCAACTACCCTTTCCTTAGAACACGACTCAAGCAGGTCCTCAAGTAGGTAGCAAGGCACTGCTGCATTCTGTTCCCTGACATTGCTCTGATGACGGTTAATGCAGATAGTTCCGATTATGAAATACAAAACGTATTGCAGGTTAGTTCCTAGGATAGTAACATTAAATTTGCGTTGTAGACGGCACATGAACGTGACGACTATCCATATTACTCATCAATATAAAAAGACAATATTTTGGGAATTTAGCAGGATTACTCAAAATGAATTCTGAAATTGGGTGACTGACTGCACAGGTGCTAAACGTCGTCAAGAGTATACGATGTCCTAATCGCATTAGGAATATGAAGATCGTCTTCGACAGCTCGCAACTTTCACATTGCTATCTCCACCCTACTCCAGACAGCCCTCGGTGGAGTTGCACTACGTTTCCGATGTTATGGAAGGCCTTCAAACCGACAACAGACCACATATTGAAAAATACAAGCGAATTCTCTTGCAGCGTAAGCTTATTGTAACTAATCTAAAAATTATTGGAGAGGAACATTGTCCTATTCAAAAAAAGTAAAATGTTACACACTGTTGACGCAAACGGACATTATCTATGTCCTGTCTTGTGTCCTACTCATCTATAATATCAAGTGTACTATGAAAATGATTATATGTAATGGATGATAGGGTAATGCATTGATACCAGATGGCGGGGGCCGGCCGGTGTGGCCGTGCGGTTCTAGGCGCTTCAGTCTGGAACCGCGTGACCGCTACGGTCGCAGGTTCGAATCCTGCCTCGGGCATGGATGTGAGTGATGTCCTTAGGTTAGTTAGGTTTAAGTAGTTCTAAGTTCTAGGGGACTGATGACCTTAGAAGTTAAGTCCCATAGTGCTCAGAGCCATTTGAACCATTTGAACTATTTAACACAAAATGACATTAAAAATTAAAGTTATTCACGAGCAGCTAGTTGAGAATATGTATGAACATTAAATGACACGACGAACTGAAATAATATGACGAAGAGTTCAGCGCTCACTGGGAATAGAGCCCCACACATATCGTTGTTGACTACACACAAAGAGACGTCAGCTACCGAATTTTTATCCACCAGCTGCTCAGAATAGCATCTTGAACTTAGTCATCTCGCAAATAGTTCTGTGTCTCACTGGGAGTTAAAAACGTCAGATATCGTTAGTGTTGACAACGAATGAAAATACATTAAAAATCAAAATTATTATCCACCAGCAGATAGGTGTTCTCATGATAGAGCTTGATAATACATAATTAAATCTTTAGTGCCGGGCCAGGATTCGATCCCATTCACGCGTAATATGTGAAGGTGTTGAGGAATCTGCAGTTTTGAACAAACAACAAATTGTAGCCGAGCTGTATTGCCACGAAGGGATCAAATTCCGCGTTAAGGGCGGTCTGAGTTGCATTCCCAGTTTAGAACCAATTTTAGCGACATACAGAAGCTCAAATAAAAGATGGAATAAGTGTACTGTGACCATACATAGCGTTTGTGTCGTCACTTGAAATAAATAACTAGTATAAGAAAGGTTACTGGTGATAGAGTTTCTACATGTCGTCACTCCAGACTTTATTGTGGTTCAACCTACCGTCTACTTGGTAAAGAAGGAATATCATCTTTCATGTGAATTTTCAGACCACGCAGCCATTATATCTCCTTCACTTGGTGTAGCCAGGAGAGAATGGAATCTCTCCCTATCTAAAATCATTGACGGAAGTGGGAATCGAACCCAGACCATAGGTATAACAATCTACCATCCGTCCAACAGACCACGAAATCCTCTTCTCTGCGAGTCATTTTTCTATCGTAACGCAGTTGCGCCACACTGGATGAGAATTCTGACACACAGGCTCCCTGTAGTAATTTGCAGCATGTTCAGTAAATTCATTTACTTGGTTGACCGAATCACCATGAACCAGCTGCCTCGGCTACCCAGTGCATACATTCGACTATTTTGTAATCACAGAAATAAAATCACGTAACTGCCACCTACACACAACTGCCAACAGTGTAGGATGCAGAAGTTTAAATAGGAAGTGTTTCTTTCCACTTGAGCTATTCTATTGCGCTATCTGTTACTAGAAAACGTCGTTCAGTCCAAAAGAAAAGCTGTAACTGTTTGTCTCTCAGAAGTCAAGACCTGGCCATATGCATAATCTCCCAGTGCTGTGGAATCCAAAAGTTCTGGATGAATAGTTGTCGAGCTCTGGAGCTGTTGTAGCTACGTGTCAGCTAGTAGCGTAGATAAGATGTCGCGAGTTCGAATACATTCAGTGCTACATTTTTTAAAACGCAATTCTGCTCTCTGCTGAAGGTATCAATCTAATGGAACTTTGAACATAATTCCCTTCACTTCTCAACCTAAAGTAGTCGCATGTGGAAAAAGGGCTAACTACTGTGACATTTTGTTCTATTCAGGTTTAATAGACAGCAGGCAGCAGATGCATCTCGAAGATGTGCAGGGAGAGCGCATCGTGCCATAATATGTCAGAAAAGTATTTTCTACATTAGCCGTCGTGTGGTAGTGATATTTTATTCTTCTTCAAACTTTGTTTGACAGCTTTAACTCAGAACAAGTTTTCTACATGCATGTAATCAATAAACTGCATGTGCATTGTCAGACTGTCATAGGTAACATCAGAGAATTCGCATATATCGTTGATGTTTAATTTCTCTCTCATGTTTACTATTGTTTTAACAGCACTAAAGGAAACCTTACGAAAATTGTGCACTGTATTATAAGAAATGAAATAAAACTAACCATGATAACCTTACGACGAAAGTATCTGTACACAAGCATGCCTCTATCGACACGATTTCGTAAAATACTACTCACTTTGATTTTGGTTGGGTCTGTGTTTAATTGGTATGCTGTGTCATACTCTAGAGGTATGCAAATGTGGCATTTCATAAATATAGTTACGTATTCCTAGAAACCCAAAATTCGCTTGGCAGCAGCGGAAAGAGGCCTTACCTGTTGTGCAGCATTGTAAGTTTTTCAACATTGCACTATGAGCTGAAAGCATTTTCTTGCGATTCCCTTATTGATGTTTGATCTGACTGCTTGTAGCTCTTTCACAGAAGGGATAAAAACGTTACAGTCAGTGAGACTGGAACTGCGAAACGTAACAGACGCTTTTTCACAGGTCAGCACGTTACCACAGAGCTGGCGAGGAGGTATGGGTCTCAGTTTCCTATTACGAGGGCAATAGTAACTAGAACTCGTAAACCGCTATTTGAAGGTCGAGATTAGTTGCGGTTTCCACCTGCAACGACTTTCCTGGGCTGAAAACCGTAAATTTTCAATCTTTTGTTACCCTTCAAGCGATAATAACTCAGATTATTCAATGGAAATGACAGGTAAAATCAAGTGAACTTTGAGGCTTAATTCCGTGCACACCAGGAAGTAACTCGTCGATCACAGAGTTGCCAAACATACGTTGCCTTGTTGCCAAATCTCAGTTACAGTACCAGCAGGAAGAAGACGAACCGATGTGATCCTACAGCGGTCTGGGAAGTGACCATAGCTGGTGTCTCCAAGTCGCGGCTGCTACGGCCTGGAATACGTAATGCGTCTGATTCGCTTTCTGTAACTAGGTTTAGGGACTGGAGCGTAGTTACTAATAATACTCAGAACTGACTGCAAACTGAGCATCATAAATCAATAACTCTCATTGTTGTTTTTATATTTCTTTCGTAAGTGTACTCAAAACTAAGAAAGTCATTCACAGGCGTTTTCGTGCCTCGCCGATAGTCGAGCACAACATACAAATAGAAATAAAAAAGAATGTGTGTGTGTGTGTGTGTGTGTGTGTGTGTGTGTGTGTGTGTATGTATGTGTGTGTGTGTGTGAGAGAGAGAGAGAGAGAGAGAGAGAGAGAGAGAGAGAGAGAGAGAGATAAATAAAAAGCAATGAGAGAGAGTGTAAAAAATTGTTGTAAAGAAATTGAATCATGGTATTTAAAGAAATCTTTCATTAAAATGACACGTTCCACATCATTACGAAATGTCGTATTCATGATCTATGGAACAAGAGTTAATCTAATGTAATCTAATCTAATCTAATCACATCATATTGATGATTAGCCATGAAGAGTCATGAATTACCGAAATTTTGGCCAATACCAGTAACCAAATCTAAACTTGAAAATAAAAGACGACAATTTTTGTAATAAACCGTGACTCCTATCAAGACCCTTTCGTCCCTGTTATCTAACCACGAAAGATGTCTGATATACCTCCATTCTGAAGTAACAAAGTGTGCATGCATTTACAGATGAAGTGCATGATGTGAAGTTCTGTGACGGAGATACGAACCCAACACGTAATCCGATTGTTAACTAAGAAACATCAAATGTTACGTATCGGTTTTTGTTACGAGCCGCTAGGTGTCTGAATCTAAAATAAGGATACAAACTTTTGTGCCTAAGCGACAATCGAACTGCACACCTACCGTGCATCCACGAATATAGCTTAAGTATCAGTTGCTTACTCATGAACAGTAAGATGTGTGCGTGTTTGACCAGAAATAACGACACCTGTTGCGATTGTTGGAAACACGTGAACAGACATTGAAATTACGCGTTAATTTTCACTAGCAGGTGGGTGTGCACTTGATAAAGCTAGAAATGAAATTATGAATATTTTTGTACTGGATCAGGTTTCAGACCCACATACTTACCTTTGGAGGAGACCTAGAGAAGATTGCAGTCTTGGGAAAAGGAACGAAATGACTGAACTATACTGTTCCGAGAGATTCAGATCCTCGAAAGAGGAGATACGAATTCGAATCACAGTCCAGCACCAAATTTTTAAACGTCTCTAGTTCAATCAAGTACAAGTAAAATAAGAGCCCTGTCCCTTTAAATGGCTATCGGTTCATCAAATAAAATAAAATTTCCTAATGTAAGTAAGCTTACTGGCGACTGTATTTCTGTTTACCATGACTTCCGCTGTGTCATTTCCCAACGTAAACCGGCTCTGCCCAGTTGGTAATGAAGGAACGTGATGTTTAATGCGGATTCTTGATTATAACGTCTTTTTCTTGAGGTTACCAGAGGTAAAATAAATCTGTTTGTGCCTCTTAAAAGTAAATGCCTGAACCCACGCATTGCACCTGTGATAGCTCGTTCCAACATACCATTGTGGCCACATTACCCAGCCCCAAGAGTGTGCTGTAACGGATGATGTGCTTAGCTTACAAAATTAGTCACGGTGGAAAAAATGCGAGTCTATTAAATGGTCAAGTAGAAGCAAGCTTCTGACGCAGAGATTATGCTATTCTCATGTCAGCAGGATGTAAAGACTCTTCTAGGCATCATAGGCTGGATGTGAAGCCATTTTGATTTTTCACAAATTCAGCAAATTTCTTAGTTCGAGAAAATCCACTGTGAAGTGTGAAGTTGCCGGATAATTTGATTATTACTGTTATTATTACTATCATTCTATTCATACCGCTGCTGTAACACAAGTGCTTGAACATCATTTAATGCCTTTTGGTCACTATAGATGTAGTTTCCCAAGAACAGGTTCTTTCCCTGTCTACGGAATCCTTTTCATGTTAATATCAAACACCAGCAATTACTCGTAGATTACTTTAAAACTAAAGTTATTGACGAAGACGTTACTTGGTAACAAAAACGCACTGCCTTTCTTCATTTACTTTCGCCTAGAAATGGCTGTCGAGTACTGACAAACCAAAAGGCAAGAGATCTTACTGCCTTCCGATATACGTTGCTGTTAGTTCTTCCACATGATTTGGTCGACATGACCTGTTTCAAGTTGTGTATGACAGACAGTGTTTTAGAAAATCTATTGTTTCCCTTTGAAATAAACAGAAGTATTTTCATTCTAAGCTGTCCAAGTACAAAATTTTCGCAATATTAGTTCAAATTTAATATTCGCTTCTATAATGTAGGAAAGTATTTCACAGTCGCAAAACTCGCATCCGAAACGACCTTACACTTAGTCGCTGACCATACATTCTAGCTCAGAGTGACACCAGTTTAAATAACCTAATGTAGCGAAGACTGTTTGCCAGTGCTCTTTCTCAACGGATAATACGCAATTCACTCATTTGGCTCCATAAGTACACTATAACAGTAATTTGTCAGTAAGCTTTTGCCTTCCAACCGGCAAAATACGGCAGAGTACGGCCGGTAAACAATTCACAAACCACGATTTAGTGCCAATAAGACGATTTCTTTAACATTGTCGAAGCTGAGGGAATTTAGTTTCTGCTTAAATCGTCTTAAGCAGCAACGTTCACAGATATCTCAAATAGGAACAAGCTGAATATCCAGGTACGAAGGTTGTAAAACAAACTTCCCACAGTTTGTGTCAGGTTGATCTTTTCGTCTGATAACACTGCTTAAGTATTTTGTCTAAGAGGTATCACAAGTAGTATCCCTGTAGCTGTGGGAATCATTGGTTGAAAACGAGTTTAACACCAATGGGTACAGTGCTGCTAAATTTTCACAATTATTATCGACCTACGTCTGAATTCATCCACAAACGGAGGCGTATTTATAGTATTGGAGCTAGACTGTGTATCCTTGTCTTTCTTGAGTGGTCATTGGAAGGCGTTTACACACACGTATACAATACTATGAATACTTCGAACGCTATGGTTAACGTTGCTCTCATAAACTACTTTTTTTTTTAAATTCTTCTGGGTCTTCAGCGTGCAATATGTGTTGTAGATACAGTGTCAGACCAAAAAATTGACCGCCGAGTCGTACACGTAAGTTGGACAATACAGTCGTGCTCCTCTCAGAATTCTATGTCTGGCAATATGCTCGATCTAGCAACATGTAGACTGCGGCACTTCCCAGAGGAAGTCTTGACTCCAATCTTAGTACATTACACTTGACTACGACCGTAGTCTTGAGGTAAAACGCGAGACCAGCTAATATGATATTGTAGATTCGCTTGAATTACACTCATAGCTTCAGCACCGAGAGGAAAGGGGCGATAAAAATTTTGTCGATATGTGCTTTCGGTCGCCAGACGTCATATTAGCTGGTCTCGCGTTTTACCTGAAGACTACGGTCGTGTTCCAGCAGCGGTATGAATAAAATGATAGTAATAATAACAGTAATAATCGAATTATCCGGCAACTTCACACTTCACAGTGGATTTTCTCGAACTAAGAAATTTGCTGAATTTGTGAAAAATCAAAATGGCTTCACATCCAGCCTATGATGCCTAGAAGAGTGCCGGCCGAAGTGGCCGTGCGGTTAAAGGCGCTGCAGTCTGGAACCGCCAGACCGCTACGGTCGCAGGTTCGAATCCTGCCTCGGGCATGGATGTTTGTGATGTCCTTAGGTTAGTTAGGTTTAACTAGTTCTAAGTTCTAGGGGACTAATGACCTCAGCAGTTGAGTCCCATAGTGCTCAGAGCCATTTGATTTGAACCTAGAAGAGTCTTTACATCCTGCTGACATGAGAATAGCATAATCTCTGCGTCAGAAGCTTGCTTCTACTTGACCATTTAATAGACTCGCATTTTTTCCACCGTGACTAATTTTGTAAGCTAAGCACGTCATCCGTTACAGCACACTCTTGGGGCTGGGTAATGTGGCCACAATGGTATGTTGGAACGAGCTATCACAGGTGCAATGCGTGGGTTCAGGCATTTACTTTTAAGAGGCACAAACAGATTTATTTTACCTCTGGTAACCTCAAGAAAAAGACGTTATAATTCAGAATCCACATTAAACATCACATTCCTTCATTACCAACTGGGCAGAGCCGGTTTACGTTGGGAAATGACACAGCAGAAGTCATGGTAAACAGAAATACAGTCGCCAGTAAGCTTTCTTACATTAGGAAATTTTATTTTATTTGATGAACCGATAGCCATTTAAAGGGACAGGGCTCTTATTTTACTTGTACTTGATTGAACTAGAGACGTTTAAAAATTTGGTGCTGGACTGTGATTCGAATTCGTATCTCCTCTTTCGAGGATCTGAATCTCTCGGAACAGTATAGTTCAGTCATTTCGTTCCTTTTCCCAAGACTGCAATCTTCTCTAGGTCTCCTCCAAAGGTAAGTATGTGGGTCTGAAACCTGATCCAGTACAAAAATATTCATAATTTCATTTCTAGCTTTATCAAGTGCACACCCACCTGTTAGTGAAAATTAACGCGTAAT
Source organism: Schistocerca nitens (assembly GCF_023898315.1). Classification (NCBI taxonomy): domain Eukaryota; kingdom Metazoa; phylum Arthropoda; class Insecta; order Orthoptera; family Acrididae; genus Schistocerca; species Schistocerca nitens. The sequence goes on along the minus strand of NC_064621.1, from coordinate 306,106,426 downwards.
TTCAATGTCTGTTCACGTGTTTCCAACAATCGCAACAGGTGTCGTTATTTCTGGTCAAACACGCACACATCTTACTGTTCATGAGTAAGCAACTGATACTTAAGCTATATTCGTGGATGCACAGTAGGTGTGCAGTTCGATTGTCGCTTAGGCACAAAAGTTTGTATCCTTATTTTAGATTCAGACACCTAGCGGCTCGTAACAAAAACCGATACGTAACATTTGATGTTTCTTAGTTAACAATCGGATTACGTGTTGGGTTCGTATCTCCGTCACAGAACTTCACATCATGCACTTCATCTGTAAATGCATGCACACTTTGTTACTTCAGAATGGAGGTATATCAGACATCTTTCGTGGTTAGATAACAGGGACGAAAGGGTCTTGATAGGAGTCACGGTTTATTACAAAAATTGTCGTCTTTTATTTTCAAGTTTAGATTTGGTTACTGGTATTGGCCAAAATTTCGGTAATTCATGACTCTTCATGGCTAATCATCAATATGATGTGATTAGATTAGATTAGATTACATTAGATTAACTCTTGTTCCATAGATCATGAATACGACATTTCGTAATGATGTGGAACGTGTCATTTTAATGAAAGATTTCTTTAAATACCATGATTCAATTTCTTTACAACAATTTTTTACACTCTCTCTCATTGCTTTTTATTTCTCTCTCTCTCTCTCTCTCTCTCTCTCTCTCTCTCTCTCTCTCTCACACACACACACACACACACACACACACACACACACACACATTCTTTTTTATTTCTATTTGTATGTTGTGCTCGACTATCGGCGAGGCACGAAAACGCCTGTGAATGACTTTCTTAGTTTTGAGTACACTTACGAAAGAAATATAAAAACAACAATGAGAGTTATTGATTTATGATGCTCAGTTTGCAGTCAGTTCTGAGTATTATTAGTAACTACGCTCCAGTCCCTAAACCTAGTTACAGAAAGCGAATCAGACGCATTACGTATTCCAGGCCGTAGCAGCCGCGACTTGGAGACACCAGCTATGGTCACTTCCCAGACCGCTGTAGGATCACATCGGTTCGTCTTCTTCCTGCTGGTACTGTAACTGAGATTTGGCAACAAGGCAACGTATGTTTGGCAACTCTGTGATCGACGAGTTACTTCCTGGTGTGCACGGAATTAAGCCTCAAAGTTCACTTGATTTTACCTGTCATTTCCATTGAATAATCTGAGTTATTATCGCTTGAAGGGTAACAAAAGATTGAAAATTTACGGTTTTCAGCCCAGGAAAGTCGTTGCAGGTGGAAACCGCAACTAATCTCGACCTTCAAATAGCGGTTTACGAGTTCTAGTTACTATTGCCCTCGTAATAGGAAACTAAGACCCATACCTCCTCGCCAGCTCTGTGGTAACGTGCTGACCTGTAAAAAAGCGTCTGTTACGGTTCGCAGTTCCAGTCTCACTGACTGTAACGTTTTTATCCCTTCTGTGAAAGAGCTACAAGCAGTTAGATCAAACATCAATAAGGAAATCGCAAGAAAATGCTTTCAGCTCATAGTGCAATGTTGAAAAACTTACAATGCTGCACAACAGGTAAGGCCTCTTTCCGCTGCTGCCAAGCGAATTTTGGGTTTCTAGGAATACGTAACTATATTTATGAAATGCCACATTTGCATACCTCTTGAGTATGACACAGCATACCAATTAAACACAGACCCAATCAAAATCTAAGTGAGTAGTATTTTACGAATTCGTGTCGATAGAGGCATGCTTGTGTACAGATACTTTCGTCGTAAGGTTATCATGGTTAGTTTTATTTCATTTCTTATAATACAGTGCACAATTTTCGTAAGGTTTCCTTTAGTGCTGTTAAAACAATAGTAAACATGAGAGAGAAATTAAACATCAACGATATATGCGAATTCTCTGATGTTACCTATGACAGTCTGACAATGCACATGCAGTTTATTGATTACATGCATGTAGAAAACTTGTTCTGAGTTAAAGCTGTCAAACAAAGTTTGAAGAAGAATAATGTATCACTACCACACGACGGCTAATGTAGAAAATACTTTTCTGACATATTATGGCACGATGCGCTCTCCCTGCACATCTTCGAGATGCATCTGCTGCCTGCTGTCTATTAAACCTGAATAGAACAAAATGTCACAGTAGTTAGCCCTTTTTCCACATGCGACTACTTTGGGTTGAGAAGTGAAGGGAATTATGTTCAAAGTTCCATTAGATTGATACCTTCAGCAGAGAGCAGAATTGCGTTTTAAAAAATGTAGCACTGAATGTATTCGAACTCGCGACATCTTATCTACGCTACTAGCTGACACGTAGCTACAACAGCTCCAGAGCTCGACAACTATTCCTCCAGAACTTTTGGATTCCACAGCACTGGGAGATTATGCATATGGCCAGGTCTTGACTTCTGAGAGACAAACAGTTACAGCTTTTCTTTTGGACTGAACGACGTTTTCTAGTATCAGATAGCGCAATAGAATAGCTCAGGTGGAAAGGAACACTTCCTATTTAAACTTCTGCATCCTACACTGTTGGCAGTTGTGTGTAGGTGGCAGTTACGTGATTTTATTTCTGTGATTACAAAATAGTCGAATGTATGCACTGGGTAGCCGTGGCAGCTAGTTCATGGTGATTCGGTCAACCAAGTAAATGAATTTACTGAACATGGTTCAAATGGCTCTGAGCATTATGGGACTTAACAGCTATGGTCATCAGTCCCCTACAACTTAGAACTACTTAAACCTAACTAACCTAAGGACAGCACACAACACCCAGCCATCACGAGGCAGAGAAAATCCCTGACCCCGCCGGGAATCGAACCCGGGCGTGGGAAGCGAGAACGCTACCGCACGACCACGAGATGCGGGCTACTGAACATGCTGCAAATTACTACAGGGAGCCTGTGTGTCAGAATTCTCATCCAGTGTGGCGCAACTGCGTTACGATAGAAAAATGACTCGCAGAGAAGAGGATTTCGTGGTCTGTTGGACGGATGGTAGATTGTTATACCTATGGTCTGGGTTCGATTCCCACTTCCGTCAATGATTTTAGATAGGGAGAGATTCCATTCTCTCCTGGCTACACCAAGTGAAGGAGATATAATGGCTGCGTGGTCTGAAAATTCACATGAAAGATGATATTCCTTCTTTACCAAGTAGACGGTAGGTTGAACCACAATAAAGTCTGGAGTGACGACATGTAGAAACTCTATCACCAGTAACCTTTCTTATACTAGTTATTTATTTCAAGTGACGACACAAACGCTATGTATGGTCACAGTACACTTATTCCATCTTTTATTTGAGCTTCTGTATGTCGCTAAAATTGGTTCTAAACTGGGAATGCAACTCAGACCGCCCTTAACGCGGAATTTGATCCCTTCGTGGCAATACAGCTCGGCTACAATTTGTTGTTTGTTCAAAACTGCAGATTCCTCAACACCTTCACATATTACGCGTGAATGGGATCGAATCCTGGCCCGGCACTAAAGATTTAATTATGTATTATCAAGCTCTATCATGAGAACACCTATCTGCTGGTGGATAATAATTTTGATTTTTAATGTATTTTCATTCGTTGTCAACACTAACGATATCTGACGTTTTTAACTCCCAGTGAGACACAGAACTATTTGCGAGATGACTAAGTTCAAGATGCTATTCTGAGCAGCTGGTGGATAAAAATTCGGTAGCTGACGTCTCTTTGTGTGTAGTCAACAACGATATGTGTGGGGCTCTATTCCCAGTGAGCGCTGAACTCTTCGTCATATTATTTCAGTTCGTCGTGTCATTTAATGTTCATACATATTCTCAACTAGCTGCTCGTGAATAACTTTAATTTTTAATGTCATTTTGTGTTAAATAGTTCAAATGGTTCAAATGGCTCTGAGCACTATGGGACTTAACTTCTAAGGTCATCAGTCCCCTAGAACTTAGAACTACTTAAACCTAACTAACCTAAGGACATCACTCACATCCATGCCCGAGGCAGGATTCGAACCTGCGACCGTAGCGGTCACGCGGTTCCAGACTGAAGCGCCTAGAACCGCACGGCCACACCGGCCGGCCCCCGCCATCTGGTATCAATGCATTACCCTATCATCCATTACATATAATCATTTTCATAGTACACTTGATATTATAGATGAGTAGGACACAAGACAGGACATAGATAATGTCCGTTTGCGTCAACAGTGTGTAACATTTTACTTTTTTTGAATAGGACAATGTTCCTCTCCAATAATTTTTAGATTAGTTACAATAAGCTTACGCTGCAAGAGAATTCGCTTGTATTTTTCAATATGTGGTCTGTTGTCGGTTTGAAGGCCTTCCATAACATCGGAAACGTAGTGCAACTCCACCGAGGGCTGTCTGGAGTAGGGTGGAGATAGCAATGTGAAAGTTGCGAGCTGTCGAAGACGATCTTCATATTCCTAATGCGATTAGGACATCGTATACTCTTGACGACGTTTAGCACCTGTGCAGTCAGTCACCCAATTTCAGAATTCATTTTGAGTAATCCTGCTAAATTCCCAAAATATTGTCTTTTTATATTGATGAGTAATATGGATAGTCGTCACGTTCATGTGCCGTCTACAACGCAAATTTAATGTTACTATCCTAGGAACTAACCTGCAATACGTTTTGTATTTCATAATCGGAACTATCTGCATTAACCGTCATCAGAGCAATGTCAGGGAACAGAATGCAGCAGTGCCTTGCTACCTACTTGAGGACCTGCTTGAGTCGTGTTCTAAGGAAAGGGTAGTTGCTGGTTCACATTATATTACACTAGCGAGAAGTACCGACTTTTCCTTTTCTCTGCAAACATCCAGAACTAAATTCAGTAACTAAATGCTAAGAATATATTTGCATTGTGCCAACTCAAAGATCAATAGATATGGATATAGATATAGATACAGATTTTTATATTTAAAGCCATTCTCGTTCTGCGTTGGAATAAACATCATTCATTATTTGCTTGTTCTTGTTACGATTGTTATTGTCATTCTCTCACTCGCAAGAGTTTTCGCATTCCTGTTTGGTATCAATGCACATGAAGAGTGGCTATGAAAGAAGGGAATACTGAATGTTACGTCATGCAGAATACACTCATTTACTTCGGCTCCTCGTGATCTACGCTACAGGAGAAGTGAGATACATAAAGTTGACAGTGTGAGGACAGACCTGGTAGCACAACTGTGCAACTACACAGTGTTACCAGATAAAATGGTGCTGCGGAATCGAAAGTGTAGTACGGACTTTGCCACAGTAGCAGACAGCTGGTAATTTAGGACCATGACCGTGGATTACACTTTGGTCAGTGCTGGTTAGTGTGCTGCAACTGTAAATGGAAGGCTTTGTTTGATAGTCTTATGCTGATGCTGTCTGAATAAATTATGCCATTGGATACAAAGCGGTTTAGTTTTGAGACCTAACCCACGAGGGGGGAAGGCACAGTGGTCTGCTTCAGGAATTCCAAGCAATAAAACACAAAAAACAACCCAGGAAGGGAGACATGCATTTGGAATCTGTTCATCGTTACGGGGTCAAACAAGAGGGTAACATTACTGAAACAATGATCGGGCTACTTAGTATATAATAGAGCATACAGATTTCAAGGAGGAAACTTATGAAGACGCAGACTTCCTCGTTATCAATATGTGCGGCATATCTTTCGTGTTAACGAAAGTAAATTCCCGCTTTACCTCTTCTTACGTGTCAAATGAAATGAATGCCATGAGGAATAGAATATTTGTTGACTGCGTCTCTTCTTGCTTCCATCCTTACCAACATATTTCTTCATTCTCGTGGTAATCATGACATTCTATGTGTATGCTGCAAAAGATTGCAAGTGGACAAATTCGACAGCGAGGTGCAAAGCGTTATATTCAATTCGAATAAGCTTCCGGTGTATTTTTACTTCGTTTGTATTTTTAGATGATTATGAACGTTACGGAAAATTATCTCACATGCTTTATGTTGAATGAGAAACATTGAATGATCCGTTTTGCTTTCCCTACGTCGAAATGATATAATGTCGGCGTCAACAGCATTCTTCCACGCCGGAAGCTGAAACTTGTATCATTCTGGATTAATGATAATTGAATGTCTCATATGTATACATAGCCCACAAGGCGACGTCAGAAACCATCAGGGGAGAACGCCGCATAAAAACCAAACGTGCGCGCGCGTCTCCACTCTGAAGAACCGTATCGGAGAATCACGGCAAGCATTTCGCTGAAGAGCTGCCTCGTCAGAGAGCCTAGAAATGGCAGCGTCGTAGCAAGTATTTGTCAACACTCTGATAGTGCATTTACTTCCCGGTGTAGGCCTGGCGGGGTCAGGGATTTTCTCTGCCTCGTGATGACTGGGTGTTGTGTGATATCCTTAGGTTAGTTAGGTTTAAGTAGTTCTAAGTTCTAGGGGACTGATGACCATAGCTGTTAAGTCCCATAGTGCTCAGAGCCATTTGAACCGGGTGTAGGTCGGCGTTACCTCGCTAAATTCACTTGACATTCGTTTTCCACATCGAAGACTCGTACGATATAATCCACTGCAAGATGACACAATTAGAAAGTATATTTAATTTCTGGACTCCAAGAACGGCGTTCTTCACATAAGTAACACCTGTTTGTGTGTGCATTCGGGAGGACGACGGTGCAATCCCGCGCCCGGCCATCCTGATTTAGGTTTTCAATGATTTCCCTAAATCGCTTCAGGCAAATGCCGGGATGGTTCCTTAGGAAGAGCACGGCCGATTTCCTTCCCCATCCTTCCCTAATCCGAGCTTGTGCTCCGTCTCTAATGACATCGTTGTCGACGGGACGTTAAAACAGTAATCTCCACCTCCTCTGTTCGTGTGTTTAAGGTTGCGTTTTGAGGCTCAGGTAACATCGCAGTGACTATATTCCGCCTCTGGCCGCCAGTGTGTCGTTAGCTCAGAGGTTCCCTTGTGCGTTGCAGTGCTTGTACTATAAGACATAGCAGTTCGAATCACGGTAGAAGCCGCTGACTACAACCTTTTATTTTCCATTTTAATTAATGGAGTTGCAAACTGCTAGTAAAAATTTCTTATGCGAAATCTGAAGAATGCCTTTAAACATCAATCTTCGTCCGATTTCGACTTAGTAAATTAAGTTACTATCATGGATTTCTGCTTTGCAAATTCCAAGGTGCTTCACTGTAAAATAGACCCTGAAAAGATTCAAACCGACTGTCAACGATATAAATTTGAGCTTTGTTCGTCATATAGGTCTAACATGTCAGAAGGTTGTTTATGAAGTGCACATGTTCATTAATATAGTTCCCTTCTTCTAAATTCTTGCAATAGCATTTAACTGTAGACGTTTTCTAACACCGGCGTTAGCAATTCCTTTCCGTTCTCTAAAAGCTTCAAAACGACAAATTTTTCTGGTTTAAATCTGATGACCTTAACTATCACTTCCGATCAACAATAAATACTTCATGAACCCATACATGGAACTCCAAATGTGCAGTGTTCCTGCACTGCTACAGAGCATGCATTGCAAGGTATTCACACAGTTTATCGCATAGACTTACCATAAGGAATGAAACAAGAGCTGTAATACACTTTACACCACAGACGCTCACTCTGGCTTGACGAAAACATCCAAACATTGACCAAAAGTTGCACAAATAATTGAGTTTGAAAGGAAAAGAAACGAGGTATGAAGCATTTATAAATTCATCGAATGTAGTGAGGTGGTTTAATTTCGTCCCAGTCTATAAAATTAATTTCGGGCCATACTCAGCTCTTGCCGATTAATGTAATATAATACCCGCCTACTAATCAGGGCGTCTGTCTCCGTTGCTTTTGAGCGTGAATGGAAATTGTAGAAATTTTCTGTGGAGCAACATTTAATAATAAAGCGTTTTAAATCATCAAAAGCGATGAGCGGTAGCAGGCGCTTTCGATAAAGAACGGGGGAGTGCAGCGCCGCTGCTGTCGCCACGGCCGCTGCCAGTAGCCAGCAAATGGATCCCGGAGCTTTGCCGCATACGGCGTCCAGAGGAGGACAGTCTGCAGGAAATCTGCCGCAAAATCGTTACTGGATAACATTTTGATATCGGTGTGTCACAAAGCGAAATAGATTGAATCTGCGCTACCATTACATTCACGTCTTCAGCATTCAGACAGAAGAGGCTATAAAAATATTTTATGCCACCTGCTCTCGATCCACTGACATTATGAACAGAAACAACGCACGCTACCGCTAGACCACAGGCGTAATCAGCGTAGAGTTTCTCTATCATGGGACAAGTTTTCCTCCAGGAAGTGCCGCAGTCTACAGTGTTGCCAGATTGTGCAGATAACCGGACTTAGAGAATTAGCGAGTTGGCCAGTTTTTTTGTCCCATGTCGCGATCGGCGCGGACTTAGCCTCTGAAGCGGCCGGCCGCCGGTCAAGTTTTATGTCAAAGAGTGTACTTGGTTCGGAATCGATGCCGCGATTACGAATATGTGCCGAACAACAATCAGCCCCACCGCGGAAATTCTTTGCATGGCCAAAAGCCACTTCCCCTTGGCAACGCTTACCCATCGATTTTGCTGGTCCATTCTGGAATGCTCGATGGTTGGTTGTGGTAGATTCATTCAGTAATTTTCCTTTTGTTGTCCGGATGTCTTCCACGACGTCATCTGCCACCATCCAAGCGTTATCTGCTATCTTTTGCATTGAAGGTCTTCCACAGACAATTTTTTCCGACAATGGCCCTCAATTCATGTCCGCAGAATTTCAGTCGTTCTGCAAGGCCAATGATAATCAACATCTGACGTCCGCGCCGTTTTCGCCACAGTCAAACGGTGCCGTTGAACGATTGGTCAGGACTTTCAAGTCACAGGTGTTGAAGTTAAAAGAGTCGCATTCTCGGGACAACGCGTTATTGCTCTTTTTGTCCTCGTATCACTCTCAGCCCCGAGATGGTCGCTCGCCGTCTGAGTTGCTCCAAGGTCGCCCTCATCCAACCTTGATGTCTTTGCTACATCCGCCGCATCAGGTTCCTGTGCAGCGGCAAACGCTTGCTTTTCCTCCAGGCGACGTTGTCTACTATCGTCACTTCCGAGGTTCACGGCGTTGGCTCGAAGGGCGCATTCTTCGCTGCCTTGGACGCGCTATGTATCTGGTTTTGGGGGCCTCTGGTGAGGTGCGCCGGCAGACACCACCCTTGTTAGGTGGTAGCCTTTAAATCGGCCGCAGTCCGTTAGTATACGTCGGACCCGCGCGTTGCCACTATCAGTGATTGCACACCGAGCGCCGCCACACGGCAGGTCTAGAGAGACTCCCTAGCACTCGCCCAGTTGTACAACCGACTTTGCTAGCGATGGTTCACTGACAAAATACACTCTCATTTGCCGAGACGATAGTTTAGCATAGCCTTAGCTACTTCATTTGCTACGACCTAGCAAGGCGCCATTATCAGTTACTATTGATATTGTGAATCATGTACCGTTCAGACCAACGCTCACCATTAATGGATTAAAGTTAAGTATTCCACCAGCTACGTCCGCTTTTCTAAATTCTAATTTCCTTGTCCTGTTCCAGACCTCATGCCAGCCTTCGAGAGCTAAAACGCGTGCCTTTCGGCCTCCTCTAGTAACACGGTGTTGGCTCTCCTGCTAACCAAAACAGTATCATGTTATGCAGACACCATATACTTCTTGTAACAGACTCCAAAAATGACTATGAATATGAACGGCTTTAGAATACTATCATTATTTACTCAGCATCTAAATTTATGCCTTAGTATCTTATTAACCTATACTAACAAAATAGCCTATTATGTGAGAGGAGTCATAATTTTGCACCTGCAGTAAGCAAACCCACCCTGTCCTCAGGTTTTATGAAAGCTAACAATAGGTGACACTGACCAACAGTTTAGCGAATTGGCTCTGTATCAGTTCCAAGACAAAGATGTCGTGACGACAGGAAAGACGAATGTAATCTGCACTGCCGATGCTGGAATTCTGCAAGGTGAGGACTGTGAGCAATGAGCGGTATATGACGTTTTTTGCCTTTTTTGAACGACTAAAACATACATTTTTTCGTTAAGACATTTGCACCATTTGGCAGTAATTTTTTTATTAATTTCATGAACTCATGATTTCAGCTACATAGCTATCATCAATATATATTTAAATGTTACAGTTTATCTGCCCGTTCTGTAGCATTTCGGATCGGTAGGTCAGGTAAATTGTAATATTTAGATATTCACTTGAAAATGGCCAAACAGGCAAAATCATGACTGGCTGATATTAGTGAACAAGTTACAGTCAAATGGCGAAAATTTCTTGCAAAAATTCATCATGGTTGCTATCCCCCACAAAGAAAAAATCATACGAGGGGCGTTCAGTAAGCAATGCAACACATTTTTTTACGGAAGGAAGTTAGAGTTACTCAGGATTCGAGTACACCATATTATTCCCATGCTTTTGCCTACACAACTTAATTTTTCAACGTCACCTGCACTGAATTCGACGGTCTTACGCATCCTTCTGGGAGGGCCCATTTGCCCGCATGGTAGCACTCTACTAGTCGACGTCTGAGCCAAAGCCTTGCAGCATCATAACTTCCCCATCAACCACGTATTGCATCCCGCGGAGTACACACTTCACTGGGCTAAACACATGGAAGTCGGAAGGTGTGATATCCGGGCTGTACGGTGGATAAGGAGGAACACACCTTCGGGTATCCTAACTGGTGTACCACCAGAGGAGTCGAGTTTAGAAGCGAGGTGTTTCATTGTGATCTATCGATCACCTCGCATGACACAGTCCGGACGTTACAATACAGCAGAAGCCACAGCTGTGTGTGACCTGTCGGCACTCTAGAGATCGTACAGTTTCGCGAGATCGTGTTTCGAAGATGTCAGACGCCTCGCCCAAGTACGTACCGCGTTTTGTTCATTGCCAGGTACCCGTAGACATTTTGCGCGTTCCTATGAATGCCGTTGATGCTCTGCTTTTCCACCAAAGGGTACTCAATGAAAGCTCTTTGTTTGAAACGCACCACCGCTACAGAGACCACACTTAACACTTATAGCGCCGCTACTTGTTGGAACTTCATGAAACAATTGTGGCTGAAGCAGGAATTTTTCAAGATGTCACACAACAAATTCCACATTTTTTAAGCGAATCTGCCGAGAAAAAATATGCATTTCTTTACTTATTGAACGCTACTTCAAACTATGTGTGTTCCGTGTTAAATGATTAAAGTCATACGTCACGAGTAGTTGGGAGACGATGATGAACAGTTTCAGCTGCGTAATTGGAAGGGTTTCTCCCATTCTTCGTGCCTGCAGGCACTTTCCATCCCCAGGAATGAGGATGGTGTGGGGAAGTGTATCTGTTAAGTTTAGCTGACTGTAAAGTGTGTGTGTGTGTGTGTGTGTGTGTGTGTGTGTGTGTCTGTGTGTCTGTACGCGGAGATGATGAGAGAAGGCAGAGAGTGAAAGCCGGTTCCGACACACGGCCTTCTCCTATTGAAGAGTACCACAGGAGCCGCCGAGTATATCGCCCCCATCTGACGGACGAATTACGATAGTGTCGCATGTCCTCACTTCATGAAAGTCCGCCCCCGGTAGCTGAGTGGTCTGCGCGACAGAATGTCAATCCTAAGGGCCCGGCTTCGATTCCCGGCTGGGTCGGAGATTTTCTCCGCTCGGGTACTGGGTGTTGTGTTGTCCTAATTATCATCGTTTTATCCCCATCGCCGCGCAAATCGCCGAAGTGGCGTCAAATCGAAAGACTGGCACCCGGCGAACGGTCTACCCAACGGGAGGCCCTAGTCACACGACATTTACATCATGAAACATTATGGAGAGTTCCGGAAAGTAACCTAGGACACTGGCGTGGAGCCTAGAGATCAAGGACTTTACGCCACCAATCCACCTGTCCCCTTTGCCGTAAAATCAAAATAGAAATTGTCAACTGCATCTGACGTACACCGACGGTCTCCCATGTGATTACCGTCCACATCTAACAGTTCTAAGCTTCGGTGACCTGAAGGAACCAGTGTATCCACTTCGGCACGATTTTTTTTTACCAGAGTGACTTGCTACTATCATGAAATTTCAGTAGATCATAATCAAATCATCACTTAATATAAGCTGCACCCGTCCGCATAGCAGCGTGGTCTAATGCGCTCTTTCCCAAGCGAGAAGGCGTGCAGGTCTCCGGCACGAATCCACCCGGCAGATTAATGTCGAGGTCTGGAATGCCAGCCGGCCTGTCGATGGTTTATAAGGCGGATTCTCATCTACCTCGGCGAATGGGGGCTGGTTCCCCTTACTCCATCTCAGTTACACTATGTCGGCGATCGCTGCGCAAAGACTGTCCACGAACGCGTACACCAACATTACCACGCAAGCATTTGTTGCTACACTCGTCTGGTATGAGACGTTCCCTGGGAGGTCCATTGGGGGCCAAACCGCACAGTAACCCTAGGTTCGATGCGGGGCGGCGGTGAGGTGGATGGACTACTATGGCCTGTTGTGGAGTTGTGAACCACTGAGGGCTACGGCGGCACGAAGCTTCTCCGTCGTTTCTAGGTTCCCGGTTTAATACACAATACACAATATAAGCTGCAAATGGGAGAATCATTAATTAGGATAAAAATAATACATAAAAATAGAAACGAAAAAAGAACCGAAAACATAGCCGACAAAGCACCACCATTCTCTCATGATATATATCAACAATTTTTATATAGTTTTTTTTATATTGTATGAATGTTTTTTATATAGAATCTAAAATCTGAAGCCCAACTAAATCATATTAAATTATAAATAACAAACTAAGAAAAATTCCAATCTGATTGCAAGAATTGTATACGTTCATATGTGTAGATACTTCAAAACGGTTCAAATGGCTCTGAGCACTATGGGACTCAACTGCTGAGGTCATCAGTCCCCTAGAACTTAGAACTACTTAAACCTAACTAACCTAAGGACGTCACACACATCCGTGCCCGCGGCAGGAGTCGAACCTGCGACCGTAGCGGTCGCGCCGTTCCAGACTGTAGCGCCTAGAACCGCTCGGCCACACAGGCTGACAACATACTTCATCTACACACATTTTACAATAGAACTGGAGCGATACTAAGTCAAAACACAAAACAAAACGAGCAGTAAAACTAGTAGCAAACAATCTGAAACATTTCAGATAGGAACATACATAACACAGAAAACACCAAACATCAGAAAAATGAAATTAACCAACGCCTTGCTGACGGAAAAAAACAAATGTTGGCGAAGAGGTATCGATATCGAAGCATTCGCAAGTATGCCCAAGGTCGTGTTCATGTACTGTATTAAGTTCATTTGATCTTCCCCATCGCCTTCTAAAACATAATGAAGTGTTCCAGCAAACACATTACGGTATGGGTTTTCGACCTCGGAAAGAAAGAAGAATCTGGATGCAATATTATGCCTGTACTGTATACAGTCGCAGAAGAACGAGTAAGTAAGGTCAATTGCGTACTAATCCAAGACCAGTGTGCCATATGACCTCCATAATTAAAGCGATTTCGTATCTTATTTGTAGACGTAAAACGACTACATAAATCCGTGTCGCTAAGCCCAATACGGAAAAGTCGCTCGTTCGTTGGAATCAAGTTATTTACCACCTTATACCACGAGGATACTACGCGCATCGGCAAAATCCGGAGACTGATACTGAACCAAACTGTCGTCCAGGTTGTTTTCGGTGATTCTCTTTCAACGAGGTTCCGGCAAGGGACTGCTTTCTAACTTGTCTGTAGGAATTTCATGGCTCGGACAGGTCTCCATTAAATGTCAGCCCCTAAATAGTTCACCGCAAAATAGAAGTCACTAATGTGTTTTAACTTATAATTTATGCGACCAACATCAGTAGGAGGTTCAGGATTAGCAGAATGGACGCAAAGAAATAAACGAGACGTGAATGTGTGGGTTTCTCGACTCATTATCAAAACAGTATGTGACGCCTATAGCATCTGCGTCTTCCTTCGTATATCAGAAGGCCCATCCCCACAAAGGAACGAGGCTTCGAGACCATACCGTAATCGAAAGATACTTTTTCTCATAAGAAACGACTAGAGAATTGTTACAATTTCTTGGCCATCATCGGAGGAAAGGGATAAACTTGGGTAATGTAATAAGCTTTGCATAAGACATATGTATCCAGTATTCGGACTATCTGGAGCAGAATAAGAAACTTCCTTTCATGTTCTAGTATCGCTCGCTGAAATGTTTCAGTAACAGACTTCCATTTGAGCGTCGTCATTTTGAGTGGACAAGGATCAATGATGATACCGAGACGTACGCCGATTCATTGCAGTAGCCCATGGGGCAACCACGTCATCAAAACCTAGCAGAAAAAGAAGCCTACATTTACCTTCATTAAATATGGAACCTGAACCTCGACAACAATCATCGATTACAGCCTTCAGTCAGTCGAGGTACCTCCGCAGAACTGCGGAGTAGAACCACACGTCATCCGCGTATGCACGAACAACTATTGCCCCTCCGGAAAGCGTCCCACTTTTCAGCTTGGAGGCTAGCATCCGAAATAGGGGCTCCAGAGACAACACTAACAGTCATTGACGGCGGTCTTCCTTGAGGTACTTTCCGACGAATATTTATCGCGGGTGTCAGTTGGCCATTAACGACCACCGAAGTTGAAATAACACGTACACAGATTTGAGAGCAGTAAAACCAACTGCCTCCAGAATCCGAAGCAAAAAGACGTGATTAACAGATGAAATGCCTTATCAAGGTCAAGAAATGCAAGGACACAAGGAACGGACGCTACAGCAGCAACCGAAACCATATCACGGCACTCGACTATAGGGATAAGAATCGTACGACAAAGTAGGCAGCTTTGATGTTTTGCAACAATCGTCTCCATCAGAACCGACATCCTACAATTAATTGGCCTCGCCACAGTCTTACAATCAAAGTTTAACAAAGTAATTGGGCGAAAGCTATCAGGGGCAGCCGGTCCGCAGTGTTTGGGATTAAAACAATTTTTCCGAATTTGAACGAGGTCGGAACTACTATACCGAGCAACACTTCATTGAAAATGGACTTAAAGGTAACAGCCAACAGCGGCCAAAAGCGCACTTAAAATTCCTTGGGAAGTCCATCTAGACTCGGGGACTTTTGAGAAGGCGATCCCACAATAAGTTTGTAAATTTCCTTAGGCTGAAAGGCAACTAAGAACGTTTCATAATATTCAAGTGGAATTGTCGTATCCAATATGCTGAATATTGAATAAAAAATAGGTTTCACTGGACTCATCGATGTCGTAGATGTCTACGCACTGTATCAGCTTGCTCCCTTACGATACGTCCATTATTTATTGTGAGAGAATGAATACAAGCGATTCGGCGACGCGTCTGAAGCCGAAGCAAATGATATAAGGAAGTCAGTTCTTCCACAGCACCATAAATTTCATGCAGGATGGAATAGTAATATTCGTAAATTCCCCGAAAATCTCGCGCTTTGGCAGCACAGAAAAGTATCAAAGTCTGCCTGGGCATCGATTTTCCCAGCTGTGTTCACCGTCAAGGATGGAAGAGTACTTCACAGTGGACCGTAGAGTACGCTTCCACACGGCTCGCATCACTTCATCGAGAGAGGGGTCAGCTAGGTGATCGACATTTAACATCCACAGAGAGCGAAACAATTTGACTGGTTGACGTTCAAGACTGAGGGTTGTAGTCACAGCACAGTGGTCCGTAAAGAAAGCTGGGATGACTTCAACATTAAGAATACAATCGCACAGGCAATCTAGTAAGTAAAACCTATGTAACCTGCTACTAGAAGTCGCAGTAACTAACATCGGGTATTTACACATCCAGACGAATTTTGGCGTAAGGAGCGGACCAATTGATCTAATTTGCGACAGATATTAAAATTTGGAGATTGATCTGCAGCACGCAACACACATTTAAAAACATCACCCATTAGAGTACCTGGAGGACTCTTATGCAACAAATAAACAATTTCGTCTTTATAAAAACGCGAAAGATGCACTGCGCGACCAGTGCCAGGTGGGGCATATAAAAGTGCCAAGGTAAGATTGAAAAATTGACCATTCCCCTGTCATAATATGACATTTTGACCTTAGCAGTAGGAATACCTTCGCGAAAGAATAAGGCGGTCCCCGTTAAATATTCGGATGCTACATACCGAGCTACGTATCGAGTAGACAGCTGAGAGTCGAGGTCCATTGAGAAGTCCACAGATAAATCAGACATCGAGAAACCAGAACTCCCTTTATTGCAACCTTTTTTCTTAGATTTCTTAAGTACCATCGCAAGGTAAGGTTGTATAAGCTGTTTCTGTTGGCTACTTGTCATGGCGGCATCTACAGACGGAGGTGTGGGAGGGATCACAGTCAAGCTTCCTGCCCCTCAGTACAAGGGTCACGTAATAGGGGTCCAGTCACTAAGGTGGAAGCGTTCTGTGGATATGCCAATACAACAGGCGATATTTTGTCGCTAGTTTTATTCTCCTTGGGAGTTGCTATAGGCGGCAAATTCAGGAAACAGTCGGCGGCTGAAGACGAAGGAGCAGGACATTTCATCGTCCCAGACTGTAACGGAGTAAACAAAAACGAAGAGTCTCCACACACACGGACAGCTGAGAAGGAGCCACTTCGCAACAGGAGGGATGCTAGAAACAACTTCTTCGCCACTCACCGTACCACGGACGGGAGGTGTTGTAGCGTCGAGAGAAGCAGGGGACACAATCGATGCGGAGGAGGTTGGGGCGGAAGGCACAACCAAATCCTCACTCTCACCATCTTGAGTCCGATGTCACTTGTTTGTCACTGTTACATGTTCTATCCTGTGGGTAATAGGGTTTTGAAACTGTCGCGGAAGTAAACGTAGATATTCACTTACTCGAGTATCAGAAGTGACTTTTTATTCATTATGATCCGAAGCAGAATTAGGTCCGACGTCGGGAGTGGAAGGAACAAGATCATCAACCGCCAATTTGCGATGCTGCACTAATGACGGCTTTAATACAAAAACCCTCCGCGGGCATTTAGAACGAACGTGTCCACTCGCATTACAAAGGAAGCAGGTTCTCTCTTGACTAGTACACCTGACATGAACACGGCAACCACACACTTGTATATGTGATCGAATATTCCGGAAGTGCATTTCCACGACACGAATTCCTCCATAACAGTATTATCTGTGTCGAGTAGCAGTCAACATGTGCTTTAGAAAGTTGTCATCAACTTCCGGCGGGAGGTTGAACACTCGAACATTGGTTTAGTCTGTTTCAGCGTCAGCGAGTGACACCACACTAACGTTATTATTGCGATGCTTGAACTTGACTTGAGATGTCGCTATAGTAATCTTTCAGTGTGAAGGGGATCAATAAATTTTTACGTAAAACACCTTCTCGTCTGCATTAAAATAAGCGGTGTGGACATGATCAGACAAGCCAAGCGTGGATTTGTAGAGACCCCGTCTGCATGTGTCGTGTTGTTTTATCGATAGTAAAACCTTACAGTACTTTTCGTGAAATACAGATGGGAACCACGGTAGCTATAGCGGAGCGGCCTATGCCGCTGCAAGTAGACGAACTCAAAGAGACAGTAACACGGAGTGGAGGCGCCACGACTCACTCACAGAACAATACTCACGGGTAAAACTTCACAGAAGCGACGCTGCGGCAAGTGGAATATACAAGAACTTTCCCGCTCGGCGCTCGAAGCGAACTTACACGATGGGTATCTGCGGTGATAGAAGTTCGAGAACAGATGAACCAAAAGCATTCCAGGAGGAGCAAAGTGCCCTCTGAGCAGCGCTTTGTCGTAGGATTATTTATGGGGTTTGTGTGGAGTCTGCAACCCATGTACAACTTGTTAGACACTAATGCATTCAACAGCGAAACTCAAGTGTAGTGTCGCCGATCTTCGGCAACGTCACACCGGCAGTTGACCACCGCAAAGATGCTGCATGTGCACGGAGTGTCGCCAATCCAGGCGAGGCTGGTGTAACGGCACGTGGGAGTTGCGAAGCGGCCCCACCGCCTAGCGGTTGTGAAAGGGACTAACGCGGCAGTTTCGCTCGAAGTTCGGATCGAGTCTACTTCTGTGGATACAGTCGCTGCGTTTTCGCTCTGCCGAGTTTCTTCCGTGGAACTTGTGTACTCATAGTGTTTAGTTGCGCCTGACAGCACTTAGAACATGAAGCGTGTGACATCTACAGACTTAATACGTAAACAGAAGATGGAGGGAGGAGAAAGAAAAGCAAAGGAAAGGGACTGCTTACCTCAGATGCATTGGGATGTTACGCGAAATCAGTGGCAACGACTGAAAATATGTTTCGGGTTGGTACTCGAACCCGGAATCTCCTCCTCACTAGGCACGCCGTTAACCACTGCATCACCCGGGGCACAGTGTTCAGCGCAACTGCGCATACTGTGTCGGCACGTCTCAAAGCCGATGAAAATTCCCACCGAACCCACCATTCCGCATTCCCTGTCCATCTTCTCCATGCTCACTACTATGAAATTCACGCAAGAAGTCTGACGTACTTGTGCATCCACAATAAAGAAGGTGGATCGATTGCCTGTCTAGGCGAATCAAATTATATAAATGCAAGGTGTCTGTCCTTTCAGAAATAACAGACACCACGCATTCGTATAATGTACAGGATTGCCTTACATGCACCTCGTTGCCTTCGGTTACTCCTCTGTTCACTTTGGAAATCAAGCGTTATATTTGCACACATAATTCGAGAAATACTCCCGTCAGTCACAGAAATGAAGAGCTATAAAGATGAGCGTCAATAAGTCTGAGTAAACAGATCTGTTATTTGACTGTGAGTATATCAATTGCTCTCTTTCTTCCACCAGCTTTTACAAAAGGAGGACACATATCTATGCTTTCGCAATGTCTGCCACGGTGCGGGTGTGATGTTTCAGATGACAAAGCTTGCTCTTACATGGCTAGAAGTGTTTGCATTTGACTGTAACACATTGCCCCTAATTTTCTGCACTTCAATCTAAGTGAATATCTGGAGCTGGTAGCTGGTACTTACTTGTCATGCTTGTAGCGGCAGTCTTCCAGCACGCATCATTCCACGTGTGCAGGGAGTGCAGGTAGCACAGGCTCATATATATATATATATATATATATATATATATATATATATATATATATATATATATATATATAGGGAGGTCCATTGAGCGTGACCGGGCCAATTATCTCGCGAAATAAGCGTCAAACGAAAAAAAACATATATATATATAGGGTGTAGGGTGGTCCATTGATCGTGACCAGACCAAATATCTCGCGAAATAAGCGTCAAACGAAAAAAACCATATATATAGGGTGTAGGGTGGTCCATTGATCGTGACCAGACCAAATATCTCACGAAATAAGCGTCAAACGAAAAAATTACAAAGAACGAAACTTGTCTAGCTTGAAGGGGGAAACCGGATGGCGCTGTGGTTGGCCCGCTAGATGGCGCTGCCATACCTCAAACGGATATTAACTGCGTTTTTTTAAAAATAGGAACCCCCATTTTTTATTCATATTCGTGTAGTTCGTAAAGAAATACGAATGTTTTAGTTGGACCACTTTTTTTCGCTTTGTGATAGATAGCGCTGTAATAGTCACAAACGTATGACTCACAATTTTAGACGAACAGTTGGTAACAGGTACGTTTTTTAAATTAACATACAGAACATAGGTACGTTTCAACATTTTATTTTGGGGTTCCAATGTGATACATGTACCTTTCTGAACTTATCATTTCTAAGCACGCATACTGTTACAGCGTGATTACCTGTAAATACCATATTAATGCAATAAATGCTCAAAATGATGTCCGTAAACCTCAATACATTTGGCAGTACGTGTAACGACATTCCTCTCAACAGCGAGTAGTTCGCCTTCCATAATGTTCGCACATGCATTGACAATGCGCTGACGCATATGATCAGGATCACGATAGCAAATATTCTTCAACTTTCCCCACAGAAAGAAATCCGTGACCGTCAGATCCGATGAACGTGCTGGCCATGGTATGGTGCTTCGACGACCAATCCACCTGTCGTGAAGTATGCTATTCAATACCGCTTCAACCACACGCGAGCTATGTGCCGGACATCCATCATGTTGAAGTACATCGCCATTCTGTCATGCAGTGAAACATCTTGTAGGAACATCGGTAGAACATTATGTAGGAAATCAGCATACACTGCACCATTTAGATTACCATCGATAAAATGGGTGCCAATTATCCTTCCTCCCATAATGCCGCACCATACATTAACCCTCCAAGGTCGCTGATATTCCACTTGTCGCAGCCATCGTAGAATTTCCGTTGCCCAATATTGCATATTATGCCGGTTTACTTTACTGCTGTTGGTGTATGACGCTTCGTCGCTAAATAGAACGCGTGTAAAAACTCTGTCATCGTCCCGTAATTTGTCTTGTGCCCAGTGGCAGAACAGTACACGACGTTCCAAGTCGTCGCCATGCAATTCCTGGTGCACAGAAATATGGTACGGGTGCAATCGATGTTGATGTAGCATTCTCAACACCGACGTTTTTGAGATTCCCGATTCTCGCGCAATTTGTCTGCTACTGATGTGCGGATTAGCCGCGACAGCAGCTAAAACACCTACTTGGACATCGTCATTTGTTGCCAGTCGTGGTTGACGTTTCACATGTGGCTGAACACTTCCTGTTGCATCAACACGATATCTACCTTTTCCGCAATTGGTAAACGGTCCACTTTAACACGGGTAATGTATCACGAAGCAAATACCGTCCGCACTGGCGGAATGTTACGTGATACCACGTACTTATACGTTTGTGAGTATTACAGCGCCATCTATCACAAAGCGAAAAATGTGGTCCAACTAAAACATTCGTATTTCTTTACGTACCACGCGAATGTGTAATAAAAAATGGGGGTTCCTATTGAAAAAAAACGCAGATCATATCCGTTTTATCTATGGCAGCGCCATCTAGAGGGCGAACCATAGCGCCATCTGGTTTTCCCCTTGAAGCTAGACGAGTTTCGTTCTTTGTAGTTTTTTCGTTTGATGCTTATTTGGTGAGATAATTGGCCCGGTCACTATTAATGGACCACGCTATATATATATATATATATATATATATATATATATATATATATATATATATATATATATATATATATATATATAATGCGTGTGTGTTTGTGTTGCAAAGAAAAATGATTAGCGTCACCACTTCTATGCTCCATGTAGTCAGTTCCAGGCTATCAGGCTACGTATTCATAATTTTATTGTGTGTGCGGAAATGTTCAGGTTTGTAAAAAGCGCGGTAGCAGGTTTGTAAATAGCACAGTAGCTTTAACATAGACACGAACATTAATCTAACATTACTCTTGTTACTGTACAAAAGACGTAAGTTCAAAAACGCATGTGTATGGGAGACCAGGATTAGCGAAGCAGTCTGTCGAGAAGCAATTTACAACTGCCGCAGACCTCATCTGTGACAATTAAACGCCTTCGTAGTTTCTGCGTTGTCTGGATGATGTAATTACCACATCCTATAAACCGACTGAAATAGGACTCAATCCTTCATTCTGCCTTGGAACTGACGCTATTTTCTGTCTGTCCCGTAAACTAAAACTGTGCACTGGAGCATTACGTAAATCCTACAAATAAGGTAGTATCCAATTCCCAATCAGGCTATAGAATGTGTCATACGTACGATAGTAATTTAATGCGATCGGAGAGTCGCAGGAAAGACTGACTCTACAATGAACACACGTTTTAAATATAATGTAAAACTATGTTCTATCAATAATCAGTTGGTATTTAGCAGCCCGGGATCGTCAATACTTATACTAAATGATCGTTTCTACTGTACAAGAAAATTTATCCTCAGGTATGACTTTATGCAAAGTAATGTTCTCTCCACATGCCAAGGTCATTTAGCTTGCAAAATTACCAGTTATGTTCTAAAGGAGTGAGATTTCATAAAGGATGATCGGAAAATCTAAATCCGTTCATGCGTCAAATCTTTATCCTGTCACACATTGTTAAATATTATAAAAGCTATTGCTAAATTAGAATTTGATATCACTACATGTTGTCCAAGACTATTCATTGCTAATATATTATCGGCTGTTCCGTTCTGCAAAGTAAAATTCATTGAGCGTGTCTCCTAATATTCGTTACTGTAATCGGAGCTAAGCGATTTTTTCCACCACCAAGTGTTGGCGTGGCCTTGCCGAGAACCACAGTGATTTGATTCGTCGGCACACAGGTTCGAACCAATCTCGTTTCGCTTCGGGACACCGTACCATTTTACAGAAGCACGGACCCCACTTTCCTGGGCGGCCATTGGCGCCGGATCGCGGCGCTTAGAAACTCGCAGCGGGGCGAGATGGGAGAATCGAAAGTTGCCTCAGGGGAAATACCCTGCGCCCAGAGCGTTTTCCGCCGAACTGCAGCTCGCGCACCTTCTGCAGGCAATAGGCGTCAATAGGATGCTGAATTATTCAGCCGCCGCCCTTCGATGCTGCCGCTGACCCGAGGATTTACAGCGCAGCGCGGCCAGGCCATGCTGCCCAAATAGAGCGGCCGATCCCAAATAGGCTGCACACACACACACACACACACACAAACACACACACACACACACACACACACTGAAACAAATTTCAGCTGGACCGGATTATTTTTTCAAATAAAAGGGCAGAATACGGTACTGTCGAACGAGCTTTCATTCATGAATTCTAGAGGATGGTCGTCTATCTAAATCTAAGTCTATTTACTGTTTGCCCACTGCAAATGTCCCTGTTTCCTCTTTGAAGACCTGATCGTTATTGATGTCTAGTGAATGGCATCTGCCAAATGAAAGGTTTCCTGCCCTGTGGTCTGACTTAAAATGAACAAGTTGCAGAACAAAAAAATAAGACCTGAATATGACAGCAAAGTTGTTTTAAATAAATAAATATTTATGCAGTCTTAAGTTTTGAATTTTTTTAGCAAGTAAAACATCGCTCCTTCTGTCTTCTCAAAATAAGAAAAAAAGTTTAACCCAGTAGTATTATTTTCCTGTTCCATAACAAAAAGAGTTTTTAGGACCTGAAGATGACAGCACAGTCTGTCGAAACGTGTTATTTTAAATAAATGAATATTTATGTAATCCTGGTTTTAGAACGTTTTAGGAACTGCCATGTAAAATTCCCTAGACATCCACGTGAAATATGAATATAAATGCACTTGAAACTGCTTAAATATGTATGAAATACATTTGACATGTACTTATGCAGGCAAAGACATGGGTAAAAGGTTGACCTTAAACCCCAGAATTGATTTCAGTGTAATTTGATACACTTGCTGGTTACAATACGGAAAGAAATACAATAGAGATAAGGATCACCACACCCGGTTGGGGTGAATGTGATAATGCTGAGAGAATAGGGCGGACTAGTAGATGGACAGACTGTAATTGGAGAGGGGGTGATAGACACGGCCAGGAGGAGGAGGAGAGGGACTAAAGTGGGGGGGGGGGGAATGGACAGAGAGAAGGAAAAAGAGGAGATGGGTAGAGGAAGGAAAGAGGCGTAGATAGTCAGAGGCAGGGATAGGGAGTGATAGCCAGAGAGATGGGGGAGGGGGAGATTAACTATCAGAGAAAAGGACAAGGAGGAGATCGACAGAGAAGGGGTGGATAGGAGGTGAACACAGAAAGTAAATGGAAGGAGATGAACAACGAGAGCGGCAGGAAGAGATGGACAGAGAGAGGAGGGGGGAGAAAGAGATTGACAAAGAGAGGGAGAGGGGGAGGGGAGGAGGAGATGGACTGAGAGCGCAGCGGGAGATGGACGGAGAGAGGGGGATGGAGGCACTGGAAAGAGAGAGGGGATGCTGGAGATGAACGGCGAGATGAGGAAAGATGTGATGGATTAATAGAAGAATGGAATTAATACATACCCAGGCACAGCGATGTAGACAGCTAATATATACTTTAGTATTATGTGCTAATGCGAATGTGCCTGTCTGACATTTGCAGTACAGCTGATATTTATATCCAGTTTGTCATCTACAATTAATCAGCACTTTTTATATATTGTGATACGCATATTTACCAAAATGTCAGCCCTAAAATAAAATCCTTGTTTTTTTTCAAATTTATTAATAACAAATTATAGTACTACCGTCATGATATTATATTCTTCTGTCAAAAAAATTCCGTTCCTTCACTCTTTAGCTATCGCCAGTAATCTTAAAGGCATTACCCTCCTGTGCATTAACAGTCGAAATGTTTTTTTACTTTCTTATTTTTTTTTACTTTTTTTATTTTGACAACACCGACTCAGCGGGGCTAACCACAAGAAAACGTACTGCTGTGTTAGGCAGTCGAAAAAGGGTAAACAGGAATTTGTAATTGCTTGGAAAAAAAGTTGCTTATATTAACAGTCAAAGTCGTTTCTAGGTAATACTCATATATAATGTCGTAGGTTGTACTGTGTTCTGCTGCAGTTCATTTCTCATATTTGATAGAAATACTTATCATCAGATAACAGTTGGCCTTCGTATCAGGGAAGCTGCTTGTGCTAGAGTTGTTTATCACACCACAGTATTTACATGTTCATCTAACATACCTCGTATCAAGAAAAAAATGTGGTAATGGAATACTCTTACCAAGAAGACTGAACGAATGAGTTTAAGCTAGATCTATGCTAGGTATTCTACGTTTATGAAATGAAATTGGGTGAAATACACACTAAAGAAATGAACTTTTTGAGATGAGATGGGAAGCTATTAAACGGTGCACTAAAAAAGAAATGAAACACTGTGACGAGAACCACAAATGGAGTCAACTACACGCAGAATAACTAAAAATGTTAACACCTTTCATGACTTTATGCAGGACGACACAAAGGTTCCCACATTATCACTGGCTTAAAAACTGGAAAGTGAAAACATTATAGAAAGACAGAATAGGAGTTGGGCAGTCATAACGTGGACACGAAGTAGGATTCGAGTCTAATAGCCGAACTAAAGGAGAAGGAGAATAAGAATAAGAAGAAGACGAAGAAGATTTGGGGGCGACCAAAATAATATTTGCGATGTAAATTTCCTGCATAAATAGTCTTCGTATTTATGTGAACTGCAGAAATTTAACCGGGGAAGGAACGTGTTTAGCATTCAGACAACACGGAAGGCATCACAAACGCTACGGAACATCATCTCAGTTGTAAGGAGACAAGAAAGGAATTTTACACTGTATTGGTGTTTGAATGTATTTTGTGTTTGATTGAAGAGATTAAGAGATACCGCAAAACAAATGTCAACCGCGATATCCGTGTAATGATTTCAATGATTCCCCTCTTGAATAATGCTCAGTGACTTAAACGTAGATTCACCTCTCTAAATGCACACATGTTTAACCTTACTCTTCCAATTTCAGCATATACCCATGCCTTGTTGAGGGTACAAAGGCCTCTTAGTTTGTCACTATCAATTGGGTTAAATCTTTTGGAAAGGGGTGGTCGGTGATTTATATACAATGGCGTCTGGATTTTGTGTCGCTATTATGAGTCAATATCATCTACGTTGGTTTTATCAGCACTTACAACTTCAAATCTTGGCCCTGCATAAGTGGTACACTCATAGTATTCATGCAGTTCTACAAACATGAGTTTCATTTAAATTTGATTGTCCGAAACATTTCTACTTCTCTCCTCTGCACATAAACTGCATGACTTCAAGAGTACACATTTCTTCCAGCACATCAGGTTTGGACGATGTACGTTCCTGCATTATTACTGATATCAGGATCACTGCTGGTCACACGAAAGACCGTTGTGGCACCATAAGAACTAGACAGTCGCTCAGGGCGAACCACGTGGGGATTTCCTCCATGATCTGATCGATGTTCGTACAACACTTTTTCCCAGATGGCCCCAGGTGAAGCTTGCTTGCAGCAAGAAGAAGCTTGGAATCTTGAATGGAGTAACAGAAAGATCTTGGGCTAAACGAATACGTGATAAAACCTGCTGAAGAGATTTCTCCAAGTAATCGCTATGGCTGGACCGATAGTCTGTATAGCAGACGGAGATGATTCCAGATCAGTTTAGCTAAAATAAGTCTTAGTAGAAGACATGAATCCCTTACCTCAGCTTGGAAACATTTGGTGTCAAATCTTAACAACCGATCACAAAATCACTGACATAAGGCAGATTAAACATAATACTGAATGATATGTCAAACATGGAAGCATAAAGCTATGGAAGTAGATAGTGCAACACGACTTATAAGGTAATTTACATAATCATGTTGCATAAAATCTCCAGGAACGGAGAAGACACTGTGACTAGTAAACACCAAAAAGTCCGCAGCTCGTGGTCTTGCGGTAGCGTTCTGCCTTCCCACGCCCGGGTTCCCGGGTTCGATTCCCGGCGGGGTCAGGGATTTTCTCTGCCTCGTGATGACTGGGTGTTGTGTGCTGTCCTTAGGTTAGTTAGGTTTAAGTAGTTCTAAGTTCTAGGGGACTGATGACCATAGATGTTAAGTCCCATAGTGCTCAGAGCCTTTTGAACCATTTGAAACACCAAAAAGGTATTGAGTATATTCATGGTGGAGCAAATAAAAGTGGCCCGGACGAGCGGATACGATTCGAAGTGAATTTACGCATATAACCGCACCAACAGGATGGAGGAACTGTCCCAGACGAAACCTGGAGCACATTTACGCAACCTTCACAGCTGACAGAGTTGTTAGGAGAGGTGAGTGTGGTCGCGGCACTAGCTGGCCATCCAGGCCACCTGATCTGTGATTGTGCGAGTACTTTGTGTGGGGAGCCCACAGCTCTTAAGATGTATCGCAACATTTCGGACGATATTGCAGCAATTCTAGCAGTCCAGTTTCGCTCCACTTTCACCATCTTGGTGATCAGGGCCCAAAAGTTCCAAGAGATGGACCGTGGCCACGTTCAACGTCTGCTGTAGTCAGGTTACTACCGTGTTTCGTTTCCTATGCTCTTTTTCTTTGTACCCTCTGACTCTGTTCTCCCAGCCACTTTTATTGGTCCCACCCTGTACACAGCTGTGGAGCTGCAAATTAGATTATTTACGAGGAAAATTGAAGCTAGTTCCGAAAAGATTATGAGATATCTCACACTTGGGGTGATACGAAACCTCCATGATCAGGGTACGAGATTTTATAGATAAAACTCACTCGAAGAAGAACAAATACAAAAATTTATTAACCAATTCTAGTGGAAACCGCTTTAAACATTGAAAAAGTTTCTAATCATCCCTTTAGGTTTAAGTTCTCTTTAGACCGACCTTAGACAGTAATACCCTTAATGATAACTTAGTGAAACTCGAAACATCTGCAGGAGACTACTATCGGGTGCTACAACGGTTCACTGACTAATGGCTACTTTTTCCAGTGAGGATATAAGAGTCATCCGTCTACTCAGTCGTAATGTGTACAAGCAAGTACAGAAAAGGTAGTTGAAAACTATTACCGCAGTCACTTTCTATTACTATCCTCTTATTATTTATTTTGATTTTTGAAAGAATAGAATTTATTTCCAAGTGTAATTGTTTACTTCTAACTAGTGAATCATCTTGAATAAATTTTCAAATCTGAAGGTAGACTCCTTAAACCTATGAGGGAAATAGTTTATTTATTATCCAATCCAAGTAAATTCTCTCATTCTAAAGACGAGGTCGTAGACAGACCGATGTAGCACAAACTTACTTTTTATTTTATTTTCAACCTTTAGATAGTTCCTTCAATCTCAAGTCCAAAATGAGGGCAACTCTCGTCCCTACTCGCAAAGGTTAAAAGTGTGTTTAGTCATTTTCAGTTGAATAAAATCAGTCTACAGCAGGAGATCCCAGACGGTTGCATATAGAACTTGTGATACGCAAGGACATTTCAAGTGGAACAAGCAAACAGAACATGAACTAATATAAGTAAAATTAATGTCTTCCGGTACTTTATGTTTTAGGTAAGATGACGTTGAGAAAACTGACAATATAGTCGCCAGTATAGTGGTAAAGAAAATCGATTTAAAGCAGAATGTTGTTTCACTCTGTACATAGGACACAGTACGGTCGGTCTGTACCGTCCCCACCAGTGTTGCCATCTCTCCAAAACGAAATAAGCTACGATGTCTACAGAAACAAAAAAAGCAGAAAAAGATAAAGTAACACAAGATCTACTTTTGTGAGTTCTTTTGGCATTAATTATTCTGTGTAAGGTGGTGAATATTATTAGATAGCTCCAAATGTACTCAGAAAATATCCCTTTCCAGAGCCTGTGTTTTTATTATAAATATACTTTGCTTCACTCAAAGCAATGAAATGCAAACTCATTGCTAATCTCATTGAAATCTAGTTTATCAACTGTATTGCTGTACATCAATAACTTACTTAATAGTCTGGACAGTCTGCCTTCAACTGTACTAGAGCATAAGAAGGATTTTTTCATCCTCAATTAGCTGAGATTGCGTTCACAAGATGATCGGAGTACAGCTGTCTGTAGGAACAAAGAGTAATAAATTCCATTAATAGTATTAAAGGGTCACACAAGGGAAATTCTCGAATTCTTATCTACAGTGGATCTTACCAATAGAAACCTGAATAGCAAAAGTATTGCTAGGAAGGGAAAATAAAATACATATTCCCTCTACATTTGTTGCTTTCATCCTGCACTGTCGCGTTTCGCTCCAGAC
Source organism: Schistocerca nitens (assembly GCF_023898315.1). Classification (NCBI taxonomy): domain Eukaryota; kingdom Metazoa; phylum Arthropoda; class Insecta; order Orthoptera; family Acrididae; genus Schistocerca; species Schistocerca nitens. Next base: position 306,077,680 of record NC_064621.1, on the reverse strand, counting down.
CGCAGTCGGCTAAAGACGGCATCCCCTTGCATGAAACAGCATACTTGCTACAGCACCATCTCCTGGTCTTTGACAAATTTCAATACTGTAGCGAAACAGCAACAAGAACTTTGTTGAACATGGGAGAGAAATGTAAGTGTGAAAGAATTGCACTTTTTCCAAGTATATCATGTTAGGTATAATCGTTTCTTGGGTAGTAGTCATTTCCTTTTGATGTTATTTTGACAAAATGACGATGTACAAATGACAGTGTGACAATAGCCTGGGTTCCCCGGCATGGGCCGAGGGAACGGTTTTGTCCCATAGGCAGTACATAGAAAAACGACCAGTAGGAAGACTCGCCTAACTGTCCTAGTGAATTCTTACACCCTGTTTCATTCTTCCTTTTTTTGGGGTCAGATTTTGGATCCCTTCTGCGCATGCAGCCTTTCCAGGGTCCTATCTCGTCACTGTTGTAACTGCGACCAGGGCGGTCACGGGGTAGCACTGACGGGAGGCGCGGCTGGACCCGCGGAGAGGACCGCGAACAACACAACGGAAAAGGACGGAAACGACAAACGTAGCACAGAACGAATACGACAAGACCGAACAACAGAGTCACAAGGAAACAAACTCGTACACGAACCAGGAAGAAAGCACTCTAGCGCAAGCGAGGCGTAATCCGACGTAATCGAGATTAGACTGACTGGATGAGCTTTTTTTCCCTTTATTGTATTTCGATTCCCCCCGAAGGGGGCGGTCTGGCAGCAGCTTATTACACTGCTCTGCAGCCTACAGATTTTTTAAAATGTAAGGAGAAGTTAAGAAACAATAAAACCAGGAGATAAAACGGGGACTTAATTTGTAAACCGGCGGAAAATTGGGGAAAGTTAAAACATAAAGCAGAGGGTTGGCAAAGCGAATAAAAATACACAGGATGCAGACAGGTAACATATTAGTGAGACAATTAAAAAAACATGGCGACAGTCTGGTTTCTGTTCGCAAGAGATATAAAATCACACCCAGCGACAGTATGATGGCCGTTTGCAACACTTCGGAAAAGACACACAGTACTGAACACTTACTGTAAACACTGCACTAAAATGTCGGCACAAAGAGGACAAACCATAGCCTAGGGCAGATTGGGGGGGGGGGGGTTCGACTTGGACAGATGAGGGGGAAAACAAGGAGGGAGGACAGGAAAAACAAAAGGGGGGGGGGCGGAACCAAAGGAGGGAGAGGGCTCATAAGGGGGGGAGGGCAGGGCAGACGCAAGAGGGAATTTGAAAAGGAGGAGGAGAGAAATGTTAAAGGACTCGGGGGAGAGAAGGGGGCAGAGGGGGAGGGTAGGTGGGGAAAAGATGGAAGGGGGGGAGAGGGAGCCCAAGAAAAGGATGGAGGAAAGGATCATCTGGGAGGGGGAGTTGATGGAAACCACCTTGGGAAAGGAGATGAAGGGTGTAGAGATGGAGGGTAGAGGGGACATAACAGTGAAGACATGGCAGGGGGCAGGGATGTGAGAGGAGAGGAGCAACCAGTGGGTGAGAGGGATCAAGGCAGTGGGAGGTGTAGAGTTTGCAGATATGTTTGAGGAACAGGAGCAGAGGGGGGAAAGGAATGAGGTCATAGAGGATCTGCGTGGGGGAAGGGAGGCATATACAGAAGGTGAGGCATGATGATCAAGGATCTGGAGGGACTTATAGAATTTGGGGGGGAGGGGAAGATATCAAGGCGGGACTGGCATAACAGAGAATGGGACGGATTATGGATTTGTAGGTGTGGAGGATGGTATAGGGGTGCAACCCCCATGTCCGGCCAGAGAGGAGTTTGAGGAGTCGGCGGTGGTTGAGGGTTTTGGTTTGGATGGAGAGGAGATGAGGGATCCAGGTCAGGTGACGCTAAAAGGTGACGCCAAGGTAGGTGAGGGTGGTGGTAACTGGATGAGAGAGTGGCAGGCGCTTAAGTACGCTCTGAGGGGCGCCGCTATTGGCAACTGGGACAACGTGTTCCATGGTGGCACTCCCACACTAAAAGCAAGCCATGAGACATGCGCCGCCACAGCTTACGGTGCAGCAACCTCTACGAGTCTTCAATGTCCATGATGTCTGGCACGGATTCAAATTCTGTGGCGGGTGGTACCAGATCCTGCCCGCATCTCGTAGTCATGCGGTAGTGTTCTCGCTTCCCACGCCTGGGTTCCCGGGTTCGATTCCCTGCGGGGTCAGGGATTTTCTCAGCCTCGTGATGGCTAGGTGTTGTGTGATGTCCTTAGGTTCGTTAGGTTTAAGTAGTTCTAAGTTCTAGGGGACTGATGACCATAGATGTTAAGTCCCATAGTGCTCAGAGCCATTTGAACCATTTTTTTGGTACCAGATCCCTCCCCCTTGAAACTTGCACTTAGGTGCGGAAACGCCCTGGACAGTGACGAGGTGGGCGGCAGTGGGAAGAGGAACTGCGTGTATCAACCGCTGCCAATGGGGAGGAAGGAACGCCTGAGGTATCCATGACAGCCGATCCAGAGTCCAGGGTGGGGGAGAGAGCCACCAATCCAGCCAGAGGTGGAGGGGTTCAGCAGGAGGCCCGCGGGGTGACAGCAACCGGGGACTGGGAAGGTGGCTCGAGCACCACGTCCATACCCGAAAGAGGTAGCGAAAGACGAGGCGGCATGAGTCCCATGTCAGCATGAGGGCAGAGCTGATTATGACGGCGGCGCTCCAACCCTTCCGACGTCTGCACCGAAGTAACATGCCGCCCATGGGCCGGGACGACTGTGGCAGGTGTCCAACCCGCCTTGCGCCCATACTCACAGGCCCACACGGCCGTGCCATGGGCATACCACTGTGAGGGCCGGGAGTGGGGGCGGGAGGAAGACGGCATCAGCTAATGGAGCAGGGTCCATGGCTGTCGCCCATGAAGGAGCTCTGCTGGACTGCAACCGTCAATTGGCATAGTGCGATAGGGGCTCAAAAACAGGTTGAGGGTAGATGTGGTTTTAGATGTGGCTACGGCCTTCGTCAGCTGGTGTTTAAATGTGCAGACAAGCCTCTCTGCTGCACCATTGGACGAAGGGTGGAAAGGGGGGGGGGCTATGTATATGCTTGATATGGTCGTGGAAAGAGGATGCTGTGAATTGGGGACCATTAACGAAGACCAACGTGTGAGGCAGGCCCACAATGGCGAGAACCTGGGCCAGGGCCGTGAGTGTAGCCTCTGTGGTGGTGAATGCCATTCGGACAACATATGGGTATTTCGAGTAGCCATCAACGTTGAGTAACCACATGGACCCCAAAACCGGGCCTGCAAAATCGACATGGATGCGATCCCAGTGCCAGCGAGGCACAGGCCCGGGTGCAAAGGACTGAGGGGGGGGTGGCCTGGTAACGCACACAGACAGTACAGCCACGGACCAGGTGCTCAATATCACCATCGATGCCAGGTCAATACACGTTCTGACGAGAAAAAACTTTCATACACGACATACCCCAGTGCCTGTGGTGTAACAAACTGAGCACCTGAAGTAGCAATTCCGGAGGGATGACTACCCAGTGGGCATCCGACTCGATGGCCAACGGAAGGACATCATCGACCACAGAGAACCTGTGGGATAGGTGGCGCCAGGGGCTGAAATCAGACTGCATCCGACGTGTAACATAGGACGGCCACCCGTGGACCATGCAGTTGAGAAACTTCTGCAAGACAGCGTCGCGGCGGGTAGCTGCAGCAACGTCAGCAGCCATAAGAGGAAGACCGCCCGGCGCATCCCGGCGGGCGTAATCAATGTGAAAGCAGAGGACCTCCTGTTGGTCTAAGGCAGGATCGGTGCCCGCTGGAAGATGTGACAAAGCGTCTGCATTAGCATGGAGGGCGGTGGGCTTATACCGGATGGTGTAAGCATAATTATGCAAAAACAATGCCCAGTGATGGAGATGTTGAGCCGTCCGCTCGGGAAGGTGAGAGTGGGGCCCAAAAAGTGTAACCAAGGGTTTATGGTCCGTCAGGAGGGTGAACTTTGCCCCAAAGAGATAGGAATCACATTTTTGGATGGCTAACACGATCGCCATGGCCTCCTTTTCAATCTGGGAGTTGTTCCGTTGCGCTGGGGCCAACGTCTTAGAGGCATAATCGAGGGGCTGTTCAGAGCCATCGGCATCCCGGTGATCGAGGACGGTCCCAATGCCGTATGCCGACGCATCAGCCGCCACAACCAAGGGGCGGTCCAGAGAGAAGGAAGTAAGGCAAGGAGCGGACTTTAGCATCGCCTTTAAATGGAGAAAAGCCTGGTCACAGGCAGGAGTCCAAAAAAAACGTACCCATTTGCGATGCAAGTGATTGAGGGGTTGAGCAATGGAGGCAGACTGGGGCAAGAACTTTAAGTAATAAGTAACTTTGCCCAGAAACACCTGCAGCTCTGATAAGTCCTTGGGCCGAGGAAGCGCCTCAATGGTCACGACATTACGACCCGAAGGGCGAATGCCATCTTTGCTAAGTCAGTGGCCCAAGTATTCCACGTTCGGTTGAAAAAAACAACACTTGTCCAGCCGACAGCGCAGACCAGCAGACTACAGAGCGTGAAAAAAGGCGCTGAGGTATTGCAAATGATCCAGGCGGGAACGCCCAGTGACCAAGATGTCATCCAGATAATTCACACATGCAGGGATAGGCTGGGTAAGCTCCTCTAGGAATCACTGGAAAATGGCCGGCGTTGCAGAGACACCAAAGGGAAGGCGCTTGTACTTATACAATCCGAAAGGCGTGTTGATAACCATGATGTCCAGAGATTCGGCATCCAAGGACAGCTGGTGGTATGCCTCAGCCAGTTAGATCTTGGAAAAATACTCTGCCCCAGCAAGCTTGGCAAGACGGTCTTCCTGTCGGGGAATGGGGTAAGTGTCAACGAGGGACTGAGCATTGACTGTAGCGCCAAAGTCCCTACATAGCCGAAGGGACCCATTGGGTTTCCATATGACCACCAGTGGTGTCGCCCATGCACTATAGGTTACAGGTTCCAGCACGCCAGCGACCTGGAGCCGATCAAGTTCCAGCTTGACCGCCAGCCATAAGGCCACCGGAATGAGCTGGGCCCGGAAAAAGCGAGGCTGTGCATCTGGCCGGAGGGTGATGTGCGCCTGAAAGACGGAAGCACATCCGAGATCCGGTGCAAACAACGACGCCAAAGCGGAGCACAGATCATCCAAGTCCTGAAAGGGAACAGCTGAGGAAACGACCTTAACTTCATCGGAAATTGAAAAGCCAAACAGTTGAAACGCATCCAGGCCAAAAATATTCGAAGCCGACAGATGGTCGACGACAAAGAGGGTAAGGAGCCACGGAACATGCTTGTATGTCGCCTGGACGACGAACTGCCCCCGAAGAGGAGTGGAACCGTCTCCGTAGGCGACCAAACGGCGAGAGGGAGGCGACAAAGCAGGAGAGCCCAGCCGTGTATATGTCGCCATACTAATCAGGGAGACGGTGGCCCCAGTGTCGACCTGAAAACTTACATCCTCAGTGAAAATGTGGAGCGTGAGGAAAAGCTTCCGCGCTGATGGGTCATCCTGTGGGATGACCGATTGCAGAGCGTGGACGGTATCTTGAGGCCCAGGAGGGGCAGGACTGGATCGAGTCGAGCGACTACGACAAACCGATCGGATGTGGCCCTCCTTGTTAGAAAGCGTAAACGTTTTCCAGCGGTGGGAACTATCAGCCCGCGAATGGGCAGTAAAGCACTGCGGGCAAGACAGAAGTGGGCCACGCGACCGGCGGCGAGGGGCGACCGAAGGTGCCAATGCCATAGAGACGTCGGAACACGAAGAGTCCCGACGGCGCTGGCCCCTGTCAGCCGGGCCACGTCGACGTCGCGAGGGCGGAACCCGCCAGGACGCCGCGATCGCTGCCACCTGCGGTCGCGCCATAAGACGCTCGTTAGCCGATTGAGCAATTTCAAAGGAGTGGGCAATGCGGAGAATGTCTTCCAAGGAGGGGTTGTCGAGTTTCAATGCCGCATTATGGACCTCAGGGTCGGGAGCCAGCTGAACCACCACATCCTGGATCAGGGAGTCCCCATACGAAGCCTTACACTGCTGATTGGTGCACGTAAAATCGCATCGACGGCTGAGACCCTGCATGACCGAGACCCAGGAACAATATGATTGACCAGGCTGTTTATGGTACTGGTGGAACTCCAGCCGAGATGGAACTACATGGTAGCGTTGGGTGTGGTGTCACCACCGGACACCACACTTGCTAGGTGGTAGCCTTTAAATCGGCCGCGGTCCGTTAGTATACGTCGGACCCGCGTGTCGCCACTATCAGTGATTGCAGACCGAGCGCCGCCACACGGCAGGTCTAGTCTAGAAAGCCTCCCTAGCACTCGGCCCAGTTGTACAGCCGACTTTGCTAGCAATGGTTCACTGTCTACATACGCTCTCATTTGCCGAGACGACAGTTTAGCATAGCCTTCAGCTACGTCATTTGCTACGACCTAGCAAGGCGCCATATTCAGTTACTATTCTGAACAGATAATATTGTGAATCATGTACCGTCAAGAGCGACGTTCATCATTAATGGATTAAAGTTAAGTATCAAAGTAATTACGTCCGCTTTCTGAATTCTAATTCCTTGTCATCTTCCAGACCTCACGTCAGTATAGTTCTTCCCTCATCATGCCAGCCTGCGTGAGCTAAACGCGTGCATTTCAACCTCCTCTAGTAACACGGTGTTGGCTCTTCAGCCAACACAACATTGGGAATAATAGTCTGTCAGCAAAAGGCAGATCTCCTGGAAAGAGAGAGCCACAGGATCGGACAACGGTGCCAACTTACGGAGAAGAAAGAACGTGTCCGGAGAGGCCCAAGACAAAAACAACGACCGCTACAAGGAGTCGCCCGTGCTAATGTTATATATTTTAACTAACTCCTTAGATTATCTTAGATAATCATTTGATAAATAAGTTTACTGAAGTTCTTTCAATTACAATTGGTATAAATCTGTGGTTTGCTCCACAGATTTCTGAGCCGTGAAATGTTGTTTCAGCCTATGTAAGTAGGTTTCCCAGTCCTCTTTAGCGTCATTAAAGGGTGGAAACGACAACGGACGCGGGAAAGCATCGGACACCTGAGGACCCTGAAGCTCGTGCGGTAACTCGTCGCGGGCATGACTTTGTCCGTTAGCAACTGCAGCGACTTTTGTAAGATGTCTAACTGGAGCTGCTGCTGCTGCATGAACTGCTGCTGTTGCTCCAGCAGACAGACCAACTTCGCCTCCATACCAAGAACGACCACCGTTTACATCGTCGCCAAAATGTTGTAACTGCGACCAGGACGGTCGCGCGGTAGCACTGACCGAAGGTGCATCGGGACCCATGGAGACGCCCGCGAACAAAAAGACAACGGAAAAGTACGGACAGGACCAGCGTAGGACAGAACGAATACGACAAGACCGAACAATAGAGTCACAAGGAAACAAACTTGTACACGAACCCGGAAGAAAGCAGTATAGCGCAAGCGAGGCGTAAACCGACGTAAGAGAGATTAGAATGACTGGATGAGCTTTTCTTCCGTTTATTGTTATTTTTCACCTCATACAAAGGTGGGCCGGCAGCGGATAAATCTACTCCGCTTTTCAGCCACAAGCATTACAATAAAAGAGAAAATGAAGACAGACAAGTAACAGATTGGTGGGTAAAAAACAGTAGATACAAAAATTAAAAACACGAAGCCGTTCACACTCGACGAAATAACACGAAAAACTGTTAGCACTGCGCACAAACACTGATGACTTAGACGGTACAAGTGAACGAAGGAGCGTGGCGGCGAAAAACACTAGATCATAAAAACGATGGCACACACACGAGAAACTGATGGCGGTGATCTCCGGAGGGCGAATGTCCACGTAACATGTGCGAGTCCAGGGACCTGCCAAGAGGGGAAGAAGGTGGTGGGGGAGGGAGAGGGGGAAGCAAAGATGCCAATGGCAGAGGAGAGGGTGGGAGGAATGAAGGTATGGGGGTAGGGGATGCCCAGGGGAGGAGGGGGGAGAAAGGATGGAAGGAGGGAAGGGGGAGAGAAGGGAGAGAAGTTGCCCATAGCAACAAACACAGGAAGAGAGAGGGAGTATCAAAGTTGGTAGGAGGGGTAGATGGAGGGGAGGAGGGCATCATCAGGGAGGGGAAGCTGGCGGAAGCCACCTTGGGAGAGGGTATGGAGAGTGGAGAGATGGAGAGCATGTGGGATGTGGAAATACAGGCGTAGCAGTGGACCAGGGCGGGATAGGATGGTAGAGACCAGCGGGTGTGGAGAATAGAGTTTAAGGGAGGTGTAGAGGATCCGTATCCATTCGAGGAAAAGGAGGAGGTGGGGGAACGGAATGAGGTCGTACAGGATCCGCATGGGGGAGGGGATACGGTTGCGATAGGCGAGGCGAAGAGCTTGGCGTTCAAGGATCTGAAAGGATTTCAAAAAGGTATGAGGAGCTGAGATCCAGGCAGGGTGGGCTTAGCAGAGGATATGGCGGATAAGGGATTTATAGGTATGGAGGATGGTGGAGGGCCTGAAAGGAGCTTGAATAGATGTAGTCGGGAGCGTGCCTTGGCTTGGATTGTCCGAAGGTGGGGGGTCCAGGAGAGGCGACGGTCAAGGTACTTAGGGCGGCGGGGGGGGGGGGGGGGGTAAGGGCGATAGAACGGCCGTAGACCGTGACATAGAAGTCGAGGAGGCGGAAGGAAGGGATGGTTTTGCCTACAATGATCGCATGGGTTTTGGAAGGATTGACCTTAAGCAACCACTGGTTTCACCAAGTACAGGATGAGCGAGTGGCCGGCGCTTAAGTACGCTCTCGGGGGCGCCGCTATTGGCCGCTGGGACCACGTGTTCAACGGTGGCGCCCTCTCACTAAAAGCGGGCCACCACAGCTTACGGTGCAGCAACCTTTACGCGTCTTCACGTCCATGACGTATGGCGAGGATTCAAATTCCGCGGCGCGCAGTACCAGAGTCACCCTCTCGGTATGTCCCAGCTATGTAATAATCTGGTTGATACTTGCTGAGGGATGGATAATGCTAACACATACCAAGGTCCTAGTAAACCAGAATCCTTACTAATATGCCGCATGCTTAACCATGAGCATGGGAAATCATAAATGAAAGAGACCAGAACTGTTAACGCATTTGGAATCAAACATACATCTTTAAAGGGCAAAATAAAGTATTCTGAAAGCGGGAGCAAATGTTTGCTGTTTGAGGTGGTGAAGGAGATTGGGAAGGGAGGGGACGTGAAGGCATGGAAAAATAAAATATAAAACGCTTCGTAGCCTTCTATGTTAATTTGGTCACGTAATCTAAATTTTCAAGGCTTGGCCTTGAGCTACAGAATTCATCGGATACATGAACGTCCTGCAATTTATGTAGCATTCGCACATTACTTAGTGTGAGAGAGTGGGGCAAGTCTATATGCTAATAATAGAATTGTCAAATCGTCACGTCCGTGTATTTGTCATTATACGAAACTACTAGACGGGTTTCTATCGGCTGAAACATGTTCCTTTGTGTTTTCGTCAGTGCATTTGAGAATCAATATTCGTATTTTGAAAAGCAGAAAGTGTGTCTTGACTTAACTGAGAATAGTGTAGTGATGCAAAACCTGAATCAACGCTACTTGCAAGATCTTGTTCTGTTATTTAGCATTCCTGGGACGAACTGTTACCGACCGATTGAGCGACAACAGCTCTCTGTTCACTGATTGTTTCAATTTCTACCCCGTTATTTACAGTTTGGCCAATGTCCCTATGCACTGTTACCAAATTTTTGTCTTGAACATTTGTCAGTTCGTTACTAGGTGCTGCTAACAAGCTATGCTCGTCGTCACTGTTATTTCTGAAATTCCTTTTGCAGCCATGATTATCACAATATTTTACACACTAACACACGAAAAACAATTTGAAAAGCCAAAATAAGAAGGAACACTGAAATATCACTGAAAATAATAAATACCTAATTAGTTGCAAAACCGAGTAAGTAGTCTGTTTGTATGTTGGCAGTGCTATAGACTGTGTTAATATCGCTGACAGCGCTCTGCGCCCTTGGCAAGAGACTGTGGTTGGATGGACTAGCAGTTAGCGAATGAATAGAGAAGTGTATGTACACTTATTTCTTATTGGGGACTCTGTATTTGTAGGACGTGCATTGTAAAGTGAGACGTAAGGATATGTGAAATGAGGATGGATGTTGTTCATCAGGCTTGGGTTGTGACATTATTGACGACTATATAATTTTGAGAACTGGATGTCACATGAATAAGGTAAAATTTTTTTTAATGCTTTGTTCGCTCTTCAGCAAAATCTTTCTTTTGCTAACCACAAGACTCCTAGTAATTACAATATTTTTATTTAGCTGGCTGTAGTCGCTGTTATTAGTGTAGTTAATGTTGTGAAGATTTCCTATGAGGTATGTGAGATATAAAAAAATGGGTTTCGTTATTGAAATGAGTTTACGCAATTAACAGAGTTGGAAGTAGTTTCATATTTCTTTAGTTTCGTGTTTTTTGGACTTTTATTATTGTTAGGATTTCTTGCAATTCAGGGCCATTCTATTGTGTTAATTATTGAAAGTCATGTTCTCACTGTGTATCAGTCAGATTGCGTTGGGCCTGTGTATTGAGGGTAATAAAAGAATAGGTTAAATTTTGAGTTGTCTTCTGTAGGTCGGTCATTAAATAATAAAAATATTTACAGATGTAGTTTCAACAGACAGACAAACGGAAGCACAAGAAACTGTTTAGTTTTTACTGACTAACGTACGAGAACACTCAAAATAGCCACTGTTCTACAATGACAGATTAAATCTATACATCATGATCACTATATGCCCTATCTATCCTACCCTCCTCCTAAGGAATTATCTACGCCCCCCTGTAACCACCGGTTTCTCGGAACCATCTTCTAAAAATCCATTCCTTTTATTGGGCACCATATCAAAATGACAACCCTATTCGTGCTTTATCCTAATACCATCACTTCATGCCAACATTTCACTTACTGTAACATTGTGTAACTCCGTTTGCGCTCCACACTGTGCTGACTGTCAAATCCTACTGCAGCTACTGCTCACAAGCTCAGCTAGATATACGATCCCAATATTTCTTTCCACAGCTAGAAAATCCTACTCCCACTAGTGGCAGGAGATTCCTCCGTCTGAACACAGGAGAGACCCCCTCACGCTGGCCAGATTACAAGTTGGAATTTTCAGAGAGTGGGGACCCTCTGCACACTTCAGGAACATCTTTCCCGCAGACCGAAACCCTCTCACCCCATAATATGACTAAATATATGTCTCATATAACACAGAACGAAATAATAAGAAACTTGTTGAAGAAGAGAATTTTCATTTCCTTACCAGATTCGGGCATTTAGCACCCTTCTTCAGAAGTTTATATCTTAGATGCCTACAGAAAAATATCATGGTACTAAAAATTAAACTACAGCAATATATAATACAAACTAAATTCATTAAAACATTGAGAGCTCGTACGTGCATACATGTGGTTCATAGAAAGTGCAGATATGGAGGAATGCTGGGCATGACTCACTGCCAATAATGTATGGCAATTAATTTTTGCACCCATAACCTCAAATTATTACGAAGGTCAGTTTTTTACTTGGTATATTCTCTTACTCTCATAACGCCAAAACACGGGAAGTAACCATATTAATGAAATGACAGGTGAGGCAAGATTAAATTTCATTTACTGACAGAAGCCCTCGTACTGCTGAGGCTTTTGAGGCTACTTTTTGATGTTTTGATTTTTGGTGCTCGTCTCTGGAACTTACAGTGACCATTGTTAGGTAATTTTTCTCGAGCGTTCAAAAAAATAGGCGCGAGACATAGACCCTGAGAGACTTAAGGTGAGTTACAGGTGCCTCAATGACACCTTAGTTACGTGGAGCCAAGGATAGGAACGGCTCAGTGACTTCTAAGGTGTTTGTACAGTATACATGCCAATATTTTTATGAAATTAAAAAATGATCAACAGATACCTTTCCTGGATTCTCTGGCTAGAAGAAATGATAAGAACTCGGGCCGTAGCATCTATCAGAATCCATCACACACGGACTGATATCTGCCTTTTTATCGCCGTAGCCACAAAATGTTTTATTATTAGTGCATTCGTAATAATGCGCAACATGAATGAGTGAGCTGCAGCACCTTGCACACGATATGTGGGTGTGCCCAAAGGTCCCAGACACCCATCGGCAAGGACTGTAATTTGCGTCGCCAGCCGGTGTGGCCGGGCGGTTCTGGGCGCTTTAGTCTGGAACTGCACGAATGCTACAGTCGCAGGTTCGAATCCTGCTTTGGGCGTGGATGTGTGTGATCTCCTTAGGTTAGTTATGTTTAAGTAGTTCTAAGTTCTAGGGGTTTGATAACCTCAAATGTTAAGCCCCCTAGTGCTCAGAGCCATTTGACCCATTTTTTGTAATCTGCGTCCTATCTTAGTCTACGTGATCGTGGTGTGACAACCGAGAACACGCTGGCATGGAAGCACAAGGGACTCGTACATGTACAGAAAGCGTGCCGTAAGCTTGCCTGTCAGGTAGCCTTGTAGCTGTACCTGTCCGAGGGTGAGTTGAGGGGCATTCATGGACTCTCGTCGCTTATTCACGGTCCAGTCACATGAACGCGACCACCACCTATATTCGACATTGCAGTGTACAGACCGCAGGTGGCCCCACTAGCAGATGTGGGGACATATACCGTGGACAATACACCATTTTCGCAATGCTGAAATGAAGCTATTATCTGAAGTCCAAAAGCGCATGGTCAATGGCTTTCGGGCCGAGGATGGATGTATTTCCGAAACGGTTAATTATTTTCTAAACTGTTCCTCTGCCGCCGTAGTTGAAGTAATCTGTGTTTGGCAAAATTGCGATATCCAAAACTGGCCTCACGACAACTGTATTATACCATGGGCTATAGGTGACAGGGCTGCGAAGTTGTGCATGAAGGAGTAGATGTGCAAATGCTGAACAACCAACCATCCAGATGAGCCAAGGGGCTCCTGAATGACCGTTCAGAGAACGTTGCTGCGTATGTGGTTCGGCAGCAGGCGTTTGGTTCTAGACAATACGCAGCTGCTCAACATGTTTCCAGCTCCAGCAAATAATGCAGTCGGTCTGAAGACCGCCTACTGTATGGGCCGAAACCGGTAACTTTAAATGAATGATATTTTTGATCGTGAATGTGTCTTCATAAGTAACCATATACCCATGCTGAATGCAGTTCATCGACGACAAAGGCTGGAATTAGCAAGCCAGTATCACAACTCGACATCCGCTCAGTGGTGACAAGCAACCATTTCAGATTAATATTGTTTTATGCTTCACTGGAATGAAAGTAACCACCCTGCAACAATCGTCGAAGGTGCAGTCAGAGGAGGGAGAGTTTCTGTCTGGGGTATGTTACAGTTAAATTTCCTTAGCGATCTCGTCGTTGTGTAAGGCACAATGGAATAGCATGGTGACCGTGTGCACCCCTACATTTTGTGTTTCCTCTGCACGATGGCATCTACCATCACGACAATACAGCGTGTCACACACCTGGCTGCGTACCAGCGCGGTTCGAAAAGCACCAGGATGAGGTTACCCTACTCCCCTGGCCACCAAACTCCCCAGATTAAAACGCATTCGAGAAACTGTGAGACCCCTCAATGCGACTGATCGCGCCATGGAACCTCAACTGAGAAATCTAGCGTTGCTGGCCACGTCACTTGAGTCGGCGTGATTCCACACTCTCATCGGTACCGGTCAGAATGTCACTATTTTCCTACACGACTCCCAGCGTTCGGCCATGTAAAAGTTGGTTATTAAGCCTTTTGACAGGTGGTCACATTAATGCGACTGGAGAGTATAGAACAGCACTGGAACAGCAAGCCCAAGACTAATATTCCGTGTGGCTATCTGAAACATCATCAGTCTTTTGAAAGTGAATGCCAGCTCATTGATAATGAACTTGAGGGCCAATAATGGTTTGTATAAAATAAAAGTACGACTAACGAAATTCTTTCCAATTCATTCGCTAGAGCTGCGGGTGCTCTCTTTCTTAATGCCGATCATGTCGAACATGCTGGACAAGAAAGTGAAAAGATAAAAGGAGTGCCATAGAGACTAAAGTGACACGCCAAAAAAAAAGGTGTTACTGCGAAAAGACGATAGACTATCCGTCCAAGGAGATAAGAGACTTCTCAGTTCGATGAAGTACTGACGGGACCTATTCGTAGTGTCGGGGGTATACCACATATTATATGCACGTTTAGAAGCGTATGCTGGAATGACCAGACAGCACAGCCATACCAGGGTTATCGAGCATAAACGGCAGTGCTGTAGGTGCATTTTGTATATCGTTAAAATTTTTCGTTAGTGAGACGAAATGAGACATGTGGCACTCAAGTGTGTTCGACGTGGTGACATTGTGTATAATCAGGTCGTCGCTGACTCTAAAAGTTTCCTTCCAGTGCTCTAAGCGGTGATAACTTGCAAAGGTTGTAGGACTTGTATTTAGCAGAGAAGAGAACCAATTCGTCCTGCCATTGATAACAAGTATTCCTGAATCGCTGTAAGTATTCGCTGACAGTTCCATCTCTGTGACCGATTTATTTCCCCATCCTTGCCAAAACTGAACTTAGACTGGGCCTATAGCGTTCTTGAAGTCTTCAGTACTGCACGTCTATCATTTTCTCGTTCTTTCAGTGAATACTGGGTTCACTCCAGCATTAGCCAGGTCACCTGCAGCGTAATTTTAAAACTTCAGGCAAATTCCCTGGCAAAGACCTTCGGATACTAGTATTCCATCCATATTCAGAAGACGTCAATTTATTTACTGCCATGAAGAAATGAAATATTTAATGAAGAACGTGACGGTGCACGCAAATAAAGCATTTTATTGCCAATTGGGTGTTCATTAATGCACGATGCCAAATCCAGCAGTCTCTGTAAAAAAAAAAAAAAAAAAAAAAAATAGATAAAAACTGCTGAAACTCCGTCTGCATGTTTTTGCCGCTGCCGCAGTTCAGTGCAGAAAACGTGCCTCTACAATATGAAGCCTAAAATAAATTTCCATGACGAACGAAATAGAACTGTAGTTTCTATATCGCATATGTCGCGTCGCATAGATACTGCTGATTCATTTTTGAGTACCTGACTGATCACAGTCTCTAGTGCAGTTTACAGTCAAATAAGATGGTATATGTATACTTTTTAACTGAACTGCATGAAGGAATCATCTCACATGCATTTTCAACATAGTAAATATTCGGAACGAAGCCATTGGTTAGAAATTAGTCTGTGCAGAAGTCACGTCTTGTAGAAGGCGAAACCTGAGGAGCAGCCGCTGAACCACTTATTACCTTCTGTTAATGAATAAACTAAAATAATGAAATTCCTCAAAAGAATCGTTCAAGGTGATAGACTTGAATGACAAGTGGCCGCGATCCTTAAAATGCAGACGAAAGATTTGCTTCATTCACTTCTCAAAATGCTGACCACATTTTCAATAAACTGACGTAAAATTGTGTGACTATTAGACACACAACTGTTGACGTATGCGTGCAAACTAAAACAAAGAACCATTTAACCACATATCAGAGGTATCTAAACTTATCTACTTGCAATCTATAATTAGTATTCAGGGAGAAAGAAAAACAGATCACGCAAAAGAACTTTTTCATATCACTTGCTGACTTTCATATGTAATTAAACCACAGTGGTTATTAAAATATTTACAGCTAGCTGACAGACCCGGCATTTTTCCAATTTTCTGTTAGAAGTGAAAAAAAAGTGTGTCTGTAGTGAAGTATCGAACAAATTTAGTTTTTATGTACTCGTGAAATATCTTTTTTATGAAACATTCGTGCAAAGAAATACGTGTTAACATACAAATCTGTTAAGTAAAGTACGTAAATTAAGAAATACGATCTCGGGCTACGCTAGGCGCAGCTGCCTCGCGTGTCTACGAGGCGATTTTGTGAACGTCTCTATGGCAATCCCTTTTCGTAGCTGCATAAGCGAGTATCTTTTGCGCCTACAACTGTTATCTCATCGCTCTTGAAAGCTGTCAAAAGGGATGCTGAGTGTCATTGATTTTCCTAGGTTGAGTCGATTGGAGCAGTGACTTAGTAGAAAAGAACAATTGTAGGCCTATTGAAACTTCATGCACAATGCGGCATTTTCTTATGTCTCTCACTGTTTATGACGTAATATCTCCCGATTTATGTGTCATACAATAATATACATTTGTTGGTACATTCAGCGACACATGTGGGTACTGTTTGAAAAATGTATTGCGATCAGAGATAATAGAAAATAAATAACCAATTTAAACGTCATCACAAAACAACAGTTTTTCACGCATCTCAGTGTTTATGGCGTCATATCTCATAAACTATGTGTGGTGCCACGATATATTTACTAGATGCTTTTCCAGCGGCGTATAGGAATACTGCCTGAGAATTTTCTAGTGAATACATTAAGTATAACGAAAGTAACACATTTAAACGTCATGCAAGATCCGGCAGTTTTCCATCGTCTCATTGTTTGTGACGTCATATCTCCTGAATCATGGTAGGTCGTTCTTAATCAGACAACTATCGTTGCCAGACAGTATGGTAGATGGGTACCAAATATGGATAAAATCAGTCTGGTGGTTTATGAGGAGATGTGCAACATACACACACAAATATACACACATACATTTATTCATTTTTATAATATGGATGGATTCTTAATGCTATTTCCTTTGTCGTTCAAGTTCATTCAGTTTGTCACGAACTAAGATACACAGCAAGAGGAAGGATGTTTTTGAGATGAGGGATTCTACTTTACAAAGAAGATAATCCTATGGCATGTTAAAAACTATCGAAAATCCAACGGGTACCAGCCGCAGATATTCCGAAAGGTGAAAGTCACATCATTTTCAAAGCCCTATTGCAAAGAGAGAGCGCTGTCAGAGGGTATTTAAGCCCTCGGCAGTCGGCACAACACCGACCAAGAAAATGAAACGGAAAGACATCGCTGACACCGTAAGCTACGTCCATCGCACAGTAAAGCATGAGCAACGTCAGACGTTATCAATAGCGAATATTAATTAACAACAAATAAGCAAATCGTATTAACTCTGTCTGTTGTTCGGCCAGAGGGAGCAAGATATTCGAAACTGAATTCCAGGAAAACATCCTTCTCAAATTATAAGGCCACATACTAAAGCAGTTCATCTGATAGGATGCGGCTGACGTGGATGGTAAGGCGCTAAGAGCATTAAATCCAAAAGGCATAATTTAACACCATTCATTAAAACAATAATTAAAGTACACATGACATAAAAAATTGAGTATCTAGCACGATGGAAAATTTAAGACAACTGCTATACAGCGTACAACAACACTGAAATCTAGGAAACCATTCTTCTATAAGTCATTAAGCAAAAGTTTACTTAGAATGTTAAGCTATAGATTGAGGAAACAGGTTTTCTCCAACACTCACGGACACATAACTCTGTATTTAGATTTATGGATCTTTAACAAGTTTCTAATGCGCCAAAATCTGTGTCGCGTCAATTCAGC
This sequence comes from Schistocerca nitens, assembly GCF_023898315.1. Lineage (NCBI taxonomy): Eukaryota > Metazoa > Arthropoda > Insecta > Orthoptera > Acrididae > Schistocerca > Schistocerca nitens. The sequence continues at coordinate 306,060,098 of NC_064621.1, read as the reverse complement.
ATTGCTAGTAGGTGTAGCCTCATATTGTTCTTATATATATTTTGTAAAATGTAGAGATTTCCACCTGGAAATATCTGAGCGGGAAAACCCGGTCAGTGTCAGGGGGTTTCTCTACGCCCGGACGACTGCAGAATTGCGGCTTGCGGCAACCGCAAAATGAAACTATTGTTAAAAGGGAGAATTAGCGGGCAACGCCTGTTCATTGTAAATGGTTCTTGGTTTGTTCCACAATAAATTCGGTTAGTCGTCGTTGATTGTTAGCCGGACTAAGATCAGTCCGAAACGGGGTTAGACTTGGGAGTTTTGGGTAAAACGCAACAGTCGTTTAGGAGAATTCCGTGAGATAATCAGTTTGTTTCAAGAAATTTGTCAATCTGTGATAAGTTTGATCTCACTTTGCTGTCGAAAATATGATTGATTTGTGTGGGTACTTTGAATATTGAGTGAGTTAGCAGTATTCGTTCGGTATATTTTAGTTTAGGATTAGTTTCTCGTTGGTGATTTTGCACCAAAACAGTTACTGAACGAAGTGTAACTTGGAAGCCACTCGTTTGCAGGCGATCCGTATCTCCGCTGTATCGGAGATTTTCCATTTTGTTGTGGGATAAGAGATGTTATCGCCTGAAGTCTTTACGTGAATTTCAAGGGGAAATAGTCCATCTGCATTGATGTGTTAGCGGATTTGCAGATGAAAGCAAGCACTTAGGACATAGTGACTTTGAGATATTTTTTAATGGCTTAATTTTTCAACTTGAGCGTCGAAATATTTTAGTTGTTTGGAAAGCCTACAAAGATACAAGGACTGTGTTACTTTCGTAATTAGCAGAACGGAGGTCCTATAGTTGTATGTGATATAACAAAAACCAATCAAAATTAGCAGGAGATTTGCAAGCTCGGTCTCGAAATTAGTACCTTTCCTATACAACCCTAAACACAAAGCAAGGATTATTGTTTTGAGAACATGCTAGTGGTCCCTCCTATCATGCGGGTGTTTTGTTTCAAGAAATGTCTATAGTTGTGGGTCCACGGAAAGTCTAGTGCCTCAAATGGTATTAATTTTGTACCTATTTTAAAGTCCAGGCAGTTCAAAAGTGAAGGTGATACCCAGGTTTTTTGTTTAAAATTTTTAATTTTTTCGCATAGGATTCGCCAGCACTCGTAAAATCAAAGCTGACATGTATCTGTACATAAAAGTAAACAGACAATAAAGATATAATAGCTAGTGTTTTAAAAATAAAAATATTGCTCTGTGTCTCATTTACCCCATATTTAATATTCAAAGATGTTTTAAAGGTAAAGTTCAGTTTTATAGCAAACGAAAAATTGAAAACATCGTAAAGTAAAGTGGTAAAAGGAAGTCAATGATCAGATAAAGAAAAGTCTGCAACATTATGAAAGGAAGAGATTTAAAACACCAAAGGAATGGGAATATCAATCCAGACTTGCTAATTTCCAAAGTGAGAGATTATTTCACATTTCTTAAGTTACATAGAATAGAAATTATCGCCAACATTCTATTTAAAGAGAAAGGGGATTAATTTTTGAAAGAAAGATAATTTACTTCTTTGTGCGTGTCTCGTAATTTTAAAATGAGTTAATACATTGGCAATCACGTTATGTAACGATATAGTAGTAAAGAGGTCGCTATGTACAGAAGTTATCTCTGATGAATAAAATCAATTCAGCAAGAGAGTAAATTACTTCTCCCGAAGTACGATGTAAAATACATATCATTTAAAAAGTGCAGACAAGTACACTGCAGTTACTTGATTCTACGTTACTTGTTCGTGGTTTTGAACTGGAAAGATATTTGTACAGTGTTATCGAGCACGACAGTTCGTATTTTTTAATAAAAGAGTTGACCATTTCTGCTACCCTCTTGCTTAGTGAGGTGCGTTGTCATGTAGCAGAGCTACACACTGGAAGATTTTATTGTGCTGTGAGGGGTGAGTTCGTGTATCTGATTTTCTATAAATCGTATACTAAAGTGCACAGCATTTTCATTGAAGCTGAGATCGTCTTTGGTGGTAGTTATTTGGGTAATTTCCAAGAATGATTGCCTATCAAAGTTGGAGGGGTCCAAACGATACATATCGAAAGTGCGATACTAAATCGATTGTGGAAGTCTCATGGTGCTAGTTATGATCAATTATTTGTGGTCGTAATTTTTATCAGTTTTCCGTTGTTTCTTCAGTTCGTGTACATTACATTCCCGCCGTAATTATTTGTGATTTGATTAGGAAACCCACACGGTTTCTGTTGATAGCGAGTGTAATGCGTGCTGCTCTCACGTTTCTTTTGCGGATTGTCTGACATGGAAAACTCTAATTGCATGCATATCCAGCATAGACAAATGTTTGACTTTTTGCCGCAAATATAGACTTCTACCGGAAGAGGAAAGGATGGACTGTGTTGACTGTGGTGCTGCGAAGTCTGCAAAACTTCGTAAGAGGAGTGTGGACACTGAGATTCCGTTGCAATTTCATTGCGGAAAGCAAACAGCATCAGGAAAAATACGTGGTTCGAGTCCTCCAAATTATCGTTTCAGACGAGAGTAATTCTTGTGTCGTGCTGGATTCGAGATTACACGTTGCAAGCCACAGCATCAGAAACTGAGTTATCGGCAAATACTGTGTGTGACTATTTCGGGTTTTGCCGAGAAGTTTCTTACGTGGTAGTGAAAAATGACAGTGTACCAATTGGTGGACCGAATAAAATAGTAGAAGTACACGAATCTCATATTGCTAGACGAAAGAACCAGAGAGAACGACCTTCTAAAAGTGAAGTTGATCATATTTGAGTTTTCGGTGGGATAGAAATAGAGTCCCGCAAGTGTTTCATTGTCAGGGTATTGTCCCGAGGCAAGGTGACTTTAGTGGGTCTCATAAAATACTTCATACTGCCTGGAACAAAAGTCATCACAGACGGGTTTCAGTCGTACCAGACTCTGAAAACTGAAGGGTTCGACCAGGAATTCTTGAACCACTCTGTGGCGTTCGTCTCTTCGGATGACGCCAGTGTCCACACCCAGAATATAGAACGGCTGTGGAAGTCTGTCAAGTCTACTTGAGAAAGAAGGGTGTTCAGCACAGAGGGACGAACAGTACTTGTTTCAGTACCTATACTTCCACAACTTGCGTTTGCAGGGTCAAGTCGACGCATGCGACACGCTGCCGATATTCCTGCGCGATACTGGCAGAGTTTACCCTGGCTACGGGAAAATAGGAATTGCCCCTGTAGCTTATACATGACACGGACTGTCACAAGACAATAACACCGAGACGTCGACTATGGTAATTCCTCTCCTTTGAACTTACAAGTGCTTCTCTAACGCTTTTCTTTTGTCGTTGCTGTAATGACAACTTGAAACATATCTATAACGCACGCCACGAGACTACCATAATCGATTTACTAACGCACGTTCGATATGTATCGTTTGGACCCCTCCAATTTCGATAGGCAAACATTCTTGGAAATTACCGTTATTTGTAAGGAACTTGTAAATCTTTCGATAATCAGATGCGTTGTTAATACCGTTATTATCATGTTTATGTAGCTACCTCTAACTCATAAAATAGTGTCTGTGGCAATTGTCTAGTGCACAACATCTTAATTGTGGTACGAAGTGTGGGCTATATTGAGAAAATTTTAACATCCAAGTAAAAGTGTCTACGTTGTGATCTGGAATTTGAGGAGGAGGCGGAATATAATCAGGGTGAGGCGATATAAAAAGCAAAAGACTAAAGAATGTGAAATAGAAGATAGAAGGCCACGCTCTTAACTTAAAGAGTCGTCTTTTAGTTGGTAGGTATAGGTTAGGTATGTAAGGATGCTACAGGGCAATCTGTAATAAATTCTATGCTCCAAATTAGTTATTTAGGATTACAGTATTTTAAACATAGCTGCGCTACAGCAACGGTTCCACGTCAAAAGATTAAAAAAACAGCCGACCAGTTGCAAAGGATAAAGTAATCTTTACCTAGGTTTCAATAGATATAAATCTATCTTCTTCAGAAGACGGCCTGAGGACAATGAACATCATAATTTATATTCAAGGTAAGATACATGAGTCAAGAATAAAGTATAACATATATATTAGGAGAATCTTGTATTACAACATGTGAGAAGGATTGCTGATACTTACAGTATTACATTAACATGGAGTGAAGTATCCTAGTCGTTTTTGCAAACATTTACATAACTCAGTTAATCCTAATAAAACATAGCCCTGAGAACAGGGTTTGTCAGACATATAAAAATTAAGAACATAGTAGTTGAAGAGCGCATGGGCGACTGAGTAAAATCGGCCAGCGTAGTAGCACTGCGGCCAGGGCAGGTGGCGCTCAGGTCGCAAACTATTTGCCGATTGGCGTACTGAAGTAACATGTGAAGTATCAATATTAAATGCATCCTTAGATAGAGTTACAAAAATAAATAAAATCATTTACCACTCCCGTTGTGACATTCTGGGAGTTACAGGAGCAATACGTAGAACATTCATCAAAAAAGGCAGGTGGCGCTTTCGCCGTGAGTAATATGTAGTGGCATATACAGCCAGAATATAAAGGTTATATTACCATAATAGTGAAGCACATAGGATGTATATAAGTAAAAATTTAAGAAAATCGTAATGGCTCTTGAGTCATAATTATGAAACCTGGGCCACAATCCAGTTAATACATATGTTAGAATGAGAAAAAATTACTATACGGGCCTTCATGTAATAATTTTTTCTCATTCTAACATATGTATTAACTGGATTGTAGCCCAGGTTTCATAATTATGACTCAAGAGCCATTACGATTTTCTTAAATTTTTACTTATATACATCCTATGTGCTTCACTATTATGGTAATATAACCTTTATATTCTGGCTGTATATGCCACTACATATTACTCACGGCGAAAGCGCCACCTGCCTTTTTTGATGAATGTTCTACGTATTGCTCCTGTAACTCCCAGAATGTCACAACGGGAGTGGTAAATGATTTTATTTATTTTTGTAACTCTATCTAAGGATGCATTTAATATTGATACTTCACATGTTACTTCAGTACGCCAATCGGCAAATAGTTTGCGACCTGAGCGCCACCTGCCCTGGCCGCAGTGCTACTACGCTGGCCGATTTTACTCAGTCGCCCATGCGCTCTTCAACTACTATGTTCTTAATTTTTATATGTCTGACAAACCCTGTTCTAAGGGCTATGTTTTATTTGGATTAACTGAGTTATGTAAATGTTTGCAAAAACGACTAGGATACTTCACTCCATGTTAATGTAATACTGTAAGTATCAGCAATCCTTCTCACATGTTGTAATACAAGATTCTCCTAATATATGTTATACTTTATTCTTGACTCATGTATCTTACCTTGAATATAAATTATGATGTTCATTGTCCCCAGGCCGTCTTCTGAAGAAGATAGATTTATATCTATTGAAACCTAGGTAAAGATTACTTTATCCTTTGCAACTGGTCGGCTGTTTTTTAATCTTTATTTAGGATTAATTTGTGTGAGATTGTGTTTAATGTGTTTGGTTGTTCAAGAAAATTTTGTTTGCTGTGTCCTACGGACTAGAACGTAGCGTTTCCTGAGGGAATGTTAAACGAATCTGTGTTACAGTTTATCTTCAGAAGAACATTGACACTATACTGTAAGAGGTGACACCCGGGTTATTTCTGTTTTGATTGCTGGTCAGTTAATAAGAGAAGCAAAGAAGGGTCTGTTACGCACCTGTCTAAGTACTGGTCAAGTACGATAAGTGCATTTATTAGATGTATCCTTTTATTTTTGAATTTATGGACTTAAAGTAGGCTGCCAATGCCTTCCACGATGAGTAAATACGATGAACTGAGTTATTGTATATAAAAAATTATAACTAAAGAATAACGACGATTAAACAAATCTTACCTTACATTTCCCATAAAAACATTAAGGAGTAATGAATACCAACCAATTTAATGTTTATTTATGTTAATTCTAAGGTAATGGTTTTCAGACTATTGTTATTGGTACTAGTTATTTGACAATAAGCTGAAGCGAGGAGAGGGCTCTGGAATGCTCCAAAATGTGTGTTCCGTTAAGTCGTAATTACTAGTAGGTTTTGACTCATCTTATTATCAAAATTTTCCTTTATGAAAAGAAACGAGGGTGTAATTAGCTGTTTGAAAAGTGTTCTTGTACGTATTTTTGTAAAGTGTGGAAAATATCTTAGCAGCAGAATTCAGTCAAAAACAGGGGTTGCGGAAATGATAACATCTACGCCACAACCGGTCACTTTATGACTTACACTACAGACGCAAAGGAAAACTAACTCTTGTTTAAAGGCAGAAGTAGCAATCTATGTTTTTTCGTCGTAAATAGTTCCTGGTTTGTTCCATTAGAAAATCAATTAGTCGCTTTTGGTTGGTAGCAGGAATAATATCAATCAGAATCTTTGTTAGACTACGGAATGTTCGAGATTGTTGTCGGCTTGTCTGTTATAATTTTGATCTCACTTTCTGGGGTGAAAAGCGTCAAGTAATTGAAAAGTATGCGAATTTAGAATTTTGTGTGAGGTATCAGTAGTGTCGACGGTACTTTGTAATTTATGAATGGTTTCTCTTGAATGGTGATTTTATGTCGAAAGAGTTACTGAACGAAGTGTAGCCTGAAAGCCACTCATTTATAAGCTATCCGTTGGAGATTTTACGTTATCCATTTTTTTTCTGGGAGATAAGTGTAGTAATCACGTGAAGTCTTATTTGAATTTGAAAATGGAAAGAAAGGTAATTAGCTTATTTCTAAGAGAGTTACAATTTTGAAATGGATTATTACGTTGGTATTCCAGTTTTGTAACGATATTGTTGTAGAGTGGTTGCTACATACAGAAGTTACCTCTGATTAATAACGGCAGTTAAACTAGAGAGTAAATTACTTCTCTGAAAGTGTGACGCAAAATACAAGGTCAGTTAAAAAGTGCAGACAAGAACATTGTAGTTAGCTGGTTCTACGTAATTCCGTTGTGATTTTGAGCTGGAAAGATATTTATTTATACGGTGTTATCGAGCCAGATCCCTCGAATTTTTTATAAAATAGCTCAACATTTCTGTTACCCGTTGTTTAGCGATCTGCGTTATCATGTAGTAGATTTACACACTGGAAGATTTTATATAGTTGCTGTGAGTGGTGAGGTCGGGTATCCGATTTTGTATCCAACATATACTATAGTGCATAGCGTTTTCCATTGAAGGTGAGATCGTCTTCGGTGGTAGTTTAAACATGATGCAAGTCACATCAAGTTATCATGCAGTAGACAGGTAGCACTATCAGAATAATAGCGGTTGTCGAAGGCGCCACCTGTGTTAGATGACCCATGGATTGTCACCCACGCAGAGCGAAATGAGACGTTATGAGTACAGTAGATTTGTTTAAGTAACTTCTTTAATCCGGCCCTTGGCCATACCGCATCCGTAATAGTTTGCTGGAAGTGTCCAACTACATCTCACGCAAAATACTTGACGTCCGTCACTACTGACAGCACAAAGAGTTTGGCCGAGTGTGGTGTCACTCGTGTTCTGCTTTGAGCGACGTCTGCGGCTGCGACCTTGATTCCAGCGCGCCAGCACACCTGACAATACAGCGGCGGTAGAGATGACCTCCCTCCAACGAGCAGCCGGTCTCTGCTCCAGTCACAGCTCTCTCACGACATAGGCAGGCTCCCCTGTCCCATGATCGAACAGTGGAACCCGTACACCTTTCCAGGATTTCGCTCCGGGTGTCACAGCTTCGTGGTGGAGGCTCTGATACTGAGACGAGAATATTTTAGTACACGAATGGCTGAGTACTTATTTGTTCCAGACTACGTTCGTTTAGGGCTTGTGCTGTGTACTACACACGATTCCATGGTAGGAAGTGACAAAAGGCTTCTGTTAACAGTACTGGCACACGTATTCCACTGTCAGGGGTACTACAACGATTTTCAGGTACATTTCGACTCGGTCGTTTCCGGACCAGAGTCCCGTACCTGAAATTTATACAGTTACCTTTGTCCCTCAGCCCTGAAAGTTTGTAACATCGTCATTAAGTCACCCTGTAGTTCAGGAGATATGCCCTCATAAATGTTTTGGTGCGTGAAAAACTAGCTTTTACTTAAAATGGAGCACAAATTGCAATCGGAAACAGCGTGGTGACGAGTATAGAATCCTGGTGAAAGCTAGCCCACGTGTGCTAGTAACAAGGACCCCACAGTAATTTCGCCAAGTATATGAAATAAGCTTTTTCTAGAGGTGGATATTGAGGATGGCAGTAATGTGCCTCAGAATCTAGTCGTGTGATATAACAAAGGTATGCTAAAGATACACCTGTAGTGGTATTTTCTGTCATGTATATCATCATCTAAGTCCCTCGTCCAAGCAATAAGATGGACGTCCATAAATGGAATAAATGACTTAATAATATTCGTCCAGTGTATCTTAATTAAGGCACTTGGCGACTTCGAACAAACTTTAAGCATAGTTTCAAACCTTTTTTGAACTTTGTTCTTGCTTAGGGGCTTAAAGGCTAATATTTAACATAACAACTCATCCGTTCGACTTCATAAAGGATCGGTGATTTACAGGCACAGTAGTACATACCTTGACGACCACGCACAGGTGCATTATTTACATAAAATAGTGGTCTGTTTCGTACATACATATATAAATGTGTGGGTATCAAAATTTTGGTTCATAGTTTCCTTCGCTTTTATGGCCCATCCCAATTATTTCGAGACAATTTGAAATTCTGTGGATATGAACATCGCTAGCGGTGAACTTCCAGCGTATTTTGAAAATTTACGGTTAGTGGCAGAGTAAACAGTTGTATCAGATGGAAATTTGGGATTTTAGTACATTTCTCTGAGTTTCAAGGTTTTAAAAGACCATGATTGTTGTCGACTAACAAAATTTAGCATTGCCTTCCGTCTCACGGTGTGTTATTTAATCAAAATTTTTTTCAGAGCTCGACATCCGCAAGAAATATATATTTTTACTTTAGTTAATTGTCGCGACCAGAACACAAGCTACACTGATTAAGGAGACCAATCTCTTTCCAAGGGTTCAATGCGGTGCGATATACTTGTAAAAATGTTGATTTGATTGACCTTGTTTTTTACCTACTTTACTCAATAATCTAACTGATTTTGTAATTGGGGACGTTTCAAGTCAGTGATTAAGCTGGTTGGCGTCACTGTTTGACGGCAAGTGACCGAACAATACTTATAAAATAATATTGGCTCAGGTAATGAAAATGAGTTGTGGAAGTATCTGACGGCGGTTCTAGCTTCCCTTAAAGAAGTATTTAGCGAACGAACGCGAATAGTTTTCAGTCGTACCGCCGGAAATCCGTCTACAACCTCTCGTAATTTGCCGCAGAAAATTATATCCAAAATACAAGAAAATCTACAATAGGGCAGCAATCACGTATTAAATAATTGACACAATCAAATACAGTAAATAAGGTAGTTATGAAGCCAGTAGTTACAGACAGGGTAACTAACGTATGTGTACAAGCTCAGACACATGACATAGTAAATGCACATATTTGTATTACTACACTGGCAATACCATATACAGGATCATTGGCATCACTGATACCTACACTTTACAATCGCAATATGGCAGCAAGCGCAAAGAACCTGTAAACAGCTGTTTATTAACTAATAAAACAGTTGTAGGGAATGGGAATAAACTGATACAACTACGTTATATTTATACTTTGACTTAGTGATCGATACATGTGTCGTGTTGGGTTGTAATTTTTTGTACAGGAGGCGGAAGGTACAAGGTGAGCATCACGTCTCACAGCAAACATAAGTAATCTTACATATTTTTTCTTTTGTACTGTATGCAAGTCTATAAAATATATTACAGTTTTTCTTGCCCGGAATATTAACTGTTTAAATAGTTCATGCATATTTTAACGGGTTTAATAATCTGGTATTGACAGACGTAACTTAATGCTGTGATTTTGACCAGTTTTGATCAACGTCGGCTTTCCTTCGAATAGTATGGTCGTTATGAATGAGATCCTATAAGTAGAACGTGCTATTCGTCGTCCATAAGAAGTTTCTTTATTCATTTGACTGGACTTACGAAAACTACAAAAAAATGGTTCAAATGGCTCTGAGCACTATGGGACTTAACTTCTGAGGTCATCAGTCCCCTAGAACTTAGAACTACTTAAATCTAACTAACCTAAGGACATCACACACATCCATGCCCGAGGCAGGATTCGAACCTGCGACCGTTACAGACTGTAGCGCCTAGAACGAAAACTACACTCTGCTTTAAACGTGTCTGTATGTAACATGATGTTCCTCTTGTAACACGGTTCTACACTGTATATGTTAAGCTCAAATAGAACGCAAATATTTGCTCAACTGCAGAACTTCTTTAAACCACCTCGTAAGATATACAACGCCCATTTCGTTTAACAAAATTGTATTAGAACCACACACAAACTCCTGACGCCGCCCTCTTACTTCACATTAGAACCACACACAAACTTCCTGACGCCGCCCTCTCACCTCACTAAACGCCAGGCTTCAGTAAAAGTTGAATCTTTGCCAGTCTAGTAATGCATGTCAGTGTTAAAGAGCAGGAGGCAGAAAAGCGATGTGACATTCATTACTTGTTTTTAGAGACATAAACTTTCATCCTACATGGTTCTACTAATTTCGTTAAAGACAAATGTCGACCACTATTGTAATATTGATGCATTAATTTGTTCTGAAAGCGGTGCTGATATTCAAGACAATAAAGGCGGGTTAAAAGCTGTGAGCTATCTGGGGAAGTTAACCTTGCATTACTGAGCAACTGTTTCACCAGGTATTCAGTCTAGCTTACCAAATTCCCAACCAGACTAACATTAATTATAATCTTTTAGTAGTCATCTTACGATAAACGGTGATATATGTATATATATAAAGAAATAAATCAGTTTATATTTAGACATTTATTTTTAACATTGATCATTGTTCCGTTAAATTTTCAGCATATTAAACTTCATTCATAACTAACCTGGTGCCTTATTTAGGATTGTGAAAATGTGAGTTTGTAATCTTACGGAACACATCAAATATGGAGCCAAGATAGGGAGACTGCATACAACAATGCATTCATAGAATAACACACGAAGAACGTTGAAACATATGCAAGAGGAAATTAACCACGATCAACCGATTCAATTTTCACCCAAAGAAGTTACGCTCGTTGTGCAATCCTGTCCGTCATGAAATTACCACACACTGGTATACTAAATTCATACTAACTCTCTGTGAAATCTTCCCGAAAAGAATAGCTGAGGGCTGCTTTGATGTTTACACCACATGCTACACGTGGTCAACTTGGTTTACACAAAGAGTGTAACTGCACAATAATTTTGATAGTTAAAATAAATTACATCGAAACGTAATTTACAAAAGAAAAACCTCGAAATGGTAACTATCGTCTTACTACTAACCTGATAGGTCAAACAATTGTATAAGCACGTGGTACTGGTCTCACAAAGTACACCCCACGTGGGTTGAACATAAAGAAAAGTTGCTATATTGGAAAATATTGTCAAGACAAGACGTTATAATCTCACCCACATTCGCATTTAAGATAGATGATCTTAGTTAGAGTTAGGAATCCTCAATACGTGGTTCCACTTTACTCACAAAGTAGTGACAAAGCAACTACTGGAAGATATTCTGAACTTGACACTCAAATTACACTGTGATGCAATTTAAGATAACATAAGATATTTTAGATCTAACCCTGAAGTAAAGGTGATTAAATTTTCAGTTAGGCTTAACTTAGGAAATCCATTGTCCTATGGACTTCGCAGAGACGCGCTTAGCCGGAGATCTTACCACTTCAGACGCTCGCCGCGGACTGACTGCCTGGGCCCCTACCGAGGGTGCTTAACAGATACAAACGGAAGTGACCAGAGAGGCAGCTTCCTATACCAACATGGCAAGGGACAGACAGGACGATACTAAGAATAGAAACCTCTTTGCTTTTAGAAAGCGTAGCTACCTGTTCCGACGTTGGTCCTACTGTTCTCTAGCAGACATGCTTGTGTGGTACCATCACGCATGCAACTAGAAATACATTTGCTCATTCATCCTTTCACACAGAAGGAAAGGGGGATGACAGTATCTTCTCATATACAGTATATAAAAGAAAGCGGATGTAGCTTCCGTATGAGACTGTGTGACATGAATTACATATAACCTGTGTTTTAAAGTGTAGTAGTGTGACAGATCGTCCTTGATTATGTGTAAAAGTAACACGTTCCCCTGCTCAGTCTCCTCCCAGGTAGTCAGAAACACCACAGTAAATTTAGAAGTGGAATGTAAGCCGTAAATGACAACAGTTTTAAAAAATTAACATGAAAGGAATCCAACAGAGAACTTTCACTATAATAAAAGTGTTCGCTGCTTTCTTAACAAATAGAACCATGATAAAATAGGTCAGCAACCATATTCAGCAACAAATGGAGTTTTCTTTATGTAGTTCAATTTGGAACATCCATTAAGCAAAAAATAAAAGGAGACGCGTTAAAACAGAGTTCCTCATACGAATCGAAACATTAAGCAATTTTCGTGAGACACAAATTCCAGGTATGCGCTGAAAACATCGACAATTCAGATTTATATTCAAAAGTGTTTCCAGAAGTGATGATTCGTCTGAATCTTAGCACTCTAGCCGTAAGTATCAACAGGGTGTGAAGCACGTTAGATTTTCTACCCGAACCGCATATATGTGGCTTCAGTGCGCAAGTTCAGGAGTTGTGGTAACGCATTCCCTGCCTTCATGGGGCGCTGGCAGGTTGTAAACTGGATACATAATATAGCCAATAACTTTGCCAGTATGAGAGCCAGAACGTATATACGCCGTTACGACCCCATAAACTATGAATTACCGCGTCCATGTTTCGTACACAAATTCACGCTCCCATTTCGAAGCTATCCTACGCATACACTAACTGATTAAATTTAGTGAGCGTATTTGAACTCAGCCATGTAATAAAAGCGCTGTTTGTGTTTACGGACACAACAGAATGTTAAAAGCATGTCCACTTACGGTGTAATGGCCTGTCCATTATTAAAATTATTGTGTTTCCGGCAACCTGAAATACGTTCTGCAACCGTCACATGAGAATTTACAGTTGCAGTTTCTCTGAGTATTAGTGAGTGTTTTATACACGTAGTGGATCGCACATTACGCCGTAGAGAGCAGAAAATGTGAGTAACTTCGGTACATTTAGACTGATAACTGTAAACTTCAAGGATCTATTATGTTTTGAAAAAGAATCGAAACATCATTGTGCAAAACAATCAGAGAACGGCGTAGAAAAGCAACAAGGTTCCATATTGTACGAAGATGTGAGCTCCCAGTGATCTTATGAACTCATCTATACGGAACCTAAGCAAATCAGAAATCTACCTAGGAGATGCTGAAGCTGCGAGAGAAGCATACGAAAAGTGATGGATTGCTTCATACCATGCACGTAACTGGATTGTGCATTTGTGAAGAAACTGCTCGTGAAGGCAAGGCTCCGGGATCGATTTCAGATCTTAGAGTTTCAGTTTTGTACGAAGTTTTATATTAACGTATCAGGTGTGGTAGTGAAAGCAAGTATATTTTTGGTGCTGTAGTGGTACATCAAGAGGAAGCAGATTTTTGGTGCTAATACTTCCATACTTTCCGACTAATGGGATAACTTATTTCCACGAATTATTTTATGTGTATAAATGTGGAATATAACACACATTGTAGGGCTTACAATCGAAGCGCCTCATTGCGCGAATAAGTCACCATCTGTAACGTTCTCATTCTAATGAAACCCGCTTCTGTGACTACTATTGTGGTATTTCAGGTGTTACGATGCTGAATTTATTCAAAATATTTGTGATAGGATGAGTAATCCACATGCTTCGAATGGGCTGTAGTTCTCAATTAAACGATACAAATTGCATTAATTATGGACAACTACTGCGCTGGACTGCACGTTGCAGTATTTTCGCAGTATGATGTAATATGGGGCAATCTGTCATCGACAAAGCAATGTCTTGCCTTACAGGAATCTTTTTATAGAACTGTGTAATCGTCACAGCAGCTAACTCATTTATTAATCTTATTCGTCAAATTTTTTTTTGTAAAGGCAGAAGCATTTTCCTGCTGTTTCGCCGTGGTTTGGTACATATCCAGTCCCTCATATAATGTGTAGACGGCTTAGATGAAAAGGGAGTAATCCTATTCTTTACAATATATTTTTTTTCTTTTTTAACTGATGAAACGCCAAAGGTACATTTATTCCCGACGTAAGGTACGGTAAATCTGGTATCACATCCACACTTTTTGGCAATACACATGTTTTAAGAACACCATACATCGGTCTAAAAATCCTCAACTAAAATAATACACTTTCCACATAGAAGAAAAATGAATTTTTTACATTAATGCTCTTCCAACAAATAGCTGTCACTGTAATGCCAAGGGGCAAGAACAAAAGTGCTACAGAGAGAAACCAGAAATAATGTGGACCATTATAGAGAATTAAGGAGAAGAGCTAACAGACTGTGCAAGAGAAAGAAAAGAGAGTGGAATAAGAAGAAATTTAAAGAACTAGAAGAACTAAAGGAACAGAGTGAAATAAGAAAGTTCTATCATGCCATAGGGAAAATGAAGAATAGATTCCAACCAAAAACAACGGCCTGTTCCAGTAAAAATGGGAAAACGATAAGGGAGGAAGAACAGATAGTGGGAAGATGGGCAGAGTATTTCAAAGATACACTAAGCACCAGCCTAGAAGATGAAGAGACAGCAGCACAGGATGGAAGAGTGGAGCTGGAAGTAGACAATGAAACCAATGAGGCAAGAAAGCCAACACTACAAGAGGTCTCCCAGGCTGTGCACAAGTCAAAAAACAATCGATCCCCGGGGGAAGACAGCATAATTGCTGAATTGATAAAAACTGGTGGTGAGGCTGTAATAAAGGAACTGCACACATAAATATCAGATATATGGGAAACAGAAACTATGCCAGATAATTGGAAAATTGGAATAATAGTCCCCATTTATAAGAAAGGCGACAGAACAGCTTGTGAAAACTATAGAGGTGTAACACTCTTAAGTACAGCTTATAAGATCTTCACAAGTATATTAAACGAAATGATACAGAAGTGTGCAGAAGGCATACTAGGGGAATATCAGTGTGGCTTTCGACCAGGCAGAGGAACAACTGATCAAATATTTGTGATAAGGCAAATTATGAAAAAGTTCTATGAATATGATATATATCTGCATTTCTTATTCATCGATTTCAAACAAGCCTTTGACAGCATAAATCGGCAAGAACTATACAGAGTACTGAAAGAAGTTGGTATATGTGCTAAATTAATAAGACCAATCAGAATGACAATGACAGAGACAAGAGCAAAGGGTAAAGGTCCTTAGCAGAACAAGTGATAGCTTTGACTTTAATAAAGGTGTGAAGCAAGGGGATAGCCTCTCCACTGTCCTATTCAACATAGCCCTGCATAGTGCAGTAAATAAAATCAACAAAAGAGGCACCATTTTATGAAAACTAGCCAGATATGTGCATGCGCTGATGACATTGCTATAGTAGGAAGAAATACCAATACACTCCTAGAAACATACCGGGCAATGGAAACAGAAGCCTTAAAAATTGGCCTCATAGTAAACGAAAACAAAACAAAATATATGGTAATGTCACAATCTGAGGCCAGAAGAACCCAGAAAAACCTAAACATCAATGGGAAATGATTCAATGGAGTGTCCTCTTTTAACTACTTGGGAACCCTAATAACAAATGATAACAGTATTGGAAAGGCTATAAGGGAAAGAATACAAGCAGGAAACAGACTTTACTTTGCAAATATGCAGCTTTTCAAAAATAGCCTTGTTACAAGAAAAACTAAACTGCTAATATATAATTCCCTATTCCGCCCAGTTATCACATACGGCTCAGAGGTATGGACGTTGACAGAACACGATAAAAATGCTCTAAGAAGCATTGAGCGGAAAATATTACGCAAAATCTATGGGCCAATAAGGGAGGAAGAAGCCTGGAGAATACGCTACACTGCCGAATTACAAGAGTTAATACAAGGCAGGGACATAGTAAAATTTGTGAAATCACAGCGAATACGATGGCTAGGGCACTTGGAGAGAATGGCAGAGGATAGAATTCCAAAGAAAATGATGAAAGGTATGAACCATTCAGTTAGGCGAAAAGGGAGACCTAGAAGAAGATGGATCGATGAGGTAATAGTGGATATCAGCAATATGGGAGTCCGGGGGTGGAAAAGAGCAGCAAATAACCGAGAATTGTGGGGGAAGATTGTTGAAGAAGCCAAGGCTCACCAAGGGCTGTAGAGCTACTGAAGAAGAAGATACATCGGTCTAAAAATCTTCAACTAAAATAATACACTTTCCACAGAGAAGAAAAATAAATTTTTTACATTTATGCTCTTCCAACAAATAGCTGTAACTGTAATGCCAAGATCGTTTGTGCTGTCCAGTACGTGCGCTGCCTCCAAATAGGAAAAGTAACTTCTCACCGACTGCCTATGTCGTTCAATAACACGTGCCTTGCGACTGATTTAAATCCATTCTCAATCCCACAAATGGACAGCATTTCTCTTCATTTCTCTACCATTTACTGACCAACGCACTCCCGATACTAACAATTTCTGATCGCTTCACCACGTTTTGTCCTAAAGGGTCTCCTTTCTTCCTTATTCATACTTCGTCCATCCACTCAATTTTTTAAATATGTTTCAAATATATTCGAAATGTTACTTTTCTCGTTTCCATACAACCTGCGTTTCACTTCTTCACAATCTTACGCCTTCGAACACTCCACATGATTTCATAAAATATTAGTTGACACCAGCGAAAGCAAATTAAATTTCGTTAGGTTCCTTACTTTAAGACAACTCAAGTTATTAATTTCCCTAAAGTATGACACATATTTTCATTAGGATTGTAAACAGTACCCATAAGATGAAGAAGTCTCTGTGTATGGTATTGTTCATATTGATGTAGGATTGACAGTGTTGATTCTTGTCACTGCTCAGGGGCAGATGCCGGTAAGTTAAATTTCACAAATATTTCTAAGCAGTTGAATTTTAGAATTGTATTTCGGAACTAATTTGGAGCTGAAAGTTGTTCTATTTATTTAATAGTGATAACACCGAATAAGTTTTTCAGGCACTTCAACGAGCATGAAACGTCGTTTACGAATAAAACACATTAAATCTGTTCAGTAGAGGACATTTCTGGACCAGTTTCAAAATTACGATAAGAAAAGAAGTCTTAAACATAACTGCGTATATTATCCCAATGCTTGGTGCTTTGTAACGCATTGTTGTTGTGGTCTTCAGTCCCGAGACTGGTTTGATGCAGCTCTCCATGCTACTCTATCCTGTGACATTTGACACGGCCAGTAATGTGTATAGTCATGGTACTGATAAAAGGCAAGGACAGGCGCTGCATTGGCATATGCAGATACGTAGAGACTGGTGTTACTTTTAAAGGAGTGAAGACAAGCTAAAGAAAGGTGCATGTCCTAGCACACTTGAAGGGATGGATTAGGTACATATTTCTTGTACCGTGGTCCAACAAATTTACACTGAGGTCACAAAAGTCATGGAACAGCGATATGTATGCACACACAGATGGTGGTAGTATGCTGTACACAAGGATAGAAAGGGCGCTGCATGGTGCAGCTGTCATTTGTAAGGAAGTGATTAATGTGACAGTGTTTCCGTCGTGATCATGGTCGCATGACGTGATTTGAGAGACTTCGAACGTGGAATGGTTGTTGGAGCTAGACACGTGGAACATTCCATTGGCATATCGTTGGGGAATTCAATGTCCGAGATCCACAGTGTCAAGAATGCCCCGAGAGTACCAGATTTCAAGCATTACCTCTGACCAAGCACAACGCAATGGCCGACGGCCTTCACCTGACGATCGAGAGCAGCGGCGTTTGGGTAGAGATGTCAGTGCTAACAGACAGGCAACACTTAGTGAAATAACAGCATAAATCATTATTGGATGTAAAGGACAGTGCGGCGAAATTTGGCATTAATGAGATATAGCAGCAGCCGACCGATGTAAGTGCCTTTGCTAACAGCACGACATCGACTGCAGCGCCTCTTCTCGGCTCGTGACCATATCGGTTGGACCCTAGATGCCTGAAAACCCAAGATCCAATCACATGAGACAAGATCTCAGTTGGTAAGAGGTGACTGTATGGTTTCATTGTAGTGCATACCCCACGAAGCCACAACGAATGTTTCCAACAAGGCACTGTGCAAGGCGCCATGATGGTGCCGTAATGGTGTGGTTTGTGTTTACATGGAATGGACTGTTTTGTTTGATCCAACTGAAACGATCATTGACACGTAATGGTTAGGTTCGGCTACTTGGAGATCATTTGCATCGATTCACAGACTTAATATTTATGAATGACACACGGTTGGTTTTGGGGAAGGACGGGGAAGGACGGGGAAGGAAGTCGGCCGTGCCCTTTGAAAGGAACCATCCCGGCATTTGCCTGGAGCGATTTAGGGAAATCACGGAAAACCTAAATCAGGATGGCCGGACGCGGGATTGAACCGTCGTCCTCCCGAATGCGAGTCCAGTGTCTAATGACACACAGTTGTTCGGGATTTGTTTGAAGAACATTCTGGACAATTCGAGGGAATGATTTGGCCACCCAGATCGTCCGACAAGAAACCCATCGAACATTAAATGGGACAAACTCGAGAGGCGAGTTCGCGCACATAATACTACACTCCTGGAAATTGAAATAAGAACACCGTGAATTCATTGTCCCAGGAAGGGGAAACTTTATTGACACATTCCTGGGGTCAGATACATCACATGATCACACTGACAGAACCACAGGCACATAGACACAGGCAACAGAGCATGCACAATATCGGCACTAGTACAGAGTATATCCACCTTTCGCAGCAATGCAGGCTGCTATTCTCCCATGGAGACGATCGTAGAGATGCTGGATGTAGTCCTGTGGAACGGCTTGCCATGCCATTTCCACCTGGCGCCTCAGTTGGACCGGCGTTCGTGCTGGACGTGCAGACCGCGTGAGACGACGCTTCATCCAGTCCCAAACATGCTCAATGGGGGACAGATCCGGAGATCTTGCTGGCCAGGGTAGTTGACTTACACCTTCTAGAGCACGTTGGGTGGCACGGGATACATGCGGACGTGCATTCTCCTATTGGGACAGCAAGTTCCCTTTCCGGTCTAGGAATGGTAGAACGATGGGTTCGATGACGGTTGGGATGTACCGTGCACTATTCAGTGTCCCCTCGACGATCACCAGTGGTGTACGGCCAGTGTAGGAGATCGCTCCCCACACTATGATGCCGGGTGTTGGCCCTGTGTGCCTCGGTCGTATGCAGTCCTGATTGTGGCGCTCACCTGCACGGCGCCAAACACGCATACGACCATCATTGGCACCAAGGCAGAAGCGACTCTCATCGCTGAAGACGACACGTCTCCATTCGTCCCTCCATTCACGCCTGTCGCGACACCACTGGAGGCGGGCTGCACGATGTTGGGGCGTGAGCGGAAGACGGCCTAACGGTGTGCGGGACCGTAGCCCAGCTTCATGGAGACGGTTGCGAATGGTCCTCGCCGATACCCCAGGAGCAACAGTGTCCCTAATTTGCTGGGAAGTGGCGGTGCGGTCCCCTACGGCACTGCGTAGGATCCTACGGTCTTGGCGTGCATGCGTGCGTCGCTGCGGTCCGGTCCCAGGTCGACGGGCACGTGCACCTTCCGCCGACCACTGGCGACAACATCGATGTACTGTGGAGACCTCACGCCCCACGTGTTGAGCAATTCGGCGGTACGTCCACCCGGCCTCCCGCATGCCCACTATACGCCCTCGCTCAAAGTCCGTCAACTGCACATACGGTTCACGTCCACGCTGTCGCGGCATGCTACCAGTGTTAAAGACTGCGATGGAGCTCCGTATGCCACGGCAAACTGGCTGACACTGACGGCGGCGGTGCACAAATGCTGCGCAGCTAGCGCCATTCGACGGCCAACACCGCGGTTCCTGGTGTGTCCGCTGTGCCGTGCGTGTGATCATTGCTTGTACAGCCCTCTCGCAGTGTCCGGAGCAAGTATGGTGGGTCTGACACACCGGTGTCAATGTGTTCATTTTTACATTTCCAGGAGTGTACATCGGCTGTACTTTCACAGCTATGGACGGCTATAAAGACCTCCTGGCCCAATACTTCTGCAGCGGACTTCCAGTGACTTGTTGAGTCCATGCCACGTAGAGTTACCGCAACACGTCAACCAAAAAGTGGTCCAACACGTCAGTGTGAAATATTTCATGACTTTGGTCACTTCAGCGCATTTGACATCGTGGTGAATAATCGGCAGCTATTGTCACCAAATCGCCTCTCTTTTCGCTCAGGGTTTAGCTACTGGATGTTTTTGGTGTACAAATAACTGAATGTGGCATTGCAAGAAAATGTAATCTGTTTCAAGCTGGCAGTCCAGATGTGGTGGTAGCTTACACTCACTATTCGACATTTCAAATGTATTTCCTTAGCAGTATATGATTACTGAGTTCACTAAAAGTGAACTTTTCCCTTCTGAATAGTCTCACGGTTTCTAGTGAAGCATTCACAACAGTTCCAGAGACTCTCATATCTTCTACATCTACATCTACATCTACATACATACTCCGCAATCCACCATACGGTGCGTGGCGGAGGGTACCTCGTACTACAACTAGCATCTTCTCTCCCTGTTCCACTCTCAAACAGAACGAGGGAAAAATGACTGCCTATATGCCTCTGTAAGAGCCCTAATCTCTCGTGTCTTATCTTTGTGGTCTTTCCGCGAAATATAAGTTGGCGGCAGTAAAACTGTACTGTAGTCAGCCTCAAATGCTGGTTCTCTAAATTTCCTCAGTAGCGATTCACGAAAAGAAACGCCTCTTTTCCACCACAGACTCCCACCCGAGTTCCTGAAGCATTTCCGTAACACTCGCGTGATGACCGAACCTACCAGTAACAAATCTAGCAGCCCGCCTCTGAATTGCTACTATGTCCTCCCTCAATCCGACCTCATATGGATCCCAAACGCTTGAGGAGTACTCAAGAATAGGTCGTATTAGTGTTTTATAAGCGGTCTTTTTTACAGACAAACGACATCTTCCCAAAATTCTACCAATGAACCAAAGACGACTATCCGCCTGCCCCACAACTGCCATTACATGCTTGTGTCACTTCATCTCGCTCTGCAATGTTACGCCCAGATATTTAATCGACGCGACTGTGCCAAGCGCTACCCTACTAATGGAGTATTCAAACATTACGGGATTCTTTTTCCTATTCATCTGCATTAATTTACATTTATCTATATTTAGAGTTAGCTGCCATTCTTTATACCAATCCCAAATCCTGTCCAAGTCATCTTGTATCCTCCTACAGTTACTCAACGACGACACCTTCCCGTACATCACAGCATCATAAGCAAACAGACGCACATTGTTATCCACCCTATCCAAAAGATCATTTATGTAGATAGAAAACAACAACAGAGCTACCACACTTCCCTGGGGCACTCCAGATGATACCCTCACCTCTGATGAGCACTCACCATCGAGGACAACGTACTGGGTTCTATTACTTAAAAAGTCTTTGAGCCACTCACATATTTGGGAACCAATCCCATATGTTCCCACCTTAGATAGGAGTCTGTAGTGGGACAGCGAGTCAAACGCTTTCCAGAAGTCAAGGAATATGGCATCCGTCTGATACCCTTCATCCATGGTTCGCAAGATATCATGTGAAAAAAGGGCGAGTTGTGTTTCGTAGGAACGATGCTTTCTAAAGCCGTGCTGATGCATGGACAGCAACTTCTCTGTCTCAAGGAAATTCATTATATCCGAACTGAGAATATGTTCGAGAATCCTGCAATAAACCGATGTTAAGGATATTGGCCTGTAATTTTGAGGATCCGTCCTTCTATCCTTCTTATATAGAGGCGTCACCTGCGCTTTTTACCAGTCGCTCGGGACTTTACGTTGGGCAAGGGATTCGCGATAAATGCAAGCTAAGTAAGGAGCCAATGCAGTAGAGTACTCTCTGTAAAACCTAATTGGAATCCCATCAGGACCTGGTGATTTATTTATTTTCAACCCATTCAGCTGCTTCACAACCCCAGGGATGTCTATCACTATGTCCTCCATGCGGGAATCTGTACGAGGCTCAAACGGCGGTATGTTTGTATGATCCTCCTGAGAGATCTCTCAAATGTTAAATTTAAAATTTCAGCTTTCGTTTTGCTGTCTTCCGTTGCCAGGCCAGACTGATCAGTGAGTGACTGGATGGAAGCCTTCGACCCGCTTACCGATTTTACGTAAGACCAGAATTTCCTTGGGTTTTCAGCAAGATCTTTTGCTAAGGTATGTCGGTGGTAGTGGTTGAATGCTTCGAGCATCGCTCTTTTTACAGCAGCACGAACCTCTACTACCTTTGCCTGTCCTCATTCTCCCGATCTTTCTTGTACCACGAGTGCAATTGTCTTTGCTTCCTGAGCATTCTGCGAATTACTCTGTTACACCACGGTGGGCCTTTTCCGTCCGTAACCCACTTTTTCGGCACATACTTCTCCAATGTGTGATTCACAATGTGTTTAAAATTTGCCCATAATTCTTCCACGTCCATCGTACCGGAAGTAAATGAAGTCGATTCATTTACTAAGTGGGCTGCTAACAACTGCTTATCTGCTCTTTCTAGTAAGAATACTCTTTTAGCCTTCTTGATCGACTTTTTAACTTTCGTAACCATAGTCGTAATGACAACATCATGATCAGTAATCCCTGTCTCAACAGTGACACCGTCGATGAGGTCCGGTCTGTTCGTGGCTACCAGATCTAAAATATTTCCATTACGCGTTGGCTGTAGATTTAGCTGCTCAAGACAGTTTTCGGGTAATTTGTTCAAAAGTAATTCACACGACGGCTTGTCTGTACCACCTGTAATGAATCCATAGACATCCCAGTCTATACTAAGTAGGTTGAAGTCGCCTCCGTCTAATATAGCATGACCCGGGTACTTCTGCGATGTAGAGTGTAGACTCCCTTTGAATGATTGTAGAACTGTCACGGCGTAACCTGGTGGCCGGTAATAACACCAGACTTAATTTCTCCTAGCCCTGTTAAACGTGTCCAGTTAACTTCACAGTCACACTCTACTTCGACCTCAGTAGTCACAATATTTTTGTCAACTGCAATGAAGACACCACCTCCTACGGTGTCTAATCTGTCTTTCCGATACATGTTCCACCCCTCACTAAATACTTCAGAACTTCGTATCTCAGGTTTCAACCAGGTCTAAGTCCCGAGAATAACTTGCGCGCCACACGCTTCCTGGAGGGCAGTAAATTCAGGAACTTTATTCCGAAAACTCTGAAAATTTACTGCTAATATCTTGATAGCTGAAGTGTCTTTATACTGAGCGCGTCCTGATTTCCCTTTCTGCACGTTGACTGGTGAATGTTCATCAGGACACCTCGCTCTACTGCCTAGCCTAAAAAAAAAAAAAAAACAAAAAAAAAACAAACATGTGCACGCCACAAGTACTCTGCTACCCAAGTAGCCGCTTCCTTTGTGTAGTGCACCCCTGACCTATCTAGGGGCATCCCACAATTCCCCACCCAATAGCGCATGTCTAGAAATCTGCAGCCAAGACTGTCACAGAGTCGACGAAGCCTCTGTTTGAGATCCTGGACTCGGCTCCAAACCAAAGGACCCCGATCCACTCTGGGAACGATGCTGCAAATAGAGAGCTCTGCTGGCACCCCACGAGCGAGGCTAGCGGTCTTCACCAAATACGCCAGCCACCTGTACGAACTGAGGATTGCCTCAGAACCCAAGCGACAGGTATCATTGGTGCCAATGTGAGCAACTACTTGCAGACGACTGCACCCCGTACGCTCGATAGCCGCAGGCAAGGTCGCCTCCACGTCTTGGATGAGGCACCCCGGGAGACAAACCGAGTGCACGTTGGATTTATTTCCAGCCCTGTACGCTATTTCCCTAAGGGGCTCCATCACCCGCCTAACTTTGGAGCTCCCAATAACCAGCAAGCCTTTGCCCCCGTGTGCCTGCTCGGGCCCTGCTGAAGAAGCGGCCACCTGCCCACTGACAGGATGAGCGGGCGAGGCCAGCCGGCCAGCCTCCACATTGACCCTCCGCCTCGAGCGACGCGAACGCGTAGCAATCCGCCACTCACCCTGAGGTGAGGGCGGCCCCAACGCGCTTATTTAGCTTTCATATTTGTTTTGTAGTTTGATTCTTAATTTCTTTTCGAGTATTTGTGCGTTTGCATATTTAATTACATACAATCCTTGAGTATTCTCGTATTTGAGAGGAGTTATATTGCTTATTGACAGCTGTAAAGTATAAATTCGCAGAGTCGTTAGTCAGTTGTTTGTTTTGGACAGTCAGTGCTTTCTGTTTATTTCATAGTCAGTAAGCAGTAGATTTGATGACAAATTGACGCCTATGCCTATAACCTAAGCAGCCTTTATACTTCACCACTGACGAAAGAAATCGTTACTGTTCCATATTTTCTGTGCCTATGACAGATTTCGCTCGTATCGTTTCAGCCAGATCCCAGCGTGATTGGTTCAGAACGTTACCGTAACCAATGGTCGTGGTTGAGGGACTGGAATTGTTTTTACATGTTTATTTTCAGTATTTTATCCAACTTTAGCGACTGCATTGCGATTTGTTGAATTAATAATCAACCAGATGATCAAAATAATTTTTTTACCGGTTTCAGGTAGCTAGTGCTCTTCTTGAGAAGCTCTAGTTACAGCTACCAGTCTGACGACGCGCCCTGCATCCTTCCCCTAACGACAGACCCCTGCAGCACGCTACTCACCCCACTACTACACGCGAAAAATTTACCCACTCACCTTGTTTTATCAGGAGGCTGTCATCTTATGATGTGTGGTCAGCAGTGTAATCCTTGGGGGCCTGTCGAAGCGGGAAGGTTGAATGGCGCGGTCATGGGCTGGAAGTAGCAATTGGACATTCTGAATCTTTATTAATGACATGTTCATTGGTTGTGATCTACCAACTGGTAGACCTTGCATTTCCCAACTACTTGAACTCTCGACATTGAAAAAATGTATATGCCATAATTCTGAAAAATATGAGGTATGTTACCTATATGTAAAGTATTCTGCATTTCATAACTAATGGCATGGAAAATATGTTTAGAGATGTAATGTATGTATGCAGATCCGAAGGCGATGATCAAAGTACTGTTGAAACCGGACATCAGTTCAAAGTAAATATTTAAAAGCAATCTTGGCCCTGAAGTATATCTGCAAATATTACTTCTGTAGAAGGGTACTAGTTGCCTGAAAAGTGAAGGAATAAAATTCATTTTGTGCAACTCGTTGCTGATTATTGCAAAAAATGTTTATTTCTGTTTATTTATCTGCCAGGATCGCTAGGACATGCGAGCCAAAGATACTTGATCACTAAACGAGTCAGTTCACAGTTTAAAGAACGATGATTATAAAATTTATAAACAACTGAATTAAATATGAAAAGGTTTTTAAGATATCGCTAATAACCACAAAATTTGTTGAATACTTATATCGTGTAATGACCGAATACTATTAAAACAGAAAATAAATAAACTTAATAGTATACGGGGTGTTACGGGTATAAGTGCAGATATGGTGATCACTCGTACCTTAGTTCGTACCCGCTTAAGTGTTTTAGTGGTTTCTTCTCTGCGTCTACCAGTCTTTCCAAAAACCCGTCACATAATTTAGTGCACTGTCGTAACTGCATCACTGGATGCGTGTGAGACTAAAATTTTTGCGTCCATTTATGGAAACTTCAAATCCTGAAATGGTGAACGGGGTGAAGTAAGCATTCGTGGCTGTCTTTTGCGACATACACTTCGAGGTACTAACAAACCTAAAGACGTACTACTGCTAATAGGTATATGTATGAGCCTGGAAACGAAGTAAATACTGATGTAATTTTTGTCAATACATTATCGTAAGTCACCGACAAAATATCTGCAGTTACACCCGTAACACCCTACACTGAGATGACGAAAGTCATGGTATAGCGATATGCGCATATGCATACGGCGGTAGTATCTCACACACATGGTATAGAAGGTATGTGCATAGGCGGAGCTGTCGTTTGTACACTGGAGATTCATGTGAAAACGTTTCCGACTTGATTACCACCGCACGACAGAAATTAAGACTTTGAATGCGGAGTCGTAGTTGGAGCTAGACGAATGGGGTATTCTGCTTCAGAAAGCTATGGGGAATTCAGTACTCCAAAATCCACAGCGTCAAGAAATTGCCGAGACTAACAGATTTCAAGCATTACCTATGACCACAGACAACGCAACATAACGAAAGAGGGCAGCGGTGTTTACGGTTGAGTTGTTAGCGCTAACAGACAAACAACGGTGTGTGAAATAACTGCATAAATCAATGTGGGGTGTACAATGAACCTGTCTATTATGAGAGTGTCGTGGCAGCAGACGAGAGACGCTAGAGCCTTTGCTAGCAGCACATAGCCTGCAGCGCCTCTCTTGGGCTCGTGACGATGTCTCTTGGACCTTTCACGTTTGAAAACGGTTGCCCGATCGGGTGAGTCCAGATTTCATTTGGTAAGAACAGGTGGTAGCGTTCAAGCACTGTGCAGACCGCACGACGTTATGGACCGAAGCTATCAACAAGGCTCTATGCTAGCTAGTGGCGGCTACGTAATGCAGTGGGCTGTATTTATATGGAGTAGACAACGTCGTCCGATCCAACTAAACCGATCATTGACTGGAAATGGTTATGTTCGACTTCTTGGAAACAATTTGCAACCATTTATAACCTTCATTTTTCCAGAGAGCAATGGAATTTTGAATTGGCGAGAATGCGCTATGTAAGCGGGCAACAACCGCTCGCGATTAATTTGGTAAACATTCTGGGTAGTTCGAGTGAATCATTTGTTCACCCTTCGAACGATTATAGGAGACAAATGAGAGGTCAGTACGTGCACAAAACCCTGCACCGGCAAAACTTTCGTAATTACGGACGGCGGTGTAGGCAGCATAGCTCAATGTTTCCGCAGGTGACCGCCAACGACCTGCCCAGCCCATGACATGTCGAGTCGCTGCACTATGCCGGACAAATGGAGATCCGACACGATAATAGGATATATCCCCTGGCTTCTGTCAGCTCACTGTAAATACTAACCCCAGCCGTAACTATGTACTTCTTTAGAATCAAGTTTTATACTACCATTTCTAACATAAGATTGTTCGAGTCAGTCACTTTGTAACTGTCCGCCCCCGGTAGCTGAATGGTCAGCGTGACGGATTGTCAATCCTCTGGGCCCGGGTTGGATTCCCGGCTGGGTCGTGGAATTTTCTCCGCCCAGGTACTGGGTGTTGTGCTGCCCTCATCATCGTCCTATCATCCTCATCGAATGCAGGTCGAGCCGGCCTCTGTGACCGAGCGGTTCTAGGCGCTTCAGTCCGGAACCGTGCTGCTGCTACAGTCGCAGATTCGAATCCTGCATCGGGCATGGATATGTGTGACGTCCTTAGGTTAGTCAGGTTTAAGTAGTTCTACGTCTTGGGGACTGAAGACCTCGGATGTTAAGTCGCTTAGCGCTTAGAGCCATTTGAACAATTTTGTTGAGTGCAGGTCGTTGAAGTGGCGTCAAATTGAATGACCCACACCCGGCGAAAGGCCTGCCTGACGCGGGGCCCTGGCCATACGATTAAATAAAACTCTAGTTATTCGACCGACATCAGTGATGCGCGAGCAAGACGTGCAGAGGATATTGCAGGGACCTGCAACGTAGTATCGACAAACTCATAGTTAAGATTTGTTTTGACCGCCATCTTTTTCTCTGAATTTTTGAGTTATATCGGATATCGCGTCTCTTAGATGTTTGTGAACGATTATAAGCAACTTCAAAAGAACCATATAAATGGCAGTTTCTGAACACATCATAAGAAGACAGCCACGTCACAAGACAGAGAGATTGTTTAAAATTTTTAAGGGCACAGGAGATGAATCTACGAAGACACACGTCCTCTAATTAGGTTATTCTATTCATTCTTCACAGGATGACCACAGCATACGGCAAGAGCTCACAATAAACGTTAATACTTTTGTTCATTCCCACTGCAACCCGATGGTGAGGTCTCACCTCTATGGAATTTGCTAAATAATTTTAGTAGTCAATAACTTACGTGACCGGTAGTGGTATCTGAAAGACCTTCTCATAATTTTGATACAGTCACGGTCAATTAAGAGTCAATACTAGTTTTAAATGATTTAAAGAACTGATAAAACGAAAAAAACTGTGAGAGATCTTAAAAACAGAGAACAGATTTCAGAGAAAATTTCTGAAGTACTACGAAGAACTCATGATCAGTAAAGAGGGATTGTGCCAGAAGGAAATCTTTCAAGTAGAATTTGAGTACTTGCTCCTTGTTATTATTTCTTTCCTTAATTCCGTTGGGAGACTATTGTGCTGAATGTATCAAAATGCTTAAAAAGTGTTATCTAAGTGCTCATCATTTTTCCATCTGAATGAATGTTGCAGTTTCTTGTGAATGAGCCAATGCTCTTAACTAGAAATACCACACTGGAACGTATGCGGAGAGAAGGCGAAGATAAAAATCCAATACGCCTGAATAATGGCTTACGTGGATCTCGCGAGCGGACACCACGGATCATTGTGGCTGCCCTTTTATGGGCTAACAATATTCCTCTTGAGTGTACAATGTTGCTTCTACATATAAAATCAAACATGGTAACATCTGGCTGAAGATTAGAGGCGTCTTCGGGTGCCAGACCCCTAGAGGTATACCCGGCATATCCATCATTGGAGCGTTATCTACGGACGCGTACGCAATTGAAGTGCACTTTGCTGAGCATTATGCTCGGAGCTCTGCGTCGGAGAATTACTCCCCTCCCCCCGCCTTTCGTACCCTCAAATGGGGGATGTAAGGGAAACTTCTATTGTTCACTACACTCGACCGTGAACCACATGACACTCCATTTACTGAGTGGGAGCTCCTCCACTCCCATGCACGTTGCCCCGATACAGATCACCAGATCGCATCCACGCTCACGTGATGAAACAACTCTCGATGGACTACCAGTGACATATCTTTTCATCATCTTCAAACGCATCTGGGGCAATGGCGGTATTCCAGACTATCGTTCCAGTGCTCAGACCTGGTAAAATCCCTCTTGTTGTGGGCCCATCAGCATAACCAATGTTCTTTGTAAGCTGCTAGAACGTATGGTAAGTCCACAGTTGTGTTGGCTCCTTGAGTCCAGGGCCTACTGGCTCCGTGCCAAGGCGGTTTCCGTCAGGGTTGCTCTACCACTTATAACCTAGTGTCAATCGAGTCGGCCATTCGAACAACCTTTTCCAGAAGCCATCTGTTGGTAACCGTCTTTCTGATTAAAGAAATGGAAATGCCGTGTGGCTAGGGCCTCCCGTCGGGTAGACCGTTCACCTGGTGCAAGTCTTTCGAGTTGACGCCACTTCGGCGACTTGCGTGTCGATGGGGATGAAATGATGATGAAAGACACACAACACCCAGTCATCACGAGGCAGAGAAAATCCCTGGCCCCGCCGGGAATCGAACGCGGGACCCCGTGCGCGGGAAGCGAGAACGCTACCGCAAGACCACGGGCTGCGGACTCTGTTTAAAGAAAATCCTACGACACGACCTGGCGGCTCCACATCCTTGGCCACATTACATGAGTGGGGTCTCCGCGTCCCAATCCCGACTTTTATCGAAATCTTCCTCACTCCTTACTTTCCGTGTCCCAGTAGGTGTCTCTCGTAGTTCCCCCCATATCCAGCAGGATGGGGTCCCGCAGTGCTGGGTATTGAGTGTCTCTTTATTTTGAGTGGTCACTAACAGTGCAGCAGCTGTGTGGTTGTCCTTCTCAACGTCTCTGTATGCAGGCGACTTTTGTATTTCGTATTGCTCCTCCAGTACCGATGTTGGTTAGTGACGCCTACAAGGAATCGTCCAAAAGGCGCTGTGATGTGGTGTAACCAAAGGCTTCCAGTTTTCAGCCTCAAACTCGTGTGTCCTGCACTTCTCTTGAGTATATCCAGTCCTGCTCCCGTGAGTCCTTCCTTGTCTGTAGTGAGTCCTCGAGCGGCTTACAGGCTATTGACCAGTACCACTCTCGCCTTCCTTTGGTAGCGACCTTCCAGGACTCCGTCTGTGGCATGAAATGGACTGGTTGTTCTGTGGTCTTGGTCTGGACACTGTGACACATTGGAATCCCAAGAAATAGGTTTCCTGACAGGTTAGCGAAACAGGCTACTTGGGAACCACTTCTGAAGATCGGCATATCTGAAACTGATTTGCGCTCGTTATTACGCCGTAAGGTTTCTGGGATTTGGGATACGAAATGGCATGCTCAAGGTACACACAAACTGCGTGCCATAAAGGAGACTACGAATATGTGGGAGTCCTGCATGAAGGCCTTTCACAGGGACCCTACGCTCCTGTACAGGCTCCACATCGGCACACATGGCTATCTTCTCCGCCGTGATGTTCCACCCCAGTGTCGGTGTGGCGACCGGTTGACGAAGGCCCACATTCTGCTGCACTGTCCGGTTTTAGTTGTCTTCTACATCTACATCTACATTCATACTCCGCAAGCCACCCAACGGTGTGTGGCGGAGGGCACTTTACGTGCCACTGTCATTACCTCCCTTTCCTGTTCCAGTCGCGTATGGTTCGCGGGAAGAACGACTGTCGGAAAGCCTCCGTGCGCGCTCTAATCTCTCTAATTTTACATTCGTGATCTCCTCGGGAGGTATAAGTAGGGGGAAGCAATATACTCGATACCTCATCCAGAAACGCACCCTCTCGAAACCTGGCGAGCAAGCTACACCGCGATGCAGAGCGCCTCTCTTGCAGAGTCTGCCACTTGAGTTTATTAAACATCTCCGTAACGCTATCACGGTTACCAAATAACCCTGTGACGAAACGCGCCGCTCTTCTTTGGATCTTCTCTATCTCCTCCGTCAACCCGATCTGGTACGGATCCCACACTGATGAGCAATACTCAAGTATAGGTCGAACGAGTGTTTTGTAAGCCACCTCCTTTGTTGATGGACTACATTTTCTAAGCACTCTCCCAATGAATCTCAACCTGGTACCCGCCTTACCAACAATTAATTTTATATGATCATTCCACTTCAAATCGTTCCGCACGCATACTCCCAGATATTTTACAGAAGTAACTGCTACCAGTGTTTGTTCCGCTATCATATAATCATACAATAAAGGATCCTTCTTTCTATGAATTCGCAATACATTACATTTGTCTATGTTAAGGGACAGTTGCCACTCCCTGCACCAAGTGCCTATCCGCTGCAGATCTTCCTGCATTTCGCTACAATTTTCTAATGCTGCAACTTCTCTGTATACTACAGCATCATCCGCGAAAAGCCGCATGGAACTTCCGACACTATCTACTAGGTCATTTATATATATTGTGAAAAGCAATGGTCCCATAACACTTCCCTGTGGCACGCCAGAGGTTACCTTAACGTCTGTAGACGTCTCTCCATTGATAACAACATGCTGTGTTCTGTTTGCTAAAAAATCTTCAATCCAGCCACACAGCTGGTCTGATATTCCGTAGGCTCTTACTTTGTTTATCAGGCGACAGTGCGGAACTGTATCGAACGCCTTCCGGAAGTCAAGAGAAATAGCATCTACCTGGGAGCCTGTATCTAATATTTTCTGGGTCTCATGAACAAATAACGCGAGTTGGGTCTCACACGATCGCTGTTTCCGGAATCCATGTTGATTCCTACATAGTAGATTCTGGGTTTCCAAACACGACATGATACTCGAGCAAATAACATGTTCTAAAATTCTACAACAGATCGACGTCAGAGATATAGGTCTATAGTTTCGCGCATCTGCTCGACGACCCTTCTTGAAGACTGGGACTACCTGTGCTCTTTTCCAATCATTTGGAACCCTCCGTTCCTCTAGAGACTTGCGGTACACGGCTGTTAGAAGGGGGGCAAGTTCTTTCGCGTACTCTGTGTAGAATCGAATTGGTATCCCGTCAGGTCCAGTGGACTTTCCCCTGTTGAGTGATTCCAGTTGCTTTTCTATTCCTTGGACACTTATTTCGATGTCAGCCATTTTTTCGTTTGTGCGAGGATTTAGAGAAGGAACTGCAGTGCGGTCTTCCTCTGTGAAACAGCTTTGGAAAAAGGTGTTTAGTATTTCAGCTTTACGCGTGTCATCCTCTGTTTCAATGCCATCATCATCCCGGAGTGTCTGGATATGCTGTTTCGAGCCACTTACTGATTTAACGTAAGACCAGAACTTCCGAGGATTTTCTGTCAAGTCTGTACATAGAATTTTACTTTCGAATTCACTGAACGCTTCTCGCATAGCCCTCCTTACGCTAACTTTGACATCGCTTAGCCTCTGTTTGTCTGAGAGGTTTTGGCTGCGTTTAAACTTGGAGTGAAGCTCTCTTTGCTTTCGCAGTAGTTTCCTAACTTTGTTGTTGTACCACGGTGGGTTTTTCCCGTCCCTCACAGTTTTACTCGGCACGTACCTGTCTAAAACGCATTTTACGATTGCCTTGAACTTTTTCCATAAACACTCAACATTATCAGTGTCGGAACAGAAATTTTCGTTTTGATCTGTTAGGTGGTCTGAAATCTGCCTTCTATTACTCTTGCTAAACAGATAAACCTTCCTCCCTTTTTTTATATTCCTATTAACTTCCATATTCAGGGATGCTACAACGGCCTTATGATCACTGATTCCCTGTTCTGCACTTACAGAGTCGAGAAGTTCGGGTCTGTTTGTTATCAGTAGGTCCAAGATGTTATCTCCACGAGTCGGTTCTCTGTTTAATTGCTCGAGGTAATTTTCGGATAGTGCACTCAGTATAATGTCACTCGATGCTCTGTCCCTACCACCCGTCCTAAACATCTGAGTGTCCCAGTCTATATCTGGTAAATTGAAATCTCCACCTAAGACTATAACATGCTGAGGAAATTTATGCGAAATGTATTCCAAATTTTCTCTCAGTTGTTCTGCCACTATCGCTGCTGAGTCGGGAGGTCGGTAAAAGGAGCCAATTATTAACCCAGCTCGGTTGTTGAGTGTAACCTCCACCCATAATAATTCACAGGAACTATCCACTTCTACTTCACTACAGGATAAACTACTACTAACAGCGACAAACACTCCACCACCGGTTGCATGCAATCTATCCTTCCTAAACACCGTCTGTACCTCTGTAAAAATTTCGGCAGAATTTATCTCTGGCTTAAGCCAGCTCTCTGTACCTATAACGATTTCAGCTTCGGTGCTTTCTATCAGCGCTTGAAGTTCCGGTACTTTACCAACGCAGCTTCGACAGTTTACAATTACAATACCGATTGCTGCTTGGTCCCCGCATGTCCTGACTTTGCTCCGCACCCTTTGAGGCTGTTGCCCTTTCTGTACTTGCCCGAGGCCATCTAACCTAAAAAACCGCCCAGTCCACGCCACACAACCCCTGCTACCCGTGTAGCCGCTTGCTGCGTGTAGTGGACTCCTGACCTATCCAGCGGAACCCGAAACCCCACCACCCTATGGCGCAAGTCGAGGAATCTGCAGCCCACACTGTCGCAGAACCGTCTCAGCCTCTGATGGAATCCTCAGTTACTGGACCCTTTACCATTAGTTTTAGCTGAAGCGTCTCATTAGCTGATTTATTTTTACGTTTTATACATGAGGATAAAGGGGGTTGGGGAGGAGGCTATCGTTTTAGCGCATTTCTTTTGTCCATCTGTGATCTCTACCCTAGTGCTTTTAGGCTGGAGTTTTTGTGTGTTACAGAGTGGCTAGCTTACCCTCTTTTATTCTTGTGATCAGCCAGCCTCGTCGTCCGCTCTACTGTGTTAATCACTTCTACTTGCTTCTTCCGTCGCTCTTTGCTTTTCTTGTCATACTTGTTGATTGTAGTGATTGCTACCCTTCTGTAGTTCGTGTGGCTTTACTTTTCTCCAGGATTTGTGCGATAAGTCTAGTATGTTTTATTCACATATATACAGGAACAAGGGACCAATGACCAAGCAGGTTGGTAGGTTGGTCCCTTCCCCCTACCCCCTAAACCAACCAACCAAGCATGATAACAGAGTGGTAGTAAAGACTGTAAACAAGGATCTCAAATAAGCTACATGGTAGAAACAGCATTCTGTTCCTACAAAAGGTCGTGAACCTGAGAACCTTAGAGATAGCTTCCCATACACTTTCAGTCCTAAGTTTCAAAACTGTCGACTTTGTTGACTGTTTGACCAACTTAGGGTAATGAAATCATGCTTTTGGAAAAGGAACGTGTCGGAAACTGCTTCTAAAAGCAAAGAGTTCACGTTACGGACTTCAATAGTTGCTAAATAATTTATACTACATTCTACGTCTTCAAAAATAATATCGGTATCATCCACAATAAAAAAAAATGTTTGTCGTCTGTTACAGATCTTTGACACTGTCTCAAAAAGTAATGGACCGCAAACATACTCTGTAGCAAACCCTAAATTCCATGACCCCAGTCAGATTTAAAATCCTTCCCTGTTTGTTGCAGCGAAGGACAACCTCCTTCTCCCTACATTCCGTTAATAAGGTGAAACTTCTTTGAGCTTTTCTCGTAATTTCATGGCTTTCCAACTTAAGCAGCTGTACTGCCTGAGCCACACGCTCAAATGTTTTTGTTATAGAAACAATATACTTTGTGTATCAACAGATTAATTAGTGCCACTAGTACCTCATTCACAATGGAATAAACTGCATTTTCTGTGGACACTTCTTTACCCAAGGTGTAGGTCAGACAGCAAACGGTCATAAATTATGTGTACTGTGATATGCCACTCAAATCTCGTGCATAAAAAAAGGAAAAAAAGAAAATTCATTGACAAAAATACGAAATTGAAAATTAGCATTATAGGGTATTAGAAATCGACAAGGATAGCTGCAGAGATATTGGTGATATGCCATATAAACAGGACAATTGCACAGTAGTATAAGCAAGGCAAAAAAATGGTTCAGCTGGTTCTGAGCACTATGGGACTTAACATATGAGGTCATCAGTCCCCTAGAACTACTTAAACCTAACTAACCTAAGGACATCACACACGTCCATGCCCGAGGCAGGATTCGAACCTGCGACCGTAGCGGTCGCGCGGTTCCGGACTGAAGCGCCTAGAACCGCTCGGCCACCTATGCCGGCGTAAGCAAGACATATGAAATGCAATGAGCAACCAGTGGCATGCAGAAATCGATACTAACAAGACTTTTCAACGAGAGTTCAGTACAAAGCAGTTCCACCATAGCGATGAACAAGTCAAAATTTACTAAAAATGGAAAGATACGAGTATAATTTTTAGTTATGTGTATAAAATATGGAATGAAACAAAATTCTTTTAATAAACCATTCATATTTGAATATCAGTAGCATGAAGAGCTGTATCCAGGGCTGATAAATGTAGCTCACAGTTAGAACAACAAATTACTATACCAATACATCCCTATTCACACCAGCATAATCACGGAACTGCCAAGACGCCTTCTTAATGAAAATGATTCAGCTAACCTGTTCATACACCTCTTATACGTACGCTGCTCTTCATTTCGTTTTCTAATACCCTGTAAAGCTACTTGAACCTGATTGACGTATTTTTGTCAATGAATGTGTCAATAGCTCCATTTCTATCTTCCCATTTTCGTAATATGTAAGAAATTTTCCTTCAAGTCTTGTAAGTACTAGAGTGTATTTCTCTTTACATTTACATTTTACTTTTGTGATTGAAGTTACATGAATAGCCAAAGTTCAAATAGTGCTAATTGATACTGAAAGCTACACTTGTATTCTAAAATTACGGTAAATCTCTGGCGCTTAGCATTTCAGGAAAGTGATGTACACAGTAAATCATATATTTCGTAATATACTACACCACTATTGTTGAGTTTAGTGTACGTGGGCAAGTAGATAACTTGCGAGACACTAAACGGGCCAGAGGGGAGAGCCATTGCCTGTTCTCTGATCACCGACGGATGCCCGGTTGTCAGCATGCAAACTAATCGGTCTTCACGGTCTTCAACTTACAGTACTCAACAAAAAGGGTGCTAGAAACCTCTGCATTTGGCGGAAGACGGTTTTCAGAGACAGGTTACTGGAGATGTTGGTTTATATAACATTCCGAGACAAAACTCTGGTCAATGACATGACTGATGCAATAATTCGTACTTCAAATTAGTTCAAAAAATGGTTCAAATGGCTCTGAGCACTATGGGACTTAACATCTATGGTCATCAGTCCCCTACTTAAACCTAACTAACCTAAGGACGTCACACAACACCCAGTCATCACGAGGCAGAGAAAATCCCTGACCCCACCGGGAATGGAACCCGGGAACCCGGGCACAGGAAGCGAGAACGCTACCGCACGACGACGAGCTGCGGACTCAAATTAGTGACTTACGTACCATTGTAACCATGTGCGTTGCCAGTTAAAAGATTTTATTGTTGTAATTCAGACCTATTCTCAGTTATTTTCTCCTGCAAACCGCAGAAAAGTCTTGAGTCCGAGTAGGTACGCTTTGAGTTATGCTTAGGTACAGTCAACCTGTCTGAGGTATCAAACGCTCTCACGCAATGGACTGCTTATAGGAATCTTATATATGAGAAGAGTCACTGAGAAACTGAGTGAATAAGAAACCAATCAAGAAAACAGAGTACGTATGTATTACAATGACAGTGTGGTCGCACACATAAAAACTGCAGAAATAATTAGCTATTACACCAATAACTTAAACAAAAAATTGTGGATTGTTCGAGTTTCTTTGTGACGAAGAACGTGACAGAAGTAGAAACAGAGAGGCTGATGACTGGTCTAGATTTTTCCCTTCTTTTCTTATTTCCTGGGGTGATATTTATTTTTGGACATTTTATACCTGTAAATTAGTGGCAAATATATTTCGTGTAGGAACGTGCGACACATTGTTCCCTCGTATCTAGAAGATTATCGAAAACAGCGCTGTG
This sequence comes from Schistocerca nitens, assembly GCF_023898315.1. NCBI lineage: Eukaryota > Metazoa > Arthropoda > Insecta > Orthoptera > Acrididae > Schistocerca > Schistocerca nitens. The sequence goes on along the minus strand of NC_064621.1, from coordinate 306,022,899 downwards.
ACCTTTTCGTGTGTTTTGATAGAGTACCAATAAATTATCACTGAAGTTATTGACTGATGAACTTTCGTGCGATATAACGAATACATGTGATTTCTCACTATTTAGTATGTGTCAGGTCTGTTTCCACCTTGATCCATCCATTTCTTATACGACAGAATTGATAGTCGTAAGGGTGGACACTTGTTTGCATTACGTGACAACTGCGTGATGATTATGGATAAACACGAAATGGTCGGGTGAGGACAATGAGACAAACCAATGATCTTAATAATTATAGGTTCTGGAACCTAAGAATATAGTTTGGGTCATGTCTGTGGTCTTCTCGACAATGAACTTGGACCACCCATCTCTGAAATGGTAGTAGCGATGTTCTTAAGGGCGTGTATTCGTGTAGGTTGTTACAGTCTGCATCACGTGACAACTGGGAAGAGGAAAATGAAACAAGGAAATTGCCTACATAATTACAAGTTCTAAATCCCATTTTTGTCCACAGGACGATGTGGAACGACAGAGTACATCGGCACAGTACAACAGAGTCTGGGAAGGTCCAAACTGCAGATAGGCACTTAAGGGTCAGCTCATTACGACAAGTGTTTCACATGGCTTCCATTCATGCGTTGGCAGGCTTCACCACGTTCCCTCATCGAGGTCCACACTTGATGAAATGTTCCAGATGCCTTACGAATGCATTGACAACCATCCACCAAGCGTTCGTGAGCTTCACTGTTTCCATTAGCAGGGCTGGAATACATCTAAGTTATAAATATTCCCACGCAAAAGAATCAATCGGATTCAAGTGGAGAGGTTTGGGAGAACACGGTACTCGCACGTCACAACCGATGCGCTCGTTTTCGAAGATTAGTGCCTTATATTCCCTAAACGGTACATAAAATTGTGCCAATATATCATCATGCATGTACCACATTATGCATTCCTTGAAGGGCAACGAGCCTGGCAAAAATTCTTTTCATTTATCTCATTAATATTTTAATTATGATATTAAAGGAGTTCTATAGCACATAATTCGTAATTACTGAGACTGGACTTACTATTTTCGAAAGAATGATTCCTTTACTGTAACCTGGTGACGTTTTGTAAGTCCAAGGTGTGTGGGAAACGCTGAACACAGCGGATTTTTGAGGAGGTTTTGACTAGCAGTGTGTAAGGTGTCAGGCAAATCCAACACCTTCCATGAAAACCCTGACATGATAAGCAAATCCGGCAGTATGTCAAATAGCTCCGAATAAATCCTGACATTAATTTAACCAAAGTAATACGATCAACGAGTGAGCAAATGGAATACCAGAGACTAACCTAAGAACCCCTAAATGCATGTCATACCTTCCCACCGTGAAACAGACGCAGTTCCGAGGGAAGAAACGAGAACAGAAGCCAAGTGCAGAACCGTGTTAAGCTAGAAGGCCCTACGATAAGGGACGGACACCCACATCGCCGGCTGACCGCAAGGATCACCCCCCCCCCCCAGCACATGTTAAAAGATAGAGCCCTCCAGAAGAACAGTATAGATCTTACGATAACACTAAAAGGTCCACACCAGCTGCAAGTTTTAGCGTGAGACTTTTTCGCGTCTCTGTTACGTTGCAAACACTAAAAACATTGCCCTACCACGAAAAATATAACGTTTCCCATTGGATAGACAGAATTTTTGTAGGCGGAGCTTAAGGTTAACGTTGAGACCCTGATTTGTCAGTTGAAAACACAGCCAGATAGCTTTTCCTAAAACCAACTTCGGTAAATTGTAGTAAGGAGAAGTTAGGAGGGAGTTGCTTCCGAGACGGCGAGGTGTGGAGCTGCGTCGCCCGCCGCCCCCTGATGCTGCCTAACCAACGACAAGGTAATGAACGCACGCGATGCCGCATAACAGCGCTTAAAGCTTCACTCAGAACTGCTGAGGTCTCATCTGTTACACCCCCTTTTTGCGTAATACTAGTGTCGATCGTCAATTAAAGCTCATGGTATTCACATTTACTACGTAAGTTAAAATCTGAAACGCGATGATTTTTCTGTCATATAATTATTGAGAAGCCACATCAGCCACTGTAATTTATGATAAGTTAAATAAGTAATTAAAGATAATTGATAGTTTTCTCTTTTGTGAAACTTAATTTATACCTAGATTATAGATGTGATAAGGCATAGGTCATCCTTCGATCCATTATAGAACTTGGAAAAATTGGAAACCCATTCAGGGAATATTGGTTCACATTTTTGTTGAGCGCAGTTGGTTTTTATCATCTTGTATTAAAATATTTCCTTTTATCAATAGTGCAATTTATGAACAATGTTTTGTGAGTAGAATAAAATTTCCAGTGTAAACTTAACTGACGTTTCGACGTTATTTAACCAGCTAACTAAAAATAGGTAAGCCTTGAACCCCTTCCACTAAATTTAGTTAGTAGTAAGACTGTTTTACAGTGAGTGCAGTGGAGCTGACGCTGAAATCATTAAGTATTTGACTATATCATCGCTAGTCTCACTGAACTCTTCTGAACTCTACATGTCATGTGTGGTCTGGCGTCTCCTTACCAGCAACAGGTCCCCGGTTCAAACTAGTCAATTCCCTAAAAAACACGCTCAGAGCGTCGTTGCGCGAAAGTGGTAGGGAGAAGAAACAGACACCACGCAGAATGTTAGAAGTGGAATGCAACTACAGATAAAACGGCTGTGTATGGAGATCTAGGTTCGAGTAGCGAGCGACTCTGTGTCACGGAGGTTTGGTGCCGAGGTTGTGAGGAGAAAATGGTTCAAATGGCTCTGAGCACTATGGGACTCAACTGCTGTGGTCATAAGTCCCCTAGAACTTAGAACTACTTAAACCTAACTAACCTAAGGACAGCACACAACACCCAGCCATCACGAGGCAGAGAAAATCCCTGACCCCGCCGGGAATCGAACCTGGGAACCTGGGCGTGGGAAGCGAGAACGCTACCGCACGACCACGAGATGCGGGCGTTGTGAGGAGACATGGAGGGCATTGTGCCCTTTGTAACTAAGGGACAGTCCGAATGCCGCAACGCTTGACCTCTTCAGCTTTCTAACGCTGGTGGGGAGCGCATTACGATATTTCTTTGGAAGCACCTATTGCAGAAAGACATTGGCCGCTTTCGCAAAGAACACGTTGGGCTGAAATAATGGAACTAGCCTCGTAGCATTGTTACTTTTTTAAGATGTTTCTTGGAAGCAGCTTTTGCAAATAGACAATGGCCGCTTTCGCAAAGAACACGGTTTTCTGAAAAAATGGACCTAGCTCCGTAGCACTGTTGGTGTAAATTCTCAGCAGTTCTGTAGCAAGGCTAGGGGAAAACAAAAGAAGGCTTCTGCATTCATAGAGGAGTCTTCGACGTCAAAACGACGATACCGAACCCCTGTTTTTTTAGAAGAGGATGTGGATTCATTATCTTCACTGGACTTGTTTGGAGACATGTTATCTGGACGGGATTTTCGGTGACAAGAAGTTCCGCGCGTTGGAGCTACGGTCCCCACACAGTCCATTGGCGGAAACCTGTTATACACCCGCAAATGTGTGTGGTGAAGTGGAGTCGGCCTCTAGCCTGTGTGGGGACAGCTTGAACTTAGCTCTTTGGGCTTAAGTTGGACGTTCAGGATTGTGAATATGGCGTTTTGAAGATCGGTTTGAAACGACGTCCAGTATGCATACATCGTATCGGGGAAACAATTTGTTTCCAGACCAACATTTACCAGAATGAATTGGTTTTGTCGTAGTCTTATACTCTCTGTGGTGTCACCGCCAGACACCACACTTGCTAGGTGGTAGCTTTAAATCGGCCGCGGTCCATTAGTACATGTCGGACCCGCGTGTCGCCACTGTCAGTGATCGCAGACCGAGCGCCACCACACGGCAGGTCTCGAGAGACAGACTAGCACTCGCCCCAGTTGTACGGACGACGTAGCTAGCGATGCACACTGTCGAAGCATCGCTCATTTGCAGAGCAGATAGTTAGAATAGCCTTCAGCTAAGTCCATGGCTACGACCTAGCAAGGCGCAATTAGCATGTATCTACAGAGTCTCACTTGTATTGTCAAGAGCGATGTACAACAAGGATGGATTAAAGTTAAGTATTCCAGAAGCTACGTACTTTTCTTTATAGCATTCATTACGTATCCTGTTTCAGACCTCTCTAGCCTGCGTGAGTTTAAGCGCGTGCCTTTCGGTTACCCGTCGCTGTGGACTGGCTGTCTTGTCAGTCCTCAACATTTTTGGCGACGAGGCTTAAAAGAGGATTTCGCGTTCGTCTTGCCCTAATTTATTTGTGTCATGGCTTCGCCACAGTCTCCAGATATACTGTCCGAATTTTATCGCTTGCAGACTCAGCAGATGAAGGCGTTATTGGATGCCCTTGGACAGCTCGTCGAGGGTCAACATGCAATGCACAGCGATGCGGCAGCCGCCGCTTCACCACTACTGCAGCCACAACATGCTGTTGCACCCCCATTCCGGCCATTTGCCCCAGCTATGGAATCCTGGACGGAGTGGTCACGCCAATTTGGATTCCATCTCGCCGCCTACAGAATTCAGTGTAATGAGTGGCAGCCTCACTTATTGTCGTGTGTAGGGGTGCAGATGTACCGTGTGATAGTGAAATTGTTTCCCCAATGCGACGTAGCAACTCTATCCTACGAAGAAATTTTGTCGGCGTTAGATGCCTATTTCAAAGAAACAGTCAATGTCGTTGCAAAAAGGTATACGTTCTTTCGTACCAAACGTACGGCCAGTCAAACTAATAGGGAGTGGGTTGCAACATTGCAAGGCCTTACTAGGGATTGTGCTTTTGAGTGTGAATGTGGACTCCCTTATTCAGATACAATGGTACGTGATGCAATTGCACAGAACGTTTCTGATGTTCGTATACGGGAACAGATTTTGAAACTAGTCAATCCCTCCCTACAACAAGTGATAGACATATTGGATAGGCAAGACACACTTGACTTTGCTCAGGAATCATTTGCAACTTCGCCAGCCGTGTGTCACGTTAACCGGCCCGCCGGGCGCGCTGCACGGAACGATAAACAACCCTCGCGCCCGTCCGCGCAGTTGCGGCCTAGCTCTCAAACACGTGTGCCGCGTAAGCATGCCAATGCAGTTCTACAATCATGCCCGCGGTGTGCAACTAGACATTCGCGTGACAATTGCCCGTCACGCCAAGCTATTTGCTTTTATTGTCATAAGAAAGGACATGTTCAAAGTGTTTGCCAGAAAAAGCTCAGATCAGGCAATCACAACCATTCCAGGCCCTTTGCTTCGCGCCGGAATCGAACCAAGGACACTCAGGCTTCTGGACCTTCGCCCATGGACATTCATGTAGTTAATTCCACTCTGTCCAGTGCCACTTTCTCTACCAGTGACTGTGTTCATCCCACAACAAGTGTGCGTTGACATCGCCGGAAATCTCGTCAGGTCGCAAGTGCTTCTGTACATGTATCAGTTCAAATTGCACGAGACAGTCGCTCTTGTCGTCGGCAGGACAGTAAACTTTTTGTAGATTTGGACTTTGATGGCAAGGTCATACCATTCCAGCTCGATACTGGAGCTGCAGTTTCATTGATCAATCACGACACGTACAAACAACTGGGCAAACCTCCATTGCGTGACGCCAGTGTTCAGCTCACTAGTTATTCAGGACAGCATATCCCTGTGTTAGGACAGTGCACTCTTCTTGCAACATACAAGGGACACACAAAACTTGTGTCATTTTACGTTTTTCGTTCTTCTACTCAGTGAAGTTGTTTGGTTTAGATTTATTTCAGTTGTTTAACTTGTCTATAGTCAATCAGGTCTTATCAGTGAACCAGACTGTGCCTTCCGCCAGTGTTTCTCGTCTATGTGAAGAATTTGCAGACATTTTTGCACCGGGCCTTGGTTGCGCTAAGAACTATGAAGCACATTTGGAACTGAAAGTAAACGCGCAACCGAAATTTTTCAGAGCGCGCAATGTTCCCCATGCATTGCGTGATGAGGTTGCAAGAACATTACACGATTTAGAATCACAATGTGTAATTGAACGTATGCAGGCTTCTCTCTGGGCATCACCCTTAGTAATTTTGCTGAAACCTTCCGGAAAACTGAGACTTTGTGTGGGCTTCAAGGCAACAGTGAATCCACAACTAGTGATTGCAACTTTTCCTTTACCCCGCCCGGAAGATCTTTTTGACAAACTGTGCCTGGGTAAATACTTTTCGAAGTTGGACCTAGCAGATGCGTACTTGCAAATACCAGTGGACGAAGAATCCCAGCGCGTCTTGGTGGTTAACACGTAACTTGGTTTGTACCGATTCAAAAGAGTGCCATTCGGGTGTGCATCCGCCCCTGCATTGTTTCAGCAATATTTACAAACTGTTTGTGCGTCGATCCCTACTGCTGCGAACTATCTGGACGATATTGTGATCTCCAGAACGACAGCAGAAGAACATTTAGCCAACCTCCGCACATTATTTCAGGTCTTGCGACAAGATGGTCTTTGCTTGCAGAAGGACAAATGTGTGTTTTTTGCTCGTGACTTACCATATCTGGGAAATGTAATCAATGCCCAAGGCATACATCCGAGTCCAGAGCGCCTCCGTGCCATACAGGACTTGCCTTTGCCGCAGAATTTGAAGCAGCTACAGTGTGTGTTGGGAAAAATTAACTATTATCATAACTTTCTCCTGCATGCTTCTTCCATTTCAGCTCCGCTTCATCGCTTACGCCGTAAAGGTGTTCTGTTCGTCTGGACGACGGTATGCGAACGTGCCTTTCGCCAGTTGAAATCGGCGTTGCTTTCCAATACTTGCCTTACGCCATTCGATCCCCAGAAACCCCTTTTGTTGATGGTAGATGCATCGGATTTCGGGATCGGTGCTGTGCTTGCGCACAAAGATCGCCCTATTGCCTTTGCGTCCAAATTGCTCTCGTCTGCGCTAAGAAATTATTCACAGATAGAGAAAGAAGCTTTGGCTCTCGTGTTTGGTGTTACAAAGATTCATGATTTCTTATATGGTCGTTACTTTACCATCATCACAGACCACAAACCTTTGACATCGCTTTTTCATCCGAACAAGCCTGTACCTCCACGTACAGCGCAGAAATTCATTTGCTGGTCTATTTTCCTCTCGCAGTACCGTTACAATATCTTGTATCGGTCCACTGCTAAGCACGGAAACGCTGATGCGTTGTCCCGTTTGCCTGTAGCTGCGGATGAAGCATTCGATTCTTCCGAACTTGCTTGCATGTTCATTGATGCGTAAACCGATAACGTGGTCGAATCGTTTCCGATTGATTTTCGTCGTGTAGCTACAGCCACAGCTGCTAACCCTGTCCTTGCTACCGTTTTGCGTTTTGTTGCTACGCAATCGCCCTTGTCAAAGTCACGGATCGAGGATCCGTTGGTTCGCCGATTTTTTCCTCACAAGGAGAGACTTTTTGTACGACGTGGTGTTTTGTTGTTGCGTTCTAATAATGATCAGTCCAGAGTCGTGGTCCCACGTTCGTTACAGTCATCTGTCTTAAAGCTTCTCCACCAAGGACATTGGGGTATGGTGCGAACGAAACAACTTGCTCGTCAGCACTGTACTTGGTTCGGAATCGATGCTGCGATTACGAATATGTGCTCTTCTTGCATGGCGTGTGCCGAACAACAATCCGCACCACCGCGGAAATTCTTTGCATGGCCGAAAGCCACTTCCCCTTGGCAACGCTTGCACATAGATTTTGCTGGTCCATTCTGGAATGCTCGATGGTTGGTTGTGGTCGATTCTTTCAGTACTTTTCCTTTTTTTGTCCGGATGTCTTCCACGACGTCATCTGCCACCATCCAAGCGTTATCCGCTATCTTTTGCATTGAAGCTCTTTCACGGACTATTGTTTCCGACAATGGCCCACAATTCACGTCCGCAGAATTTCAGTCTGACATCTGACATCCGCGCCGTTTTCGCCTCAGTCAAAGGGTGCCGCTGAACGATTGGTCCGGACTTTCAAGTCACAGATGTTGAAGTTGAAAGAGTCGCATTCTCGGGAGGATGCGTTGTTGCTCTTTTTGTCTTCGTGTCGCTCTCAGCCCCGAGATGGTCGCTCGCCAGCTGAGTTGCTCCATGGTCGTCCTCATCGAACCTTGATTTTGCTGCATCCGCCGCATCAGGTTCCTGTGCAGCGGCAGACTCCTGTTTTTGCTCCAGGCGACGTTGTATTCTATCGCAACTATCGCGGTTCACGGCGTTGGCTTGCAGGGTGCATTCTTCGCTGCCTCGGCCATGTGATGTATTTGGTTTTGGGGGCCTCTGGTGAGGTGCGTCGGCATCTCAATCAGCTGCTCCTCTGTCGTCGCCTGGGTTCTGCCGCTCCCCGTCTGCATTCAGCGACGGTGCCGTCCGGTCAGCGCCCTGGGGACCCATCTACTGGCTCGCCTCATCCCCAGGTGTTACCGACGCTGCCTTCCATTTTGCCCCATGGCGGCGCACCGCCGCCGCCGTATGTTCTCCCGCCGGCGCCGCCCGCAGTGGACGTGTCGCTGCAACCGCCTGGCGCCTCCCTGGGTCACGCGCCGCCGATTACTTCCCGTGACCAGATGTCCTCCGCCATGGAACTCTTGCCCGCTCCGGACCAGATGTCGTCTTCACCCGTCGGGTGTCCGACCAAATGGAGGTCGACCCTTCGGCCCCTCCAGTATCTCTAAGGGCGCATACACCGCATGTTGACGTGCACCCTGGACTAGGTTTTCAGGCGTTTCCTAGCTCCCCTCGGACCGAATGGCAGGGTGCGGGTGGCACAGCCTCGCCTGTTGTTAGGCTCCCCACCTCATCGCATACGTCAACATGGGGTCCTCCCCACGGCGGGCGGAAGCCTTATAACACGACCGTTCGCCGAATTGCGGGGGAGGAATGTGGTGTCACCGCCAGACACCACACTTGCTAGGTGGTAGCTTTAAATCGGCCGCGGTCCATTAGCACATGTCGGACCCGCGTGTCGCCACTGTCAGTGATTGCAGACCGAGCACCACCACACGGCAGGTCTCGAGAGACGGATTAGCACTCGCCCCAGTTGTACGGACGACGTAGCTAGCGATGCACACTGTCGAAGCCTCGCTCAGTTGTAGAGCAGATAGAATAGCCTTCAGCTAAGTCCATGGCTACGACCTAGCAAGGCGCAATTAGCATGTATCTACAGAGTCTCACTTGTATTGTCAAGAGCGATGTACAACAAGGATGGATTAAAGTTAAGTATTCCAGAAGCTACGTACTTTTCTTTGTAGCATTCATTACGTATCCTGTTTCAGACCTCTCTAGCCTGCGTGAGTTTAAGCGCGTGCCTTTCGGTTACCCGTCACTGTGGACTGGCTGTCTTGTCAGTCCACAACACTCTCCACTTTCCTTTGCACCTATAGTAGCCGAAAGTTATTTACATAACGAGCGTGAAGGATTGAACAAGGACTCATTTGTGGGGGTTTCCTGAAATCAAATATTGTACTCTTCATACAGAAAAAAAAGAAACTGAACCAGACCGAAGAGAACGTGGTATGATGTCGGCCAACCTCTGGTACATTCTCTGTCAAGTCTGGACGACAGTTTCCCTGGGCGATGCTGTAAGCAGGGGCAGGGAGGCAGTAGCACGTCAAGGGTGTAGGCACAGAGATGGCACAAGAAATGTCAGAGGAAAGGAAAATGAGGAAAGCGACTTTAGAACTAACCTGGAGAGATAATGAGAGTTCTCTTACCTGTAGTTTTCCTATCTTTTGTTTACAAGAAGAAGCCTTTCTCTCGGAGTAGTGTCACCTCGGTAAGCGTTATATTGTCAGCTGTCTATCCTGATCGAAGGTGCTACTTCTTCGACAAGAGCCCTTTTAGCTGTCTTAGCAAAGCTGAGTGTTCCCCATTCCAGTCTTCAGGCGAAGGCAAAGTAACTGACAGAAGTCGGTAACAAACTTGACTTCGCATCAGAGGCGGTGGTATGAATAAGGAATTGAATCAATAAGGGAAAATATTTCAGAGGCGAAAAATGAAAATTCCCCACACATAAACTAATAGAAGAAAAGAGCCATAATACCTGCACGCCGACTTGTCAATACCAAATAGGATGTACAGTTCAATATTCGACATCTACAATCAACAACTACGTACATACTCACCAATTCATTGTTCAGGTTGTAACGCCGGAAATGCATATCCTTCTATTTCCATCTATTGTACTATAGATTTTTCCTTATGTTGTTACCTGAAGATATGACATTTCTGTGTCTTTATATATTGTAATTGTTTTACTATTTGTATATATATATTTATACATTTATGTCGATGTATAATTGGTTTGTTTTGTAAACACTATTTGTATTTTTACGCTGGGTCTTGCCTAGGAAAAACTATGCTATCGAACGGATACATCGATAGGTCGTGTGGAGAACCAAAGTGTTTACGACCTTTGGTGGTGTTAACTCTGCCGCGTGGAGCGCGGGCAGAGCAGAGAGAGTCTGGCTGGAGAAGGGCGGTGGAGCACGTGTGTTGAGTGACGCTGAAAGGTGGCTACACTGAGCCACAGCGCCAGAGATCGCTAGAGAGCATTGTTCCGCCGCCTCCACTGGCACAGTCATTATTGAGATGTGCTAGAAGGCAGTGCTTGGGGAGAGCTCGTAGTAGTCAGTTCGTGTTCAGATGTGCTAGTAGGGAGTGCTTGCTGAGATGTGATACTGAAAAGTTCTTGTTGAGATGTGGTAATAGCGAGGCGGTGTGGAGCTATATTGTAATTATGAGAGTGATTTTGGTCAATATATGAAGGTAACGAAACTTGATTTATTTTTCATTATTTCCATGTTTTAAATAATGTGTCATTACAGGTTCAGTCAACAAAGCATCTGGCTTGTGTTCTTGGATTAGAGTGTAATTGTGGATCTCTTGAGTAATTATGGTATTTGTATTTTCTTTAATTAATTCAGTATAAATGTTATTTAAAAATTCTTGTGTTGTTGAAGAAGAACCGTGCCAGATGCGTACGTTGAGTCACACTCCCACACACAGAACAGTTACTCTTGTGCTTGTTGTTGCGTTGGTTTTATAGTTGCTGGGGACTTAATTAATTAATTGTGTTAATGAAAATTTCCATTTCATTCCTTGTTGTTGTTCTATGCAGTCAGATAGCGTAATAATAACAGTCAGGGCCAACCGTTTACGAGACTTGCGTAATCGGACAGTACAGCGACTGAAAATCAAAATTATTTCCATTACATTTAATTAAGCCCCCATGCACGTGGCGACCGCTGCTTCGGATCGTCCCTTGGAATTCTTCTGATTGTAAAAATAGTAGACAGTAGTATTGTTGTAGTAATTTGTAGTCTAGTAATTGAAGTCTATATTGCATGTGTAGATTTGGTAATTGGCATTCTTCTAATGGTATTTTTCAAAATTTATTTTTTTTGTTGCCTTGTATACGCGTTTGACGATTTAGTGCTTTTATTTCAATTGTTCGTTAATCGCGTTTGAGGGAAGCATTCTGTGTGAATGGTATTGTTGGTGATAACGTGTTATATTCTCTGTAATTTTCGTACAGTGACGAGTTTTGTATGTTTTGTAAATGATTACGCGATCGATGAAAAAGGCAAAAATGATGGATAGTCAGAATGACGAAATTGTTGACATGGCGAACTCGCCATCACAGGGGAACAGTATGATGAATAATGAAGTGGAAAACAATTTAATAAGCAGGGAAAATAGTCCAGAACCATTTCAAAATTTTTCTCAAACAGAAAATTTTCAGAATTCGAGATTAACGACAGAAGATTCTGAAATAGTATCGAACACAAATAGCTTTACAGCCATGACGAAGGAAACTGGTTTTGCGGGAAATGTTAGGGGCGAAAAGAATTTTGAACCATTTAATATGGAGCAGTTGATGGGTGCAATATTAAATTTGGGATCACAAATAGGAACAATTACAACTGATATGGGAACAATTAAAACAGAGATAGGAACAATTAAAACAGAGATAGGAACAATTACAACTGAGATGGGAACAATGGAAACACGGTTAGATTCACGACTAGGGACATGTTTCAAAAACATGAAAGATGAATTAAAGAAAGAAATTAGAGAAGAAGTACAACCGATTTTGAATGCTCACAATAATAGATTAATTGCAGTAGAGATTAGACAAAGGGAACAGGATAGAGAACAGGAGGAAAGAGATCGCGTGATAGTGCAGAAATTTTCGGAGTTAAATTTACAACGTGCACACGATAAGGAAGAAATATTTGAGAGAATCGAGGAATCCGTACCAAATGACAGATTAAATAACCTAACACAACAATATGAACAGTTAACTACCAAATGTGTCAAAACTGAAACCCGAGTCGCGACACTTATGGAAGACGTAGGTAAACAGAAAGAAAAAATAGGTGACTTATCGGAAAGAGTTGAGGAGATTTCAGATAAATTGACAAATCTTAGTTTACATGGGGACAGAGATTCAGATGATACAGCACCATTGCCATTTGCAGAAACCGAAGAGTATCAGGACATAAATAAGCATGTTGAAAATCAGGGAAAATTTAATGAACGCGTGAAAAGGGAATTTGAGGCATTAAAAAAGCAAGTCAAACAAATTGAAGGCGAAATCGTAGGAAAAGACGGCAAAAGAGATTTAGAATCACAGATACCAGAGGGGTTTGAAGAAAATAATTTGTTTCATTTACGGGATGCAACAAGAGAGCGCCAGGCGCGCGAACTTGACAATAATCGACATTCAAACTGGGACAGACGCGGTAGGTCTTTGTCGCCACGAGGCGAAAACTTTGACTATAAACACTTTTTGACTGTTCGGAAATTTAAGATCTTCCGCAATTCTAAGAATGACATACATCCATGTGCATGGTTAGATCAATTTATGTATGCACTCCCACCAAATTGGCCACTAAGTCACAAACTGGAATTTATGTGTGGATATTTAGAAAACGAACCGGCGACGCGGATGCGCGCACTCATTAGAGATTGTAATAATCTGAATGATTTTTATCATGCATTTCTATCGGCATATTGGTCCGAAAACACGCAAGACAGAGTCAAACACAGTCTTATTATGCAGCGTAATTTCAAACAGTCTGAGTTCCGCACGCCAGCGGAATATTTTGAAGACATGATTCGAAAGAATCAGTTCCTTTCCAACCCTTATAGCACGACTGAATTAATTCGCATTTGTTTAACTAAGCTGCCACAATCCATAAGACAAATTGCTTTAGCTGGAAGATGTAAAGACGACATTGAGACTTTTAAGACTTTGTTACAAGAACTTGAGTATGACAACGACGACGGGACTTCTTGTAACTTTTTCAGTAACAGTAATTACGATAGATTTTCAGAGAAAAGGGATAGTGATCGAAACGGGCGTTATATGGGTAACTTTGAGAATGACAGACGTAACAGACAGGACAATAGATACCAGCCTTATGACAATAACAGACGTTCTAACAGAAATTACACAGACAATTATGATAACGGTAATTCGTACCGGAATGATCAATCATACGGAAACAGTAATCGGTATCATCAAGACAGAAATTATCCATACAGTAATAGAAATTCTTACTACAGAAATAACCAGGGTAGTAGGTCTAACAATAATTTCAGAAGTGACAGTCGAAATTATACAAGAAGTAGTTATGCAGACAGACAGGAAAACAGAAATTTTAATAACAGACACAACCAAGAATTTGCATCTAACAGACAGGAAGGACCTAATTGGCATCCTCCGCGTGACAGAAATTCAGAGAGACAAGTGGAAATAGTAGAAATTGATCCGCGAAATGTCGGAAATAATCAAAGACGTGACGCAAACAATCGACAATGACTAGCAGCTTCGGCTTCTGGCAGCAATATAGACGGTTCAGAAAGTAATGACACTACGACTTTACACTACGTACGCCTGGAAGATATGAGAGACATTTTGCTAGATGAAAAGGAAAATAATGTAGACGCATTTTTACATCCTGTTATTGAAGTATGTGTGGGTAAGAATAAGTTCACTGCAATTTTAGATTCTGGGAGCCCATTGAACGTCATTAGTGAATCAGTTTTTCATATATGTAAAAGAACTATTGCCTGTCCTGTGTTACCTATTTCTAAAACTACAATTCGAGGCGCTATTTCTGGAAAAGGTGTGGAAGTTAAACAACAGACCAACCTAAATTTCATTTGTCAAGGATACGAATTTTCTGCTAATTTTATTATTGTTCCATTACTCAGTACACAGATTATTTTAGGTATGGAGTTTCTTAACGGACATAAGGCAATTTTGAATTTTAAAGAAGGAAGTGTGAATTTGACTGTTGCCGGAATGCCGAAATGTTTGAAATTTTTCGAGTGTTTAGCAAGATCTGAATCAGATACAAAATGTTTAAGGTTTCTTACTTCTGATGCTTTTGTTGAGCGTTATGACGACAGTGTGTTTATTCATGACAATGACAATAGATACAGAGACGCGATGGAGGATATAATTAATAGCGAAGAATTAATTAATGAAAAGGTTAAGAAAGCTGAAGTGCCAGATGACGTTGCAAGAGAAGAGCTGCACCACATTTTGACTTCACATGCTACAGTGTTTAGTCATCACACAGGAACTATACAAGGCTTACAATATTTATTTAAAGTAAAAGAACACACACCATTTCGCGGGAAAACGTACGCTATTCCTTTGGCTTACAGAGACAAGGTTAAGAATGAACTTCAATACATGTTAGATCAGGGCATTATTGAGCCAGCAGTCAGCCCTTATACCAGCCCATTACACGTTGTTCTTAAAAAGGATGGGTCAATTCGTTTGGTTCTGGATTCCAGACAGATAAATAATATTATTATTCCTGAAACTGACCGTCCACAAAATTTAGATGAACTTCTTCAACATTTCCATGGAATTAAAGTTTTATCCACGATTGATATGCGCGCAAGTTTTTGGCAAATAGAACTCCACCCTGATTGTAGAAAATATACTGCTTTTTTAGCCTTTGGTAACTGTTACCAGTTTCGGAAATTACCGTTTGGACTTACTGTATCTTCAGCAGCATTCATTCGTAGTTTAAATGAAATTTTACCTGTTTATCTTCGTGACAATATTACTTCTTATGTTGACGACATTCTTATTGCTAAACGTTCTTGGAGTGAGCATAACAAAATTTTGGATTCATTATTACGTATTTTTGCACGAGTTGGCATGACAGTGAACTTGGAAAAATCAGAATTTGGTCGTTCTCAGGTGAAATTTCTCGGTCACATTATTTCTACAGAAGGTATTCTCCCTGATCCAGAGAAACTAGACGCTATTCGTAATTATGCTGTTCCTACCACAAAACGTGATGTTCGTAGTTTCCTTGGTGTCTGTAATTTTCTTAGACGCTTTGTTAGATTGGACAATTTGGCCACACCTCGTTTATGTGAACTATCTGGAAAAAATTCTAATTGGTGTTGGGATGAGGAAGCTCAGTCAGAATTTAAACAACTTCGTGATGCTTTAGTTGCTGCTCCACTTCTTTCACATCCGGATTTATCTAAAGATTTTTGTTTGGCGACGGACTCATCATACAAAGGCCTAGGTGCACATTTATTTCAAGAGATAGAAGAAGACGGCGTTGTAGTACAGAAAACTGTTGCCTTTGGAAGCCGTGTTCTCTCTAAATCAGAGAAGAATTATTCGATTACGGAACTTGAAGCTTTGGCTGTTGTATGGGCCTTCACAAAATTTCGCACATTTTTGTTTGGCAGACATACTAAGGTTTACACCGATCATCGAGCTCTGGAATTTCTTATGTCAACAAAATTAACTCACGGCAGATTGTCACGATGGGCGTTGTACCTACAGGAATTTGATTTTAGTATTGTTTACATACAGGGATCTTCAAATATTGTTGCTGATGCTTTATCACGTGCACCTATGGGTTTGAAACAAAGAGCTGAAGAGGACTGCAAAGAAAACCATTATTGTTTGATGTATATTCAAGGTGTTGCGTTTGAGAACTTTATTTCGTCTTCGCTCCAGGACATCGCTAAGGAGCAAAACAAGGATCCAATCTGGAAGGACATTAAGGAGAAGTGGAGGAGAAAGGAAAGCGTAGCGATCAGACAGTATTATTTAGTTCGCAATGATATTCTTTTCAAACGAAAATCGGTCGACAACTCTGTTTGGTTAGTTTGTATTCCTGATGAGTGGGTCAATAAATTGATTTGGTACACACATTTTAGTTATGCGCACTTTGGTCCCAGAAAATGCTTTCATAAATTACGAGAAAATTGCTACTTCAGTAATATGGAAAAACGTATTCGATCTGTTCTTGCCAAATGCAAATTATGTCAAAAGGCTAAGCCGCCAACAATTTCTCACAGAGCACCGTTGTTTCCTATCATTCCAGCGAAATTAAAGGAGATGGCTGCAGTTGATTTGTTCGGTCCAGTGGTTCGATCTACTAATGGTTTTGCGTACATTTTCGTAGCAGTGGAATTGACATCAAAATATGTGTGTTTTACACCTTTACGCAAAGCAACAGCTCGTTCAGTATCTAATGCTTTCATCAAACATTTTCTTAAAGAAGTTGGTCATGTTGATAAGGTTATATCAGATAATGGATCACAGTTTCGCTCTAAAATTTGGCTTCGTACTCTACGGCGTCGGAAAATTAAACCAATCTTCATTTCACTTTTTCACCCTCAGTCTAATGCTTCAGAGAGATGGATGAAGGAAATCAATAAATTGTGCCGTCTTTATTGTCATCAGAATCACAGAACTTGGGATCAGTATCTTCATATTTTTCAAAACATTCTGAATGAACTTCCTAATGACTCAACTTCTTTACCGCCTCTATTGATATTAAAAAATAAAGTACCAACAAATCGCATTTCTGAAATCGTTCCTTTTCCGCCTTCACGGAAACTGCGGCATTCTGAAGTTGTGAACCTGGCTCTACGAAATATTGCATCTGCGGCTGCTAGAAGAGAGAAATCAGCTAAACGTCCTGGTCGTTTAAAAATTTTGTCAGTTGGTCAGAAGGTGTTAATTAAGTCTCATCGTTTGTCTCATAAAGGAAAAGGCTTATGTCATAAATTTTTTCTGCTTTATAACGGTCCATATAGAGTTCGCAAAATTATTCATGATAACACTGTTGAAGTAGAAACTCTTAAATCACGACGCTCTAAAGGAATACATCATATATCGAACGTAAAAATTTTTGTGGAATGACATACTTTAGAGAAACTAACAGCTACATGTAAACATGCGGAGAATACAAGGATACCGCGCCGTGTTCCGGCGGCGGCACATACTCAAAGCAACAGTCAGTCTGCGCGCCGCACAAGGCAGTCGTTGACCGCAAACAATCACTTCCTACGTCACGCGCCTACAGCTGATCGAGCGCTCAGTGCGAATGCACTGACAGACGTAAATAAATACACAGTTTAATTTCTCTGAATAAATTCTGTATAAAGCTATAAGGACTTCATAAATTATGTTATTAACGTTCAGTATTTTTCAGGATACGGTTGTATAAAGTATTTAAGACCTTCAGGTAAATTCTGTGCGTGTCCGACGTTAAGACGACTTGCTTTGGAGAAAATTTTCAGGAAGAATGTCATTTCGAAGAAGAAAGTAATAGACAAAAAAAAGGTAACGGTTAATTGAGTTTATTTTTCAGGTAACATAATTCCACTTAGGTACGTACTTTAGACGTAATTTGCTGCTCGCGATTACGTGACTCATACTTTGTGCTAAATTTTATGTTCTATGAATTTACTTGTGAAGCGACGTGCTTGTGTACATTTACTGATTTTGACAATTATTGATTAATGAACAGTGTTATTACCTGTGTATATTATGCATCGCTTGGCTGCTATGCTTTTTCACTGATGTCATATTTTTTTTATTATGTGCCTGCTGTGCTTATTTATTTAAATTATAATTGTCACCTGATTAGTTGTGCTGTTATGTATGTAGGTTACACTTTGTGATTTATCTGCTTGCGCCTTCATGTGTACTTATTAAGATTACATATGAACATTTATTTGCTTATGTCGATGTGATGCTAATGACCTGTTTATTGTGTAAGGCATGTTTGCTGCTGTGCGTATGGATTGCATATTTACACATTTCTGTTTTGTTGTCATAACTACTCTTCAATTTAGTATATAGAAATGCTGATATACTGTGTACGAACATAGAGTTTAGGTTACACTGTGGTATTAATTATAGATTGTTCGCTTGGCAGAGCCTCGTTGTAAGAATTGTGCTGCATCCACTTGTTGACATTCTGTTCTCTACTGGTATATTTACTCGCTATTGCATGTTTTGCTTACGCTCAGTACCTTATATTTTTAAGATAAGAAAATGAACTGCAGTAATTCGACATAAACGACATTAGTACAAGAAACTTCATAGAAGTCACATGAGCTGGAGGTTTTATGAAAGCTGTATAAATGTATGCTAATAGGAAGGAAGCTAACGACATGACATACCAAAACTAGGTTTAGACCATTGACAGTTATTACACTGCGTTTTCCGTGAGCAATTGAAATAGGAAGTGCCACTTGACACAAAAAATACTCCACATGTTTGCTTCTGCTATGATTCTTGAAGTGGTGTACACACTGTGAAATATTTTGATCATTCACACTCCGTAATCGTACTTAATTACTGAGAGTTATTCGAACTAAGTCTGTTAGAGGTCATGTATGCATTTCTTTTATTTAATGATGGACAAGGAACCAAAATGTATCTTATAATTTATAATGAGTAGAAAATTTGGGTCAGATGGATTACACAGAGGTTGTGTGTGGACACTGTGTCTTCGGATTGCATGGGATGCTGAATTGAAGTTGCACTAGGATTTTGTCTGTACTTGTTCGAGGAGACTGACTAGAGGAAAGAGTTGTTATGGAAGTGAAATGATATTGGTGCTGAGGTTTATATGTATAGACGTATTATTGAGGTATTGAGATTATGTGAAGTTGATGATTATTCGAGTTTCGTGGACAAGAGGTAAGGTAAATGAGGTATTATTGAAGTATTAAGATTAAGTGATGATTATTGGAGTTTTGGTGGATAAGAGGTAAAGTAAGTGAGGAGCATATTTTTTTTTTTGTTGGTCCATATGGAACAAGGAGGATGAAGATGGCAGACTAGAACACTCAAGTAGAAAGAAGATTGCCTACACACACACTTTGTTAAATCAATAAGCAGTATACACTTTTTTTTGAAGAGAGGAAGTATTTGCATATATTGGCTCACTGACAGTTGTTCAGCAACAGTACATTTTGATCTGGCTTGGCAAACATTGGTCTTGACATGATGACTATGACATTGACTAACTATTATTGATTGTTATACATTGCTGCCACTACTACTTCATACACATGATGAACATAAAATTTTGACAGAATTGCATTTACACAGTTAACACTATTCAATTACACAGTAGCACTAATGTGGATGAAAGATGAGTGAGTGTGTTTTGTGTGTTTTCCGTTTATAATCCCAGAGAAGTGATCCCAACCTATCTCCTAAATATTATTTCACTTGTTTGTTGTGGCTTGCACTGACACCCATAAATGTTATAGGTTTACTGGTATTTGTGTATTGTAATAGTTAATGTGACAATTAACTGATATCATTTGTGTGTTTATTATGATTTGTATGTTTAGTGTAAGAGCATTGATTATATTTTGTTAAAGAAATTGTATGTGCATTCAAACTATTGTTCATGACTGAACTGTCTCAGTAGTTATGGTGAATAGTATGGACTGTTACTTGCACTTTTTCTACATGATTGGTGCTACAAGGATATGTTTAATTTCTGCTGATGAACTGTGTGATCAGTGATTGTAAAAAAATTATGGACTGTTACTTGTACCTTCTCTACATGATTGGTGCCACTAGGACATGTTTAATTTCTGCTTATAAACTCTGATGAACAGTGTGATCAGTGATACTAGATTTTATGGAACTGCTTCTGCTGAGAAATGTGACTTGTTGCTGTGTGTACCTGCTCAGCTTTGCTGGTGCCACTCATGGACTGCTTCTACTGAAATGGTGTTACTTGTTGGTGTCTGCACCTACTCAACATTGCGGGTGCCACTGATGGACTGCTTCTACCGAAATGATGTCACCTGTTGATGTCTGCACCTACTCAACATTGCTGGGTGCCACTGATGGACTGCTTCTACTGAAAAGATGTCACCTGTTGATGTCTGCACCTGCTCAACATTGCTGGGTGCCACTGATGGATTGCTTCTACTGAAATGAAGTCACCTGTTGCTGTGTGCACCTACTCAACATTGCTGGGTGCCACTAATGGACTGCTTCTACTGAAATGGTGTTACTTGTTGGTGTCTGCACCTACTCAACATTGCTGGGTGCCACTGATGGACTGCTTCTAATGAAAAGATGTCACCTGTTGATGTCTGCACCTACTCAACATTGCTGGGTGCCGCTGATGGATTGCTTCTACTGAAATGAAGTCACCTGTTGCTGTGTGCACCTGATCAACATTGTGGGTGCCACTGATGGACTGCTTCAATTGAAAAAATGTTACTTATTGGTTTTTGCACCTGTTGACCATTGCTGGGTGCTATTGCTGGAACTGTCAACTGCTTATTCATGGGCTATGGATAGCGTTTATGTGAATATTTGTATAAACTGATTTTTTTGTGTATTACTGTTTGTGGAAAGTTATGAGACTCTTACCTGCACATATTCGTCATTGCTGACGCTATTGATTGAACTGTTTAACCACATAATTCTTGTATAAACTGTTATGTAAAGTCACATGTATGAAAGAATTTGTATTGCTTACTGTATTCTATATAATAGGTTATTGAAAGGTCAGTGCAAAGCCAAAATTTTATGTAGTTATATGATATTTACGTATTAATATTATCTTTTATTTTTGTCTATATTTTTTTGACGAATTTGGTGGTATTTTCACCACCAATGCTGGCAAAAATACCATCAAATTCTAGCCGTGGAGGAAGGGCATATGAAAGGTGGCTACACTGAGCCACAGCGCCAGAGATCGCTAGAGAGCATTGTTCCGCCGCCTCCACTGGCACAGTCATTATTGAGATGTGCTAGAAGGCAGTGCTTGGGGAGAGCTCGTAGTAGTCAGTTCGTGTTCAGATGTGCTAGTAGGGAGTGCTTGCTGAGATGTGATACTGAAAAGTTCTTGTTGAGATGTGGTAATAGCGAGGCGGTGTGGAGCTATATTGTAATTATGAGAGTGATTTTGGTCAATATATGAAGGTAACGAAACTTGATTTATTTTTCATTATTTCCATGTTTTAAATAATGTGTCATTACAGGTTCAGTCAACAAAGCATCTGGCTTGTGTTCTTGGATTAGAGTGTAATTGTGGATCTCTTGAGTAATTATGGTATTTGTATTTTCTTTAATTAATTCAGTATAAATGTTATTTAAAAATTCTTGTGTTGTTGAAGAAGAACCGTGCCAGATGCGTACGTTGAGTCACACTCCCACACACAGAACAGTTACTCTTGTGCTTGTTGTTGCGTTGGTTTTATAGTTGCTGGGGACTTAATTAATTAATTGTGTTAATGAAAATTTCCATTTCATTCCTTGTTGTTGTTCTATGCAGTCAGATAGCGTAATAATAACAGTCAGGGCCAACCGTTTACGAGACTTGCGTAATCGGACAGTACAGCGACTGAAAATTAAAATTATTTACATTGCATTTAATTAAGCCCCCACGCAACGCTCCCGCGAGTTGCAGCACTTTCGGGGTTTGGCAGCATGTAATTGCACTTGACTTACTATGATAGTTTCTGACACGGTGTCGCGGACGGGAAGCATTAGCTGGCTCACATCAAGAGCCCGTTTCGCCTGGTGACCGTGTCGAGAAGAAGGCGCACTAACATCCAGCTTCTACAAAAGTATCGGCCGACAATGAGTGACTGTCGTCACCTCCTCGATCGACGACTTCAAACCTTCAATCAACCAACAAGGAAGACTGAAAGCACGTAAAGTTTTAGAACTGTATGGCATTCTCAGCTTTTCAAACTATTCCATTAGCAAAATACAGCAACTTAGCATGAACTTTTGTCGCTCATTGTCCCAATTGCATTACCAAGCAGGGTCCCTTCCTGTTCCGGTATGAAACAGAGTGTCGTTGAAATTCAAACGCCAGCATTAAAGTAATATCAATCCATTTCACTGCTTTAATTTCAAAGTTCAGTTAAAGTATTCATAGCTGGCTACAATATTTAGATTACACAAGCACAAATTAGGAGTGCGAGTTTTGTTACCATATTTTAGCTTACCAGTGACTGAATCTCAGCTTGGTATGTACTTAATTTTACTATTGTTAATTGTTCAGAATCATTTCATTCAAGTTCAAAGTTAAATCTCTTATTTCTAAATTGCGTAGATTCAAGTAGCTTTTGAAATGATTGTTGAGGTAGCCTAAGACTAACCTTATTTGATTGAATTTCGTAGTGCTTCAGAAACAAAGTTCACTATTAATTTCAGTCTCTAAATTAACTTTCAATTTTCCGGTGTTATTAATTATTTTGCTAAATTAAGTCAGAGTGTAGTGAAATTTATTACTTCTGACAAACATTCAGTTTTCACACAACACGTGTCAACCTTCAGTTGCCACGCTTTTAGTGCTAAATATATGTGCATTAATCTTTCGTTTTCAGTTATTATAGTAGTTATCCACGGGACTGGCGACCGTAATTTTCCCCCAATCTCAAATATCTAATTAACGCCAATTAATTGTTAACGTGACGACCGCACATTTACTTTCTTTATTAATTTTACCTTTTTCTCAAAATTAATTTCCACCAATTTCATTTGAATTTTTCCTATCATATAGATGTAACCCTTTCCTCCCTCTTTACCGACAGATTAACTTCGGTGACGATTGCTTTTCCCAAATGTCCATTAGGTACACGCGGTTTAATTTTTCAGTGTCATTAAGGTAGATAAGTGAGGGGGAGGTTACACGTGGCGACCTGGTGACAGGACAATCTTCGGATTTGAGGTTGTTGTGGACACGAATTTTGCATTGTGCAAATCTCGTAACAGAGTACTGGTTACGAACAAGTAGTTAAGACAGCGAGAATAAGTAGTGGGAGTAATACTAATTAGATTTGAGATTTGGCATTTACATTGAAAATTATTAAAGTGAGTGAAGGCATCAATTACCAAAATTTGGTAAATTTGGATACGGAACAATCGGTCGAACAGTGGGAAACGCGCACCGCGGAACCCATTGTTCAGGGACAGGCGGCTAGCATGAAAGACGCGACCGCTGAAACGCAACAAAGAGCAGAAATGGAATTCCAAACTATATAAAATGTTTCGGAATCGGAAGTGAAAATGAAATCTTAACCCCTTGATGACGAATACGGGAGGATAATTACAGAGGAAGCCGGTAGTTTCCGGGAATTAAACTGATTTATTGAATATTTTGATTAACGAAATCGAGAGACAATCGGCAGACATTAAAGCTCAGTCTGCCATGCAAGAAGCTCAGTCTGAAAAAATTGACAGGAAGCTAGACAATCAGAACAAAGCTATTAATGTTGTTAACAACAATGTTGGAGTTGTTAACACAAACTTGATAAAATCAAAGAAGATATTGCTGTGATTAATACCGAAATCGGTAATCTTAAACAGGAAATGATAGGTTCAAATGGTTCAAATGGCTCTGACCACTACGGGACTTAACAGTTTTGGTCATCAGTCCCCTAGAACTTAGAACTACGTAAACCTAACTAACCTAAGGACATCACACAACACCCAGTCATGGAAATGATAGGAGTACAGGGGGAAATTGTGAGCATAAATACTCGTTTTGATTCCGAAATTAGCAGAATCGAGAAAAGTGTAGGAGAAGCATTTGCTCCGATTATCGAGAATAAGGTGACGGAACAAATTCAATTAGTGAAAAAAGAGGATCAACAGAAGGTGGAGACTTTAAAGGCCTTAGAATCCGAAGTAGATACTAAAGTGAGGAAGCAGGCTAATACCTGCGAAGAGAAAAAGAGGGAAGTGGAAACGCTTGTGACAACCACTTGCCAAGTAATTACAAGAGTGTCGGAATTAGAAAAGAAACTTGAAGAAAAACAGAGCTATGTGCCACTCTGTGCACGTAGTTTGGAATTGTTGACGAAAGAGGAACGGTTCGACCCCTTGAAAAAAAGGCGGTATACACGCGACGGATTTCATTAAAAATTGTGAAAGAGTTTTAGCCAGATCATGGACTAATGAGAGAAAAATTAATGCGGTTATTGACGTGTTGGCTGGTGATGCCAAGCGTTGGGGCTTAAACCTCAACATCACGAACTTGACTTTCGACGAATTTAAAAATTTGTTTCTTGCTGAATACTGGTCAGAGCAAAAAAAACAACGAGTCTGGCGCGTATTTGTCGTATCGAGGCCTTTCGATGCGAATTCGCGCGGCTCGATGAAGGAGTTTTGTTAGGGCTGTATCTGCTAGTTGGAATATTTGCGTGATCGCCGCAAAGAATCCGAAATAGTCTGGGAACTCTACAAGAGGCTTCCAGATGATACAAAACGCTACGTAGGAAGCAATTACAGAACAATCAATGATTTCCTGGAAGCAATTACAGGACAGTCAATGATTTCCTGGAAAGAGTTGAGGGCGAGGACAATTGGCGCAATAATCGCGTTAGTGGTAGAGGCCGTGGTAACAACAACGGGTACCACAAAGACCACAACAACGATAAGCATGGGAATAATGCATACCGCAACCTTGGCAGCAATAAAAATAGTGGTTCGCTCCGTAATGACAATCGGTACAATGCAAATAATAACAGGAATGACGGAAACCAGTATCATACTAGCGTGATACGGGCTTCGCAGAATAGTAATAACGTCAGAGGGTGTGATAAGTCGCCTCAGCAGCATCTGGGGAGCGTATCTGCTGGGACGAGACAGGGAAACCATTAGCCGCGCCGATGAGGGGCCGACCGTGCGTGGAGAAATTTTGGCGGCCCAATAACAGGAGAAAACCCAGGTGTCGTCGTTATGAAAATTTCGTATGGAATAATCAACGGCGGGAGAGTGTGCCAGTGTTAAGAGAAAGGAGTGCGCCCACAAGTAGTAGATTAGCTGTAGACACGGCAGTAGAAAATACATTCACTGTCAGTGAGAACAATTTAAGTAATATTCCGGAAATCGATTATAAAGTGGCAGCTGTAACACCCACAGCGGAACTGGAGATTGAATGATTCGCAAGTGTTGAGAGAAGTACAGATGTCGGATAACACGTCCGTCATCGAGCGAGGGGATGCAGAAAGGGATGAGGTCTGGTTAAGGAAGTTCGGTCGCTTATACGACGAACTAAGAGATTATAGGGGCCTGTAAGGGAGAAGTGTTTATGGGGAGCGCGGGCAGGATTTGCCGCGTCTCGTCCCGCAGGAAGATAGTGTTTGTGAAGTGATAGAAAGTTCTGGCCCTAACCGGCAGACGTTACCAGAAATAGTTGATGTTAATGGGGAGCACGAGCAGGATTCGTCGAGTTTCGTCCCGCAGAAGTTGGATGTTGAAGTAGTAACGGAAAGTTCTGGCCCTAATCGGCAGACCATACCAAATTTATAGTGGTAGAAGTAGCCGACCCATCCTACGCAAAACTCCAGTTTAAACATTGCGAGAGTATTAAGGAGTAAGATTACGAAAATTTTAGTGATAGCCGGACACGATTGGTAGAAAAGCACGTAGATTACAGCGTGTATGAGGTTAGAGCTGACGTTATACGGTCGGACGGTAGCAGTGTGGGTTGCGCAGATCCAGAGGAAGTAATAACAGATACTACTGGGTACATTCCTCCAGGTAGATTGGCAGATGAGATCAATCTGACCAAATAGGGATCAACGAAGGTGACAATTAGTGAATTGATAGCAAAGCAACACTCACTAGTTGACGAGTTACAGGAAAAGGTTTCGGTATTGGAGGCGAAGCTACAGACTAAGCCTCAGGACAAACGTGTTGAAATTAAAACTGTATGTGAACAGAGGCTGAAAAAGCCGCCAGATAAGCCGGATTTACGATCAAAGCCGGATGCTTTTTTTTGGGATGACCTGGATATAGACGAGGATTTATTGTGGGAAAATAAAGAAACAGTTGAGGACAAGTGTAGACAAATAGTAGTGTCTGTTAATATACACGACCAACAACTAAACGTATTGATTGACACCGGTGCAGAATTGAGTGCTGCATGTGGGAAAATATTTCAGTTACTGAAAGACAGACCTGGTATCGTAGTTATGCCAGTAACAGGAGTGAAAATTATTGGTGCTACTGGGGAGGCCAGTAAACCGGTCACAAAACAGATTTTTGTCAACTTCGAGATATGTGGGGCACGATTTGAACAAGAGTTTGTCGTCGTGCCAGACTTAATTACGGAAGTAACTATCGGGTTAGATTGGCTATTAAAGTACAGTGCAGTGATTAATCGCGGAAGCAAAACTTTGACATGAACGTCACAAGATAAAACACTAGTAGTTAGTTTTGACGAGGCAGGAGACGGTGTGCATAGGCAATACCTACCCATACACATTGTTAACTGGCCGGATGCCATTGACGTAGGTATGAATTTGGACTACTGTAACGTGAGGAATCTCAGCATTGACAATACAGTAGAAACTGCATTAGAAAGTATTGTAGACGGTGTGTCGAACGTAACACACGAATAAAGACGAGGCCGACGTTCCCGTACCTATTGCCATCACAACCATAGGACATGGGGAAAAAATGTAGCAATATTTGAGAGAATTATGAACACCTTGAGACATGAATTTACGGGATTTTCTCCAGAAGAAATCCTGTTGGATGACAGAAGTAAAAGTTTAGTGGAAGAGATAATCAAAGTCACTCCACGGATTAACGTTAGTATTGGTGTGAAGAAAGATCGTTTGCGAGAAATAATGAAGCTAAAAGCCGATGATCGCATACGCCGTCATGACGGTAAAGCGCGTTTTGCTAAGTTTGAAATCGGAGACTTAGTACTTGTAAAAGCTCATGCGAAATCGAGCGAGATAGACAAAGAAATCTCTAAATTTAAGTTTGTTTATAATGGACCAAATAAAGTCACTGGTATACCTCACAGAAATGCTTATTGCTTAGTGTATACAAGCTCTGGAAAACTATTAGGTATACAGAACATTGTAGACTTGAAATTGTACCAACCTAGGATTGATTAATACCACAGAATGGGTAATTTGTACAGTATGTAAATATAGAGTGTAATATTTAACGATTTGCTAGGTTGCCATGCTTTTGCCTGACCAAGACGACATTAAAGAAGTTGTAATTACTAAGTAATTAATTTTGACTAAATGATTTAAGAGTAACTGATTATTAATCAATTGAAAAATCCAAGCTGCTAGTTTAAGTTTTCAGCTGAGTCACAGCAGATTAAGGAATGTAAACATGATTTTGTAACTAGCTGTAAGATTTCATAAATATGTGATTTACTAGTCATTGCCGATGTACTTAGACGCTGTTTTAAGTTTCAGGCTAGTACGCCGGCCGGTGTGGCCGTGCGGTTCTAGGCGCGACAGTTTGGAACCGCGTGACCGCTACGGTCGCAGGTTCGAATCCTGCCTCGGGCATGGATGTGTGTGATGTCCTTAGGTTAGTTAGGTTTAAGTAGTTCTAAGTTCTAGGGGACTGATGACCTCAGTAGTTAAGTCCCATAGTGCTCAGAGCCATTTTTCTAAGTTTCAGGCTAGTACATGCGTGTGATGATGGACATTGATGACTTATCCACTGTGATAGTATTAATGGACTCCTTGAGATTACTTGGGAGTGATTTTTTCCGAAAGAATTCAGTGAAACGGACGTTCTGGAAATGCCGTTACACAGGGGAGTGAGATCAAGCGTGCCGCACAGGCGGGGGGTAACAATAGTGGCGAGGCGGAGCCGCTGTCGGCTCTTGTGCCGCTCTCGGCGTTCTTTGTACTTGCGAGTACGGAAGACGGAGTTGTTTTTCTCCCCGGACGGCTGATGTGAAAGAATTCTGCTGTTAATATTTATGTTTTCTTCGATCTGCTGTGTATTATTTTCTTGTTTAGCGTTAAGTGGACTCTCATGACGAGAATATTAATTATGAAAAGATTATATAAAAATGTGTATTTTATGTAATTAATTATTAATTTGCGTATTTTGATATGCCTGTTTTTATGACCATGTACTCTGGTTAATTTTGTAAATAGTATTCCATTTCTTGATACTGATAGGAAATTTGCTGGTTTTAGAATAGCTAAACCATTTTCTATGTTTTCTATGAATTTTAATATATTGTCAACCTGTTTTCTTTTGTGTAAGATGACAGAGTGGAATAAGGTTATGAGTGCCTCCACTCAATTATTACTGTCTAAAAGTTGGTTTATGGTTATTTAGCCAAATGCTAAATTTTCTTAATGTTTTAGCACATGCATTTCCGCTGTTTTTTTTTTTTCCTTTTTGGGACATTTTCTGAATCTGTTTACGTTATACGAACATCCTCAGACAATGTGAGGCACGTGTAGCGCCGGAAATGCATATCCTTCTATTTCCATCTATTGTACTATAGATTTTTCCTTATTTTGTTACCTGAAGATATGACATCTCTGTGTCTTTATAAAGGGTGAGTCACCTAACGTTACCGCTGAATATATTTCGTAAACCACATCAAATACTGACGAACCGATTCCACAGACGGAACGTGAGGAGAGGGGCTAGTGTAATTGTTTACTAGAAACCATACAAAAATGCACGGAAGTATGTTTTTTAACAGAAACCTACGTTTTTTTTAAAATTGAACCCCGTTGGTTTTGTTAGCACATCTGAACATATAAACAAATACGTATTCAGTGCCGTTTGTTGCATTGTAAAATGATAATTACATCCGGAGATATTGTAACCTAAAGTTGACGCTTGAAACCTCCGACGTTCAGTGGCGTGTTGTAACAAACACGGGCCACGGTCGGCGAGCAGCATCTGCAGGGACATGTTTACGATGACGACCGTGTTTACGAGTGTGGCTGTAGTGCACTGTTGTGGTTTGGTCTAGCTGTCGCAGTGTCCGCATGTAGCGCTTGCTGCTATTGTCATTCTGCATTCGTCTCCGCACGCAGACCAACTGTAGTACACCGTTTTTCCAGACGTCTGTGATAGTGTAGTGTTGTAGGAACTGTGACCATGGTGTATTCGAACTCTGAAATGGCGGAGATGATACTCATCTATGGCGAGTGTCGACAATATGCAGCTGAGGCCTGCAGGGTGTATGCAGAACGGTACCCGGACAGAGAGCATCCAACGTGCCGCACATTGCAAAACATCTACCGCCAACTGTATGCAACAGGTACGGTCGTAGCACACAAAGGGGTCCGTAATAGGCCCGTCACAGGAGAAGCGGGTGCAGTTGGTGTGTTAGCTGCTGTTGCCATGAACCCACACATGAGTACACGGGACATTGCGTGAGCTGGTGGACTGAGTCAAAGTAGTGTCATGCGCATACTGCATCGCCACCGCTTTCACCCGTTTCATGTGTCGCTACATCAGCAATTACATGACGATGACTTTAATCATCGAGTGCAGTTCTGTCAATGGGCATTAACAGAGAATGCGTATCAGTTCTACCTGTTTACCGATAAAACGAGTTTCACAAACCACAGGGCAGTGAATCTACGGAACATACGTTACTGGTCCGTGGACAATCCTCGGTGGCTCAGACAGGTAGAGCGACAGCGACCGTGGACTGTAAATGTATGGTGAGGAATCATTGGCGACAACCCCATTGGTCCTCACTTCACTGCAGGGGCCCAAACAGCTGCAACATACATCGCGTTTCTACAGAATGATCTGCCAACGTTGCTCGAAAATGTCCCACTGGAAACGCGTCGACGTATGTGGTATCAGCATGATGGTGCACCTGAAATTCCGGAATTAACACTAGGTTGACCCTTGACAGGATGTTCGACGGGCGTTTCATAGGACGTGGAGGACGCATAAATTGGCCAGCCCGGTCTCCTGATCTTACACATCTGGACTTCTTTCTGTGGGGTACGTTAAAGGAGAATGTGTACCGTGATGTGCCTACAACCCCAGAAGATGTGAAACAACGTATTGTGGCAGCCTGCGGCGACATTAAACCAGATGTACTGCGGCATGTACGACATTCATTACGCCAGAGATTGCAATTGTGTGCAACAAATGATGGCCACCACATTGAACATCTATTGGCCTGACATGTCGGGACACACTCTATTCCACTCCGTAATTGAAAACGAAAACCACGTGTGTACGTGTACAACACCCCTCATGGAAATGATCATGTGCATCAGTGAAAAGACCAATAAAAAGGTGTTAGCATGTGGACGTAATGTCCTGTTCCAGTCGCTTCTGTACCTAAGGTCCATCACCGTTCCCTTTGGATCCCTACGTCATTCGGTGCTCTCCGATCACACGATCGAACAGCGGAGGAGTGGTACTCAAGCGGCAACTTTAGGTTACAATATCTACGGATGTAATTAACATTTTACAATGCAACAAACGGCACTGATTACGTATTTGTTTATATGTTTAGATGTGCTAACAAACCTAACGGGGTTCCATTTAAAAATACCGTAGGTTTGTGTTAAAAAACATATTTCCGTGCATTTTTTTAAGGTTAGTATTAACCAATTACACTAGCCCCTCTCTTCACGTTCGGTCTGAGGAATCGAATCGTCATTATTTGATGTTCTTTACGAAATATATCCAGCGGTAATGTTAGGCGAATCACCCTGTATATTGTAATTGTTTTACTATATATATATATATATATATATATATATATATATATATATATATATATATATATTTGCAGCGCTTTCGGGGTTTGGCAGCATGTAATTGCGCTCGACTGACTATGATAGTTTCTGACACGGTGTCCTGGATGAGAAGCATTAGCTGGCGCACATCAAGAGCCCGTTTCGCCTGGTGACCGTGTCGAGAAGAAGGCGCGCTGACATCCAGCTTCTGCAACAGTATCGGCCGACAATGAGTGACTGTCGCAACCTCCTCGATCGACGACTTCAAACCTTCAATCAACCAACAAGGAAGACTGAAAGCAAGTAAAGTCTTAGAACTGTATAGCATACCTCAGCTTTTCAAACTATTCCATTAGCAAAATACAGCAACTTAGCATGAACTTTTGTCGCTCATTGTCCCAATTGCATCACCAAGCAGGGTCCCTTCCTTTTCCGGAATGAACCCTAGTGACATTGAAAATGGTTCAAATGGCTCTGAGCACTTTGGGACTTAACATCTAAGGTCATCAGTCCCCTAGAACTTAGAACTACTTAAACCTAACTAACCTAAGGACATCACACACATCCATGCCCGAGGCAGGATTCGAACCTGCGACCGTAGCTGTCGCGAGGTTCCAGACTGTAGCGCCTTTAACCGCTTGGCCACCACGGCCGCCAGTGTCATTGAAATTCAAACGCCAACATTAAAGTAATATCATTCCATTTCACTGCTTTAATTTCAAAGTTCAGTTAAAGTATTCATAGCTGGCTACAATATTTAGATTACACAAGCACAAATTAAGAGTGCGAGTTTTGTTACCATATTTTAGCATACCTGTGACTGCAGCTCAGCTTGGTACGTACTCAATTTTACTATTGTCAATCGTTCAGAATCATTTAATCAAGTTCAAAGTTAAATCTCTTAATTCTAAATTGCGTAGATTCAAGTAGCTTTTGAGATGATTGTTGAGGTACCCAAGACTAACCTTATTTTATAGAATTTCGTAGTGCTTCAGAAACAAAGTTCACTATTAATTTCAGTCTCTAAATTAACTTTCAATTTTCCGGTTTTATTAATGCTTTTTCTAAATTAAGTCAGAGTGTAGCGAAATTTATTACTTCTGACGAACATTCAGTTTTCACACAACACGTGTCAACCTTCAGTTGCCACGCTTTTAGTGCTAAATATATGTGCACTAATCTTTCGTTTTCAGTTATTATAGTAGTTGTCCACGGGACTGGCGACCGTAATTTTCCCCAAATCTCAAATATCTAATTAACGCCAATTAATTGTTAACGTGACGACCGCACATTTACTTTCTTTATTAATTTTACCCTTTTCTCAAAATTAATTCCACCAATTTCATTTGCATTTTTCCTTTCATGTAGATGTAACCCTTTCCTCCCTCTTTACCGACAAATTAGCTTTGGTGACGATTACTTTTCCCAAATTTCCATTAGGTACACGCGGTTTAATTTTTCACTGTCATCAAGGTCGATAAGTGTGGGGGAGGTTACGAGGTGACGAGTCTAAAATGTCTGAAAAAATACATAGGCCTTCACCCGTGCGAGCGCGTACACACCTAGATAACCGTCAAAATTGGTGCGAAACATATGACTGTGCACTCTCAGGTTAAGTGCCCCAATGCTATTTTCGGGCCTAAAAAAATGACAACATGATAAAAAGGCAAGTAAACTTCATGTATGGGCCTAATATAGGCGATGAATTAAGACAAACCTGAACCTATGCTAGCTAAACTGATATGAAAAGCAGGCAAGCACGCAAATTAATAGACAGACTGATTTACTGCCAGCTACTGGAAAAATACAATTAATTCCGTTTC
Source organism: Schistocerca nitens (assembly GCF_023898315.1). NCBI lineage: Eukaryota > Metazoa > Arthropoda > Insecta > Orthoptera > Acrididae > Schistocerca > Schistocerca nitens. Next base: position 305,990,272 of record NC_064621.1, on the reverse strand, counting down.
CTAGGCCAACACTTGCTATAAGGAAGTAATCCACCCCCACATTAAATATTTTAAAATCTAAATTTTTCTATGATGCTTGTCAGTCTTACAGTGGTATCTCACGTCTTAAATAAATAAAGGGCGTTTTCTTTTCTATCTGAGGATTCGCTATTAGTAGTTCATAGAGCAAAGCGGCACAACATAGCGTTTTAAAACATTTCCAGCAATGCTTCACCTTAGCATTTACGGGACCAAAGACAATGCATCATATTCTATACTAGGAAATGCAAAAGATGTGATTAACAGCCTGACTACTTTTATCTGCATTCGAACTAAGGTATTAAGAAAACTAAAAGATTAAGGAGGCATTTATGGAGGAACAAAGAAGTTGTTTTGACTAGTAGTTTATTGCGATACTGCACTCAATGCATTTTTTTCTTAATATGCAAGAACAAAATCTGCGATGCTTACATTAATCAGAAAACGATCAAAGATGGTGCTCGAACAAGATGGAGACAAAACATGGCCAAAGACGATGTTGCAAACCTGGAGGTAAAAAAACTTGGAGGTAATCAAAAGAAGGGGATTTGTATTACGTCACAAATTTTAAGCCGACATTCGCCATCTTAAGTAGCACAAAATATTAAACTCACCGAATTAATACTAATACCTCCATGGTTCACCGCGATACAACTGCCCTGTGACGTCACTCTGACTTTTCCCGTGCCCAGTTTCGACTGTGTTGGATGCTTTAATTATGTGGAGGCGTAGTTGTTTCATAAAAAGTACTGATTGCTTTGTTTACGGATGTGCTTCACAATCCGATCGTAGCTAAAGTTTAAATGAATCACATTTCATTCGTAAGTGGAGCCGTTCAAGCAATATTTTCTTCCGTATACATTAATTATGATTGCAGTCCTTAAGTTTGTCGTAATGGTTTTACTTCTGCCATTTCACTTGAGATTGCCTTACTTTACTCAGTGTCCGTTAATTTTCCGTGTTTTTATTGCCTTCCACATCGAAAACGCGTAGAGATCTGAGCCACAATGCATCAACTGTCTTACACCCACAGAACACACGGCTACCTATCCACGCTAATTATTGGGGCAGAATCTCCTGCGCTAAATTCCTCCGGCCGATAATTATTCGTTGTTTACGTTTCCTCCCCCTTTAAAAATATTTTGGCTAAAAAATCCGGAGACAGTGGTCATGAGTGTGTGTGTCTCGTGTGCAGGACTGTTTGAATGTTTATGTGTGTTTCGCATCTGTTCTGAAGAAAGCTTTAGCTGAAAATTTTGTTGAACACTTGTTTCGTTGTGGCTGTCTCCTACACGTGATAAAAGTAGATGTACATTGCAGTTTTACTATGTTAGGTTATTCCTGAAAAACAGAGTTATTGGAGAAATATTCCGGGAAAGGAAGAAAATAGGCTACTGTTGGAAAGGTATTCCTAGATCTTACACAGGTTAGGCAATCATTAAAAAAGTTACAGACACACATGATAAAGCAAAATATCCGTTTTGTGGGGTCTTCAGCGCTTGAGACCATTCTCTCAATCACATTTACAACATTCAACAATGCTGCACGTTTAAAATTTTTTATCGCTTTCATACTGTGTAAATTACTATTATTGGCCACACACTGAATGGTGCATCATAGGTAAGATTTCAGAGTCACAAAGTGTGTGAGCTACAACTAAATTAATGCACTGACAGTCTAAGGAAACAAGAATTCTATTCAGCATTGAGATATACCTCTGCTTCAGTGACACTTCATTAATCGCTCGCTTTGTTGACATGCACTAGATACGACAGCAAGCCTTGCTTCTTCCCTCATTGCACACTTTTATGGGCTAACAAAGAACACGTAGGTAAGTTTTTGCAAACGTGAACATTAAAAATGCTGCGCATACGAGTGGATAACTCAAAATGTGACTAACAAAAAGCAATATCAGTAAGTAAACAAGCATTACTTTCGGAGTTTCAGCTTCAATTTTTGACGAAAGAAATACAGTAAAAGTAGAATTAAATGGATTACGGATGCATGCTTTTTACATCACTTCTTTTTCTTCCTGGTCATTCGAAATATATCAACAAAAGACGATTTACATTAACAACGGAAAATGTATCGTATTACTTTAGCAAAACGCACTCAAGAACAGAAAAACTGTCGAAATGTGCCTCCTGACACTATGTTAGTTGGGCCAGCACCATTGGTGGATACAGAAAAAGCTCAAGGAGGGGGCGCTAAAGATGTCTTGTGTTACCTTTATTTTTACTGTAATAAAAAATAAGCAAATCACAAGCAAAGTTTAAGAATGTTTAATTTAAACTGATTATACACTTATACAAGACAATGAAATCCGATGATATGAAAAAGTTACAATTGTGATTCTGTTCCGTAAATGATGAATTCTATGCACTTATTCTTACAGGCAAATTGGTTAATTACTTCGTCAGTAGGACAATCAATGTCAGAGTGAGCTAAGCCATTAAGTCGATCCTCGTTCGCTGTCGACCTCTGCCATGTCTTTGTACTCCGCAATGTTGAAAAAATTCTTTCTACCTCAAGCTCGAGGTTGTCTCGTGTCGCCAAAAATAATTTTGCATCAGATGAGGCTTCAACGTGGTACTTGAGCTGAGAGTGGGTCTGAGGGTCACCATCTTTAGCAGTAAGTTCGGCAAACTTTGTTGAAGGTCCAGTCAGAAGTTTCTTGGCGATGGCGGATTTCTTTCCTCCAACCATTTTATTATTCACAAAAACTGAAGAGTTAATTCAAAGATGACCTTTTTTAACATGTGAGAACACCAGCCATGGATGCTGTTCAAAGAGATTATCGTTCACTTCTCTGCTTGTTGTACTCGTAAATAGGAGAGATATAACGTTTTTCAGGTTTCCTTGGAGCTGTGAGAAGCTAGTGTATTATATCATCACTAACATCCCTGACGCTAATGTATCTAAATAGCTGTCAATATCCGTGGGATTAAAGGAATCAGTCGATGAACTTCGTTGTGCAATTTTCGACGAAGTGCTGGGCTCTGCGTGTACATCTGCTGGTGTTTTTGCCGCTGAATCGTGACCGGATTCTTCAGATGTTTCTACTTTTCTTTCTCTTATCACATAACGATCCATTTTGTTATATTGTTACGACGTAGGAAAATTAGATGCCAGTTACACGCACTGAAAAATGCAACACTAGTACATTTATCACGGCCGCTCTGCGTTTATTTCTAATATCACTAAGCACAATCACAGACGGAGGTCCGTGGTAATAGCCAATAATCGCAGTTGTTCACTTTCTATCATTTACAAGTTATCACCATGATTGTAGTTTTCAAACTGACTACCTTTGAGCGAATCTGCTTCCTTGTATATGTGGCTCGGTTGTTTCGAGAACATCTGATGCCAGAATGTTCGCTTCTAGATTTGTAAGGAGTTTGAATTCTTTTTAATCTCATTTTGTTCGCCTTTGTTCGTTCCATCTGCTCGGAGCGGGCGTCGTAAGACATCCGTTTAAGTTCGTTGTTGATCGCTTAACTAAGTTTTTTTTTATTATTACAGAGGGCAGCTATCCCTCTGACCGAACACACTTAGCTACCGTGCCGGCAATGTGAATAAATACCTACTGTGAAGGCGACAAGCCAATGTATACCCTACGACGTATAACATAAGAGCGAGTCTCCAATGACGACGTCATTCGGCAATTTATGTTTGCGGAACTTTTATTGTCGACTCCATTCCTTTCTAGTGCATTCGATAGAGGGCATATATAGTGACAATGCGTTTTTCGGAATCTTCTCGAAAGTCACAATTACCGGAGACATACGTATGAATAGTTTCCCACACCTAACTTGTATTACGAGTTAGGTATGGAAAACTATAGTTAAGTAACAATATTTTTACTGAGAAATTACTATGAACTATTATTATTAATACTTTACAATCAACTGATAACACTAACTCTTGACTAATCTTCACGCTTCCACTTGTTACAACCTGGACTTTTTACTTATTCATTCTTTAGTTTTAATATTTCGGCTTCTGAATGTAAACTAGCTTCCTATTCGGTGAATAGTCCATATTCATAACGCTACGAATCCAAGGTTCTCTGTACAAGAATACAGTAGAATATTCGCTACTTTTCTCGAACAAATGCCAGACAGAATAACGTATCAAGATCACTGTAATTGCCGCGACTTTTCTCGTAGTTATATGTTACCTATCTATGTGCCAGACAGAAACTTATAAAATACGATGACGCGGACGCGCGTGCTCGGTAACTTGATTCACTCGAGTCGACTGACGAAAGAAACGAACGAATAGCGCGCTGGCTGACTGGCGGAGGCGGCGCGTGTGGCAATCCGGGTGGCCCCGCGTATGTAGAGGAAAGTTGCCTATTATTCGATTGTTCCCTAATATGGGACACCCCAACTGTGCTCATGTTAAGGGTTGCACTATGGTGCAGAATTTCTTAAACACGTCTATTGTGTGCCAGACGACGACACATCGAGTAGGAAGCCATAGTTGAGCCGGACACAGTACGTAGAGGTTGATACAAAATTTCTTGTGTTTTGAGTTTTTGCGACATCGGTGTTGAGACAATATTTCAGCTTAGAGGTGAGTGGATATTACTGAACTCTTTTATTGTTGTTATTTGTAACGGTATTACCTATAATTATTGAGAATTAGGTTCATTTTACAACGAACGTTGTTAGCAAGTACGTGTTTGTTTGTGTAAGATGGCGAAATTCCTAATATGCGATAGTATGGGGATCCAAATACGCGACAGTGTCACATATTACGATACCTATCGCATACTGGGGGACCTCGTTCTCTCACGATTTTTTATATGTAATTTACGCAATACTATCATGAGATAACAATAATTCATCATTTATTGTAGTAAAATTCTGGCAACTGCGTTTATTTTAATTCGATTAAATTATGATAAACAGGGATTACTTTGACTAGTCTTATGATCAGAAAATGGAATGTTTTCTGGAACTTGATGGATGGTGCACCTGCAGGATCAATATCAGCTTTTCATCCAAGTGGCTGGATACAAACTAACATTTTTACTTAGTGGTTTTATCATTTTGTGAGTCATGTAAAGCCATCTTAAAATGACCCTGTCATTTTGATTCTTGATGGGCATTATTCCCAGTCAAAGAATCTCGATGTGTTAGATAAAGCACGTGAAAACAATGTTTATGTTGTATGTTTTCCAGCTTACTCAACGCATAAAATGCAACCACTTGACGTCGGATTTATGGGGCCTTTGAAAACCTACTATGCTCAAGAGATAGAAACGTGGTTGGCAAGTAACCCAGGTCGTGTTATCACCTCATTATTAATAGCCAAGTTATTTGGGGCAGCTAACAACCGAGTAGCAACAATGGAAGCATCTGTGAATGCCTTCAGAAGAAAAGGTCTCATCCCATGCAACAGAAACATCTTTAGGGAACATAAATTTTCAGTTCATCGCCATGCTAACGCTCTTCAAGAAAGAGATGCCAAAAACGAAAATGAAACTACTGATGGTGATGGTCAAGCTGTCAGCCCGGCAGACATCAGACCTCTCCCACACATCGAAAAACCACCTGGAGTTAGTCAAATAGGTCAAACATCGCTTTCGTGCTCTGCTGCGTTACTAACTTCAACTCTTTATGTGAAGCAATTGCAAGAATCTAAACAAAAGAAATCAGAGGCTGAAGCGAAGAAAGCAGCGAGAAAGTTATTTGGGGAGAAGAGTGAAAAATCTTCCAATCGTAGACCTAAAGCAGAAGAATCGTCTAGTGACTCGGCATCCGATGTCCATCTTGATGACAGTGGGGATTCAGACAGCAGTGATGACGATGATGCAGAATGTCTGTGATGCAGAGTGTCTGTTCTGTACTGAGTGCTTTTCTGAAGGCAAACATTGGGAGAAATGGGCACAGTGCACTAAATGTTATCGCTGGGCTCACGATTGCGGTGTCACAGAAGACAATTTTGTTTGCCCCGGATGCCGTAAATATAAACCTAAGTAGTGTGAAATGAGTTAAGGATAACAGAAATGAGTGAACATGTAAAAATTTTATTTTCCTATGTCTTTATTATGTAATAAAATAATTACAGCAAAATATTATTACTGTCTCATATTAGGAAACCTTGATCTCATTTCTGCGAAATGCCTTGTTTGTGAAGTTTTAGTAACCACTCTGAGATATTGTTTATTATTTCAAATACTATAACTGTATGATAAAATTAAATAATGCAAGATCTTAATACCATCATAAAAATACAACTGCATTTACTTTTAGGTCTTTCAAATGGGTTTATACTAGTGTGTCTCATATTAGGCACCTTTCCTCTATGCGCCACTGGCCAGCACTGTAATTTGAGTGTCTAAAACAGTTGTTACATGCACACGACAGAAATTAGCAGCAAGAAGCAATCGTAAACTGTTAATGTTTTGGGCTACTTACAGTGGTGACAGGCCCCACCCACCCTGGCTTCAAAACAACGTACTGCGTTAGTCTGTAGTGCCATCTCCTTTCTTCTTTTTACCACCATGGTAAAAAAAAAGAAGGGAGTACTGATTAGGTCAAAAAACTGAAGCCGACGTCCGCAGTCTTAATTAGCCCCAAACATTAGGTTCAGCCCATTTATACCTCCATGGTTCACTGCAGTGATACTTTGCAGTACTGTCACTCTGACGTCGCAGTGCCTAGTTTCGAGCGACTGGAATATATGTCGGCTTTTGTGGTCGTATCCCAAATAGCATCTGGTGGTTTGATTCTGTGGAGACGTTTTTGTTTTATCAATAATGCCAACTTGGGTCGATTACGGGTATACTAATCAATTCGATCGTAATCTAAAGTTTAAAGGAATAAGATTTCACTCGTAAGTGGAGTCGTCCAAGCAAAATCTTCTTTTCTATATAATAATTATGGTTGCACTGTTTGCTTTTATTCTTTCCTTTGATTCTCGTTTCCTTCGAAACCGCAAACGCTTATACGTCCGAGCGACAATGTGTCAACGGCCTCGTCCCCACACAACACATGGCTACCTGACCGCTCTGGTTGATGGTGCAGCATCTAATGCTCTAAATTCCTCCCGCTCGATAATTAATCATTGTTCACATTTCCTCTCACTTTAAAAAAGATTCTGCTAGAACAGCCGGAGACAGCGGCCGTGAGTGTTTGAGTTTTGTGTGTATGAATGTACGAACGTGTGTGTGTACTTTGCATCCTTTCTGAAGAAGGCTTTGACCTAAAATTTATGTGAACAGTTTCTTCGTCGTGCTTGCCTTTTGTTCGGCGTGTGAGTATCAATATATCCGTTTCACGGTATAGTTACTCCCTCACTAAGTTTATTGTAAATAATCCACTGCACTTCATCAGGGAAAGTGATGTACATAACTACAATACCATACGAAAATAGTGACATCCATTACGGCACATAAAGGTTGTCTATAGCACAGATACGGGTTCACAATGCTGCAGCCCAGTGATAAAAAGTGCCTGACTGACAGCAAAGTGCAATTTAAAATTAAACCGAAAACGTTTCTCTTTGAAAATTCCTCCTATCCCGCAGAAGACTACCCATTATTGTGATGTGTAAATGGTGCTGACAAGGAATTAATGACTAACAACAGTATGCCACTAATTAAGAAACAAAGACATTAATAAATCGTCTACATATTTACAAAAAATTACTTTAATATAAAATGACTCGTTCCAGGTCATAAAGACTTATCGTCCAAATGACAGGGGAACATGGAACTATCAAACTAACAAACTAATGGTATATCATCAAGCATGGTTTAGACTTCTATGTTTGGAAAACCTCAAAATGAAATTCATATTTAAATTGCGCATATGATCAAATTATACGTAGATTCCAGTTGTGATATGTTTGATTATTTCTTAAGGATTGACGTAGTTACTTGCTAGAAATATTGTTGGAAAAGAAGTAAACAGGCTACGGATGGAAAGGTACTATTATTTGTTAACCAAGTTAGGCGACCATAATTACATAAAAGACTCACATACATGTTAAAGCAAAATATCTGTTTTACGGGTGCCAGAGCGTTTGAGGCCATTCCGTACATCACGTTTATAGTATTTCACAACGCTGAATCATGTTTAAAAACCTTTTTTTTTTTTTACAATGTAAATTGGCGTCATTGGTAAAACGCCGAATAGCGCATCATACAATGAGAGTGCGCTGATATGAAACTTCTAGCAGATTAAAACTGTGTGGCGGACCGAGACTCCAATTCGGAACTCGGGACGAGTCTCGGTGTGGCACACAGTTTTAATCTGTCAGGAACTTTCATAACAGCGCACACTCCGCTGCAGAGTGAAAATCTCATTCTGGAAACATCCCCTAGGCTGTGGCTAAGCCATGTCACCGTAATATCCTTTATATCAGGAGTGCTAGTTGTGCGCGCTTGGCAGGAGAGCTTCTGCCAAGTTTGGAAAGTAGGAGATGAGGTACTGGCAGAAGTAAAGCTGTGAGGGCGGGGCATGAGTCGTGCTTGGGTAGCTCAGTTGAATCTGTAATTAAAAAAACTGAGTTAATCGACCAACAATGAACTTAAACGGATGTCTTACGACGTCCGCCCCGAGCAGATGCAACGAACAAAAGCGAACAAAATGAGATTAAAAAAAAAAAGTTGGTAGAGCACTTGCCCGCCGTGGAAAAGGTCCCGAGTTCGAGTCTCGGTCCGGCACACAGTTTTAATCTGCCAGGACGTTTCAGCGCATCATATGTTAACATCTCAAAGTGAGAAGATTCGTAAATTGCAGTGAAGCTAATGCACTTACAATCTAATAAAACGAGCATTGTATTCTTCAGGAGGTAAACTTCTATGCAGTTCTGTTTCTTTGACATTCCAATAATAGTTCACGTTTTTGCCATGCACAAGATATGACAGCATGTCTGGCATCTTCCTCATTGCACATGTTTATGGACTGGTAAAAAACATGTAGGTAAACTTTCTGCGAACGTGAACATCAAAAATGTTGTGCATACGAGTTGAAAACTGAAAATGTAACGAACAAGAAGCAGTACCAATAAGCAAATAAGCTTGGACTGCGGGGTTTCAGCTTCATTTTCTATCGATACAAATACAGTAACACTGGAATGAAACTGATTACGAAAGTCTGTATTTCATATCACTTCCTTCTCTTCCTGGTTATTAGAAATATATCAACAAACACCTAGTTGCATTATCGAGGACAAACGTGAACTACAGAGCAAATACGAATTTCAGGACAGAAAAACATTTTAAATTTCCTTCCTGACACTATGTTATTCATGTAAGGACTTTATTTGTTAGTATTCGAAACAGTTGATACGTGCACACGACAGAAATAAATAACAAGAAGCAATCGTAAACAGTGATCTGCTAATGTTTTGGGCTATTGAAGATGGCGGCTGGCCCCGTACACTCTGACTTCAAAACAACGTGCATCTTAAGTCTGCAGTGCCATCTCCATTCCGTTGTTACCTCCCTGAGTGCAACGATGCAACAAGACAAAAATGAGGAGTTCGTATTTCGAAAATAAAATATTTTCCACAAAAATAAAGTTTTCACAGTAACTAATGGTTTCCAGTACCTGATCATGATCGAAAATTTGAACTATCAAGGAAAATAAAAATTCCAGCATCTCTCAAAGTATGGAAAATATCGAGCACAAAATACACGTGATACTATTCTCATAACAGTTATAATGACTTGGGATCCTGTTACATTCAAATGGTTCAAATGGCTCTGAGCACTATGGGGCTTAACATCTGTGGTCATCAGTCCCCTAGAACTTAGAACTACTTAAACCTAACTAACCTAAGACATCACACACATCCATGCCCGAGGCAGGATTCGAACCTGCGACCGTAGTGGTCACGCGGTTCCAGACTGAAGCGCCTAAACCGCACGGCCACACCGGCCGGCTGTTACATTCACTTATATTCCATATCATTGATGACAGCGATACTTTGCTTTGTAACAGACCCCCTCCCATTGCTACCTGTTATTACTAAAATCAGTTTCCTGTCCTAACCATGATGCGGGAAATCAGCTTCCTATCGTACCTGCAGGCATAATTACTCAGATATTTTGAATTAAACCTTGACTTAAGTAAGATCATGTAATCAATTAGTGAAACAACTGAGAAATGAGTGCCAGATCATGCTTAGACTGTAAACTTGCACAGGTTATTGGGCTGGTAGTCATTGCACGTTCAACTGAAGTAATAACACACAAGAAACATTGTAACAAATACGAAAACTAAAGTGAGGAACGAAGACGTTCTGTCAAATGCTAAAGCGATGGCAACGAAACATTTAGGGTTACCCGAGTGGCTGCGTGGTTAACTTTTCAGTGCGTCTGGTGTCGTTCTAATATTTATGAATCGAACTGACGTGACTAGCAACGAGCAAGACTTAACTGGTCAAAAGTCCATAGCTTTTCCTAAATTTGCGAAGAACACTGCTGCAACATTTCGCCCTAAATTACAAATCCATGTGGTCCAGATGGTATTGTACTATTGCGGAAGTGTGTGTTGACTTCTTCTAAGCCGGCCGGTGTGGCCGTGCGGTTCTAGGCGCTTCAGTCTGGAACCGCGTGACCGCTACGGTCGCAGGTTCGAATCCTGCCTCGGGCGTGGATGTGTGTGATGTCCTTAGGTTAGTTAGGTCTAAGTAGGTCCAAGTTCTAGGGGACTGATGACCACAGAAGTTAAGTCCCATAGTGCTCAGAGCCATTTTTTTGACTTCTTCTAGGCACTCCCAAAGATGAAACACTGCCTACCTTGTAACAGCCAACTTCAACACGCTGATGCAAGAGCTAGCATTCTAGTTCATTGCAAGATAAAATTCTACGAAATCGTCATCTGGACGAAAATTAGTAACGCTTTAATATTGACTCGCAAAAGTCAGAGAAAAATAGCTTGATCTATATGGACCATCATTAATTTATTTATCACCTATCGGCAAACTTCGCATCACACATAAAGTTGATACGGTAATTTGTACACTTCTTAATTACTAAAGTTCCTTATTTAATGTCTGGCCTCAAATGTTCTTTTAGCCGTAGTCTAATTTTTCATCGCTTTGTCACTGTCCCTTGAGCATGTGGTATCCCAGTGTCTTGGATGTGTACTGTCGCACTTAAAACGGTTCAGCTGTACAAGTAAAACTCTTGCTTCGTACGTGTTCTGCTAACTCGGAAATGTATCGATGCTGATTTTCTAGTGCCCTTACAATCAGTAGTAACATTATTTCCTCCTAGTTCTTCACTATGACGTGCAACTGTATGTTATAGCCATAATGAGTGATTGCGTCTCGCGTCAGTTGTGATCGAAAAACATAAAGCTGGCTGTCTTGTGTAAAGCAGATGTGATGGAACGTGTCATGGCTTAACGGAATTTCAACACACATGGAGGCATGTATAGTTAATTATAACCGGGCTAACATCGCCCATGAAAGCCAGCAATTACTTCTGTAATGTGTAACTAATAGTTTAGGTGAGAGCGATCAACATTCATCCATCTAACACGTCAGTCAGTCAATTAGCTCCGTCCATATCCGTCCACCTGCATTAAAAACGCATCCATCAGGGTGACGCATGGGTAATTTTAGGGAACGTAGGAAGTCTGTCCTGATATAGCACATTCATCCCTAACAACCCTATAGAATAATTTTAAATGTTAGGTTTGAAATCTGTGCTCATGATTCAGTGCAATAGGACCATAAATGCTTGTGTCCAGATGATCTAAAATTCGTATCTCAGAACTATTCTCCCTCTCTCTCGCAGGGGTACCTATCTCTACCCCCATGACAGGATAATAGAATCGTACTTTTTCGCTAGTTACTCCATCTAAGTTTGAGAAATGGTTTCTAACTTTTCCCTTGCCGACTACTAACGGCAGAACTCAGTTGTTATCAAGCTTTGCAAACAGTATGGTTTCGACCTTAAATTTTCTGTTCTAAGACGTAAGATTCTAGGACTTTGCGATCGTCTGAGTATTTACTTTATATCCAAGTCGTTCTTTTTTCCTTAATTGCACATATTTTTCTGCATTGATTTGACTATCCGAAGTGATTGAAGCAGTGTCGCTTGCTTTGGGTGATTGAACTGAGGTCGGCAGTGAAGACGTGTTTTGTTACGACATTGTCTCCTTTCAGGATGTGGATAGTTCCAGATCCGAACAGAAGCAACGTGCACGAAACTTTTCCACGTGTTTTGTAATTTTTATTGTAACTTCCGTAGATTTAATTGAAGTAACAATGCAATTCATCATTACCCCCGATACTGAAGGAAGCACTTAAGATCCGAAAAAACAGAATGGTACAGTAAAAGTTACTAAGTGGAAACTGTGAAATAACTTGTCGCAGGATTATTGTATACAGGGCTCGGCTTTCACAGGCAACATCTGGTCACAAAAAAAAATCGCTCTCACAGAAAATCTGCAAGATAAAACCACTACGATAAAAAACCTTTAACTTGAAATGGTTTCTCAATGGATATCATTGAAACTTCTTGTGTGCTCGTTCTTTTGGTTCGAACGGTAAGTAAACGACGCAGACATTGTTATTGGGCCCATCCAATAACAAGTCAAAGATTACTGAAATATCTGTTTCACAATTTATTTCAAGATTTATGTGAGTACCCTGAGACGTTTTTCAAGTATTACAGAATGACAAAATGTAATTTTGGCGAATTGTTGGGAATTATTGGTCCATCATTAACACATAATGATTCGACGTTGAGAAAGTCCACATCACCGGAAAAACGTTTGTCAGTAACATTAAGTTAAGCAAAAATTGATGTAATAAATTATTCTTCATTCAGTTATTTTTGTGGTACATATTAAGTTCAGTTATTAGCAACCACTTTAATATTGTACAATATTTTTGATACACACAACTTATTCAGTCATATTACTGGTCTGGCAGATCAAATCAATCGCTTCCACTCGTGCATGTCAGTGACGCAAAACAGTTCGAAAAATCGTAAAAAGTCTTCAGTTACCCAGTACTGTGCGAATGCAGATTTTGTACATCTGTTTCACCATGCGTGCAGTAATTTAGACCAGGAGCTAATTCACGATGTCAAGATTATTCTGGCTAAGCTGGTTGTCGTTGAGGATTGAAATATGTTCAAATGTGTGTGAAATCTTATGGGACTTAACTGCTAAGGTCATCAGTCCCTAAGCTTACACACTACTTAACCTAAATTATCCTAAGGACAAACACACACACACACCCATGCCCGAGGGAGGAATCGAACCTCCGCCGGGACCAGGATTGAAATATCTAGAATTCCTCATGACGTTTAGAACCTCAACTTTAGCGTAATGTTTTTGTTGTTCATTTAATTTTCCTAACATTGGAACCAAAATCAGTGCAAAATTTTTATGTTTGTTGACTTCATCGGTCTGTTTCGCTTTTAATATATTCAGTAATGATACTTCACATGACGTTACATTATTAAGCTGCTTTTTTTTTACCGGAGAGTACAGGCGCGTCCTACTCTTCAACAGAACTGGCACTGGAAGATTTATCGTGATCAATGGATTTCCTTGAGAAATCTCTTGCTCTTCATCATTATCTCTGCAGGAAACGTTGTACTACTTTCCACACCCTTTACAAGGGGGAAAAAAGTTACAGTTTATTAAAGTGAATAAACTTCCTTTGTTTGTTTTTTTTCCTTTCGTCCTGTGGCCGATTTTATTTTACCTGCCATTTGTCTTAAAAATAGTTCTTTTTCCCCATTTTCTAAAGCTCTGATACGATAATTCTAATAAACTTATTTAGCATTTAAACTAGCTTATTTTGTAAGTTGGTTTGTGGCTTTGTTTTAGGGTACCTTGCCATAGGAAACAATTTTAATGCACTATGCTTCGAATATTTTTTGTGCGCCAGTACTGTTGTAAGCATTGTAAAAGATAACTTGTGCGCAAATTTTGAAATGTCTGCAACAACTTCAAATGTCTGCCAGAACCAAAGAGGACTGAAAGGACATTGTAAAACAGTTTCACCTTGGGACAAATTTCTGTAACTGAACTGGTGCAATAGACGGTAAACATGTCAGATCGCATAAGCTTTAACTCTGGATCTCTGTTTTTCAATTATAAACACATTTTTTCAGTTGTGTTGCTCGTTATTGTTGACGCTGACTACTGCTTCACAGCAACTGATTCAGGGTCTCACGGTGCTAACACTTATTCAAACATTCTGAAAATTTCACACTTCCTAAGAAGTAAAATGTAGGTAACTTAAATATGCCTCAAGCTCGAACTCTGCCCTACGAAGAAATTAGAAGCCAATGCCTTTTGTCATCGTTCGTGCTGAAGCATATGCTCAATCATAACTCGAAATGGAACCCTTATCTAAAATAAACTTATCCACAAAACAACGTGTAATTACGGACTAAGCAGAAGAATATCTAGACTTTTTTTACGAACATATTTTGCACCTACTGAAGTAACAGACAAATTATCAAATTACTTCATTTCACCTCAGTGCTCACTGTCTTGGTAATAGGACAGTACTTTATTAGTGGTTATTACACGATTTCATTAATTAAAACCGAGCGAGGTGGCGCAGTGGTTAGACACTGGACTCGCATTCGGGAGGACGACGGTTCAATCCCGCGTCCGGCCATCCTGATTTAGGTTTTCCGTGATTTCCCTAAATCGCTCCAGGCAAATGCCGGGATGGTTCCTTTCAAAGGGCACGGCCGACTTCCTTCCCTAATCCGATGAGACCGATGACCACGCTGTCTGGTCTCCTTCCCCAAACCAACCAACCATTAATTAAACAACAAATATAAAATGACAGTATTGTTAATGGCCACGTATGAATTGTAAATATATGTGTTTTCTTTATTTTGGATTTCAATGCGTCTATTACAAGAACAAATTTGTTTCTTTATTTAAATTTACATTTAGATTTCTGGTGTTTTTTGACAGTTCCTTCCAGTTTGAATCACTTGTGTGGATTCAGCCTTGAATTATTCCTTGAAATTATAACTGCTATATGCCACTAATTGTTCGTTTCAAAGAGCTGGGTCTTTAGTATTTTTTTTAATAAGTACCTCCATACGAATCACCTTTAATACACGTTCATCAGATCCTGTAGATTCATTGTCAAACATATTTAAAAAGCAACGACAACGAAAAATTTACAAGACAAACAAAGCAGCACAAGCTGACTCCAGAACTACGACTATTCGAAAGTGGGTGCCTGTCCATGCCTTCTAATGTGATCCATTCAGCAAAGCCAGAGTCTCACCGGAGCGAAAATAGGACTTATTGCTACATTTTAATCACAGCGATTACTTAGGCGAAAATGTATCAATTGCTATTAGAAACAATAAGTATGACATTCTGTTGTGGTTGAAAACACTATTTACACTACATATCGCTAATTCGTATCCCTTCCACGGGTATCTGATTAATGATGGCCTCTTCTGAATGAGTTATCTTACGCATAACACAAAAATAAGTTGCCCAAATGAACAACAGAACGAAGATTATGCCTGTTGCTGATACAGTGAAATTAATTGTATTTTGTCTACGTTTCTCGAAATGTTGTATCACATGTTGCATTACTTGATCGACTGAGATTTGTCCTTATTTTCAAGTCAATAACTTGTCTAGAGATTGTAGCGAACCAGAACTAAGTTGTCAATAAAGTTTAGTTTATGTTTAGGTAATAGGTGTAGTGGTTTCTCTGGCCAAAACAGAACTGGTAGTTACAAGGTAATCATTGTTGTGTCTGTGATGCCGTCTGGAAGGTGAAATTATCTTATACTATTTCACCTCTAGTTCCACTAATCAACAATCTACTGGCATTCAATTCTAGTTTATGTATACATCTTGGTTTACCATTTGCTTAGCAAGTGGTAATTGCTGTTTCAGATGTAAATATGAATTAAATCCTGTGATCACCTGTTTACTGGAATTTTAGCTAAGGAGCTAAAACATTTTTCTCACACTCTGCTGCTTTCATTTTCCCTTAGAATAAGGGAGCTGCATTTAACATGAGTGGCTGTTGGTTTATATCACCCTTGCTGAACAGATAACAGAATTTTCTCTAAAACAAATTTTTAAATTTGCTACAAAAATAATGACATATGCATCTCTCCGTCTAGGAACTAATAATACTTAGACGTTTGTATCTATATACATTTTCCAATTGAATTCCATGTCATGGGATATGGATGTATCGTGTAACAGCATTATTGCGCGTTTCTACCCATTACTGTGACAGTAGTACTGCGCGTTTGTACGCATTACTGGCAAACGTGTTTTAAGTTGCAATCTTCCTTGATCAGTATCCACCCTTACATCCGATATGAGATAAAATAAAGCTAAATTCTTACTGGTTATGGGCACGACGTGTTATTCTCCCTCTGGGAAGTCTCTTTGTGTTTTCTGTAATGCCATCAAAACTTGCTGTGGATTTAGTAACGTTGCACTTAGTTGTCCATGAGTAGTGAATTAGATTGCTTCATGCAAAACTTCGACCACAATTCTTGCATCGTCTAATCTCTCTAATAAGGCTTGTGACGATGTAACTATTACCACTTGCTCATCTAGTTTGCTCACCTGAGTTTATAGTTTTTCTAGATTACTAATTAAGACATCTCTGGTGATCTGCGCTTATTGTTCAAAAAAAAAAAAAAAATGGTTCAAATGGCTCTGAGCACTATGGGACTTAACAGCTATGGTCATCAGTCCCCTAGAACTTAGAACTACTTAAACCTAACTAACCTAAGGACATCACACAACACCCAGTCATCACGAGGCAGAGAAAATCCCTGACCCAACCGGGAATCGAACCCGGGAACCCGGGCGCGGCAAGCGAGAACGCTACCGCACGACCACGAGCTGGGGACGCTTATTGTTCGAACCCTCACTAAGTTCTGTACTGTTTTGGTAAGGATGAGTATTAATTGCTACATGTTTCTTACGCTTGATGCGTGTTGTTTGCCAATCTACTTTTCGTTTTTTATCTTCCGTTGGATCTTGTACGTTCCGAAGCGTGCTGTTTAAATTTTTGAAATCTCCAGTATCTGCTGCTCCATACACAGCTCTCAACAGTTTCCCTTCTCTTAAAACCAACCTCGTTTTTTTTATATTTTAGACTTCTTCGTGCTACTTCTATTAACTGTTGCAATTGAGTCCTTAGATTTTCATTTTTATTTAATTTTATGAGTCATCAGTCTTCTGACTGGTTTCACGCGGCTCGCCACAAATTCCTGTCATGTGCCAGACTCTTCATCTCAGAGCAGAACTTGCAACCTCACCTCTTTGCCGGATATATTCCAACCACTCTCTGCCTCTACAGTTTTTGCCCTCTACAGCTCCCTCTAGTACCATGGAAGGCATGCCCTGATGTCTTACCAGATGTCCCATCCTCCTGTCCCTTCTACCATTCTGCCCAGAACCTCCTCATTCCCTACCATATCAGTCCACCTGATTTTCAGCATTCTTCTGTAGCACAACATGTCAGAACCTTCGATTTTCTTCTGCTCCGTCCTTCCTATAGTCCTTGATCCGCCACCATACAATGCTGTGCTCCAAACATACAGAGGATAAGCAAAATAATGTAAAAACCTCTACTTACTTGGGAATGGTTTATTAATAAGGGGTGGAACTCCCATTTGCTCTTATTATAGCTGCGATTCTTCTTGGAATACTGACATATAATGATCGAACAGTCTCCTGTGGAATGTTATGCGACTCTTTGATCAGAACCTCGTGCATTATCGTCCTGAAGTATGGCATCATTGTTGGGGAACAACATTTGAATTATGGGGTACGCCTGATCACCTAAGATGTTTACATATTCGTTGACTCTAACACGTCCTTTGAGAATAATGATAGAGCCAACAGAAGACCACGATATGTCTGCCCACACCATCAAACTTCCACCACTATGCTTAACGGTTGGAATCAAGCAAGCAGGACTTGGGGCTTATTTTGGTATTCTCCAGGCATAAACTCGGCCTGATGTTGGAAATAACGAACATGTTGACTCGTCGGACCATATGACGTGTTTCCACTGACCACCCATCCAGGAGTTATGCTCCTGACACCATGTTTTAAGCTTCTTGGCGTCAGTTGTCGTCACTAATGGTTTCGGTATAGCAGCTCGCCCGCGAATATTCTCTTTATGGAGTTTTCGGCGGACAGTGTCAATAGATACTGGGTCTTGAAGAATGCTATTCAGATCGGCAGTCACTTTAGCCACCGAAGTTTTGTGTTGTATTGATACAATTCGTGTTAGCGCATGATGAGCTCTGTCATATAGTTTTTATTTGCGCCCATTACTACAGTTACACGATGATGTCAATAGTTGCTCCTGAAACATTCAATAAGTTAGCTGTCTTGGCTACTGCTGCTATAGCTAATTCGGCCCACACAATCTGCACTCTCTGGAACTCTGTTAGGTCTTTCATTGCACTTCGACCTCGGCCTCTGATTACAGTTACGAAGTGTGCACTAATCGTAAACAACCTACACTGTAGCCTAGTCGTTACTGAACATGCACAGTTCAGCGTGACACGTGTCTTACCAGCGTTGTTGACTGTCAAACACAACCATCCCATTACTACAGCTGTTCACATTATTTTACCTATCCCCTGTAAATTCTCGAATATTTCTTCCTCAAATTAATGCCTACGTTTGATACTAGCAGACCCTCTTGGCCAGGAAGGCTTTTTTTGCCAGTGCTAGTCTGCTTTTGATATCCTCCATGCTAGATCTGTCATTGGCTATTTTGCTGCCTAGGTTGAATTCCTTAACTTCCTCTACTTTGCGTCGATCTGTGGTGTCACCGCCAGACACCACACTTGCTAGGTGGTAGCCTTTAAATCGGCCGCGGTCCGTTAGTAGACGTCGGACCCGCGTGTCGCCACTATCAGTGATTGCAGACCGAGCGCCGCCACACGACAGGTCTAGAGAGACTTCCTAGCATCCGCCCCAGTTGTACAACCGACTTTGTTAGCGATGGTTCATTGACAAAATACACTCTCATTTGCCGAGACGATAGTTTAGCATAGCCTTCAGCTACGTCATTTGCTACGACCTAGCAAGGCGCCATTATCAGTTACTATTGATATTGTGAATCATGTACCGTCCAGACCGACGTTCACCATTAATGGATTAAAGTTATGTATTCCACCAGCTACGTCCGTTTTTGCAAATTCTAATTTCCTTGTCCTGTTCTAGACCTCACGCCAGCCTGCATGAGCTAAAACGCGTGCATTTCGGCCTCCTCTAGTAACACGGTGTTGGCTCTCCTGCCAACCAAAACACGATCAATTCTGATGTTTAGTTTCTTGCTGTTCTAACAACTGCTACTTCTCATTACTCTCATGTTTCTTCGATTCACACTCAGTCCATATTCTGTACTCATTAGGGTTTTCATTCTATTAAGCAGGTCATTCTTCTTAACTTTCACTTAGGGTAGCAATGTCATCAGCGAATCGTATCATTGATATCCTTTGACCTTGAATTTTAATTCCTCTCATGAAGCTTTCTTTTATTTCCTTCATTACATTCTCGATTTACAGATTGAACAGTAGGGGTGGAAGACTACATCGCTGTCTTACACCCTTTTTAATCCGAGGACTTCGTCCTTGGACCTCTTATTATTCCCTCTTGGCGTTTGTACATATTGTACACTACTTATCTCCTCATGTGGGTGATCCCCATTCTTCTCAGAGCTTCAACTATCTTGCAACATTTGACATTGCCGAACTTTTTTTTTCAGGTTGACAAAACCTATGAACGTGTATTGATTTTTCTTTAGACTTACTTCCATTGCCAGGTGCAATGTCAGAATTGCCTCTTGGGTCCTTTACCTTTCCTAAAGCCAAACTGATCGTCGTCTAACACATCCTCAATTATCGTTTCCATTATTCTATATACACTACTGGCCATTAAAATTGCTACACCAACAAGAAATGCAGATGATAAACGGGTATTCATTGGACAAATTTATTATACTAGAACTGACATGTGATTACATTTTCTACCAATTTGGGTGCACAGATCCTGAGAAATCAGTACCCAGAACAACCACCTCTGGCCGTAATAAAGGCCTTGATGCGCCTGGGAATTGAGTCAAACAGAGCTCGCATGGCGTGTACATGTACAGCTGCCCTTGCAGCTTCAACGCGGTACCACCGTTCATCAATAGTAGTGACTGGGGTATTGTGACTAGGCAGTTGCTCGGCGTCGTTTTCATTTGGTGAGAGATCTGGAGAATGTGCTGGCCAGGGCAGCAGTCGACATTTTCTGTATCCAGATAGGCCCGCACAGGACCTGCAACATGCGGTCGTGCATTATCCTGCTGAAATGTGGGGTTTCGCAGGGATCGAATGAGGGGTAGAGCACGGGTCGTAACACCTCTGAAAGGTAGCGTCCACTGTTCAAAGTGCCGTCAATACGAACAAGAGGTGACCGAGACGTGTAGCCAATGGCACGCCATACCATCGCGCCGGGTGATACGGCAGTATGGCGATGACGAATACACGCTTCCAAAGTGCGTTCACCGCGATGTCGCCAAACACGGATGCGACCATCATGATGCTGTATACAGAACATGGATTCATCCGAAAAAATTACGTTTTGACATTCGTGCACCCAGGTTCGTCGTTGAGTAAACCATCGCAGGCGCTCCTGTCTGTGATGCAGTGTCAAGGGTAACCACAGCCATGGTCTCAGAGGTGATATTCCATACTGCTGCAAACGTGGTCGAACTGTTCGTACATACGGTTGTTGTCTATCACACGTCCCCATCTCTTGACTCAGGGTTCGAGACGTGGCTGCACGATCCGTTATAGCCATGCGGATAAGATGCCTTCATCTCGACTGCGAGTGATACGAGGCCGTTGGGATGAAGCACGGCGTTCCGTATTACTCCTGAGCCCACCGATTCCATATTCTGCTAACAGTCATTGGATCTCAACCAACGTGAACATCAATGTCGCGATACGATAGACCGCAATCGCGATAGGCTACAATCCGAAATTCATCAAAGTCGGAAACGTGATGGTACGCATTTCTCCTCCCTACACGGGGCATCACAACAACGTTTCACCAGTCAACGCCTGTCAACTGCTATTTGTGTAGGAGAAATCGGTTGGAAACTTTCCTCATGTCAGCACGTTGTAAGTGTCGGCACCGGTGCCAGCCTTGTGTGAATGCTCTGAAAACCTTACCATTTGCATATCACAGCATCTTCTTCCTGTCGGTTAAATTTCGCGTCTGTAGCACGTCATCTTCGTGGTGTAGCAATTTTAATGGTCAGTAGTGTACAATGGCCATTTAGGTAAAGGAAGTTTAACAAATATGACGAAACTATACCTGAATAAAGCTAAAGAACAATTATTATGAAAAGAATATGATTAAACATGGATATTATATACATATTGTGAATAAAAATTTTTGATTGCTGTTGAATGGTGGTAAAAATGATCAAGAAGATGTGATGCAAAGAGACACCACAGGAAAGTGTTAACTATGTATTTCAAAATGTTTGTAAATAATTGCTTTGTACGAAATCTGTCATTCACAATTAAATTTTTTCAAGTTGAGTTAAATTGAAGAAAAAGTTTAAGTATTGCTTTCTATAACAACTAGCTTTTTCTAAAAAAACTCATTAAGTCTTCTAAAAGAAATAAATTCATTAAAAATTGAGGAAATGGCCGCTGCTGGCACTACTCTGATTGGATAATGTTTACGAGTCCTACGAACGACGGTACACAGTTACAAGGATTCACATAATTTTCCGACAAATGCTTGAATCCCATAATAGGGATCCCCACCCCGCACCCCGCATCCCCAATGGCAGGGATAACTGAATTTATCTGGGTGAACGCAAGATTTAATGATGTATCACTGCATGCTGCTGGGAATGTGATGCCTACGATTGTTTCCCTTTGACCCCACTTGTGACGACGATTGTCACTTGCTTTTCTTTTCCTTGTGTTAAAAACAAAATAAAATAAAGCAGTATGAGGAATATATATATATATGTGTATGTGTGTGTTCAAATGGTTCAAATGGCTCTGAGCACTATGGGACTCAACTGCTGAGGTCATTAGTCCCCTAGAACTTAGAACTAGTTAAACCTAACTAACCTAAGGACATCACAAACATCCATGCCCGAGGCAGGATTCGAACCTGCGACCGTAGCGATCTTGCGGTTCCAGACTGCAGCGCCTTTAACCGCACGGCCACTTCGGCCGGCTGTATGTGTGTGTGTGTGTGTGTGTGTGTGTGTGTGTGTGTGTGTGTGTGTGTGTGTGTGTGTAATCTATGAAGTTCGTTCTTTTATTAATACTGAAACATTTAAAACAAAGAATAAAGGAATAAATGGATACATCGCTTACCATCAGATCCCCGAATGTAAGCACCGTCAGGCTTGGCCAGTATTTTGATGGATGTCGGCACAGGTATAACGCGCACTGTTGACATGTCCCTCTTCGTTTTAATGGCAGAGGGGGACAGGAGAGACTGTGTTGTGGGGTGCAGGACAGCAGAGGTGACGGCATGTAGTCCCTGCGCCAAATGTCCTCGACCCAGTTCCAAACATCTCAGCAGTGTCTAGTGAAGTGAAGGCATGCGACATTGTTGTGGGTAATCCGTCCATGAGACGAGGAGGCTACGTTCGGCGGTCACCTTGATCCTAGTCGAGAGGAGGAGGCTATGTGCTGGCACTGCACTTCACCATTACCCATCTCTCATCGTCTCCAACATGATCACTATACCACATTACACACACACACACATCTATCACAGTGACCTGCACTTAACAGATTCATTTATATACAAAGCTCTCTTACTTCATGAAGAAAACTTGTCTGCTAGTGCGAAGGATAGATCGAACGTTTCCAATTGGGTGGCTGAACCTGCCCTTCAGGGTCTCCCAGCCATTCATTCCACATAACTTCACTTTACTGCACACTGTCGTAAACCGCTGCGTGAGTGTATATAGAGTCACGATATCGCAAAACAACCTGTGGATTATCTTTCTCCAATACAGTGCATTGGCGGTAATTACACATTTTCCCTCACTTTCAACTGTTAATAACGGATAAACTGTCAACACTCATCTGGATCACTGAAATTGTTCCTGAGATATATAAAATTATTTACGAGTGTAGGCCTCGAAGTCGGGATCACAGATTAAATTCTGACCTTGCAAGCCTTTAGTAGGCCATGAAAACAACATAATGGGAAAGTAGTAAGGTGCACTACTCTGGCCATTCCACGGAATTGGCAAGAGAAGTTTTACGCTTCTATTATGTAGTGGATTCATGTGTGCTTAGATGCAGGGTGTTTGAATTCATCGTTGTCGAATAGGCAGTTGGCCGTCAGCGACGGAGCGGCTATGACGTGTGCTTTGTCGTCCTGCTGGTCTAGTGGCTCACACGCATTTGTTTACTTCCCGCGAGCGCGAGTCACATACTACAACCTCATTGAGGTAACAAGGCTAACTCATATAGGTAGAACACTATCAAGATTACGTTCCAAGTTTAATATCCAAGACCGCGAACATATGAAGAAACTTCTTGCGTGATGAACTGCGACTAGATCCACAGGACATAATTGGCATTTCCAATTCTATCACGGCCAGTGCAATGTTAAGATGATTAACGAAGAAGCATGTACGAAGGCGATTACTGGCGCTGCCGGCAAACTGGAGTTTAGATGGACGTATCAGTTTTGTTACATGCAGGTCTAGGCATGAGAACCCTCCGGGTATTCGAGCTACTTTCTGACGACGCGTCAACTACAGTACCTTCGCTCTCAAGCCGTAAGGGATTGTCATTAGCCACATGGTATTGCTGGAGATATACGTTCTTGGCTCCCAGGACATCTCTCGATACACGACACGAATATCACACTCGTGGGATACAGGCAGCATCGTCACAGTAGTTCTCAATGACGGTTTGATAGCCACGGAAAAACGTTACCTACCGAATGCCAGGGACATGGTGCTTATGGTCCAAGGGATACACCTCGTCAATGTTCAGTCACCGTCCCGTACCAGGAAGACAAGTGAACGTTCGCTATTATTTACTGAGGAATTAACACAGTTATGCCAAGGCAGAATAGATGATATGGTGATTGAGGGCGATTTTAATTGTACAAGATCTCTCAAGGACAAAATTTCCTAAGCATTCACCATGCCCAGCACTTGCCGCTGTTATTCCCTTGCCGGCCGAAGTGGCCGTGCGGTTAAAGGCGCTGCAGTCTGGAACCGCAAGACCGCTACGGTCGCAGGTTCGAATCCTGCCTCGGGCATGGATGTTTGTGATGTCCTTAGGTTAGGTAGGTTTAACTAGTTCTAAGTTCTATGGGACTAATGACCTCAACAGTTGAGTCCCATAGTGCTCAGAGCCATTTGAACCATTTTTTTTTTTTTTTTGTTATTCCCTTGCTCAGTTTGGTAGACACTTGGCAGACAGGATTTTCGACTGTTACATCAGGACGCTTTTGAAGTCACCATCAGGAATAGGTGGGGAGGAATGCTATTGGCACCTAGGTTGACAGAGGACGGTATTAGGATTCTAGGTGAATTTTTTATAAGATTACAAGTGGCGAATGTTTCCTTTATTGGTAACGATTGGCTTATCTTTGACAAAATGGAGCAGTCGCTGTCTGTCCATGAGACGGAAGAGAATGTACAGAATTGTTGGTTCTTGCCCACCGCAGGAGTCGTTCGCCTACTTTGCCGCCCTTGCTGCAGAGTAATTTCATTCACAGCTTCACTTGTCCAGCCACCAGGACAAACACTTAGTCTTTTTATCGCACTCGCTCTTCTGTCAGTCTCCAAGGCGGGGCCCCATCTCCATGCAGAGCAACTGACCACGAGTAGCATCCGTCTTCAGCATGCCGCCTTGCGCCCTACTGTCGGTAACACGTGAAGCCTGTAGGGTTTCAGTTCAATTGCCAGCCGCCCAAAATTGAAAGTGAAGTTTCTCAGTGGTTGCATCCGTAGAACCACTTTGCCTTCCTGGGTGATATCGTGGTACTGCATCCGATTACCCACTTGTATGTCGATGTTATACATTTCACCCTTCCGCTTTTCTCCCCCTTCTCGTAATCGACAAGCGCACTAGATTTCATGCAGTGTCGTTTGTACCAGGTGAGGAGTACTCACATGGTTCAAAACGGTTCAAATGGCTCTGAGCACTATGGGACTCAACATCTATCGTCATAAGTCCCCTAGAACTTAGAACTAATTAAACCTAATTAACCTAAGGACAGCACACAACACCCAGTCATCACGAGGCGGAGAAAATCCCTGACCCCGCCGGGAATCGAACCCGGGAAACCGGGCGTGGGAAGCGAGAACGCTACCGCACGACCACGAGCTGCGGACAGTACTCACATGTTTGGTTCACATATACGTGATTGTTCCTTGCATAAACTCATGATTAATTTGTGGTCCAGTTTAAATGAAAATCTGTAGAACGGCATGTATCTGTGGAACAGTCGCACCCACCAGAATCCTTTCCCATCGTTAATTATGGAGAGGAACTTTAATCAATTAATTTCATGAATAAATTATACAAGAGGCTAGCAACCTCACGTAGGGTTTGTATCAGGGCCATAATAAGATTACGTTACACACCTTGTGCAAGTTCAATACAAAGCCAGTTGGGTGTGATTTGCATAATATCGTGATTCTGAGATCTAATTTGCATATCAGTTAAGGGCCCACAATAGAAATAAGCAGCTATGTTTCACTTTTTCGTTAGTTTGTCTGCTCCTTTCCTCATCCCACATCTTTCGCATCATCCTTTTATGTCGTAGTGTGAAGACTGTGTGCGATATCTCTGAAAGACGTGGCGTTCCTGAAGCTGCGTCTTGTTTAGCCAGCTGGTCAACCTTTTCGTCGCCACAGATATCGCTTTGGCCTTTGACACAGATATATTTTTTGTTATTTTCGCTGATTTTGTAGTCTACTCGCTTGCTGCATCATTTCATAAACGTCTGAGTTGTTGTGTTGCTCCGTGAAACGATTTTTCACGAACGTAACCTACTGCTCCGAAGTCGGTTAAGATAATAATTTAGCCCTCGGTGCAATTTGCTACTTGCTGAAGTGCTTCTAAGCT
The DNA here is from genome assembly GCF_023898315.1 of Schistocerca nitens. Lineage (NCBI taxonomy): Eukaryota > Metazoa > Arthropoda > Insecta > Orthoptera > Acrididae > Schistocerca > Schistocerca nitens. The sequence goes on along the minus strand of NC_064621.1, from coordinate 305,964,153 downwards.
ACCTCTGAATTCATAAGAGACATTTCCTCAGGTGATTCATAACATCCACAACTTTTGTTGTCTGGACTATGAATGTAAATCCGGTACCATTTGCGTTTTTGACACCATCTGTGTATAGTCCTTTGGCATCCGTTATTTGTCGTAAAAGTTGTACCGCGGTCACATGCCATGGAGGGTTACTACCATAGGTATCTATTAGATTGTTCACTGTAGTTAGAGCCAGGGAGATATGATAACACTTGTCGTAACACGCCAGGGCTGTAGTGGATATCACTTTGTGTTAGAGTTTTTCTGTTTCAACAAGCTAAAGAAGATGTCGGCGCCTTTTCATTGACCCAATACCATGCAATAAAATAGTCGACATTCAGCGTCGCGATACTCTGCATAACCAAGATCTCTTAAACTGACGACTTCTTAGCTTGAACTTCGATGCGAGATAAAGCCGTCGGAGATGTAGTGGTCCTAATGTCTCCTTTAAACGTGCATTTGTTGGCCTCAGTTTCATCGCACTGACACAGTTTCAGAGCGCTTTATACTCTATTTTGTCCAGTTTAAATAGGGTGAACTTGCTTGCAGATTCTTGGTTGATGGGTGCATGGGCCAGATAGTGATGAAAAACCGGTTTGTAAATGCTTAGAGCAACATTGTGGTCTGCTCTCCCTCCCCTCAACCTCACCCCACAGAAGCATGCAGTACCCGTTAAAGCTCGTTGGATATTTTACGCTCTGTAGCGCTTTTGTGTCACTCTTCCACCACATGAGTTTGACATCAGCCTTTGATCTACTTTCAAGCCTAAATATTTGACAGTTTTCTTGGTTGGAAATATCTATGAGCCTAGTTTCAGTTAATTGAAGCTTTGGAATACCCAGATGTTGGTTTTATTAAGAGCTATATCAATGAGTGATTTAGCAGCCAAGACTTACATTCTCTATAAAATGTCCTAATGTCTCAGTACATCCATTTAATGTCTCTCAGACTGCATAAATACAGAGATCATGAGTGAACTGCAAGGTGTCAGCGTTATTCTCCAAAAGACCATCTACGTCCCTACTGTAGATATTGAAATGCAATTGGGACGAGCTAGAAACTTCCGGTAAGTCTTCCGTGGTCTGAGTGTTTGTGGGCCACTGTTATCATGATTTGTCGGTGCGATAATACATATTGTAAAATTTGAGTAAATAGTTTGGATACATCATAGGAACACTAAACGCCGTCGTATTCTATCAGTAATATAATTTGATCTTTAATTTGCGTTTCTAGTTGCTATCGTTAGTGCTAAAACATTATTATACCGTCATAATGTGTGGGGGAATGAATGAATAGTGCACGTAAAAACGTCAAAATATTACTTAAATACTTTTCTGAATCAAATGTATGAAGGTCTAGTGATGTAAAAGGGTATGCCTTTCATTTTATTTGTACGATAGTATGTTGATCATTAATAACTACATTAGTCTCAGAGTGAACACAGATGCACAGTTATGCCAACTTCAGTCGTTAGTTTATCTGTCTCTTAAAAAACTGCTTAAGTTATCTGAGACACGATGTTTATGGTTAAAGGCTGTTGTAATAAGAATGATAGAACTGTGGAATGGTGTGGTCTTATACTCTCTTTCGAAACATCTAAAGGAAACATTTTAAACTTTTGAGAAAATCCTACTTTTATTTTAATGATCCCTCGTATAAACTATTTTTCTTGAATTTGCTATTCACACCTATGAATCAGTATTTTCAGAGCAAAAAAGTTATGTTGTCTGTAATACACACCTACATATCATTTTCTTATAAGGGGCTATTGTGCTACGTGCGTATTGAAAATTAAACTGATCAATGTAAATGCAAGGACTTAACTTCATGTATTGTATGTTGAAATGCTGTCGTCGATTAGGAATGCAGAAGCTGTCAACCAGAAAGTTGCCCTGAAGTGCTTTTAATTTCGTTAATTTCGTAGGAAATTTTGTCGAAAATCAAGGAATCGTTACGATACTGGTGATACACTATAGTCGGTACTTTATCTCCTAAAACAGCTATGATATGTAACGGAGTAAGGGTCCTACACTTATACATCTCCTGTCGCAGCTGCCTTGAATATTGTCTTCTCATTAACCACAGAGAATTGAAGAACGGCGGAAATTTCCAGTTCAAGCTCTTCTGCAAGGAATTTAAAACAAAAATGAATGCAATGTATTCTGTAGTCATTAGTCAACATTGAAGAAGAAATGTTTACCGTTGTTTAACCTGTCGCCACATTTCTGCATTAAATCTTCCGCATCCTAACTCAGACTGCCACAGCGAGTTTAGAAAAATTAATTTAAAAAAAGTGAAACACAGAAGTTTGCTAGACACTGCTACAATAAACGTTTGGGTTTTAGTATATCTACCTTGCTTGGCGTTCGGGGGTCTCTATACACGGCTCTTTGGGCTGTTTGCCTATGGATGATACGTGACTGCGTCGCTTCTTACCACCAATTCGCAATTAGTGGGCATGAAATCAGCGGTTCCTCAATGTGTACATCCGGCCAGAGTAGCCAAGCGGTTCTAGGCGCTACAGTCTGGAACCGCGCGACCGCTACGGTCGCAGGTTCGAATCCTGCCTCGGGCATCGGTGTGTGGAATGTCCTTAGGTTAGTTAGGTGTAAGTAGTTCTAAGTTCTAGGGGACAGATGACCGCAGAAGTTAAGTTCCATAGTGCTGAGAGCAATTTGAACCATTTTTTGACCCAATGTGTACAAGCTCTTAATAGACTGACGATAACGGATTGCACTGTAAGTCCCTATCTGAATTACAAGGCTTCCAGCCAAATCCATACTTAGATGATTCTTTCGCTAGCAACTTCTTATGATTCACTCATTACGAGACGTTTGGGTCACCACGTAGATAGATGCAAACATTGAGTCCTACAGAAGTTGGAATGGTGCGAGCCTGCGTGACCCCGGTCTAAAATTCGTGCACCGCCATTCGCTGTCACTTCTATCTCCCGCGCCACTTCGTCAAGGGACCTTTCATATCGACGTTTTGTGGAATCAGAATTGGCAGCGGGGCCATACGCGCGGCAGCTCAATTACGGCTGAACGTTGCGCGCTGCACTCGCCGGGCGCCGGCTTTGACGCGGCGTGTCGCAGCCGACAGCAGAGGGCGTGCAAATACAGGGTACGTGAAATATGGGCGTTGAGGGGTGGGGGAGAAGGGGCCAAACGCAGCGCTCCGCTGGTAATTGTGTATCAGCTGGTCTCCAGGGCAGCTGCGACCGTTTGAGACGGCGCATTGCCGCGCTGCTCGTATCACAGACTGCTGCCGGCGGCAAGGCGCAACTAATTTTGCCGATACCGGTATGTATTGCTCTGCGAACCACGCAGCGCAGCTACAGTAACGCCCCGAGCTGCCTCAGTAGCGTACGGTTCCCCTGAAACTGTCTCTTTCATGCCGTTGTGCTAATAAACCAATAGCGGCTAGTTGTTCGATTCACCTTTGATTAGCCAAGCATCCGGAATCAAAGATGTCAATGAGTATGAGAAATGGGTAACAATATTTCGAACAAATAACAAATTCTAGTTTTAGGTATCAACAGCAAGGGAAAGCAAGCAAAATTTACTACGTCACTGAATACCCTCTGCTTCTGGGTTCCACAGTTGTCCACGCAGACTGACAGAAATTTTTGGTCGGTTTGGATGCACATTTACTAGTTCTTTAATGAACATTTTCTTTGCCATCTATAATTAGCAAACTTCCTTTTGTATGGGTGCTATGTACAGGGAGAGATCAGCGTGTAATCAGAGAAATGGACAGTTGAAGCCAAGTGGAGGCAGGGGAGAGGGAAAAGGAAGTAGTGAGATTTTGTGAACATCAAAAAAAATCTGTGTGAAATCTTATGGGACTTACCTGCTAAGATCATCAGTCCCTACGCTTACATACTACTTAACCTAAATTACCCTAAGGACAAACACACCCATGACTGCAGCTCCTGAGACCGCTCGGCTAATTCCGCGCGACTGTGAACATCAGATCTATGAAAAGAGGTTTTGGATTGCTCAAGGGCTAACAGTTAGTGAAAAAGGTGTGTGAATGATAAGTAAAGAATATGTCACTCCAAAGTGATGAAAAATTCTGCAGGCAATTTGTGGGAATAGAGGAACTGATGTGTCACCCATAAACGACGGAATAATGTGACTATTTATTGAATTTCGGTGAGAAGTGATTGACTGCTAAATAGTACTGTCGTGGGGACAAAACATATCTAATGGCCTTTAGTGTCTTTTATGTTTAATAAAGAATCGCGCCGCTACAATTATTCATAGAGTGTGGCGAACAAATAGCAGTCCCTGAGTAAAAGAAAATAATAATAGCCCGGTAGGGTTTCTTTATACACTTTTCCAGAAAAGCTCGTTGTTTCGAACCTAAGAGCATCTGTATTCATTTTAGTATATCTTCGCTTAACCTCAAGAAATGCCCCATAGTACGGTGGGAGACTTGGATAAGGTAGAAACTCTAGAGTCATAAGCTGTCTTCATACGTCACAGGAAGGAGTAGACTTCTTTGTAATGATTGGCTAAAATTCGTAAGTATGTCTGGCGTTCGTCTGAAATCGATAAACGGTCACGCGACGTCCCTCGCTCGATATTATTGAGACGCCATAATGCTTTCGTCACAGTTAAGTTGTTTTTGTGGTGTCACCGCCAGACACCACACTTGCTAGGTGGTAGCCTTTAAATCAGCCGCGGTCCGTTAGTATACGTCGGACCCGCGTGTCGCCACTATCAGTGATTCCAGACCGAGCGCCGCCACACGGCACGTCTAGAGAGACTTCCTAGCACTCGCCCCAGTTGTACAGCCGACTTTGCTAGCGATGGTTCACTGACAAATTACGCTCTCATTTGCCGAGACGATAGTTAGCATAGCCTTCAGCTACGTCATTTGCTACGACCTAGCAAGGCGCCATTACCAGTCACTATTGATGCTGTAAAACATGTACTGTCAAGAGCGATGTTCACCAATTATGGATTAAAGTTAAGTATTCCAGCAGCTACGTACGTTTTTGGCTATTCTCATTTCCGTGTCCTGTTCCAGACCTCATGCCAGCCTGCGTGAGCTTAAACGCGTGCCTTTCGGCTTCCTCCTAGTGGACTGGCTGTCTTGCCAATCCACAACAAGTGGCGACGAGACCACACCTCGTTCGTAACTGTACTGCCCTGATTTACTTGTGTAATGGTTTCGCCACAATCTCCAGATGTACTGTCCGAATTTTATCGCTTACAGAATCAGCAGACGCAGGCCTTACTGGATGCCCTTGGACAGCTCGTCCAGGGTCAACGTGCAATGCAAAACGATGCGGCAGCCGCCGCTCCACCGCTCCCACAGCCACAACACGCATTTGCACCACCTTTTCGTCCTTTTGATGCGGCACTGGAAAGCTGGAGGGAGTGGTCACGCCAATTTGGATTCCATCTCGCCGCCTACAGAATGTAAGGTAATGAGCGGCAGCCTTTTCTCCTTTCCTCAGTAGGCGTCCAAACGAACCATGTGATAGTAAAAATATTTCCCCGACGCGACATAGCAACTCTGTCCTACGACGAAATTTTGACTGCATTAGATGCATATATCAAAGAATCAGTCAATGTAGTTGCGAAAAGGTATACCTTCTTTCGTACAAAACGTACGGCAGGTCAGACTAATAGGGAGTGGGTTGCAACCTTGCAAGGCCTTACTAGGGATTGTGCTTTTGAGTGTCAATGTGGACTCCCTTATTCAGATACTATGGTACGTGATGCAATTGCACAGAACGTTTCTGATGTCCGTATAAGGGAACAGATTTTGAAACTAGTCAATCCCTCCCTTCAACAAGTGAAAGACATATTGGATAGGCAAGACACACTTGACTTTGCTCAGGAATCATTTGCAACTTCGCCAGCCGTGTGTCAGGTTAACCAGCCCGCCTGGCGAGCTGCACGGAACAGTAAACAGTCCTCTCGCCCGGCCGCGCCAAAGCCGCCTGCCTCTCATCCACGTGTACCGCGGCAGCAAGCAAATGCAGTGAAATCATGCCCGCGGTGTGCTACTAGACATTCGCATGAGAATTGCTCGTCACGCCAGGCTATTTGTTTTTTCTGTAATAAAAATGGACATGTTCAATGTGTTTGCCAGAAAAAGCTCCGATCGGAAGCTCAAAACCATTCCAGGCCCTTTGCTTCGCGCTGGAATCGGAATCGAACCAAGAATACTCAGGCTCGTGACACTTCGCCCATGGAAATTCATGTAGTTCATTCCACTCCGCCCAGTGCTACTCTCTCTAACAGTGACTGTGTTCGTCCCACAAAAAGTGTACGTCGACATCGCCGGAAATCACGTCAAGTCGCAAGTGATTCTGTACCAGTATCAGTTCACATTGCACGAGACAGTCGCTCTTGTCGTCAACAGGACGATAAACTTTTTGTAGACTTGGACATTAACGGCAAAGTGATACCATTCCAGCTCGATACCGGAGCTGCAGTTTCACTGATCAATCAAGACATGTACAAACAGCTGGGCACACCTCCGTTGCGTGCCACAAATGATAAGCTAACTACATATTCAGGTCACGGGCTCCCTGTGTTAGGACAGTGCAGCCTTCTTGCAACATACAAGGGACAAACAAAACTTGTGTCATTTTACGTCCTTCGTTCTTCTTCTGCTGTGAACTTGTTTGGTTGAGATTTATTTCAGTTGTTTAACTTGTCTATAGTAAATCAGGTCCTCTCAGTGAACAAGGCTGTACCTCCACGTACAGCGCAGAAATTCATTCGCTGGTCTATTTTCCTATCGCAGTACCACTACGATATCTTGTATCGGTCCACTGCTCAGCACGGAAACGCCAGTGCTTTGTCCCATATGCCTGTTGCTGAGGATAGAGCATTGGATTCCTCCGAACTTGCTTGCATGTTCATTGATGCGGAAACCGATGACGTGGTCGAATCGTTTCCGATTGATTTTCGTCGTGTATCTAAAGCCACAGCTGCTGACCCTGTCCTTGCTACCGTTCTGCGTTTTGTTGCTACGCAATGGCCCTTGTCAAAGTCACGTATCGAGGATCTGTTGGTTCGCCAGTTTTTTGATCACAAGGAGAAACTTTTTGTACGACGTGGTGTTTTGCTGTTGCGTTCTGATAATGATCAGTCCAGGGTCGTGGTCCCACGTTCGTTACAGTCCTCTGTCTTACGGCTTCTCCACCAAGGACATTGGGGTATAGTGAGAACGAAACAACTTGCTCGTCAGGACTGTACTTGGTTCGGAATCGATGCTGCGATTACGATTATGTGCTCTTCTTGCATGGTGTGTGCTGAACAACAATCCGCACCACCGCGGAAATTCTTTGCATGGCCAAAAGCCACTTCCCCTTGGCAACGCTTACACATCGATTTTGCTGGTCCATTCTGGAATGCTCGATGGTTGGTTCTGGTCCATTCATTCAGTAATTTTCCTTTTGTTGTCTGGATGTCTTCCACGACGTCTTCTGCCACCATCCAAGCGTTATCCGCTATCTTTTCCATTGAAGGTCTTCCACAGACTATTGTTTCCGACAATGGCCCACAATTCATGCCCGCAGAATTTCAATCATTCTGCAAGGCCAATGGTATTCAACATCTGACAACCGCGCCGTTTTCGCCACAGGCAAACGGTGCCGCTGAACAATTGGTCCGGACTTTCAAGTCACAGATGTTGAAGTTGAAAGAGTCGCATTCTCGGGAGGACGCGTTATTGCTCTTTTTGTCCTCGTATCGCTCTCAGCCCCGCGATGGTCGCTCGCCGGCTGAGTTACTCCACGGTCGTCATCCTCGAACCTTGATGTCTTAGCTACATCCGCCGCATCAGGTTACTGTGCAGCGGCAAACACCTGCTTTTGCCCCAGATGACGTTGTCTATTATCGTGACTATCGAGGTTCACGGCGTTGGCTCGAAGGGCGCATTCTTCGCTGCCTCGGCCGCGCGATGTATCTGGTTTTGGGGGCCTCTGGTGAGGTGTGTCGGCATCTCAATCAGCTGCGCCTCTGTCGTCGCACGGGATCTGCCGCTCCCCGTCTGCTTTCAGCGACGGTGCCGTCCGGTCAGCGCCCTGGGTACCCATTTACTGGCTCGCCTCAAAAAATGGTTCAAATGGCTCTGAGCACTATGGGACTTAACATCTGTGGTCATCAGTCCCCTAGAACTTAGAACTACTTAAACCTAACTAACCTAGAGACATCACACACATCCATGCCCGAGGCAGGATTCGAACCTGCGACCGTAGTAGTCGCGTGGTTCCGAACTGAGCGCCTAGAACCGCGAGACCACCGCGGCCGGCGGCTCGCCTCAGCCCCAGGTGTTACCGACGATGCCTTCAATTTTGCCCCATGGCGACGCGCCGCCGCCGCCGCCGCCTGTTCTCCCGCCGACGCCGCCCGCAGTGGACGCGTCGCTGCAACCGCCGGGCGCCTTCCTGGGTCACGCGCCGCTGTTCGCTTCCCGTGACCAGTTGTCCTCCGACATGGAACTCTTGCCCTATCCGGACCATATGTCGTCTTCGCCCGTCGGGTGACCCGGCCCGATGGAGGTCGACCCTTCGGCCCCTCCTGTCTCTCTACGGGCGCATACACCGCATGTTGGCGTGCACCCTGGAGTAGGTTTTCAGGCGTTTCCTAGCTCCCCTCGGACCGAATGGCAGGGTGCGGGTGGCACAGCCTCGCCTGTTGTTAGGCTCCCCACCTCGTCGCATACGTCAACGTGGGGTCCTTCGCCCGGTGGGCGGAAGCCTTATGCCACAACCATCCGCCGATTTACGGGGGAGGAATGTGGTGTCACCGCCAGACAGCACACTTGCTAGGTGGTAGCCTTTAAATCGGCCGCGGTCCGTTAGTATACGTCGGACCCGCGTGTCGCCACTGTCAGTGATCGCAGACCGAGCGCCACCACACGGCAGGTCTCGAGAACGGACTAGCGCTCGCCCCAGTTGTACGGACGACGTAGCTAGCGATGCACACTGTCGAAGCCTCGCTCATTTGTAGAGCAGATAGTTAGAATAGCCTTCAGCTAAGTCCATGGCTACGACCTAGCAAGGCGCAATTAGCATGTATCTACAGAGTCTCACTTGTATTGTCAAGAGCGATATACAACAAGGATGGATTAAAGTTAAGTATTCCAGAAGCTACGTACTTTTCTTTGTAGCATTCATTACGTATCCTGTTTCAGACCTCTCTAGCCTGCGTGAGTTTAAGCGCGTGCCTTTCGGTTACCCGTCACTGTGGACTGGCTGTCTTGTCAGTCCACAACACTGTTGTTAGGCTCCCCACCTCGTCGCATACGTCAACGTGGGGTCCTTCGCCCGGTGGGCGGAAGCCTTATGCCACAACCATCCGCCGATTTACGGGGGAGGAATGTGGTGTCACCGCCAGACAGCACACTTGCTAGGTGGTAGCCTTTAAATCGGCCGCGGTCCGTTAGTATACGTCGGACCCGCGTGTCGCCACTATCAGTGATCGCAGACCGAGCGCCGCCACACGGCAGGTCTAGAGAGACTTCCTAGCACTCGCCCCAGTTGAACAACCGACTTTGCTAGCGATGGTTCACTGACAAATTACGCTCTCATTTGCCGAGACGATAGTTTGCATAGCCTTCAGCTACGTCATTTGCTACGACCTAGCAAGGCGCCATTACCAGTCACTATTGATGCTGTAAAACATGTACCGTCAAGAGCGATGTTCACCTATTATGGATTATAGTTAAGTATTCCAGCAGCTACGTACGTTTTTGGCTATTCTCATTTCCGTGTCCTGTTCCAGACCTCACGCCAGCCTGCGTGAGCTTAAACGTGTGCCTTTCGGCTTCCTCCTAGTGGATTGGCTGTCTTGCCAATCCACAACAGTTTTCATACTATAAATTGATTGTTAAGAACGTACTCCGCTTCAAGGCAAAGGCGCAATTCAGATTTACCACCATAGGTGCTTTTTGCTACGATAAAATGTCAGTTAATGACACATCATCTGTAGAAGTCCTAAGAAAACTTACTACTAGTCTTTTTAAAGCACCACCCTGTATGCGGTCACTATGGTCCTGTCGTTAGAGACGTGTCGTAGAGCGAGAGGGAGTATTTTCATGTAGAGGTAGATGTTAATATTTCTTTCTTCCTCATGTTTGAAACACATACTGGGAATTTCTTATTCACGAATTTATTCGATGTTATTTACATGTATTAACATGTTCTGAAAGTGAGTTCCTTCCGTTTTGCGCCTTCAGTCTGATTAAAAAACCAAAAATGAAACCGCTGCCAGCGCAACAACCAGCAATTACATTTATATTCCTTCTTGTTGCAGGTATTTTACCGTTTTTCAGCATATGTCGTGATTTCCAAGGGTGTGGTTAGGCAGGAAACTAAGTGTACAGCCTTAATTGTTGCGAGTAAAAAGAGCAGCAATGTAATATACCAGATTATCAAAAAGTCAGTATAAATTTGAAAACTGAATAAATCACGGAATAATGTAGATAGAGAGGTACAAATTAACACACATGATTGGAATGACGTGGGGTTTTATTAGAACCAAAAAAAATACAAAAGTTCAAAAAATTTCCGACAGATGGCGCTTCATCTGATCAGAATAGCAATAATTAGCATAACAAAGTAAGACAAAGCAAAGATGATGTTCTTTACAGGAAATGCTGAATGTGTCCACCATCATTCCTCAACAATAGCTGTAGTCGAGGAATAATGTTGTGCCGGCCGCGGTGGCCAGGCGGTTCTAGGCACTTCAGTCCGGAACCGCGCGATCGCTACAGTCGCAAGTTCGAATCCTGCCTCAGGCATGGATGTGTGTGATGTCCTTAGGTTAGTTAGGTTTAAGTAGGTCTAAGTTCTAGGGAACTGATGACCTCAGATGTTAAGTCCCATAGTGCTCAGAGCCATTTGAATCATTCGAAATAATGTTGTCCGGAGTTACGGTGAGGCACTGACGTCGGATGTTGTCTTTCAGCATCCCTAGAGATGTCAGTCGATCACGATACACTTGCGACTTCAGGTAACCCCAAAGCCAATAATCGCACGGACTGAGGTCTGGGAACCTGGGAGGCCAAGCTTGACGAATGTGGCGGCTGAGCCCACCATCATCACCAAACGATGCACGCAAAAGATCTTTCACGTGTCTAGCAATATGGGCTTGAGCGCCATCCTGCATACACATCCTACAGTCCAGCAGGTGTTTATCAGCCATGCTGGGGATGATGTTATTCTGTAACATATCGGCGTACCTCTCACCCGTCATGGTAGCATTTACAAAACCCGATTCACGCATTTCCTCCAAGAAAAAAGACCCGATAACGGTAGATGTGGTAAATACAACCCATACCGTGATTTTCTCATCGTGCAATGGAGTTTCCACGACAGTTCTAGGATTTTCGGTAGCCGAAATTCTGCAATTGTGGGCGTTGACAGACCCTCGGAGCGTGAAATGAGCTTCGTCGGTCCACAACATGCTACTCAAACAATCATCATCTTCCGCCATCTTTGAAACTCCCACACCGCAAATGCCCTCCGCTTCACTAAATCGCCAGGTAACAGTTCATGATGCCAATGGATTATGTACGGATAGCATCGGAGAGTACGCCTCAGTGCCAACCAAACAGTAGTGTATGGAATGCCGGTGCGACGTGCGACTGCAAGAGCGCTGACTTCCACGTGCATAGACGAACCCGCTAGAGTCTCCATTTCTTTCTGAACTGTCTCAGCAGCATTACGCCTTGTGCTCGGTCGGACACTAAGGGATCTATCGTCTAATCAACCCTTGGCCTCGAACTTGGAAATCATTCTCGTCACAGCTGCATTTGTCAACGGACCTTTACCCGTTCGAATCCCCTTCCTATGGCGATAGGATCGTAACGCTGAACTAGCACATTCCCCATTCTGATAACACAGCTTCACTAAAAGCGCCTTTTCAGGTAACTTTAACATGCAGCGACTGCTGGCGCATCTGATTCTCTCTCTCAATACATATCCTTTTATACACGATTGTCATGCGCAGTCACTGACGTTTTGCTGTCCAGCGCCGTCTGTCGGACTTCTGTGAACTTTGTTTTTTTTTTTTTTGTTCTAATAAAACCCTATGTCATTCCAAGCGTGTGTGTCAATTCTTACCTCTCTATCTACATTATTCCGTGGTTTCTAAAGTTTTCAAATTTATACTGACTTTTTAATCACCCAGTACAGTGTGTGTGGCGCGTATAAATGCATAAAATTCAGTTGGTGACGGCCAGTGTGCTGAACAACATTTAATTAGCACTTACGTCATTTTCAGACCAATAATTACAGCTGTAAAAGGTCGTATGGCTTTCAGGTTGGTACCCCCCTCCTTTCCTCCGTCCTTTCCCTGGGCTCCCTCTTCCTCCCCCCTTCCATCCTGTGTTTTCTCCCAGCCCAACCTCTCGCTATCACCATTCTCCCCCCCCCCCAAGTCCTTTTGTATTCCCCTCCTCTGCCTTCCCCACTCTCTGGCACGTCTACTCAGCACCCGCCACCCCTCTTATGGGTTCTTATTCTCCATTGGCTCCTTTCCCCCCTCCCCCCTTCACTTTTCCTTTCCTACCCCCCCTTTTTTATTTACACATCATCTGTCCAGTTTCCCCTCCACCTGCTCTCGGCTGTGGTATGTCATATTTGTGCCAACTTTTTAGTGCAGTGTTTAAGTGAGTGTTCAGTGTTGTGCGTCTTTCCAAATTGTTGCGAACAGAAATCATGCTGTCGCTGGGTGTGTATTTTATATCTCTTGGGAGCAGAAACCAGACTGTCGCCGTGTTTTTTAATTGTCTGTCAATTATTTTTCTGCTTCTTGTGTATTTTCTTAGCATCATCAACCCTGTGTTTCATGTTTTAAGTTCCAGAATTTTCTGCCATTTTACCTTTAAGTCACCGATTTTATCGCCAATTTTTATTTTTTATTATCTTCATCTTTTTAAAACAAATTCTGTAGGCTGAAGAACGGCGTCATAAGTTGCTGCCAGCCCGCCCCCTTCAGGGGGAATCGAAACTCAATAAAGGAATAAAAAAAAAAGAGCAGGGTGGTTAGTATCTCCAGGTGGCAGCACTTCAGGTGTTGAAGTGGGGAAGTTTGGACGCAAAACGGGTAATCTATACTCGCAGGTGCAGTCCACTTAGTTGTGTTGTTGCACCATGCAGAAAACACCAAGCAGTAAAGTTTGTGACGTGCTTGTGGGAAGACAATTCGAGAAAAAGTAACCAACGCACTGATGTGTGTACATAATAAGGTACCACATTCAAAATACTTGCTCTTGTTTCCGTTACAAAATGTTGGTTCTTGTCTGTCACATATATTTGGCTGTTTATTTTCGAATATGTCGCGATTTTGCAGGGTGTCGTTAGGAAGGAACCTAAGAGTACAGCTTAAACTTCTGCTAGTAACACTAGGGACATCTGATCTGTAAAGCTGCTTGTCACAAGTATGCAGCTTCCATCGAATTCTTAACAACGCTGTCGTAAATTTGTCGGCCAACACAAGATCTCCCCAGACGAGCGAGGGATGTCACGTTACAGCTTTCCAATGTCAGCCGAATGTGAAATACGCTTACAAATTTTATTCAATGGACCATTTTATATATCTTTCGGCATCGACAAACACTGCCTGTAAAGAAAATAAACTGAGTCACGTGTGCGTAACCAGAACCACTAAAATAGAGAAAATAAAAGAAAAAAATGTTTCTGAATAAGCTAACAGTCGAGTTGAAATGGATAGTTAATACGTTTATTTGGGTTTGGTAGAGAATGGGATTTCTAAATATGAGCTATTTGAAATAACAAGTGTGATGATATTCTCAGATTACCGATACGTTGAAATAAACAAGACCAACGCCATGCCATAATATAGTTTGAAGTAGAGATTTACTGCAGGTAAGCTTTTCCTAATAGTAAAAGAAGAATAGACTGTACAGGGTTTGCTAATTGTTACTCGCCATCAATTTAAGTTCATTACCACGGTGTCTAGAAATTTTCTCAAGGATAAATCAAGCGAGTCTGATTGTAGTTCACATACGACTCTAAATCAGTTGGTAGGCATGAATTATTAAGTGTATTATTTGTAATTCATCATAAAAACTATTATCATCGGCGGAACTGTCATAAATACATCTCACATTAACGTGGGTAAAACCCTCCAACAGCTCGCTACACATTTAAGTTATCAACAACACGCATGATGCTTGTCCACTGTAAGTTGTCGTGTAATGTACGCTGGCTTTAAAATCTCTGTCCTGCTTGGAAAACAGCAAAATATTTTCATACGCCATCTACCATTTTTCCGCCTAGCTACATGTCTCGCCTGACTCAAATTCTATTCCACTACAGGCGTTAATTAGTAATTCCTCCGTTCTAGTACGCCCAAAATTTATTTGTTATCCTTGATAATAATTTTCAACATAATTCCACTGTTCGTTGAGCATCCCTCATTACAGCAAGCGTTCCGCGCTAGAATTACATAGCACTCTGTCGTAAGGCAAAAAGAGTAAGAGACTGGTTTGATGCAGCTCTCCATGCTACTCCATCTTGCGCAAGCTTCTTCATCTCCCAGTACTTACTGCAACCTACATCGTTCTAAATCTGCTTAGTGTATTCATCTCTTGGTCTCCCTCGACGATTTTCACACTCCACACTGCCCTCCAACGATAAATTTGTGATCCCTTGATGCCTCAGAACATGTCCTACCAACCGGTCTCTTCTTCTTGTCAAGTTGTGCCACAAACTCCTCTTCTCCCCAATTCTATTCAATACTTACTCATTAGTCATGTGATCTACCCATATAATTTTCAGCATTCTTCTGTAGCACCACATTTCGAAAGATTCTATTCTCTTCTTGTCCAAACTATTTATCATCCATGTTTCACTTACATACATCGCTACACTCCATACAAATACTTTCAGAAACGACTTCCTGACACTTAAATCTATACTCGATGTTAACAAATTTCTCTTCTTCAGAAACGCTTTCCTTGCCATTGCCAGTCTACATTTTATATCCTCTCTAATTCGACCATCATCAGTTACTTTTCTTCCCAGATAGCACTCCTTTACTACTTTGACTGCCTCACTTCCTAATCTAATTCCCTCAACATCACCCAACTTAATAAGACTACATTCCATTATCCTCGTTTTGCTTTTGTTGATGTTCATCTTATATCCTCCTTTCAAGACACTGTCCATTCCGTTCAAATGCTCTTCCAAGTCCTTTGCTGTCTCTGACAGAATTACAATGTCATCGGCGAACCTCAAAGTTTTTATTTCTTCTCCATGGAGAATAACATAGGGGAGAGGCTAAAACCCTGTCTCGCTTCCTTTCATGCCCCTCGACTCTTACAACTGCCATCTGGTTTCTGTACAAATTGTAAACAGCCTTTCGCTCCCTGTATTTTACCCCTGCCACCTTTAGAAATTGAAAGAGAGTATTCCAGTCAACATTGTCAAATGCTTTCTCTGAGTCTGCAAATGCTACAAAAGTAGGTTTGCCCTCCTTAATCTAGCTTCTAAGATAAGTCGTAGGGTCAGTATTGCCTCACGTGTTCCAACATTTCTACGGAATCCAAACTGATCTTCCCCGAGGCCAGCTTCTACCAGTTTTTCCATTCGTCTGTAAACAATTCGCGTTAGTATTTTGCAGCTGTGACTTATTAAACTGATAGTTCGCTAATTTTTACATCTGTCAACACCTGCCTTTTTTGGGATTGGAAGTATTATTTTCTTCTAGAAGTCTGGGGTTATTTCACCTGTCTCATACATCTTGCTCACCAGATGGTAGAGTTTTGTCAGGACTTACTCTCCCAGTGTCGTCAGTAGTTCCAATGGATGTTGTCTACTCCCTGGGCCTTGTTTCGACTCAGGTCTTTCAGTGCTCTGTCAAACTCTTCACGCAGTATCGTATCTCCCATTTCATCTTCATCTGCATCCTCTTCCACTTCCACTATATTGTCCTCAGGTACATCGCCCTTGTATAGAACCTATATATACTCCTTCCACCTTTCTGCTTTCCCTTCTTTGCTTAGAACTGGGTTTCCATCTGCACTCTTGATATTCATACAAGTGGCTCTCTTTTCTCCAAAGGTCACTTTAATTTTCTTGTACGCAGTATCTATCTTACCTCTAGTGCGATAAGCCTCTACATCCTTACATTTGACCTCTAGCCATACCTACTTAGCCATTTGGCACTTCCTGTCGATCTCATTTTTGAGATGTTTGTAACTCTTTTTGCCTGCTTCATTTACTGCATTTTTATATTTTCTCCTTTCAGCAATTAAAGTCAATATTTTCTATTGTTACCCAAGGAGTTCTACTAGCCCTTTTCTTTTTACCTACTTGATCTTCTGCTGCCATCACTACTTTATTCGTCAAAGCTACCCATTCTTCTTCTACTGTATTTCTTTCCCCCATTCCTGTCAATTGTTCCCTTATGCTCTCCCTGAAACTCTGTACAACCTCTGGTTAAGTTAGTTTATCCAGGTTCCATCTCCTTAAGTTCCCACCTTCTTGCAGTTTCTTCAGTTTTAATCTACAGTTCATAACCATTACAAAAAGGATTGTTAGAAATGAACATATCAACCAATACAATGGACAATTATTTCTCGATATATTAAAAACGTGAGTTTTGTTTGTTTGCATGTTTATTAAAAAATAATGAAATTCATATTTGGAGAATCGAAAGAGGTAATTTTTTCAAATTTTATGTTTAGTAGGGTGTCTAGTTTTCTTGGGGGTGCTACCTGACATCTAATCTGATGCATGTGTCGCGGGCTAAGAAAGTTTGATAGCCAGTGATGTATTAAATGCTGTAAGTCACTGCAATTATGTTGTTATTATGCCGCAAATGAATCTCCACCCATAATCGCTAAATCAGTGAGAAATATCAAGTAGTCTTGCGAATTATGTACCGAATGATTATTTTTTCTGCGTTACAGGATCTTTCTTAAACATTGCGCTGTACACTGATTAGTCACAATATAATGAAATCAATTAGTAGGTACTTAGGAGATTTCAGACATCATAGTATGCGTTTTACTAACAGCTTTGTATGAAGATCCAAGTTGACTAAACACCTTTATATCCACATAGCATGTAAATCTTCGCTAAAAAACGATATTTAAATTGGCCGTGCATTGTTCATTTTTTGCAGCAGCCGCTAGACCGAAATTGTGGGACGACCTCGATATTTAAATGGGGAAAAGGTTTTCTGGATATCCTCTTTACCACAAAAACACATTGGGAACGATCCAAGTCAGATGTGTTGTAGGTGTTTTCTTTTAAGAAGATGTATTTAAGACACTCTCTTGTATAGCCTGTAGAGTGTAGAATGCCTTGGCTCCATATTTCATGCGCAGAATTTTTAGGACAAAGCAAAACAAAAAGTTTATCATATAATTAATGTAACCAATGACTGGTAAGTTTGCACACAAATTGACGGAGCTGAAAGAGGAGCGAATAGGAAGTTATGGTCCTGGAAGGTATCCTGAGCCAGTGCAAGTTTTGGAAATTCAAGAACGAAACGAACAATCAGTGCACACGCTTCGTAAGTTCTGAAAACATAGTGTTTTGTTATTTATTACAGAAGGAGTACTACATGGCGACCAACACATTCAAGGTAGGGATAACACACTTGTAGAAAATTCTGGCGCACTTTAGCAAGTTGAAACGTCCCCTTTGAACAATTATACATGACCGTGCTTAACATGACACACAACATTTTTAGCGCAACGCAATGTGACTTTCAAAAACTCCCTACAAAAAAATGGCCCTGACTAACATCAACGTATACGTTTCACAAATCGCTTACCTCAGAAAAATCTTGGTTACTCGAACCACTGCAATACAGTGAGCGCCACTACTGCCAGCTAAATAAAAGATTCAAACTACAGAAGGCACTAACTACTGATAGGCATAATTAGCAAATGAAAGATTTTAATAGAGAAAAAACAATGCATTTACCTTAATAGCGTTGAAAAATCATAATATACATAGCAGCTCATGACATCCAGTCTTACAAACTTCAAAACTCCGCCACTTCTCTCCCCACATCCACCACTGCTGGCGGCTCACCTCCAACTGCGCAACGCTACGCGCTGTTAACATCCAGCTGCCCAACACTACAATGGCAGACAACAATGCAAACTAGTCACTGACTGCACACAGCACAGCCAGTGATTTTCATACAGAGCGCTACGTGGCGTTACCAATAAGAAAACCTAAACAGCCTACTTACATAGCCCCCATGCTCCCCACAAAAAATTTTACAAAAATTGTTTTAGGCAGTAGCCAATACAGATTTGAAAAAAATTTTTATAATTACAATAACAAAGAAATCAAATGCACACACTTATTGATACAATGTTGGTCAAAAGTTAAAATTTTCTCACAGTCAATAAAGACAGTCCTGATTATTCATCACAGTAAAATTGCAGTGTTTTTCTCAAAGTCTGAGCAGTAAAAGAAAATGCACATGGAAGTAGTGGATTTCCGTCGAGTCTTGAAGAAGTAGTGTTGTCCTTCCAGCGGAAAGACAGTGCTGACTCTTGACATGCAGACAGGTAATGGGCCACAACAGAGCAAACCCAACGCAGAGTCAGTCGAAGTTTTGAAGAATATTGGTAGGTAGGTCATCACAGAGTAGACCCACTGTAGTCCTGGTAGAGATTACGGTATTGGTGGGCCACCAGAGGTGCATGTTTATTAAAAAATAATGAAATTCATATTTGGAGAATCGAAAGAGGTAATTTTTTCAAATTTTATGTAGAGATTGTGGTATTGGTGGGCCACCAGAGGTGCAGACCCACTGCAGTCCTTGTAGAAATAATGGTATTGGTGGGTCATCAAAGATGCAGACCCACTGTAGTCCTTGTAGAGATGGCCAGCAGCCATCTGTTGTGACTGTGCAGGTGCACAATCACCATTGAAGAGTCTTGCGGGGAATATAGGAAGTCCATAAACCACCAATTGTGCACTCAAAAAAATTTTTTTTATTTTTAATTGTCCTTAGAACCAACAATGCTGTTATCCAGTCCCTTGCTGAATTATTAACACACGTGCAAACACTAACAGTCCCTACTTCTCACATATTGTCCATATACTATGACCAACAGAAAAGTGTGCAGTGAAATGGAACTTACAAGTTACCTTATTTGATGAACTGGTGTCAATTACAAATTTATAACATGAGAATGCAATCACAAAGGTAGAAAATACATCATTAAAGAACATAACAATACAGATAACATTTGTAGTACAGGCTTTACAAAAGAATCGAAATAACATATACATCAGTGTTACAGGAATTATGACATGAGTACATACATAAAAGATCAGAGTAACTTTGGAAACATCAACTTCACCCATGAGCATTAAAACAGAACAGAATAAATAATGTCTAAACATCTTTGCAAAGAAAATAACATATTATCAGAAAAATTCTACAATGTAACTCTCTTCAGATAAACATATAAAGACAGGAAGAACATAAATACACAAGGGTACACAAACACATAGTGGGATAACACAAGGAAAGGACAGGGTTTGTTGTACTGCAGTATTTTGCAAACAAAACTTTCTTTACTTCTCAGACATCCCCCTTCGTTCTTCATTATTTACAAAAGGTCCTATCTATACCTGCTGTCTGTACTTTTCTCGTATAACCTCTCAGTACATTTCTTCAAATTCATCGCAACTGCTTTTCTTATATAGTCTACCCCCTCGTAAGCTAACTTAAATCTACTGAGCTCAGATGCTAAACTAAGGGACGAGGCAATGCAGCAGCATAAAACAATCAACACAAACATCAATGACAAAAAATTCAAATTGGCAAAGCAATTGCAATATTACAACTAATATAAGCCACTGTGCAGCAAACAAGAAAAATAAATCCGTAGTAAAACTGGCTTAACAGCGTAATACAAAGTCAAATTCAGTAACATTATGCCTGGCAAACAGCAGCAGCAAACGCAGTAACTTATATCTAAACATGAGAAAGCTCAAGCAGAAAAAATATTATAGTAAAAATGGCCATGTTTAATACCTATGTCACATCTTAACACTAGAGTGATGCATCACTGTAACTTGCTCTAGCAGACAAGTTACCAAGTCACTGACAAAAATTATGTAAGCAATTCCTGTGAAGTGGAAATGTCTTTTTGTGCTCCCTCATTTTTTTGGAGTACATCCATCGTAAAGTTATTTTTTACTGGATCTGTAGGCATAAAATATTTATATTAGTACATCTATAAAATTTTATTTTAACCAATGCTGCAGTGCAGCTAGGAACTAGATATTAAACAAAATAGGCAAAGCAATGCATGAAACGTCATTCAATAGCCATATGGCATTTCATAATGCAGTAAACAATCTTTCAACTAGCAAGACATTAGACATGAAATGTTTCTCATCATTTCATTTCAGTAAATATCATAAATTAAGAACTCTACAGTGTAATCATGTTTTCAAGTTTGAGGGTGTCGTATTTACGATGCTTTCTACAAAGGAATGTCAATAGCGAGGACAATGGCCTCTCTTTTTTTTTCTTCTCCACCTGTGCCTCTGAAAGGCACACACTATTGGCTTTTTTCCAGGCATCTGTCGCGCATCTGGGTGCCGACGACGCATTACGTGCAGGTGGTCACTTAACTTTCTTACTGAAATATTTACGACACCAGTTTGCATTACAGTGACAGTCTCATATAAAAAATTTCACAGGTCGAGAATTTGCGTTGCAAATGTGTAGAAACAAAATCCTATGAATATAACAGTGTTCAAAAAGTTTTCGTCGTCATTGTGATACATTCACGCATATACACACATTTCACAACTCTTAAAGTACGATTCTCGGTTTCAAAAAAATGGCTCTGAGCACTATGGGACTCAACTGCTGAGGTCATTAGTCCCCTAGAACTTAGAACTAGTTAAACCTAACTAACCTAAGGACATCACACACATCCATGCCCGAGGCAGGATTCGAACCTGCGACCGTAGCAGTCTCGCGGTTCCAGATTGCAGCGCCAGAACCCCGCGGCCATTTCGGCCGGCTGATTCTCGGTTTCCAACATCCTTTTTCAGAAGTCAGAGTCCCTAACCACTACCTATTATTCCTTACCTTATTACACATATATATATTCGTCGACACTTCAATATTTCATCATAATAAATATTTAGCATAATCAAATTCCTCAAATAGCATCTGCTTATTGATCATAAACATACCTCAACAGCATAATACACATCGTCGTCGTAAAAAAAAAATATCATAACACCTCAGTCACATCTCTAAAACGTCGTAGCTTTCTGCAATAATGTCAAAACCTAAAAAAAATTCTCTGCTCATTTCAATACTGTCATCTACCTCAAACGTACTTTAAAAATCATGATCCCTTACCAAATACATCATTCAAAGCTCTCATAGCATCACAATGGTTCCGAAAAAATATGAACAGTTCACAAACTAGAGACAAAATACAATTTCATAAGTGTGAAGTTATCCAACTGTGTAATTACGTAAACATCTGTCACCGATTTAGTAAAATAAATATTTGTCACTCTCAGTTAAATGACCAGATAGCTGTGTAATTTATGTGTTAGAGAAATATGGTACCGATGTGTAAAATTGTATAAGCAAATACCATATTAGCTAGGGCTCCTTGTGCTTGCCACACACATGGTACACAAAGTAAGCGTGTACCCCACTGAGGATTAATGTAATTATACCCTCAGGTGTTACAGATTACAGCAATGGAATGAAATGTATCACCGAAAACCCTTGTACTTCAATATCTTAAAAAATAATAGTTTTAAGTGCGAAATTAATCAATCAAATACGTGTACTGTAGCGCTAAACTGTGCATCATGTTGTAAGATAATCTCTGTGGAAGTCTCGTAGTTATCGTCCTCTGAAAGCTAAGTTCTGCAGAAGTCAATGTACTTACCTCATGATAAACAAAAGTGAAATGCTTTGTGTATAGATATTGTAGTTATTACGCTTATTGTTGTGATGAAGAAAGTACTGTACTGTAACGTATTGTTGTGCTATGGAAAAGGCTGTCTCATTGTAGCTATACCACAAAAGTTACTACTAAAACATGTTTTACTTTCCACAATAAAACAAAAAAACTGTGCCGATATAAAACAGAAACACTGCAAAAGCAACATTGTAAATTGTCACTCATTAGTAGCGTCGTGATAAAATCGTGTAGCTGTCACATAAACTAACCACTATGTCATCTGGTATCTCACTCAACGTACTTTAAATCCAGAATGTATTTTCAAGTAAACCAAAATGTTGCATTAAAATCTCATTAGCAGTACCAGTTTATATCCTAAGTATGTAAGCCTGATAGTCGTTACATAATCGTGCAACTAACAAGCAAGAATGTACAAATACAACAATGTGTCGTCTGTTCACTATAACAATGCATTCGTAATTTCTGTTTAAAAATGTTCCCTAGGTTCTAGACTGGATATTTAACTTCAAACATTGTTGCATGTTAACAGTGTCTTAAGTCTGACAAAGCATACTAGAAATGTGAAGTGAAAAGTTTTATGGCAAAGACAAAGTTAAAAAGCATATTATCTTTCAATAAACGGTTTTACATGTGAAATGTGGTGTAAAGCTTTATTCTTCCTAGTACGCAGAGTTTCAACTTCAACGGAATTATCATGTGGTATACGTCGGATTCTGTAAGGTCCATTGTAAACTAGATGGAATTTGTGACTCAAGTGTTTCTTCTTATGTGACAATGAATGAGCTTTAATGAGAACTTTCTGACCAATATATAATTTCTTTGCATTTGCTTTGCCGTGTAGTTTTCTCCTTTCGTCTGCTGCAGATTTTATATTTTTAATAGCTAAATCAATTATGTCTTTGTGTCGAAGTTTACCTGTATTCGGAAAAGGTACAAGCTCTCTGATTCTGTTTGGTGGTTCTTCATTCTTTAGTACAAGAGTAGGTGGTAAAGCATTGGAGTCGTGAGGCATTTTATTCAGCACGTTTTGAAATAAGTGTAAATATCTGTCCCAATGCTGATGCTTTCTGTGACAATAAAGTCTGCAAAGCTTATTGATTTCTTTCATAATCCGTTCAGACGGGTTACAATGTGGTGAGTACAATGAAATAAAATCAGGTTTGATTTTATGATTCCGAAGCATGCGTGACCAAACAGCAGATCTGAATTGCGGTCCGTTATCTGAAATGACTTTACTAACGTGTCCAACTTCACGTAAGAAATTTTTAACAAAGGCGTTGGATACAGACCGTCCAGTGGGTTTACGTAACGGAGTGAAAGAAACAAATTTTGAAGTAAGTTCAACAGCGACTAGAACGTACAAAAATCCATTCGATGTTCTGACAAGGGATCCCAACAGATCAACAGCAGCAAATTCTTTTAATTTAGAAGGAATGATAGGAAACAAGGGAGCACTATGTGAGATAGTAGATGGTTTCGCCTTATGACAAAGTTTACAAATAGAGAAGACTCTTCGAAATCTCTTTCCCGTATCATTAAAATAACAAGTCGTTCGAAGAATATGATAACATTTTCGTGGACCAAAATGTGCGTAGCTCAAATGAATGTACCAAATGAGCTTATTAACAAAATCGTCTGGAATGCAAAGTACCCATAGCTTGTCATCAACAGTGCAGCGTTTGAAGGGTATGTTGTTTCTAACCAGATAATAATGCCGAATCTGAGTGTGCGGCTTTTGATGCCAATTACTTTTGATGTGTTTCCAAATCGGATCTTTATCTTGTTCATGAGCAATGTCCTTTAAGGATGCGATGATGAAGTTTTCAAAGGCGACTTTCTGAATGTAAAGAATACTGACATTTTTCTCGAGGTTGCCTTCTGTGTTACTTTTCTCAAGCCCAGCCGATGCGCGTGACAGTGCGTCCGCAACAATGTTCTCCTTGCTGGGAATGTAGACTACTGTGAAGTGGAATTCTTGCAGAAGCAATGCCCAACGTTTTAACCTGTCATGATTTAATTTTGAAGACATAAGAAATTGTAATGCACGATGATCACTGTATACTTTTACGTGCTTGCCTGAAAGAAAGAAACGGAATTTGTTAAATGCCCAAACGATAGCTAAAGCTTCTAATTCAGTAACTGAATAATTTTTTTCAGATTTTGTTAGCACTCGGCTAGCAAAAGCAATGGTTTTCTGAACAGTAGTGTCATTTTCTATGGCTTCTTGAAATAAATGGGCACCAAGACCGACTTTAGAAGAATCCGTGCTAAGGCAGAAATCTTGTGACAGATCTGGATGAGCTAGTATTAGCGCGTTAAGTAACGCTTCTTTCAAAGAATTCAATTCCAACTGTGCTTGTTCGTCCCTGTTCCAAATAGTATTTTTTCCAGTGAGAGAACAAAGTTTTGGTGTAACTAGAATTGGCATATTCAGAAAACGATGGTAAAAATTTACGAGACCTAGAATACTGCGGACTTGTTTTTTTGTGGATGGAACTGGAATGGCTCTGATTGCTTCTAACTTTTCAGGATCCGGCTGAATGCCTTCAGAAGAAATAATATCTCCCAAAAACTTCACCTTTGTACTACCAAATTCAGACTTTTCCTAGTTAACTGTAATTGCAGATTTGCAAAAGTATGTAACACGCTGTTGAGGTTGCGATTGTGTTGTTCCCATGAGGCTTCTGCTATCAGAATATCGTCCACATATAAGGTGATGTGACGTTTTAAAAACTCAGGTAATATGGAATTTAGTCCGCGAATGACTGCTGCCGAAGAAATGTTCAAACCAAAAGGAAGTTTCCGAAACTGATAACAAACGCCGAAACAAAGGAAAGCTGTGTATTTTCTACATTCTGGATGATGTTCGATCTGATAAAAGCTGGATCTGAGATCAATAGAAGACAACACTTTTACGCCATTAAAATTTTGAAGAAGTTCTTCTATCGTTTGCGGCCTGTCTGTTTCAGGAATGATGATAGTATTGATTTGTCTCGACTCTAAGACAAGTCTGATCGATCCATTTTTCTTCTCAACAACATGTAATGGATCGTTGTATGAGCTTATTGCAGGCTCAATAATGCCCTCATAAAGCATAGATTGTATTTCTGTTCTAAAACGGTCCCTGTAATATGTCGGAATTACGTATGGTTTGACACAAAATTTAGTATGCTCTCGAACACGAAATTGGTGTTGAAATCCCTTGATTGTTCCTGTTTTGTGAGTAAAAACAGTGGAATGTGCTTGTAAAATCTCAAAACGGTCTTGCCTATCAGTGTCATTACAATTCTCAATTGTTCGAATTTTATTCTGAATTAACTCATTAGTATCAAATATGTCGTCGATATCATCCCTGTCAGTACTTGCAGAGTGATTGTTAGTGTCTAGTTCGTAGAAAATTCCGAACTGTTGTCTAACAGAACGTAAAGCCGATTAATTTCCTCGTCATGGCTTGAGAGCCAACCTTCAGATTTCAAAGCTATTGACTTACCTTCTTTCTCTAAACTTGTTTCAGCATCGTGAAAGTTTAAGTTTGCTTTGTATTCATTCAAAAAGTCTACTCCCAATATAATTTCCGTCGACAGTAATGGAACAATGAGAAAGTTCATAGAGAAGCTGTGGCTTTGACAAAAGAATTCTAAGTTGGTTTGTTGGCGTACATCTACACTTTTTCCAACGATTGCACCTTGTAATTTAATCTTACGTAACGGAAGTGTGCGGCAATCGTTCGATTTGTTGCATTTGCTAAAGGCTGTTTCACTGATTACTGAAATGGGACTGCCAGAGTCAAGTACTGCAGTAAATTGTACGTCATTTACTGTAATGTGAATCACAGGATATGCAATGTTGTTATGTTTTACGTCGTGTTCCTGGAGTAAGATGTCCCTAATGTCTTACATTTTTACGTAATTACTAGCTATGGCAGCTGCGTCGTCAGTTTCATACGTACGTTTTGTGTCTGCCAGCGGTATGAGTCATTGCCTATTGTCACTTTGTTGGCGCGCGTCGTTATTGGGATTTGGAGACCTAACTTCTACAAATTCACCTTGTCGAGAGGGCCCTGCTCTGTTTGAACCCCGCCACTTCTGATGCAATTCAGGTCTGTCGTTACGATCATATCGTCTTTCGTCATGTCGGTAGATTCCATAGTTACTTTCTTGTCGGTCATGTGGTGGAGAATTTCTCCCTGAATCGTAACTGCGCGCTGGACCGTTGCGTCTAAAGTTATTCTGTCTCCCCTGATATTATTTATTTTGGTTCCCATATTGTCTGTTCCTCTTATTGTCTCTGTGATAGTCATTACCGCGGAGAGGTGATCTTTCCCTGTAATTATTACTACTCTGCCAACGGTTGTCATACGGGTGGTGTCTGTTTTGGTCACGATTTGTGTTGTGAGAATAGCCTTGTCGTGTCTCGTTTTTATTTCTTTCATTGCGGAATTGCGACGGATGTGACCTGTAATTGTTGTGTTCCTGTTTTCGCGTTCCGCGACTGTCACTGTCAATTTCTAATTCTTGTAAGAGTCCCTAAAAAGCTTCAATGTCGTCTTTGCAACGTCCTGCCTAAATAATATGTCGTAAATGTTGAGGTAATTTGATTAAGCAAATGCGGATGAGTTCTGAGGGGCTGTATGGGTTTGACAGGCACTGATTCTTATGCAACATGTCTTCAAAATATTTCACAATACTGTAAAATTCAGATTGTTCGAAATGTTTCATCATTATGATGCTATGTTTTACTCGGTCTTGTATAGCTTGAGACCAATATGCTGAGTGGAAGGCATGGTAAAATTCTCCTTCACTGTGACAATCGTGAACGACCGATCGCATTCTTACAGCTGGTTCATTCTCTAAGTAGCCACACATAAATTCTAATCTGTGCTCTAATGACCAGTTGGGAGGAAAACAATGAGAGAATTGATGGAGCCATGCTTGTGGATGAATGTCATTGCCAGAATTTATAAATGTTTTGAATTTACGTGTAGTAATGACCAGTTTATAGTCAAAATCATCATGTCGGCGGGTCGCATGTCCGTCATTGTTACGTCGTTTCGGCGGTTCCATCTCAAAATTCGGTGTACCTTGCCAATTTCTTTCATAATTTCCGAAGTGCCCTGAGTTACTATTTTGTGGCTGTTCCGTATTTCTATGTCCCTCTTCCCGTACTGGAGCACGAGTGGCCTCTGAAATACGTAATTCTTGTATTACCTGTGTCAGCTGAACTTGTAGTTCCCGGATTTCTCTTTGGTGTTGCGTATTAATTTGATTCTGATTCTGTTTGAATTTCCTAATTTGTTCGCATTCTTCTGTGTCATTAAAGACTACCGGTTTTGTGTCATTCAGATTATCATCTACCTTCGTAGATAAATTATTTAGCTGATCCGAAAGTTCAACTACTTTCCCTGATAATGAACTAATTTCCTCCATGTGTCTTTCTACCGTGTCCTTTAAGTTTTCCTTTAAGTTGGAATCGTATCTACTGTGTCTTTTAAGTTTTCCTGAGTTTTTGCAAGTTGCGTAACCGAATCGGTAGATGCAACTGAGTCAATTTTAGCTTGCAAGGTCTCATGATTTTCATGAACAATAATTTACAGTTCTTTTATGGCTGCTTCGTGATTCTGTAATGCATTTTCATGCCGCGAAAAAATAGGCTGAAAATGCTAACAAATTTGTGTTTTTACGACGTTACAGTCTTTTTGACATTTCGATTCGATTTTATGTAACTCAGTAGTTAAATCTTCACGTGTTTGTTCAAGCGTGGTGAGAAGATTTTGTTCCATTGCGTCTAACTGTTGCTGTGTTTGTCTCTGGTGTTGTTCCATTGTGACTAACTTTTCAAGATTTTGTTACATTGTATCTAACTTTTGAAGATTTTGTTCCATTGTGTCTAACTTTTGAAGCTTTTGCTGTGTTTGTCCCATTTGTTGTTGTTGTTGTTGTGGTCTTCAGTCCTGAGACTGGTTTGATGCAGCTCTCCATGCTACTCTATCCTGTGCAAGCTTCTTCATCTCCCAGTACCTACTGCAACCTACATCCTTCTGAATCTGCTTAGTGTATTGATCTCTTGGTCTCCCTCTACGATTTTTACCCTCCACGCTGCCCTCCAATGCTAAATTTGTGATCCCTTGATGCCTCAAAACATGTCCTACCAACCGATCCCTTCTTCTAGTCAAGTTGTGCCACAAACGTCTCTTCTCCCCAATCCAATTCAATACCTCCTCATTAGTTACGTGATCTACCCACCTTATCTTCAGCATTCTTCTGTAGCGCCACATTTCGAAAGCTTCTATTCTGTTCTTGTCCAAACTGGTTATCGTCCATGTTTCACTTCCATACATGGCTACACTCCATACAAATACTTTCAGAAACGACTTCCTGACACTTAAATCTATACTCGATGTTAACAAATTTCTCTTCTTCAGAAACGATTTCCTTGCCATTGCCAGTCTACATTTTATATCCTCTCTACTTCGACCATCAACAGTTATTTTACTCCCTAAACAGCAAAACTCCTTTACTACTTTAAGTGTCTCATTTCCTAATCTAAACCCCTCAGCATCACCCGATTTAATTTGACTACATTCCATTATCCTCGTTTTGCTTTTGTTGATGTTAGTCTTATATCCTCCTTTCAAGACACTGTCCATTCCGTTCAACTGCTCTTCCAAGTCCTTTGCTGTCTCTGACAGAATTACAATGTCATCGGCGAACCTCAAAGTTTTTACTTCTTCTCCATGAATTTTAATACCTACTCCGAATTTTTCTTTTGTTTCCTTTACTGCTTGCTCAATATACAGATTGAATAACATCGGGGAGAGGCCGCAACCCTGTCTCACTCCTTTCCCAACCACTGCTTCCCTTTCATGCCCCTCGACTCTTATAACTGCCATCTGGTTTCTGTACAAATTGTAAATAGCCTTTCGCTCCCTGTATTTTACCCCTGCCACCTTCAGAATCTGAAAGAGAGTATTCCAGTTAACGTTGTCAAAAGCTTTTCCCTTTTCTTAATCTTTCTTCTAAGATAAGTCGTAAGGTTAGTATTGCCTCACGTGTTCCAACATTTCTACGGAATCCAAAGTGATCTTCCCCGAGGTCCGCTTCTATCAGTTTTTCCATTCGTCTGTAATGAATTCGCTTTAGTATTTTGCAGCTGTGACTTATTAAACTGATAGTTCGGTAATTTTCACATCTGTCAACACCTGCTTTCTTTGGTATTGGAATTATTATATTCTTCTTGAAGTCTGTGGGTATTTCGCCTGTCTCATACATCTTGCTCACCAGATGGTAGAGTTTTGTCATGACTGGCTCTCCCAAGGCCGTCAGTAGTTCTAATGGAATGTTGTCTACTCCCGGGGCCTTGTTTCGACTCAGGTCTTTCAGTGCTCTGTCAAACTCTTCACGCAGTATCTTATCTCCCATTTCATCTTCATCTACATTCTCTTCCATTTCCATAATACTGTACTCAAGTACATCGCCCTTGTATAAACCCTCTATATACTCCTTCCACCTTTCTGCCTTCCTTCTTTGCTTAGAACTGGGTTGCCATCTGAGCTCTTGATATTCATACAAGTGGTTCTCTTCTCTCCAAAGGTCTCTTTAATTTTCCTGTAGGCAGTATCTATCTTACCCCTAGTGAGACAAGCCTCTACATCCTTACATTTGTCCTCTAGCCATCCCTGCTTAGCCATTTTGCACTTTCTGTCGATCTCATTTTTGAGACGTTTGTATTCCCTTTTGCCTGCTTCATTTACTGCATTTTTATATTTTCTCCTTCCATCAATTAAATGCAATATTTCTTCTGTTACCCAAGCATTTCTATTAGCCCTCGTCTTTTTACCTACTTGATCCTCTGCTGCCTTCACTACTTCATCCCTCAGAGCTACACATTCTTCTTCTACTGTATTTCTTTCCCCCATTCCTGTCAATTGTTCCCTTATGCTCTCCCTGAAACTCTCTACAACCTCTGGTTCTTTCAGTTTATCCAGGTCCCATCTCGTTAAATTCCCACCTTTTTGCAGTTTCTTCAGTTTCAATCTGCAGTTCATAACCAATACATTGTGGTCAGAATCCACATCTGCCCCTGGAAATGTCTTACAATTTAAAACCTGGTTCCTAAATCTCTGTCTTACCATTGTATAATCTATCTGATACCTATTAGTATCTCCAGGATTCTTCCAGGTATACAAACTTCTTTTATGATTTGTTGTATTAATTGTAATAACAATGCACTGGTGTCTGAAACAGGTTCCTCAGTGCTTTTCGGCAGTGAATTTGCACGGGCAGCATTCACATTTTGACAAGCAGAAAATGTGTCTTGTTTTATTTGAGAAAAGGGTGAGGACCCAAAACCTGAATCTACAGTATTTGCAAGATTGTGTCCTGTCATTTCGGATTCCTGAGGCAAGCTGTTGCCGACCGATCGATCGATAATGCTTCCGTGTTCACTAATTGTTTCACTGCCTACACCATTGTTTGCAGCCCGCTCCATTTCCCTATGCACAATTACCAAATTACTACTTTGAACATTAGTTAATTCATTACACGGTGGCGCTAACACACTGCTTTCGTATTCACTGTCATGTCTCAGTTTACTTTTGAGCCTAGTATTTCGTTTATCACACGCCATTATTGTCACAATATTTCACACGATAACACAGAAAAACACAATTTGAAGAGCAAAAATAAGAGAACACATTAACATAGCACTGAAAAAAATATCTAGTTAATTGCAAGCGCTGCTGCGAAATACTTGGTGCAATCTACATGCATGCCACAGCTATTTTACTGTACAACAATGAAAGACTGCAACTACAAAGGAGATTCTCTCTACAATTACGCGCTAGCAATAAAAAAAAAGCTACACTAATTACACAAACTACAAGAAAAAAAATCAGAAGATTCCACTGAGGTATCCTCGGCTAAGGGTCGACATATGAAACGTCCCCTTTGAACAATTATACATGACCGTGCTTAAACTGACACACAACATTTTAAGCGCAACGCAATCTGACTTTCAAAAAATCCCTACAAAAAAATGGCCCTGACTAACATCAACGTATACGTTTCACAAATCGCTTACCTCACAAAAATCTTGGTTACTCGAACCACTGCAATACAGTGAGCGCCACTACTGCCAGCTAAATAAAAGATTCAAACTACAGAAGGCACTAACTACTGATAGGCATAGTTAGCAAATGAAAGAATTTAATAGAGAACAAACAATGCATTTACCTTAATAGCGTTGAAAAATCATAATATACATAGCAGCTCATGACATCCAGTATTAGAAACTTCAAAACTCCGCCACTTCTCTCCCCACATCCACCACTGCTGGCGGCTCACCTCCAACTGCGCAACGCTACGCGCTGTTAACATACAGCTGCCCCACACTACAATGGCAGACAACAACGCAAACTAGCCACAGACTGCACACAGCACAGCCAGTGATTTTCATACAGAGCGCTACGTGGCGTTACCAATACGAAAACCTAAACAGCCTACTTACAAAGTATACCGCTCGTCGCACGAACGTCACGAGACGATGAAAATAATCTGGAGAGAGCTGTTCCTTCATCGGTAAATGGTTTCATGTAGGCGAGGTGCTGATTAGAAAATCAAGAAATATCAAATCTGGGGAGCAAGATGGCCAGACACCTGGATTGGATTGGATTGTTTGGGGGGAAGAGACCAAACAGCGAGGTCATCGGTGTCATCGGATTTGGGAAGGACGGGGAAGGACGTCGGCCGTGCCCTTTCAAAGGAACCATCCCAGCATTTGCCTGGAGTGATTTAGGGAAATCACGGAAAACCTAAATCAGGATGGCCGGACGCGGGATTGAACCGTCGTCCTCCCGAATGCGAGTCCAGTGTGACAACTGGACCTCCATATCCGATCCCACGAAGTACGTCAGATATACGTACAGAAAATTGAGCAGGAGCTCCACCTAGTTGTATCCACAACTGACGACGCATGTTAAGTGGTACATAATCCAACCGTTATCTCACGCCATTCGAACGTGGTGGCAGGAGGTGATCGCTAATAATACTTGTCAATGCTTTCATTGAAAACTGATGACGGTGTTGGTATTGGAAAGGGACGAAAAGATTGTACTGCGCGTAGATGTATCCCACTTCTGGTGATCTGTGCCTCACCGTTGAACCACACATTGTTTAGAAAATTGGTCTCATTCTCACAGCAATGAACAGTCCATTCAGAAAACCGAGTCCTTTATTGGGAATCATCCGCACGCAAACCATGAACTCGCTGGCGATTATACGAGGGGTGTAACTGGTTGTCATGCAGGACACGCCGCACACATATCCATGGTATGAGAGATGGCAGCTGTGTTTGTTGATGGCTGTTCTTCGAAAGCGATGTGAAATGTAACGTACACGTACCGACGGTGGTAGGGAAGACGAATGGTCAACTTCGGTTTGTTTCGAGAATATCTGAAAGTGTGGTTAACCTGTAAAGCAGACCGCGTCTAGTACACTAATGCAACCCATTACTGAGTACTGTTTGAGTGGCCGGTGTCGCCACCAGGTCGGTTTAAAGGAAGCAATCGGAGCAATTTAGAAGCGGGGTCCCGTATCTTTTACCGGTGGGTTCGATCAACAGGTTTGTATTACGGAGAAACATCGTGATCACTGGAAGGAAGACGACGTTCTTTTCGCGAAACACTTTTCAGAGAATTTAGAGAACGGGAATTTGAACCTGACTGCAGAATGAGTGTGCTGCTGCCAGCGTCTTTTTCGCGTTAGGACCACGAGGATCAGTAATATTGGGGCTCGTACGGATGCATATAGACTCTTGTTCTTCCATAGATAAATTTACAACTGGAACAGGAACGTAAATGACTAGTAGTGGTACAAGGTAACAGCCGCCATACATCATACGATGGATTGTGGAGTATGTATCTAGATGCAGATATCGACTGTTCGAGTATTCAGTGGGTGGCCTGCATGATGCACTGGACGTAAGGCATATGTCTTTCTGACGATTACGGTTTGAAATGTTCGTAGCTGTGGTTGACGTATGTTGGATATACAGCGCGGTACAGGGGTTGAGGTTAATTTTCACTGCCTCTGGCCCTACCATACATGAAGTATATATCTCGCAGTTATGAAAACATGTACCGTTTCTTTTCGCAAGTAGAGGACGTATCAGAATCATTGCAGTTACCTTCTGTGATTCTGCAGTGTACAGTATACTAAGCCCAGCAGTACTGCAGAGCAAACAATACGCTTGTCTCAGAGCACAGGAACGGAAAGCAGATGAACGTACAGAGCAACTGATGCAGAAGACCCTATCGGCACTGCAACAGACGGAATTCACTTACACATAAGGCTGTAGCGGCATTACAACAGACGGAGCGCACTTCAGTGGCAAGCAGTTGTACGTACACAGAAGCAGTCATTTATCTTTGCTGAGCGGCGCATGCTTTAATTGTCCCCGGTCTTCTTGACTCTCTGAAGCTTGAATCGTTCATGATAACTTCCAGAAGCAAAAGTTCCTATAGAACGGAAGTTATATTTCGATTCGCCTGCCGGTTTCTTGGATTCATGCGCAACATTTTCCAATCTGATTGTGTGCCTACGGAGTATCGTCTCTGTTGTGGAACTGGATTCCCTTCAGAATATTCGCAGTTCGTAGTAACTGACAGAAAGTCATCGTTTAAAACAGGAATAACATCTGGCGTTTCTCAAGGAAGTGTTAGAGTCCTTTTGCTGTTCCTCATTTACATAAACGATATAGGAGACAATCTGAGCAGCCATCTTAGACGGTTTCCTGTTGATGCTGTTATTTACCGTCTTGGAGAGCACCAGATGATCAAAAACAATTGCAAAATGATGTGCACAAGGTATCTGTTTGGTGCGAAAAGTGCAACCCACTCTAAATAACAAAAAGGGTGAAGTCATGCTCATGAGTTCTGAAAGGAACCCGCTAAATTTCGGATAGACGATAAATCACACAAATCTAAACGATGTAATTTCAACTACATAGTTACGGATTACAAATACGAATAACTTAAATTGTAAAGAGCACCTAGATAATGTTGTGCGGGAAGAAAACCTAAGCCCGCGATTTATAAGTAGAAAATGCAAAGAAACACTTTTCCGCCCTCTTTTTCGGTATTGCGGTGCATGAGATAGACTGGAGGACACCGAAAAATTCAAACAAGGGCGTCTCTTTTTGTATTATTGCTGGACAGGGGACAGAGTGCCAAGAATATGACACTTGAATCGGGTGACAATCATTAAAAATACTGCTTTCTTCGAAGCCGAAGCACCTTCTCATGAAATTTCAGTCTCCGATATTCTCCTCAAAGAGTGAATTATTTTGCTGACGCCAACCTACCCAGGTAAAATGACTATCGGTCCTGGAACTTCTCAGAAATTTTTGGTGCGGAGCCAAGAGTCACCAACGCTCTATATTTTCCTTACTCATTAGGAAACATTTAAGTGTCCGTCCCTCCGTCGCGCTGTTCAAGGGTGGAACGGTACATAAACAGTTTGGAGGTCGTTCGATGATCTCTCTGACAAGCACTTAATTGTGAATTCATGAGTTATCATACTGATGTAGATGCAAATTTTGTATCATTGTCTGTTGGGGAATTATTTACACAGCCAATGGGCTTCACTCCCATATTTTACTTAGGTTAATCGGCGGTTAATCTGCGTTTTCTGCTTCTGACACACGATTTGTATAATGAGGGTGGTATTTATCAGTTCTATTTCTACGCTTAACTGTACGAATGTCAGAAACGAAACACAAATATTTTAATATCCCATATTAGTGACAATTTTCTCGATCTGTAATTAACGAAATATCAGTAATAAAACCAAATTATTTATGCTCCAATAAATCAATCTTTTTGAGGATGGTATTAGCCGCATTCAGCAAAACACAGATATAATCTGGCCTTTATGACTCACCATTGTAAGTAAATTTGCCTCGTCAGACGGGATGAAAGGATGAACTTTCAATATAAACTCGTCAGTTACTAAAAAGTGGTCCCTATAGCCTTATAAATCTCGGTTTTATTGTTATAACCGTTATCTGACGTCAGGTTATCAACTGATACTGGTTTCCTATTTCATATTTTCATATTTATTCTGCCAACGTGATAAACGATTAGTTATCAGGCGTACCATAGTTTACTGTAACATATCTAGCACCGTTCGAACGAGCCACCTCTCTCCTTGGTCGTCTGTTATCATTCTCGATAACCAGACATGACGCCTCAGTAATATTCCAACGTAGGTAAAATAATGAATGTAACCGAAAGATTATTATGCTCCTCGGTTTCTAGACAGGGTGTGCTTTCCGTCAACGCTTTTGAAGTGTGTAACTAGCTTTTTGACTTAAGTACCTCAATCCACTTTACAAATCGTGATAAATGCTTTTGATGTTCACTTCTTCGCAGTGTATACGGTATGCCCACGTAGCGAGGGTGGATATCGATGCTTAGGTATTTTAACTTTGAGTCCCCTTGCGGTGCCAGCAAGAGCGTATGCTACTGATTTATGCACTGTTCTATATTTGCTCCGGAAAAAAAAAATTAAAATGGCTTCAGTTGTGTCAAATAAATGATACTTTAAACAGACCCCTATGTTTTATGTTATAATTGCTCCAAAGGATGAATTATTCTACTAGCATGGATCAAATGCCCCAGGGAAGACAAAAAATATATTTAAGTTAAAGGTATAATCTCGTAAAAGATTGTGGGGGGATTAGTGTGTGGATAATGCTAGGGAGGCAGATATAATTCCTAATGATATATCAGTTGTTACAAAAACGCGCTACGGAAAGAAAAAAAAAACAATGTCACAGGAAATGCTATCATTAACAGTTTTCATTTCCTCTGCTTTAGTATTCTATATATGCTTTTGCAAGTATCTCTACCAGTTCCGATTTCTAAAACTTGATGTTTTGTCCACTCTTCTTGAAGTATTGTCCTCCTATAGCCTCTAATTGCGGTATTTATTTATTGCATTTCTTTTATTAGAATCTATGATTACAAAAATTTTCCCCAGACTATCGATTTCGGTTAGTGGAAGCTATCTTCAAATCTCGAGATAAATGGGAAACCAAATACAAGTAACGGATAGTCTACTACTTGTAAAGAACAAATTATGACGTAATGACAAGTATTACTTTCATACATAAATAATAAACGAGCTTAAATTTTGGGAAAGCATTCCTGTATAAAAAAAATCCTAGTATACATTACACTACGAAAGAATGGAGCACCCAGAAGGGGGCAGAAAACGAAATGAAATTTAAAGGTGAAGGGGGGGGGGGATGTGTTGCTAATTCAGTGGTTACAAAATCAAGAAAAATTTACAAAAAATTTGGTATTATGATTCGACATATTAGTATGATTTTGCACCCCTGCTGACCTGAACGCAAGCCATTGTATCCTCTCCTCAGGCAAACTGGCCCGCAGCTTCTGCAACTGAGGATACTGACAATGGGACAGAGCTGATGTGCAAGGTAGTGCAGCACATTTTCTGATGGGGACAGGTCTGGGAATCTTGCTCACCACGAGAGTACTTCAACATCACGTGGTCAGTTCATAGACACACGTACCATTTGTGGACCAGCATTGTCTCGCTGAAAAACAGCACGACGATTTTGTTGTACGGGAGATGACAAGTGAGGGCGAAGGGTCTCCATGACGTACCGTTGCGCCCTCAGAGTTCTCTGAACCGCTACCAGCCATAAGCTGAAGTATCTGATGACTCCCGTCACCACGAACCGACGAGTAACAGCGTGCCTCTCCAAAACATGGGATGAGTGGGACATCTTTGCAGGTTACCGCTAAAGTCGCGGACGATGGTTGTCTTTGGATGTACAGAACGGCAATTCATTGTTAACCATAGTGCGGCGCCTCTGATCAGCCGATGGTTCGCTTTCACCGCACCACTCCAAACACAACGCCAATTTCCCAGTCGGGCTGCTCGGACCAGTGGTGCAGGATGACGGAGAAGTACAGTTCTTCCTTTCGTAAGGCAATCGCAGAAGTGAAGGTATTAGAATGATCTTGGTGTAGAAAATATCGATCCTTCCTTGTGGCGGTCCGACGTATTCGATCGGAACGTTAGCGATAAGTATGGTATATAGTTACGTTCCCATCCAGTCCAACGCTGACGCATCATAATGGTCCACAAGTCTTAATGTTGCATGATTCGATCGGCTGGCTAAATGGAGGTATACAATGATGCTCCTATCAGACACTGACTGATGACGGAAACGCTGTCTCACACGAGTATGCGCGAGATCACTCGACACAGCACAACTCCTGCACCACGAAACGCTCCTGTTCCACAATGATCTTGATTGCATAACGTTTTCTTCCGTCTAGTCATATGATGATACGTATCACTAAGACTGAATGTCCTCACATCCGTGTAGAGCCATGTGACTCCACCTTTTGTTGGTGTTATCCCTACGCTCTTGGCACCATCACAAACGGTGCCACTGATGCACGGTTGTCAATGGAACACAACGTACTGGTCATCGGGCACTTTGACCACCCACCTACTATCAACGTGTCACTGTGGAACTTAAGGTTTCGTGCCTTTAAATCTGTTAAATGTGGCTCCATTTGCGTCAGCTGTTTGACGCAAGAGCTTTCTTGCGTGTTGCACAACGTAGTGGTTGTATGCTAATGTAATCGACAGCGGTCGACCATCCTCTCTCCTTCGGGAAGCAGTGCCTGTGATTCGGAACGTTCCTTATGCACCTGAATCAGCTGTCTGAGCAGTTCCAAACAACTGGGCTACTGACATCAGAATTTGTTCTTCTTCCAGTATCCGATGGTCCTTTCCTGTGGGAAGTTATCCATTTATCTGTGGACAATGCTGTAATGAAAGACACAATCACAGCGCACTGTTTACTGATTGACACACACTGTCTCATCACGTTTCTTAGAGTGCCTGGTGTCGCGAGGCCAGCCCACTTTGGCGCTCTGATCTAAAGCCATGTGAGGTCCTCTTTCTGTGCACGACTGGGAGACCTGTGACACCATGCTCCCATAGTTTCATTCACTTCCACCGAGTAGTTAATATGCTATTTTCCTTAATCTACGAGACAGCCGTGCAACAAACAAACATTTGTACTTAAACAGTGGCCTGTGTACAACTGGGTCCAGAAAAGGAATATCTGAAATACGGACCTTTGATGGATTCTCAAGCTGTCTTCCTTACTACAAAACTCGGTTCCATAAACAATTTTTAAAAGGTGATGGACAAAAGTATGAACGGTTTCATGCACCTAGGTGAAGTGAGCGATGGAAGATCGAAAGAAAAGATTTTTATAGGGTCTCAGAACAGGATGTTTATGCACAATAACAACTCTGAGTAGAAATTAAGTCCTTTAGCACTTGTAGGCATGTGTGTGTTCTTTAATGGATGTCATTTGAGGTATCGGAAGTAGTACGAGAGCAGGAAACAGTGACACATCAGTGGGAAATTTATGGAGCACTGAAAAAACCGTGGATGCAATATGTCCCTAAAAATACATTTTCTTCTTTTGCATTTAGATTTATTCCTCGTCTGTTTCAGAGCCGTTAATATGAGTATGCGGAAAGTTTCATCAGCAAAATGCGGATGGAAATCCGCTATAAAGGCAAATGGACCCTTTCAGTGCTAAGTGCCTACTGTTGCTCTTTGAAGTGTCACGGGTTTACATACCACAGAAGGAAGTTACCCTAAATGGTCTCAGTCATCCTCCATCAACATTGTCTTCCAGCAAATGTAAGTTAAATGTGTAGCTGTAAAAAGTTTACATAAGGCCTTAAGCGCGTTATAATTAATGGAATTAATTTATAAATGATTTCATTTAAAAAGTTATGTAGATAATTGTAGTTTTTGCCTTGGACACAGTTATTTTAAAATCTCCGTAAATGAAAATTATAGGATTACGGCGAAAAGCTAACTGCTTATTCAGAGTCATGAGATCATAATTAGTTAGGTCCACCAGTTTTGACCTATATATCTGAAAAAAATATTTTACTGAGTAGTGTTATTAGTAAAAAAAGTAGATTACGATGTGTGCGAAGTCAAGGCGGACATTGTACATTGGAATGTTAATGAAAAATAGAGCGATGAGAAAATATTGTAGGCGTGTTCTTGCAGAATGTAAATACTTTTGGATTAGATGAGCCAACTCACTGACAAGCTAAAGCGTCTGTTCGTCGCTAGGCACACGTAAAAGAAAGGAAACTTGCAAGCTTTCGGAGTTATCCTGTGACGAGCTAGAGGAATACACACACACACACACACACACACACCAACTCGCCTGTCGCCTACATATTGAGTGGGTGTATATACGTGTGCCTATGAACAACTTGACGCTTCTGTATCTCGGTGTTGGTCTCCTTGTCTCTCTCATCCTGTGTTGCGGCAAAAAGGTAAAATTCACTGTAGCTGCAGTCAAGCCGATAGCCCAAGACTGGTTTGCGCCAAGATGTAACCTTCACATCTTACCCGTCTTAGTTAACAGAGTGTGTTCAGTTGACATATTGGCGATTAATTGCATGCTTAGCCACATCGTTTCGGTCAATTTTCTTCGTAATCGATACCATTCCTAAGAATTAGTTACAATTCATCACTGTGGACTACAGCGTGTACTACACGAAACAGCAGTGGATACAAGGCGACTAGAGCAGAGACGTTAGGGTTCGTGAAGATACATTTTCTATGTATGCTGCTCGGTATCCTGGACGACGTCATCCAAGTGTCCGGACCGTTCGCCAGATAGTTATGTTATTTAAGGAAACAGGGAGTGTTCAACCACATGTGAAACGTCAACCACGATCTGCAACAAATGATGATGCCCAAGTAGGTGTTTTAGCTGCTGTCGCGGCTAATCCGCATATCAGTAAAAGACAAATTGGGCGAGAATCGGGAATCTCAAAAACATCGGTGTTGAGAATGCTACATCAACATCGATTGCACCCGTACCATATTTCTATGCACCAGGAATTGCATGGCGATGACTTTGAACGTCGTGTACAGTTCTGCCACTAGGCACAAGAGAAATTATGGGACGATGACAGATCTTTTGCACGCGTTCTGTTTAGCGACGAAGCGTCATTCACTGATAGCGGTAACGTAAACTGGCATAATATGCACCATTGGGCAACGGAAAATCCACAATCGCTGCGACAAGTAGAACATCAGCGACCTTGGCGGGTTGACATATGGTGCAGCAATATAGGATGAAGGATAATTGGCCCCCATTTTATCGATGACAATCTAAATGGTGCAATGTATGCTGATTTCTTACGTAATGTTCTACCCATGTTACTAGAAGATGTTTCACTGCATGACAGAATGTCGATGTACTTCCAACATGATGGATGTCCGGCACATAGCTCGCGTGCGATTGAAGCGGTATTGACCAGCATATTTCATGACAGGTGGATTGTTCGTCGAAGCACCATACCATGGCCCGCACGTTCACCGGATCTGATGTCCCCGGATTTCTTTCTGTGGGAAAAGTTGAAGGATGTTTGCTATCGTGATCCAGCGACAACGCCTGACAACATGCGTCAGTGCATTGTCAATGCATGTGCGAACATTACAGAGGGCGAACTACTCGCTGTTGAGAGGAATGTCGTTCACGTATTGCCAAATGTATTGAGGTTGACGGACATCATTTTGAGCATTTATTGAATTAATGTGGTATTTGCAGTTAATCACGCTGTGGCAGCATCCGGTCTTAGAAATGATAGGTTCATATTAACTGCAATGGCAGCAGAGAGAGTAGTAGGTTGTAAACTCAGTAGAAGAAGACGGAGACTGGAACACATCCAAAAGATAATTGAGGACATAGGATGCAATTCCTATTCTGAGGTGGAAAGCTTGGCACAGGAAATTTGTGGCCGTTTTATGCCACTACAACTCCCTCTAGTACTAGTGGAGAATATTCAGTGATGCCTTAACGCATGTCCTGTCAGTTTACCTTACGTTCTCTACTTCGCTGATTACGTGGAGCACCTCCTCATTCCTTACTTTATCAGTTAACGTAGTTTTCAATATTCTTCTGTAACACCGAATCTCAAACGCTTCTCCTCCAGCTTTGTCACTGTCCATGATTCACTACGATAGAATGCTGTGTTCCAAACTCACGTTCTCAGAAATCTGTTCCTCTAATTATTGCCTATTTTTGGTACCAGTAGACTTCTCTTGGACAGGGAGACACGCTTTGTCGCCGAGCGAGGTGGCGCAGTGGTTAGCACACTGGACTCCGACTCGGGAGGACGACTGTTCAATCAAGCGTCCGGCCATCCTGATTTAGGTTTCCGTGTATCCCCTAAATCGCTCCAGGCAAATGCCGGGATGGTTCCTTCGAAAGGGCACTGCCGACTTCCTTGCCCATCCTTCCCTAATCCGATGAGAACGACGACCTCGCAGTTTGGTCACTTCTCCCAAATAACGGCAACAACAGTTGGGTTGGGATTGGGTTGTTTGGTGGAAGAGACCAAACTGCGAGGTCATCGGTCTCATCGGATTAGGGAAGGATGGGGAAGGAAGTAGGCCGTGCACTTTCAAAGGAACTATCCCGGCATTTGCCTGGAGCGATTTAGGAAAATCACGGAAAACCTAAATCAGGATGGCCGGACGCGGGATTGAACCGTCGTCCTCCCGAATGCGAGTCCAGTGTGCTCCCAAATAACGCCCGACCAACTCTTTCCCTGTGCTTGTCTACTTTTTGTGGCCTCTTTGCTGCATCAACGATGCATTCCTTAGTAGCATAATTCCCTAACAACCTGCATTTCGTGTACCACCAAGTCTGATGTTAAGTTTCTCACTATTTTAATTTTTGCTTCTTCCTATGACTTTTGAACGTTTTCTGTTTTACTCTCAGTCA
The DNA here is from genome assembly GCF_023898315.1 of Schistocerca nitens. Taxonomy (NCBI): domain Eukaryota; kingdom Metazoa; phylum Arthropoda; class Insecta; order Orthoptera; family Acrididae; genus Schistocerca; species Schistocerca nitens. The sequence continues at coordinate 305,922,291 of NC_064621.1, read as the reverse complement.
ATATACCGCACTCATTAGATTGTTCATACCATTCAACAGTTGCTGTAATTCTGCTTTACTTTCACTGAGGTTAGCAGTAACATCAGTCAATCATATCACTGACTTACTTTCATCCTGAATTTAACTCTATCTCTTGACCATTTCTTTCATTTATATCATTGATTCCTCGACATACAGATGGAATACTTTGGGCGAAAGACTGCAGCCCTGTTTTACATTTGTATTAATCGGATCACTTAGATATTTGTTTTTGAGTCTTATTGCCCCCTCTTGTTTCCTGTACTATTGTATATTACCTGTCTCTCACTATAACTTACTTCTACTTTTCTCAGAATTTCGAACATCTTGCACTATTTCTGAAACTCTGTTTCTAGGTCGAAGACTGCTTTAAGGGTGAATTAATTTTCTTTGCCTTGTTTTCATTATCAAGAGCAGCATGAGAACTGTCTCACTTTGCCTAAAGTCAAACTGATCGTCATCTAACTGTTCCTCTGTTTTATTTTCCACTTAGATGCATGAGCTGTTAAGCTGATTGCTCGATAATTTTCGCACTTATCTGCCCTTCCTACCTCCGGAACTGTGTAGAAATATTTCCCCCCCAGTCTGCTGGTACGTCTCCAGTCTCATGTAGCCTATACGTCACTATATAAAACATTAACCACGCCTATTGTACTATATGGTAGTCAAGCGTGGAGCCCAAGGCAACAAGATGTTAACCGGCTGCTTAAATGGCAGACGAAGGTCGTTAGGAATATATGTGGAACAGTCGGCTATCCAGCTACTGGAGAACGGAGAAGAACTACACAAGGAAATTACCATCGTTGGAGTGATGAAAAGCAAAAGACTCCTTTGAGTCAGGCAGTGGAAAGACATAGGAAGAGATTGTTGGAGGGTTGAAAACAAAACTTGCTGAAAATTGTTGTCTTAGAGAACTGGAGAAAGATAGAAAGAGACACGAAGGACTGAGAGCCTTCACGTGAAGTCGCGCGGTCCTCTTGGCCTGAGTGCGTAAAGTTAAGTGTGTATCCACCGGAAACGTGTTTTGTAATTAAAAAGTCTCATGCTGAACTCTCCATTGATACAATATTCCAAGGGGGGGGGGGGGGGTGACCGCGAGAAGAGATTGAACAACCAGCGAATGGATAAGGTTCTATGAATCGGGACGTGGAATCTCAGAAACTCGAACATGGTAGGAAAGCTAGAAAATCTGATAAAAGAAATGCCAAGGCTCAATATAGTGGGGATCAGTTCAAATGGTTCAAATGGCTCTGAGCACTATGGGACTCAACATCTTAGGTCATAAATCCCCTAGAACTTAGAACTACTTAAACCTAACTAACCTAAGGACATCACACACACCCATGCCCGAGGCAGGATTCGAACCTGCGACCGTAGCAGTCCCGCGGTTCCGGACTGCAGCGCCAGAACCGCACGGCCACCGCGGCCGGCGTGGGGATCAGTGAGGTGAAATGAGAAGAAGACCAGGACGGCAGGTTAGAGAGTGGCTTTCTGTGAACAGTTAAGTGATAGGATAGTTTTAATCATAATCGACAGCAAACCAACGTCGACGACGATAGTTCAGGTATACGTGGCGACGTATCAAGCTGAAGATGAAGAGGTAGAGAAACTATATGAGGATATTGCACGGGTAATTCAGTACATAAAGCGAGATAAAAATCTAATAGTTATTGGAGACTGGTATGCGGTTATAGAGGAAGGAGTAGAAGAAATGGCTACGGAATAATATGGGCTTGGAACTAAGAATCAGAGAGGAGAAAGATTAACAGGACTTGCTAATAAATTTCAGCTAGTTTACCGAATACTCTGTTGAAGAATCGCAAGAGGACAGGGTATACCTTAAAAAGTCTGGCAGATACAGGAAGATTTTAGGTTCATTACAACAGGTCTGACAGAGACTTCGAAATCATATATTGGATTGTAATGCGTACCCAGGAGCTGATATAGACTCAGATCACAATGTAGTAATGGTGAAGAGCAGGCTGAAGTTTAATAGATAACTCAGGAAGAATCAGTAAGTGAAGATATGGGATAGGGAAGTGCTAACAAATGAAGAAATACGCTTGAAGCTCCCTAAGGGTTTTGATAGTGTGAAAAGGAATACCTCAGTAGGCAATACAATTGAAGAGGATTGGACATCTTTAAAAAGGACGATCACAGAAGTTGGAAAGGAAGACATAGGTACAATGAAGGCACCTGCGGAGAAACCTTGGGCAACAGAAGAAATGGTTCTCTCATCGATGAAAGAAGGAAGTACAAAAATATTGAGGTAAATTGAGAGGAATACGGTAATATAAGTTACGGATGATTGAAATAAATGGGAGTTTCAGGGAAGCTAAGAAGAAATGGCTGCATGAAAAATGTGAAGAAATCGATAAAGAAATCATTAGTGGAAGGACTGTCCCAGCATATTGGAAAGTCACAACAACGTTCGGTGATATTAAAAACAAGGATGCTAACATTAAGAGTGCAACGGGAATTCCACTGTTATAGGCATAAGAGAGAGCGGATAGGGGAAAGGGTACACTGATGGCCTCTGTCAGCGGGAAGTCTTGTTTGATGTGAGGACCTGTCTTTCCGTCATTTGCTGATTTGTTAATACACTGTTCCAATATTGCCAACGGCCTTGACGCAGTGGTAACACCGGTTTCAAGGCAGGCCACCGAAACTAAGCGAGGTTGGGCTGGGCTAGCACTTGGATGGGTAACCATCCGGTCTGCCGAACGCTGTTCGGGAGCGGAGCGTACTCAGCCCTTGTGAGGCACACTGAGGAACTACTTGATTGAGAAGTAGCGGCTCCAGTCTCGGAAACTGCATACGGCTGGAAGAGGGGTGTGCTGACCACATGTCCCTCCACATCCGCATCCTATCTGCTGAGGATGACAGGGCGGCCGGTCAGTGCCGTTGGGCCTTCGTGGCTTGTTCGGGAGGAGTTTGTTTCAATAATCTGTCACAAATTCATTAGAATATTATTGAGTTGATTGTAAAGTCTGCTGAGTTCTGGCAAAAGAAGCAGATTTAACATGGTAACAAAGAAATTACATATTATTCAAAACTCATCACAGTCCTTCAAGAATCCATATCTGCTCAACTACATTCCTGGTATAGCTGACTACTCGAGACCAGTGGTTTCTTTTATCAGCTTTTCAGTCTCACTGAGCATAAATGTCTTGTTGATTTTTACCGCATTACTTATCTCCAATGCATACATATTCTCAGTCGGATTTAAATGAGCATGATAGAGAGGAAGTCTGAGTAAACTATGACCTTAAGCATTATCCTTCACAACAGAGTGGTATGGCGCATTGTCCATTAGTGTTGTCGAATTCGGAGGGATAATTTGAGCAGAACATTATCTTCACAGCCGTTGAAAGTGTTCTTGGACGACCGCTTTTACTGCGAATCTCGTGTTCAGACGTGCTGCACTGTTATTATTAATGCAACGTCGACACGAAACATTGCTTCACAGTACCTGACAACTGCACAACACTTGAATGCCAGAAAATACCACTTTACAACTCTTGTATCCCGCCTGGAAGGCGGCGCGTGGGTCTCCTCCTGAAAACTGAAGGGTAGGCCGAATGTAGGAAGCTAGGAGGAACAGGTGAGGCAGAACTCTCGACACTGCAGTGTGAACTAAAATCACCTTTACTTAATTTTGCGTACAGATGAGCACGTAGATGCGAAGCCGTGCATGAAGTTCCTAAGTAACAAGTAGTGGTTAGCCCACTGTGAAATAGAAACAATGTTGCTAGGTCTTCTCCTCGGCATAAAATGGGCAGAATCTGCAGCGTCACACGTGGAGCTGAACAGCGCCTGCTAGAGGGCGCTGTCGTCGGTGTCGGTGTAGTAGTGCCAACCTATGAACTTGCACCTGCATCGTAGCTATCGATACCACAACAACGACAGCTAATGAGCGTAGATGCACATAACGTGCGGCACCACGTCGTACTCCTTATCCAAGGCATGGCAACCGGGGGCGCTTTACCAGCCGAACTCCTGACGGAGTGGTAGTAAAAGCAGGCTCGCCATTGGTGTTGCCTAGGCCACGGCGGCATGTCTCCTGAGCCAAACGTCAAAAGTAGCAGCTAATTTTAAACGTAGTACGAAGATGCTGAACGTATTAAACAGCGATATGCAGTCCCAACACGCTGCGAGGCGCACACGATGCGGAGCAACAGAGGTCGCAGTCGCAGTGTCTGCGGTGCGCGCCTCCAGCCACGACGACTCACGCCGGCTGGCAAGACGCGGAGGCGTCGCGGCGGCAGGCGGGCATCGGACGGCGGCCGCGTCGCTTTGGCGGCCTGCTCTATCGGGAATCGATGGCCTGCTTAATTCGCCGCGCTGCCGCCGGCCCATTTCCGGCTGTCACACGGACGAGCCCACGCCATCCCTTGCTGCTGCTCGCCGACTTTCCTGCGGCGCTAATGTTGTTCGGAGATGCCGACTCGACACCGCCGCAGACAGAGCCGAGTGCTGAGCCGACCGGGAATTTCAAAACACGACGAATATTTCGATGCAGGCAGGCAACACCAGTACGACACTGGTCAGTGCTCCTTATTCGAGACATGCTGCCACGGGACGGTAAGTCAGAAACAGTTCAGTAGTGAGGAAGTTGTATAATTTTTTATTTCGTCCCTCTCAGTTGCGCCGATATAAAATTCAGGTGTAGCAGTTTCCGGTTTAGGTCAGACACGCCCATTTTCAAACCACACGCCTTTCTGTCAGCCGTAATTATTCGTACAATATGGTACCAAAAAGGTACAGCAAAGTGTACAGTTAGCCATAAGTACCACCATTGAACTTAGACTGTCAGTCAATAGCAACAGACGCAGTGTCCAAGATCAATGGCATGTTACTTTGTTGTGCCTTTTGGCACCATATTGTACGAATAAATACCGCTGACAGCAATGTGTGTAGTTTGAAATTGGGCGTGTCAGCCCCAAACTAATACACCTGAATTTTATACAGGTGCAACTGAGACGGCTGAAATAAAAATTATCCAATTTCCTCACTGATGTATCTGTCGTCCGACTATGCAGCGCAGTACACTAGCTGTTGTGTGTGGCACTGGTAAGTTTCTGGAGGTTTGTGCGCCGGTGCGCCACATAACGTGATAAAAATGATATTGAATGACTTCGCAAATATACGAAAACAGACGTCGTACCAAATCATAAACATTATCTCAGAAAAATAACAAAGACTCTGCGATCACTTAATATGATCTGCAAATATAATTGCAATCTCTGCTTTTTTTTTTTTTTTTTTTTGCAAAAGTGTTGTTGGCTCTTTCCTTTTGTTTCTTCATAGTGTAAGAAGCCATCTTGTGACGAGGTGCGAAATCGTGTAAATTCCATGTTATATTTAGCCAAAATATAATCAAATATTATTTAGAACTGTATCGACATATTTTTACTCGTCAAAACTAGCGAATCCTAAAATATTTATTACGACTCTGGGTCGTTATTAAGAACAATGGCGCTAACAAAAATGGTTCAAATGGCTCTGAGCACTATGGGACTTAACGTCTTAGGTCATCAGTCCCCTAGAACTTAGAACTACTTAAACCTAATTAACCTAAGGACAACACACACATCCATGCACGAGGCAGGATTCGAACCTGCGGCCGTAGCGGACGCGCGGATCCAGACTAGCGCCCAGAACCGCTCGGCCACCCCGGCCGGCAATGGCGCTAACCTCTGCAACAATATTCCCCCATAAAATTTGCATAAAATGTCTCTTCATGAATATAGGACCCATCGCAGAAAAAACATTAGCGACAATTCTAAATAATATTTGATTATGTTGTTTAATCAATTTCGCACAATATGAAAGAATCTACCGTACTTAGTCTGAGGTGGAACATGGCTTCCCTTTTTTATAAACGGCTGGTCATATCCCAGCCACTGCTTCATCACTAACATGTCCATTAGAATCCAGAATGAATCCATGTAAGTCCACAGAAATGCAATACATTGTCGGCTCTTACATCTGAAACAGCTCAGTATAAGGCATTTGCGTAACCCACCATATTAATGACTGTTTCAACAAGTGGACCTGAACTAATTGCTTGTATAATACCATCCTCGCTGCACAACAGCATTTTGTAAATGTGTTCTGAACAGCTATCTAGTCTCTAAAATAAAGCTGCATGATTAATGAGCACTAGTTTGACTCACAAAGCTCAGTAACAACACACGGAAGCGCCATCTAATGCTGTAGCGCTAAGACAATTACAACAGTAATAATGCCATACGACAACAGCAACAGAAAATATTAGGTCAACACAAAAACTGCATTTCACTCCAAGCATCCTTCCTCCATTGACTCGTTATGTACAGGTCGGCAGCTGCAAGCAGCTACGTCTCCCATACACACTATGAGAACCCCTAACCACTCTATCGAGCGTAGCCTCAAGTAAACTAACTGTGGTGCTCCAAAGCTGGGCCCCGCTTACCTGCGTTCGTTCTCCAGTTCCCTCGGCAAGACTCTCACATACTCTTCCGCTAACTTCTATCTTCCCCCATAGGTCACTCGTTCACCCAGATAAACCAATTTGCAGCAGAGACGTTCCGCTACGCCAGGTCTAAGAAGTCCTGCCAATCTTGTTTGGCTGTTGCCAAACTAGATTAAATGCCGTACATTTCACACTACGAGATTAGAAACTTTATTCTAGCTAATCAAGTAGCACCAGTTCCCAGATAACAAGAGATAACGTGAAAATTCACCCACACCGTCTGATTTCATCGAAATCATTTCCGTCGTGTCTAGGAATCCGGCATATTCGGTTCGCTAGACAAAATTGAGACAAATCGTATTAATGAGTTTTATTACTAAAAAGTAAATTACAATACTTAACTTTGTCAAGTAGACAGATGAGTCACAAGCAAAGGGCGACACACGAAATAATCTGTCTTCTTCAGTACACTACTGGCCATTAAAATTGATACACCACGAAGACGACGTGCTACAGACGCGAAATTTAACCGACAGGAAGAAGATGCTGCAAATAATTAGTTTTTCAGAGCTTTCACACAAGGTTGGCGCCGGTGGTGACACCTACAACGTGCTGAAATGAGGAACGTTTCCAACAAACAGCAGTTGACCGGCGTTGCCTGGTGAAACGTTGTTATGATGCCTCGTGTAAGGAGGAGAAATGCGTACCATCACGTTTCCGACTTTGGTAAAGGTCGAATTATAGCCTATCGCGATTGAGATTTATCGTATCGCGACATTGCTGCTCGCGTTGGTCGAGATCCAACGACTGTTAGCAGAATATGGAATCGCTGGGTTCAGGAGGGTAATATGGAACGCCGTGCTGGATCCCAACGGTCTCGTATCACTAGTAGTCGAGATGACTGGCATCTTATCTGCATGGCTGTAACGGATCGTGCAGCCATGTCTCGATCCTCGAGTCAACAGATGGTGACGTTTGCAAGACAACAACCATCTGCACGAACAGATCGACGCCGTTTGCAGCAGCATGGACTATCTGCTCGGAGACCATGGCTGCGGTAACCCTTGACGCTGCGTCATAGACAGGAGCGCCTGCGATGATGTACTCAACGACGAACCTGGGAGCACGAATGGCAAAACGTCATTTTTTCGGATGAATCCAGGTTCTGTTTACAGTATCATCATGGTCGCATCCGTGTTTGATGACATCGCGGTGAACGCACATTGGAAGCGTGCATTCGTCATCGCCATACTGGCGTATCACCCGGCGTGATGGTATGGGAAGACATTGGTTACACGTCTCGGTCACCTCTTGTTCACACTCACGGCACTTTGAACAGTGGACGTTACATTTCAGATGTGTTGCAGCCCGTGGCTCTACCCTTCATTCGATCCCTGTGAAACACTACATTTCAGCAGGATAATGCACGACCGCATATTGCAGGTCCTGTACGGGCCTTTCTGAATAGAGAAAATATTCGACTGCTGCCTGGCCAGCACATTCTTCAACTCTCTCACCAAATGAAAACGTCTGGTCAATGGCGGCCGAGCAACTGCGTCGTCACAATAGGCCAGTCACTACTCTTGATGAACTGTAGTATCGTGTCGAAGCTGCATGGGCCGCTGTATCTGTACACGCCGTCCGAGCTCTATTTGACTCAATGCCCAGGCGTATCAAGGGCGATTTTACGGCCAGAGGTGGTTGTTCTGGGTACTGATTTCTCAGGATCTATGCACCGAAATTGCATGAAAATGTAATCACATGTCAGTTCTAGTATAATATATTTGTCCAATGAATACCCGTTTATCATCTGCATTTCTTCTTGGTGTAGAAATATTAGTCTGTGCTACATAGAGATTGCAAGCGAAGGTGACTTGAGTTGACGCTGCTATCGAGGTGTCTAATCTTGAAGCTACTATTCAACTGGGCCGTCACCAGTCGGTCGCGGCACTAATATCCTCTTCACATAGAGGCCGCTGCCGTCGCGTTGTCGTTCTAGAGAGGGATCGGTCAGCGAGCAGTTGGGTGACGTCTTCTCACAGCCATCTCTTCTCTATCGTTCCCGACAGGCTTTACATCCCTCTCCCAGAAAGCGACGTACAGTCATGGTACAAAGAGCACAACAACGGGATGGAAGGCAGGAGCATGGACGCTGCGATGGACCGGAAGTTGACGCTGCCGGAGACGTCTGACTTCCGGTCGTACCCCGCCTTCCGGCCTGCCCTCTGGTGGAAACGTCCCACGGAAAACGCCCAGACGGGTACGCGTCCACCTCCTGAGGCCCATACCACGATGTAGAAGACTGCTGTGGCGTGGGCGGATACAGCTCCCTCGGTAGGACGAGAGGACGCGGATTAGGCGAAGGCTCCTTCTCCATAGGGTCGTGCCTCGGTGTTTTGATGATACCCATTGGTGGCTGCTGTGGCCGTGCTGTCCTCGAGATCCGTGAATCTGGGGGAAGAGTTACAGAAGGATCATTGTGCACATGACAGTGGCGAATTTGATCGTGATGTAGGCGCTGCAACCCGTCTGAGCCTGAAATGAGATACATGCATGCACCAAGTCGACGAAGGATCTCGCCTCACGGCCTCTGTCTGCTACCGCCAAAAACCCTAAAAAAAAAAAAAAATCATGCGGTGCGGAGCGATACTTGCTGCCTTCCTTTGGTGACGGATGCTGAGGAGGGTGGAGCAGATGGAACAGTGTCCGATGACGGCGGCCGTGAAGCAGTTCCGCCGGCGATGGTCCATCTCGTGGATGCGAAAGATAAGAGGCGAGAAACAGCTGCAATGCTTGATCCCTGCAGTGTGCGGTGCGAATTTTGGCTATCTGTTGCTTGAAGGTTCTGGCAAAACGTTCCGAATTGCTTTTTGACTTTGGATGGGACGGTGCCCTAGTTAGATGCTGTATACTGATGTGTGAAGATTCATTTGACGTGAAATGAAGGCCATTTTCCGATACTTTGACTTCAGACAAACCTTCGAGGTCAAAAATAGAGAACGACACCTAAATTCTGCTACGTGCTATTGTCGAGTTCATTGTCACACCAAAAGGAAACGTTCTATAAGAGTCTACCAACGAGTATTCCAAAAAGGTCCCTCAAAATTTATGTGCACACGTTGCCATGGTGATCGCGACTTAGGGCTGGTGGAGAATTGTTGTGACGGAGCGGAGTGATGTTCCGCACATGCGTGACACTGTGGCGTCATCTTTTCTATTTGGGTGTCTATGCCCTGCCAAATAGTGTCGACGCACTAATTCATTCGTACAAACAATCCCCCAGTGTCCTTGGTGAAGTAACTGCAACACTTCTTTTTGCAAGGCTTTGGGGATCAACACACGCGACTGTCCTCTGTCATTCTGAACAAGAATCACACCTTGTTGTACAGCGAGGCTGTGCCAACGTGCAAAGTATCGGCGCACTACAGAGTTCTTTGTACTATACAATGAGTTAGGCCAAGATGTGGGAATGTATTTTAGCAAGATGTTGAAATCTGAATCAGCTTCCGCGCCCTGTGCAATTTCCCTATAGTTCAGAGGAAATGATTGAAGCAATTCAGAACCCTGAGCATCGCTGTGACAACAAGATGCAGCAGAAGCATCAAAAGCTGTAGCACGGACAATCGGAAGACTCGAAAATGCGTGTGCATTACCATGTTGAGCTCTCGGACGATACACAATCTCGTACTGGTATTAAGACAATACTTGCAATTTTTGGGCAGTTTGTACAGGAACAGGCTTCTTCAGATGAAACAAGGGCTCCAGTGGCTTGTGATACGTTACTAAGTAGACTTTTCTGTCATAAATATAGTGGTGAAATTTAGTGACACCGTACACAATAGCCGATGCCTCTTTCTCTATTTGTGAATAGTTACACTGAGATTTGGACAACACTTTTGATGCGAAAGCAATAGGCCTGTCTTTATCACCAATTCTGTGCGAAAGCACTGCACCGATTCCGTAGGAAGATGTGTCAACTTTCTACACAAATGGTTTGTCAGACTCAAAGTGAACCAAGCATCGATCACTGAGCAATGCTTTTTTCAGTTTTTGAAAAGCTTCTTGGCACTCATCTCCCCAAACAAAGGGACGTCCTTCAGATGCAAGCGATGCAGTGGAGCTGCGATTTGTTCAACATTCGGTATGAACCGAATGTGGTAGTTCATTTTCCCTATCTGTAATTCTGTGACACTCTAAGGAATTGGCAGCTCGCATATGGCTAACAAATGTGACTGAAGAGAATGTACCCCTTCACTGTTTATGACATGACCAGCATACTGAAACTCAGGTTTAAAGTAATCACACTTGTCCAGTCTACACTTTAGACCTGCATCAGATAACAAACGAAACAAAGCACGCAAATTTTCAATGTGTTTTTCATGTGTACGACCTGCTACGACAATATCGTCCGAACAGTTTGAACGGTTTTCCAAATACCGTTGGAAAATTACGGGTGCGGAAGCACTGCCCAAAAGGCAAAAGCAAACATGTAAACTAGCCCAAATGAGTGTTCACAATACACACATTTTGAGATTCTTTATCTAGCAATATTTGAAGATAAGCGTCGCGCAAATCAATATTTGAAAAGCAGCGATCAGCGCCTAATATGCTCATGAGATCCTCTGGGTGTGGCAATGGATAAGCATCAATCACAGCTTGTGGGTTGACTGTAAACTTAAATTCAACACTGAGGCGAATGCAACTGCTAGGTTTGGGGGGCTAAATCAGTTGATTTGCACACTGACTAGCTTATATGGGCGCAATAGCTACACTAGCTAGCAATTCTTTAAGTTCAGCAGCTACTTTGTCCCGTAATGGAATGTAGTCGAATTACATAAGGTGATGAAGAGGAATTAAATTAGGACATGAGACACTTAAAGCATTAAATGAGTTTTGCTATTTGGGCAGCAAAATAAGTGATGATGGTCGAAGTAGAGACGATATAAAGTGGAGACTGCCTATAGCAAGCAAAGTGTTTTTGAAGAAGTGAAATTTGTTAACATCGAGTATAGATTTAAGTGTCAGGAGGACTTCCCTGAAAGTATTTGTATGCTGTGTAGCCATGTATGGAAGCGATACATGGAGAATAAACAGTGTAGACATGAAGAGAAGAGAAGCTTTCGAAATGTGGTGCTAAAGAAGAATGCTGAGGATTAGATGGTTAGATAACGTAACTGATGGGAAGGTACTGAATAGAAGTAACTAATGAGGATCTATTGGTTGGTTGGTTGGTTGTTGTGGGGAAGGAGACCAGACAGCGAGGTCATCGGTCTCATCGGATTAGGGAAGGATGGGGAAGGAAGTCGGCCGTGCCCTTTGAAAGGAACCATCCCGGCATTGACCTGGAGCGATTTAGGGAAATCACGGAAAACCTAAATCAGGATGGCCGGACGCGGGATTGAACCGTCGTCCTCCCGAATGCGAGTCCAGTGTCTAACCACTGCGCCACCTCGCTCGGTGAGGATCTATTGAATAGAATTGGGGAGAAGAGGAATTTGTGGAATGTCTTGACTAGAAGAAGGGATCGGTTGGTAGGACACGTTTTGAGACATGAAGGGTTCACCAATTTAGTATTGGTGGAAATCGTAGAGGGGGACCAAGGGATGAATACACTAAGCAGATTCAGAAGTATCTGCGTTGCCGTACTCATTCGTAGATGAAGAGGCTTGCACAGAATAAAGTAGCAAGGAGAGCTCCATCAACCCAGTCTCTGGACTGAAGACCACAACAACACAAGTTAAACTAAATGGGGGCAAGAACTGATCCCCCATCTACGCCATTATTTAATTCCTCTTCTGATGGTTTTGCCGTTCAGGAATATCTAAAACCGCTGATCATAGTCGACCTTGTTCACTAGAAACGCCAGCTTTTCAAACTGATGATTTCAATAAACTTTGGTATCAATCTCTCCCTCCATACAGTGCATAAGCTGCTCTAAGATCCACAAAAACAACAGAATACTGAAGGCCTCGTTAAAATCCAGGTTCTACTACAGTTAGTACTGTTAACCCTCGGTCACAGCAGCTCTGGTGACTATTGAAACCACTTTTCTCAGCAGAGATGATTTGACCAGTGGGCTCTTGAAGGAGAAGCCCTTCCAGTTGGTTACTTATAGGTCACATTCAGAAACGTCGATTTGGTCTTTGCATTGTTTCAAGATGATCGTTATCTTAGCATGTTTAAAAAATTTTGGTAATCTTCGAGTTCTCAGAATCTCACTGAAAAATTCAATGATCCAGAATTTTGTTTTGGTCCAATGAAATTATAGTGTAACTAGGGCTACATTAAGTTCGTCAGTACAGAACCCTCGTGAATAGTCTAGATGTAGTTTCTCATTTTTCGGGGTTCGTTTGTCTGCCATGTCCAGTTTGGTTTCCCAAAACTTCGTTCGTCTGGAAGCAACATATGTGTGACTGTGCTTGACAACCTTGAATCTGTACTTTCGTACAACGTTCCAGGTTTTCCAACAAGAATGTATGCAACTGAGTTCTACCGTAGTTTTATGTCAGTTTTCTTTTCCGTTCTTACTTAGAGCTCAAAAGAGGCAGTCAGGTTTTGTGTCAGTGTGCGATTCTTGACATTTAGCAAATAATTGAGCACACTCTTGATACAACCCAAGGAAGTTCTTCTTCCAGAAAACTATGTCCAATCAGATCTCGGAAAGTCCAGTGGTACCAACCGACAGTCACGTAAAACTCAGCCGAGAGGCATCAATGGTACAGATACGAAGAGGGGTGTGGTCGCACTCAACTATCCCGGACATTGTCAGTTTTCGTGATCGTAACTTTTCCCGAAACCTACGTGAAATATATTTTCTGGCATTAACTTTGAACAGGCCCACACATCGTTAAAAGCTGGATGTAATTGGAAAATCCATTGAACGATATTATCAAGACATTTCCGAAAGAGTTCGTATCATCCATCGAGATTCAGGGGCGGAGGTGACCAAGAGAATTTTAGAACCACAATGACCTGTGATTATCCTGTGCGGGCTGTGTGGGGCAAACTTCATAAACTTGTGTGATGTATTTATTTCCAAGTTTAAATATCACGCCCAAATTACGATATTAATACTTTAGCCATCTACAACATCGGGAAGTTCATGGATCATTGCGTTGTAATCACATTGGAGTTTGTACATATCTATCCATTCATTTAGGATACTTCCAACGCTATCTTCGCCCTGATATCCTCAGATATAACTCTGGCTGTTGAAACGTTTAACTTACACAACTGGGTGACTGAGAGTCTTACTGGTCGACTTGGCCAATTGACTTGCGGAGGTGTGTAAATATTTACAACAGTGATGCCAGCAGTCTCTACAGTCAAAAAGAAAATGTAATGTCCTGTCCTAGTAAGTAATTTTGTAATCAATGATATATATTGCAGTTCCTTATTGTTCGTTATATATGGCAGTCAGTCAGCTCATATCCATACACTCTTCCTCCAATGTAAATATCTGAGTCATCCATGGTGTAAACCGCCTGTATTGCTACAGCACATTCAGCCTTAGGCAGAATCGAAAACGAAACTCCTCCTGAATAGGCCATGAAGGCCCAGAGGTACCGATCGGTCGCCGTGCCATCCTTAGCCTACAGGCGTCACTGGATGCGGATATGGAGAGGCATGTGGTCAGCACACACCTCTTCCGGCCGTATATTTCCGAGACTGGAGCCACTACTTCTCAATCAAGTAGCTCCTCAGTTTGCCTCAAAAGGGCTAAGTGCACCCCGCTTGCCAACAGCGCTCTGCAGACCGGATGGTAATCCATCCAATTGCTAGCCCAGCCTGATAGCGTTTAACTTCGGTGATCTGACGGGAACCGGTGTTACCACTGCGGCAAGGCCGTTGGTCTTCTGCAGTATCAGGTGTGACATATATCGATTCTTAACAGATGTTATCGATTCAGAGTTCAAGTGACAAATCCATAAGGTGTTACCAATGTGGACTGATAAATGTTCTGTGCTTGGTTGACCCTGAAAATGACTCTTCGTAGGTACGTTCTCTTGCATACTTGTCGCTGAAGCATCAGACTGAGGGAAGAATTAAACAGAAATCGTCTGGCTACAGTGACCACAATCTTTGCCGATACAGTTTCCTTTATCTGGAGCTGACAATGTGTGTGAGTGTGTATGTGTGTGTGTGTGTGTGAATTAATTTGACACTGGGTGTAAACATGATGGTAGTCTCTGAAATTAAGTGGCATGGCACTATCTCCATGTCTAAACAGTCTGTATTGTTGTTCTGTAACAGAACAAAACACGTGTGACTAAATTAACATGCTATGTCGGCAAAGCAGCTATACTTCCTCCAAACCTTCAATGAAGCTATGTCATTGCTGATGCAAAAACAAATTTTCATCGTACAACGAAGCCCCATTTTACAGGGAGAAGAAGACAGTGAGCCATGTTCTACACTATAAACATATAATTTACGTCACTGCGAGACCGAAACAGCTTTTCTATCAAGCGGTGAGTTTTGTAAGTTGGTAGTTTTTTCAGGTTTTCTCCTGTAGCCAGCCTTGTAACAGAGGTTTCTTACATTTTCTCATTCCATTTTTGAATGTAAGGCTTTACCAATTATGAAAACATGTTACAAGGTGCAACGTGGTTATGCACCCAACAACCAATATTTGATTGTAATTTAAAGGTGTTGCAATCAAGAAAATCTTGTCAGTACTGTATTTAATAGTCCATCTGTTACAACATTAGTCGATGTGTTCCGTTATTACTCTACTAAACACCAATTATCAGTAGGTGAAATTAAATTAAACAGAAGTGTTATGAGAAATACCAGTTACAAGTTAAATACTTTTGAATAGAAAATTTTCGGTTTAAAGACCGGTAAAATTGTCAAGACATTAAACAAACTCAATTTATTTGCAAGTATCATATGTTCCATGGTGAAAGACAAGGACCTTAAATGAACTCATTTCATGTCCAAGTACCAAACATTCCATGGTGGAAGACATATTTCTGAATGATAAATGACCGACAAAGTATGGCTTAACTGACCGTATGCTATACAAATTCTTCAAAAATATATAGCATTTTAGTTAATTCTGTATCAAAGGAATTAACAATGTATTCGAAAAATAAATTTTAAATATTATACTGGTATTTACTGCAACCTATTTAAGGCATATGACTGTGTGAAATACTGTACTGTCGTAGATAAATTGAAGCTTTATAACCATCTGAAGTTTTACAACCTATGGATGTCGCATCTCACCGAAAGAATGCAGAAATTTTACATGGTTGGTTGGTTTCTTTTGGGGAGGAAACCATACACAGGGTTCACCCGTCCCATCGTATTAGGAAAGTTTGGGAAAGCAAGTCGGTCATGCCCTTTCAAAAGATCCATCTCGGTATTTGCCTGAAGAGATTTAGGAAAATAACAGAAAACAAAAAATCAAGATGGCTGGACAGGATTTCCACCTTCCTCCTCCGGAAAGCGACTCCAGTCTACTAACCACTGCGCCATCCCGCTCGGTTATTTTACATAACAGTTCCACCGATGTTGTCTAGGGACATTATTCTGACGTTTGATCTTCCCATGGATCAATCTTAGATCGAATATAGTTTCTCATGTAAGTAAACGATCTTCCATCTAATATCTAGCAATCAGAATTAGTTCGTTTTTCAGATGACACAAGTAAGCAATCCAAGCTTGCATACAGAAACATAAGAAATGGTGAACAGTGTTCTTAAAAGTATCATTGATTGGTTTTTGTGAATGATCTTACCCTCAGTTTTAAAAAGACACGAAATATTCAGTTCTGCACATCTCGGGGTACTACACCAATGATTAATCTAACACATCGTGAAGAAATAGTGCAGTGCAAACTTCAAAATTCTGAAATGTGCTATTGATGAAATTTTTAACTGGATGAAGCATATTTTCGAACTCCTGAAACGTCTTAGTTCTGCCACAGTTGCACTTTGAATCACTGGAATACTTTGGGAGAGACAAATCATTAATTTACCATATCTCTCACATTTTCATTCAATAATGGCATGTGGAAAATATTCTGGGGTAAATCACGTTTAAAAAAGAACGTGCTTGAGAACATTATGTGGTACTCACCCACGATCACGTTGTAGACATCTGTTTAAGGAGTTGACAGTTCTGACCACCGCTTCACGATATATTTATTTCCCCAAGAAGTTTGTTGTAAACAATCCACTGCAGTTAAAAAGCAACTAAGATGTATAGAATCACAATACCAGTAGAGAAAGTGACATTCATCAGCCCACATTATGGCTATCTTTAGCACTAAATGAGTGCTCAATGCTGCAAACAAAATTTTTGATAACTTACCCAATAATATAAAATGTCTCACAGGTAGATAAGTAAAATTTGAAAACAAAGAACTGTAAACGTTTCTCCTTGACAACTCGTTGCCGGCCGCGGTGGTCTAGCGGTTCTGGCGCTGCAGTCCGGAACCGCGGGACTGCTACGGTCGCAGGTTCGAATCCTGCCTCGGGCATGGGTGTGTGTGATGTCCTTAGGTTAGTTAGGTTTAAGTAGTTCTAAGTTCTAGGGGACTTATGACCTAAGATGTTGAGTCCCATAGTGCTCAGAGCCATTTTTTGACAACTCGTTCTCTTCCGTAGAAGAATTTATGTTACTATAACATTAAAAGAGACTAAATGGTATACTGTTGTTTTATTTCGTACATATATCAAATTTCCAGATCACTGTTTCAGTTTTTAAATATAGTACTTATTTGTGTAAGTGTACAAATTTTGTCTGACAAAACTTTTACTATAAATAATATCGGAAAATGCTAAATGTACGAGAACATAGTACGACAAGCACCAGTCATTGAAAACACAGTGTTCAGATGGTTCTTTTTCCTGACCGAACGTGTGGTATACCTCTCATTACATCGTCGTCAATGGAACGCTAGAGCTTGATCTTCGTTTTGCTTTCTAAGACACAAGTAGTAAGTGGCAGTACTTCAAGCGTCCTGGAGGATATCGTACCCAACAAGGTGGCTCATATGTGAGGTTGACACACGAGGAGTGATAATAACTCATTTCTGAACAGATTAATGTCGCCGTAATCTGTGATTCGAACCACGACTTGTACAGAGATGAGGAGAAACAGACATGACCGCACAGGTGCGCATGCCTTCTGTGGTATCTCGTTTGAGTGAGAATCGGGTATCAGCATATTTTACGTAACACACTGACTCAAGAAAATACCGGATTCTTCCGAACTGTGCCTGGATTATTTTTCACGAATTCTGCATGTTCAGCATTTCATCCGAAATCAATGTCCACAGTTACAGATAGTTCTTTATCTGATTTTAAGAACTCTACGGAACGTGCCCATGTAACCACCACAGCACAGACCTTGTTACAATACAAATTACAAGTTTAAGTTGTACTCTGGTAAAAAGGTACATAGGCTTAACGAAAGGTTGATTCGACATAAAACAAGTATACGAAAACCAGTAAACAAGACGAAACTGTAACGCAGGATACACAGTGGTCTGCTATAAATATCTTGTTGGTAACACAATAAGAAATGATAAATCACCGTTAGTACACGTTTGAGATTCTTCCAGTTCAGTACGTATTAATAACTATATATATCTAAATTTACAATAAAGTTTTCATTTTATCTTCTGTAAGAATTGTTTCTAAAAGTTCAGATGTATAAGTAGCACCCAGACAACCAGTATAATAGGCATATTAATAGATGAAGAGTGTGCCAATGCCGAACTTTGACTCCATCATAACGAACATCTCTTTTGAAACATGAAATCCATTTCATAAAATATAGCTACGTCTCTCCTTAATGGAAGATGCGGAGATGTTTCTAGTTGACTGGCTCACTGCAAGCTCCGAGTTAGGCTCTCAGTAGTATATACATGCAGTGAAGAGCCGAAGAAACTGGCACACCTGCCTAATATAGTCTAGCAGCCCAGCTAGCATGCAGAAGTGCCGCAATATTAAGTGACAAGGACTCGACTAGTGTCTGAAGTAGTGCTGGAGGCAATTGACTCCATGAATCCTGCAGGGCTCTCCATAAATCCATAACAGTACGAGGGGAAGAAGGTCTCATCTGAACGGCACGCTGCAAGAAATCAAAGATATTGTAGCGGCACCACCGTTTAGGACAGGGAAAGTTAGTTTTGTGCTATATTCTGTGCACAAGTTA
Source organism: Schistocerca nitens (assembly GCF_023898315.1). Lineage (NCBI taxonomy): Eukaryota > Metazoa > Arthropoda > Insecta > Orthoptera > Acrididae > Schistocerca > Schistocerca nitens. The sequence continues at coordinate 305,903,645 of NC_064621.1, read as the reverse complement.
CAGTCAGGTGCGGGGTGGATTGCAGTAAGTTACGCTGACCAGCGGTTGCGAAGTGGAATGGAGGCCACAGGGGACATCGAACCGCTGAAAAGCGTAAACACAGCGGATCGCATGTCGCAAGCTGTAGGAAGAAGGGGCCCACTGGCGCAACTGTGGTGTGGGGCGTACGTGACTCGGAGGCATGCGTTAGTGAAACAGAGCCGCGAAGCCGAGTATAAATAGGTGTGGTTTTCTAACGAGATTCATCCAAGTGTGGCAGCTCTCGTGGATGGCGGGGAGTGTCACACTACCGGCGACACACGGCAACAGATGGGGCGACAGTGTCCCAGTCCACGGCGGGACGTTGGTTCGATCCTCTGAGGCCGACGCGGGGTCCGCAGCCACCCAGGGCGGGCCACTCTTCGGGTCGCTACTGCGGACAGTCGTCTCGGCTCCCGACACACGCCGGAGACTTACAAGGCGAGAGCCGCTGGTTCAGATGCCGGAACGGGAGCGGTCATTGCCGACGCATTCCCAACTACGCCAGCCGAGGAAGAAGCAGCAGCGCGGCCGGCTACGGCTCCCGGTGGAGCAGTGCGAAGTCAACGGGGACGGTGGCCGCTGAGTCGGCTGCTAGCACAGCCATCCTGACGTAGCTGGAACTCTGCAGCTGGCGTACAAGGCCGGCTCGACACAGTGCGTTGCACAGGCCACTGGGAGTACTGCCTCAGCAATGCAGGGCCTGTGACTCGGACCGAGGTCAACAAAGCTCTGTAGTGGAAAAAATAAATCATTTGAAAGGCTCGGACGAGTTTTAACACGGCACATCCTGGCACCCATACACTACAATGTGCTCAATAATGTTCATGTCTGGGGAGTTTAGTGACTAGTGGAAGTGTTTGAATTCATAAACTCTGAAGAGAGTTCCTGGAGCCAGTCTGTAACAATTCTGGGCGTGTGGGGTGTCACATTGTCTTGCTGGAATTTCCCAAGTCCGTCGGATTGTACAATGGATATGAATGGATGCAGTTGATTAGACAGGATGATTACGTAAATGTCACCTAAAGAGCCCTATCAAGGCGTAGCAGGGGTCCTGTATCCCTCCAACTGTACACGTTCCACATCATTACAGATCCTTCACCAGTTTGAACAGTCCCCTGCAGGGTCCTTGGATGGATGAGGTGATCTCCATACCCGTACGCGTCCATCCGCTCTATACAATTTGAAACGAGACTCGTCCGACCAGGCAACAGGTTTCCAGTCATCAACAGTCCAATGTTGGTGCTGACGGGCCCAGGCAAGGCGTAAAGCTTTTATGTCAGCCGGGAAAAAACGGCAACAGAAAAGAGCACAGAAACAGAAAAGAGCACAGAAAATATGTCGCAAACAGCTACAATAATTCTCAGAAACACGCCATAACATACAATAAATAAGATTAAAAAACCCACTATTGTTGGTGATAGTTGTCACTGTAACTAGTTTATGAACTAAACAAATGTAAACAAATAACAAGGTGTTTTGCATCAAGGGCGACTCAATTTCTGCCATTGTTGTTTTTCTATGCAAACACGGACCAAGCGGAAGAGTTCCACGATAAAGTTATTGCGTAAAGCTTTGTGTCGTGCAGTCATCAAGGGTACACGAGTGGGCCTTCGGCTCCGAAAGCCCATATCGCTCTTTAGTCATCGTTGGTCCCATTCTGGGAGGATGTCGGAGAATTGATGTTTTACCGGATTCCTGTCATTCACGGTACACTCGTGAAATGATCGTACGGAAGAATCACCACTTCATCGCTACTTCGGAGATGCTGTATCCCATCGCTTGTGCGCCGACTGTAACACCACGTTCAAAATAACTTAAATCTTTATTACCTGCCATTGTAGCAGCAGTAACCGATCTAACAACTGCGCCAGGTGTTACCAACCGCAGCGCCGTATTCTGCCTGTTTACATACATCTGTATTTGAATACGCATGTCTGTACCAGTTTCTTTGTGGCTTCAGTGTATATACACACGTACAGCGCCTGACAAGGTAAGTGAAGCACTCAGTAGACATGGTAGTATGTCAGTGCAGTTTAATATACGTACACAAAATCGACGGGTACGTAAATGATTAGAGTTATGATTCTCTGCAACAGGTACAAGACCATCGGAGAGTGTATCCACACTGTTATTATTGTTATCATGAGTGGAAGGTTATACATAAATAAATGTGGCGTGAACAGCGTGGGATATTAAGTGGTCAGTGTTAATGACATGGAGATGCCGTGTACTCGTCCGAGAAACGTTACCAGCATGTGGACAGACGTTGAAAGGAGTGTCATGGTGGGTCTCCATTTGGCCGGCTGATATAATTGTGCAATACCCAGATTTGTGGGGCATTCAGATGTAACAGTGTTACGATGTTGGACTGCTTGACGGCAGGCGTACTCGTTGTCAGTATTCCAGTCGACCTCGTCTTATCGCCACAAGGAACTATCAACATGTTGTTCCCGAAGCAAACTGTAACCCCTTCACATCTGTGTCTGCCATGCGAGACAAGTAATGGAGCCGGATGCTGTGACCGAGCGGTTCTAGGCACTTCAATCCGGAACCGCGCGACCGCTGAGGTCACAGGTTCGAATCCTGCCTCGGGCATGGATGTGTGTGATGTCCTTAGGTTAGTCAGGCTTAAGTAGTTCTAAGTTCTAGGGGGCTGGTGACCTCAGATGTTAAGTCCCACAGTGCTCAGAGCCATTTGAACCATTTGAGCAGGTAATGGACGCCTTCCGCGTAATCCCGTACCTGTCGGAGACTAACAGCAGACTAAAGGGGAATTACCGTCCCAGGCATGGGCTCCCGTTAACACCACAACACAAACTGCAGAATGTGGAGTGGGTAGTGGTGCAGCGACTGGGAAGCACAGTCTGTTGATTACTTTGTTTGCATGGTATTCAGCGATGAATCGTCGTTTTGTACAGCCCAGGATGCCTATCGTTGGCAAGTATGGCTGCGATCCCTTCCAATGCTGTGGAGAGGCACAGCGATGTCACTCCTGGAATAGTGGCGTTAGTATGCACCGCGAAGGACTACAGGTCCCTGTTAGCAAGTAACCAGTACGGGACAGCTATGCATGACGGACATCCTTCGTCCTAATATTACATTACCGCTCATGCGACAGTGGCACGCTTCCAATTTTTAACAGGATAATGATCGTCTGCACATTACACATGTGTTTATGATCTGTCTGTGTGATGCTGAGGCACTCACGTGGCCATCAAAATCCCCAGATCTGTCACCGATAGAAGATGTTTACGAGCATCTCGTAGGTCAGATCCGCCCCAATGTCAGATTCGGTGTATCGATTACCATTACAGTCACAACAGTTGCGGGTCAGCGTGCCTCAGAGAGTGTGCAACGTCCTTGTGGAACCCCTCCTACCGAGTCAGTGAACGTGTACGCTTCCAGGCAAGAAGGAGTCAACGTCATGCTGATAAGTGGACTCATGCTATCAAGTTGTTTGTAAATTTGGTTCTACATACCCTCTCATCAAGTGAAGATTCATTTTACGTGCTTCACATTTTTTGACCGGTATTCTAGGCCTCCAAAGTAACAAATTACTGGCATATGAAGTCGCTGCCGAGCGGCTACATGACATATATTAACAAAATAACAAGGAGAAGTTCCAGATCAGACTCTCATGTTAGAGAACGTGGAACAAATTTCACTCTGACTATGGTTACCCATATTATCACTTTTTATACACTGGCCTCCAATGCCTTTCAGCCCAGCCTGCGATGTTGACTTCGTTACTAATGGTCTCTGGATTTTATTTAGTTCACAGCAAAATTATACGCATGAAGTAAATACACTCATCGATTGGCACTATTTCCATTCTTCTTGAATGATTCCAGTTTATTTAAGAAAGTAAATCCGGGAATGACCCCGTTTTGGTCATGAGAGATTTTTCAGAATTCTGTGCACTGTACCACTTCCTTTTCAGGTTCTTTAGAAGTTCTCTACTCAAAAGTCACATTCATTTGGAGCTCAGATCAAATAATGCATGCTTTGCTTGTAGTGTAACGAAGCAATCCACACATTGTACATTCTGTTTCTTTGGCCTTAACTAGATTCTATCGGTTATCATGATCGATTTACAGCTTTAATTTCTCCCGCTTGTCGCTAAAATCCGCTACACGTTCGAGTTTGACTGCGACGTAACTCACTGTTACAGTGGATGTTTACTAACATCTGACACTGTCCACTTCATCTACATCTCCTTCCTTATACATACTCGGTAAAAACTTGGAAGCGCGCAGCTCAGGATATTTTCCGAAGTATCACGTGGTACCGACTCTCTCCATACGCAGCGCAGGAAAAAGGCTTTTTAAACGTCTTTATACGCCCGGCAACTAATATACTAATGGAAAGGAATCAAACCTTAGCTGTATTCCAGATTCTTGATTTGTGCAGAAAGATGTGCAGTAATCTGCTATGACGATAATTAAAACTCTTAGCAATAAATCACGCACTTTTATGTCCAAGTAGAAGAATTTCCTCATAGCCTACTCCTGTTATTTTATGTATTTCCTCGAAAAAAAATTAAGTAATTATTAGCGCTATATTGTTTCGCTAGTATATACTCAGCTGCTTGCCATCTGCATATCATTCGTGTAAATTTTAGTTCAATTATTATTAATAGCTTTTAAGAAGTTCCATGATTGTGACCGTGGAGATTTGTTCATCAGTTTGGTTCTATGGAAGCAGACATCTAAAATAAATACCAACAAAATGTCTTCTTTTTGACCCATACGGGTGCGATGCGTGGATAACTGCATTGAAATTCCGATACTGTTTACTTGACATTCGTTCCTGAAACATTGTAATTAGGTTGGCGTATATCTAAAGTGTCTGCCAGTCCACCATTTGCATAATGCTCTCTCGTAAGCCAAACAAACCTATGAGCATACAAGCTGCCTCTCTTTGCATATTGCTAGTAGTAATTGGTATTGATCACACAAACTACAGCAGTATTCTAAGAAGGGGTACACGAGTATTTTTAAGCAGTCTCCTTTGTAGAGTGATAGATTTCCCAAGTATACTACTAATGAACAGAAGTCTGGCTCTTACATAAGCTTTGATTAAGTCCATGTGATCATTTCATTTCATATCCCATAGATTATTAGCCACAAGCATTTGTAGATTTGGTTGATTCCAGATGTAGCTTATTGATATTTTAGTCATATAATACCTTTACAGTCCGTTCGTGAACCACACAATCTTCCATTCCCGTAACCCTAAAGCAATGGGGGTCGATAGTTGCTCACGTCCGTAGGTATAACCTAAATTGCCCTACACGTGACCCATGGGTGTTGCTAAACGAGAAACAGTATCATAGGTGATACACAGTATGTCGGTAAACATAACTAATAACCATCCTTTTCAGTATCATACACCTTGTTCGTATTATGCAGCTTAATATTGAAAGCATAAGCTCAGCCAAATGTATCTACAGAAACAACTGCATGAACTTAACTTGATGTTGTCAACATTCAAGAAACACATACCAAAGATGAGCATGATCTTCAGTGTAGAGGACGAATACCTGGTTATACACTGGTCGAAGCTATCCACCATCCACAATATGGAATAGCCACTTATGTGAAGCCAAGCCCAAACAGAGTGCATGTAATTGATTCTGCAGAATATAACCACACCTATACAATAGTAATCCATGTAAACTACTTAAAAATTGTCAACCTGTACAAGCCTCCGAGTGTGAGTTGGACCTCCACAGTTCTGCCGGCTTTCGATCACCCTCGTATATACACTGGAGACTTTAACAGCCATCAGACGGATTGGCGCTACAACACAGTGAATGTCAATGTGGAGTAACTACCTCAATTGGCGGAAACCACCAGCATGCACTTGGTCTTTGATGTGGATAAGGATTACAACCTAGACTTGGTATCTGTGTCCAAAGATCAACTAGATCAAACAATTAAAGCCACTCGTACTGTTCTGTCTAACTTCCCAAACTGCCAACACCGTCCTGTTATGATAGAAATTGGTTTAAAAATTCCCCTTGTAAATTCAATGCCCCTACCGATATGGAATTTTCAACTAGCTGGGATGAATTCTCAAAAGACCTTGACTCCAACTTAGCTGCGAAGAACTTACAGACAACAGCAAACAACTACGATGAATTCGTTAGTCTAGTTATCAAAGCTGCTATGTCAAACATACCTAGGGGTTAAAGAAAGGAATATCTGCCTGGCTGTAACCAAGAAAGCGAGGCTTTATATCAAGAATACCAAAGTTCTAGAAATGAAACAGTGGTCTCACAGCTACTCCACTCTTTAAACAAGAACAGACGAGAGAAATGGGAAGCAACACTCAAAGAAATGAACTTTACCAAGTGAAGTAGGAGAGCATAGAGATTCTTGAATGGGCTAACTGGCAAGCAACACCTCAAAACTCCGTACCCTAAATTGAGTCCCGACCTCGTTGCCAACGGGATCGCAGACCTCACAAGGGCAAAGAGATACAAGAATCATACCAGAGCAGTAAAATGTAACCTCTCTAACGTCAAGCGCAGTGCCCCAAGAAACCGCTTTCCAGGCCCTTCTCCACAGCGGAAGTAGAAAGTGCTGTCAAGCAACTGAAAGTCGGTAAGGCTGCTGGCCCTGACAACTTCTAGTATAATGAATTTGTTAAGAACATGAGCCCACACTGCATACGTTGGCTCACTTCGCTCTTCACTTAGATACTCAAAGAGTACAAACTTCCTAGACAATTCAAACTGTCTATAACCACTCTCAAACCTGGCAAGCATAAAGACAGCCTTGAAAGCTACCGCCCTATAGTACTGCCCAGATGTACATTCAAACTTTTGGAACAAGTCCTCCTAACCAGAATAGCACCGTTCGTAGAGGCTGCTACTCCTTCTGAACAAGCTGGCTTTAGACAAGGACGCAGCTGCATCGATCGAGTTCTTGCCCTAACTACTCATACTGAAGCAGGTTTTCAAGGCCATCTGAAATCTACAGCTGTCTTCATTGACCTGACATCCGCGAATGACACTGTCTGGCAACAGGGAGTAATCTAGAAGCTACTGCAAGTTGTAACAAGTTGAGAAATTGTAGATCTAATATCCAGCATGCTTAGTGAACGGCAGCTCTCAAAGCCGCAAACGACAACTAAATAATGGACTACCACAGAGATCTGTTTTAGCCCCATCACTATTCAATTTATACGTTAATGATTTACCAACCACAACATCAACGAAATTCATCTATGCTGATGACATCGCACTGGTGGCACAGAGCAGTAATTTCTAAGATGGTGAACGAATTCTTGCTACTATTCTGCTCAATGGACAAACGTTGAAGTACAATCCTTTCCCAAAATATATCGGAATCACTCTAGATAGAAACCTGAGCTACAAAGAGCACATCACCAAGCTTTCTCTTAAAGATGCTGCAAGGAACAACATACTACATAAGCTCAGTGGTATCTCCTGGGGAACTTCTGCTGACTGTCTGCGATTAACTGACATTAGTCTTGTGTACTCTGCTGCCGACTACCGTGCACCTGTCTGGTTGTAAAGTGTACATGTGAGGAAGGTAGACACAAAACTGAACGACACAATGCTCTGCATTACTGGTTGCATCAAAGCAACCCCCATGCCACTGGTTACCTGTACTGAGTCACATCCCTCCACCTCACTTAAGGCGGAAACAAGCTCTACTGAGGGAGGCCAAGAAAATATCTGCATCGTCCTCTCTACCACTGCACCAGGAATTATGTCATCCGCAACAGCAACGTTTGGGATCAAGAAGACCAGCAAGTGTTAAAAAAATGTTCAAATGTGTGTGAAATCTTATGGGACTTCAGTGCTAAGGTCATCAGTCCCTAAGCTTACACACTACTTAACCTAAATTATCCTCAGGACAAACACACACCCCCATGCCCGAGGGAGGACTCGAACCGCCGTCGGGACTAGCCGCACAGTCCATGACTGCAGCGCCTTACAGCAAGTGTTACTGCAAGACAACTCATAGCATATCGTTTTGACCTAAATGAAAGCTGGAAGCATTAATGGTCCACAAAAACATTGGGAACAAGAGCCCATCACCTAGATCCCACAAAGAAGCCAAAAGGTTTTGACCTACCGAGGAACCTCTGGTGCTGCCTCAACAGGTTAGGGATGGACATGGTTGTTGTAGCTGCTTCAGGTACAAATGGGGCTGGATCAGTTCACCAATGTGTGAATGTCAACGCTGTCCATTTCATTCATACCTTGGAATTCCCGACGACTTGTTCACTCTCACACCCAGCTCAATCAATTACTTGAAAAACATGGACTTTAAGGTTTAATCTTGTCTTATATCAACTTTATATTGCATAAAATCACCGTACGATTAAATAACCCTAAAGCAAGTCTGCAAAATAATCCTGTTCTTATTGGTTACTGTGCATATTTTCCCCGATAGTGCTTCTTTACAGATAAACGCATCATCGGCAATAGATCTAAGTCAACTATTAATTTTGTCCGCCGTATTATTAATGTAAAACATGAACAGAAATGTTCCCAGCGTACTTCCCTGGGGTACGCTTGTAGTTACCACTACTTCTGTCGATAATATTCCATCCACGATAGCATGATACGTCCTTCTAGCCAAGAAATGCTCAATCTGTAAAAAAATTGCTTCTGAAACGTCATACAATCGTACTTTTGTTAGTAAACTTAGGTGTATTAGAAAGACATATGCTTCTTGGAAGTAAAATATACTCCATTCACAATTTGCTCTGTCGCAGGTTTTTTAGGATATCATTTAATACAAGTGCTAGCTGGGTTTAGCATGACCAATGACTTCAGCTGGTGGTTGGCAAGGAAATGATTCTGTAAGAGATATTTATTTGCGGTAGAACTCAGAAGAAGTTGCAGGAATCAGAAAATGGTCTTTCAGAAAACCAATTCTCTTCAAGACCAAGCTCATTCGCAGATACATCTTGACAAGAAACTTAGTGTCATCATATGGAATTACCTGTATCTTATTCGCATTAAAAGGCCTGCGGCTGAACGCCAGCAGAACCCGAAGAAAAGGCTATTGAAAAGGCTTTTTATAAGGGACAAAAATGCTGTTTCTATACACATAAAAATATAGTGCACTGCTTTATTTCATGAAACGTTTGTCACAAAATGTATTTGTTTCCTTTGATAACATTTTGAGTACGTTATTTATCCGAATGTGTGCATTATTTGTCACAGAACCTGCCGCTTTGAGTCAACAGTCACCTGTCGCGTAGTACGCACTTCGCCCGCGGATCTCCAAAGAGCGTTTTAACGATGTTTTACTAAAAAAATTACAGTTACGGACTCTGAGATGCCGTTAATGCAGTAGAGCCGTCTGTGTGCCAGTTGTGAATATAATGAGTTTCATCCTGTCAAACATTCAATTACTGCGATGCAAGTCTGCCCTCTGTCCCAGAAACGCAAATAATGCTGTGTAATACAGGACATCTGTTGGTTTTCTGAGGTCGAATTCCATCGCGATTTCTCAGCAATATTAGTTAGCGTATCAGACGGCTTTCAGACATACGTGTCACATGACTAACAGCTATGACGCCAGGAGAACTGACATACTATCTGTTACAATTTGATGGTGCTCAGAAATTTGTTGACTACAATTGTTGATGTAAATGGTAGATCTGCAGAATTCTTGCCCATGTACTCTTGTGCAGAGACACACGACGAGGAGAACAGCTTGGATGCACGGGGATTCTTTGCACATGCTATATATTGTTTCAGAAGCTTATTTCCTTGAAGCTGTAAGACTTTTGAGGGCAAAACAGAGGAAAAGGGAAATGCAATGTTGCGAAACGCGCGTAGTACTCCTCGCTCTACTGCAACTCGGCAAATCAGCTACGTTCCGTACTGCAGTGAAAGAAAAAATTAAGTTTGTAGTGGTACAGAAGAGGGTCAAATGCACAGGAACATATGAAGTCAATAGCCCCCAAGATCATATTAAATGTCTTTGTGCTGGATGATTTCCACTAAAAAAAGTAGAAAATTAGGGTTTAGCGACGCTGCTATGACGATTTAGTTAGACATGGAACAAAAACTAGGACTTGGAAAGAATTCGGACCTAAATCGAATACACCGTTTCAAGGGAACCATCCCTGCATTCACCTTAAGCGATTTACGGATATCACGGAAAACATAAATCTCCGTAATTAGAAGGGTATTTGAACAGCAAATCTCCCAAGTAAGAGCCAGTTCTCATTACTGTATCCCTCTGGTTTGGCAGACCAGAAATATTCACCTATATTTGGCAGAAAAAAGTTTAATTAAGAAGAGACAATACCTCTTCTCTAACGTGTGTTTTAGTACAAGATCAAAATTAATCATTAGAGAAAGACAATTGCTTCTGGAATAGGAAAAAACAGGATTGAATAGAAAGTCTCTTCTCAAGTAGAGAAACAATAGTATTATTATTAGGGATGCCAAAAGCCTACACGGAAATAGTCACGTCTTGGAAGAATGAATAAAAATCAGTATAGTCTGAAGACTGAAAGCCAACAACAAGAAAAAGAAAAAAGTGCCAAAAAATATCACCAACTAGTAAACACATAATGAGCAACGCTAGCCAAAGTTCAGATCCAGCTGGAACAGTCCAAAGTTAAAGTTTTGTACACTTAGACACAGCGAAATATTTGCTTTCTTGAGTAATTAATAGATTTAGCCCCAGTTTTTAACTGTGAGTTCTCGCTCTCTCTCGTTTGTTTTCGATGGCTGCTTCACAAATGTAAATATCGTTCTGTAACGTTTGGCAAGTAATTACGCTAATTTAATTTCAAAAGCAGTGTTTTAATTAAGACTGTACTTTTCATTTTCTTTAATTCCACATATGAAATTATTATGCTACATTTTAGAACTTTATCAGGCTGCAGCGAAGGAGAGTTGCCGACGAATTGTTTGGTGGCCACAGCCGAACGCTACTAGTGTTCGATCGGCTAGTACTTTATAAAACTTTTATTTCAGCATCCCTGAGATCACTTTTACTGGTCTTTTCTATCAGTATCCGGGCTCTGTAATTACGCAAACTGCGTAATTTTGAGATCGGCCACTGGCCTCTAAACAATGCCGTCGGTCAACGTTCTCGTCGGACTGATGGGAATCTGATGCTGGTTGGCGGAATATATAATTTCATGATCAACAAGTAAAAAATTTTCTACCCACCATTTTATCATTTTAGAAGCTTGCCACCAGGAAAAGCAATAAATTTCCTTGATGTTTTTTTTTTTTTTTTTTTTTAAATACCAGTAACATTGAATTGGCTCCCAGCGTGGACCACGAACAAAAAAGTTGTATTATGTTGATTGGTGCTTGTTTGTTCTGTTTTTATCCCTCCAGTGGTCGCGCCTAAAAAAAGTTACACAAATGGTCGCGTGGATGACAATAGTCATCCACTGAGTTCCTCTATTTTATACGATTATATAATGTATTTTTATTTCTATTAATATGTACTGTTGGCATAATATGAGTTCAAAAAAAACGAGATATACGTTAATATGGGTTATTGTTAGATATAAATGCTACTTTGTATAGAGATAAGTACAAATACAATACATGAAATAGATAAACTTCGTAAGCTTTTACAACATACTTTTCTAATGTAATTTTGACCATAAATCAGTTACATTTGAGAAAGTTAATAAACGAAAATAAAATCATTACACACATCAGAACAATGATCTCGGCGTACCCAATTTACACACTTTGAGCACGATCTTCTCGTAGTTTTATTTTTCGCTCGGGCCACAGATCTGGCATTTTCTCCTTGCACCTGCAGGTCGGTGTTCATTTTGACTAAATTTTGGTACTTCTGTCTTGCGTAAAAGAGCACCTCTTTTTTCTAATTTCGACTGGCACCTCAGTATTTTCGACGAGTCGTTGTATCTGGGCTGAAATCAGCTCCCAGCAAAATTAATCTATAAAATCATCTCGTTTGACTGCTCTATAGCCATTATTTACTGAGTATATGTACTGTGCGTTTATCCCAGACAAGTTCAGAAGATCGAAGGAAATAACGGCAGGCCATCTCCTTGTGTCCCTCGCCACCGAATAGTTTGCACAACGCTGGTCCATTACATCAACACCAACTTTTGTCTCATTGTCAAAAGTGACTATTCCGGATATCTCCAGTAGATACATCAACTGACTCATTCTCGTGCATTGAAGATACCAGACTCGTGGATTTGTTTTTCCTTTTGGTGTAAGAAACAAGAGTCTTACTTGTTTAAAACCAAAACAGAAGTATTCAGTTGCTTCTTTTTATATGGCAGGAACTCTTTTGGCAGCACCCTTTTATTTTTTTCAGGATCACAAAATAGGTAATATTTTTTTTTCAAGTAATGCTTCACCACAGGAATACTGGAAAACCAATTATCACCAGTAATGTTCCTATTAGAGCTATTAATTAGTTTGGCAAGTCGAAGGACAGCAGCACTACTGACTAAATAAGGTCCTGGTTCCTGTTTTGCACAGTAAGCTTCTAAATTCATCGTGTACACCATTCTAAAATCTACAAGTGCGAATACCTTTATTCCATTTTTGGCAGGTTTACTTGGAGTAAACTGCCGGAAGGAACACTTCCCCCTAAAAGGAAGCAGTTGTTCATCAACCGTGAGGCATTCGGCTGGTGTGAAATAACGCTCAAAATCCCTTATAAATTGTTCCATAAGGTCATGAATTGGCGCTAGCTTGTCTGATTTTTTTCTGTCTGCTTTCATGCTGTAGCCATCAAAGCGGATGCAGCGGATCAGAAAACGAAATCTATACTCTTGTTTTGCTACAATGGCGAGAAACAAGAAGGAAAATAATTCCAATCAGGGCACTAATTTCAATTTCATCTGTGAGACGAGCATCCCTGTCTCTGGATAAATTATTTGTAATTTTATGAATACATATATTTGTATATTTTGTAATGATACTGATCATCCTGTCATCAACAAATAGTCGCAATGCATCTGTTTCTGTTTTAGCATCTTTAGCTCTGTCTTTTGGTCCCGGTAAGCGGCTTATTACATTATGTGATCGCATTTTCACATTTTTCCGGGGCATTTTCTTGCTCCACTTAGTGCTTCCATCAATACCCACAAATTCCTTCAATTTACAATCCTCATCACTCTCTTGAAAGTCAGTTGCCTCCTGTTGTGTCTCAGAGCTATGATTTTCTGATACTTCATAATCGCTATCACAGACACTGATGTCACTCTCGCAGTCTAGAGGATCTTTGAATCACATTGCTCCAGCCACGTTATCCAAATGTTAGGGTCTGAACGTCTTCCTGCCATAATCTAAACTTTATATTTTACTGAAATAAAACAAGAAAATAACTAAAAAAGATATAAATACGATTAAAATATTCAGTATGATGTCATGAGTGCTAAAAAATGTTAAGTAAGTGAAATACTGAAGGTACACAATAGACAAAAGTACTTACAGGAAAAGGTCGCTTGGATGACATATGTTATACAAGAAAAAGAAAGTGCAGCTGCTCTTAGCGAAGGACAAATTTCAACTGACACATGTAGCTACAATGTGTCTCAACCCCTCCCCTGCAGACTACTGGCGGCTGGTCCACATTGTTGCTGTTGTGAACTGACAAGACAGCCAGTCCACAGTGACGGGTAACCGAAAGGCACGCGCTTAAACTCACGCAGGCTAGAGAGGTCTGAAACAGGATACGTAATGAATGCTATAAAGAAAAGTACGTAGCTTCTGGAATACTTAACTTTAATCCAACCTTGTTGTACATCGCTCTTGACAATACAAGTGAGACTCTGTAGATACATGCTGATTGCGCCTTGCTAGGTCGTAACCATGGACTTAGCTGAAGGCTATTCTAACTATCTGCTCTGCAAATGAGCGAGGCTTCGACAGTGTGCATCGCTAGCTACGTCGTCCGTACAACTGGGGCGAGCGCTAGTCCGTCTCTCGAGACCTGCCGTGTGGTGGCGCTCGGTCTGCGATCACTGACAGTGGCGACACGCGGGTCCGACATGTACTAATTGACCACGGTCGATTTAAAGCTACCACCTAGCAAGTGTGGTGTCTGGCGGTGATACCACAGTTGCCAAAACAAATAACGGTGGCAATTCAAAGAGGAGTGGATAACTATTGTCATCCATGCGACCACTCGAGGGTTAATGAATCGACTGTATTGTTCGAGACAAGAAAAAACTGATGACGACTAATGAACATAAATGAAAGTAATTGATGTAGCGGAATTAAAGCAGACTCCAAGCAGCAACACAGAAAGAAAGGTATCGCTATCAACATTTTACCAGTTGCCTCTACTTTTGTAGTCTGCAATGCATAGCTAGCTAATTTAATTCATGGTCAGTTTTGGATTTTCTGCATTTTGCGTAGTTTATATTTACAGTAGTCATTGTTGCTATGCGCTATACCAAGGTGGCTACTTTTCCGCTGTGCTAAAGCGAAATGAAAACGAGTAACAGTGGATTGTTTCAGTGAAGCATCGATAATGTCACTTTAATTATACAACAATTAGTTTCTGATTAATTTATGCTAATTATTCAGTGTGTTGTCAAGAGATTTTATTTCATATTTTCAATTGGTGTTATGACAAAGATAGGTAAACCAGAAAAAATTAATTCCGCAAATAATAGTGTTTCTGAAAAAAACGCGATGGCGGTAATAATAGTACCCATCCGACAGTGGCAGAATCCGATGCTCAAAATGTGGAGACAGAACCTAATACGTAGGCACAAGCAATTGAAAGTGTGGAGAAAATATCTCCTCCCGCGGTAGATCCCTTTTCTCTGTTATTCAAGAAAATTGCCTAGATGATTAATGCTCACGATAAGGAACTGGCAACGACAGTTAACGCATGCGATGAAGCGCTTGCTTCATGCTTAAATACTATATTAAATGAACACGATGAAGCACTTGCTAACGGATAAATACTACTCTTGCTCAGAGAGATGTAGCGCTGATAACTCAAATAAATAATACCTTGACTGAACGTGACAAACAATTGTTCACTCAAATTTCCACTCAGGTAAACGAGGAAGTAGTAAAAAAAAATACTAGTTTGGGAACAATAGCATCCGACATTACCAGCTAGTTTCCAAACTATCAAAGGATGTGGAACCAATACAATCAGCACAGAAGACGATGGAAGATACGATGCGCGAATTAACACAACCTGTCGACTGCCTGACCGTAGAAACAGAAGAAGAAGTGTTGAAATCCAGGTTAGATGAGCAGAGTGAGAAATTAAATACGGAATTCGCCAAGTAGATTGAGCAGGAAGACAAAATGCTCACCTATAAAGTAAAAAATTCAGAATGGAAAAAGAGCAATACAACGTGCTGGGAGCGAAGCGATGGCCGAACTCGGCACGGTAAAACAAACGCTCCGCTCTGAAATAGATCATAAAAAGCACATCATACATCACGACCTTCTACAATGGCGAGACGAAGTTTCGTCACAGGTAAGAGAAGTGCGACGAGCTGTAGAAACATTTACACAGCCGTCACGAGAAGCAACGACCAATCGATACGCAAATGCATGACGCGTACATTGCAGATCTACGAAGCCCAGGGACATTCTTTGAACCGCATCAGCCTATAAATCTCGCAATCGAATAATGAGATGAGGGCAGGTGGAACCTTAACAAAGATCTTTCAGGAAGAAAGTCTGTTAAAACATAGACAATTTCTAGTCTTTATCCCAGACAAAATACAATTCCATCTCGTAGTTTTTATACGTTCATTTCGCAACGTATTGCCCAGGTCATGGAAAGAGAGGCAGAGAATACAATTCGTTGCCTGATATATACAAGGAGACGTTGCTTTGTGGGCTACTGAAGCCGCAGAGAACTGTACACATTATGAACAATTTGAAAAGACTTTTCTGGCTAATTGCTGGTCAGTGGGCATACAAGAACGCCCAGAAATTTACAACTCAAAGCAGGGCGTACTTAGGAAGTATTTCAAAAAATACATTAATTTAACGAGATACTGGGACGAGCCGGTCTCACATAGTGATATATTGCGCATCTTAAAGGCAAAGTTGCCTCTGCACATAAGGCAAAAGTTAGTAACCCTGATTTTGACCTTGAACACTTTCTGTCTGTGCTTGATACCATGGTTCTAAAAAGACAAGATGCGATAAGCAGCACTGCCGACAATGGTTCGGAATCCACGAATAAGAACAGGCACTGCCACAATAACAGCCGTAACGGCGGGTCGCGAAGTAACGGCGGCACGTCGCAAACGGGACACGCACATCAGAACGGGAACAGTGGTGGTTTACAAAACGGACAAGCATTCTTTCATTGGCAGAGACGAAATAGTAATCCATACCATCCCGGGTATCAATATAACTGAAACGGGAACCGACAAAACAACTACAGGAACCAACACCACCATAATCAGTGGTTGCAAAATAATCAAGAGCATGGTACGCCTGTAAACCGAAATAGGAATAACTATTCCCAGGACGTCCGGATATTCGAGGTGGTTCAAGCTCCACCGACTTCAGCATCCGGGGCGTCAAACTAAACGCGACTGTATCGAGCTCCCTGATGCCAGTCACGGGACGGAATGGGGGCAATAGTTTGAATGAAGAGATAAGCATGCTTCGCTATAACGATGAGACTGACATCCGCCAAGAGCTATTTAGTGAGGTAGACGAGAATATTGAACGTCCCTCGGAGTACGTACAAGCCGCTGTTCAAGCAGTTGTTGGAGATATTCTCATGAGATTGATTTTAGATAGCGGTGCAATCATAAACGTAATAGAAGCTAATTTCTTTAAGAAAATAGCGCAGTCTGTAAAGATTCCGACTTTGCCAGTTCAAAACTACGTGGTATCTGGTGCTATTAGTGCCAGAGGCCAGACTGATACGCTGCAGGCACGGACAGGTATAGAATTCGAGAACGGTGCGGATTAATGCACGTTTCTCGTCGTCAAAAATTGTACCGTGTCCTGTCTTGTAGGCATGGAATTCTTGCGAGAACGGGACGTAATCATAGACCTCCAGCATGGGAATTGTCATATAAGGTTAAGAGATGATGAATTTGTTTTGAATCTCATAAAGACAAAAGCGAAACACAGCAGACTGTGCCAAGGAATGCAAGTTAAAATTATCAAGAGTAGAGTGCTGTGGGTGCAAGACCACTCACAGTATACGAAGCTTACGCCTGAACTAAAGAACAGTGGTCAAAACAAAATAGATTCTTCGCTCATACGATGCAAATTCGATGAAGCAAAAACCTTATCGGATGAACAGAAAATTGAATTATGTATGTTACTCCAGAAATACGCCGAACTATTGTTGTTAAAGCCTGACGTGATCAAGGATTATGTTCATCGGATGGAAGTCATACCACATAAAACTTACTGTCAAGCAACCAATTCCGTCCTGTGGTCCAAAAGGGAAGCTGACAAACAGGATCTTCAGAAGATGACATACTGGAATGTTACAGAGCCATCCCTTTCGCCCTACAGCAGCCCATTATTAGCTGTGGGCAAGAATGGCGGAGAGGTGCCCCTTATTCTTGATGCACTATCTATCAGCAAAATAATTGTTCTGGAAAGAACCAGGCCGGAAGTTTTAGAGGAGCAGCTACAGAAATTCCACGGAGTTCGGTACCTGTCATCGATAGACCACAGCTGTTCGTTCCGGGAAGTGGCGCTCTCAGAAGATTCGCGGAAATACACCGCTTTTATCCTTGCCGGAAGATCGTACCAATTTTGAGTGCTTCCTTTCGGTCTGACTGTCAGTGCTGGAATATTTGTTTAAGCACTAGATACTGTTTTAGGACCCGAACTGTTAGACCAGGTCACACTATATGTAGACGATTTGCTAATCACAACAGCTACCTGGCAGGAATACTTATCTTTGTTGGACAGGGTGCTCAATGAGTTTTCAGAGTACAAAGTTACTGCCAACTTGAACAAGTCTACATCTGCAAAGAACCAGATGAAATTCCTTGGGTACATCACTTCGCCATCAGGAATTTTGCCTGACCCCGAAAATATTAAGTCCATAGAAAATTTTACGCCCTCTTCAACTAAAAAGCAGATAAAGGCTTTTCTCGGCCTCGCTTCTTTCTTCAGAAAGTTCGTGCCCTTTTTGTCAGTCTAGAACGATACCGATTTGCTGAACTTATTGAGAAAGAATGTGATATGGCACTGGTCCGACAAATGTCAAGAGGCATTTAACAGAATTAAACAGACACTGGTAAAGTCGGACATCTTGCACCACCCGAACATGCAGAAGAATTTCTCCATCACGACAGACGCGTCCTGTTCTGGTTTTGGCGCATGCCTGTTTCAGGAAGACGACGTCGAGGGGAAATCAGTTTTGCAATCCGCGTGCTCACATAATGTGAAATATCATTCTTAGCCACAGAATTAGAGGCTTTAGCTGTGATTGTGTCCTTTAAAAAGTTCAACTACTATATTCATGGTAAACATATCAAAGTGTCTTGTGTCTATCAAGCCTTGAGTTTTCTGCTGACTTGTAAGTTGTTACATCAGTGATTGACCAGATGGACTCTCCTATTACAGTAGTATAATTATGAAGTAGTCCATATCAGTTGCAAGGACAATGTGGTAGCTTCCGCAAGGTCTGCCAGAGTATTCGGATCATAGAGAACAAATGTCAAATTTCAAGGTACTTTTAATGAAACAGCCAATGCACAAACACTATTATTTATAAATGTGCAGAAATATAGACACACTACTGGATGCAGATACAAAATGGGTGAAAATAAGCCGCACGCTCGCAGACCAGCCTAATCATAAGTTGTGACAGTACTACCAAGCTCGAAATAATGTATTGTTTCACAGGCAAAGAATCCAACCTGATTCCTGGTGTGTTTGCGTTCCAGACAGATTTAAAGAATGTGTTATATGTCATACACATATAACATGGGGACACTTTGTTTTCGAGAAACGCAAATGGAAGATCTCACACTACTGTTACATCCAAAATTTGCACCAGGGAGTGCATCGTTTGTTACGCACGTGTACGGTGTGCCACAAAAGTATACGATCTAATTTTTCTAACAAAGTAGCTCAGCATCCTATACTGGTTCACAAACCTGGACACATTATTTCGATCGACGTATCTAGTCCACATCCACAAAGAAGAGGTGAAGTAAAATACTTGGTCGCCTTGTACGACTTATTTTCAGAATAAGTGCTACTGTAAGCAGCTAAGTACGCCACTGCAGCACCCATAATCAAATGGATCAAGAGAGATTATATTCCGAGATTCGGAAAACCGGATGCCATATTATCCGATAACGCACCAAATTTCACCGGCAGAATATGGAAAAGCTTTTTGCTAGAAAATGGTATCAAGCAGATTGTAATAAGTAATTTTCACCTAGAATCAAATCCTACTGCACGGATTTTTCGCGAATTCAACCGCTTCGTTAGAACGTATATACCTCACAAGCAAACTAAATGGGTTGAATTCGTTACGCCATTTGAGCAAGTGCTAAACAACCTCCCGCACACTTCCACACAGTAAACGATAGCCTCGCTCATGTTTGATACTCCTGAGAAAAACATGAGAGTAAATTGTCATCTGAGGAAATGATTAGGTAAGCCTTGGTTACTCCTAGTTCAGCAGCCGCTTTGAGAAAGACAGCTTATGATAAGAAATTATGAAAGATGCTATAATGAAAATTGGAGATAAAATCTTGTTGAGAACACACCCTAAATCTTCACTTTTATCAAGAAAAAACAAGAAATGCCACTAATGTACACTGGTTCATATAAGATTATCCGAATACCTCATGAAGGAAGTTGCCCATTGCCCCATCCTGAATCACTGAAAGTTAAAGGATTTTATCACCAAAAGGATCTGATGAAATATGTTCAGTAAGGATATTTGCACAGATACCAAAGTATTGAGTCATTTCTATTTCATCTACCATTCTGTATGATGAATATACACAATCCTTGAAATTTTATGCTGAACCTGTTATACTATTAAAGTCTATTGCACAAGGAGGAACGTAAACTATTGTACCAAAACCAGTTGACATAAATATTACCAATGATATGTATATTTAAACAGTATTAGAAGGTGATAAAACTACTGACATTTGTTTGACATTAGAAGCAGTAACGGTATTTTAGTTTTAAGTACTTGCTGAATATAAATAGAGGTTAGAAAGTTTTTCTGTGTGTTTTTGTGAAAGTATGTTTATGTTGTCAAAAGTGACTTTATGTAATGAGAAACTATCACTACGTCGTTAAATCTGTGAAATATATAAATGAGGGCTGAGTATTTTGGCAGTGAAAAAATTATTTTCAGCATTATTTATATGCAGTCTGGAAGTTTGGCTAGTTTATTATGGAATATATTTCTGTATAGTTTATTTAAATTAAAGGATAAGGGAAAGCGATTAAAAAATTCCAAATCGAGAAAGTGCTGCGATGTGTCGTACGCGCCGCGCGTGTTTCGTAGTTGCAGACAAGTGCGTCACGATTCTTATTAAACAAAATGAGTAAAAAAGAAAAAAGAGGTAACAAACTCAGAAAGAACTTATGTCTGTAGTACTGTATTTATGTATATTTACTAACAGTTTATGAACATTTTCTAAAAGACAAATGTATTTGAACAAAGTTTAAAAAACAGGTACACTTAGACAGCAAAGTGTAAAGTGTATGTACCAAACATTATCTCTAAAAGAACAGTCAAATGGACAGCGTATTTTGTTGCTGATTCTGTTGGAATATGATTTTTATCTACACTTCTGTAAGACAATGCATACTAATCTTACACAGGTGAAACCCTGTTTTGTTTTTCTACAGCAAAAATAAGAAACAAGTGTTCAGAGGGGCAATGAAATAACGTTCAAATGGCTCTGAGCACTATGGGACTCAACTGCTGAGGTCATTAGTCCCCTAGAACTTAGAACTAGTTAAACCTAACTAACCTAAGGACATCACAAACATCCATGCCCGAGGCAGGATTCGAACCTGCGACCGTAGCGGTCTTGCGCTTCCAGACTGCAGCGCCTTTAACCGCACGGCCACTTCGGCCGGCAATGAAATAAGGCTTTTCTGAATCATTAATACAGAATGCCCCATTTTTTTAATTAAGACTAAAATACATTAAGAATTTATTTTTTCTGTTTAAATAAATCTGTAAAGTAAGGAGAGAATGTCACGATTGAATGTAAAACATGGCTCTAAGCACCATGGGACCTAACTTCTGAGGTAATCAGTCCACTAGAACTTAGAACTACTTAAACATAACTAACCTAAGGACATCACACACATCCATGCCCGAGGCGGGATTCGAACCTGCGACCGTAGCGGTCGCGCGGTTCCAGACTGAAGCGCCTAGACGCGCTCGGCCACCAGCGGCCGGATGTTTAATGTAAGGAATGTATTTTTTTTGCTGTTCCGGTACAGAAAGATCGAGAAAAAATGTTTATGTATCGAAACTGTAAAGCAATTTGTAGGCAGTCGCCGTAATTTATTTTTGGATTATGTTAAAGGAGGAAATGGGAGCTCGCTCTCTCTCTCGTTTGCTTTCGATGGCTGTTTCACAAATGTAAATGTCGCTCTGTAACGTTTGGCAATTACTTACGCAAATTTAATTTCAAAAGCCGTGTTTTAAGTAAGACTATAATTTACTTTTTCATTAATACGACGTATCAAATTATTATGTTACAATTTAAAACTTTTTCAGACTGCATCGAAGGAGAGTTGCCGACTAATTGTTTGGTGGCCACAGCCGAAAGCTACTAGAGTTCAATCGGCTATTACTTTATAAAACTTTTATTTCAGCGTCCCTGTGATCTCTTTTACCGGTCTTTCCTATCAGTATCCGGGCACCGTAATTACGCAAACAGGTTAATTTTGAGATAGGTTACTGGCCGCTAAACAATGCCGTTCGTTAACGTTCTCGTCGGTCTGATGGGAATCCGATGCTGGTTGGCGGAATATACAGGGTGAGTCACCTCACGTTACCACTGGATATATTTCGTAAACCACATCAAATTCTGACGAACAGGTTCCACAGACCGAACGTGACTAGAGGGGCTAGTGTAATTGTTTAATACAAACCATACAAAAATGAACGGAAGTATGTTTTTTAACACAAACCTACGTTTTTTTTAAATGGAACCACGTTAGTTTTGTTACCACATCTGAACATATAAACAAATACGTAATCAGTGCCGTTTGTTGCATTGTAAAATGTCAATTACATCCGGAGATATTGTAACCTAAAGTTGACGCTTGAAACCTCCGACGTTCAGTTGCGTGTTGTAAAAAACACGGGCCACGGTCGGCGAGCAGCATCTGCAGGGACATGTTTACGATGATGACCGTGTTTAAGAGTGTGACTGTAGTGCACTGTTGTGGTTTGGTCTAGCTGTCGCAGTGTCCGCATGTAGCGCTTGCTGGTATTGTTATTCAGCATTCGTCTCCGCACGCAGACCAACTGTAGTACACCGTGTTACCAGATGTCTGTGATAGTGTAGTGTTGTAGGAACTGTGACCATGGTGTATTCGAACTCAGAAAAAGCGGAGATGATACTCATCTATGGTGAGTGTCGATGAAATGCAGCTCAAGCCTGCAGGGTGTATGCAGAACGGTACCCGGACAGAGAGCATCCAACGTGCCGCACATTGCAAAACATCTACCGCTAACTGTATGCAACAGGTATGGTCGTAGCACGCAAACGGGTCCGTAACAGGCCCGTCGCAGGAGAAGCAGGTGCAGTTGGTGTGTTAGCAGGTGTTGCCATGAACCCACACATGAGTACACGGGACATTGCGAGAGTCGGTGGACTGAGTCGAAGTAGTGTCATGCGCATACTGCATCGTCACCGCTTTCACCCGTTTCATGGGTCGCTACATCAGCAATTACATGGTGATGACTTTAATCATCGAGTGCAATTCTGTCAATGGGCATTAACAGAGAATGCGTATCAGTTCTACCTGTTTACCGATGAAGCGGGTTTCACAAACCACGGGGCAGTGAATCTACGGAACATGCATTACTGGTCCGTGGACAATCCTCGCTGGCTCAGACAGGTAGAGCGACAGCGACCGTGGACTGTAAATGTATGGTGCGGAATCATTGGCGACCACCTAATTGGTCCTCACTTCATTGCAGGAGCCCAAACAGCTGCAACATACATCGCGTTTCTACAGAATGATCTGCCAACGTTGCCCGAAAATGTCCCACTGGAAACGCGTCGACGTATGTGGTATCAGCATGATGGTGCACCTGCACATTCCGCAATTAACACTAGGCTGACCCTTGACAGGATATTCGACGGGCGTTTCTTAGGACGTGGAGGACGCATAAATTGGCCAGCCTGTTTTCCTGATCTTACACATCTGGACTTCTTTCTGTCGGGTACGTTAAAGGAGAATGTGTACCGTGATGTGCCTACAACCCCAGAGGATATGAAACAACGTATTGTGGCAGCCTGCGGCGACATTACACCACATGTACTGCGGCGTGTACGACATTCATTACGCCTAAGATTGCAATTGTGTGCAACAAATGATGGCCACCACATTGAACATCTATTGGCCTGACATGTCGGGACACACTCTATTCCACTCCGTAATTTAAAACGGAAACCACGTGTGTACGTGTACCTCACCCCTCATGGTAATGTACATGTGCGCTCAGTGAAAAATACCAATAAAAAGGTGTTAGCATGTGGACGTAATGTGCTGTTCCAGTCTCTTCTGTACCTAAGGTCCATCATCGTTCCCTTTGGATCCCTACGTAATTCGGTGCTCTCCGACGATACACACGATCGAACAGCGTAGGAGTGGTACTCAAGCGTTAACTTTAGATTACAATATCTCCGGATGTAATTAACATTTTATACGTTCAGATGTGCTAACAAAACTAACGGGGTTCCATTAAAAAACGTAGGTTTGTGTTAAAAAACATACTTCCGTGAATTATTTTATGGTTTGTATTAACCAATTACACTAGCCCCTCTCCTTACGTTCGGTCTGTGGAATCGATTCGTCAGTATCTGACGTGGTTTACGAAATATACCCAGCGGTAATGTTAGGTGACTCACCCTGTATAATATCATCATCAACAAGTAAAAAATTTTCTATGTACCATTTTATCGTTTTAGAAGCTTGTCACAAGAAAAAGCAGCAAATTTAATGTTAATTTTTTTTTTAAAATACCATTACAACAGTATGAGTAGAAGTCCTGGAACAGCAGTTCAATTTCACATTTACAGTATGATGAAATAAGGTAGCTCGGTGGTAGACACAAAGACAAGAAAATTTACTTGTTAACTAGCCGATCACTGACATGAAACACAGTGTCGTTGTTGGGACTGGCCCAAAGTGATTTCCTTATTGACAGAATGCGACAGCAGTCGGCAACTTTTAAGGAAGCCCCTTGGAGTCTACTGCTCGTAATGGCTCGAGTGCTGTGCCAAATGCAACCGGGGTGCCTAGATACCATAGGGAATACGATCTGTCTCCTGGCCAGTGGAGGAGAATAGGTCTGTACCCAGTGACGTGTATCAACGCCTGGGATGCATTCTGGTGGCTGGACAGATCATTTTTCTTAATTTAAGTTAACTACACTGATCAGCTGGAACATTATGATCACCTACCTAATAGATGGCATGTCTACCTTGGCATGGATAACAGCGGTGACACATCATGGAATGGAAGCAATGAGGCCTTGGAAGGCGTCTGGACGGAGTTGGCACCACACATGCACACACAAGTCATCTTATTCTGCTATTTTGTCTAAAACTGACATGGTGAGAGCGTGGCTGTGTACAGTTAATGTAGGTTAATTCTTACAAAGACGAAAAAAGCAACCAGCTGTAGGGAAGCAGCCTACTCACGCTGTAGTAACTTCACATCAGTCTTTCTATTGTGTGCCAGCCAGTCCGCTGTAACTAGCTCTGACGTCATAAATGTTGTGCAATACTTTAAAAATCAAGCAAATTACCTAAAGCTGTTCTAGCATGTCTGGAGTAATACTAAATTAATGTGTGTTGAATATCAGTTCGATAACTTAAGCCATTTTCGAAATTTGGACGTTTTTCTGAAAAAATCATTGGCGCAACAGAAAAGAGCTAGAGACTTCAAAATTTATATTTAGATTCATCTTTCATAATGATTTAATAAAAACAGTACTTTGGATTTCACAAATTAAGATTTTAGTGGAAATTCATGATTTTGTGGTTTTCGTCTCAAAACTGAAGGAAGCAAGATAGATTAAGTAGGCTAATAAATAAGGCTAGGATGTTTAGATTTAAATAGGTTGGAGGTCCGCTATGACTATGAAGATGTGAAAAGTTTCTTTTGAATACCTATAAAATTATAGCGATAGCGGATCTCAAAAGGGCCAGTTCAGAGCTCATCTACTGCGTGCAGTGTAATTAAATTAATTCTCTCGCCCAAAATATTTAACTTAGCCACGTCAAAATTTTATTATCAGTACTTACCTGCGTGCTGAATGCACATTTAAATTAAGAGCTTCATCGGCCATCAGCAAGAGAAGCTATGATTTATTAGGTAATTTAAAGTGGTGCATTACTAGCCCAGCGGCTAGTCGGGAGAGCCGATTTGATCAGGCGTTCCCTTAGCAGTCCGCACCGCGGCTTTATATATAAGAACGCTGCGCGACGAAGCAAAGCCCCAGGTCTCTCCAGACGCTGAATAACACGCCATCTGTGTCGAGAGTCGCGTCGCATCGGTATCACTGCTACAAACAGCCTCGGGTGTCGTATTAAGTTACTAGAGATACGCGTAACCATGAAATCATTTCAAGTGAAGTGTTAATTCTGGGATGATTTTCATTATCTAGCTTCAGTTTGCGTATTGTCGTATATTCACGTGCCGTCGCGGGACAGACATTCTACCAATTATTTAGCGTGGCGTTTGATGAAACTAATCATCAAATTATGGCGAGCATTCATTTCAACATTTAATTCGGACATTTATAGTTGCATCAGCGCATTAGACTCTGAACTGCTCTGTTAGTTAGGTTGTAGGGATACTTGTGTTTGTATCAGTGACTTTGAGAATATACTCAACTATTTTGGAAAATCGTTTTTGATTAGAAAATCCCGGACAATCTCCTAATTCCTCAGAGCTATAAGCTGCAGCTATAATTGTATTCTCAGATGAAGTGGGCACTAGGAACTCTAATTACAGGCTTCACGTCTTGTTAAATCACTTTCTGGGTGCTAAAAAGTAAATAGAGAGCCAGTGTTGAGAACGGCGAAAGACAGCATTAACAACATTCTAAAAGCCAGAAACTGATTCAACATTCAAACATTTGAACAGCAAGCATATTTTTCCTAAATTCAACACTCGCCGCCCCACATATGGTGCATCGGCCAGGAAATCAACTAAGTGAAAATGATTTTTAACTATTCGGATTCGCGAGTGGAATGCGACACGCAGCTGAGTATAGAACAGTGAATGTGTTACGTGTGTATGTGGACGACGCAATTGGATTAACAACGCCTCTGGATTGACGGAGCTGGCACTGAGTCTAGCGGCGCTGCCGGCATCGAGAGAAGCCAGTTTCGCCTCACCGCAGTTATCCGCCGCAGCAGCCGGAGCCGCGCCTGCAGTTACGGGCCACGCAAACACACAACAGCCGTCGGAGTGCCGTCTGCAGTTCAACGTGCCACATCGCATCAGTAATCCTGGTACGCCGCGCCGGCAACGCCATACGTCGTGCAGAAGGAACTAAGTTAAGTGAAAAGCTGTTAAAAATTTTACTAACCTGCACTAAAAGACTGTCGGCGATGGAACCGCCAAAAGAAACCGAGTTTAAACTTAAATTAGAACCTATGTCTGTTGAGGGAACTGTAAATTCAGACAACGATTCAAGTGTAAATATGCATGAAAGTAGTAATGTTAAGGTGAAATATGAAATATTGTCTCCTGACAGTAGTGTGGGAAGGGGCAGTGATTCAATAATAGAGACCCCTGTAGTAAAGCAGAAAGCAGAAATTGTAAATTTATTGGATGATAGTTTCTCTGATGAATTAAAAATGAAACAGTCATCAGAGATGGTAGAGTTTAAGAAGGAAAAGTTAGATATAACTGATCAATCTGAAGTTTCATTTAGTTTTGATGATTCTGGTATTGGAGCTAGTTTTTCGTCACCTGAGTGTGATAAAAAGCCACCTAGTGAGCAACCCAAAGATACTGGGGCTGTTGATTTAAATGTTATATTACAAGCAATAGCTGTCAGTAATGTTAGAATGACAGCTGATTTAAAATCTGATATAATTGAGGTAAATAACAGGATTGTGGCCAGCCAAACAAATTTTAATAAACGGTTTGAGGCAATGGACAATAAATTAGAATGCAATAATGCTGAATTAAAGTCTGAAATAAGTGAACAGGTCAAAAGCAGTAATGCTGAATTAAAGTCTGAAATAACTGAGGTCAAAAGCAGTAATGCTGAATTAAAGTATGAGATTATGGCCAGCCAAACTAATTTTAATAAACGATTGGAGGTAATGGACGATACCTTCAAGGCTGGTTGCAATAAGTTGAAAGAGGATCTAGACAGTTTGAATTATAAAATTGATTACAATCATGAGGATATTAAGAAAAAGGTTGCTCAACAGTTTTCTGAAATGTATAAAACAGTTAAATCCGAAGTTGCTGAGGTTCGCAAAGACTTCCAAATGGAAGATGCGAAGCTGGAGCACAAGTTAACAGAAAAGATCGAGGCGGAGTCTGAACTGTGCTCAGATAGGTTTAAAGATGTTAATATAAAAGTAAACATATGTCAAGCTGACATAGATGCAATCAAAACTGATACTACTCATATTGTACAAAGAGTAGATAATGTTGAGATGAAAGTAGAAAATATCAGTACTAACATTGCTAACATTGAGAGTAAAGTAGCTTCAGTAACTTCTGGTAATGGTAGTATACAACAAGTTGTAGCTGCAAACTCCGCTTTTATCGGGTGTCGGCAGTTCTTGCGGTTCGATCCAGATAAAAATATCCACCCGCTAGATTTCTGGAACGATTTTGAAGATGTGATTCCACCAACTTGGTCTGAACGAGAGAAAATCTCATTTATTAGAAGCCATTTAGCAGGTGACGCCATGCGTTGGTCAGCTGATGTTATGTTGAAGTGTAAAACATTAGCGGAGTTTAAAACAGCTTTCATTAATGAGTATTGGTCTAGTAATAAGCAAAATGAAGTGTTGAGAGAATTTTGGAGTGGAAAACGCTTCAATGCAGGCGAGGAATCAATTAAAGAGTTTGCTAGGTCATGGATTTCACGTTTGTCACATTTGGACGAAAACCTGAAACCTGAAATGATAATACTAGGTCTTGAAGCCAAACTGCCATGGCATTGGCAAACTAGAATTATATCTGCCCCTAGAGACAATCTAGATCGTTTCATTGAATATTTGGAACGTGTAGAGCGTGTTGCTGCCAATGAGGAGCAAGCACGTAATAACAGAAATGCTAATAACCATAGTAGTAATTTTAGGAACGAGCAAAATCGCAATGTAAGCATCAGAACAGTAGGTGTTCGCCATCCTAAGAGAGGTAGGAATTGGGGAAATAATTACAAGAACCAACAATGGCATCCAAATGACAGTAATGTTGTTCCAAACAAAATAATGCAGGTAAACAATAGTGCGGGAGGCAATGCTGTGCCAGTTAATTATAATGGAAATAAAGCAAACAGTAGTAGGCCGAGGCAGGAAAACTAGTTCCCGTCTATGAGGACACTGGCGCTCACCAGGCGGTTACTTTTTCTAAGCCAGTAGTTACGGGAATTGGTAAGACAGATCAGAATACTCAGACTGAACATGTGGACGAAGAGTCAGTAGCACCTAAGGATACAACAGAAATATTAGATCACTCACAGTATTTGATAGATACCGTGTTAGAGACGCTTTCTAAGTGGGAAAAGAAAGAGAAGGCGCAACAGTGTAACGATAGGGAGGAGTTACAAAATACTGAATTGACAGGTGAAGAAGTGGAAGAAATTCATGCTTATATTTACGATGAGGATGATGTGCTCTTACCTAAAGTGCCTGTGCAGGATGTTGATTATGTGCTAATAGATTTAGGACAGGAGATAAGTGAGAATGTAGAGGGTAGGCTGTTGGGGGTCGATGAACCCAGTAGCTGTGACCAGTTGTCACTTGAGAAGGAACCCGACGATAATAGAGAAAGTGGTTTAGCTGTAACTAGTGTTATGCCCGGTCTGAAGGCGCAGAATCGCTCAGACTAAAGTAATTTGGGTCTTATTCAGCAAACTAAATGTAATGAAGTCGAGCGGTGTTTCGATTTAAAATTAATAGACCGACTGGAAAAGGCAGCTGAAAATGTAATTCAGGAAACCCCTACACACTGTGACCTAAATGTAGTGAAGACAGATGTCGACCACTTTAGTTGGAGACAAATCCAAAAGGAACTATTAGATGAATTTGAGGAACCACCTGT
Organism: Schistocerca nitens; assembly: GCF_023898315.1. Classification (NCBI taxonomy): domain Eukaryota; kingdom Metazoa; phylum Arthropoda; class Insecta; order Orthoptera; family Acrididae; genus Schistocerca; species Schistocerca nitens. The sequence continues at coordinate 305,874,160 of NC_064621.1, read as the reverse complement.
ACAACCTAGAATAAGCCACCCTATAATAATAGTGAATATGTTGGGTATCAATGTACGTTGTCTCTTAGACAGTGGAAGTGAGGTGAGTGCAATATCTCAGTCCTTCTTTGATGCATTACCTGGTAAAGACAAGCTTACAGTAATGAGGGTATCAGGACTAAGAATAATTGGTGCTACTGGCAAGGTGTCAAAAACGGTAAAGCAAGAAGCTTTGCTGCCCTTTAACATTAATGGTAATTTAATTGATCATCCATGCTTAATTGTAAACAATCTCAGTATTGAAGTTATAATTGGCATAGATTTCTTGTCAAAATATCAGAGTGTTGTTGACTTTGAAAAAAGCCAGTTAAAAATGGTCTTGCTAATAACCGGAGTAATTATAGTACCTTTTAGTGATAACCATGCAGTAACTAATGATGAAACTTGGGAGCTGCCTATACGAATTTTGAAAAATAGGAGATATTGGGACGATGGTGTTAGTCTTAGTACAAGTAAGCTGAACACAGAAGAAGAAGAAATCATTATTTTAGACAAAATAGTAGGTAAATTGCAGGAAATCGATAAGATTTCAGCCAATCAGAAGGAAGAATTGAGACAGGTTCTAAAAAGGCATCATAAAATATTTTCAGATCGATGTGGCGTGGTCAAAGGTTATGAATGAATGCTGTAGGGAGGAGGTTGTTCTGTAACCTCTACACAGTGTGGCAGCTGTGCAGTCCCAGCTGTGTGAGATCTTCTTTCCTTTTCAGGTCTCACTCATTCTTCATCTTTCCTGTCCACAAAAATTTCGACCCCTTCTTTCCAACACATTAAATTTTCCGTTATGGTTACCAAGCCAATGATAAACTAATGAATGCTGTAGGGAAGAGGTTGTTCTGTAACCTCTACACAGTGTGGCAGCTGTGTAGTCCCAGCTGTGTGAGATCTTCTTTCCTTTTTCAGGTCTCACTCACTCTTCGTCTTTCCTATCTACAAAAATTTCGACCTCTTCTTTCCAACATTAAATTTTCCGTTATGACTATCAAGCCAGCATTAAGCTAATGAATGCTGTAGGGAGGAGGTTGTTCTGTAACCTCTACACAGTGTGGCAGTTGTGCAGTCCCAGCTGTGTGAGATCTTCTTTCCTTTTCAGGTCTCACTCAATCTTCAACTTTCCTGTCCTCAAGAATTTAGATCTCTTCTTTCCAACACAAAAATTTTCCGTCATGGCCATCCAGCCATGAGCTCTGGAACCATTCTATCCACCGATTAGTGAAGAAATAGACCTGTGACATACCTAATAATGACAAACAACAGAGAAGTATGAAGTAATTAAGATACAATGTATTTGAGTAACAAGTATGTATAGTACCCTGGTAATATAGTAAGTACAAAGTGTTGTTTTATCGGAAATGGTCCCACAATAATATCTTAAAAAGATGTACAAATTCATGTACAAGCAGGATCTGAAGTGGTAGTGGAACCTAGTGTATGCGTTAGAGCTAACTAAGAAATAGTAAGAGAGAGTGCTTAGTGTTATGAAAAATATGCAGATAATTTGTAAGAATAAACTCACCTTATGTAGCAAGGAATGGCAGTGTAATAGAATTGAACAGTGTTTGTGGTTGTGACGTGAAGAACACGTCTTTGAAGTATTTATGAGGTTGGAGCTGGCCATTATTTTGGCGTAGTGTGTGACAGGACACACCTACACGTATTGAGGTTATGAGTTGGAGGCGTGAATGCGACCATAGGTACCCTTATGTTAGATGAGACAGAGCAGCTCATGGTGTCCTATAGGTTTAAGCAATTTAGCATTACGCTCGTCCATAATTACTTGATGCACTTTATTGGTAGGTCGAGAGAGACTACCTGTGGTTTCAGCGTCCGATCGAGTGGAAATGGATTGCCACGTGAGCAAACTGATCAGCTGCAATACACTATAGATACGAAATAAATGTGCTATCCTATGCTTTAAAGGTTAATAGAGTTAGTGTTAAATAAGTACATACACTAGCAACATAATTGAATAACATAATGACAGACGTGAAACATTATTTTAGCTCAGCATCAATACACTTCAAAGTAAGTACACAATTGCAGATGTGGAACTGACACAGCAGCAGAGGACCGATAAGTGGATTTTGTAGCCAACTAAACGTAGTGTGTTTTGAACACTTAGAACTGTACTGTTACCAAAAGTTACTCACATGTACAAAGAAGCTGAGAAAACTACTAATCAAATATACTCATACTATCTCCAAGAATAAGGTAATCAAAGATGAATCAGTTAAGTAAATAAAATACAGAGTTGTCAGGAATGTATCGAGCATTGATTCAGTGTTCCGGCTCAGAAATAATAAATTCAGATTAAATATGATTTATGATTATATGCCTTGAGCATAAATTTTCTCTAGTACGTGACTAACGGCGTTTTGAGCCATTTGTTTACCGATTATGACAATTAAGTAACCACGAGAGTAAAAATTGAAAAAGTTCTGTTAACTTTGTTCCAGAAACATATTAAAGGATAACATGTATATATCCCCATTTCATTGTGACCCACTCTTAGATATTAAGTGAACAGAGTCTGAGGCACTCTTTTTGTTTGTTCTACAGGACAAACCAGATAATGGCAGCCTGGTAGCTGCGTGAAAGCGTGGAGTGACTTGGACACAACTCACAGTGACCCCTCCCCTTTCCCCATGTAATTTAGAGTGAACGAGAAGGACGCACACCATAGCAACTTCCCTCCTCTACCCTTGTGAATGGAAGTGTAGAACGCCAGCCAAAGCGGCTACAACCACGTGTGTAAAAATTATTTGTGAAAATTTTCTTTCAGGTTTATAAAAGACTGCTAATATATAATCATCTGTTTATGTATCATGTTATTTTCTTTGAATGTGTGTATGTAAAAATGTATTTAATGGATTTAAGATTTTCATAATTTTACATGATTTTATGTGTTTGTTTGTCTAAGGCAATATGTATGCCAAAGTGTTTCATGGACTTTGCTTAAAAAATTTTGAGTAATAATGTTGCTTAAGAGGCAGTGAACATGCCCGAAATTTAAATAATTAATGTAGGTAATCAGTTTTCTTTTAATGTTTCTATGTGTTTACATTTCAATTTTAAATTTTCATAGGAAGTTAAGCTGTACTCTTGCTTCCCTTTTTGTAATTAAATTTTTTTTCATTCATTAACATACATAAAACAAAAAATTTAAGTAGAGGGTGATGTAGGGAAGCAGCCTACTCACGCTGTAGTAACTTCACATCAGTCTTTCTATTGTGTGCCAGCCAGTCCGCTGTAACTAGCTCTGACGTCATAAATGTTGTGCAATACTTTAAAAATCAAGCAAATTACCTAAAGCTGTTCTAGCATGTCTGGAGTAATACTAAATTAATGTGTGTTGAATATCAGTTCGATAACTTAAGCCATTTTCGAAATTTGGACGTTTTTCTGAAAAAATCATTGGCGCAACAGAAAAGAGCTAGAGACTTCAAAATTTATATTTAGATTCATCTTTCATAATGATTTAATAAAAACAGTACTTTGGATTTCACAAATTAAGATTTTAGTGGAAATTCATGATTTTGTGGTTTTCGTCTCAAAACTGAAGGAAGCAAGATAGATTAAGTAGGCTAATAAATAAGGCTAGGATGTTTAGATTTAAATAGGTTGGAGGTCCGCTATGACTATGAAGATGTGAAAAGTTTCTTTTGAATACCTATAAAATTATAGCGATAGCGGATCTCAAAAGGGCCAGTTCAGAGCTCATCTACTGCGTGCAGTGTAATTAAATTAATTCTCTCGCCCAAAATATTTAACTTAGCCACGTCAAAATTTTATTATCAGTACTTACCTGCGTGCTGAATGCACATTTAAATTAAGAGCTTCATCGGCCATCAGCAAGAGAAGCTATGATTTATTAGGTAATTTAAAGTGGTGCATTACTAGCCCAGCGGCTAGTCGGGAGAGCCGATTTGATCAGGCGTTCCCTTAGCCGTCCGCACCGCGGCTTTATATATAAGAACGCTGCGCGAAGAAGCAAAGCCCCAGGTCTCTCCAGACGCTGAATAACACGCCATCTGTGTCGAGAGTCGCGTCGCATCGGTATCACTGCTACAAACAGCCTCGGGTGTCGCATTAAGTTAACTAGAGATACGCGTAACCATGAAATCATTTCAAGTGAAGTGTTAATTCTGGGATGATTTTCATTATCTAGCTTCAGTTTGTGTATTGTCGTATATTCACATGCCGTCGCGGGACAGACATTCTACCAATTATTTAGCGTGGCGTTTGATGAAACTAATCATCAAATTATGGCGAGCATTCATTTCAACATTTAATTCGGACATTTATAGTTGCATCAGCGCATTAGACTCTGAACTGCTCTGTTAGTTAGGTTGTAGGGATACTTGTGTTTGTATCAGTGACTTTGAGAATATACTCAACTATTTTGGAAAATCGTTTTTGATTAGAAAATCCCGGACAATCTCCTAATTCCTCAGAGCTATAAGCTGCAGCTATAATTGTATTCTCAGATGAAGTGGGCACTAGGAACTCTAATTACAGGCTTCACGTGTTGTTAAATCACTTTCTGGGTGCTAAAAAGTAAATAGAGAGCCGGTGTTGAGAACGGCGAAAGACAGCATTAACAACATTCTAAAAGCCAGAAACTGATTCAACATTCAAACATTTGAACAGCAAGCATATTTTTCCTAAATTCAACACTCGCCGCCCCACCCAGCCACTATTAATACTGCTATTTATTTAGGTAGATAGCGCCGTTACCGGTTTCGAACTGGCAAGCTCATCATCAGACGGCTGTTCACATGATTTTCAAGATACACTTTACATTATCGTCTGTTTCCGATTTTTATTATTCCACTGTGGCGAATTATTTTTGGAGTGTTGTTGCAGTCGAAAATTCCACGCGATTTTGTCACGAAGTTGCAGGATTGTATTTTTTGCATATTCCTAAATATATCCAACACTTACGTGACTTGTACATCACCGTATTGTGCATGTGTGTGTGTGGTGCTTTGCAGAATTCGGTGCAAAGCTCCAGCCTTTACATCCAAGGAGATTAAGCTCTTTTGTTTCGGTAACCCATCAACGATATCACTACTGCAACCTATCACTCTCAACCCTCTTTCCTCGAAAGGGTGCACAGAAACCTCAAGGCCGCACTTACCATCTACCATGCCAGGTCTCGGACCAAGCTGGGTGGCTCACTCCCTTGCATTAATTTATCTTTTAAATTTGCTTAACAAGAAGCGGTGAAAGCAACCACAGTTTTCTAAATGTTTGCCTAACCCCTTTGTTCCCTTCTACCCAACTTGTAGAACATCAGTAACATAACTCCTGAGATAATTAAATGGAATTGCGGTCACTGCCAATTGAGGCGTTACAACCAGAAGAGACCGGTGCCCGTGGCGGTAGGGACGTGGATGTTTCTAGAAAATTCTTCCCGCATTCTGTGGGGCCTTGCTAAGACCTTATGGTCCTGATCCTGATTAACCTTTTGGTCGGCAATCTTGCCAGCAGTAAAACCTTGAGCGTGCACGTCAGCCAGGTCAAGGAAGCGGGGGAAGGTTTCCTGTCTTCCCTTACCTCCCTATGTTATTGGGATATATCGGAGCAGGGGGCGAGGGATTCTCGTTTTAGTGGGGGAAGTTGAGCCGTTTCGGCTCTTATCAATTGCGGTCTGTAGTTCGAATCTGTGTTTCATTTTCACTCTCGTCGCCGGGCGGCGCTGTTGTGATAGGTTTTCCGGTCTGAAAAGTTGGCGAGGTGAGCGAATGCAGAACGGACATTCACTGGAGGCGAGGAGAAAGGAAGTCGGTTAGAAGGAACGTGTGTTATTATCCGCCCGTGGCCGGTGTCTTGGGGGATTCGCTCCGAGAGAATATTTGCTATGGGAACGACTTTCATTATCATTAGTTGAGTTCGGTGTGGGAAAAGGGCACGTTTTTCCTGTTGTGAAGCCATGTTTTGTGATCTAGTTTGGTGGCGTTAGCGGACTCTGTAGTTACGGGCCTGTCCCATGCCATTCTGCCCTGAGTTGTGAGTTTGTGCTTTCCAGGACGTTTGGATCTGCCCTTAGATCGGTCTGTATCGCATGTAGATACTGTTTTAGCCAGCATACCTTCAATCGGGCAGGTAGGTTAGAAAATTTAAAAAGGGAAATGGATAGGTTAAAGTTAGATATAGTGGGAATTAGTGAAGTTCGGTGGCAGGAGGAACAAGACTTTTGGTCAGGTGAATACAGGGTTATTAATACAAAATCAAATAGGGCTAATGCAGGAGTAGGTTTTTTTTTCGGTCATCACTCTACTAACTGGTTTGATGCGGCCCGCCACGAATTCCTTTCCTGTGCTAACCTCTTCATCTCAGAGTAGCACTTGCAACCTACGACCTCAATTATTTGCTTGACGTATTCCAATCTCTGTCTTCCTCTACAGTTTTTGCCCTCTACAGCTCCCTCTAGTACCATGGAAGTCATACCCTCATGTCTTAGCAGATGTCCTATCATCCTGTCCCTTCTCGTTATCAGTGTTTTCCACATATTCCTTTCCTCTCCGATTCTGCGTAGAACCTCCTTATTCCTTACTTTATCAGTCCACCTAATTTTCAACATTCGTCCATAGCACCACATCTCAAATGCTTCAATTCTCTTCTGTTCCGGTTTTCCCACAGTCCATGTTTCACTACCATACAATGCTGTACTGCAGACGTACATCCTTAGAAATTTCTTCCTCAAATTAAAGCCGGTATTTGATATTAGTAGACTTCTCTTGTCCAGAAATGCCTTTTTTGCCATAGCGAGTCTGCTTTTGATGTCTTCCTTGCTCCGTCCGTCATTGGTTATTTTACTGCCTAGGTAGCAGAATTCCTTAACTTCATTGACTTCGTGACCATCAATCCTGATGTTAAGTTTCTCGCTGTTCTCATTTCTACTACTTCTCATTACCTTCGTCTTTCTCCGATTTACTCTCAAACCATACTGTGTACTCATTAGACTGTTCATTCCGTTCAGCAGATCATTTAATTCTTCTTCACTTTCACTCAGGATAGCAATGTCATCAGCGAATCGTATCATTGATATCCTTTCACCTTGTATTTTAATTCCACTCCTGAACCTTTCTTTTATTTCCATCATTGCTTCCTCGATGTACAGATTAAAGAGTAGGGGCGAAAGGCTACAGCCTTGTCTTACACCCTTCTTAATACGAGCACTTCGTTCTTGATCGTCCACTCTTATTATTCCCTCTTGTTTGTTGTACATATTTTATATGACCCGTCTCTCCCTATAATTACCCCTACTTTTTTCAGAATCTCGAACAGCTTGCACCATTTTATATTGTTGAACGCTTTTTCCAGGTCGACAAATCCTATGAAAGTGTCTTGATTTTTCTTTAGCCTTGCTTCCATTATTAGCCGTAACGATAGAATTGCCCCTCTCGTCCCTTTACTTTTCCTAAAGCGCATTCTCAATTTTCTTTTCTATTCTTCTGTATATTATTCTTGTAAGCAGCTTCGATGCATGAGCTGTTAAGCTGATTGTGCGATAATTCTCGCACTTGTCAGCTGTGCTGCTTCGGAATTGTGTGAATGATGCTTTTCCGAAAGTCAAATGGTATATCGCCAGACTCATATACTCTACACACCAACGTGAATAGTCGTTTTGTTGCCACTTCCCCCAATGATTTTAGAAATCGTGATGGAATGTTATCAATCCCTTCTGCCTTATTTGACCGTAAGTCCTCTAAAGCTCTTTTAAACTCCGATTCTAATACTGGATCCCCTATCTCTTCTAAATCGACTCCTGTTTCTACTTCTATCACATCAGACAAATCATCACCCTCATAGAGGCTTTAAATGTAACTGAAGTATTTCTTCTGTTACCCATGGTTTCTTCGCAGCTACCTTCTTTGTACCTATGTTTTCCTTCCCAACTTCTGTGATGGCCCTTTTTAGAGATGTCCATTCCTCTTCAACTGTACTGCCTACTGCGCTATTCCTTAATGCTGTATCTATAGCGTTAGAGAACTTCAAACGTATCTCGTCATTCCTTAGTACTTCCGTATCCCACTTCTTTGCGTATTGATTCTTCCTGACTAATGTCTTGAACTTCAGCCTACTCTTTATCACTACTATATTGTGATCTGAGTCTATATCTGCTCCTGGGTACGCCTTACAATCCAGTATCTCATTTCGGAATCTCTGTCTGACCATGATGTAATCTAATTGAAATCTTCCCGTATCTCCCGGCCTTTACCAAGTATACCTCCTCCTCTTGTGATTCTTGAACAGGGTATTCGCTATTACTAGCTGAAACTTGTTACAGAACTCAATTAGTCTTTCTCCTCTTTCATTCCTCGTCCCAAGCCCATATTCTCCTGTAACCTTTTCTTCTACTCCTTCCCCTACAACTGCATCCCAGTCGCCTATGACTATTAGATTTTCGTCCCCCTTTACATACTGCATTTTCCTTTCAATATCCTCATATACTTTCTCTATCTGTTCATCTTCAGCTTGCGACGTCAGTATGTATATTTGAACTATCGTTGTCGGTTTTGGTCTGCTGTCGATTCTGATTAGAACAACCCGGTCACTGAACTGTTCACAGTAACACACCCTCTGCCCTACCTTCCTATTCTTAACGAATCCTACACCTGTTATACCATTTTCTGCTGATGATGATATTTTCCGATACTCATCTGACCAGAAATCCTTGTCTTCCTTCCACTTCACTTCACTGACCCCTACTATATCTAGATTGAGCGTTTGCATTTCCCTTTTCAGATTTTCTAGTTTCCCTACCACGTTCAAGCTTCTGACACTCCACGCCCCGACTCGTAGAACGTTATGCTTTCGTTGATTATTCAATCTTTTTCTCATGATTACCTCCCCCTTGGCAGTCCCCTCCCGGAGATCCGAATGGGGGACTATTCTGGAATCTTTTGCCAATGGAGCGGTCATCATGACACTTCTTCAATTACAGGCCACATGTCCTGCGGATACACGTTACGTGTCTTTAATGCAGTGGTTTCCATTGCCTTCTGCATCCTCATGTCGTTGATCATAGCTAATTCTTCCGCCTTTAGGGGCAATTTCCCACCCCTACGACAAGAGAGTGCCCCGAACCTCTATCGGCTCCTCCGCCCTCTTTGACAAGGCCGTTGGCAGAATGAGGCTGACTTCTTATGCCGGAAGTCTTCGGCCGCCAATGCTGATTATTTATCAAAATTTAAGCAGTGGTCGGGATCGAACCGGGGAGCAGAGACGTTTTGATTATGAATCAAAGACGCTACCCCTAGACCACGGGTAACCACTATCTGACCTCTGTACGGGTCTCAAATCATGCGACTTGCCCCTTTGCTACTATTCCCTTTGCTTCTCCTTCGGCGGCCTTTCTTCATTTCTGCTGCAGTCTCTGCCGATAGGGGTGGTTTAGGCAAACTGATCTGCACCCACTCCAGCGTCTCACACGGTTTAATTTCAGAGGTGGCTGGCGCTTCGTTGGTATCCAGCAGTAACTGTCCCGGAGAGCATGACGGGGCCGAATGAACTGGCATCTCCGCCTCGTAAACATATTCCGGCTGCCGGGGTTGTGGTACAGTCCCCCCGAATACCTCATTCAATAGCGGAATAAGCCTTGCACAAACGTCTGCAGGACGCTACCCCTAGACCACGGGTCAACCATAGGAGTAGGTTTAATAATGATAAAAAAAAAATAGGAGTGCGGGTAAACTACTACAAACAGCATAGTGAACGTATTATAGTGGCCAAGACAGAGACTAAGCCCATGCCTACAACAGTAGTACAAGTTTATATGCCAACTAGCTCTGCAGATACGAAGAAATTGATAAAAGAAATTATTCAGGTAGTGAAGGGAGACGAAAATTTAATAGTCATGGGTGACTGGAATTCGACAGTAGGAAAAGGGAGAGATGGAAACATAGTAGGTGAACATGGAATGGGGCTAAGAAATGAAAGAGGAAGCCGTCTGTCAGAATTTTGCACGGAGCATAACTTAATCATAGCTAACACTTGGTTCAAGAATCATAAAAGAAGGTTGTATACATGGAAGAATCCTGGAGATACTATAAGGTATCAGATAGATTATATAATGGTAAGACAGAGATTTAGGAACCAGGTTTAAAATTGTAGGACATTTCCAGGGGCAGATGTGGACTCTGACCACAATCTATTGGTTATGAGCTGTAGATTAAAACTGAAGAAATTCCAAAAAGGTGGGAAATTAAGGAGATGGGACCCGGATAAACTGACTAAACCAGAGGTTGTACAGAGTTTCAGGGAGAGTATAAGGGAACAATTGACAGGAATGGGGGAAAGAAATACAATAGAAGATGAATGGGTAGCTCTGAGGGATGAAGTAGTGAAGCCAGCAGAGGATCAAGTAGGTAAAAAGACGAGGGCTAGTAGAAATCCTTGGGTAACAGATGAAATATTGAATTTAATTGATGAAAGGAGAAAATATAAAAATGCAGTAAATGAAGCAGGTAAAAAGGAATACAAACGTCTCAAAAATGAGATCGACAGGAAGTGCAAAATCGCTAAGCAGGCATGGCTAGAGGATAAATTTAAGGATGTGGAGGCTGATCTCACTAGTGGTAAGATAGATACAGCCTACAGGAAAATTAAAGAGACCTTTGGAGAAAAGAGAGCCACTTGTATGAATATCAAGAGCTCAGATTGAAACCCAGTTCTAAGCAAAGAGGGGAAAGCAGAAAGGTGGAAGGAGTATATAGAGGGTTTATATAAGGGCAATGTTCTGGAGGACAATACTATGGAAATGGAAGAGGATGTAGATGAAGATGAAATGGGAGATACGATACTACGTGAAGAGTTTGACAGAGCACTGAAAGACCTGAGTCGAAATAAGGCCCCGGGTGTTGACAACACTCCTAAAGAACTACTGACGGCCTTGGGAGAGGCAGTCCTGACAAAACTCTACCATCTGGTGCGCAAGATGTACGAGACAGGCGAAATACCCTCAGACTTCAAGAAGAATATAGTAATTTCAATTAAACTATCAGTTTATTAAGTCACAGCTGCAAAATATTAACACGAATTATTTACAGAGGAATGGAAAAACTGGTAGAAGCCGACCTCGGGGACAGGCTTGTAGCCTCTCCGCGATGTTATTCAATCTGTATATTGAGCAAGCAGTGAAGGAAACAAGAGAAAAATTCGGAGTAGGTATTAAAATCCAGGGAGAAGAAATAAAAACTTTGAGGTTTGCCGATGACGTTGTAATTCTGTCAGAGAAAGCAAAGGACTTGGAAGAACAGTTGAATCGAATTGACAGTGTCTTGAAAGGAGGATATAAGATGAACATCAACCAAAGCAAAACGAGGATAACGGAATGTATTCGAATTAAGTCAGGTGATGCTGAAGGAATTAGATTAGGAAATGAGACACTTAAACTAGTAAAGGAGTTTTGCTATTTGGGGAGCAAAATAACTGATGATGGTCGAAGTAGAGAGGATATAAAATGTTGACTGGCAATGGCAAGAAAAGCGTTTCTGAAGAAGAGAAATTTGTTAACATCGAGTATAGATTTAAGTGTCAGGAAGTCGTTTCGGAAAGTGTTTGTATGGAGTGTAGCCCTGTATGGAAGTGAAACATGGACAATAAATAGTTTGGACAAGAAGAGAATAGAAGTTTTCGAAATGTGGTGCTACAGAAGAATGTTGAAGATTAGGTGGGTAGATCACGTAACAAATGAGGAAGTATTGAATAGGATTGGGGAGAAGAGAAGTTTGTGGCACAACTTGACTAGAAGTAGGGAGCGGTTGTTAGGACATGTCCTGAGGCCTCAAGGGATCACAAATTTAGAATTGGAGGGCAGTGTGGAGGGTAAAAATCGTAGAGGGAGACCATGAGATGAAGACACTAAGCAGATTCAGAAGGATATAGGTTGCAGTAGGTACTGGGAGACGAAGGAGCTTGCACAGGATAGATTAGCATTGAGAGCTGCATCAAACCAGTCTCAGGACTGAAGACCACAACAACAACAACATCTGTGTTCGCTGATCGCCGTGTGTTGCTTTCCTGAGAAATAACTAAGCTACGTTCGGTGGTGCTCTCATGAACATTTACGATTATTGTGCTCTTTTAATTATGTTTTAGTTTCTGGTCTGGTGAGATCTGTTACTATACCTGGTGCACTGCCGGAGAGTTGTGAAATTACCTACGTTGGCACGCTTGGGTTTTGAAAGGCGAGATTCCTTATCTGTTTCTTGGAGACTGGTTCAGTCTGCAGACTGTTTTGCACAGCTATTAGACAGTTACATTATTAATAGAACCAGGGTTTCAACCTGGAAGGGAAGTTCGAAATTGTTACTTAAAATCTACTCAATCTGTGTTTCTGACTTGGTTATATTAATGTTTTTACCGCGGGGGATTAGCCGAGCGGTCTGAGGCGCTGCAGTCATGGACTGTGCTGCTGATCCCGGCGGAGGATCGAGTCCTCCCTCGGGCATGGGTGTGTGTGTTTGTCCTTATGATAATTTAGGTTAAGTAGTGTGTAAGGTTAGGGACTCATGACCTTAGCAGTTAAGTCCCATAACATTTCACACACATTTAAACATTTTTTTTCGTGTTTCCCACCCTGGTCTATGTAACTGTATATACTACCGATGCCTTCAAAAAATGTTTAATAAATATGAATCACTTGGCGAATAATGATGTCATAACCTGGGGCCTAGCTCTTCCACGAATTCCTGTTACCTAGTTTGCTAGAACTAAACGATCTGCGTTTTCAGGAGATGATAAACCAATTCCCAGAAACTTCCTTCCACGAGAGCCATGCAAAATAATTCATGTAATATAAGAAAAAATACTATTTTTCTCCTCAGGGTATACTGGGCTGCGTCACTCTTCACTTCAGTTATTTATTTCAAAGAATGTGTGATGCCAGATGACACTTAGTCATAGATCGATATGGCTATGTAGTCTGATGCCATGTCTCCAAATGCATTGAAACTTTGCTGATATATACCCACATCACCACCGTCAAACACACAGGTACTCTTTCTACGTGTCAAGCTGAGAATATCTACTGAGACAGCTTACCAACAGGCCCTGAATTTAAACGAGTCGTGCGTCCTTGAACCTAGTAGGTCTCACTTTAGCTTACAGACATGATGTCAAACAGGAAACTGACCTCCAAATCTTGCATAATGAAATCGGGATTTAGTGACCTCAGGAAAAATTTGTGGTGATTGAATTGATAGTTCTGACAGTTTTACAGTACTGTGATCCTCAGCAAGTACACACTAAGTTATTAGTTGAATTACTGATACTGATGTTACATTAATAGCAATGGGAGGCTAAAAAACTCATTTTTGAGGGATTGAATCACTTGCATGATTTATTACATTTTGGTACTATACAACGTATTCAGTTACATTTCACACATATAAAACGTACAAACCACAGGGATAATAATATATAGATGATGACCGCATTATTGTCAATCGTTGAAACCATTTAGTGCATTATTATGCTTTCGGTCTTCATTTTCTCTTATTTTAAAAGTTGCTACTCTAATTCCAAACCATGGTCTTAATCTATATAAGCTGAAAAACAGATTAGTTGCAATAACTTTCTTGTCGTATGTATTGAAGTCAATGAACAGAAAACATGAGAACTTCCCAAGTGAAAGAATGAAAGCAGACACAGAATTTCCAACTTCTGCCACCTCTTGGCAAATGATAGGCCTTTGGCAGAAGAACTAGCGCCATGTAGGTACCTTAAACGGTTTTTAATGTTTCTGTCGTGGCAGCTGGTCCTGCGTTCGACACTAATTCGTTTCAACATACAAGATGACTGGCACGTATTTTGAAATGTTCTTTTCATAGGCGGCCTTCGTTATGACACAAGCAGATCTTGCTGCGATGATGTAACGATATCGGCGCCTTTGTGGGTAACGCCCACAACTGGTCTGACATTCAGCCACAGAACAGAGGCAGCTCCTCGACCTTTGAGTAGCGCGATGCTTCTGAATGACCGAGGACTAGCGCTCTGTTCTGCGATGCAATCTCCATCGCATCCCATTAACTGCAGGAGCCGTGATAGCCTGCACCACCCACACACACCTATTCAGCCCACAGACAGTGATTGCTACTGGCAGCTGTATCAGGACAGGTCTTGGGTATCCATTGAAGGAGTATTGTTACTTCATAGCTCAAACAGAACAATATTACTTAAATATCGTCTTTAAATAAGAATCTATCTAATTAAAAATAGACACAAACCAAACAAACTTGTTTCAGGAGTGAACCGTTCTACCAAAGCCCTAAGGAAAGGTTTTTCAATTCTGTATATTCAAGGCTTGCTGTCGGCTCTCTGAATCTTTTTCAATGCTGTAAAATCGATGACCATCAAGATGGTAAGTTTTTGGTAGTAGGTACTTTCGCAGCAGAAAAACGTCTTTTACATGCTGCACATGAAGTTCTTCATTTAACTTGTGCACCCAGACGTGGTTCAGAACATTTACTCGTACAAGGCCCCTTCAGTGAACCTCCTGAAATATTGCACGTTTTTCCGTTTTCATGTGTATGTTTGCAGATATAGTTTGTGGATTTCAAAGCGTTCATTGAAGATTTTCTTATAAAATGAAAACGTGCTTACAAAGTAGCGTCTAATTCATTAATTGTAAGCCAAACAACTTTATCTCATGTGACAAACTGATTGAAATTCTACAGTTTCCCTTGTTTTCACTCTGCCATTTTCTAAGTCTGCTGCCCAGAGTCTCATTCATTTCTGCAAGTGTTGCCAACTTTCTCAATTACTTAATTAAAACTTTTTTCTTTAAATATTAAACTTTAAAGAAACAAATATAAGTAAAACACAAACACACACACAACACTTACATCCAAACACACGTAGTCAAGCAACTGAATGCAGAATCTGAGAAAGTTTGCAACACTTACAGAAACGAATGACACTCTAGACAGCAGCCACAGAAAATGGCCGTTACCGCACCATATTTCGAAAACACGGGAACCGCTAGGAAAACTGCAAGGTGTCAACCAGTATGCCACAGGAGAGAAAGCTTTTTCGCTTACAAATAACGAATTAAATGCTGATCTGTAAGCGTCTATTCATTTCGTCAGGAAAATTTCAATGAACTATTTTAAAAATAAAACTTATATGTGCTAACGATAAACTAGATGTGCAAACAAAGAGTCACGTAATATTTCAGGACACCCACTGAAGATGCCTTGTAGCCGGCCGGAGTCGCCGAGCAGTTCTAGGCGCTTCAGTCTGGAACCGCGCGACCGCTACGGTCGCAGGTTCGAATCCTGCCTCGGGCATGGATGTGTGTGATATCTTTAGGTTAGTTAGGTTTAAGTAGTTCTAAGTTCTAGGGGACTGATGACCTCAGAAGTTAAGTCCCATAGTGCTCAGAGCCATTTGCACCATTTCGAAGATGCCTTGTAAATAACGCCTAACGCCTCTGCGTGCACACGTTAAAGAAAACTTAATGTGCAGCATTCAAATGGCGTTATCCCTTTCAACTACTTCTGGTTAGAAAAGTGCTTTTTTCAGTTAATGAATGACAGGAGACACTACTACACTTACTTTGAAACTCTTTCGCTTGTATATGACTGGCAGTTAAAGTGAATTAGCAAATGAGATTCAGCCGCATCACAGATCAAGTTTACTGATTTTCCCTTTTTCAGAAAATAAAACAAATTAGTGTAACCACTATACATATCGTTTTTATTTTTATTTCTTACGTCTTTCGGTTAAGCGCCTAGCTTCAATGAACAAGCGTTTAATTTCAGATTGTAAACTGTATACCCCAGTTCCATCCCTTGTGACAACGCACAGACAGAAGCTTCCTGTCACTGAAGCGTTACTGACAAGTTTCATGCCTATGTTTTGTTGCCGTCTGTGAGAAATCCAGCCTGAACAGACTTTTCAGCAGTCAAACGAATCGTTAATATTACACGTACACTCTGGTGAAAATTCCGAATTGTCAACTATCTGTGCTGAAATTTTGATGAAGCAATGTGCACAAATCAGAGAGTTCTTCTTGTGAAAGCTGTACGTTGCTTTTGAACGTCATTACAGAGGTTCAGTACAAATATTTCACAACTTTTATATTTCAACGTTGCCTATTATGCCATTAGCCTCGCTTCTCAACACGAGCTACATTCATTCTTCTATCAGATCTATTGGTCAGTGCCGTTGCCTACAGACATACGATTCTCCAACCTCTAGTGGGTAAGAGGAATATAGTCTGTTTGTAAATATCCCCAATGGGCTGCTTCCAGGCTGAAATTTTAACTCTGCAGCGCAATGTCTGCTGACATGAAACTTCCTGGCGAGTTGAAACTGTATGTCAGATCGAGATTCGAGTTGGAGACCTTTGCTTATCGAGGCTAAGTGCTCTACCAACAGAGCTACCCAAATAAGAGCCACGAACCCTCCTCACAGCCTTACTTCCTGCAGTAATTCATCTCCCACCCTCCAAAATTCACACAAGCTCTCCTGCGAAACATTCAAACTAACACTTCTGGAAGAAAGGGTACCGATGACACATGGGTTAAGCGTAGCTTGGGAAGTGTTTCCAGGATGAAATCTTCATTCGGCGATGGAGTATGCCCTGTATGAATCTTCCTTCCATATTAACAGTTGATGAGGTACTGGGCCGGCCGGTTTGGCCGAGCGGTTCTAGGCGCTTCAGTCTGGAAACGCGCGATCGCTACGGTCGCAGGTTCGAATCCTGCCTCGGGCATGGATGTGTGTGATGTCCTTAGGTTAGTTAGGTTTAAGTAGTTCCAAGTTCCAGGGGACTGATGACCTCAGATGTTAAGTCCCATAGTGCTCAGAGCCGTTTGAACCATTTTTTGAGGTACTGGTGGAAGTAAAGTAAATACGGTTCATAAGTCTTGCCTGGTTAGCACGATTGGTACAGCACTTGCCCGTGAAAGGCGAAGGTCGCGAAGTCGAATCTCGGTCCAGCAAACGGTTTTAACACACCATGAACTTTCATTTCCTGTATGCTTCACACCCCGAAGAGGCTTCAAGATTAGTATCAGACAGTTATTTGCCTTTTCGCACACGGTATACTGAGAACTATGGATGAATGGCAACAGGCAGATTCCATATTCTTAGATTTCCGGATAGCATTTGACATGGTGACCCATTGCAGGCTGTTGACAAAGTTACGATCATAGGGAATAAGTTCACAGATATGTGAGTGGCTCGTAGACGTCTTCAATAATAGGACACAGAATGTTGTCCTCGATGGCGAGTATTCAACAGAGACAAGGGTATCGACAGGGGTGCCCCAGGGAAGTGTGATAGGACCACTGTCGTTCTCTATACACATAAATGATTTTGTGGACTGGGAGGGCAGCAATCTGCGGTTGTTTGCTTATGATGCCGTTGTGTACGGTAAGCTGACAAAATTGAGTGACTGTATGAAGCTGCAAGACGACTTACACAAAATTTCCAGTTGGTGTGATGAATGGCAGCTAGCCATGACTGTGGAAAAAATGTAAGTTAATGCGGATGAGTTGGGAGAACAAATCTGTAAAAGTCGGAAGCAGTGTAAGTAGACTGTTTAGGTTTTTATATTGGTAACGCCACGTAGCGCTCTGTATGAAAATCACTGGCCGTGCTGTGTGCAGTCTGTGGCTAGTTTGCATTGTTGTCTGCCATTGTAGTGTTGGGCAGTTGGCTGTTAACAGCGCGTAGCATTGCACAGTTGGAGGTGAGCCGCCAGCAGTTGTGGATGTGGGGAGAGAGATGGCGGAGTTTTGAAATTTGTAAGACTGGATGTCATGAACTGCTATATATATTATGACTATTAAGGTAAATACATTGTTTGTTCTCTATTAAAATCTTTCATTTGCTAACTATGCCTATCAGTAGTTAGTGTCTTCCGTAGTTTGAATCTTTTATTTAGCTGGCAGTAGTGGCACTCGCTGTATTGCAGTAGTTCGAGTAACAAAGATTTTTGTGAGGTAAGTGATTTGTGAAAGGTATAGGTTAATGTTAGTTAGGGCCACTCTTTTGTAGGGATTATTGAACGTCAGATTGCGTTGCGCTAAAAAAAATATTGTGTGTCAGTTTAAGCATAGTCATGTATAATTGTTTAAAGGGGATGTTTCATATGGCGACCCTGCCAGGATAGCACACTGGAATTTTCTGATTTTGTCTTGTAGTTTGCGTAATTAGTGTAGCTTTAGTTTATTGCTAGCTTGTAATTGTAGAGAGAATCTCCTTTGTAGTTGCAGTCTTTCATTGTTGTACAGTAAAACAGTTGTGGCATGCATGTAAATTTGCACCAAGTATTTCGCAGCTGCGCTTGCTATTAACTAGATATTTTTTTCAGTGCTATGTTAATGTGTTCTCTTTATTTGCTCTTCGAATTGTGCTTTCCTGTGTTATCGTATGAAATATTGTGACAATAATGGCGTGTGAAAAACGTAACACTAGGCTCCAAAGTAAACTGAGAAATAATAGTGACGACGAGTGTAGCTTATCAGCACCACTGTGTAATGAATTAACAGACATTCAAAGTAGTAATTTGGTAATTGTGCGTAGGGAAATGGAGCGGGTGGCAAATAATGGTGTAGACAGTGAAACAATTAGTGAACAGGGAAGCATTATCGATCGATCGGTCGGCAACAGCTCGCCTCAGGATTCCGAAATGACAGGACACAATCTTGCAAATACTGTAGATTCAGGTTTTGCGTCCTCATCGTTTTCTCAAATAAGTCAAGACACATTTTCTGCTTTTCAAAATGCGAATATTGCCGGTTCAAATGCACTGCCGAATAGCACTGAGGAACATGTATCAGACACCAGTGTATTGTTATTACAGTTAATGCAACAAATGGGACAAAGGCTACAAAAGTTAGACACAATGGAACAAATTCTTCAAAAGTTAGACACAACGCTTGAACAAAATCACAAACAAATGGGACAAAATCTTCAAAAGTTAGGCACAATGGAACAAAATCTTCAAAAGTTAGACACAATGGAACAACACCAGAGACAAAGACAGCAACAGTTAGACGCAATGGAACAAAATCTTCACACCATGCTTGAACAAACACGTGAAGATTTAACTACTGACTTACATAAAATCGAATCGAAATGTCAAAAAGTCTGTAACGACGTAAAAACACAAATTTGTGAGCATTTCCAACCTATTTTTTCGCGTCATGAAAATGCATTAATGAATCACGAAGCAGCCATAAAAGAACTGCAAACTATTGTTCATGAAAATCACGACACCTTGCAAGCTAAAATTGACTCAGTTGCATCTACCGATTCGGTTACGCAACTTGCAAAAACTCAGGAAAACTTAAAAGACACAGTAGATACGATTCCAACACTAATGGACCCTCTGAAACTTGGTTCAGAAAAACACACAGAGGAAATAATTTCACTAACGGATAAAGTAGCCGAACTTTCAGATCAGTTCACAAACTTATCTACAAAGGTAGATGATGATGTGAATGACACAAGACCTGTAGCCTTCACAGACACTGGAGAGTATGAACAAATTAGAAAATTCAAACAAAATCAAAATCAAATCAATACACAGTAAAAAAGAGAAATTCGGGAAGTACAAGATCAGTTGGCACAAGTAATACAAGAATTACGTATTTCAGAGGACACTCGCGCTCCAACACGGGAAGAGGAACTTAGAAATACGGAAAAGTCACAAAATAATAACATAGGGCATTTCGGAAATTATGAAAGAAATTGGCAAGGTACACCGAATTTTGAGATGGAACCGCCGACAGAACGTAACAATGACCGATATGCGACTCGCCGACATGATGATTTTGACTATAAGCTGTTCATTACTACACGTAAATTCAAAACATTTAGGAATTCTGACAATGACATTCATCCACAAGCATGGCTTCATCAATTCTCTCATTGTTTTCCTCCCAACTGGTCACTGGAGCACAGATTAGAATTTATGTGTGGCTATTTAGAGAATGAACCAGCTGTAAGAATGCGATTGCCACAGTGAAGGAGAATTTTATCATGCCTTCCTCTCAGCGTATTGGTCTCAAGCTACACAAGACCGAGTAAAACATAGCATCATAATGATGAAACGTTTCGAACAATCTGAATTTTCCAGTCTTATGAAATATTTTGAAGACATGTTGCACAAGAATCAGTACCTGTCAAACCCATACAGCCCCTCAGAACTCATCCGCATTTGCTTAATCAAATTACCTCAACATTTACGACATATTATTTTGGCCGGACGTGGCAAAGACTACATTGAAGCTTTTCAGGGACTCTTACAAGAATTAGAAATTGACATTGACAATCGCGGAACGCGAAAACAGGAACACAACAATTACAGGTCACATCCGTCGCAATTCCGCAATGAAAGAAATAATAACTGGACACGACAAGGCTATTCTCACAACTCAAGTCGTGACCAAAACAGACACCACCCGTATGACAACCGTTGGCAGAGTAGTAATAATTACAGGGAGAGATCACCTCTCCGCGGTAATGACTATCACAGAGACAATCAGAGGAACATACAATATGGGAACGAAAATAAATATTATCAGAGGAGACAGAATAGCTTTAGACGCAACGGTCCAGCGCGCAGTTACGATTCAGGGAGAAATTCTCCACCACGTGACCGACAAGAAAGAAACTATGGAATCTACCGACATGACGACAGACGATATGATCCTAACGACAGACCTGAATTGCATCAGAACTGGCGGGGTTCAAACAGAGCAGGGCCCTCTCGACAAGGTGAATTTGCAGAAGTTAGGTCTCCAAATCCCAATAACGACGCGCGCCAACAAAGAGACAATAGGCAATGACTCATACCGCTGGCAGCCACAAAACGTACGTATGAAATTGACGACGCAGCTGCCGTAGCTAGTAATTACGTAAAAATCGAAGACATTAGGGTCATCTTACTCCAAGAACACGACGTAAAACATAACAACATTGCATATCCTGTGATTCACATTACAGTAAATGACGTAAAATTTACGGCAGTACTTGTCTCTGGCAGTCCCATTTCAGTAATTAGTGAAACAGCTTTTAGCAAATGCAACAAATCCAACGATTGCCCCACACATCCGTTGCGTAAGATTAAATTACAAGGTGCAATTTTTGGAAAAAGTGTGGATGTATGCCAACAAACCAACTTAGAAGTCTGTTGTCAAAGCCACAGCTTCTCTATGAACTTTCTTATTGTCCCATTATTGTCGACATAAATTATATTGGGAGTAGACTTTTTGAATGAATACAAAGCAATCTTAAACTTTCACGATGCTGAAAAAAGTTTAGAGAAAGAAGGTAAGTCAATAGCTATGAAATTTGAAGATTGGCTTTCAAACCATGACAAGGAAATTAATCGGCTTTACCTTCTGTTAGACAACAGTTCGGAATTTTCTACGGAACTAGACACTAACAATTACTCTGCAAGTACTGACAGGGATGATATCGACAGCATATTTGAAACTAATGAGTTAATTCAGAATAAAATTCAAACAATTGACAATTGTAGTGAAAGTGATAGGCAGGACCTTTTTGAGATTTTACAAGCACATTCCACAGTTTTTACTCACAAAACAGGAACAATCAAGTGATTTCAATACCAATTTTGTGTTCGTGAGCATACTAAATTTTGTGTTAGACCATACGTAATTCCGGCACATTATAGGGACTGTGTTAGAACAGAAATACAATATATGCTTGACGAGGGCGTTATTGATCCTGCAGTAAGCTCATACAACAATCCATTACATGTTGTTGAGAAGAAAAATGGATCGATCAGTCTTGTCTTAGATTCGAGACAAATCAATATTATCATCATTCCTGAAACAGACAGACCGCAAACGTTGGTAGAACTTCTTCAAAATTTTAATGGTGTAAAAGTGTTGTCTTCTATTGATCTCAGATCCAGCTTTTATCAGATCGAACTTCATCCAGAATGTAGAAAATACACAGCTTTCCTTTGTTTCGGCGTTTGTTATCAGTTTCGGAAACTTCCTTTTGGTTTGAACATTTCTTCGGTAGCATTAATTCGCGGGCTAAATTCCATGTTACCTGAGTTTATAAAACGTTCCATCACCTTATATGTGGACGATATTCTGATAGCAGAAGCCTCATGGGAACAACACAATCGCATCCTCAACAGCGTGTTACATATTTTTGCAGAATCTGGAATTAGAGTTAACTAGGAAAAGTCTGAATTTGGTAGGACAATGGTGAAGTTTATGGGGCATATTATTTATTCTGAAGGCATTCAGCCGGATCCTGAAAAGTTAGAAGCAATCAGAGGCATTCCAGTTCCATCCACAAAAAAAAAAACAAGTCCGCAGTTTTCTAGGTCTCGTAAATTTTTACCGTCGTTTTCTGAATATGCCAATTCTTGTTACACCAAAACTTCTTTCTCTCACTGGAAAAAATACTATTTGGCACTGGGACGAACAAGCACAGTTGGAATTCAGTTCTTTGAAGGAATCGCTACTTAACGCGCCAGTACTAGCTCATCCAAATCTGTCACAAGATTTCTGCCTTAGCACGGATTCTTCTAAAGTCGGTCTTGGTGCCCATTTATTTCAAGAAGCTATAGAAAATGACACTGCTGTTCAGAAAACCATTGCTTTTGCTGGCCGAGTGCTAACAAAATCTGAAAAAAATTATTCCGTTACTGAATTAGAAGCTTTAGCTATCGTCTGGGCATTTAACAAATTCCGTTTCTTTCTTTCTGGTAAGCCCGTAAAAGTATACAGTGATCATCGTGCATTACAATTTCTTATGTCTTCAAAATTAAATCATGACAGGTTAAAACGTTGGGCATTGTTTCTGCAAGAATTCCACTTCACAAAAGTCTACATTCCCGGCAAGGAGAACATTGTTGCGGACGCACTGTCACGCGCACCGACTGGACTTCAGAAAAGTAATACAGAAGGCAACCTCGAGAAGAATTTCAGTTTTCTTTACATTCAGAAAGTCGCCTTTGAAAACTTCATCACCACATCTTTAAAGGACATTGCTCATGAACAAGATAAAGATCCGATTTGGAAAGACATCAAAAGTAAATGGCATGAAAAGACACACACACAGATTTGGCATTATTATCTGGTTTGAAACAACGTACTGTTCAAACGCTGCACTGTTGATGCCAAGCTATGGGTACTTTGCATTCCTGACGATTTTGTTAATAAGCTCATTTGGTACATTTATTTCAGCTACGCACATTTTGGTCCACGAAACTGTTATCATATTCTTCGGACGACTTGTTATTTTAACAAAATGGAAAAGAGAATTCGAAGAGTCTTGCCTATTAGTAAACTTTGTCAAAAGGCGAAACCATCTACTATCTCCCATCGTGCTCCGCTGTTTCCTATCATTCCTTCCAAATTAAAATAATTTGCTGCTGTTGATCTGTTGGGGCCGCTTGTCAGAACATCGAATGGATTTTCGTACGTTCTAGTCACTGTTGAACTTACTTCAAAATTTGTTTCTTTCACTCCGTTACGTAAACCCACTGGGCGGTCTGTATCCAACGCCTTTGTTAAAAATTTCTTACGTGAAGTTGGACACATTAGTAAAGTCATTTCAGATAACGGACCGCAATTCAAATCTGCTGTTTGGTCACGCATGCTTCGGAACCATAAAATCAAACCTGTTTTTATTTCATTGTACTCACCACATTGTAACCCGTCTGAACGTATTATGAAAGAAATCAATAAGCTTAGCAGACTTTATTGTCACAGAAAGCATCAGTATTGGGACAGATATTTACACTTATTTGGAAACGTGCTGAATGAAATGCCTCATGACTCCACTGCTTTACCACCTACTCTTGTACTGAAGAATGAAGAACCACCGAACAGAATCAGAGAGCTTGTACCTTTCCCGAATACAAGTAAACTTCGACACAAAGACATAATTGATTTGGCTATTATAAATATAAAATCTGCAGCAGACAAAAGGAGATAACTACACGGTAAAGCGAATGCAAAGAAGTTATATATTGGTCAGAAAGTTCTCAATAAAGCTCGTTCATTGTCACATAAGAAGAAACAGTTGAGTCACAAATTCTTTCTAGTTTACAATGGACCTTACAGAATCCGACGTATACCACATGATAATTGCGTTGAAGTTGAAACTCTGCGTACTAGGAAGAGTAAAGGTTTACACCATATTTCACATGTAAAACCGTTTATTGAAAGATAATCTGCTTTTTAACTTTGTCTTTGTCATATAACTTTTCACTTTACGTTACTAGTATGCTTTGTCAGACTTAGAATCTGTTAACATGTAACAATGTTTAAAGTTAAATATCCAGTCAAGAACCAAGAGAACTTATTTAAACAGAAATTACGAATGCATTGTTATAGTGAACAGACGACACAGTGTTATTGTGTGTGTACATTCTTGCTTGTTAGTTGCACGATTACGTAACGACCATAAGGCTCACATACTTAGAACATGTACCGGTACTGCTGATGAGATTTTAATGCAACATTTTGGTTTATTTGAAAACACATTCTGGATTTACAGTACTTTCTGAGAGATATCAGATGACACAGTGGTTAGTTTATTTGACAGCTACACGATTATATCACGACGCCACTAATGAGTGACACAATTTATGTTATTGCTTTTGCGCTGTATCTGTTTTATATCTGCACAGTTTTTCTGTATTATTCTGGAAAGTAAAACATGTTTTAGTAGTAACTTTTGTGGTATAGCTACAATGAGACAGCCTTTTTCGTAGCACAACAATACGTTACATTATAGTACTTTCTTGATCACGGTAAGGTACGTAATAACTACGATATCTATACGTAAAGCAGTTCACTTTCGTTTATGATGAGGTAAGTACATTTACTTCAGCAGAACTTTGCTTACAGAGGACGATAACTTCGACAGTTCCAAAGAATTATCTTACAGCAAGACGCACTTTTAGCGCTACAGGACACGCATTTGAGTGATTAATTTTGTACTTAAACCATTCATTTTTCAAGATTTTTGAATTACAAAGAAAGTTTTCCCTGATACATTTCATTCCATTGCTGTAATCTGTAACACTTGAGGGTATAATTACATTTATCCTCAGGGGGGTACACGCTTACTTTGTGTACCATGTGTGTGGCAAGCACAAGGAGCCCTAGCTAATATGGTATTTGCTTATACAACTTTACATATCGGTACCATATTTCTCTAACACTGAATTACGCAGCTATCTGATTATTTAACAGAGAAACAAAAATTTTTTTACTATGTCAGTGACACATGTTTACACAATTACACAGTTAGATGATATCACACTTATGAAATTGTATTTTGTCTGCACTATGTGAAGTGTTCAAATTTTTTCGGAACCATTGTGATACTATGAGAGCTTTGAATAATGTATTTGGTAAGGGAGCATGATTGTAAAGTACGTTTGAGGTAGATGACACTATTGAAATGAGCAGAGAATTTTTTTTAGGTTTTGACATTATTGCAGAAAGCTACGGCGTTTTTGAGATTTGACTGAGGTGTTATGACGTTATTTTTATGACGACGATGTGTATTATGCTGTTGAGGTATGTTTATGATCAATAAGATGATGCAACCGTATATGAGGAATTTGATTATGCTACGTATTTATTGAGATGAAATATTGAAGAAGTGTCGACGAATATGTATATGTGTAATAAGGTAAGGAATAGTGAGTAGTTGTTAGGGACTCTGACTTGTGAAAAAGGATGTTGGAAACCAAGAATCGTACTTTAAGAGTTATGAAATGTGTGTAAATGCGTGAATGTACCACAATGCAGGCGAAAATTTTTTGCACACTGTTATATTCATAGGATTTTGTTTCTACACATTTGCAACGCAAATTCTCGACCTGTGAAATTATTTACATGAGACTGTCACTGTAATGCAAACTGGTGTCGTAAATATTTCAGTAAGAAAGTTAAGTGATCACCTTCACTTAATGCGTCATGGGCACCCAGCTGCACAATAGTCGCCTGGGAAAAAGCCATTAGTGTGTGCCTTTCAGAGGCACAGGTGGAGAAAAAAAAAGAGATCATTATCCTCGCTATTGACATTTCTTTGTAGAAAGCATCGCAAATACGACATGCTCTAACTTGAAAACATATGATTCCACTGTGGAGCTCTTGATTTGATATTTACTGAAATGCCTAATGAAATGATGAGAAATATTTTATGACGATACACCTGATTGTGACTACTGTCTTTCTAGTTGAGAGATTTTTTTGCTACCTTATGAAATGCTATATGGCTAATGAATGATGTTTCATGCCTTCCTTTGTACATATTTGCTCATTTTCTTTAATATCTTGTTTCTAGCAGCACTGCAGCATTGGTTATTATAAAATTTAATAGATGTACTAATATCACTATTTTATGTCTACAGACCCAGTGAAGAATAATTGTATAAATAATTTTTTTAACGACTTGGTAACTTTCTTGCAGCGTAAGTTTTTTTGATGCATCACTGTAGTGTTAAGATGTGACATAGGTATTAAACATGGCCATTTTTACTGTAACATTTTTTCTGCTTGAGCTATGTCATGTTTAGATATAAGTTATTGCATTTGCTGCTGCTGTTTGCCAGGCATAGTGCTACTAAATTTCACTTTGTGTTACTCTGTTAAGCTAGTTTTACTACTGATTTATTTTTCTTGTTGCTGCACATTGGCTCATATTAGTTGTAATGTTGCATTTGCTTGGTAATTTAGATTTACTGTAGCTTGCTTTGCGAATTTCCATTTTTTTGTCATTGCTGTTTGTGTTAATTGTTTTGTGCTGCTGCATTGCCTCGTCCCTTAGTTTAGCATCTGAACTCAGTAGATTTTCGTTAGCTTAAGATGAGGTAGGCAATATAAGAGAACAAGTTGTGATGAACTGGAAGAAATGCATTGAGAAGCTATAAGAAAACGGTTTGGCCAAAAAAGTATTTTGAAAGAGGATATGAACCAAAAAAGTAGGGTTTAGGGACAACAGGTTTAGGTAGGATTTTCTTGGAAATAAATGTTGAGGTAAGGTAATGGAAAATAAATAATGAGGTAATAAATGTGTGAACATATAAATACAGAAAGCATGCTTGGATAGAATTTTTTTGGTGGAAACAAATGTTGAAATAAGAGGAAAGATATATGGAATGATGTTTTGGGGTGGAACGCAGTACCAAATGTCACACTGAAAGCCAACCCTGTCCTGTATTTTTGTGTTATTACACTATGTGAATTTGTGTCTTTCCTGTCTTAATGTGTTTAGCTAATAAGAGTTATGTTGTAGAATTTTTCTGATAATATGTTATTTTCTTTGTAAAGATGTTTAGACATTAATTATTCTGTTCTGTTTTAATGCTCATGTGTGAAGTTGATGTTTCGAAAGTTATTCTGATCTTTTATGTATGTACTCATGTCATAATTCTTCTGTAAAGCCTGCATTACCACAAATGTTGTCTGTATTGATATGTTCTTTAATGATGTATTTTGCAACTTTGTTACTGTATTCTTATGTTATAAATTTGTAATTGACACCAGTTCATCAAATTAAGTAACTTGTAAGTTACATTTCACTGCACACGTTTCTGTTGGTCATAGTATATGGACAATATGTGAGAAGTAGGGACTGTTAGTGTTTGCACATGTATTAATAATTCAGCAAGGGACTGGATAACAGCATTGCTGATTCCAAGGACAATTCCAAAAACTTTGTGAGTGCACAAGTGGTGGTTATGGATTTGCTATATTATCCGCAAGACTCTTCAATGGTGATTGTGCACCTGCACGGTCACAACAGATGGCTGCTGGCCATCTCTACAAGGACTACAGTGGGTCTGCATCTTCGATGACCCACCAATACCATTATTTCTACAAGGACTGCAGTGGGTCTGCACCTCTGGTGGCCCACCAATACCATACTCTCTACCAGGACTACAGTGGGTCTGCTCTGTGATGACCTACCTACCAATATTCTTCAAAACGTGGAATGACTCTGCTGTGGGTTTGCTCCGTTGTGGTCCATTACCTGTCTGCATGTCGAAAGTCAGCACTGTCTTTCCGTTGGAAGGATAACACTACTTCTTCAAGACTGCATGGAAATCCACTACTTCCGTATGCATTTTCTTTTACTGCTCAGACTTTGAGAAAAACACTGCAATTTTACTGTGATGAACGATCAGGACTGTCTTTATGGACTGTGAGAAAATTTTAGCTTTTGAGCAACATTGTATCAATAAGTGTGTGCATTTGATTTCTTTGTTATTGTAATTATGAAAAATTGTATCAAATCGTTATTGGCCATTGCCCAAAACAATTTGTAAAATTTTTTTGTGGGGAGCATGGGGGCTATGTAAGTAGGCTGTTTAGGTTTGTGTATTGGTAACGCCACGTAGCGCTCTGTAAGAAAATCACTGGCCGTGCTGTGTGCAGTCTGTGGCTAGTTTGCATTGTTGTCTGCCATTGTAGTGTTGGGCTGTTGGCTGTTAACAGCGCGTAGCGTTGCGCAGTTGGAGGTGAGCCGCCAGCAGTGGTGGATGTGGGGAGAGAGATGGCGGAGTTTTGAAATTTGTAAGACTGGATGTCATGAACTGCTATATATATTATGACTATTAAGGTAAATACATTGTTTGTTCTCTATTAAAATCTTTCATTTGCTAACTATGCCTATCAGTAGTTAGTGCCTTCCGTAGTTTGAATCTTTTATTTAGCTGGCAGTAGTGGCACTCGCTGTATTGCAGTAGTTCGAGTAACGAAGATTTTTGTGACGTAAGTGATTTGTGAAAAGTATAGATTAATGTTAGTTAGGGCCATTATTTTGTAGGGATTATTGAAAGTCAGATTGCGTTGCGCAAAAAAAAAAAAATATATTGTGTGTCAGTTTAAGCACAGTCATGTATAATTGTTTAAAGGGGATGTTTCAGCAGTATTACTAGTGTCCAGCTTGACACAGTCAAGTAGCTTAAATATCTGGGCGTAACATTGCAAATCGATATGAGATGGAACGAGCATATAAAACCTGTGCTAGGGAAGGCAAATGGTCGACTTCGGTTTATTCGGAGAACTTCAGGAAAGAGTGGTTCACCTGTAAAGGAGATCGCATGTAGGACGCTGGTGCGACCTTGAGTACTGCTCGAGTGTTTGGGATCCGTACTAGGTCGGAATGAAGGGAGACATGGAAACAATTCAGAGGGGAGCCGCTAGATTTGTTACCCGTAGGTTCGAACGAAACTTAAGTGTCACGGAGATGCTTCGGAAACTCAAATGGGAATCCCTGGAGAGAAGGCGGTATTCTTCTCGGGAAACACTATTGACAAAGTTCAGAGAACCGGCGTTTGCATATTCTTCACGGGTTTGCAGCCGGATCATGTCGTCTTCCAGACACAATATTTCGGCGGACCAGCTGACCAACTGCCAGTTCCGGCGAGGCAGTGCACTAGCATTAACTCACCTGAAGATGGCGGCCAGCTGGTCCGCCGAAATATTGTGTCTGGACGACGACATGATCCGGCTGCACACCCGTGAGGAATATCAGAAGTTATTACGCCGGGAAGGTCTACGAAATCACAACCGGCATTTGAAGTTAGCCGGCCGAAGTGGCCGCGCGGTTCTGGCGCTGCACTCTGGAACCGCGAGACCGCTACGGTCGCAGGTTCGAATCCTGCCTCGGGCATGGATGTGTGTGATGTCCTTAGGTTAGTTAGGTTTAACTAGTTCTAAGTTCTAGGGGACTAATGACCTCAGCAGTTGAGTCCCATAGTGCTCAGAGCCATTTGAAGTTAACTGCCGAGCGATTCTGTTTCCGCCAACATATATCGCGTATAATGACGAAGAAGATAAGATTCGACAAATTAGGGCTCATAAGGAGGCGTACAGACTGTCATTTTTCTCTCGCTCTATATTCGAGCAGAAAAGGAAGGGAACTGACAAGTAATGGTGCACGGTACTCTCGCCACGCACCTTATGGTGGGTTGCGGAGTATCTGTGTACATGTAGATGTAGATTTACATGATTCGGATTACCCGCAAGCCCTGAATACCCATGTGGAGCAAAGGTCAGAGGTGCCCGGGCTTCATGACACGGTCGCATTTTGGTTCTACAGAGGGAACTGCCCCCGAAAATAAGTCCCAAGGTCCCGTTCACTGATGCGACACTGACCGTAAATACCAAGTACAAGCCCAGCAGTTCTCACTATGGTCCGAGGCCTTCGAAACATGCTGTTTAAGTTGCTTGTGTCTATGTTTTTGGTCTCAGTTGCTTCCTGTTTTAGTACACGCTTGCAACGGATCTCAGTACATTCTGGAGTTTGCTTCTGGCTGACCATTAACTTTGTGAACCCTGCCATCACCAGTGGCATGAACGGCCTTCTCGTTCCGTCGGTCTCCACGTCACCGGGACAGCGAGTAATCATGAGCTGTGTTTTTATCTGCACGGCGTAGGACAGAAAACAGATCACGCTACATTGCTGGCTAGATACTAAAATGAATATGCGTGGTCGTAAATCGACATCACCATCTATGTTTTGGATTAACTAGTATTTAAAACGAAGGTTTTCACTCTCCCACTTCTGCTAAGTGAAGGAGTGGTAGTAATTTACTCTGAATATAGCATTTATTACATTCCGCTGCTGTCAGATGTACAGTCATGGACAAAACGAGCGAGACCCCTCGCCTTTACGTTATGCTGATCCGCACAGCTTTAAAGTCTGCTACACAGCGTAACAGGCAAGGCGACGAAGTGCTACCAACATAGTATGCACAGGTGTGAAATTGACAGACAATCTGAACTTTGTCGGACTGTTTTTAATCATGTGTATGACTATGCACACAACACGTAAATATAAGATGTAAATGAAAGAAGAAACGCTAGTTAGTATGAACTGTATTAATAAAAATGAATTTCAGTTCATCGAGACAACATAACTGTTTTAGTAAGACAAAGTACCCCAGGTCGTTACGAATTTGCAAAATATCATACGTTTTCGGCTGCGAAACGGTCTGTGTCAACGTTCAGACCAGTCATATTGGATTACCGTTGCTGACCTACCATGAAAATCTGAAAATTTAGCAATGTATGAAGAGTCATAACGAAATTCAGTCAAAAACCATTCAGTGCCACACGTAAGTCAATTCAGTTATTGACAGAAGCGGAAAAAGTAATCAGTAAGAAGTTTCAAATTGTACAGGATCATATTTACATCCACAGGACGCCAGTACAGCATAAAGGTAGCAATAAAACGTATTGGGGGCGCGAGAATTTCTTAACATTGTTTTACTGCCTGTCTATCTGCCTCCATCGAGATTAGAACCGAAAACAAACCAGACCTCCCTTGTTGTAGCAAACACCTTTCACTAGGCTAGCAGACAACCCAGGCAAACAGCCCTCTATTATTGCCCCAGACTTGAATCAGTCGGCAATTTCGCAATGAAAATGGCAAAAATATCTGCAGTTTCCGTTGCACAGAGCTTTCTGAACTCTAAAACAAGAATTTTCTACCTTTATGTCACCGCTTACGTGACAATCATTCGAAATGTTTATCGAAACAACAAAATACTGTTATTAGCGAGTAAATTTAGTGGGATAATTCTGCACCACCCCAGGAAATAAACGGCTACATAGCTGCCAAACGTATTCCACAATGTTTCGAATTCTCCATTAGACTCTCGCTTCTCACGCCCGGGTTCCCGGGTTCGATTCCCGGCGGGGTCAGGGATTTTCTCTGTCTCGTGATGACTGGGTGTTGTGTGATGTCCTTAGGTTAGTTAGGTTTAAGTAGTTCAAAGTTCTAGGGGACTGATGACCATAGATGTTAAGTCCCATTGTGCTCAGAGCCATTTGAACCATTTTCTCCATTAGACTCGCTACAGCCAGAAAACGTTCATTAGTCGAAGTTTCTCTTAAGCTATCTAGCAATGGGAATGCTCTCACTTCTAAAACGTGGTGGCATTAAAACTGGGATCTGAATTACCACATGTATAGGCAAATGGATTTTATTTGCATTCCTATAAACGTTATTTGGATCGAAAGCATAGCTACGAGTAATATGCTGATATATCGACCGCAACTAGAACATTTCCAATAAAGAGTAAGGAGGGGGGGGGGTTATTTATGCGGCCCTCATCTTCAGTAACTATCGTAGCTATTTTCGTTGTTAGGATTTCGTCACCTAAATCGGTAAAAATGGAACCCTACTAGTCTCGCTTCCTTGACCGTCTGTCTGTCTACCCAGCCCTTAAAACCCGTTTTGCAAATTCGTAACGATATGGGGTACTCTGTCTTACTAAAACAGTTATGTTATCTCGATAAGCTGAAATTAATTTTTATTAGTACAGCTCATATTAATTAGCGTTTTTTCTTTCATTTATATCTCATATTTACGTGTTGCGTTTAGCACACTAATCAGCATTTATATAGTCATAGACATGATTGAAAACAGTCTGAGAAAACTCGGATAGTTTGTCAATTTCACGCATGTGCATAGTACGTTCGTATCACTTCGTCGCCTTCCCTGTTATGCTGTGTAGCAGACTTTGAAGCTGTGCGGATCAGCATAACGAAAAGGCGAGAGGTCTCGCTCGTTTTGTCCACGACTGTACATGCGTTGTAACCTGCATCAGTATCCACACACCCGAGAGCAGTGGAGGTGCTTTCTCTGATATATTTGACACCTCTGTTCCTCGCTGATAAAGTTATGTCTTTTGTTTTAGTATACTTACTGTTGCATGCGAATCTTTTTCTGCGGGTTGACCTACATATTTTCCAATGGCAGATGACCACGTATCCGATGATTTGAAGCCATATAACTGTGCTGAAACTAGTAATCTGGACATAAGTCGCCTGCGATCTGGGTAATAAAACTTCTGTTTTGGGAATCTGTTTCACACTGATACGGTTATAGTCTCCTTATGCCATTGTAAGGTAATTATGCATGTTACCTTGCTACGAAGGTGACCCTAAATGCACTAGGATACAGGAGCATGTTGTCTGCCACGTAGCAATTTGTTTAATATTCTTTACAGTTCACTTTTTACAACATTTTGACACAAGCAAATGATGAAATGTGTTCTGCAGTAATTAGGTATGAAATTATTTGATCTGTTTTTATTTCTATGCTCCCACTACACGCATTTATAACTTCCATTACAATTAGCATTGTACTATCATGCACTTTTCTGCTCTTTTATTAGATTTAGATCTGATAATGGGTTGGGTTGTTTGGGGGGAGGAGACCAAACAGCGAGGTCATCGGTCTCATCAGATTAGGGAAGAATGGGGAAGGAATTCGGCCGTGCCCTTTGAAAAGAACCATCCCGGCATTTGCCTGGAGCGATTTAGGAAAATCACGAAAAACCTAAATCAGGACGGCCGGACGCGGGATTGAACCGTCGTCCTCCCGAATGCGAGTCCAGTGTGCTAACCACTGCGCCACCTCGCTCGGTAGATCTGATAATGATCAGCAAAAAATGAAAAGCGACCGATTACGATGTTTATTTTTATTGTATTAAAAGTGCTCATGGCACCCTCAGAATGTGTCCAATTGTAAAAATTTTAAACATGTTCGTCCTATATGATAACCATTTTACAAAACAGCTTTTCCCTTATCATCGCTCGTTTTTGATGAGATATGAACATAATTCTCGTATTTCAGTTTTCACTTCAGTAGGTCAGTTCGTGATACCAAAACAATAAATTTCAGAGTATTGGACAGGAAGAGGATAATAACTGGTACTGTGAGAAAACCATCTTCGTTTCTTTTATGCCTTACGTCCTCGCACTGACATTGTATTAGTATTCCATTAATCAACACTATTAATCATTTGAGATCGATGCAGAGAGTTCACTAGACCATAAATGAAAGGAAACCTTGGATTATTATACTGTTTTCATAAAAAGTAGTGTTATTATCATACAAGAAACTTATGTTTCCAGCAGTGTCTAGTTAATTATTTCGCCCAGGCTGCTAACTAAATAGCTGCACCGACGCTCCTGCACGTTTTTATAAAATTACAGCACATGTAATTTACTATGCTATTCAAACATTCGCAGCTGTCAGGTCTCCACGTCTAGAACATGAAAAATGAGCCTTCTGGGGAAAAGGCAGTAGGACGCTAATGACGGCGTTATTGACCGTCCTGGGGCAACAAAAACAGCAGCAGCAGGAACAGACAGCTGACATAAGGTTATTTATCAATTAACAGTGTTATGATCATCGTTCCCATGGTAATCCTTCATGTAAAGCGTTGCGAAAAACAAAGATTTTAATGGCGCTTTTTCGCAAGCTTCGCTCCAGTTTCGAACACTAGTACATTCATGAGTTCCATTACATTAAAGAAGGCATTATTTAAGTCTGTGTCACCCATGACGTTGACTGACAGTCCGAGAAACGTTGCGACCCGAGAAACTCACAGAACATTAACAGCTGTTTAAACAATGATAACCGATCGCATACACAGCTAGAATTTACGTAAAGCCCCCATTACATCGGACGAGCAAGCACAAGCGAACACCGGGGAATGCGCATTTGCAGACAATTTGCAATTCTGCTCTATCATTCTTTTGTATCTGCGAACAAGCGTTTACTATAGAGGAAACGGAAGGGAACGTGAGGTATCTTACATAGCCCGTGAACGTCGCGTTATTGTTTTTTTAATTTTTTTTCACTAATAATCGGGGCACAGCTTACAACGATATACAGGGTGAACGGACGCCACGTCAATGGCAGCGCGAGAGATTCCCTGTTTGATTACTGCAATATGGTGAAAAAAATAGAAGTATTAGGAATGTCTCTTACATATATACTGTGTTTATTTCCACTTGACACAGGCAAATATCTCTAAAACGACGCATGCATGCAAGTCCGAAGGAACAGACACTGCGGCGACTACGGCCATTATGAAATGCGTGAAGGAACCCTGCATCGTAATTCAGAAAAATACAGGCACTGAAGTATTATATTTATCCGCCGACAACGAGGAAGTAACTTTCAAGTAAAATGTCTCCCCTGTATGGGAATATACATAGCGGATGTACGATTACATAGTAGACAGTTGGGTGACGACATATTGAAGTTTGGGTGTTTCAGTGAGTCGCTCTTGGACATTCAAACGGTGAGGCCTCCGCTCATTATAAGCAAAAATCTGGGTCGAGTCCCAACCCGGGACAAATTTGCATTATTGTCGTTCTATTACACAGCTGATGGTTTTCTATATTCGCAACGACGAATAAATTTCATGTATAAGAACAAAGATGTTCTAGGTGAAAGGTTAATATCATTAAAGGGGAAATCTGTCTGTGCTGCCATGTATTTCCAAATGGAAATCCACAATTTTTATGTCATATTGGGATTCTACGCCAGAAAATATGTACGATTTACTTAAACCATTGTTTTCCGGTTCGGTAGATGGTACTGTAGTCGACAAATATCAGATATTCCTGTTTTTGCAATTAAAAGCCGAAACATTTGATTGTACATTCCATTTTTGATTTAAATGTAAACCTTTATGTTCCAGTGCTGATATTTATGTTCAAAATTTGCAAATTTGACTGAACAAGGTAAAACGGTTATCCGTTTCAGTATCTGGTTAGAGACTACGTTTAACGTGATCCATCGACGTGGATGTAACAGTTTCTGTTTCCATCTGGTTCGTTGATATCTCTCTTCCCCCCTGGATTGTGGCGCTTGATTTCGATGATTATCCATGGCAGGCGTGCCTGTCAATATCAGGTTATGAACACTGTGCTATTCAACTATGGCGGTTGTTTGTTTTCCACCGACAGCCACGTAGCAACAAATGCGAGAGTTACGACAGTTGGATAGAAATAAACAGGGAAATCAGTCACTCTGATGGCGTGTTTCCTGGGCGGCCACCGTAATTAAACATTCCGGCAGTTCGGAAACACACCACAATCAACTCCGTACGGGACAGAAAACTACGTTACCGTAAAGTAGCTTATTTGCCACTTTTACATCATAAAGGAAATGTAGAATCAGATGGATCTGTTATTCATGGCAAAAACAGGTTCATTTGATATTTGTCGCTTACAGCATCATCACGATTGGGAAAGAACGTTCTGAGTAGATCGTACGTTGGTTTCGCCGTAGAATGCGTATGTGCAGTTAAACTGGTGAGAATTCCCATTTGAAAAAACAAATCTGAATCCACAAATGCATGGGAGTGGTTAGGAGGTAGGCAGTTATGGTACAGACAGATGTCGTCTTCAGTAATTTTAACATTTCACCAAGGATATTGTTGGTTTCGAGCTATTTTGTTGTCTCAAAACAGACGCCCTGTGCATGACAGATACATAAAATTTAATTTGGAAGCCAATTTTGAAGGCGTCTTCACTTGTTGTTCAAAGCTGTCTTGCTTCGTCTCGTTTAGCCTTCCCCTTTTTCAGGCCCTCTTTTACACCTTCTCGCATTTCTAGAGTGCATGCGTCACATCCTGTGTGTATTTTGTACGCGTAATAATAGTAAAAATCATCTCTTTGAAGCCTACAAGTGGTATATAACATCCATTCCTAACGTTCACAGACGTTTCTAACTTCATTTCTTCGAATAAACTGAACTAATAATAAAATGTAAACATTCACGACGGAAACTTCACAGTGAATAAAATGTTCTGGGTTATTACGTTGTGGTCGACTGGATTTCACATTCAGACCCAACGTTCATCCCATGTGCTGAGGACATTTTCAAGCGGGATAGTAGTTTCTTTGAATGTCCGATTTACTGTCTGACTACAGCGCCTCCGGTGCTCCCGCGCAGTGGCGTGACGTCACATGTTTTGAATGCGCGAGCGCAGTTGCCCGTTGTCCACTGCCGTTGTCCGCTGTTGCTATCACCCCTTGGTGGAAGACTGGTACACATCTTCTTCATCATCGGAATCCAGATGTCATTCAATTTCATGCCTCTGTCGTTCGTATTGCAATTCCTGGGGTGTTTTACAGTCTCTATAGTCTCTCTGTATAGACATCCAAAGTGAGACGTCACGAAAACGTTTGCGGATGTAGTAAGGAAAACCTGTCAACCAGAGCTGCTTGACGCAGAGTTAAAACTTCTCACCAATGCGTTGTTCCAGAATGGTTACTAGTTCGCTGAGGTAAAAAGAGTGATAAGACCACCTCGTAGAAATCATATCGATGCTCAAGCGCCGACGAAATAGAATGTTTCCCAGCCTTTCATTAAGGCAGTTACTGACCCCATAGAAAAAATCTAGAAAAAGCAGACCATCTAGGTAGTCAACGAACCCACCCGGATGGTACAAGATTATCTAAAATCTGGTAAGGATGCTCGCCAACCGCTGTAAAAAGCAGGAATTTACAGGATTCCTTGTAGTTGTACGTGGTTATTATAAGTACAAAAGGACCAGTCGAAACACGACTATAAGAGAAGAATTGCAATTTCAAGGGAAAGGAGACTGACAAATCAGCTGTTGCAGAACATGCTTGCAGCCTGGAGGCCACCATGTTCATTTTGATAAGACTGAACGATTGGCATCCATAGTTGGTTACCATGAAATGGTATACAGAGAGGCCATAGAGATTGTAAAACATCTCAGGAATTTCTCTACGAAGGAGAATGGTGTGAACTGACTGACATCTTGATTCCATTGCTGAAGAAGATGTGTACCAGTCTTCAAACGTAGGTTGATAGCAACAGCAGATGACAACGGCAAACTATGCTCGGTTATACAAAACATGTGATGTCAATCCATCGCGCGGAAATGGAATTTTGCTGCAGTGAGTAGCGCCAGGGAATGAATCGGACTTATAGAGAAGCTACTATCTTCTTTGAAAATGTCCATCGAAGATGGGGACGAAACGCTGGGTTTTAATGTGAAATCCATTCGACCACGGCATAATAGTCCGAGACATTTTATTGGTTATAAATTAATAATGGTAAAGCGTGGGATAATATTACTCACGTTCTACGCGAATAAAGTATTTTGCCCACAGGAAATACTTTAAAGGAATATCAATGTGTTAATATTCGAAAAGGATCACAAATTGTAGTAGTGCGTGATGCTAGTCATATAACCGAAGTGAGCTATTTACAATTTGAGTTATCGCTTATTTCTACAATTCAGAATATATTACGAAAGTTGTAAGTTACGCACAACTGTTCTCAGCCGCGAAGCGAAGAGTCAGCCGCAAAAGCTGTGTCATTCCCAGAACATCATTAATACCGATTTATAGGAGATACCCAATCTTACCCGCCGCAGGGACTAACCGCACTCTATACTGCATGATTCTACATCGGATCTCTTCTTGTCCCAAAACCTAACTCTCAAGAGAACAGGTATAAAAAATGCTGTCCCTGTGTAGCTCGTCAAATCCAAACAGTGTAAAAGAATATTTTGAATAGGTTATTTAACTCTGCTTCTGAATGATGTTGACCCCAATGTTGTCAACAATTCGGTTAAAGTTCACTATGTACAAAACCACATAACTGTGCTAAAATTAAGCACAGCCGTTTCACATGTACTGAAGTATGATGTACAGGTGTTAGCTCCAGAGAGTATGGCGCCGTCTTAGCAAGCCAGTGATAGTTACGGCTCCCAAACCTGAAACTGCGGCGACAGGCTTCTTGCCGCAGGACCTTGAAACAATGTAGCATTGAGCGCTTCTGATTAAAGGCTCGAATGAGGCTGAAGGTACTTAAGTGCTGAATGCGGCCTTTGTGCTCATCATCAAAGGCAGCGAGCGGCGACGCTGATTAGCCTGTGGTTGCCTCTCAAGGGAGACGGGACAGTTCGGTAATTTACTGGAGAGTTCCCGTCTCCACCCCCCCCCCCCCCCTCTCTCCACCACAACTCACTACTCACTTCTGCAACACAGAGTACCCTCGCTCACTTACCTATAAAGACCTCTTTGTACTGAGACTAAACTACCTGTAAGAAGGTACTACGTTATTATCGCCTCGACATAGAACAATTCTACCCAAGTACCTTTCCTTAGTGCTGGTATTATAGTTCAAATAACTATCCTTTTGATATTAAAATACTGGTACAGAGAATCGAGAGATAAGCCTTTAAGAAGGATAAGGACGGCTGTAGCGGCCAGGAAGGGCGAGCTGGCCACTTCGTTTTAACCTCTTGAGACAGCAACAGCCTTGTGGCGGACATTCAAAACTACTCAAAGAGGCATCTTCAGTTGTCACAGGCTAGTTTCGAGGCGACAATTGCGTACTCTCCTCTGCGATGAAATATTTTTTGTTTTCTCTACATCTGGTGAAATGCAAGTGAATAATTCGTTAGCTTGTACTAAACAAATATATATTGTGATAGTTAATTGTTACAGTGCTGGTAATACGTTGTATTTTAGCCTTCGAGACGTATTGACGTATAACGGCATCCACTAGGGTAAAACAAAAATCCTTATACATTGTCAGCATATAACCATATTTACAAATTAATTAGCGATCTGAATGTAAAATACCTCGTTCCATATCATTAAGATTTACCATACAAATGATCCGTGGAACATGAAACCAATTAACTAGGTTGTAGTGGCCAGTCACCTGACTTTAGAAAGTTACCAGGTGGCTAGTTTCCCAGAACACATGCTTTGTAAAGTATTTAGCTTGTTTCAAGGCAAGGCAACAGGACTGATGACAAAAAAGATTATTTCGTGAAATAAGCATACTAGAGTGTTACTGTATCAACAGTTTGGTGCGAAAGAATGTTATCATGTGACAGATGTATATTAAGATGCCATCAAATTGTTTAAGAAAATCTAAGATAAGCAAGAGGCATTGGGTGCAATTAGCTACAGCAGCCAAACTATTCATTGAATCAAGATACATAATTAAAAGCAGATTTGTTTTAAAAAATCGTGATCTTACCGGAGACAAGAAAATTCTTTGGAACTTAGGTGCGTGTTCGACCAGGAGCAAGATGATGAATGCCGTAACCAGATTTTCGACATGGAACAAAGATATTACGACTTATCAGCAACTGATTTACACCATTTGGCATTTCAGCTTGCTGAGCGAAATAATCCATCGCATCCGTTCAACCAAGTGAAAGATCGGCAGATGACGACGGAGTGGCAAAATACAGTATGAGTTATCCAAACACAAGCCATAGAAAACTAGATTCCACTTCATGATGGTCTTATTTTTCCTTTTCTCTATTTCTGGCCACTTAGCACTACCTCCGAGGCAAGGTGACCTTTTTGCAGACTTGCAATTAAGCTCACTTTTCCCGCTACGAAGGGAGGAAAAACAATATAGGAATTCTTAGTCCGCCTTGATGGAAAACACTTTGTTACTTGCTTACTTATTTATTCCCCAAACTAATTTCGGCGACAAATATCGCCATCATCAGTGCCTTCTTTAAATGTAAAACATGCAGAAAATAGAATAGCTACACAAACACTGCAACACATTATTACATTTCTACTATACGTATTTAGAACTATAGTTTTCTGTAGATTCTTTCATACTACCTTATTTATTGTATGTTGTGGCGTGTTTTTAAAATTGTTATCCGCTGTTTGCGGCATATTTCCTGTGCTTTTTCTGTTGCCGTTTTTCTCAGCGTACATCATGTCATGTGCATCTGTGTGAGCGGCTGTTAGTAAACAAATACTGAAAGGTGAACTTACGTATGTCAGTGTTACATGCTTGGGGTTGGGGAAGTGTTGTGCATACAGTTTTTCGTGTGTACTGGGCTGTTACTTAGCTGTTCATGTACTCTTGTTCGTTGGACGGCATGGAGCTGATTCTGTACAAAAAAAAACAAGACTTTCACACTTTGGGTAAGATCCAGAATATTACGCCATCTTGCTGTTCACGTGTGACGCAAGAGATGTATCGCATGTAGCGAGAAGGCTATGAAAACTGCAGGGAGTTCTGACGACATCTGTTCCTTATTTACATCTCTGTGTGTGATGTAGAAGTGGTTCTCTTGCGTGTGTGTGCTTTTTGCTCTGTGTCCTCTGTCCGTTCTGTCAGAGCGGTAAAGAGCGTGTTGTTGCAAAGTATTGTGTTTCCGTTTATTACATTTTTCCCTCCCACTACAGCTTTTTGTAGGTAGTAATTTTCTTCTATTGTTAGTTGTCTGTATAGCCTGTTTCTGTGATTCAGAATGTGTAGATCGCTTTCCCTGTTAGGGGGTTATGGTTTTTGTTCATTTGTTCATTGAATGTGTGCTGTCACTTTTGAGAGCTCTGATGTGCTCTGTGTACCTTGTTCGGAAATTTCTGCTTTTTTGTCTATGTACAGGGCTGACAGGAGTTGCATGTGAGTTGATGTATTCCAGGGTTGCTTAATTTGTCTTAGGTTTCTTTGCCTGGTCTTAGCCTTTTTTGAACTGTTGTTTGTTCTGAATGCTTTTTCAAGATGTTTTCAATTCTATGTGATATTTTGTTACTGTACGTTAGCATGTGCCATCTGTCTCTTTTTTTCTGATGTGGTGTGGTCTGCTGTATTGTCTGTATGTTCTGCCTCTGAATTTTCAGACTCTTTAGTTGCGCTCTTGAATGTGTGGCCACTATTTTTATGTTTCATATTTCTTTGTCGTTGAGTTTGTTTATGATGTCTGTTTTGTAGTCGTTTTTAACAGCAATTTGTTTGATTATATTTAGTTCTTGCGTGTAGTTTCCTGGTTTAAGAGGCATTCTGTTTATCTTTGAGGAGCATGAAACTGGCATATTTATCCACTTTCGGGAGGATGGATGAGCTATCGATGAGTGCTTGTGGATGCGGGTTTTCTGTAGATGGAGAGTTTATGCTGGTGATTTTTTTCTTGTGATTATAATATCCAAGACATTTAGTTTCTTGTTTTTTTCCATTTTCATTGTGAAGTGGATTTGGGGGTGTACTGTCTTGATGTTACTGTGTAGCTCTACTATCCTTTTCATGTTTCATCTACAAGATAGATTACGTCATCCACATATTAGTACATGTAGATTACTTTGTAACCATCTTGTTTTACAATGTTGATGAATATTGTTTTCTCTATATGATCCAAGACAATGTTGGCTAAGGTTCCACTGATAGGGGATGCCCATGGATAGCTCCTCTTGTTGCATACAGAACTTGTTGTTGAAGGTGAAGTAGTTTTATTCTGTGATTAGCCTAAGAATGGGTGAGATTTCATTTATTTGTATGTCTGGGAATTTCTTGCATATTAGCTGTTGTTCTATAATGCTTACAGTTTCTTCTGTGGCTATGTCTGTATGCTTTGATGTAATGTCAAAAGATACCAGTTTTGCTGCTGGTGGGCTGTTGAAACCAGTTTTGCTGTTGGGGGGGATGTTGAACTTACTAATTTTCTTTGTTTTGTCTCCTGCGTTTTTGAGGCTTTTGTTCTTTGTGTATGTGCATGTTTTCTGTAGGAGTGTGTGCATGTGTCACCCTATTAAGTCAGATGGGTCTTTTCTGAAGTCCACCACTGGCCTGACTGGGATGACAAGTTTGTGGACCTTTGACAGACTTGCTAAGAGTGGAGCTTTAGGGTTCTTTTGAGTGATTCATTTCGTCTATATTTTCTGCATGTTTTAGATTTAAAGAACCCACTGATGATGACGATATTTGTCGCCGAAACTGGTTTGGGGAATAAATAAGTAAGCAAATAACAAAGTGTATTGCATCAAGGCGGACGCACAAGTTCTATATTCTTGTTTTTTTAACTGAAGATAGTAATTATAGACCGAAACCGGTAATCTGATGACAGAAGGTTTGTAACTATAGACCTGAAGTTAAGGATGTTTGTTCTATAATCGGGTCACTGATGAATTCGCGACCATGTCGCAGCTAGTGGAATTTAGACGTACATAAAAATAAGCTCAACTTTCAATTATGTTGTTCACACCAATAACAACTAAGCCTACAAGCAAACTGCAGAGACACTCAAAAAGATCAACCGCACTCAGACTAATAATGTTGTAGAGCGTAAATCTCCCAAGAATTCACTAGAGGGAAAGCGGCAGGAGATTGAGCTGCAGCTTCTAGGCATAAGCAATAAGCTCTAATGTCAAAGGGCTCCCAACTAGGACGACATAGACGACATAAATAGACACGGCTTTGTAAGGTGGCAGTTACATGGCCCAGTGACATTAATGTGCAATAGCTCCTCAGGGACGACACGTGGCAGCACTCGTAGTGGAAGTCTTACATTCGTAAATCCTGTCGGGGGGACGCGGGAAACAGTGCACTAGTTGTCGTCATTTGGAAACAGAGCAATTTATCTGACATCCAAAACGGCAGCCGGCCGTGGTGGCCAAGCGATTCTAGGCGCTTCAGTCCGGAACCGCGTGACTGCTACGGTCGTAGGTTCGAATCCTGCCTCGGGCATGGATGTGTGTGATGTCCTTAGGTTAGTTAGGTTTAAGTAGTTCTAAGTTCTAGGGGACTGATGACCTCAGATGTTAAGTCCCATAGTGCTCAGAGCCATTTAAACCATTTTGAACCAAAACGGCATGATCAGTGGTCTTCAGGCCAAAAGTGGAAATATTTCCGAAATGGCTAAGTTTG
The DNA here is from genome assembly GCF_023898315.1 of Schistocerca nitens. Taxonomy (NCBI): domain Eukaryota; kingdom Metazoa; phylum Arthropoda; class Insecta; order Orthoptera; family Acrididae; genus Schistocerca; species Schistocerca nitens. The sequence continues at coordinate 305,830,657 of NC_064621.1, read as the reverse complement.
TGAACCGCACGCGTGCCACCGTGGATAAAGAATAACGGGCATGGCGAAATGTCGCTATCCAAAATCGAAGACTAGGCAACGTGGTGCACCACGGGGCTTAGATGGTAAATGTTAGCGACAGCTGTGTAGATGCGTAGGGGCTAAAAGACGGGAAAATGTTTAGCAACTGACGGCCCAGATTAACCAAGGGAGCTGAGCCGTGCGTGGCTCATGTTCGTGCCATCTATTATTTAACGTCTTGTTTTACTGTACGGCCTTCTCGTCATTTTAATTTCAATTACTGGTGTCACTGAATTGCTGTCTTGCCTGCTCGTGAGTGGCAGCAGCAGCGCCTATTGATATTTGCCCTGTCGTATTATCTTTGCAGGACGGCTATGACTTCCCAGTCGTCGTGTGTTCGCGAAGTAGAGATCGGACCTGGAGCGGTTGGAGTTGGAACACTTCAGAAGTGCAGTCGGGACGTAGCAGCAGTCGGGGACGGAGCGCTAGGGAGGCGCGGACAGCCAGTACTCGCCGACGGCTCGCGACACAGGACCGCTCGCGACACAGTGTTTCGTACAACTCTGTGTACCCTCTGTCAGTTCGACTGAGCAATGCTTTAAATGCTGTAATACTGTCTGCGTACTGCAGTAGCCAGTTGGTCGGCTGCTACAAAGCAGGGAGTGAGTGTTTTCTTACCGTGTCGATGCTGTCCGCCACGGCGTGTAGTTCCACAGCCGTTGCGGTGTTCATATATGTCAACAGTTATTGTGCCTTGGCTTATTAACACACCAATATTTGAGGACGAGTATTACTGCTCTCTTCGCCTCGCTGGCATTTTGGTTGTAGTGATTTTGGTCTGGTGACCGAAATCATGTAGTTGGTTGGTTCGTCGGCTGTCTGTCTGTTGGATTGCCTTCCGATTTAGAGACTGTTGGTCATTCTGCTGTCTCGCCTAAACGAGCGTCAGTGTTTCAATTCCAGGCCGGCCCTTGGAAACTACTGAGCGTCGTCACGTATCTGTTACATAGTAACTTCCCTGTTTGAGTTTTAGTTATCTGGTTGATGTGTGGCCTTCAGCCGAGTTTTTATGTTTCCTGAATTAATGTTCCTGTGTTGCCCTTTAGGCATAAGATTGTTATTCCTTATATGCGGCTTTTATCCGAATTTTACATCAAAAATCATTTAAGGCCTTAAGCCGTTAAATTATTGTCTTGATGGGTGGCCTTCAGCCGAGTTTTAATTTCTCTTAAATTGATGTTCTTTTCTTGCCCTTTGGCATTAAATGTTTTAAGATAAGGCCTTCTGCCTTTTGATTGTAGCTCTTCTTATAGCTTAATATGCGGATTCCAGCCAAGTTCCATTAAAATTAAATTGCTGAGGCCTTCAGCCTGTTAAGATTGAAGACTTAGAAAATACAAGAGGGTGAAACCTCCAGAAGAACCTTGTATTTCAATTTCTTGCTTAGGCCCTGTGTCTTGGATTTTGAGTGTGGCCTACAGCTGATCTAAGGTTAATCAAGGGATGTCGATTAAAGTTTTAAGTCTTTTACATCCTTGTTGTAATAATGTGTGTTGATAAACGAAGTTTGTATGTTGAGTGCAACTGACAGGAACTCATTTAGGCCCCTAATCCACTCTGTCCTTCTAGTCCAGGCAGCTCAGGGGCACCAACATTTTCTTCCCAGCAAGCGCACGATTCATGCACCCATGCTCAAAGCTGTTCTGCAGCAACGAAGGCAGAAATTTTGCACACCATTATCGCAACAGGACGTCCACGAATTGGCGACAAGTGGTCTTCTCAGTTGAATCATACTCCACTCACCATCGGACAGGTTGCAATTGTCTGAAACCTCCGAAAGCAAACACTCAGCAACCAGGAGGAGTATTACGGTCTGCGTAATGTTTTCGTAGCATTATCTGGGTGATTCCGTCATTGTGGAGGGTATAATGGATCAACACAGCTAAGCATCTACCCACGAAGGCCATATCCACCCATACAGAACGTTTTCCTTCCCTCGTTACGCTGGCATCTACCAGCAGCAATGCTACCAGCATACCACCAGTATGAGTTTACCACCTCAATTGTTTAATTTCCGCCATGGATCCTCATCCGAGAAACCTGACGCATGGCTCCATATCCCTGTCGCTTCCTTCCAGAACCCCATTGCACATCTCGTCCTGCAAAAGCTCTTGACACGTGGTCAGATTAATGCGACTGGACAGAGTATAAGCAAGTAAATAGTTCTAAAACTCCTTTCACGCAAAGAATAAAAAATAGCTACAAGAAAAGTAGGCTGTATCGACGTAGTACTGTGGCAGAAGCAAGTAATCTTTTTATTATGTTTATAATCAGTGTAAAAGTTTGCTATTCAAAGTAGGGATCGCACTGGGGTAGGACCAGGGCATTATCAACAGACAGTTTTGAGGACATGGCCACCAGACAATTTCATGCAGAAAACACATACTTAATCTTCACGAAACTTTCAATTTGACCTTCGCATCGACCTTGATTCGCTAAGGTGCAGTAAAATAGTAATCGGTCTCTTAGCGTCAACATCACCTCTGCACTTGTGGTGAAGTTCGTAATCTTTGGCGCTTTGTGTAATTCTGAGCATGCAAGGCTCATTCAAACAATGGTGGAGTCATTCATGCTTCCGTAGACTCCGTCTCGGTCGCCCAGTCCTCCTTCGTCACACGAGTAGCTAGTCTTCATAGTGGAGGTTAGAAACATTATTGTTTTTAAATTATGATGACATTTACAATCAATAATGAATATTTACTAGTAGGACATCGTCCTTTTCTCTTCATGTATGAATATGCGCGCGTAGAATTGCGGCGGGGGTGGTTAGAATAACATAGATGGAAGGTAAAATACGTTTCTTCAAGTTGTGATGCAACATTCGCAGTCCCATGAATCTGCAGTCACGCCCTCTTGGGCGTGTGACTTGGACGGCCACTGATCACTGCGGAAGCTGGTTTTGGCTCGTAGATGGCCGTGATGTCTGCACACACTTTTCTGAATGGTCAGCGACGTGTGACCCACTTTGGCCAATGTGGCGGCATGTAGCAAATGCCAGCGGCGCGCCCCTTTACCAGAACTGTCGTGGAAACGTCAGGACGCGGAAGATGATCTCGCCTCTGCAGGGAAATATGGCGGGTGCTAGAACCCAGTTGGTGGAGTTTGGAGTTCTGCGCTGCCCTGGATACGAACTGCTGCCATCCTAGGCAGTTGTTCAGCTGATGCTGCATAGAGATCGGGAGCAGATCCCCCTTAGCACGACACGAAAGTCAAAGGTGCTCTCTGAGAAGGTCCAGCCGAGTTGGAGGTTGCCTCCGGTGTTAGCCGCTTGTGGATCAATAATCTGGCAGTGACGAATGAGGCTCTCGAATCGTGTTGGATGCTGCCAACGTGAACATATATCTGCCAAAATTAGCGAGTATTTTTACTAGTTAATGACGCTTCTATCATGCTGTTGAATGGCTCCCAACAATGTACAAATCAACACTCCTTCGTCGATGTAGAACCTCTTTGACCGACCTACAGTTCCACTACAATTTTGCTACGTCGCGAGGTTTGGGCGGAGCGAATCGGCTTGCTTCGTGGTAGGTAAACGGACCTGTTGGTGAGATCGATATACCATTGTCTCAGCGCCCACAGTTTTCAATTTTCAATATGACTTGAGAAGAGCTGCTGTTTCGACGCCAGTGCCCAAATTTCAGCAAAAATGCAACTTTCAGCAGCGCTCAGAAAGTGAACACAAAAGGGCAGTCTGCTTCGGAATCAATTGTTCCACAATGTGCGCTGAACGGTGTCTTCCGAGGCCTGCCAGCATTGTAATCTGTCGTCGTACCTGCACTATTTCGTCGCCTCTCCTGCCTTACACAGCCGACTAGCCACCAACAGCCACGTTCTGTGATGTGAATGTCCAATACCTCGTTGCTTGGTCGTTCTATCACTATTGCAAAACCGCTTTTCATAGATGCTCACGACAGTAGCACTTGGGCAGCCAGTCAGCTTCACAGCTTACGGGATACTCGTTCCCAGCTGCCGATCCATAACAGTTGTCAGTGGAGTCCCATTATGCAGCCCATTTAATCCTAACGGTACGTGGTCTAGGGGTAGCGTCACTGACTAGTAATCAAACGCCTCATGTCCCGGGTTCGTATACCGCCACTGCTTAACTTTTCAATAAAAGTCATAGGCAACAGCGGCTGAAGATATCTGGCATAAGAAGTCAGCTTCGTCCTGCCAACGGCTTTATCAAAGAAGGCGGAGGAGAGGACAGACGTTCAAGGGTCTCTGTTGTCCCTAGGGAAGGAAACTCTCCCTAAAGGCCGAAGAAAGACCATTGATTAACGGCATGGGGATGCAGAGGGCAACGGAACCACCGAATTAAAAACACGTAATATGTATGGAGAGGACACGTAAACTGTTACTGAAGAAGTGTCATGATGATCTCTCCATTCGCTAAAGCTTCTGGACTTGTCCCCCACTTCAGATTTCCGGGAAGGGACTGCGAAGAGGGAGGTGAGCTTGAACAGGAATAACTAACGAACGGATAACGTTCAAAGCACAGGGCGTGGAATGTCAGAAGTTTGAACCTGGCGGTGAAGCTAGAATTCTGAAATGGGAAATGCTAAGATTTAATCGATACGCAGTGGGTGCCAGTGAAGTGTATTAGGTAACATTGACAAGAGCGGAAAAAGGTTTAATGGGAGTAGGATTCGCTATGAATAGGAAGCTAGGGCAGAAAGTGTGTTACTGTGAACAGTTCAGTGATATGAGCTATTTTAATCAGGATCGACCACGATACTTAGGGTATGCACGCCAACGTCGCAACCTGAAGAGGAAGAGATGGAGAAAGTACACTACTGGCCATTAAAATTGCTACACCAAGAAGAAATGTAAATGATAAACGGGTATTCATTGGACTAATATATTATACCAGAACTGACATGTGATTACATTTTCACATAATTTGGGTGCATAGATCCTGAGAAATCATAACCCAGAACAACCACCTCTGGCAGTAATAACGGTCTTGATACGCCTGGGCATCGAGTCAAACAGTGCTTGGATGGCGTGTACAGGTACAGCTGTCCATTTAGCTTCAACACGATACCACAGTTCATCAAGAGTAGTGACTGGCGTATTGTGACGAGCCAGTTGCTCGACCACCATTGACCAGACGTTTTCAATTGGTGAGAGACCTGGAGAATGTGCTGGCCAGGGCAGCAGTCGAACATATTCTGTATCCAGAAAGGCCCGTACAGGACCTGCAACAAGCGGTCGTGCATTATCCTGCTGAAATGTAGGGTTTCGCAGGGATTGAATAAAGGGTAGAGCCACGGGTCGTAACACATCTAAAATGTAGCGTCCCCTGTTCATAGTGCCGTCAACGCAAACAAGAGGTGACCGAGACGTGTAACCAATGGCACACCATACTATCACGCCGTGTGATACGCCAGTATGGCGATGACGAATACACGCTTCCAACGTGCGTTCACTGTGATGTCGCCAAACACGGATGCGACCATCATGATGGTGTAAAATAAACTAGGATTAATCCGAAAAAATGACGTTTTGTCATTCGTGCACCCAGGTTCGTTATCGAGTACATCATTGCAGGCGCTCCTGTCTGTGATGCAGCGTCAAGGGTAATCGCAGCCATGGTCTCCGAGCTGATAGTCCATGCTGCTGAAAACGTCGTCGAACTGTTCGTGCAGATGGTTGTTGTCTTGCAAACGTCACCATCTCTTGTCTGAGGGATCGAGACGTGGCTGCACGATCCGTTACACCCATGCGGATAAGATGCCTGTCATCTCGACTACTAGTGATACGAGGCCGTTGGGATCCAGCACGGCGTTCCGTATTACCCTTCTGAACCCACCGATTCCATATTCTGCTAACAGTAATTGGATCTTGACCAACGCGAGCAGCAATGTCGCTATACGATAACCGCAATCGCGATAGGCTACAATCCAGCCTTTATCAAAGTCGGAAACGCGATGGTAGGTTTTTCTCCTCCTTACACGAGGCATCACAACCTCGTTTCACCAGGCAATGCCGGTGAACTGCTGTTTGTGTATGAGAAATCGGTTGGAAACTTTCCTCATGTCAGGACATTGTAGGTGTCGCCACCGGCGCCAAACTTGTGTGAATGTTCTGAAAAGCCAGTCAAATGGCTCTGAGCACTATGGGACTTATCATCTGTGGTCATCAATCCCCTAGAACTTAGAACTACTTAAACCTAACTAACCTAAGGACATCACACACATCCATGCCCGAGGCAGGATTCGAACCTGCGACCGTAGCTGTCGCGCGGTTCCGGACTGAGCACCTAGAACCGCGAGACCACCGCGGCCGGCGAAAAGCCAGTCATTTGCATATCACAGCATCTTCTTCCTGTCGGTTAAATTTCGCGTCTGTAGCACGTCATCTTCGTGGTGTAGCAATTTTTATGGCAATTAGTGTATATCAGGATATTTAACGGGTAATTCAGTATGTAAAGGGAGATGAAAATCTAATAGTGATGGGGGCCGGAGTGCTGTTGTAGCGGAAGGAGCAGAAGAAAGGATTACAGAAGAATATTGGCTTTATACTGGGAATGAGACAGGAGAAAGAGTAATTGAGTTCTGCGATAAACTGAGCTCTGTATTAGCGAATACTCTGTCCATTAATCGCAAGAAACGGAGATACCGCTGGAAAAGGCCGGGAGATTCGGGAAGATTTCAATTAGACTACATCATAGTACGACAGAGATTTGGAAATCAAGTACTGGATTATAAAGCGTACCCAGGAGCAGATATAGAGTCGGATAACAATTAGTAATGACGGAGAGTAACATGATGTTTAAGAGGCTAGTCAGGAAGAATCAATGTACAAGTAATTGGGGAACAGGAGCAATAAGGCAAGGCAAGCTACAGCGTGCCAAACGTCACGCAAGCAGAGTGTGCGGTCTGCGGGCGATCCAATGTCCGGTCACTCATTTTGCTCAGTATTTCTCAGAAGTATCCGGAAGAGCGCGATATTTCATTAGCGCTGCGGTGCCGCATTTTGCGGTTGGCAAAACTCTCTGAGTTTTGCAGAATCATTGCGTCAGCTTTTCTCTCATCGCTAATTGTTCGCTGTATGAAGGACGTTCACGTGTCCAGTGGCGGTTTGACAAAAAGAGGCAGTCTCACGAACTCTTGGCACAATTCCTGGAAATGAATAGGTATGACACAGGTCGCATAAGCAACAGGTACTGCTTATTTTTTATGAAACGACATTTTGGTACCATGCAGAAACAATTTAAACTTTTAGATGACAATGAAAAAGCAAAAATGACACCAATCGACAGAGAGACTTCATTGTTCTGGAAGCACTTTCTGCTAAATTGCAGTCATGGAGCACTTGAAGAAATTCGTGGTACGAACGGTAAAATTTCTGAAGGGGCAACCATTATTCTATGTTCAGTAGCAACAGTTCTCAATGGAAATGGACGAACGGAATGGAGACTTCATATACACTAGGTGACCAAAAGTATCCGGACACCCCTAAAATAATACGTTTTTCATATAAGGTGCATTGTGCAGCCACCTGCTGCCAGGTACACAATATCAGTGACCTCATTAGTCAGTAGACATCGTGAGAGCAGAATGGGGTGCTCCGCGGAACTCACGGACTTCAAACGTGGTCAGGTGATTGGGTGTCAATTGTGTCATACATCTGTACGCCAGATTTCCACAGTCCTAAGCATCCCTAGGTTCACTGTTCCCGACGTGATAATGAAGCAGATACGTAAAGGGACAAGCACAGCACAAAATCGTTCATGCCGAGCTTGTCTGTTGACTGACACCACTGACAGTTGTAGAGGCTCGTAATGTGTAATAGGCAGACATCTATCCAGACCATCACAGAAGAATTTCAAACTGCATCTGGATCCACTGCAAGTACTATGACAGTTAGGCAGGAGGTGAGAAAACTCGTATTTCATGGACGAGCGGCTGCTCGTAAGCCACACATCACGCCGGTAAATACCAATCGACGCCTCACTTGGTATAAGGAGCCTAAAGACTGCACGATTGAACAGTGGGAAAACGTTGGGTGGAGTGGCGGATCATGGTACACAATGTGGCGATCCATGGAAGGGTGTGGGTATGGCGAATGCCTGCTAAACGTCATCTGCCAGCGTGTGTCGTACCAACACTAAAATTCGAAGATGTTGGTGTTATGGTGTGGTCGTGCTTTTATGGAAGGGGCTTGCACTCCTTGTTGTTTTGTTTGGCACTATCACAGCACAGGTCTACATTAATGTTTTAAGCACCTTCTTGCTTCCCACTGTTGAAGAGCAATTATGTGATGGCGATTGCATCTTTCAACAACATCGAGCACCTGTTCATAATGCACAGCCTGTAGCGGAGTGGTTACAACACAATTACATCCCTGAAATGGACTGACCTGCACAGAGTCCTGACCTGAATCCTATAGAACACCTTTGAGATGTTTTGGTACGCCGACCTCGTGCCAGGCCTGACCGACTGACATCGGTACCTCTTCTCAGTGCAGCACTCCGTGAAGAATGGGCTGCCATTCCCCAAGAAAACTTCGCGCACCTGATTGAAATTATGTCTGTGAGAGTGGAAGCTGTCATCAAGGCTAAGGGTGGACCAACACCATACTGAATTCCAGCATTACCGATGGAGGGCGCCACGAACTTGTAAGTCATTTTCAGCCAGGTGTCCAGATACTTTTGATCACAAAAAAATGGTTCAAATGGCTCTGAGCACTATGGGACTCAACATCTGATGTCATCAGTCCCCTAGAACTTAGAACTACTTAAACCTAACTAACCTAAGGACATCACATACATCCATGCCCGAGGCAGGATTCGAACCTGCGACCGTAGCAATCACGCGGTTCCGGACTGAAGTGCCTAGAACCGCACGGCCACCGCGGCCGGCTTTTGATCACATAGTGTATTACTACCAAGTGGATTGTTAAGTCAAGGGGCAAACCCGATACGATTTTTCGATTTAAATTTCACTATTGTTAAATTTATGAAGGAAAAACGAGTGCAGTTACAAGAATTGTAACATCCAAAATGGATTGCAGACATCTCATTTTAAGTGGACTTGACCACAGAAAGATATTACAAGGTAACTTCTTTCAGATATGACGGGAATGCATTTAAAAAAAATTCGTTGTAGAAGGAATACATTGTGAGAACTACGGCCCAATTCTTTAAGCTCACTGGCGTTAAAGAAAGCGCCAGATTTCATGAATACATTATGGCCTCGCAAGAATTACAACGATAGTTTTATAAAGGTCTCTCCCAGTCTTACATCTATTTCAGAGCTGTTTTCGAGACAGGTTGCCGTTTCAGTTGAGAGCGCGCCTGTGCGTGTTCAGATGTAACTGATTGATCCGCAAGGTTATTTCAGTTTTGATTACAAATCTTTTTATGCGAAAACTGTCCAGTACTACATAGCTTTCCTCATATAGATTTTCCAAGTATCCATAATGAGGTGGCAAAGTACTACAATATTTCGATCAAGATATTTGTGTGGAAGTCCGTCATCCGTTAAGTAGTGAGTAACGATTACACAACAACTTGAATGCGAAATTATTTGGTATTGTTAGCATCTGTCCGGATGTCAACAGTTTGTACTAAAAAAACAATTATGTCTTCAGCGCGCCAGAAGTAATTAACTAACACCGAAAATTTGTTTCTGTGATCTTTGTTATTGAGAAATGTGAATTATTAATCCGAGACATCTGCAGCACTACTGTATTGCCTTTTAAATGCGGTGCTTTCGTTGTTTTCCCCTCTTCCCCCTCGTCGCGTTGAGACAGTGCGGCGTGCCGACGGGGAAAACGTGTTTCAAAAATGGTTCAAATGGCACTGAGCACTATGGGACTTAACATCTGGGGTCATCAGTCCATTAGTACTTAGACCTACTTAAACCTAACTAACCTAAGGACATCACACACATCCATTCCCGAGGCAGGATTTGAACCTGCGACCATAGCGTTCGCGCGGCTCCTGACTGAATCGCCTAGAACCACAGCGGCCGGCGGGGAAAGGTGAAGCGAGGCTGCGCGCTTTGCCACTTAAAAATGGCTCTGAGCACTATGGGACTTAACATCCGTGGTCATCAGTCCCCTAGAACTTAGAACTACTTAAACCTAACTAACCTAAGGACATCACATACATCCATGCCCGAGGCAGGATTCGAACCTGCGACCGTAGCAGTCGCGCGGTTCCGGACTGAGCGCCTGAACCACTAGACCACCGCGGCCGGCGCTTTGCCACTTATACGTTTGAAGTTATCTGAAGGTATATCTGCTGCCAGATGAAACAGTTCAGTTGGCAGTTCAGCTAAAGAGGAATGGACATCTCTTTGAAGGACAGTCACACAACCAGGAAAGAAACGTATGAATGGAAAGAATGTATATGTGAAGAAACCATGGGTAACAGAAAAAATACTTCAGGTGATTGAGGAAACAAGTAACTAAGAAAATATTCTGGGAAATTGAGTAATACTGAAATATACGTCACTTACTAATGGACTAAATAAGAAGTGCACATAAGCTAAGGCAGAATGGCTGCATTAAAAATGTGATGAAATGTAAAAAGAAATGATTGTCGGAAGGACTGACTCAGCATATAGAACAGTCAAAACAACCTTGTGTGAAATTAAAATCTACAGTGGTAACATTAAGAGTGCAACGAGAATTCCACTGTTAAATGCAGAGGAGAGAGTGGACAGGTGGAAGGAGCACATTGAAAGCCTCTAGGTGGGTTAATATTTATCTGATGACGTGATAGTAGAAACAATATTCCATATAGAAGAGATAGGACTTCCAGCACTAGAATCAGAATTTAAAAGAGCTTTCGAAGACTTAAGATCGATGACAAGAATACAATAGAGGACAATGGCAAAAGAAAACTGAGCTTATGTTAGAAGACGATCACTTTGGCTGTAGGAAAGGGAAAGACACTGACGTTGGAGTTGATAGCGGAAACAAGACTGAAGGAAAATCAGGACACGTTCATAGGACTTACCGACATAGGAAAAGTGTTCGATGAGCTCAGATTGTACTGGATGTTCCAAATTTTGAGAAAAATCAGGGTAGGTTGTAGGGAAAGACGGGTGATATAAAAAATGCACTACAGCCAAGCGGGAAGGTAAGGGTAGAAGACAAAAAAAAGAAGTGCTCCGGTTAAAAATTGTGTAAGACAGAAATGAAGTCTTTCGCCCTTACTGTTCAATCTATACATCGAAGAAGCAATGACGGTAACGAAAGAAAGGTTCAATGCTGGAGTCAAAATTCAAGGTTGATGGATATCAGTGATAAGATTCTCTGAGTACATTGGTATCCTCGCCCGCCGTTGTGGCCAAGCGGTTCTAGGAGCTTCAGTCTGAAACCGCGCGACCGCTACGGTCGCAGATTCGAATCCTGCCTCGCGTATGGATGTGTTTGATGTCCTTAGGTTAGTTAGGTTTAGGTAGTTCTAAGTTCTAGGGGACTGATGACTTCAGATGTTGAGTCCCATAGTGCTCAGAGCCATTTGAACCGTTGCTATCAACATAGTAAAGAAGATTTACAGGATTTACTGAATGGAATCAACAGTCTAGTCTGTACAGAGTATGTATAGAGACTAAATGGAAGGAAGACGAAAGTAATGAGAAGCAGCAGAAATGAGAGGAGCGTGAAATTTACCGCCAGGATTGATGATCACGAAATAGATGAAGTTAAGGAATTCTGCTACGTAGGCAGCAAAACAGCCGTTGACGTACGACCCAGGGAGGACATAAAAAGTAGAATGGTACTGGCAAAGAGGGCATTCCCCGCCAAGAGAAGTATACTAGTATCAAATGTAAGCTTTAATTTGGGGACTAAATTTCCGAGAACAAACATTTCGAACACAGCAGTGCATGTTAGTGAAACGTGGACTGTGGGAAAGTCGGGACAGAAGAGAATCGAAGGATTTGAGATGTCGAAAATCAGGAGGACCAATTATGTAAGTTCCGAGCATACGCCTCACCGGCTCGAATATGGTGCAGTCTCTGTGGGCCTACTCACTTCCAGTGGATCACGTGCACCGTGTCCTGGTGCCTCAATGCTATTCAGCAATCACGTGGCTACAGAGAGTCAGTTCTTCACAGAAGAGCTCTCTGGACCTTACGCCTATCGCTCTCATGGCTCCTTAACTAGAAGCTCTCCTGGAATCCTTCCGCGATCTATGGTCAATAGATAGTCTGCCTTGGTTGGATCTTTACTTCCACCGGAACGTACAGCTGCCAACAGTCACGCTCGAGCTACGCTGAGATTTGTCCTTTACTATGCGGACCTTCGGGACTTTCGTATTTTTGCCTGACGCTGTTTTAGTGTAATCAGTGACAACCAGTTCGTCGTGAGTCAGTACTTCGACTTAAGTAATAGTGATTTAGTTTGCAGTGGTCGACAATCCTCTAGGCTTCCATTTCTCACACACTTCAAACAAAGAAATTTGTGATTTCAGGTGTTGTGTAATTACCCTCCAAAGAAGAAGATTTGGAGTTTTTTGTTTAGTTCAATATGATAATTAAATAGACACCCTAGCTGCAAGCAGGCGTTGATACACTTCATTGGGGACATGTTGAAAATGTGTGCCCCGACCGGGATTCGAACCCGGGATCTCCCGCTTACATGGCAGACGCTCTATCAATCTGAGCCACCGCGGGCACAGAGGATAGTGCGTCTGCAGGGACTTATCCCTTGCACCCTCCCCGTGAGATCCACATTCCCAACATGTCCACAACACTACATTCGTAGTGCGCCTAATTACTCGTGGCAGATTAATCTACCAAGTCCCGTACGAGTTCGGGCATAGCGTGTGCGTTCGCACAAGAAGGTCAAAGGCCGGGAACCCATATTTTTAACTATATATGACATGGGGACATGTTGAAAATGTGTGCCCCGACCGGGACTCGAACCCGGGATCTCCTGCTTACATGGCAGACGCTCTATCCATCTTTTTTTTTTTTTAATAAAGAAAATATTTAGCATCGCACAAGGTTTCAACTCTTAACCTTTCGCTTACTAACCCAACGCCCTTTTTTTACTTTTTTTTAATTACATGGACAAAAGGCGTCTTTCAGTTACAACAAACAAAATTAGAAAATGACAGCCGTAGCAACAACAGAACAAGAGTTTCTTCTAAACTATGAAAAAGAATTTGCAACTAATAGTGTGATGATAGATAATAACGAAAGAAAAATGTAACCAAATCCCGCACGCCATTCCATGGGCATGGCCCCTCGGCGTACAGATGCCATGTTCCAAATTGTTACAACATTTCGCGGCGTGTGGAGCCCCAAGTCGGCGGTCATCCTCTGCCCGGTACTCCCCAACTGTGAGGGGGGTTGTCGAAGACACTGCGCAAATAGTTCGCGAATAGCTGTCGGTATCGGGGTGTACACTCAAGTGTGCTATGACTGTCCTGGAGAAATTGCCAGTAATCAAGCACCATCTTCTCATCATCATCGCGAAAGAGGTAGTATATGGACATGCCTTTAAACCATGTGAGAGCGTGAGTCTTCGCAGGTGGGAAATAAGTATCCTCTGGACAAAGGAGGAGCCGTGGCTCAATTGTGCGAGGTGCGATACGTAGGTAGCAGGCGAGGATCTTCTGCACTAGCAGCCATACCTCTAACGCCGATCCACATGTTAAACGGTGTTCGTCAGTATCCACGAGGTGGCAACGTGGGCAAAGGGGGGAATCCGTCATCCCAATAGCGTGCAGCCGTTGTCGTGTTACAACCTTCCCGTTCACCACCTGGTACCACGCGGCTCGTACCCGCGTGGGGAGGAACGGCTTCTGGACCGCTCTCCACACTGCCGGCCATAGGGTCGTAGGGCTCTTCCTCTCAATCACATTCCGAGGTATGGACCTTAGCAGCAGTCTGTAAAGGTCTCTCGCCTTGGGAGTGCGAGTGTTGGGAAGGTCTGGGTGCACGTAACTGTATTCAAGAATAAATGCCGAGAGGTGCGAGAGTGAAGGTGTAATGTGCGCAACCGTGACAGGTGGCAGAAGAGACGCCGGCAGCAATTCCTCTAACAGACGTCCCGTAAGGGAAGCACCTTTGTGGGTCCACAATTTCATCATTGTGCACAAGTATAACGCTGTAGCTCTTGCTCGTACATTTATAAGTCCCAGTCCGCCATCACGCGGAGGGAGGGTGAGTGTTTCGTAGCGGACTTTGAATAGGTGTCCGGCGGTAAGGTAATATCCAAACGCTGCTTGCAATCTGTGTGCCATCGCTGTCGATAGCGGTAGGACCTGGGCCATGTGGATCATCTCAGTCGCCACGTGAAGGCTGAGGTATTCCACACGCTGTAGGAGGTCCATCCGTCGAAGTAAGTTCCGGCGAACTTCTGTGCGTATGGCCTGTATTAATCGTGCATAGTTCATTGCAGCCGTGCGGCGCACATCCTGTGTAAATGTTATGCCCAAGAACCGGATCTTGTTAACTAGTGGGAGTGGGGCTAAAGCGTCCTCCTGTAGACCTCTCCCAATCGGCATCGCTGCCGACTTGGCCACATTCATGAGGCTGCCCGCTGCCAATCCATAGCGATTGATCCATTGTATCACCGATCGTACCTCGTCACCAGATCGGACAAGTAATAGCAGGTCATCAGCATATATCCTGCAGTGAAAGATGTGATCCCTCAATGACATTCCCGAGAGCCTGTTTTTCAAGCCTCCGACAAGTGGTTCGAGTGCGATCGCGTAAAGGATCATGGAGAGTGGGCATCCTTGGCGAACTGACCGTCGGATCGGAAAGGGACCCGCAATCCGTCCATTCACCAGTACACGGGATGCAGCTCCACGGAAAAGGCGCTGAAAGATGTCGAGAAAGTCAGGCGGGAAGCCCATGCGGGCCATAACGGACAGAAGGAACTTGTGGTGAACTCTGTCAAAGGCGTGGTCGAAATCAATGGAGATCAGAGCAGCTCGAAGGCGACAGCATGTGGCAATGGCTATTAAATCCCTGCATTCGCTGGTTGCCGTTTGCATGTTGGTCACTCCGCCCTGTGTCGTTTGCTCCATTGAGAGGAGTAGGGGCAGAATCTGCTTTATGCGGCTGGCGAGTAGTCGGGCGAAGATTTTATAGTCCGAGTTGAGCATTGTAATAGGCCTGTAGTCCTCGACCGTCCGACCTCTGGAAGGCTTGTGTATCGGTATAAGGAGACCTTCCACGAATGCAGGTGGCACGTGGAAACCGGGGGTCATCAGTTCTTGGTACATGCTGATCCATCGGGGCATCATTAGATCGCGGAAAGTCCGATAAAACTCGAGCGGCAGTCCGTCTGGCCCGGGAGATTTGTTAAGTGCTCCCTTGTTAAGTGCGTCCTCGATGTCGTCCCGTGTAATTCCACCTAACAGCGTCGCCGCTGCTGCATTGTCGAGGGTGTGCGACACGTGCTGCAGTATGTCGTGATCGTCCGCGTCCTCTTCCTCTGTATTCACCTTGTCGTAAAACTGGCGATAGTGATCTGCAAAGGCTTCTGTAACCGCGGCCTGAGTCAGTACGACCCTACCACCTGGCAATACGAGGTCCGTGATCAGCTGCTGTCGGCGTCGGCGGCTGTCGAGCACGATGTGATGCATAGACGGGTTTTCTCCGTCCGCTCGGTCGTGACGTCGCGATCGCACGACGACCCCCTCCAAACGTTTCCTCGTAAGAGACAATATTTGACCTTTAATTCGGCGGCTTTCCATTTGTCGGTTTGGAGATGGTGGTTGGCCGTCGAGTTCGCGAAGCATCGTGTAATAAAAGTCCAATGTGTGACGATGCCAAGCTGCGATATCTTTACCGAATTGAGTTAGCACACGCCGAAACGCTGGTTTTGCACAGTCCACCCACCATGCTAGAGTCAAAGGATATCGGGGAAGACGACGTTCGCAATCCAGCCATGTGTTGGCGATAATTCGACGGCATTCCGGGTCTTGAAGATGTGCCACATTCAGCTTCCAGGGTCCTCGGCTGCGCCATATTCGCTGCTGTTGTAGAGTGAGTGTGCATATGAAAGCGCTATGATCGGAGAAGGCAAGCGGCCAACGTTCGGCGTCCAATACTCCCGGCGCTAGAGCTCGTGAGACATAAATGCGGTCTAGGCGACTGGCCGAGTGACTAGTAAGGTATGTCGGCCCGGGACGGTCACCGTGCACTGTCTCCCACGTGTCAGTGAGAAGCAGATCACGAACCAGGAGCCGAAGTTCTTGACAAGTCGAGAAGTGTGGGACTTGGTCTTTGGGGTGGAG